>NC_064644.1:286057816-287352816 GCF_023864345.2 Schistocerca serialis cubense | reverse complement strand
AATTTAACAAACAGGAAGTGCAGGGAGCGTAGGACTCTGCATGAAAAATGTGAGGAAAGCGGAAGTATTGACTCAGCATGTGGAAAAATCAAAACAATCTTCGGTGCAATTATGAGCAAGGGTAGTAACATTAAGTGCACAAAGGGAATGCCACCGCAAAATGGAGAGAGACAGCGGACAGCTGGAAAGAGTCTACTGAAGGCATATATGAGTTGGAAGACCTTTCTGATGACGTGATAGAAGAAGAAACAGGAGTCGATAGGAAGAGATAGGAAATCAATCTTAAAATCAGAATTTAAAAGGGCTTGGGATGACTTAAGATTAAATGAGGCAGAAATAACATTTCATCAGAATTTCTAAAATCATTGGGGTAAGTGGGAACAAAATAGCTATTCATGTTCCTGTGTAGAGTGTATGGGCCTGGCGATATACCGTTTGACTTTCCGAAAAGCATCAGTAACACAGATCCGAAGTCTGCAAGAGCCAACTAGTGAGAGAATGAACGCTCATGCGTCCAAGTTGCTGACACGGACAATATTCAGAAGAATGATAAAGAAAAATGAGGATGTGTTAGATGACGATCAGTTCGGCTTTAGGAACGGTAAAGGCAGCAGAGAGGCAGTTCTGACGATGCAGTTGATCATGGAAGCAAGACTAAACAAAATTTAAGACACGTTCATACGATTTGTCGACTTAGAAAAGCGTTCGACATTGGAAAATGGTGAAAGATGTTCGAAATTCTGAGGAAAGTAGAGGCAGGCTATAGGAGAAGATACGTAATATGCAATACGTACAGAGCCGAGTAGGAGCAATAGGAGTGTAACATCAAAAACGATGAGCACTGATTAAAAAGGGTGTAAGACATAGATGTCCTCTTTCGCTTCTAGTGCTCTGTTGAGTTATGGAAGAAGCAATGACGAAAACAACAGGAAGGTTCAAGAATGGAATTATAATTCATAGTGAAAAGATATCAATGATAATATTCGCTGATGACATTGTTTTGGGGAAACTGAAGAAGAATTATAGGAGTGTTGAATGAAATGAACAGTCTAATGTGTACAGAATATGGATTGAGAGTAAATTGAAGAAATACTGAAGTAATGAGAAGTTGCGGAAATGAGAAAAGCGAGAAACTTAACGTCAGGATTGGTGATCACGAAGTAGATGAAGTTGCGGAATTGTGCTACATAGGCAGCAAAATAACTCACGACGGACGGAGCAATGAGGACATAAAAAGCAGACTATCACTGGAAAAATGGTTCAAATGGCTCTGAGCACTATAGGGCTTAACATCTGAGGTCATCAGTCCCATAGAACTTAGGACTACTTAAACCTAACTAACCTAAGGATATCACATACATCCATGCCCGAAGCAGGATTCGAACCCACGACCGTAGCGTTCACGCGGTTCCAGACTGAAGCGCCTAAAACCGCTCGGCCACAGCGGCCGGCGACTATCACTGGAAAAAAGGGCATTCGTGTCCAAGAGAAGTCTACTAGTATCACACTTACGCTTTAATTTGAGGCAGAAATTTATGAGAATGTACGTTTGGGGCACATTATAGTATCGTAGTGAAACATGGTCTGTGGGAAAACGGAAATAGAAGAGAATTAATTTGAGATGTGGTGCTGCACAAGAAAGTTGAAAATTAAGTGAACTGATTAGGGAATGAATGACGATGTTCTGCGCAAAATCGGTGAGGAAAGGAGTATATGGAAAAGACTGACAAGAAGAAGGGAAAGGATCGTAGGACATCTGTTAAGACATCAGGGAATAACTTCCACAGTACTAAAGGGAGCTGTAGAGGGTAAAAACTGTAGAGGACAACAGAGATTTGAGTAAATGCAGCAAATAATTGAAGACATAGATCGAAAGTGATATATTGAGTTGAAGAGGATGGCACAGGAGAGGAATTCGTGGCCAGACGCCTCAAACGGGTCAGAAGACTTGCGACTACATTAGAGAATGCGGAACCGTACGATGAGTCAATTGAAGAAATCCCATGTGCAATATTTGAAAGCGTTCAGCGTGACAGTGGGCCGTGAAAGTCTTGTTTCTTTTCAATATGGATTTCCCATATTGCCTATTTTTTTTCCACAGATAAATTACGTTCGAATAAAGATGACTGATTTAAAGCTCCAAACCTAGCAGTCTAATTATATTCGTTTGTTTCGAAAGATACCTACTCATTCAGGAGATGTAGTGGGATAATACACTGCGTTCGAAGCCATTCAGCATTTTCCTGGTGTGATTAGGTTAAGGCGAAGTGCAGAACTGTTCTTTTGTAAACGACACATCTGCTTCCGTTTGCCATTTCTTGTGCTTCTGTTGTGGAAGGTAAGCTAAACTACAATATTCCAGTCTGTTTTTCACTAGTGATCTTCATGTAGCATAGGAAAATTATGACCACTTTTACTGCATACTTCTCATCTGCCGATGGAGGGCAGAAACTCCCTCATGTGCTTATAACGTTTTCCCTTTATTAGCTTATTGGCTCGGTTGTGTTTAATTTACACCGGCCAAGCACCTGCATCAGATGAAACAACAAGTCGACCGAAATGAATTGCTAACACTGTAACTGGCTAAATAAAGCACATTTCATTCCATATTTGACGCAAAAGAAAGACTAAAGATATGGTTACTGTAGGTGCGTCTGCCAATTTGGCTGACGCGGCAAAACTGGCCGTGTGCTGTGATGGCGGTCCGTGGTGGGCGACAATCGTGGGATTGAGCAAAGACAAATTTTCTTGCCGTTGCAAATCAGCGGAAAGTTTCTTAACGAAGCAGCAGATGAAGAAGTCGCCAATAAAACCCTTTATTTAGTCGTTTTATCTGTCTAAATAGTTATCTGTACCATATGAACTTTGAATGCAATCCAGAGGTATTATGTTTATGACGTTTTTCTTAATGACTCAGTTGGCTTTTACACGTAAAAACTTCCTTTATAGGCCTACCTTAAGTACGTAAGGTCGATTTTTCATTCACATGCTTACAGTAATAACTGAATCATATCCTCCCTATTAAACTGAGTGTATAATGTAAATGCGACAGCTGATGGTGCACTGTTAACATAATTTGTAACTGGGCTTGCTGGCGCCGAGGCACAGGCACTCTTGGGGCACTCCGGAAGTTACCTTTACGTCTGTTGGTTTTGTCCCGTTAAGAGTAGTTTGTTGAGTTTCATCTGCAAGAATTTAAAGGTACATCCGATGATCTAAATAGCTGACTACAACAACAGATGTCGGACTACATCAAATAATCAGTTATTGTGCATGATCTCGAACATTGTGTAGAAACTGCATATTTCTTTCAATATTAATTGATGGGAATGTACACAGAAATTTTAGGTTACTTTGGTAGATGGGAAAAATTAAGTGAAAATATACATAGTTTCTTAATTTCATGTTCCAAGGATATTTTGTACGATGAGTAAAATGATGTGGAACGAGCAATTTTGCATTCATACTTTTTATCCATGCGCGAATATAGCTACATACTGACCATTTAAAAGCTTTATTCTATAGCAGGAAATGTGAGGTAGTTATTCCTACCAATCCCCTTTCGCATATTACGTCCATAGAAATTCTTCTACGAGATAGAAAGAGTTGTCACGAAGAAACTTCTTCAGTTTGTTTTCAATTTTAACTATGCAGTCTGTCAGACATTTTATGTTGTTTGGCAAATGATACAAAATTTTGATGATAGCAGTGTACACCCCCGTTTGTGCTAAGGACAACCTTATGTGAAATAATGAATGTAATTTTTTCTTGTGGCATTATAACGATGTACATCATTTTTTTAACTGTAGTGGATTAGGACAACAAACTTAAGGAGAGAATACTTGTAATGTGAAATAATAGTCAAACCGACGACTGAGCACCACATATAACTCTTATAGCATCTTTACGATCAGAAGAAAGTTCTTTCTTGAAGATAACTTACTCCATAACATTATTCCATATGACATTGTTGAACGAATATACGCAGAACATGTTAGTTTAATGATTTGTCTCACACCAAAACTAGCTAGGGTTCGAGGTGCAACTGTGACTGAACTGAGTTGATTTTTAAAAATTTCTAAAATGAGTTATTTTCTACTTTCATGGACTCTGGAAAGCCCTGTCTTTACAATGTTAAAATTGTTTGTAAGTGAGAGCATGTAATTATAAATTACATGTTTTCTCAGAAACTATTTGAGCTAGGAAGTTTAAATTTTTATAGGTTATTTATTGAAGTATTGGCTACAACTTGACACAGGATTTTAAAAAATTTGAATTCAGCTGTTACAGATTAATTTTTTCTATTGTAATGAAAATTAATTATGTTTTGTGCCATTTTTTGTTTATAAATTCAACAGTACTCAGGCTTTTCGTAAAGTTTGGTTTTAGGTTACGCAGAAGCAACTGTGCAACAGTCTCTGAAAATCTGAAGCAAATTGGTTTGGTAGATCCTCAGAAAACATGTAATTTGTATGAAAAAATAAAACTTTTGGGAGTTGAGCGACAAAGTTTGGGTTACCATTTTAGTGCATTCCAGATCTCCTGCTAACTCTCCCCCCCCCCTCCCCCCTCCCAAAGCTTCTCTGTTGCCCTCCTTCTGTTTACTCTGGCCTGTATTTCTAGGCTATTTAAAGCTCTGTCAGCAGCCTGAAGAAGTTCCTTGTCTAAAGCAAGCATCGTTCGCATCATGTTGAAACCTAAATTCATTCCCACATTTCCAAATACTTTGCACCTTGCAACACTGCCATCATTGAAAGTAGCAACAGCATCATACACACCAAACTGAAATGTTTCTATTCCAACTAACACAGTCTTGGGGAGTCATGAGCGTATAATACAATTTACACTTTGAATTAGGTTTTGAGTTTTTCCATGAACACACTTTTTCAACAGTTCAGGTGCTGCTAAGTCTCTGGAAATAAGTTTTATCAACTCCACTGTTGCATCAGGCTGACTGTGTTTATGATTGTACTCTTAGCAATAAATTGTACTTACACCAACTGTTTTCTCTTTTGGAACACAAGTAATTGTGGGGACTTTCATCGGTTGAAACAGTATGAAAAAAAAAGAGCCCAAACAGCCTTCATTTCATCGACATTGTGTGTGTGTGTTTTGCATAATAGCAATTCCAAATAGTTGTGCATTATGTCAATTACACTATCGGTTAACCTTCCTTTCCCATCCCACCCTTTACCATCACTGCGTTTATGTTTCTTGAAGAAGCTTTCAGTAGCCGACGTCTTGATCCCATTCGTTTCTGTACGTGTCCAATACACTCAGACTTGTGCACTACAACATCCTCACCACATGGATTCAGCTCTTGCATATGTTTGAAATTTTTATAACCGCCGTCACCAAGGTAATTCACATATCGCGCTTTATCACACGCAACACAACGTTGAAATATACTAGCAACACCAGCCACTTCCATTCCTCCATTACTGCCACTATAGTTAGCTGTGCTGTGCAGTTATTTTCAATTATTTTCATGTATACCTTTTTTTGGACAAGTACAATATTTAGATATTACTGCTACATCTAAAACTATTGGTGGCAGATACTACACCATGAAGAGATGTGTATCCCCGTTTATGCCAGGTATTATCTAATGCTGCAGTCTCTATTACCACTTTTATCTGTTACTGCCATTTCCACAGCTTACTCATAGATTCTATACAGACAACTTCTACTTTAGGCCCTATAAATGTACTCTAGTTCGTAAACTTCGTTGGGGCGTTTGGAAGATTCATCATGATACAGAAAACCGCACCTGCAGTAGCACCATGACCAGATGTATGCAAGGCAAAATAAATCTAATGTTATGTTCATTGATTTTCCTACAATATTCTTCATTTAGAGTTACTGCAACACTGTACCATAAGTGGTCATGTATGAACACTTACCACAATTGAGTTCCATTTCATTGGCAAGTCTTACGTGATTTTTTATAGAGAGTTCCAGACCAATTTCACCACACTGACTGAATACAGCTAACTGTTTCCAAAAATTCCGTTGAGAAGTGACATATCAAATATTTCATCCACATCTGATTCGCCCATAAGACATTTATACTTTTCACGAACTGCACAATGCTTCCTCTCCGAAGAACTTTCTTTCTCACTTCACCGCAGTGGGCAGGTATACCAGTAAGGTTATCGTCTTCATTGTTACGGTAATAACATTTACCTTTGGCTGTCCAACATTTCTCCTTTTTTAAAAAGCCTTCAGAGAATTTCTGGTCACTCCATGTTTAGCTATGATTGTCCTTCAATAAAATAGAATTCACCACAAATATTTTCGGGATTACAAAAGAGTAAATAAACATGAAACACTCGAGCGAGCGCTATATATGGAATTTGACATCAGTTTAACAGCGCCTAATTGGGTCACATCCATGCAGAACATATTTCAAAAATATTTTTAAAATAGTTGTCGTCTTCTGAACTGAATAAATTATGTATCAATTGAAAAGGGAAAGTCTATAGATTTTTAAAATGCAAAAAAGTAAAAATAGAACATTTCATGATTTTCAACTTCTCTGGAGCACCTTACATTCTCATCAACATTAGCCCCTCAAAACTCTGTAACTCCCACCCTAATTATTATTTCGTCACCATGTGTTACACCTATCATTCCTGTAACACCACGATATATATGAAACTGAATATGATTTATTTTTTCCAACCTGTCTGTGAGACCATTTGCAGAAAACCACTCACCAAAATTTATGAGCACTATTTACCTGGGACCGATGACTGTAGGAGTCTGGTCCCTTTAATTCCACAAACCAACCAACCAACCACTATTTACCATTTCTTGTGTTGAAGATTGTGTGTTTGGGCTGGTTACAATACTAATGTAATCTGTAAAAAGATCTAATGTGGTTATGCACTAGTCACAAGATCGTTTACATATGTGACAAAAAATAACGACCTATTATTGAACCTTGTGTAAACCATATGTAAAAGCAATATATATATATATATATATATATATATATATATATATATATATATATATATATATATATTCCATTAATGAATGAATTTGTTGCTTGACGCGATAAAACTACACTGCCGGAAAAAATTAGTACACACTCTTGGAGGTTTCCAAGTCACTCAACATTTATTGTTGCATCAGTGCATATGGATTACATGTATTACACTTTCAGATCAATACCAGAAACAATTCTGAGGTACAGGTATCGACGTACGTTCAGACACCCTTATTAGCACGAGGTGTAGCCTCCCAGGTGGCAATACAGGCGCT
Organism: Schistocerca serialis cubense; assembly: GCF_023864345.2. Lineage (NCBI taxonomy): Eukaryota > Metazoa > Arthropoda > Insecta > Orthoptera > Acrididae > Schistocerca > Schistocerca serialis. The sequence goes on along the minus strand of NC_064644.1, from coordinate 287,345,547 downwards.
GACAGTGAAATCCAGTCGAACGTACAGATGGCGAATACTGCCCTGGGACACGTTATGCCCCACCTGCTCGACCTGTTCAGTAAGAGTTGTTGGTTGGTGAATCATCCGAGTCACTTCTCGTTCCATTAAATCCCACATGTACTCGATTGGAGATAAGTCCGGGGGTCGGGCTGGTCAGTGACGTTGCTGCACGCGTTGCAGAGCATGTCGCGTCTCACAGGCAGTGTGTGGGAGACAATTATCCTGTCGGAACAACATATCACCTACTTGTTACATGAAAGGGAAAAGAACGGTTCGAAAATCATTCAGCCCGTACCCAGCGCTGGTTAGTGCCCTCTCCAGAAACACCAAAGATGAATGAGAGTTGTAGTTTATCGCACCCCAGCGAATAAGACACGAGGTGGGACCAGCGTGTCTTGGAATAAGGAACTCTACGAAACAACGCTCACTTGGTCTACATAGTAAGGGCAAACGACCATCACTTGTGTGCAGCCAGAATAGGCCTTCGTCTGAAGACCACAAGGTGCCATTTCGAGTGATCCTCTGACGAAACCAGGCGAGCCGTGCACGTCGATGCAGTGGCGTGAGTGGAACACTGGCTAGAGGTTAGCGTGCCCGTAATCCCACGGCTAATAACCGGTTCTAAATAGTTCGTGTTGAGCCGTCTTGGCTCACAAGCCCTCTTATCTGTTATTGGAAAATGTACGATCTGCCACTATTATCCTTACAACACGACTAACCTGGCAGGCGGCTGCTCTGCACGGACATCCAGAACTTCGTCTATTTATTTTATTTATTTATTTATTTATTTATTGTTCCGTGGGACCACATTTAGGAGAAGTCTCCATGGTCATGGAACGAGTCAATACATGAAATTATAACACGATTGTAGAAACAGATAAAATGAAATATAAGAAACATATTCAGATGACAAGTCGTTAGTTTAAATAAAGAAAATCAAGAATGTAACACTGGAATTTGCTTAATTTTTTAGCTCTTCCAGGAGCTCCTCGACAGAATAGAAGGAGTGAGCCATGAGGAAACTCTTCAGTTTAGACTTAAAAGTGTTTGGGCTACTGCTAAGATTTTTGAGTTCTTGTGGTAGCATATTGAAAATTGATGCAGCAGAATACTGCACTCCTTTCTGCACAAGAGTCAAGGAAGTGCATTCCACATGCAGATTTGATTTCTGCCTAGTATTAACTGAGTGAAAGCTGCTAACTCTTGGGAATAAGCTAATATTGCTAACAACAAACGACATTAAAGAAAATACATACTGTGAGGGCAATGTCAAAATTCCCAGACTATTGAATAGGGGTCGACAAGAGGTTTTCGAACTTACACCATACATAGCTCGAATAGCCCGTTTTTGAGCCAAAAATACCCTTTTTGAATCAGAAGAATTACCCCAAAAAATAATACCATATGACATAAGCGTATGAAAATATGCGAAGTATACTACTTTTCGTGTTGAAATGTCACTTATTTCAGATACTGTTCTAATGGTAAATAAAGCGGCATTTAGTTTCTGAACAAGATCCTGAACATGGGCTTTCCACGGACGTGAGAATGTTCACGTGACCACTGACACCACCATCGCAGCCCAACTGACGCAGACTGTCCAGCTTGTGTGGCAGTTCTCCTAAAGGGCCATCCCGCCGCTCGGGAAGGTCACAACTCGACCCCTTTCAAACTCGCTCAGTTGTCTATAGCATCCACGAGTGTCTCTCCAGGGCATTGCTGCCTGCTTGTCTCACACGGCTGCACCATATTGGGCCTTCTGGCTGTGAGTATACCCTATTCAAGGGTAGACATAGAAGGCACTCTGGTAACCATGCCACTTAGCTACCTGTCGGTGGACGACATTGAAACCACTACCGGCTATCCTCCAGAAGTCATACTCCGTCATCGGATGAAAATCGACGTCGCCTTTCCAGGTGTACTAATTCTTTTTTCTCCGTCAGTGTAGTATCCAAAACCTTCAGCCCATCACACAGTGTCCTTCACCGAATCCTCCCCCGCACCCTGTCCTCCACAAACACACACAGCACTTTCCTGAGGAATGCCTTGTCTGTACCATCACGAACAGTCGATGGCAGCTGTGATCATGATGCTGCCAAAGGGTGTTGCCCCGAACACGCGTCACTGCCACGAAACAAGCTGGGCCAGGCGAGCTCGCGCGCCCTCTGCTGTAATCCGGCGCGGACGACGATAAACAGGGCGGAGCGCAGGCTGACGAGTGCCTGAGTGACGTTGATAGATGGAGGCAAAGTAAAACATCTGCCGCTCGACGCGTCTGGCCGAGGGATCGCGCATAAATCAGAGCGCCCGCGAGCTTTGACTGCCGCGCTGCTTTATGGCGGCACCGAGCGCCCGACAGCCTAAGCCGGAGCGCCAATTGATTTTTCCTATTCTGCGCTCTGCTTGCTTCCCCCGTAAGTATTTAAGTAGCCAAATACAGTATAGGGCACTGTCAATAATCTGAGGACGTTACTCAAAATCTAATCCAGCGAGTATATCCAACGTAAGAGTTTACCTTTTCGATATAAAACATTTCTTTTCTTTCGTTACTGCTGCAATGCTCACCAGTTTGAATGCTGGATTGATAGAACTCTTTATTCTGTCTCGAGCAAACCTCATCATCCCTGCAACATTACTGCATCCTACGACGATTTGAAAGTGCTTACAGTAATTTGACTTTGCTCTCTGCTTTTTACTCTCAATACTAAACGTAATCAGTAAAGTAAATATCCCTTCATGCTACTTCTAGTTTTAAAGTTGCAACAAACTGTATTAGCTTTCAAGGAACTAGAGGCAACAGAAAACAGTGTCAGAACGGTTACTTGCAGACATGGGAAAGGTCGGAACAAAGAATTGGTTATGGATTGATTTGTCTGATTTTTTCGCCTTGCTTGTTACTCTCCCAGAGACACTGAAGATATCTAATATTTTAGCTTGCAATAACTAGGTTTTAGCCTGGTGAATAAGTTCTTGGCATCCACCGTTGCTATGGGTTTATTTACATATTGTCTTTTGTGGTTCTAACTTCACTGTTGCTGTTTGAGTCTACATATCGCCATTTTGTCATTGGGAGATTGTGTGTAGAACTGTGGACTGTAGAAATGGAGTGCCAGGTGGAGAATTCGGAACATTCCTGTATGCTTCTGGCCGGCTGCGGTGGCCGAGCGGTTCTAGGCGCTTCAGTCCGGAACCGCGCGACTGCTACGGTCGCAGGTTCGAATCCTGCCTCGGGTATGGATGTGTGTGATGTCCTTAGGTTAGTTAGGTTTAAGTAGTTCTAAGTTCTAGGGAACTGATGACCCAAGAAGTTAAGTCCCATAGTGCTCAGAGCCATTTGAACCATTTTTTGTATGCTTCTGTTTGAGTTCATTAGAGGGGTGGTAACAACGGAGGCCGCGTCTGAGAAAAATAACACTGAACATAGCATTGCGACAAAATGTTTGTCTCGTTTTAAGGAATCATTTTCATATTAATGACTCTCAACATTCAGGAAGACCATCGTAATTTTACGAATATCATTAAAATACATTAATTCACATCATTCTACTCGAGAACGGGCAACTGTGATGAACTGTGATCATTCCACCTACGTGTGACACCTGCATGACCCATGTATGGGTATCACAGGTTCTAGGCCAAAATCACCAAAAACTGCGGTAGGCTGGGTGTGCTCTCTGCTTGCTCGTCATCAATTGGTTCGTGAACAACAACGAAAATTCCTGTCTTGTATCGATAATGGTGATGAGAAACGGTATCTTCATGCTAATGGAAGGAAAAGAAAGGAATGGTGTAGCCCAAACAATGCAGAATCTCATCGTACAAAGACCTGCGTGAAAGCACAAAAGATAACATTATGCATCTGGTGAAACAGCGACGGTGTGGTGTACTACGAAGCGAATTGATGCTATTGCACCATAACGCCCACCCACATTCTGCTACACTGACAAAAAAACATTTACAGATATTGGGTTGGCAGGTCATTCCGCATCCACCTCATACAGTTTACATTGTGCCTTCATATTTTCACCTTTCCCTCTCTCTCTCAAACATCCTTGAAGGAATTCCCATTCCGGATGAAAATGCACTCCGAACATGACTCGACAAGTTCTTCTTCTCAAAATCACACGATTTCTACAGTCGCGGAATCGAAAAGTTACTCCAGCGTTGGTAGAATGTTGTAAACAGTGAAGGAGAATATATGATTTATGAGTAAGGTCTCTGCTATGTGTGTCCATTGTGTTTATTCAACGTATGGAAAATCGCTACGAGCTTATGCACCAACCCAATATATTTGGTGCCTTAGCAACAAATTTATTGAAAGATAATTCCATTTTCCGTGTTGGCTGCGTTAGGATCACAATCATACTTTACGCGTTCAACTGATTTTGGCGATGTGCGATTTTGAAGTGCTTACTCATAAGCTTTGGTATTCACAGAAAACTATGTGCAGGGTACGTATGTCATTTAAATATGCAACGTGATTTTGCTAAACGGGGACAAACTGCAGAAAACTATACCTCCAAGGATAAGGGGGTTAAAACAACAAAGTGGACATATGGCCAGAAATGCTTTCCAAGGGAGGTACACCCACTTGAAGGTGGAGACAAATCATCTTTGACAGTGACCCCAGGAGCAACAACAAACACGTGGCCCGCCTGTGTGAGGTAAGCTAGGCGTTCGTGTACTACATTCAGCACTACCACTGTCTGTATCACTTAAACGTGCAAGCTTTATTACCAACGGACTTGCCTTCCCAGCGACGGTTTTGCTGCCGATTCATCGCCCACCCCACCACGGATCCTGTCAACCATCCTGTTCACAGAATAGGCTGTCTTTACGAGGGACGGTGTCGTCGGACCTTACAACACACACACGTGGGCTACAGGGAATCCCCACGGTGATGGTGCCGCAGAGAACCATGAATAGCGGTTCAGCCCCAATATGTGGGTGTGGAATATTGGTGACCGCCTCGTGAAACCAGTCTTCCTATCACAATGGTACACAGGCGAAGCCTACCTGCGCTTCCTGTGGGTGACCATACCTCTCCTGTTGGAAACGTGCCTTTAAAGGTACGAAGAGTATTGTGGCTACTACAGGACGGTACTCGAGCTCACTATCCTATTGACTTTGCAGTTAATACACTAAAACAGACAGTAAATTCCCACTTGCATTATTCGTTCTCAATTGTGCTTTCAAACACTGAACCCTGCGCAGTCAAAAATCTTCCTCTCCACCGTCAAGCGAGCATACCTCTCATGGTAAGCATTTCCTGCCATATGTCCATCGCAACATTTTTACTCGTTATTCTTTCAGGGCATGTTTTTATGTTTACGTGTGTATGCCCATACGACAGCAGTGTTATTTAAATCACTGTTCTCGTTCGAGTCTATTACGACAGCTGTTATACGATGTTTCCTATAGTATGTTTAAATGATATGCCTACCTTTTAAAGCACACACACAGTGTGACTGTAAAATTATCAAGTTATGAGTGAGCACGTCTTCGAAATCAGCGCATTGTGTAAAAGGATATATAGGCAATATGGATATTGAAATTGATTTTTAGTATTAGCTGTTCTTTATCGATATATACAAATAGCGAGTTAGATTTTTAAGTAAAATTCTTGTCCTTAAGGAAGTACCTTTATAAACAGCATCGAAATCAAAAACGTTAAAGACCTTCTAATGATTGCTACAGGGGGATTGTTTCGTTATTAATGTGAAAATACGACAAAAAAAAGAAAGAAACATATAAGTCGAAGGAAACTGCTATTTTCTTGTCGTATACTTCTTGCACAGCCCCGTAAAAATACAGGATGTTCAAAAAATATTCATCCGATTTCACAAGTCTAATCTACATGAATAAAAGAATGAAGTAGGAATGGATTTTAACGTAAGTCAAGTTTAATTTCCAAAAGAAACATTCGCCATTGCAAACGTATGTTTTGTATCACGACTGGAAGGCGGCGCGTGGGTCTGCTCCATCACACTGAAGGACAGGCGGAATGTAGGAAGTGAGTAGGAGCAGGAAAAGGTGAAATGCTTGGTACTCGAATTAGTTTTTTTTTTCCTTTATTGTAATTTTAAACACCTATACAGGCGGGCTGTCAGCAGCATAGTACACTGCTCTTCAGCCTTAAGTGGAACAATAAACAGGACAGAGAGGTGATACATATAATACAAAAAACGGCGGGCAAAAAAATGGAGATACTAAAAATACAAGAAACAAGAAGCCGTTCACGTTGGATGAAAATAAACACTAACACTTGGAGACACGGCGCACAAAACACGGAGAACGGCGACGGCACATGTGAACAGTTGAGTTGTAACTGCACGAAACACAAAACGATGCACACACACTAAACACTGATGGCGATGATCTCCGGGCGCGCGAATGTTCACTGAGCGTGTACGAGTCCGGGGACCTGCCAAGAGAGGAGGTGGAGGAGGAGGAAGGGAAAATGGGAGAGCAGAGATGCCATGGGCAAAGGAGAGAGGGGGAGGGAGGAAGGGGGAGGGGAAGCCCGGGGGAGAGGGTAGGAGGGAGGGGGGAAAGGAAAGAGAAGGGAAGGGAAAAGGGGGGGATGGAGGGTGCCTAAGGGAAAGGACACAGGAGGTGGGGGGGGAGGATCAAAGTTGATAAGAGGGGTAGATGCAGGGGAGGAGGACATCATCAGGGAGGGGGAGCTGGCAGAAGCCACCTTGGGAGAGTGTAAGGAGGGTTGAGAGAAGGGAAAAGGGGGGGATGGAGGGTGCCTAAAGGAAAGGACACAGGAGGTGGGGGGGAGGATCAAAGTTGATAAGAGGGGTAGATGCAGGGGAGGAGGACATCATCAGGGAGGGGGAGCTGGCAGAAGCCACCTTGGGAGAGTGTAAGGAGGGTTGAGAGATGGAGACCGGGTGGGACATGGGAATACAGGCGCGGCAGCGGGCGGGGGTGGGTGAGGATCGGGGAGACGAGCGGGTGAGGAGGGTCCAGTTTACGGGAGGTGTACAGGATCCGCATCCTTTCAAGGAAAAGGAGGAGGTGGGGGAAGGGGATGAGATCATACAGGATCCGCGTGGGGGAGGGGAGACGGATGCGATAGGCGAGGCGGAGAGCATGGCGTTCAAGGATTTGGAGGGATTTATAAAAGGGAGGGGGGGCGGAGATCCAAGCCGGATGGGCATAACAAAGGATAGGGCGGATGAGGGATTTATAGATGTGGAGGATGGTGGAGGGGTCCAGACCCCACGTACGGCCAGAGAGGAGCTTGAGGAGACTGAGTCGGGAGCGTGCCTTGGCTTGGATTGTCCGGAGGTGGGGAGTCCAAGAGAGGCGACGGTCGAGGGTGACGCCAAGGTACTTAAGGTTGGGAGTGAGGGCGATAGGACGGCCATAGATGGTGATGTAGAAATCAAGGAGGCGGAAGGAAGGGGTGGTTTTGCCTACAATGATCGCCTGGGTTTTGGAGGGATTGACCTTGAGCAACCACTGGTTGCACCAAGCGGTGAACCGGTCAAGATGGGATTGGAGAAGGTGTTGGGAGCGCTGTAGGGTGGGGGCAAGGGCAAGGAAGGCTGTGTCATCAGCAAACTGGAGAAGGTGGATGGGGGCTGACGGCGATGGCATGTCCGCCATGTACAAAAGGTACAGAAGGGGGGAGAGGATGGAGCCTTGGGGCACACCGGCAGAGGGGAAAAAGGTGTAGGAATCTGAGTTATGTACGGTGACATAGGAAGGACGGCGGGAGAGAAAGGAACCGATCAGACGGACGTAGGTAATCGGAAGGGCGAAGGTTTGGAGCTTGAAGAGGAGACCGGAATGCCATACACGGTCATATGCACGTTCGAGGTCCAGGGAGAGGAAGATTGCGGAGCGACGGGAATTAAGCTGTTCGGAAAGGAGATGAGTGAGGTGAAGCAGAAGGTCGTCGGAAGAGAAGGACGGCCGAAAGCCACACTGGGGGACGGGAAGGAGGCGGTGCTGGCGGAGATGCTGGTGGATGCGGCGGGTGAGGATAGATTCCAGGACCTTGCTGAAGACCGAGGTAAGGCTGATGGGACCGTAGGAGGAGACGGCGGATGGCGGTTTGCCAGGTTTAAGGAACATGAGGATACGGGAGGTTTTCCACAGGTCGGGGTAGTAACCGGTGGACAGGACTACATTGTAGAGCCTGGCCAGGGTGGAGAGGAAAGAGACAGGAGCTTCACGAAGGTGACGGTAGGTGACACGATCGTGACCAGGAGCGGTGTTGCGTTTTGTGCGGAGTGTAGCAATGAGATCCTGTGTAGTGATAGGGGCATTGAGTTCCGTGTGTGCAATGTTGTCCAAGTACTGGAAACCCGGGGCGAGGGGAGGGACGGAGGTGTCAGTTCGATCGCGGACATCCGGGAAGAGGGAGTAATCGAACTGGGGATCATCGGGGATGGAAAAGACATTGGAGAGGTAGGAGGCAAAGTGATTGGCCTTACTAAAGGTGTCAGGGAAAGGGTGATCATCATGGAGAAGAGGATAATAGGGGGAGGGTTTAGTTCCGGTAAGGCGACAGAAGGCCGACCAGAACTTGGACGAGTTGATTGGCAGGGTAGCATTTAAATGGGTGCATGTCTGTCGCCAGTCCCGGCGTTTCTTAGCTGTGAGCAAATTACGAATGTGTCGCAGGAGTTGCCGGTGGCGTCGTAGTGTGTCCGGGTCATGCGTGCGGAGGAAGGCACGGTAGAGACGACAGGATTCACGCAGGAGGAGAACAGCCTGTGGGGGTAAGGTAGGACGGTGGGGGTGGATGGCGACAGTAGGGATGTGGGCCTCCACGGCCTCAGACAAGGTCTGCTGGAGAAAGGAGGCGGCATGGGTGACATCATCAGGGTGGTGGTAGGTGAAGGGGTGGCTATCGACCTGGGTGGAAAGGGTATCCCGGTAGGCATTCCAGTCAGCATGGGAATAGTCATGGACAAACTTAGGGGGAGGGTCAGTACGAGCGTCGGGGCGAGGGCGACGACCGTCTGAAACGGTGAGGAGGACAGGGAAATGGTCGCTACCAATCGGCTCCAGGACATCCACCGTTATGCGGCCAAGGAGGTTGGGGGAGGAGAGGATAACAGCAGGAGTGGAGTTGGATTCGGGACGGGTATGCTGGGGGATGGGGACGAGGTCGCCTTGAAGGGTGGAGAGGAACCGATGCCACCGCCGTAACTGGGCAGTGGAACGACTATGGATGTTGAGGTCAGCGGCGATCACGTAGGAGGAGAAGGTACGATCGACGTGGGAGAGGAAGTCGAAGGGAATAGGAGTGTTGGGGCGGACATAGATGGTGGCGCAGGTAACGGTAAGGCCGGGGAAGAAGAGACTAAGGATCAGGTGTTCGGTGGGGTCGGGAAGGAGAGGTTGGAGCCGAACGGGGATCTGGCGGTGGTGACCAATGGCAACTCCGCCACGCGCAATTGGGAGGGGATTATCGGAGCGGTGGAGGAGATATGGCGAAGTGTGGATGGTGTGGTGGGGTTGGAGGAAGGTTTCATTAAGGAGGAAGGCATCCACGCGGTGGGTGGTAAGGGTGTGCAGGAAGAGGTTCCTGTTGGCGGGTAGGGAGCGGATGTTGTTGAAAAGAATACGGTGCTGTCGCACCATGACAGGGATTTAGAAGAGGGTGTCAAGGCGGGAGAAGGTGAAATGTGCCTGGTTGTTGGAGTAGGTGGCGTACATCTTGAGTTGGAATATGGAACGGGCGGCAAGGGAGATCTGCTGGAGGGTGTGGGGGCGCTGAAAGGGATGAACATTCTGGAGGACGATGGTAAGGAACCTGATGATGTCCTCAGCGGTGGGGGGGGGGGGGGGGACGAAGGGAATTGCCAGGAGGGGTGGGGGCGTCCAGGGGACGGACAGGGACGGTGAGTTCAGGAGTGGTTGGAGGGGGTCGGGCTTTACACTTTTGGGAGTAGGTGGGATGGGGGAGATTGCAGGTATTGCAGGAAGGAGGGGATTGGAGGTTAGGGCACTGCCTGAGGAAGTGCGCCTGCCGACAATGCGGGCAGGTGGGGGCCTCGCGGCACTCAGCTGTGGGGTGCGCGTTATAGCGCAGACACCTCTGGCAGCGCAGGGATTGAGGAGGGGAACGATAGGGGTCAACCTTATAACGCTGGTTAAAGAGGAGGGCACCCTCCTTCAGGAGATGGTCGATGGAGGGAGTGTGCTCAGAAAAAACCCGCATAAGGCGGGTGGGGCCGGCAGTGTTATGTATGCGGCGAACCGCACGCACATCCAAATGGGGATGCGCCTTGAGCTCCGCCAACACCTCCTCCTCCGTGATCACTGGACTAAGCCGAGTGATCACGGCGGTGAGAGTTGGCGGGCGACGCGGAGGTTGGGGTTGGCGGGAGGGGGGTGGTGAAGGAGCAGGGGTGAGTGAGGCATGAGGGCCAAAGCGGGTGACAGGGATGCGGGAAAGGAGGTATGTGTGGAGGGTTGGGCTGGGGGATGAGATGAGGACCGAATCACGGCGAGGAGTGAGGAGGGAGATAGGGCACCAGGACAATGCTGGCGAAGGAAGAGGGTGAGGTTCCAGGCTTCAAGGAGAGAGGGATCAGGACGGGAGAGGAGGTAGCGGTAGGAGGAGGGGGTAGAGGAGTAGGATGAGGGGGCAGGGACGGGTGGGGAGACATCCATGGCATCATGGGTGGGGGAAGGAGGACGAGGCGGAGCCGTTTTGGAAGCAGGGGTGCCACTGGGGCGCTTGACGGCGGTGGAGGAGGTGTGGGGGATGGGAACAACGGGAATGTGGCGGGGAGGGGCAGGTCCTGGGGCCGGAGTCGGCGCCGGAGATGGTGACGGTGACGGTGAAGGCGAAGGCGACGGTGACGACGGCGGTGGCGGTGGCGGCGGCGATGGCGAAGGCGATGGGGAGAGCTAGGCATGGACAGTGGCCCGACAGGCCACCACCCGAGGTGGAGCTGCAGTGACAGGCTGGGGGAGTGGGGGGAAAGGATCAGATCGAGAGGAAGAAGCTGGAGAGGGGGCGACAAAGAGTGAGGGCGAAGGGAGAGTGAGAAGAGGAGGGATGGAAGGAGGGGGGTGGGACTGGACACACCAGGTGATAGTGGTGGAGGCGGCGGAAGGGGAAGTATAAACTATGGCGGTGGTGGTAGCGGTGGCAGTGGTGGTGGGGGCGGACATGACGGTAGGGAGAAACTATAACGAACAGAACGAAGAGGAAAGGACAGAAACTGGGGACAGACAAAGACGAAGATGGATGAAGACGAAGACGGATGAAGACGAAGACGGCCGTAGACTAGGGTCAGGACGGCGGCGACGGCGGCGACCAGGCGGCAACGGCGGTGGCGGCGGCGGGCACCGGCTGGCGGCGGCGGCGGCGAACAGACGGACGGGACGGCCACCGGCTGGCGGCGGCGACGAACAGACGGACGGCGGCGAACAGACGGACGGACGGACAGCAGGCGGCGGCGGCGGCGAACAGACGGACGGACAGACAGCAGACGGCGGCGAACAGACAGAAGGACAGACGGACAGCAGGCAGCAGGCAGCAGCGGCGGCGGACAGCGAGCAGGCAGGCGGACAGACGGACGGACGGACGAACAGCTACAGCAAGAAGCGGCGGGCAGGCAGACAGACAGACAAACAGACAGACAGACACAACCGTCGAAGACGGAGATTACAACCTGAGAGTAGCCCAGGCGTTGCAACCTGACGTCGTCGACTGAGGGGATCCAACCCTCTGATCCGCTCGAATTAGGTTATAACTCTTTTACTTAACTTCGCGCACAGATGAGCAGATGAGCACGTAGGTGCGAAGCCGTTCATCCATCAAATCTATCAGCTACTAGTAGTTGGACAACTATCTTTGAAGTAACTGAAGTAACACAGTCTGCAATTCTAGCCCCCTATGAAGTAGAAACAATGTTGCTAGGTCGTCTCCTCGGAAGAAAATAGCCTGAATCTGGAGTGGAGCTCGTAAAGCTGCACAGCGCCGGCTAGAGGGCGCTGTCGTCGGTATCGGTGTCGTAGTGCCAACCTACGAACTTGCACCTACGCCGTAGTAACGTAGCTATCGATACCACAGTATGTCTTCAACATGCATGTACCTACAACGTTATGGTGCCTTTCACAATTACTTTAAGAAAAAAAGTTTTCATTTACGCATCACGATTGTTCGATTTGCCCTCGATCGGGCGAACGAGTAATAGCCAACCAATAGCCAAACCCGTTCCACACCTTTGCGAGCATGTTTGGGAGTTAATGCATTTTCTGCTGTTGAAATACAAATCGCAGTTCATCCAAAGTGATTGGGAAGGGATTCATACAACTCGCCCCTCCCTCCAGTCCGTGAGATATCGTGAGATATAGGAGAGCAATGGTGCACTGCAGTTCATGCACCACTTAACGCTGCAGGAGATTCAGTGCCTTATTCTGTACGAAAATGCTGCCGCGCTATTGAAACTGAATCGCATCATTTGAAAGGGAGAAGACAAAACGTCTTTTTATGCTCTTTATTGCCATCTCGTCTGGACGCACGTTGGGTTCTGAACAAATGAACGAGCTAGTAGAACCTCTACCAGCATCAACAAGATCTGCTGCAACTTACAGCTGACACCAAGGCAAGCTCCTGGATTTTAAACGTAAGTCAAATATCACTCTAAGTTTGTATCTTCAGTAATGCAGAAGATATACTGTAATGAAATCAAATGAATGTTTTGAAATAGCATGAATATGGGTTTTATGGGAAAAACACTGTTGTGGATTGGCAGGAGCCAACCCACGGAGTTTGGAGGAAGCCGAAAGGCTCGCGTTTTAGCTCGCGCAGGCTGGCGTGAGGTCTGGAACAGGACAAAGAAGTTAGACTAGAAAAAAAGGATGTAGCTGGTGGAATACTTAACTTGAATCCATTAATGTTGAACGTAGCTCTTGTCTGTACATTCTTTAAAATATCAATAGCAACTGATAATGGCGCCTTGCTAGGTCGTAGCAAATGACGTAGCTGAAGGCTATGCTAACTATCGTCTCGGCAAATGAGAGCGTAATTTGTCAGTGAACCATCGCTAGAAAAGTCGGTTGTACAACTGGGCGAGTGCTAGGAAGTCTCTCTAGACCTGCCGTGTGCCGGCGCTCGGTCTGCAATCACTGATAGTGGCGACACGCGGGTCCGACGTATACTAACGGACCGCGGCCGATTTAAAGGCTACCACCTAGCAAGTGTGGTGTCTGGCGGTGACACCACAACACATATGATCAAGAATGGCACATAAGGCAGAGAATAACAGACCGATAACTTAGAGACATGGAATCTGTGGTTGGAAAACATTGCCGGCTTTTTAGTGACACAGAAAATTTGCACGTAATTTCAGTAAGATAAGCTTACAGAAACGGGTGAAAGTATCCAGCCGCCTCCTTTTGTCAGTGGTTTGAAGAGGTCAGCAACGACTTCCTCTCCTGCGCCAACCTCTTCATATCAGAGGTAGCACTATTTACTGGACGTAGTCCAATCTCTGTTGTTCCCCGTAGCCATTACCCTCTGCAGTTGCCTCTATACAATGGAGGTTATTCCTTGATGTCTTAACTCATGTTCTCTCATCCCGCCCGTTCTTCTTGTCAGTGTTTTCCATATGTTTCTTCAAAATGGTTCAAATGGCTCTGAGCACTATGGGACTTAACATCTGAGGCCATCAGTCCCCTAGAACTTAGAACTACTTAAACCTAACTAACCTAAGGACATCACACACACCCATGCCAGAGGCAGGATTCGAACCTGCGACCGTAGCGGTCACGCGGTTCCAGACTGCAGCGCCTAGAACCGCACGGCCACACCGGCCGGCCCATATGTTTCTCTCTTCGACGATTCTACGGAGAGCCTCCTTATTCCTTATCTTATCAGTCAACCTGATTTCAAGATTCTTGCTGACCTTATCAGTCCACCTAATTTTCAATATTCTTCTGTAGCACCATATTTCAAATACTTCGAGTCTCTTCTGTTCCAGTTTTCCCACTGTCCATGATTCAGTACCGTACACACCGTACAATGCTGTGCTCCAAACGTACTGTCTCAATAATTTCTTCCTCAAGTCAAGGGTCCACAGCTCGTGGTCTCGCGGTCGCGTTTTCGCTTTCCGAGCACGGGGTTCCGGGTTCGATTCCCGGCGGGGTCAGGGATTTTCATCTGCCTCGAGATGACTGGTTGTTGCTGTGTTGTCCTCATAATTTCATCATTATTCATGAAAGTGGAGACATTGGAATGAGTAAAGGTTGGGAATCTGTACGGGCGCTGATAACCGCGCAGTTGTGCGCCCCACAAACCGGACATCATCATCATCAAATCAAGGGCTATGTCTGGTATTAGCAGGATCCTCTTGGTCACGAATGCCTTCTTGGCGTGAAGTAGTCTACTTTTAGTGTCCTTCTTGCATCGTCTGTCAGGTGTTATTTGGCTTCCACGGAAGCTGAATTCCCTAAACTCATTCACTTCGTGATAATCAATTTTGATGTTGAGTTTCTCACTGTTCTCATCTCTACTACTTCTCATTACTTTCGCTTGTCTTCGATTAACTCATTAGACTGTTCACTCCATTCAGCAGATCACGTATTTCTTCTTCACTTTCACTCAGGATATCAGTGTCATCAGCGAATCTTATCACAGGTATCTTTTCACTCTGAATTTCAACCCTCCCTTCAATCCTTCATTCGTCATTGCTTCTTTGATGTATAAATTGAACAGTATACCAAAAAGACAGCATCACTGTCTTACACACTTTTTTAATCCGTGCACATCGTTCTTGGCCTTTCACTCATCGTCCCTTTTGGCTCTTGTACCTATATCAACCGTCTTTTCTTACAGCTTACTCCTATTTTTATCAGAATTTCGAGATTTTTGCACTATCCAACATTATCAAACGATAATCCTTCGAGCGTATTTAGATTTTTTTTCAGTCTTGCTTCCATCATCAAGCGTAATCTCAGAACTGCCTCTATGTATGCGTTAAAACGGTACATAAAATGTTTCAGCACTGTCTCTTAACGTCCGTAATTTCCGTTGTACAATAAGAAGGTCAGCCAAGACCGTATCAATGAGTTCATCTTCAGTTTAAACTGAGTTTCCAACATTAACTCTAATATGTGACAACGATTCGAATTCCCTGTCCGGCCAGCAGGATGTTCTCACAAAGGGCGTCACCGCCATCGCAGGCACGTCACGGGGGACAGTCCACTAAAGTGATGGAACCTTCCAATACCGTGCCTTCCTCTCCTCCGTCACTTGTTGCTATTCTCTGAAACATTCGATATGTTCCATTGATAGAAGACCTATGTGCCTTGGTTGAAATTAAATGAAACAATATGGTTCCACAGACCTCTTCAAGCCTCATACATCTATGATTAAATTGCAGACTGAACCGACGAATGAAAATTTGAATCAACAGTAGGATTTGAACCAGAGTCTCCTACTTACCAGGCTGATTAGTTAACCATTACACCACCCACACACAATGGGTCTCAACACCTGCACGGCCTACTTGAGCACATCTCCCTCCTCAATGGAAATTACCATTCACCCCTCAGCCCAATTGGTATTCCCACTAAACTCGAACAACATGGCAAAAGCTCTCCAACTGTATTTAAGTAGAACTTAAGCGTCTATACAGTTTCTTCTGATAAAAGTACCTATGTCTGCGTTTCAGGCAGAATCCCCCATTTCTAGCTGCAAAGTTGTTAGAATTTAGCCGAAACACCAAGTGGGCTGAGGAGTGAATGAGAATTTGAACTGAGGAGGGAGGCGTGATAGGGCAGTCCGCGCAGTTGTGCAAAGCCACTTTGTGAAGGCGATCTAGTGGTCAGCGTATCTACCTAGTGAGGCGGACACCCGGGTTCGATGCCCGGCTTTGGTACAAATTTTCATTCTGTCGCTTCAGTCAGTATACACATATCATAAACCTTGGTTGATTCTATGATTTTCGGTGTGGATCGCTCTCTGGATTGTTTGCGAACATTTGTGACGACTTGCGCTACGCTCTAACTTGGTTCTGGCTAGCTATTCACTTGGTGAACTCCGCTGCCATCGCTCACAGGAGTTGCCTCTTTGTTCCTTGTCTCTGCCTGTCCTCCTCTACTCCACGTGGGATGGCAAACCAACGACTCGATTTGATATGAAAACGTATTGGCAATGCATTACGACGTCACCTTGCAGTGTGACAATCAGTGGTATTCGTGTTCAGGTTCTAACTGACATTAATAGCGAAGTAAATCGTACGTTATAGGCTTAGATTATACCCTCTTGTGGACAACGTGACAGTCTGCTCGCGCACATCTCTCATGATCATTATGTTATATGCACCACTCACGCGACACAAAATAATGTCCATGTAGTTGACTTTGCCCTACTCCTGCCGAACCGAAGAAAGAGAATAGTGGCCTCTAATGCGAGACGAGATTTATGTATGGATTTTCATCACTCTAGACAGGACTATAGTGACAGTTGAAGGAAGCCTCAGTTATGGACAATGCAGGAATATCCGCACTGCAGTATCCCATTAACAAAAGCGTATCCTAACAGAAAAATTATTTGGCTTCCATTCCTTGAACACGGTGTGATGTTTCCATTCAGGTGCCAGAGGCCGCCATTTTGAATTCTCGCCGAGTGGCGACTACGGTGGCCGCAGTAACTGAGAGGGCGCTCCGGGGTCCTTCGAGCCCTTGCTCCTGGGAGCGTGCGGGTATAACCTTCCGGAGGGGGACGACGGAAACGGTGGAAATGCGACAGAGACGGATGATGAAGAGTAGCTGCAGTTTTTGCCCTGGTGATCCGTTCGACTGGTCGGCGCACACGGTCAGTTAAACGTTTCTGGATGGAGATGAAGAGTTTTATGAAGGGGACTTCGGGAATTGCTGCATTTCGCCATTCGCCGAATTGAGGACTGTGTGACGTTCAACAGACAAAGAATATCGGCACTGATGTTGGTCCAGATGGCCGTTTGCATCTGTTTAGCCTACGTGGATTCGTATGGCCATTATAGCTTGTAAATGCGTACTCACTGCTCAGACAACTGAATAACTTACCTGATTATAGTGAAGTGCGTCATTGGGGCACATCTTGGTTATTGTGTTGAGTCCACGTGGTTTTGAATGGGTGAGCTTGTCCTGACAAGAATCATATTCATTACATTATGTGCTATTCAGTTTAGTACTGTGTATCCTGTTACGGCCGGCCAGGGTGGACGAGCGGTTGTGGGCGCTACAGTCTGGAACTGCGCGACAGCTACGGTCGCAGGTTCGAATCCTGCCTCGGGCATGGATGTGTGTGATGTACTTAGGTTACTTAGGTTTAGGTAGTTCTAAGTTCTAGGGGACTGATGACCTCAGATGTTTAGTCCCACAGTGCTCAGAGCCATCCTGTTACGCATTTGATTATTGTTGAAAAAGGTATCGCTCACATTTGGGAAGGAGGGCTGTATATGCGTAATGATAACGTGTGAGCTATTAATTCAATGGAGAAATGAAGTTTGTCTGTCGTGTAAGGATTACCTGTGGTCATTTTAAAGTTAATATTATTTATTCTGAAATGCAGGATCGTGAACTCAGTGCGAAAAATTTAAATCTTTCTTGTTAATTGTTAGTGAGATCTATGCGATCGGGCTGCCATGTTAGTAGATAGGATTTGTTTTTTATGTAAATATTATCTGTGGACACTTTTAGAATGTTTACTCTAAATGCAGGAAGATGAACCCAGTACATAATTTGAAAGTTGGTTTGGTTGATTCCAAGTACGCTTATGTCATGCTGGTTCAGTAGCTGCTGTCTTAATATTAGTTGTTTCTGAAAAATAAAAGAGGAATGAAAGTCTAAAAAATTCAAATTTTCCCCTCTCATTGATCTTCAAACTTGAATTAAAAAAAAAAACAAAAAAACATTGTGTAATAAAATTGCTTTATCTGTTCTCTTGAAAGGCTAACAGGGAGTTCACCTCTTGAAAGTAATTTTTGTTTAATTCTTTGTGTGTAATAAAACCATGAAATTTAGTCCATTGTAATGTCATTATGTATACCTGCATACCCCGGCACCACCGCTTCATTGCTACTACACAACGTTGTTGTGATAGGGATGTGTTTCCTGCTCCAAGAACAGTCTCCACAGTGTATTTTTCGAACTGTGAATTTCACGGAAGTTGACGTGTGCTACTTCATGGAATATCACACATATGGTTCAATACGACGCGCTCACGTTCTTCTATGCGGGCAGTTGTTTGTCAACAACCTAGGTCTGTGTAGCCTGAACGAGGAAGTTACTCCTACGTTTCTATCCACTACGAGAATGTTGAGTCCAGTTAACCTAATGATACTTACGAAACTTTTCTTTGAATAATCATTGAAATTTTCAGGAACTACAGCTCGTGGCAGAACACATTTTTTAACTAAAAAATGATTACTTTAATTTTTTTAAACGTCCAGATTTAGTTCAACATGAACCATCTTCAGATCAGATGGTACTGCTGGAAAGATCAAATCTTTCTTTCAGGTATCATGTAAATTTTGCTGATAAGTTAGATTATTCTTGCAACCGATACATTCAGATCTGGGGAAGATTCATGTTGAACTGAAAATGGTCATCTTAAAAAATTAAAAGAATCTAATCAGGCTGCAAAAAAACTTGTTTTAAAACCAGTGACTGCGGATTTCTCCGAGGATACAAGATAAATTTTTGCGAACATCTCACAACATTATACATTATTTATTCATTTCTGTCAGAGGTGTACACATTCCGCTTTTAACCTGTCCATGCTTGCCTGTTAGTCAGGCAATCTAGCTGCCACACGTTATCAGCAGAACAGGCAGGCTACCTTGCTCTCATCCAAGCCAAGGTAGGCCCAACAAAAGAAGGCTAAAGCAGTCTTGGTCGCCTGCTGGCTTCCCGCTGTGCTACGTTACGCGGAAGTTTATTCCGTTCGCTGTCACTGGAGTGTTATGAATAGGGTTCGGAAGCTGATGGAAGGTCTTTACTTATCCGAGCATCACAACAAGAGGCTTCACGAAATTTGTATTCCGTTTGGGTCATTGTGGGCCAGAAAATGGCGAATGTCATTTTCCCTTTTTTTCCATTTCGACGTATTTCTGGACTTTTTCTTTATTTCGGTATGAGCTGTTTTCTCTACAATTTCACCCTCCTTTGACAGAAAACATCTACCGAAATTGTACTAAATGCTTTCTCTGATAATTACTTTGAACAATTAGTTCATCAGCCCACACGAATTGTGAATTATTGCGAAAACACACTTGACCTCTTAGCCACAAATAATCCTGATCTAATAGAGAGCGTCATGATGGATGCAGGGATTAGTGAACACAAGGTCATTGTAGTGAGGCTCAAGGTTTTGAGCCTCACTAACCAAAACCACTAAAAATAAACCCAAAATATATATTTAAAACAGCACATAAAAATTCACTTGATACTTTCCTAAGAGAGAGTCTCCATTCCTTCCAAGCAAATTATGTAATTGTAGACCAGATATGGTTAAAATTCAAAGATACAATATCGACAGCAACAGATAGATTCATACCGCATAAGTTAATAAGAGAAGGGACTGATCCCACCATGGTACACAAAACACGTCAGAACACTGTTGCAGAAGCAACGAAAAAAGTATTCCAAATTCAGAATAACGCAGAATCCCCAACACTGGCTAAGTTTCAGGGAAGCTCGAAATTTAGTGCGGACGTCAATGGGAGATGCTTTTAATAGTTTCCACAATGAAATATTGTCTCAATATATGGTAGAAAACCCAAAGAGATTCTTGTCGTATGTAAAGTACACGGGTGGAAAATAATAATAATAATAATAATAAGGCCCGAGAAAAGAATAGGCCTCTGGTATGTTCTGCCAGTCGCAAAAGGCGACGAAATGAACAAACCACTAAAAGGGCTAACCCCCCTTGTAGTGTGATTAGGTGGTTCAGGACAGAACTAATGAAGCCTCGGACAAGCGCTGTCATGGTCGGGGACGACGCTTGAACCCTATACCCGTCCACAATGGTAACGACACTGCTAGCCACACGGAAAATGAATTAAATCCAAATAGAGGTGTTTTGCAGGATATGCTTCCTGCAACCACTCTAGAACGAAAACAAAGGCAGAGGATGAGATGGTCAGATGAAGTTACCCGACACCTCATGTTCTGTTATTACCAAGCAACAAACTTAATAACCAACACAACTTGATACAGATCACAAGTATACACAACATTTATTACCAGATACCCAGAACTAAAATTTTTAACAGAACAACGACTAGCTGATGAGATCCGTGTAATAATCAAAAATAACACGATACCCCAGTCAGAATTAGAAAACATCAAACAACAAGTACAAGGAAAACGAAATCTTAACACAGCCACCAGAACAAGCACAAGTAGGACACGAAGTGACACACAGGTTACACATAGAAGAAAAATTTCAGCTGACAGACATAGAACACAAAGACACAAATACAGACATTAGACCCTTCTTGAATAGACCGCAAAATAACCCACAAGTCGAAACAATAATAACAACTATCAACACAATCATACACAACAAAATAAATGAAAATACTATTATGGAAGGGTTACAACTACTGGTTTATATAGGAGCACTCACTACACTAAATATACTCACTAGGCAGAGATCAGAACCAACCAACACACAGAAGAAACCCACAGAACCAGCATGGCAACACAGGCTACAGATCAGAATAGAAAAACTGAGAAAAGATATCGGACAGCTATCACAAATTATAAGATATGAAATATCAGAAAAAAAACGAAAAAGGTTAGGTAAAATCTCGCAACAAGAAGCGATAGAGCAATTAGATGAAAAGAAGCAGAAATTACAAGCATTGGCCAAACGTCTTAGAAGATACAAAAAAAGTGAAAATAGAAGGAAACAAAACCAACCATTCAACACAAACCAAAAGAAATTGTACCAGACAATAGATAACACGCACATTAAAATAGACAATCCACCAAACATAACAGACATGGAACACTTTTGGAGCAACATTTGGTCAAACCCGGTACAGCATAACAGACATGCACGGTTGATACAAGCAGAAGCAGACACATACAAGATGATACCACAAATGCCCGAAGTGATAATTTTGCAACATGAAGTCACCCGAGCAATTAATTCAACGCACAACTGGAAAGCCCCTGGAAAAGATAAAATAGCAAATTTATGGCTAAAGAAGTTCACCTCAACACATTCACATCTAACTAAATTATTTAATAGTTACATTGCAGACCCATACACATTCCCTGATATACAAGGAATACAAGGAATAACCTACCTGAAACCTAAAGATCAAGCAGACAAACAAACCCAGCAAAATATCGCCCCATAACATACCTACCAACAATATACAAAATATTAACTTCAGTCATTACACAGAAATTAATGACACATACAACACAGAACAAAATTATAAATGAAGGACAAAAAGGCTGCCGCAAGGAGCACGAGGATGTAAAGAGCAACTGATAATAGATGCGGAGGTGACATATCAAGCTAAAACTATACAAAGGTCGCTACACTACACATACATTCATTACCAAAAAGCTTTTGATAGTGTACCCCACTCATGGTTACTACAAATATTAGAAATATACAAAGTAGATCGTAAATTGATACAGTTCCTAAACACAGTAATGAAAAATTGGAAAACCACACTTAATATCCAAACAAATTCAAATAATATCACATCACAGCCAATACAGATTAAGCGTGGAATATACCAAGGACACTCACTAAGTCCTTTCTGGTTCTACCTTGCACTGAACCCACTATCTAACATGCCAAATAATACAAATTATGGATACAATATTACTGGATCATACCAAAACAAAATCACACATTTGCTATACATGGACGATCTAAAACTACTGGCAGCAACAAACCAACAACTCAACCAATTACTAAAGATAACAGAAGTATTCAGCAATGATATAAATATGGCTTTTGGAACAGACAAATGTAAGATAAATACATAGTGAAGGGAAAACACACTAAACAAGGAATTACATATTGGATAACCACAGTGACTGCATAGAAGCGATGGAAAAAACAGATGCCTATAAATATTTAGGATACAGGCAACAAATAGGAATAGATAATACAAATATTAAAGAAGAACTAAAGGAAAAATATATACAAAGACTGACAAAAATACTTGACAGCAAGAAACAAGCAAAAGCTATAAATATTTACGCTATACCAATATTGACCTACTCATTTGGAGTAGTGAAATGGAGTAACACAGACCTAGAAGCACTCAAGACACTTACACGATCACAGTGCCACAGATATAGAATACATCAGATACATTCAGCAACAGAAAGATTCACATTAAGCTGAACGGAAGGAGGAAGGGGATTTATTGACATAAAAAAACCTACATTATGGACAGGTAGACAATTTAAGAAAATTCTTTCTAGAACGAGCAGAAACTAGCAAAATACACAAAGCAATCACTCAAATAAATACATCGGCTACACCATTTCAGTTTCATAACCACTTCTACAACCCTTTAGATCACATAACATCAACAGATACGAAGAAAGAAAATTGGAAAAAGAAAACACTACATAGGAAGCACCCGTATCATCTAACACAGCCACACATCGATCAAGATGCATCCAACACATGGCTAAGAAAAGGCAATATATACAGTGAGATGGAAGGATTCATGATTGCAATACAGGATCAAACAATAAACACCAGTTATTACAGCAAGCATATTATTAAAGATCCCAATACCACAACAGACAAATGCAGACTTTGCAAACAACAAACAGAAGCTGTAGATCACATCACAAGCGGATGTTCAATACTAGCAAATACAAATACCCCAGAAGACATGACAGTGTAGCAAAAATAAAACATCAACAACTTGCCATACAACATAAACTAATAAAGCAACACGTACTCACATACAAGCATGCACCACAAAATGTACTGGAGAATGATGAATACAAATTATACTGGAACAGAACCATTATAACATATAAAACAACACCACATAACAAACCTGACATTATACTCACCAATAAAAAGAAGAAATTAACACAACTAATCGAAATATTCATACCCAATACAACAAATATACAGAAGAAAACAGGAGAAAAAATTGAAAAATACATCCAACTAGCAGAGGAAGTCAAGGACATGTGGCGTCAGGATAGAGTTGACATTATACCAATTATACTATCAACTACAGGAGTCATACCACACAATATCCACCAGTACATCAACGCAATACAGTTACATCCAAACGTATATATATACAACTACAGAAATCTATAATTATTGATACATGTTAATTACCCGAAAGTTCCTAAATGCAATGTAACTTATACCGTACAGTTAAAAGGAAGTCACGCTTGAGCAAGGTCCGCGTTACTTCCCATTTTTAACCAGACATAATGTCTGAGAAAGGAAAGAAGTTATAATAATAATACCGTCACTGCGCGATAGCGATGGAAATGTTACCGATGGTGGTGCACTAGAGCGGAGTTACTAAATACAGTTTTCCGTAATTCCTTCACGAAAGAAAATATCTTAGGTGTTGCGAAACAACTCAAATCACCTAAGAAACGCAAGTCTACCGGTCCAGATGGTATACCAATCAGGTTCCTCTCAGAGTATGCAGACACATAGCGCGTTTCTAAGCAACTATATACAACCGCTCACTTGACGAAAGGTCTGTTCCTAAAGACTGGAAAGTAGCACAGGTGACACCAGCATTCAGGAAAGTAAATAGGAGTAATCCAATGAATTACAGACCCATATCACTGACCTCAATTTGTAGTAGGATTTTGGAGCATATACTGTACTCTGACATTATGAATCACCTTGAAGAAAATTACTTATTGATACATAACCAACACGGATTCAGAAAATATCGCGCTTGTGCAGGACAGGTAGCTCTTTATTCCCATGAAGTAACGAGTGCTGTCGACAAGGGATCTCAGATTGATTCCATATTCCTAGATTTCCAGAACGCTTTTGATACCGTTCCTCACAAGCGACTATTAATCACATTGTTTGCATATGAAGTATCGTCTCAGTTTTGTGACGGGATTCGTGATTTCCTCTCAGAGAGGTCACAATTCGTAGTGATAGACGGTAAATCATCGAGTAGAACAGAAGTGATATCTGGCGTTCCCCAAGATAGTGCCATAGGCCCTTTGCTGTTCCTCATTTACATAAATGACCTAGGTGATAATCTGAGCAGCCCCTTGGATTATTTGCAGATGACGCTGTAATTTACCGTCTAGTAAAATCATCAGACGATCAGTTCCACTTACAAAATGATCTAGAGAGAATTTCTGTATGTTCGAAGCCGGCCGGAGTGGCCGTGCGGTTCTGGGCGCTAGAGTCTGGAACCGAGCCACCGCTACGATCGCAGTTTCGAATCCTGCCTCGGGCATGGATGTGTGTTATGTCCTTAGGTTAGTTAGGTTTAATTGGTTCTAAGTTCTAGGCTACTGATGACCTCAGAAGTTAAGTCGCATAGTGCTCAGAGCCATTTGTATGTTAGAAAAGTGGCAATTCGCACTAAACAAAGAAAATTGCGAGCTCATTGGGAACACCACACAGATAATATTGTGGGGAAGGTGAAACAAAGACTGCGCTTTGTTGGCAGAACACTTAGAAGATGCAACAAACCCACTAAAGAGACCGCCTACATTACAGTTGTCCGTCCTCTGCTGGAATATTGCTGCGCGGTATGGGATCTTTACCAGGTAACCGGCCGGAGTGGCCAAGCGGTTCTAGGCGCTTCAATCTGGAGCCGCGTGACCGCTACGGTCGCAGGTTCGAATCCTGCCTCGGGCGTGGATGTGTGAGATGTTCTTAGGTTAGTTAGGTTTAAGTAGTTCTAAGTTCTAGGCGACTGATAACCTCAGATGTTGAGTCCCATAGTTCTCAGAGCAATTTGAACCATTTACCAGGTATGATTGACGGAGGACATCGAAAAAGTGCAAAGAAGGGCAGCTCGTTTCTTATTATCGCGCAATAGGGGTGAGAGTGTCAGTCATATGATACGCGAGTTGGGGTGGTAGTCACTGAAACAAACGCGGTTTGCTTTGCCGCGAGATCTATTTACGAAATTTGAATCACCAACTTCCTCTTCTGAATGTGTAAATATTTGGTTGACACCCACCTACGTAGGTAGAAATGATCATCATAATAAAATGAGAGAAATCAGAGCTCGAACGGAAAGATTTAGGTGTTCCTTTCAGCCACTCGCCATTCGAGAATGGAATGTTAGAGAAGTAGTAAGAAAATCGTTCGATGAACCCTCTGCCAGGCACTTAAGTGTGAATTGTAGAGTAACCATGTAGATGAAGATGTAGAAGTACTTGCTATTCTCAATTCGACCCATCAATAGGTCACCTCTAATAAGTTTTTTCTGTAGTAACCAGAATCATGTCTGACAGTCGAGATTCTGGCACCTAAGAAAGTGAAGATGCCTGTTATACTTCAACGCCAACAGAAGTAAGGTTTTGGAAGTCTAGTTCCAGTAACAATAGAGTATTTCACCCAAATACGATCCCAGTGATATCAATTTCAATATTTTTTTTCAGAAAGGGCACTACGAGTTCACTGAATTCATTGTAAGCGGCCAAAATAAAATAAATTCCAAATATCCATTTTAGCAAACATGAAGTTCGTTTCTTATGTTACGGAAATCTAAGAAAATACATCTGTGAAAGGAGAATCTTTTCTTTCATGTTATGTTTCCTTCGCACTATTTTGCAATCACCAGAATTTGGTGTTTAATCTCCAATGAGCAACATATTTTCCCTATTTTGATCAACATTTGCCTTAAATTTACAAAGCCTGTATACTTCTAAATGGTCTCAAGTCCTTAGGAAACATTTGTACACAATTGTTAAGCGCTTAGTGTCTGTCGTTTTTCAAAATAATTGTTGAGTGAAAAAACTGCTGGTGAAATTTACAAACTAGTAACATAACTGAAGTTCCCGAATGTGTGTTTAGTAACTTTTTGCACAGTTTGCATTGAGAAGAACCTACCGATTTATTTGAAGCTACGTGACAAAAACACGAGACCTTTTCACTACTGGACGTGGGCTCTGTGGATGGCTGGTATGCATTCACCGGTTCTTAATTTCTCCTCAATCTCCGTTTTAGTTTGGTTTGTTCATTTTGCTGCTCCCACTTTTAAGATAAGTGAGCTGCAGTGTAACTAACGACGCTAACTTGTATCCGGCTAGTCATGTTGGATGGACTGCGGAACTTGTGAGGTGCAGCAGGCTGAATGGTCCTCACTTAACTTGCCACGCTTGCGGAAATGCATGTTGGCCTGCTTTACCCACTGTGCTTAAGTACACGTGTACTGTTGCGTCTCTGCTGCGCCATGCTGAGTGCTTTGATCGTTGCGGCGGAGATAGGTGCATGTCGGCTGTTTGGAGATTTGTGCCCCTGTGATTTCTGTTAAGTTCCCCTTCTATGACAGTTAGTCACAAACGATAAACGGTGGTAAACGTCGGTGTGGATACATCTGCTGCATTCCTAACTTCAAGCAGATTTTTGCAACCACCCACATGATATGCTAGCCGGGCAGTACAGTAAATCCGCAGGTGGGTTATGCAACAGTGGGGACGCAGGCAGCATCCTGCAGTGCGGCGTTCTGCTGTCGCTGATCCACTGCGTTGCTACACTGTGTGAGCTTCCAGCACATCTTTCTGGAGGCGGTATAAACGAGTCCAGCTCAGTCGGCAGAATTATTCCTTTGACGTTGAGCTTTCGATCGAACAGGTATCGCGAGAATGAGCGGCTAAGCTATTTTAGCCTCATCGAATGAAGTCACCAGCTCTGTCAAACCAATGATCCACAAACTGCCAGCTTGCTCTGATGGTTCCGAGCTTCGAACTGGATCTGTCGACTCAAGGCCATCAAGTGGGCATCATCGCCTGGCACTACAGCCAGTCATCATAGATCCAGAGTTCGATGCAGGTCCTACACACATCCCGTCAGCGTCACAGAGCGCCAGCGGTACTCTACTAGCACCTGGTTTAGTTTTATGCAACCAAGCTGACCAGGAGAGTTTTATCAGAAATGTCGCTACCTCCCACCACCCGTCACTGTCTTAATACAGGATGTTTAGAAATTCCTGTTACAAACTTTTAGGACTTGCAGAGGGGAGTGAGAAAATATTTTGAATTGGAACCAACGTCCGGAAACGACGATTTCAATTTAGACGTGTCCACGTCATGTGATTGGGCCATACTTCCTTCCACTCAAGGGTACGTGATCTTCCCACAAAACGTATTGAATTCGCTTTTGGAAGCAGTGCCACTGAATTGCCGTCTGAAAATGCGGTTTCAGTATGGTGGTGCTCCACGTCAATTCTCGCGTGCGGTTCGGGTACATCTCAACAGACATCACGAAAGTTGGGTAGGCAGAGAGGGTAGAGCCGGGTAGCCGCCGCGATCACCGGATTTAGCGCACATAGAATAGTACCAAATATTCACACTAAGACGAATATTAGAGAAGAAGTGGAAGCACAATCATGATACCGTTTGCTTGTTTACAGAATTCAAGAAAGAATATGATGCATAAGAGAGGAAATGTGGAGGATAATGGCAGAGTGTGGGATACCTCAGTAGCTGATTAAGCTAACTAAAATGTTTATAATGGAATCGAAGTGTAGGGTGAAAGTACATGGGGAGTCCTGAGAAGCATTTCAAGCAAAAACAGGAGTCAGACAGGGACCATGTTCAATTTGGCCAACAATACCCTCAGGAGAGTAACATGTGAAAGTGCAGGAGTCACCATAGGAAAAAAGATAAATGTCATGGGTTTTGCTGATGATATTGTGCTGATAGGAACAGGGAAGACCTGGAGAAAAGGGGGACTGTGCTAATCGAAGAAGCTAAGAACTTAGGTCTAAGTATAAATGAAATTAAAACAAAGTTCATGGTAGTAGGGAGAAGAGCTCATTTAGAACCAAACCATCTAAAAATCGGAGATCTAACAATACAGAAGACAGACTCATTCACGTACCTGGTACCAACATCAACCAGCAAAACCTTATAGAACGAGAGATAGTAACAAGAATTCAAGCTGGGGGAAGATGTCTAGGAGTTATGCACAACATCGTAAGATCGAAGTTACCATCTACACAGGCAAAAATAAGAATATATCAGACCATCATCAAGCCAATAGTGTGCTATGCGAGTGAGACATGGACCCTGACAAAGGAAACAGAGAAAATACTCATCACTTTTGAAAATACAGTACTGAGAAAATTACATGTAGCAGTCAAAGAAAATGAACAGTGGTGAATAAGGAAAAACAGAGAACTCAGACAATTATACACAGTGCCTGACGTCGTAGCGAGTGTGAAAATTAAGAGACTAAGATGGTACGAACATGTGAAGAGGAGAAGGGAGAACACGGTAGTAAAGGCTGTAATGGATGGAGAAGCTGAAGGAAAGAGACCTGTAGGACGGCCGAGAATGAGATGGAAGGATGATATTATGGGAGGCATACATACACTGGGTCTGGGAGATGAAGATGCAGATGACAGGAAAGTGTGGAAGGCTAGACTGAGTGAGGTCAAGGACCGGCTGCGGTTTGTGTAGCCTGTATAAGTAAGTAAGATACTTGTGGGGTCGTATGTCGAAGTTCAATCTACGAGGCTCCTGTAGAGAAGGTCTGCTGGCACGAGTTCAAGCCGCTGCGCTAGAAACTGAAAGGACATCAGGTGGGGTGGAGAGTGTGCACCAGAACATGCTTCGTACGAAGAATGTGACAATGTTGGTGGTCATCAAAGCGAGCCGCTGTTGCAATGCATCAGTACTGTTCTGTACGCACAGTATTCCGGGTTCTTTTTCTTTGTAATGTTTAACTGTTAATGCAAACATACGTGCTTAATAGATAAAAATATTTCCCTTCGGATTGCTACCTAATAATTGTATTGCGTCACGTCTAATTCAGTTCCTTAGGCAGAAGTGGATCAGTTAAGCATCTGAACTGATACTGTAGTAGAATGGACAAGCTGCCTATTCAAAATATTATGTACTCACATTCCTCTACAAGTCCTAGATGTTTGTAACGGGAATCTGCGAACGCCATGCATAAATTATAAATGGAGGCGCTCCTTTTAAGAGTATTGATCCCATCCGTGGGTGTACAGAACTAACAGACCGTTAACGTCATGTGTACCTGAAAGATCTCGAAGAACGGACTTTGAAATGAAAAGGTGTTGCACTATGCAACACCGTAAAACGGGAATTCCCTTCACAATTAATTTTACATAAAAGCTTTTCGAAGTACATTTCTTTTTAAGTATCATTTTCAATGTACATTTCTTCAGTTCCTGATGACAAACGTAACGATAATAATGACCTGTGAACGCATTGTCAACTTCGAAGTGATCATTGCTTTTGCATCGTGTGCTTCTTTTCACGCTCCCAGTCATTATCTACAGTGGTAGCAATAGTTTTTATAGCCATAAAATTTTGTTAGTCACCTTCCTAATGACGGGCTAGCTCGAGCGAAATACCTAAGAAGAAATATGATTTACGATGTAGCGGGACACTTCTCTTCGTAGATACGATAGTTGTATTCACAAACTGAGACAAACGGACACATCTAGAAAGAAACGAGAGCTGCATTTTCTCTGTTAGTTTAATACTGCATAAAGTTAAAGGTTGTTGTGGGTGAAGTTTAAAGGAAAAGAGTTAACTGTGATGACGTAAAAAAACTATAATGACGCTTCCGAAGTTACTAAGAAGCACAAAGTGAAAGACAAAAATGTATGAATAATCCTTTCATCTGGTGAAAGAAACAAAATTCTGCAAAAAGTGGTGATGTCATAATACACTCCTGGAAATGGAAAAAAGAACACATTGACACCGGTGTGTCAGACCCACCATACTTGCTCCGGACACTGCGAGAGGGCTGTACAAGCAATGATCACACGCACGGCACAGCGGACACACCAGGAACCGCGGTGTTGGCCGTCGAATGGCGCTAGCTGCGCAGCATTTGTGCACCGCCGCCGTCAGTGTCAGCCAGTTTGCCGTGGCATACGGAGCTCCATCGCAGTCTTTAACACTGGTAGCATGCCGCGACAGCGTGGACGGGAACCGTATGTGCAGTTGATGGACTTTGAGCGAGGGCGTATAGTGGGCATGCGGGAGGCCGGGTGGACGTACCGCCGAATTGCTCAACACGTGGGGCGTGAGGTCTCCACAGTACATCGATGTTGTCGCCAGTGGTCGGCGGAAGGTGCACGTGCCCGTCGACCTGGGACCGGACCGCAGCGACGCACGGATGCACGCCAAAACCGTAGGATCCTACGCAGTGCCGTAGGGGACCGCACCGCCACTTCCCAGCAAATTAGGGACACTGTTGCTCCTGGGGTATCGGCGAGGACCATTCGCAACCGTCTCCATGAAGCTGGGCTACGGTCCCGCACACCGTTAGGCCGTCTTCCGCTCACGCCCCAACATCGTGCAGCCCGCCTCCAGTGGTGTCGCGACAGGCGTGAATGGAGGGACGAATGGAGACGTGTCGTCTTCAGCGATGAGAGTAGCTTCTGCCTTGGTGCCAATGATGGTCGTATGCGTGTTTGGCGCCGTGCAGGTGAGCGCCACAATCAGGACTGCATACGACCGAGGCACACAGGGCCAACACCCGGCATCATGGTGTGGGGAGCGATCTCCTACACTGGCCGTGCACCACTGGTGATCGTCGAGGGGACACTGAATAGTGCACGGTACATCCAAACCGTCATCGAACCCATCGTTCTACCATTCCTAGACCGGCAAGGGAACTTGCTGTTCCAACAGGACAATGCACGTCCGCATGTATCCCGTGCCACCCAACGTGCTCTAGAAGGTGTAAGTCAACTACCCTGGCCAGCAAGATCTCCGGATCTGTCCCCCATTGAGCATGTTTGGGACTGGATGAAGCGTCGTCTCACGCGGTCTGCACGTCCAGCACGAACGCTGGTCCAACTGAGGCGCCAGGTGGAAATGGCATGGCAAGCCGTTCCACAGGACTACATCCAGCATCTCTACGATCGTCTCCATGGGAGAATAGCAGCCTGCATTGCTGCGAAAGGTGGATATACACTGTACTAGTGCCGACATTGTGCATGCTCTGTTGCCTGTGTCTATGTGCCTGTGGTTCTGTCAGTGTGATCATGTGATGTATCTGACCCCAGGAATGTGTCAATAAAGTTTCCCCTTCCTGGGACAATGAATTCACGGTGTTCTTATTTCAATTTCCAGGAGTGTATGTCTTATCATATGTGTTTATTGTTTTAATTCCCTGTCAGTCATGCTAAACTGTCATCGTAAACAGATGAGCTTCCACTCCTCGTAAAATAAAAACAGTATGGATTTATTGGCTGGGAGAGTCGTTTCAGGGTTGTTGGGCCGCCTTTCTATGCGACTACACTACGGCGTCTTCGGCAGTCCAATGAATGTGAGACGAATCGTGAGGACAACAAAAGTCATCAGGCCCTAGCGAAGAAAATTGGCCTGGAATCGAACCCAGGGCCCCGTGATTTACAGGCAGCAGCGCTAATCATTTTGAAAGTAATCTATTAATGGTGACCCTACAATTTATCAATGAAATACAGACTGTTCACATCAAGAAGCTCACAAAAATGTTTTTGTTATTCGCCACATAAAAAATCTTTACTTTCTTTTTTTTTCAAAGGATCATCACACCTACCAGTTGATCATCTTGTTCTGCTCCTTTCTCCTTTTCCTGCTCGTATTTGTGGCTTGGTTACAATTCTTAGCATTTTCCGAAAACTTTCCTCATGTTTCGGATATGTCGAGATTTTCAGTGTATGGTAAATAACCACGGTATGTTGCTGCTAGGTGATTTGCTATCGGTATGCGTGCAAAAGCATGCGTGTCAAAACGCTACGCCTAAAAACGGTGTTTTCCAGATGCTCATACCTTGGATCCCGTTGGTAACGACAAGGTAGAGTCAAGTGTTGTGGGTAACACTTGGACTAGTGTACGTTTGTAAGCCCAAAAGGAGGATTCTCTTAGTGTCGCAGTCCTGCAGGAAATAGAGTCAAAGTATGATTTTTACACACTTCCTCTTAATTAGGCAAATGGATCGATTGGTTTGCATTTGATGTAGCCTACGGTGGGCTTGATGGAACTTAAGGAGGAACCATTGATTCGTGGGGAGTTCCTTGGGAAACCTCGAAAAAGAATTTTTACCACATTCTCGCCATCACCATCGGACCAAAATCCAGCTGGCGATTCCAAGTCGGCTATGCTCAACGAATGGCTGTTTACTTAAAAGACTCTGGCTGAAAAGTGCGGTATCGGCTACCTTAGTCTACTTTCCTTTGTAACTTTAAAAATATTCTCAAAAATGTTCGCTTGGGAATGTATTAGCGCTTTTTTGTGCAGAAAGAGAAAAAGACAGTGGCAGTGGCAAAGAGACTGAAAAGTAATAAATACTGGAAGATAGTAGACGGTGGTTGTGTTATAGGAAGAGCAAAGGAGGCAATGGCATTGTCAGAGAAAGAGAATGATCAGTGGCAGTGGAATACAGGTGACGGAGGGTGGGGGGTGGGGGAATAGTGAGAAAGAGAAACTGGGTTGAGCCAGTGATAATGAGAGGCAGAATATTGATAATGACAACGAGGAAGACACAGATAGTTACAGTGAGAAGAGACAATGGCAGCAGGAAGAAAGGAATGGGATACTAGCAGTAAGAGAGAGCAAGAGAGAGGAGACAATAGTAGTAGGACAGAACGAAGGCTCCTGTGGCTGCGAGATAGGAGACAGCGACAGCTGGAGAGCGACAAAGAGATAATGGCAATATTACAATGAGTTGCGCGGAATGAGCGAAAATTGTGAGTTGCGAGTGGATGAGCATGAGAGACTTACAGCGGTGGACTAGTGGATATGAACGAGTTACAGATAGGGCAGCTTTGGGAGTTTGAAGTGAGCTGCATGTTAAAAAAAGCGCGAATATGTTCGCAACCCCAGGATTTTTGGGGAAATTTTTGAAGGTGCTGAGGAGGGTATAATGAGGCCACTGGTATCCCATTTTTCAGCTAGTCTTTTAAAAACACAATAACATATTCCCATTTATTGTGCTCCGATAGGAGCAATTTTCCTCTGGTACTCGTACATGTTGCAGTACGCGCAAGCATCCAGACTACAGATTCTTAGTTCTCAGGCATCTGAGTTTTTTCCAGCAGTATCAATTCAGTGATCTCCATATCTGCAGATAGCGCGAATGAGCGGAAGTTGAACAAATGCTGGCACTCTCAAGTCCAGGATGGAGCAGAGAGCCTTTGGTGTCTTCTCGGTGCATGGAGATTGAATGACACTGCACTAGGTTTGCAGCATTATCCCAGAGAGTAGAATTAATTTATTATATCATGTTTTTAGCTAAATATGTCATCTTAGGTGAGTAATTTGACTTTTGTTTGCTAAAAAGATTAATAAGTAGTCGGCAGTCTTCGTGGCGCTTCTTTTGAACCCACGCAGCCGCCAGAGAGGTCGTTAGTAATACTCTCTCTCGCTCTTTCATATTGTGCATGTTCTACTCTGCAGGTATCAGTTTCACAGATAAACTGCTTTGTTGTAGACGTATCAAGTCATTGATTGGAAATCTTTTTACGGGCAGGTTCATGTGGCGCTTCTGAGGTTGCCTTGCTGCCTTGCGTTGCGTTCATAATTACAGTCTTTCAGTTGAAATATTATGCGTACTTAATACATTTCGTTAATTATAATGGGCGATCAAAAAGTTTCTTTCTTGTTGTTGCAATGTATGTTGTACCTAGTGCGCGTCCGATGCTGGTATATAAGCATCGACATATAGACAAGGAATATGTGTGGCGTTCGTGTCTTTCCGACGTTCTTGGTGTGAAGCCGGAATCGCGAACTGTGGCGACATTATTACCAAATGTGTCGAAACAGGGCCATCGTGCTGCCATTCTTTTCTGCTCGTCAGAAGGACAAATACCGGTAGACTCCATGGGCTAGCATATCTGTCGAAAACCACCGTTGTGGAATGGTACGACAAGTTGTGTTGCTGCTTCACAATGTCGAACGTTCCCTTGTCGCAAATGTCGTAACGCAGAACTTAAGCAAGCTTAAGTTGGAGACACTCGAGCACCATCCCGGTAGTTTTGATCTCTCCCCACGCCATTATCGAGACTTCGGTCCCCTGAAAAAGGCACTGAAGTGGCGAGAATTTCTGCTGAACGAAGATGTGCAGCAGGCAGCTACGGACTCTTTCAGCAGCAGGACACGATGTTTTACCAAACGGGTATCGTCAACCTTGTGCGTCCGTGAGATGACTTCCTTAATGCTCACGGTGATTTTGCATGATTTGCATACTGATTCCGGAGGTACGGACTTAGAACAGAAATTTTTTGATCGCTTCTTAGAAACTATGCTTGTAATTCGGGTACTGGAGGACAACGTGATCACTTGTGAGAAACATATCAAGTCCTTTGTCCTATTAGCTTACATCTAACAAGACCCAGAGAAGTGAAATCTCATCGTAAAAGAGTGTGTAGTGATCTCTTATTAAAGCCAGTTTCAGAATAATTTTTGTTTGACTCTTTGTGCGGATAAGGAATCTGTCCATCACCCATGCACGTTGCTAGCTTCTAAATTTCTGGAGGCATCTGCATATATAGGTTCTTTGTGTATATCTACTCAGTTTGTACACTCTACTTAGTGATATTATTATAATAATGGGCTCATTGTGTGATTAATTGAAATAGAAAATTTGGAGAATCTTTTCAGTATTATCCATGATCTGATATCATTTTGGTTAATATGTCACTCACGAATTTTTCTATTTATATTGTTTCCGTGCTATTTGGAGTTTCAGATTTTAGATCTTCACAAACTTAATTTTCCTGAATGTCTTTGTTCCGATAATTGGTCGCGATGGAAGTCGTCAAAAGTACGACCAGTTAACAGAAAATATTGTCCACTATTACTCCTTTTTTCAGTCTACTGTTCCACCTGGAGATTACAAGTAGAAAATTATACTCTGCCCAGAAGGATGTTGTACCGTTTCACACGTTATGAGGTACGGAACAAATAAAGCAGAAACAGAGCAGTGTTACTTGCCGTCAGGAACGTTATTCAGTACATATTTTCGTTACAGGAGGTCGATAAATACAGTTGTGCTGTGTAGTGCTATCCTTTGTCGTCCTTAGTGGGCCTCGCTTATTGACTGTTTGTTCAGTGGTTAGGAGAATGTATTGCGTTTCGCACAGTTTCATAATGCCTGATACTATCAGTTGACGTTTGATGTGCAACATTATGAGTGTAGTGTCTGCAGTGGCCTTTGCGTTTCGGGTTGAACATCTTTTAGTGGAATGGAATGTTTAGTATCAGTCATGTTGAACATCTTTTAGTGGAATGGAATGTGTCAAACAGATGTGTTTTCAGTCAAATGCGAATCAGTTACCACTTAAATGTGATATCAGTTAATAAGTATCAAATCACTGTACAAGAGCATCGTAGGTTTCAGTGGATTGTAATTCCCATGCTATTAGTCATGGAAGAAGCTGCTGCGGCAGCACAGGTAACAGAGATGAGACCATTTGTCTGTTTTTCTTTTTTATTTACCGCTATTTTTGTTCTTTGTAAGCTGTTTTGCAGAGAGTGGCACAGGATATTTCGTTCATAACTAGAGTTGTAAAACTATCGTAGGCTACCGTAGAGTATCATATATGAGTATAGACTCTCAGATTTTCTAGTACCCTTGACCAGTTAAGATCGTAACCGTGTTTGCTGTACGTTAGCCTACCTATCGGACGTTACCTAATTTCGATCGCTTTCTTTGCGTCTGAGAGCAGTGTCTTATTGATTCCTCTAGATACCGAAAGCGGGGGACCGTTTAGAAACGGAGGGTACATAAACGGCTGCGCAACATACGAAACATTCTTGTTCTATATATTCATGTTATAGCTCCTGCCTGTTATTTAAAAATGAATAGTATTTACAGCACAACTGAAATGGTCAGCGTTTAGTTAAGGTTCAAATGGCTCTGAGCACTATGGGACTCAACCGCTGAGGTCAGTAGTCCCCTAGAACCGACAACTAGTTAAACCTAACTAACCTAAGGACATCACAAACATCCATGCCCGAGGCAGGATTCGAACCTGCGACCGTAGCGGTCTTGCGGTTCCAGACTGCAGCGCCTTTAACCGCACGGCCACTTCGGCCGGCTATTTAGTTAAGGTTTTATTCAAAAATTGTTGATTTGTAACATGAAACAGAGGGATGTTATTATAAAAACAAGTAAAAATTTATCATATAGGCCTAGCAAACGCAAAAAGGTAAAATTTAAAAAGAAGATAAGAAAACGCAAAAAAACCACATACGATACATCGCTTCAATTGTTCATCAGGCTTATATAAAACGTTTTTCTGTTAATCATAAACAGCCTTCACACTTACCAGTAACAACAGAAAACTGCCTTTCATCATGATGAAGATCGTGCTATTGATTACAAAATTACAACAGTACTTACGTATTTTTTTAATTTTGTGAGTGTAAACTGTACTTATATCAAAATTAATTTCTTTGGCTATATAAAATCACTGAAGTTAAGCGATCAAGTAATTTTTGTTACTTATAAAATGCAATTTACATTTTCTATGGATATAAAATACACCATGCACTAACGCAGAATAATGTGCTGTTCTAATGAGGTGTAAAACAAACAAACAAACAAAACCAAAACCAAAGAGTAGTCGTCGGCTCCCAATTTCTGTCTCACACATTCATTTATGTTTCTTTCCGTAACAATATTACCAATTCTGCCCGCAATCCTAACATTTACTACGTCATTTATTCATTGTACCAAAACTACTTTACAGTGATATAGGTAGAGTATAACTCTTTATCATAACAGAAGTTAGCCCGTTTTTCTGTTGCATATTGGCACGAGAATTCGAAGTATTGGCAAGGTTCATTTTGATCTAAGATATTTGTGCTTTTACAGTTATGGTCATTTCGAAGGAAGAAAACGATATTAAAAAATTATACGTATCTGCGTCCGTCACAGAGGCTTTCCTTCATCCACTTCCACTGGACTCGTATTCGGGAGGACGACGGTTCAAACACGAGACCGGCCATCCTGATTTTGGTTTTCCATAATTTCCCTAAATCTCTTCTGGCTCCTTCGACAGGGCACGACCGACTTCCTTCCCCATCCTCCTCAAATAAGGTGGTACCGATGATCTCACTATTTGGTCCCCTCCCTCAAATCAACGAACCAACCAATCAACCACTTCGGGTTTCGACGGTTACAGCGTATTCAGGTGAAACGAATGATGGTGCAACAGCACAAACGTGTAGTAGATACAGTAAAAGAACTTGGTGACTGGGACAGAATTATGTATTCATTAATTTTTATTGAATGTTGCTTTCTTCACAGAACAGCACATAATGGATATAGTTGTTGACTGTATTGGAAATTCACTCCACTCCCCCCCCCCCCCCCCCCCTTACTACCCTCCATCCTCAGCTCACCCATTTGGAGATTTAAAATGTATTTCATAATGCCTCTCTTGCAGTGCGTGATGCGTCATTTAGATAAACAGCTCCGTGGCGCTCCCGAGCTTACTAAACTCTTTCTCTTCTCTAGATGATACGTACATCTTCTCAGAGACACATGATTTGACTGGAAACGGAAAACACAAGAAATGTACTTCCATTACTGGCTCTCATCCATGTGCGATTGTTCATAAGGCATATCCATTCGCCCCGTTCCTTCACAATATTTCTACGTAATCGACTGATATTATCTGTATGACGAAAATGTAGGCGTAGTGAACAATAGTAATACATTTAAGTCATTATTTATTTATGATAAATATTGTTTTTCGCCGTTCGCTAGCGTCATTCCAAATATGTAAAAACATGCTCTCGTGTTATTTTTTTTCGGCAACTCGCCACAATATCGTAATGGTACTGTTCACAACTAGAACGGAGAGTTCTGGTCTATAGATTGCCATACAGGTCGATATATTGGCGTCCGAGCGTACCTCGCCGACAGCATTTTGGCGACCTCTTGCTGGACGGCTGTGCTGAAAAGGCCAAACACGAGTGAACAGTCTGCACGTGCGCAAATGAATGTTTACGCATTTGGAAGCGTTGAGGGAGCATTTCTCCGTCTTCGATAGGTGACAGATTCCCTCAACACATGATTGCCTACAGAAAGTGAAAGGGACATGTTACCATCTGTACTTATTCTCATCTAGGGATGGGAAAAACCGACCGGTTAAACAGATTCTGTATTTACTTGGTCTCGGTTATAGCAGGTGTTTTATATTTTTTACCAGTAACCAAGTGGAAACCAGAAATATCAATTAGCCTTAGCAGCACTGCTAAAATTTTCCATTTTTAAATAAAATTTTTCTTTTAAAAAAAGGAGTAATGTTTATTCGTAATGTTTACATTGGTTTGAAACAGATATTATAGAAAATGGGAAAAGCGAATAGCATTTTAATGACAATGCCGACAAAAACGAACAACAAACACGTGGAGTAAGAACGCGAACAGCAGGGCCGAGACATTAATATTCCTGTTGCGTGTGTAATGGCTTAAGAGACGCATGTACGTGCCGTGTGCAAGACTCCCCCTGCCCACCCGCCCCCCCTTCTCCCGGAACGGTAATTTCTCACTGTCGTCGGCGGACATCTGTTGTATTATAGAACAGCACCAATCCCAGCCTGGGAGTCTTTTTGCGTAATGACATAGCAATGACGTGCAAGGCTTCATTTGGTTTGAAAGATTAAAGATTTGACTGCCATTCTATGATGTAATAAAAGAGGAATGAAATTACGGTAACAGTAGTAAACCAAATACTTAACAATTCACTTAAAATACACAATAAAAATAGAAAGTAGCTGATCTGCTCCCTGTGTCTAACATAATGAGCGTTTACCTGCTTGTAGTCCTTAAAAACGGACAAATTACCACGAAAAACAGAGTCCGTCAACCTCAGTTTTCGCCCCTCAGGTTTCTTTGACTATTCATAATGCACAAATAATGGTACGATCCGGGACTACAATATGATTTTTAACAGAATTTCAAAAAAATCAGAATAAATAGGACACTAGTGATTGTTTTAAGCATTAAACTACTTATCACGTTTTGAAAAAAGCAGCGAACGGTGGGCGGACAAAATTTCGTTTTATTTGCCTATTTAATTCAATATTTTGAATATATGTATCTTGAAACTGGGAACGTGAAAACTGTTCAATCCTTTTTTCTATTGTTCCGCTTATTACAGGAAATAATAGGACTAAAAAATCAAAAATCGGTTAATTCAAGTACCGGTAATTTTGTACGGTTTTAGCAGTCAGGTAAATTGGAATATCGTTCTTTCACCACATACTTCACAGGATGTACTAACAGTAACGTTCTTAATCAAGGCTCGGTATGACTAACCCCGTCATTGGCTGCTGGTCTGTCGGAATAAATTAGAATTGAGCGTAATTATTTCTGACCTGAACTAACATGTGACCAAGTTATCACACAAACACTCAACCACTCATAGTTAAGAACCTACAATCATATCATTAAAATAACGTTTAGTCTCTAAGTAGGTAAAATGGACTACGCCTCGACAGAGACAAAGCCGCTCAGTATTAATGTCGCTATTGCAAATTTTTTGACATGAAGTTATAAATGCTCGATCTGCTGTGGATCTGCTGCAACCATGTTAAACAATCCGTGCATGAGTAACTGTAGCCGAATTCCATCTGTAGGCTACGTGCTTCCTGTTGTTTATGACTTGTCATTACGCGTAATTATGTTAATTTGCGTAATTTATTAAGCGGCTGTAATGTCAAGTAGTGATAAGGAGACGTGCGTTGTTTCTACGCCAAAGAGAAAGAAGATGCAAAGAGGTAAGTTGGCACAAATTGAGAAACCTCAGCCCACGGTTCGACTGCATGGGAGAAGGCTCCAGCCTTTCGTTCATGGATAGTAAAAGAAACTGATAATTGCTACATGGTGAAATCTAAACACTGTAACGACTCTATAGTAGCTGCTCTACCTATATTAAACAAGCACATGCGATGAGAAAAACCTATTAATAAAATAAGTAATAGCACTGAAAAATTATGTGCAATTTTTGTAATTTTTTGTCTAAAGGCATGACAATGCTCGACAAACAAATGACAGAAGCCGAGCTTAAAATAGCCGCGTTCCTAGCAGCTCATGGTATTTCTTTTGATACAACTGACCATTTGACAGCTATGCTAAAAGCCACGTTTCCTGATTTAAGAAAGCATAGAATACTGTCATGGCAAGAAACAAAAGCACAGCTATTGTACGAAATGGTATTGCACTTTCTTACATATTTGATCTTATTTCCAAACTTCAAAAAGTAACATTTTCCATTTTAACAGATAAAAGTACCGGTATTGTTTAAGTCAGTTCTACTTTCACTGTCGTGTGCTATTATGACAGACAGGAAGGCCAAATATTGAGCAAACTTTTCGATTTGACAGACATGGTGACAGAGAACTCACTTAAGCCTTAGTACATTATTATTAGAAAATGTCGTTGGTTTCGATTGAGATAGTGCAAATACTTTGGTGGGAAAGCACAATTCAGTATCCAGTCGACTAGAAACGTATTTTCCTGGAACCACATCAACAAAATTCATTTGTCATTCAACTCACATCTGTGCTAATGATGGTTGGTAGGCACTTCCTAATCGTTGTGAGGATCTTTCAAGAGATGTACATAATTGAAACTTCCTGGCAGATTAAAACTGTGTGCCCGACTGAGACTCAAACTCGGGACCTTTGTCTTTCGCAGGCAAGTGCTCTACCATCTAAGCTACCGAAGCACGACTCACGCCCGGTACTCACAGCTTTACTTCTGCCAGTACCTCGTCTCCTACCTTCCAAACTTTACAGAAGCTCTCCTGCGAACCTTGCAGAACTAGCACTCCTGAAAGAAAGGATATTGGGGAGACATGGCTTAGCCACAGCCTGGGGGATGTTTCCAGAATGAGATTTTCACTCTGCAGCGGAGTGTGCGCTGATATGAAACTTCCTGGCAGATTAAAACTGTGTGCCCGACCGAGACTCGAACTCGGGACCTTTGCCTTTCGCAGGCAAGTGCTCTACCATCTAAGCTACCGAAGCACTACTTACGCCCGGTACTCACAGCTTTACTTCTGCCAGTACCTCGTCTCCTACCTTCCAAACTGAGTCGTGCTTCGGTAGCTTAGATGGTAGAGCACTTGCCCGCGAAAGGCAAAGGACCCGAGTTCGAGTCTCGGTCGGGCACACAGTTGTAATCTGCCAGGAAGTTTCATATCAGCTCACACTCCGCTGCAGAGTGAAAATCTCATTCTGGAAACATCCCCCAGGCTGTGGCTAAGCCATGTCTCCGCAATATCCTTTCATTCAGGAGTGCTAGTTCTGCAACGTTCGCAGGAGAGCATCTGTAAAGCTTGGAAGATAGGAGACGAGGTACTGGGAGGAGTAAAGCTGTGAGTACCGGCCGTGAGTTGTGCTTCGGTAGCTTAGATGGTAGAGCACTTGCCCGTGAAAGGCAAAGGTCCCGAGTTCGAGTCTCGGTCGGGCACACAGTTTTAATCTGCCAGGAAGTTTCATATCAGCGCACACTCCGCTGCAGAGTGAAAATCTCATTCTATGTACAAAATTACTTAAAACCAAACTGCAAATGGCAGTGTCATCTAGACCAGTTTAAACAAAAAATCGAGACACCAAAAAAGAGTTAATGTGGAGTAATGAAATTTTGCGAATACATTTGTCTAGGTAACACGTTTAAGTGATTAACACTGCAAGATCACAGGTAATCGTGCGTGAGATAAGTCATTGCAAATGTGAAATGCTGGTACAAATTAACGATGTAGCTTCCAGAATGTTGAATGCAAGCAAGCAAACATGCATGCATTTTTTGTACAGTTGCCGCACATCAATTTGTGGGATGCAGTTCGACGCGTGTACCACTTGGTCAGTCAATACAGGGACGGACAATGCTGTTTGTGGGTAACGCTGGAGTGGTCGTCCGATGATGTCAGTATGTACTCGGTTGGAGACGGATCTAGTCACCGAGCAGGCCAAGGCAACGTGTCGACACGTTGTACAGCTAGTTGCGTACAACATCGGAATGTAGGCGAGTGTTGTTCTGTTGGAAAACACCCCTTACAAGTATGTTCACGAATGGTAGCACGACAGGTCGAATCACTAGACTGACGTAGAAATCTGTTGTCAGGGTTCGTCTGATAGCCACGACAGTGTGGTTTCTGGCATACGAAATCGCAGCCCCGACCAGAACTCCACGTACAAGTCCAGTATGTCTACCACGCAGATAGGTTGGTTGCAAGATCTAAACTGGTCTTCCTCTAACCGACACACGCCCACCACTGGCACCGAGGCAGAAACAGTTTTTATAAGAAAACACAACAGTAACCCACCCTGTCCTCCAGTGAGCTCTCGCTTGACACCACTGAAATCGCAAATGGCGGTTTGGGATCAGTGGAATGCACGCTACAGGGGGTCTGTCTCTGAGCTTGTACCACTGCCTGCTACTATTAAAATATAAATATGCTGATAATGTTATTCCTGTGAAAGGATTTTTATTTTGTGACTGTGACTCTGTGCAAATGAAAGATGTCGGTTCAAATGGCTCTGAGCACTAAGCGTCTTAACTTCTGAGGTCATCAGGTCGACTAGAACTTTGAACTAATTAAACCTAACTAACCTAAGGACATCACACACATCCACGCCCGAGGCATGATTCGAACCTGCGACCGTAGCGATCACTCGGCTCCAGACTGTAGCGCCTAGAACCACACGGCCACTCCGGCCGGCAAAGATGTCGGACATAAGTGGCTTTTATAATGATATCTAACGAAGAATGCAGTTACAAGGTAAACGGAAAGCGAACCAACCTTCTCTTAGTAATCAAGTAACTGTGATTATGTAAAAAGAAAGAGTCGCCAGCCTAACTAGCCAAAGTTGTACAGTACTAGAATGGTTCGCCGGCCGCTGTAGCCTAGCGGTTCTGGGCGCTGCTGCTGCGATCGCAGGTTCGCATCCTGCCTCGGCTGTGGGTGTGTGTGATGTCCTTAGCTTAGTTAGGTTTAAGTAGTTCTAACTCAAGGGGCTGATGACCTCAGATGTTAAGTCTCATAGTGCTTAGAGCCATTTGAACCATACTAGCATGGTTCATAAGGAAAGGTAACTATTGCGGTTGACTTTACTTGATACTGAACTCCTGTTTTGATGGTAAGATAGCAGACAGTAACACAGGTTGGCAAATGATGTACCAGTGATTTGACTTTAGCTACACAGGAAGAGTATTAATGCGTATAGGCAACACATGGCCCTCAATAACACATATACTTGCTATTACAGTATTTATTTAATCGTATGGTGGTTTTATACATTATACAGTTGACATAAGACAAGTGATTTTAAACAATATACATATGATATAGGACAAGATTAATGCTTAAAGTCCGTGTTTTTCAACCAATTAATTAAGCTGGATGTTAGAGTGAACAAGTCGTCGGGAATTCCAGGGTATGGATGAAGTTGACAGCCTTGGACTAGATCTTCAGTTGTCTGCTCTTCTTGATTATATTCGCACATTGGTGAACTGATCCAGCCCCATTTGTATCTGAAGTAGTTACAACAACCATGTCCAGTCATTAACCAGTTGAGGTGGTACCAGAGGTTCCTCGCAAGGTCAAAACCTTTTGGCTTCTTTGTGGGATCAAGGTGATGGGCTCTTGTTCCCAATGATTTTGTTGACCATTCATGCTTCCAGCTTTCATTTACAATACACTACTAGCCATTGAAACTGCTGCACCACGAAGATGACGTGCTACAGACGCGAAATTTAACCGACAAGAAGATGATGCTGTTCTATGCAAATGATTAGTTTTTCAGAGTATTCGCACAAAGTTGGCACCGGTGGCGACACCTACAACGTGCTGACATGAGGAAAGTTTCCAACCGATTTCTCATACACAAACAGCAATTGGCGGCGTTGCCTGGTGAAATGTTGTTGTGATGCCTCGTGTAAGGAGAAGAAATGAGTACCATCACGTTTCCGTCTTTGATAAAGGTCGGATAGTAGCCTATCGCGATTGCGGTTTATCGTATCGTGACATTACTGCTTGCACTCGTCGAGATCCAATGACTGTTAGCAGAATATGGAATCGGTGAGTTTAGGAGGGTAATACGGAACGCCGTGCTGGATCATAACGCCCTCGTGTCACTAGCAGTCGAGATGACAGGCATCTTATCCGCACGGCTGTAACGGATCGTGCAGCCACATCTCAATCCCTGAGTCAACAGAGGGCGACATTTGCAATACAACAACCATCTGCACGAACAGTTCGACGACGTTTGCTGCAACATGGACTATCAGCTCGGAGACCGTGGCTGCTGTTACCCTTGGCGCTGCATCACAGACAGGAGCGCCTGTGATGGTGTACTCAATGACGAACCTGGGTGCACGAATGGCAAAACGTAATTTTTTAAGATGAGTCCAGGTTATGTTTACAGCATCATGATGGTCGCAGCCGAGCGGTTCTGGCGCTACAGTCTGGAACCGCGCGACCGCTACGGTCGCAGGTTCGAATCCTGCCTCGGGCATGGATGTGGGTGTTGTCCTTAGGTTAGTTAGGTTTAAGTAGTTCTAAGTTCTAGGGGACTTACGACCTCAGCAGTTGAGTCCCATAGCGCTCAGAGCCATTTGAACCATTTGATGGTCGCATCCGTGTTTGGCGACATCGCGGTGAACTCACATTGGAAGCGTGTATTCGTCATTCCCATACTGGTGTGTCCCCCGGCGTGATGGT
This sequence comes from Schistocerca serialis cubense, assembly GCF_023864345.2. Lineage (NCBI taxonomy): Eukaryota > Metazoa > Arthropoda > Insecta > Orthoptera > Acrididae > Schistocerca > Schistocerca serialis. The sequence continues at coordinate 287,300,666 of NC_064644.1, read as the reverse complement.
ATGGGGTGCCATGGGTTACCACGTCTCGTTCACCTCTAGTCGGATTGACAGCACTTTGAACAGTGGACGTTACGTTTCAGATGTGTTACGACCCGTGGCTCTACCCTTCATTCAAACCCTGCGAAACCCTTCATTTTAGCAGCATAATGCACAACCGCATGTTGCAGGTCCTGTACGGGTCTTTCTTGATACAGAAAATATTCGACTGCTGCCCTGGTCAGCACATTCCCCACATCTCTCACCCACTGAAATCGTCTGGTCAATGGTGGCCGAGCAACTGGCTCGTCACAATACGCCAGTCACTACTCTTTATGAACTGTGGTATCATGTTGAAGCTGCATGGGCAGCTGTACCTGTACACGCCATCCAAGCTCTGTTTGACTCTATGCTCAGGCGTATCAAGGCCGTTATTACGGCCAGAGGTGGTTGTTCTGGGTAGTGATTTTTCAGGATCTATACACCCAAATTGCGTGAAAATATAATCACATGTCAGTTCTAGTGTAATATATTTGTCCAATGAATACCCGTTTATGATTTGCATTTCTTCTTGGTGTAGGAATTCTAATGGCCAGTACCATATGTCCGGAAACATAACTGTTACAGTAGAAATATATCGATAATTATAGGTAAATGATTACTAATGGTGGAGTACTACTGACTTATACAAGAAATTCTTTTGTCCGTTTAATTACAGGGAATTACTACTATTGAAATAGTTATGAAGTAATAGGATCTTTTGTACTGACTATTATTTGCGTTCTCAGGGAATATTTTCTTCCTTATATTAATTAGCTCAAGTGGATCTAGTGTAGTTTGAGTAACTGTAGCCAGTTGCTTATTTTTGATTGCTGTTATTGTAATACGACATTTAATTCCTGATCAACCATTAGCATGTGGGCCCAGAAACTAATCTATCGGTCTATTTAGATCGATGTTGCTGCGCAGAGTGGTCGTGCGGTTACAGGCGCCATGTCACGGATTGCGCGGCCCCTCCCTCCGGAGATTCGAGTCCTCCCTCGGGCACGGGTGTGTGTGTTGTTCTTAGCATAGGTTAGTTTAAGTAGTGTACAACACTAGGGACTGATGACCTCAGCAGTTTTGTCCCTTAGGAATTCACATAAAAAATCGATGTTAAACGCTTTAGTAACAACACAAAATTGGGAATATATGAAATTATAAACACTATTATTTCAATAAAATCTCTTTCAGCTAAATTCTTTATATCTTCTCTTAGTAATTACTTTGATGAAAGTTTAACTGTTCGTTTGTCCCAACTACATGGAGTATTTCAAAGTTATGCTCACTAAATGATGATGTACTTCACAACTCAACCAAGTGTATTGATTTTGTTAAAGAAGATAATTGCTGTAAAATTTGAAATTTTGCCGGCGAATCAATTGGTCAAAAAGATTTCGGGTTTGCAGCCGGTCGTCGTAAACTTCATTGCACGATATTTCGGCTGGACAACTGCCAGCCATCTTCAGGTGAGCCGATCAAGGACTGACGAAGACGTTGTCCGCTCCAGCTTATATAGTGCGCTGATAGTTCTACCGCGCATGCGTTGCAATTGCGGAGACAGAGGGGCCACACCGACCAGCCGCAGCGCCCTCGCGGGTGGAACTGCAGTAATCAGCTGCAGTCGGTATTCTCGCTGGCCGCAGCTATCGAAGTCTTCTGGCGTCTTCGTTTCGAGCAAATTTCTGAGATGACGGGATTCCATGCGTTATTCAATTGGTAACCACTGTCACGGTTCATTAGATATCCCGCAATGCGTATTTCAACAGATTCTTTGATAATGGAGTCCCAAAAAGTTTTTGCAGTGGCGAAAATCGAAGTTTTGTCGTACTCCATTGAATGTCCGTTAGAAATACAATGTTCCGCAACTGCAGACTTACTGGGTTGCAGTAGGCGAGTGCAACGTTGATGTTCTGTACAACGCTCTTCCACTGTACGCGTTGTCTGTCCTATATAGGCCATACCACACTGACACGGTATCTTGTAAATTCCCGCCTTCCGCAGTAACAAATCATCCTTCACCGATCCCAGCAAATCCGAAATCTTAGAAGGCGGACGAAAAACCACTTTCACATTAAAACGGTTAAGAATCCTTGTTATCTTGAAGGAGATATTTCTGACAAAGGGAAGAAAAGCTAGGGACTTGGCTGGCGCGTCCTCCTCTTTATCCACTTCCCGGTTCCTGGCAAAAATATCCATGGCTCTGCCTGTGTAACAAGTTCTGAGAATTCTCTTCTTAGCGTCGGATTATCATAGTAGAGAGGTAACCATAGTATGCCATGAATAATAAGCCGAATTACTTCCGCATTCCAGGCTGTATTATAAAATCTTGCAGTTCTTCCCGACTCAGTTCATAGGAGGCACACCCTTTGACTACTAGCCACCGACTCACTCATGCCACAAAGGAGCTTAGCAGTTCGACCACCAGTTCCTTTGTGGAGGGACCTTCTGCCACCCTCCCCCCTCCCCCCCTTCAAAGTTTTATATGATTACAAATGTACTTTCCCTATGCATGAAACAGTAAAATACAACATTTTAATTCTTTTAAAGCACATTACTTTGGACATTATATCCATAGATAAATTATCATATATAATTATGGGTAATATCGATAATAGAGTTACAAGCTATCCTAGAAGTAAGTGATTTGTAATAGTTCCTTGTGTCACTACGGTGCTGACTGCTGTACAGAATGCTGCTTCAGATGGGGCACTGTGCGCCACAACTCCACGCCGAACACGATGGTCCTCCCTCTCTGATGTACCACGTGACCGTCCGGAGCCCGACCTTCTTCCAACCGCACGCTGCCAGCAGTCGCGCACAGTGGTTACATTCTTGACTAACATGAACTCACCACGTTCAATCTCAAAGGTAACCAACGATGACGACCGTTACGGCGTGTACTTAGAGCAAAACTGATTTCCATGCTCGTAGTGTTGCTATTAGCGACTCGGTTATGCGACTGGTGCGAATTTCACTAGATATCATCTTTCAAGCGTAGAAACAGGCATACCAACTTTCGTGTATGTCGCACAACTGCTTCTTCGTGTTGGTATATACATTTGCAAGTTCATAAATGACTACATCCTGCGCAGACTCGTCTGCTTTCACTTATTTCTGTTTTCGAACGAATGTTGTAACAATGGGAGTCATTAATTTTATTTTTATTGGTCAATGGACAACAGGAAAGGTTAATAAGTCCAAATAAATACTAATTTTCCTCCGTGATCCATTTAGTATATTGTATTTGTAAGTTTTAAAGTGGATTTGGCCCAAATTTAATACAACGAACGCCTACTTCTAATCTTCAAAAGTTGTAGTGCTCACCTTAAAGAAACAATTGCAAATAGATTTCCCGAGCCTACATGAAACATGATTACGTTCACAACGAATCTCTGGACACAATTATTGTGGATTCTGTAGAGGTCGCGGATGAGACCAGTTTTTTGGACATTAACAGCACCTATTTAGGTGCAGATCTTCTGGAAGCAATGAAATCGAAGGATATTACGGCCACGTATCTTCTTACATGGAAATTTAGGGATAGATACTGCAAGTTATTAATTCAAGGATTTAAAAGAATTCAGATGCGCTTTGAATTTAATGCGCCTCCCCTAGAACATTTATCTGTATTATTTCCAAGAAAAGCGTTATCTAGTATGGAAAGAGAAGTTGCCACCACTTTAGTAACATTTGCTGATCTTGTACCACGAGTTAATCTACCTCAAATGCAAAAAGTGGATGATTATTGGTGATCTTTGTCCTCGGACGTACTTCCAACTGGTGTTTCTTCGGAATCTGAAGCTGATAGATTTTAGCACGAGGAACGTTAGCTTTCATTAATTCTACGCCGTCTATGGAGTTTTAAATAATTTTAGTCTGAATCTGTATATGAAGGTAAAAGTATTGTGCAATGTTTTAGACGTATGTACTTACAGGCCTAATTGAAGGACAATGTATATAGTCTCCAAGTCGGACAAATTTCATCCGATTACGGTGTACATTTGTACGGTACTTTAGTGGACTTTGCCCTGGCAGCACTATTACTTCCTCAGTCCAAACCAGAATGCGAGCGAGTGCTCACGTATGATTGAAATCAGTATTGCCAGAAGACTTTAAGCTATTTGAATGTTGCTGTTATCGTGCTTATCGGCAACTAGTCCGATTATTTAATGAACCAGGGAGAGTGAGAGATGAGATATACCTATTACAAAATTTTCAGTATTGTTTTTTAAAATTAATTGCTTTTTGAATATCAAAATGAAAGCCAAATTTATAAGCCGGCTGTCTAAGTCACAATGAATGGAGCGTGGTGTCTGGAATCTCAGGGCATCAAAAAGTCCGGAGGCTGCTGCACCACATCCCAGTCGACCAAACCTATGATTGAAAGAATATCCTCTGCTCATCTTTACACGTCAGAGAATGTAGAAGATGTTGATAAGTTTCCAACTGTGTCACACAATTGTAATGTAAGAGCAAAGAGTTCTCGTAGTGACATTATTTTTATTTCATTTTGTTAAATAGTTTTAGTGTTATTTGTAACTGTGGAATAGAGGCCAGTTAACACTGAAAGCATAGGCCGAGACAGTAGTAGGTGGACAGACACTGAAAAATAAAAATGTAGGATATTTTCCGTGGTTGTGTGATAGTTTTGTGGTAGGTTGTCTATTTGCGGTGATTTCATGACAACACTGAAACTGGCGTTCCCCAAGGTAGTGTTATAGGCCCTTTGCTGTTCCTTATCTATATAAACGATTTGGGATACAATCTGAGCAGCCGTCTTCGATTGTTTGTAGATGACGCGGTCGTTTATCGACTAATAAAGTCATCAGAAGATCAAAACAAACTGCAAAACGATTTAGAAAAAATATCTGAATGGTGTGAAAAGTGTCAGTTGACCCTAAATAACGAAAAGTGTGAGGTGATCTACATGAGTGCTAAGAGGAACTCGTTAAACTTCGGTTACACCATAAATCAGTCTAATCTAGAATCCGTAAATGCAACTAAATACCTAGGTATTACAATTACGAACAACTTAAATTGGAAGGAACACACAGAAGATGTTGTGGGGAAGGTTAACCAAAGACTGTGTTTTATTGGTAGGACACTTAAAAAACGTAACAGACCTACTAAGGAGACTGTCTACACTACGCTTGTCTGTCCTCTTTTAGAATACTGCTGCGCGGTGTGGGATCCTTACTAGGTAGGACTGACAGAGTACTTCGAAAAAGTTCAGAGAAAGGCAGCACGTTTTGTATTATCACGAAATACGGGAGAGAGTGTCATGGAAATGATACAGGATTTGGGCTGGACATCATTAAAAGAAAGGCGTTTTTCGTTACGACGGAATCTTCTCACGAGATTCCAATAACCAACTTTCTCCTCCGAATGCGAAAATATTTTGTTGACACCGAGCTACATAGGGAGGAACATCACCACAATAAAATAAGGGAAATCAGGACTCGTACAGAAAGATATAGATGTTCATTCTTTCAGCGCGATTTACGAGATTGGAATAACAGAGAATGGTGAAGGTGGTTCGACGAACCCTCTGCTAGGCACTCAAATGTGATTTGCAGAGTGTCCATGTAGATGTAGAAATATAGCAACGTAATATCACAACTGAGCCACCGCTACGTCATCAAAGAAACTGGACATAGAACCGACTGTGATGGTACCGAACAATTTAACACCTCCCAATCAGAGTTCCCAAAGCATCTCAATAATTATTGCGCGTTGTTCTAAGAGGGTTGTTAGCTTCGTACAGTCGAAAAATACCAGGAAACATTTGTCGAACTAAAGAAAGTATTAATATCAGTTCCAGTGACTGTGTTTCCATATTTGGGAAGAAACACGGAAATGGAAACAGATTGAGCAGAAAGATAACAACGATGCAAACAAGGGAGATAGGCGTCCCATCTTCACTACATCGTCACATACTGAAACCAGTAAATGTCATTTGTAATTGTTAACAGCGTTCCACCCAGGCCTCTCGGACTCTCACCGCCCCACGCTCACTCCCTAGCATGTACAGCAAGATGTAGGCTGAACGGTCGAACTGGAAGAAGTTAGTATTACAAAAACAGTCATCGCAGTCATGGAAAAATTGCTAGATACCAAACTCGGCGAAGAACAGTTTGGGGGTTCTGGAGAAATGTTTACATGTATGAGAAAATACAGACCCAATGACTTAAAAGATAGCATGAACAACGGTAACTCTTTACCTACAGTATTTGTCTATTTAGAGGAATCTTTTGTCAATGTTGACCAAAATAAAAACGTCGAAATTCCAAATATGACAGGGATAAATTCAGAGAATAAAAAGTTATATACAGTTCACATTGAAAAAAGAAACTGCAGTAATAAAAGTCGAAGGACAAGAAAGGGAAACAGTAGTTGGGAAGTTAGTGAAGGCTGTTGCCCGTCCGCCAAATTACTCAAGATATATTCAACGAGCAGGCAATAAAAGAAACCAAAGAGAATTCTGGAAAGGGTTGGGTTGGGTTGTTTTGAGGAAGAGACCAAACAGCTAGGTCATCGGTCTCATCGGATTAGAGAAGGACGGGGAAGGAAGTCGGCCGCGCCCTTTCAAAGGAGCGATTAAGGAAAATCACGGAAAACTTAAGCAGGATGACCGGACGTGGGACTGAACCGTCGTCCTCCGGAATGTGAGTCCAGTGTGCTAGCCACTGCGCCACCTCGCTCGGTTTTTGGAAAGGGACTTAACGTTTAGTAAGAAGCAATAAAAGGGTTGAGGTTCGCTGGTGACAATGTAACTCTGTCAAAGGCAGGTAAGGGCTTAAAAGCTCTGGTAAACTTAATGTCTAGGAAAGAGGTTTTAAACTGAATATCTACATCTACATCTACGTCTACATTTATACTCCGCAAGCCACCCAACGGTGTGTGGCGGAGGGCACTTTACGTGCCACTGTCATTACCTCACTTTCCTGTTCCAGTCGCGTATGGTTCGCGGGAAGAACAACCGTCCGAAAGCCTCCGTGCGCTCTCTAATCTCTCTAATTTTACATTCGTGATCTCCTCGGGAGGTATAAGTAGGGGGAAGCAATATATTCGATACCTCATCCAGAAACGCACCCTCTCGAAACCTGGCGAGCAAGCTACACCGCGATGCAGAGCGCCTCTCTTGCAGAGTCTGCCACTTGAGTTTATTAAACATCTCCGTAACGCTATCACGGTTACCAAATAACCCTGTGACGAAACGCGCCGCTCTTCTTTGGATCTTCTCTATCTCCTCCGTCAAACCGATCTGGTACGGATCCCACACTGATGAGCAATACTCAAGTATAGGTCGAACGAGTGTTTTGTAAGCCACCTCCTTTGTTGATGGACTACATTTTCTAAGCACTCTCCCAATGAATCTCAACCTGGTACCCGCCTTACCAACAATTAATTTTATATGATCATTCCACTTCAAATCGTTCCGCACACATACTCCCAGATATTTTACAGAAGTAACTGCTACCAGTGTTTGTTCCGCTATCATATAATCATACAATAAAGGATCCTTCTTTCTATGTATTCGCAATACATTACATTTGTCTATGTTAAGGGTCAGTTGCCACTCCCGGCACCAAGTGCCTATCCGCTGCAGATCTTCCTGCATTTCGCTACGATTTTCTAATGCTGCAACTTCTCTGTATATTACAGCATCATCCGCGAAAAGCCGCATGGAACTTCCGACACTATCTACTAGGTCATTTATATACATTGTGAAAAGCAATGGTCCCATAACACTCCCCTGTGGCACGCCAGAGGTTACTTTAACGTCTGTAGACGTCTCTCCATTGATAACAACATGCTGTGTTCTGTTTGCCAAAAACACTTCAATCCAGCCACACAGCTGGTCTGATATTCCGTAGGCTCTTACTTTGTTTATCAGGCGACAGTGCGGAACTGTATCGAACGCCTTCCGGAAGTCAAGAAAAATAGCATCTACCTGGGAGCCTGTATCTAATATTTTCTGGGTCTCATGAACAAATAAAGCGAGTTGGGTCTCACACGATCGCTGTTTCCGGAATCCATGTTGATTCCTACATAGTAGATTCTGGGTTTCCAAAAACGACATGATACTCGAGCAAAAAATATGTTCTAAAATTCTACAACAGATCGACGTCAGAGATATAGGTCTATAGTTTTGTGTATCTACTCGACGACCCTTCTTGAAGACTGGGACTATCTGTGCTCTTTTCCAATCATTTGGAACCCTCCGTTCCTCTAGAGACTTGCGGTACACGGCTGTTAGAAGGGGGGCAAGTTCTTTCGCGTACTCTGTGTAGAATCGAATTGGTATCCCGTCAGGTCCAGTGGACTTTCCTCTATTGAGTGATTCCAGTTGCTTTTCTATTCCTTGGACCCTTATTTCGATGTCAGCCATTTTTTCGTTTGTGCGAGGATTTAGAGAAGGAACTGCAGTGCGGTCTTCCTCTGTGAAACAGCTTTGGAAAAAGGTGTTTAGTATTTCAGCTTTACGCGTGTCATCCTCTGTTTCAATGCCATCATCATCCCGGAGTGTCTGGATATGCTGTTTTGAGCCACTTACTGATTTAACATAAGACCAGAACTTCCTATCAATGAAAATGACTCATGTATTGGCTATATATATATAGGGGCCTTCTCTCTACCCCATCTCCTACTGTGTGGTCTTGCAGCGAGTGCTCTGGCGTCCAGGTGAAGTGAGTGAACTGCCGCCATTGATTGTTTCTAGACGGCTGTCCATTGAGGCATGCTCTCAGTCTCCGATCGTCTTCGATTGCTTTGGCATCTTCGCGCTGCCACTGACCACTGAAGCCAGACGCACATCAAGCCGCTGCAAAGTGCCATGCTGTACAACACGAGCCACTTGGAGCAGAAACGCAATGATTTCAACGGTCAGGATAGTGATTGACTGACTCCAGCCCCTCCTAAGGAACCAGATGTTTGTGACTTCGTCTTCTGTACTGCCAGCCGAGTGTCCAACACAATTCGTTTGGTGCGAAGCTTCTTGAAACACATGCTTGAACAGTTTGGTGTTCCACAGGATACGAATCGTGCGTGTGCGTGAGATAAACCTCTGCTCGTAGCCAACGGTCGGGATAGTGATTGACTTCCTCCTAAGGAATCCGATGTTTGTGACTTCGTCTTCTGTACTGCCAGCCGAGTGTCCAACACAATTCGTTTGGTGCGAAGCTTCTTGAAACACATGTTCGAACAGTTTGGTGTTCCACAGGAAACGAATCGTGTGTGTGCGTGAGATAAACCTGTGCTCGTAGTGTTGCCTAGGCAAAGAGCAGTAAGTGGAGTGCTTGGGGAAGGCGGATCTAATTAGCTGTCATGGACTTCTAATTACTGTTTATTGAATTCAGTTTGTTACTATTTCTTAAGTTGAACCAGTGATATTTTTCCTGCCTCGTGGCCGCTAACGCCCCAGTTACCTGTCCTTTAGTGTACGTAACGGCAGTGAATGTTTCCTCTCCTTGCCACTGCTGTCCGCTGAGGCGTGTAGTTTTGACAGCTTTCTTCATTGTAGTTTGGTTGGCGATTCTTCTACACTGTTGTTAGTGATTCCTTTCTCCTTCCTGGCGCTCTAAGCGCAGTATTCTGTGGGCGGACTCCAGACCGCCGGTTCCGGCTTTGACGTATTTTTACATCTTTGCATTTGGTTTATTGGACGTCGGGTAGCCTCAGAAAATGGTTCAAATGGCTCTGAGCACTATGCGACTTAACTTCTGAGGCCATCAATCCTCTGTAGATTTTTATGGGTATAAGACACCCGATGCCTACGGACATCTGCTTTCCTGCAAGAACACAATTTTTGTTTGTTTAATCTCCAACCATATTTCTCCACAGTTGTGGCATCTTCAGTGGCTGATTCCATTATACACTCATTCTCATAAATTAAGGATAAATTCATAATGTGCTGCTAAACAACGTGGCACTACATACAACTGGCGCTAATAGCATAGGCACATAGGGAAGACACACGACACAAATCTGTAAACCCACGGTATTGGAGACAAAATGAGAAAACCGCCCGAAACACATGTGCTACAAAACGCTACTGTTTCCTGCGCATGTACCCCGATATCAATATGGGATATGATCACCATGCACAAGTACACAGGCCGCACAACGGGTTGGCATACTCTGGATCAGGTGGTCGAGCAGCTGCTGGGGTATAGCCTGACATTCTTGCACCAGTGCCTGTCGGAGCTCCTGAAGTGTCGTAGGGGTTTCAAGACGTGCAGCGATACGTCGACCGAGAGCCTCCCAGACATGCTCGATGGGGTTTAGGTCTGAGAACAGGCAGGCCACTCCATTCGCCTGATATCGTCTGTTTCAAGGTACTCCTCCACGATGGCAGCTCGGTGGGGCCGTGCGTTATCATCCATGAGGAGGAAGGTGGGACCCACTGCACCCCTGAAAAGGCGGACATACTGTGCAAAATGACGTCCCGATGCCCCTGACCTGTTAAAGTTCCTCTGTGAAAGACATGCATGGGTATACGTGCACCAATCATAATCCCACCCCACACCATCAAACCACGACCTCCATACAGGTCCCTTTCAAAGACATTAAGGGGGGTTGGTATCTGGCTCCTTGTTCACGCCAAATGAAAACCCGGCGAGAATCGTTCAGACTGTACCTGCACTCGTCCGTGAACATAACGCGGGACCACTGTTCCAGTGACCTTGTACTGTGATTTTGACACCAGGCTTTACGGGCTCTCCTGTGACCAGGGGTCAGTGGAATGGACCTTGCAGGTCTCCGGGCGAATAAACCATGTCTGTTCAGCCGTCTGTAGACTGTGTGTCTGGAGACAACTGTTCCAGTGGCTGCGGTAAGGTCCCGAGCAAGGCTACCTGCAATACTCCGTGACCGTCTGCGGGCACTGGTGGTGAGATATCGGTCTTCTTGTGATATTGTACACTGTGGACGTCCCGTACTGTAGCGCCTGGACACGTTTCCTGTCTGCTGGAATCGTTGCCATAACCTTGAGATTACACCTTGTGGCACGCGGAGGGACCGTACAACGACCTGCTCTGTTTGATCAGCCTCCAGTCGTCGTAGTTTTCTACCCCTCATAACGTCATCAATATGTGTTCTTTGAGCCATTTTCAAACATACAGTCATCATTAGCACGTCTGAAAACGTCTGTACACCTACTCGCTGCACCGTACTCTGACATGCACCAACACACCTCTACCTATTTGTACTGCTGCCAGCACCACCGTGCGACGACCGCAGGTCAAATGCACCGCATGCTCATACACCGAGGTGATTAAACCCGCAAACAGCCCACCAGATCGTTGTTTCACCATGTATCAGCATTATCAACAAATTATGAGCATGAGTGTAGTTTCTGAAATATAGACATACAAATTTTATTCAGGTTAGCATAATACTGACAGCAGATTCAGTTGTTGTTTATATTACATATATACTTTACTTTCTTAGAATTCCGTATCTCAGTTAGTAAAGACGGAACCCTTATAGGATCACTTTGTCGTATGTCTGTCTGACTGTTAAGAATTCTTTTCCTCGGGAACGGGAAAATGTATGAAGCTGACTTTCGTGTCATATTGGTGTAGAAAAAATCTGAACTTTTAAGTCAATGTAATCAAAACATAAGGCTATTTACGTCACGTATTTGATAATAGAAAATTCACTCATCGAAACCTATAGATTGTTTAATATTTCGTTATCTATAGGTTATTTCCTCTTGACCCAGAATCATGAAATTTGGCGGCAAGCAAGCTTATGCAGCACAAGTAAATGAAAAAAAATTGTAAATTGTTAATTGTAAGTATACTGAGGTAGAAAAGTTAAGGGATGTATGCAAATATACGGAGTGCTGCAGTATCGCATATGTAAGGTATAAAAGGGCAGTGAATTGATGGAGCTGTCATTCGTACGCAGGTGATTCCGTGAAAAAGTTTCCGACGCGATTATGGCCGCACGACGGGAATTGATAGACTTTGAACCCGGAATGGTAGTTGGAACTAGAAGCATGGGACATTTCATTCCAGAAATCTTTAGGGGATTCCACAAGGTCAAGAGTGTGCAGAGAATACCGCGGGCAACGCAGTGGTCGACGGTCGTCAGTCAATAACAGGGAGCAGTGGCGTTTGCGTAGAGTTGTCAGTGCTAGCAGACAAGCAGTACTGCGTGAAATAACCGCAGAAATTAATGTTGGTTGTACCACAAACATATCCGTCAGGACAGTGAGGAAAAAAGCCGTGGTCTGGTCCGACGAGTCCCAGTTTCTGTTGGCAAGAGCTGATGGTAAGGATCGAGTAAGGCGCAGGCTCTACAAAGCCGTGGACCAAAGTTGTCAAAAAGGTACTATGCAAATTGACGTTGCTTCCATAATAGTGTGAGCTGTGTATACATGGAATGGATTCCATTCTCTGGTCCAACTGAACCGATCTTTGACAGGAAATGGCCAGGTTCAGTTACTTGGAGACCATTTGCAACCATCCGTGTACTTCATGTTGCCAGACAACACTGAAATCTTTATGAATGACAATACACCATGTCCCCGGGCTACATTGTTGGCGACTGGAATCCTGCCGAACAGCATTCGGGAGGACGACGGTTCAATCCCGTCTCCGGCCATACTGCTTTAGGTTTTCCGTTATTTCCCTAAATCGCTTCAGGCAAATGCCGGGATGGTTCCTTTGAAAGGGCACGGCCGATTTCCTTCCCCATCCTTCCCTCACCCGAGCTTGCGCTCCGTCTCTAATGACCTCGTTGTCGACGGGACGTTAAACACTAATCTCCTCCTCCTCCTTCTGCCGAACATTTATGGGATGTAGGAAAGAAGTCAGATAATGCACAAAATTTTGCACCGGAACACTTTAGCAATTACGGACGAATGCAGAGGCCATATGGTTCAGTACTTCTGCAGCGGACTTCCAACGACTTCTTGAGTTCATGCTACGCCAAGCTGCATGTACTTCGCCTGGTAAAAGAGAGTGCGACACGATATTACGAGGCATTCCATGACTTTTGTCACCACAGTGTATATCACACAAAAAAAATATCTTTTAACATGAAACTTCTTTACAGATTAAAACCGTGTGCCGGGCCGACACTCGAACTCGGGAAATTTGCCTTTCGCGGGCAAGTGCTCTACCAACTGAGCTACCCAAGCAAGACTCACGACCCGTCCTCACAGCCATGTCTCCGCAATATCCTTTCTTCCAGGAGTGCTAGTTCTGCAAGGTTAGCAGGAGAGCTTCTGTAAAGTTTGGAAGGTAGGAGACGAGGTACTGGCAGAATTGAAGCTGTGAGAACGTGTCGTGAGTCATGCTGGGGTAGCTCAGTTGGTAGAGCACTTGTCCGCGAAAGGCAAAGGTCCCGAGTTCGAGTCTCTGTCTGGCACACAGTTTTAATCTGCCAGGAAGTTTCATATCAGCGCACACTACGCTGCAGAGTGAAAATCTCATTCTGGTATCTTTTAAAAGGTTATCGGACTGTTCGGCTGTGAAGATACCTTTTTTCTTAGCAACGGATAGGTATGTCAGGTTAAAAGATATGTCACGTACTAAAAGCTGTGGCTCCTTGGCGGTGTAAAAAATTTAAGCTCCTGTCATTTCAGTCAAAATATATGGCCAAAGATGTCACATATTTGATGTATTGCCATTTCGACATCGATAACAGACATCCAGAGATGGATGAACTATCTATATACAAAACTGTGTATGTACGGAACCCTTCGTGCCCGGATTTTTCTTACATTATGTGTGCCCTGTGGCTATAAACAGAAATCAACCACAGTTCAAAACAGCATGTCATCTGCAACACAGAGATGGCACGGCTACGCCTGAGTTCAACATTTATTTAGGATCTAACCCTTAAGCTGCATACTCCGGTAAAATATAATGACATGTGCCTCTTTTTATACGCTAATCATAGTTGCAGCTGACCTGCCCTCAGCGAATGGTTTTTATTTGCCTGCTAAATCTGTTGTTGTTCTTTTCATATTTAAAATTACCTGGGAAAATCGCTAAAATTTCGTGTGGTTTTGTTTTGGAAAACTATTTGGTGTAGTTATCTATTCTGTTGCGGATTTTTAACAGTGTTTACTTGCATTGCCTCCTGACTACTGATGAATTCTGGGTGCTACTGTCTTGCTGTAGCTTAGATACACTTTTCATGACACATTTAGTTAATAATGTACGCTTTACTTTATATTCCAACACAGCCTTTTAGTTGCACCAGCACTGTGCTCCTCCTCGTATTATGTGCCACAGTTTGCCACCAGTTCTTCTTTACAGGACGGCAATCGTCCGACAACTATGTTGTACTATGAGACACGGATGTCCAGCACCTTGCCGCCGTCTCGTGGCTTCACTTTCCACATGTGGTCACAACAGTAGGACACGAACAACCGACCACCTTCATCCCTTCCGAGATGTTCGCTCCCAGCTGTCCGTTCAGAGTACGTTACCCTTTGTAAAAGTATCTTATGTCAGTGGATTACCTCATTTATGGTCCATAAAGTCGCTACACTGATTTTCCAATCTCCTCTGTTCCAACTGTAGAATTTGGTTTCCTTACCGCGTCATGTTGCCGCAACTCCATCGGACGGCACTCAGTGTCACGATGGGCAGCACAAAATCTATGCCTAAGCTGTGTGTCAACTGTCACCTCAGTTCAAAAGTTTACGAATGTGTAGAGAGATGATATTCTGAAAGTGTGTGAACTAAGTGGAAGGTCACGTCCATCCGTTGTGAAATAGTGCCAACATTTGGAAGTGGGTGGTGGTGATCTGCCCTAGATCCAGATCTTGCACCACGCGATTTCCATATTTTCTAACCGTGAGGACGTACACACGACACTTCCCTGATGCTTCTGTGACTTAAGACTGGATATCTATCGCTGAGGAATTGAACAGCTGGTAGATAGAATGTCCAGACCGTTATTTACTGAGACTTATTGACTATGATGAAAAATAATATCTTAAATCAGTGTCATCGAGCGTACTGCTTCCCCTTCTTCCTTTCCCATCTGCCTGCTACACATCTACACCTTCTGCTTTCTCATTCATCACCCTCCTCCCCTCTCTCTGTCTGTTCCGTCCTCCCCTTTACTCTGCCTATATCATCCTCCATCCATCTCAAGTATTCAGTAAAATTCATCTCAAGCATTCAGTAAAATTTACTGGCCTGCCATGATAATGTGATGCCTAAATTTAGAATCCCCACCATTGCATACCCAAAACTATAAGATGTGAGACATATTTATAAACCCTCCGTTCCCTCATGGCTTCACGAGCGTATCCATTGAGCACGTATGTGGAACACACCTCCTCCTCCTCCCCCTCTCTGCGTCCAACTGCTCATCCCTCTGTCTGTCTATCTCATCTACCACGTTACATCTATCTTCTCCTCCCCAATCTCACTGTTTCCTCATCTCCTTCTGTCCCTCTCTTTGCCCATTTCCTCCATCTCTTCTCTATGACTACATCTTTTCCCCCTCTCTCTTATCATTTCCTCCTCCTCCTCTTTCCTAACCTGCTTCCCCTTCTTCCTTTCCCATCTGCCTGCTACACATCTACACCTTCTGCTTTCTCATTCATCACCCTCCTCCCCTCTCTCTGTCTGTTCCGTCCTCCCCTTTACTCTGCCTATATCATCCTCTATCCATCTCAAGTAGTCTCCAGCCATGCTCATCAGTATAGCCTCTGCATTACAGTTCAATACAGTAGGCCGATGCTATTCTAACACAACATGCCTGACATGCAGGACAGCCTACAGATTGTGGTCCAAAAACCTTTTCTTGCCCCTGACTTGTAGTCTGTCCTCGAAATTAGGTTGATCTGGGAAACTGAAACTGTTGCTTCACATCATGTGTTCATGCTGGGCAGCCTACACACCAGACGCTGGAAAACACACGTTTGTGCCTGTAGTTTTGCTCCTATCGGAGTTATGAGGCTATAAACCTCACAGTGAAGATATGCATGAGGCCTGCTGTTTCTGTATCAAATTTGGTTGAAATCGATCCAGGGATTTTAGAGGAGTGGAGGGGATCCCAAGCATACACACACTCTGCTTTTTATAGGCTGTTTCAGAACTTGATGGCCAAACTTCATGAAAGGCTTCCTCTTATATCAAGAATAAAAACGGCTGCAGCAACATGGATACAGAAATGCATATTTACCTTGTTATTAAAGCGTGTTACACTTACACAGTGTACACTGCCAAGTACTGTTTGCTAGAAGAAAGTGTATGACGCCAGTTACAAGTGTTACACGAGTAATAAAATTGTGTATGACTGTGTCATGGTCCTGAATACCACCGGGCACAGTACAATGACCGTCAGTTAAATACATAAATGCTGGCATATCCATTGTTAGTAATTGTGGTGTGAAGTCTGCTCTGAAGTGACACATAAGGCCTAGGAACATTGAATGTATCTGCAGCCCTTAGCAAAACTGTTAGTGTTTTGTAATTGCCTGTCCCCAAGGTTTGCAGTCTAGAAACGTACACGAACAAAGAGCTCGCGACCACGCAATTACATATATGGTTTGGGAAATGGCAATGCACTAGAGACACGTCACTTCGACTAGGAACACTACCTGTAGTGGAGATTGCCAGACCAAAAAACATTTGAAGGAATTTATCGCCCCCTCTGTGAATACGTTAGTTTCACACGTCCACCAGACAGCAGAGATCGGCCAATATATAAAACACGAGAGGATGAGTGAGGTCTACTCAACACTGTGGAGCAAAAGTCCTGGAATCAGCACAAGGCGGCAGCACTTCCAGAGGAATCTCCTGCATTTAACGATCTGGAGACGACTACATAAAAACGTGCTTATCGACACCATCTGTAGACTGTAGATGCCTCGTCCCCTGCGGGACATCCTCTGAGAGTAACGCTCTGCCAGTGGTTCCTGCAGCAGTGTGTTATGACGCCCAACTTTGCAGTTGTTCTTTTATGTACAGATGAAGCTACGTTTAACAGGGATGGAATCAGAATTTGCATAACCAACACTAGAGGGGGACACAAGTCCCCATGCAACTATCCAATCATCTCATCAACAAGTTCCCCATTAAGATCTGAGCAACCACTGTTGACAGTTCCCTGTTGGAATACTTAATGGACAGAACTGCACAGTTTTCTTGCATACTGCATTGCCTGAGTACTTTTAACACCTAGAAACGTGCATGTATTGCCTGAGTACTTTTAACACCTAGAAACGTGCATTCATGTACGATGGCGCCCCCGCACATTTCAGGCTCTCTGTCTGGCGGCACCTGACTGCACACTCTTCCTGAATGGTGTATAGCTGTAGGAGGACCGATTCCTTTCACCACCCGTGGACTTTTACCTGTGAAGACACGTAAAGTCTCTCCCGTATTCGCCCGCATCTCGTGGTCGTGCGGTAGCGTTCTCGCTTCCCACGCCCGGGTTCCCGGGTTCGATTCCCGGCGGGGTCATGGATTTTCTCTGCCTCGTGATGGCTGGGTGTTGTGTGCTGTCCTTAGGTTAGTTAGGTTTAAGTAGTTCTAAGTTCTAGGGGACTGATGACCATAGATGTTAAGTCCCATAGTGCTCAGAGCCATTTGAACGATTTTTTTTCTCCCGTATTCGATTGCTGTTGTGCATCAGCTAACTCTATAAACACGTTGTGGCAATTCTTCAAAGAATGTGCACTAGATCTGGCATTTTGGATCGTGTATTTAGGTAAGAGGAAGTCACTTGGAAAATTTCCTCTGATAGGTAACAAGAATGCCCCAGCTAACGTTACAGACGTGCAGCGCAGTTTGTAGGAGCGGACGGTTGAATAAATCTGTAATGAAGCATTTCCGTAAGTATGTTGACATAGCCCTTTAGAAATCCATTTCTGAAGTTTTACCGTCGACTTTGAAACACCCTGTATGTACTGTTCGGAAATTCTCATTACAAACACCTAGGACTTACAATATTTTGAATAACCGTTTGAAAACATGGTTTCTAGGTAGATTTGAAACAGGGTAGACATTGGGGAGGGTAGAGGGGGTACTTTCGTCGATTTTGCTGATATTATTTGACGTTTATCCCACATCTCTGATTTGAGTGAAGCCTCATTCATGTGTCTATGAGTGTTAGAGCAGCATGGATGAATGCAAGTTTGCAGAATACACCGATATGATCCTTCTTTATGGCGAAGCTCACAGTGACGAAAGAGCTGCTCGTCACCATTACTAAAAATGGTTCAAATGGCTCTGAGCACTATGGGACTTAATATCTGAGGTCATTAGTCCCCTAGACTTCGAACTTCTTAAACCTAACTAACCTAAGGGCATCACACACACCCATTCCCGATACAGGATTCGAACCTGCAACGCAGCAGTAGCACGGTTCCGAACTGAAGCGCCTAGAACCACTCGGCCACAGCGGCAAGCTTGACTTTACTGCTCGTTGCCTTTATCAAGAGCGTTATGCACAGCGTCCGACTCCATGGCAAACCGTTTTCGCCAGAATTACGCAACGGCTTTGAAAAAGTGTTACGTTACCGTCAGCAGGCGAGACTGTGGTGTTCCAAAGAGACTCAGCAAACCGGGATTGGAAGAGGCCGTACTGTATCACGTTGAAATGAACTCGTCAACGAGTACACGATCAAATTCGCATGCAACGCATGTTGCTCCAAGCACTGTCTGGTATGTTATGGATGACCAAAATCTACAGTACTGGCCATTAAAATTGCTACGCTACGAAGAAGTGCAAATGACAAACGGGTATTCATTCGACAAATGTATTATACTAGAACTGACATGTGATTACATTTTCACGCAATTTGGGTGTATAGATCCTGAGGAATCAGTACCCAGAACAACCTGCCCTGGCCATAATAACGGTCTTGATACGGCTGGGCACTGAGTCAAAGAGAGCTTGGATGGCGTGTACAGGTACAGCTGCCCATGCAGCTTCAACACGATACCACAATTCATCAAGAGTAGTGACTGGCGTATTGTGACGAGCTAGTTGCTCGGCCACCATTGACCAGACGTTTTCAATTGTTAAGAGGTCTGAAGAATGTGCTGGCCAGGGCAGCAGTCGAACATTTTCTGTATGCAGAAATGCACGTACATTACCTGCAACATGTGGTCGTACATTATCCTGCTGAAATGTAGGGTTTTGCAGAGATCGAATGAAGGGTAGAGCCACGGGTCGTAACACATCTGAAATGTAACGTCCACTGTTCAAAGTGCCGTCAATGCGAACAAGAGGTGACTGATACATGTAATCAATGGCCCCCCATACCATCATGCCGGCTGATACGCCAGTATGGCGATGACGAATACACACTTCCAATGTGCGTTCACCGCGATGTCGCCAAACACGGATGCGACCATCATGATGCTGTAAACAGAACCTGGATTAATACGAAAAAATGACTTTTGCCATTTGTGCACCAGTTTCGTCGTTGAGTACACCATCGCAGGCGCTCCTGTCTGTCAGGCAGCGTCAAGGGTAACCGTAACCATGGTCTCCGAGCTGACAGTCCGTGCTGCTGCAAACGTCGACGAACTGTTCTTGCAGATGGTTGTTGTCTTGCATATGTCCCCATCTGTTGACTCAGAGATCGAGACGTGGTTGCACGATCCGTTACAGCGATGCGGAGAAGATGCCCGTCATCTCGACTGCTAGTGATACGAAGCCGTAGGGATCCAGCACGGCGTTCCGCATTACCCTCCTGAACCCACCGATTCCATATTCTGCTAACAGTCATTGGATCTCGACCACCGCGCGCAGCAATGTCGCGATACGATATACCGCAATGGCGATAATCTACAATCCGACCTTTATCAAAGTCGGAAATGTGATGGTACGCATTTCTCGTCCTTACACGAGGCATAACAATAACGTTTCACTAGGCAACGCCGGTCAACTGCTGTTTGTGTATGAGAAATCGGTTGGAAACTTTCCTCATGTAAGCACGTTGTAGGTGTCGCCACCGGGGCCAACCTTGTGTGAATTCTCTGAAAAGCTAATCGTTTGCATATCACAGCATCTTCTTCCAGTCGGTTAAATTTCGCTTCTGTAGCACGTCACCATCTTGGTGTAGCAATTTTAATGGCCAGTAGTGTACATCCATACCACCTCCAAAAGTCCATACTATCTCTAACAGTCACAGACACGTGAATGAGGCTCAAACCACCTGATTGAGTTAGAACAGAAGTAAATGACAACATCCAGTGTGACGTAAGCATCTCCCAACATGACTAACCTGTTGCCAACTTAGTGAGTAGACGTGTTTTCAAACGGATGCAGGACGGAAACGGTATGTTTCCTGAGATGGCCAGTATTCAGAATCTTATGAACTGACTCCCATCTACAAATCTTAAAGTTTGCACCATGAATTTGCTAGCCTCCAGTGTAACAGAGTTAAAATCTGAAGAAGGGAGTCACTACATGCATCCAAAATGACCAGCTCTCTTCCAGAGAGTGACACGGACAGACAGACAGTGGCGCTTCGGATTATTGAGCTAGAAGACAGAATGCCGCGACGGCTACGGTCGCAGGTTCGAAACCTGCCTCGGGCAAGGGTGTGTGTGATGTCCTTAGGTTGGTTAGGTTTAAGTAGTTCTAAGTTCTAGGGGACTGATGACGTCAGAAGTTAAGTCCAATAGTGCTCCATTTGAACCATTTGATAGAATGCCCAGGGGAGATGCTTCAGTTTGCGAAATTACGCGACACGTGCGCACTAAACTGTACTTCGAACCTGAGTGACGCAGGCGGAAGCAGGCGCTATACTCTGTTGTCCTGTCCTGCACCTCAACCCGCGCCGCAGTCTAGAAGGCTGAGAATCACAAAAACACGGGCCATGCTACGCTGCCTCACCGTGCATCACAGTGCGCGTCTGGCCAGAGGGGTGAAGCCTCCAGTCCGCATGAAACGCGAGTCGCAAGACGTTCGTCGAAAGGGGCGCATCCAGCAAGGGGTTTTGCTTGCAGACACGGAACACCCTCGCAAAAACACGGCGGCACGCACGGGCACCTCGCGAGACGCGAGACCCGGAGACCGGTGCGCATGCGCGGAAGTGCTCACTGATACAGTGGCGCGCGGCGCACGCACACAGCCGTGGCCGGAGATAAAGCGTGGCGGGCGCCGCCGGCCGCCAGTCGCTCGCCGGCAGGCCTGTGAGTAGCATGGTGCGCGCCGCGGGGCCACGGCTGCCGCGCTGATGGCGACGCCGACGCTGCCGCTGCGGCTGGCGGTGGCCGCGCTGCTCGCCGCCGCCGGCGTGCGCCGCTGCTGCGGCCGCTCCTGGACCGGTGAGTCGCGCTGCGCCCTCACACTCGCTCAGCGTCAGTTGCCTCATCGATACAGTATATCACTGATGAAACCTTGGACAGGTGGCGGCCAACCGACGCTGTCGCCTTCGAACAACATTCCTGACGCCAAACAGGTGCCTGACAGCTAGTTAATTACTTTCGCGCTAAACGGATCGTTTGTACGATTGATCGTAATAACGTGGAACGAGTGATTTTACATTCGTATTACACATTCACACGCACCGGGTGATCCAAAAGTCAGTATAAATTTGAAAACTAAATAAATCACCGAATAATGCAGATACAGAGGTTCAAATTGACACACATGCTTGGAATGACATGGGGTTTTATTAGAACCAAAAAAATACAAACGTTCAAAAAATGTCCGACAGATGGCGCTTCATCTGATCAGAATAATTAGCATAACAAAGTAAGACAAAGCAAAGATGATGTTCTTTACAGGAAATGCTCAATATGTCCACCATCATTCCTCAACAATAGCTGTAGTCGAGGTATAATATTGTGAACAGCACTGTAAAGCAAGTCCGAAGTTATGATGAGGCATTGGCGTCGGATATTGTCTTTCAGCATCCCTAGAGATGTCGGTTCGATCACGATACACTTGCGACTTCAGGTTACCCCAAAGCTAATAATCGCACGGAATGAGGTCTGGGGGCCTGGGAGGCCAAGCATGACGAAAGTGGCAGTGATCATCACCAAACGAAGCGCGCAAGAGATCTTTCTCGTGTCTAGCAATACTTTGTTTTTTTTTTTCGTTCTAATAAAACCCTATGTCATTCCAAGCATTTGTGTCAATTTTTACCTCTCTATCTACATTATTCCGTGGTTTATTAAGTTTTCAAATTTATACTGGCTTTTTGATCACCTGGTACATATGGTTACGAGCTGGCCATTTACAAGATTTTCTTTGGAGCAGATGTAAATTAGTAATACCTAACATCCAAATTTTACGATTACAAGTATAGAAACTCTTCTGTTAAATAGAAAAAGCTACGAAGAATGGATAGTTTATTTGTTTTCAAATTCAACTTGTCAGACATTTTTATCACTGAGTAACTGAGAAAGAAATTTGGTTGCAAAATCGTGTTCCACATTTTGTGCTAAATACAGCCTGAATGAGAAAGCAACGAATGTCATTTTTTCTTCTGGTGCGATAATTATGTATATCATTGTTCCTTTTGAACTGCAGTGGATTATTTACGACAAACTTCGTGAGAAAATAAACATATACTTTGAGACAGTAGTCAAAATGTCTGACTGATTAAACAGATGTCTAAGAAATGTTCGTGGATTAGCTTCACGCTTTTTATTCTTACAGCACGTTTTTGAACAATGGAGACTTTCTTTGCTAAAGATGAGCTACAGCAGAAAATTATTTCATACGATACCGAAAAAAAAACCAAAATACGTCAACTTCCTCATTTTCCTCACCCATTACTTGCAAATGCGACATAATTAAGTTGTTTCATGAATTCCAAAATGTGTTTTTTCCGTTTTAATTTCTCAGAAATATGGAAACCTAAAAATTCTAAAGTTTCCATCCCATTACTTTTTCCTCGCCCTGTGTTACACTTATCGTTGGTGCAGTACCTCTAGATGAGCAGAAGTGAACATTTTGGGTCTTCCTGAAAATGACAGGAAGGCTATTCACAGAAAACAACTCAATAATATTTTTAAGAACATTATATACCATTTATTATGTTTCTGATTGCATATTTGGACTGATTGTAATACCATTGTTATTCGAAAAAAGAATTAATTCTGTTTGATGTATAGTATGTGGAGATTTGTTTACATATATAAGAAATAATGGTGGATCTAGGGTTGATCCTTGTGGGACCCCATAAATGATTTCTCCCCGGTCAGTATTATTTTCCCTGCTACATTAGTTGAATTCTTAACAGCAGCTTTCTGCATTATTTTGGTTAGTTATGACATTCGCCATTGATTGGATATACAAATAATTCCTGCCTTGGCTGATGGCTTGTGGATGGGGCTTCGACATACAAACTTGGTCGCAAAGAGCGAATGGCATGTCAATAAAATAGAAACAATGTTTAGTTGTGATAGTATAATTTCTAAACAAATGTTTTAATAATGTAGATGAGGACCAAACAATGAAATTCTCCTTCGAAAGTAAAGGAGGATACCGTGAAATAGCTTTTATTTCCCATACGTGACTCCCATGATTTATTACCTGGAATGATCTGTTACCTGGATGTAGCATAAAATTCTGCAGTATTTACCCTATAGAACATCAGTAATTAAGAAATAAATTTTTGTTTTGATTTCTGCAGTTGTGTTTATTTTAAATTGAATTCCTCTTAGTCAGTCATAATTTGATTTTTTCACTGGATTAGTTATCTACACGTAGCGCTGTTTTTAGCTATTCTTCATTACTACTTTATTACTGCGTCATTAATTTTGGTATTATCTGAAAAGTTTCACATTTTAAATCCAGTACCTCTCTAACATACTTGATTCGTTATTTTATATACTTTTGTTTCCTTGTAATTCAATTTGTAAGTTAATTTTATTCACTGTATGTGAACCCATTTACGCTTTTCTACCTGTAGGGTACTCTTTTAAATTGTTGTGGGATCTCATTCTATAACTACAGTCTACTATAACTACACTCCGCTACACAGTGTATGGTTGAGTGTGAATCGTACCTATATACTGACTCTCTTTCTATCTCATTCTCGTTGTGAGCGACGGGAGGAATCCGAGGAAGGATGGGAACACTCAAATTGGAATGGCTACAGTTCAATTAAAATAAGCAAAGAAGAAAGCTAGAAAAAATTTTGTGTGTAGTTTAATATATACTCTGAACAGTGAAACAAAGAAATTGGATGCGAAGGTGCACAGGCGAACACTATAAAAAATTAAGGAAGGCTGACAATTGGTCCGATGAGTCCCAGCCCTGGGCCACAACGGCCGTCCACATCTACATATACATTAATACTCTGCAATTCATACTTAAGTGCCTGGTATTGAGTTCTTAGAAACATCTTCAGACAATTTCTCAACTACTGCACTCTCCAACTGTGCCTGGGAAAAATGAACACTTATATCTATGAGTAGCTGCTCTGATTTGTCTTATTTTAATGTGATGATCATTTCTCCCTTTGTAGGTTGGTGACGGTAAAATATTTTCTCATTCGGAGATTAAGATTTTGTGAAAAGAAACTGAAACACATTCATGACTCTAATAAAGTGTAAGGGCTATTATTAATTCACATTTCCTTAAAGTTTACCTTTAAAATCTAATCATGTATACTAAACACTGCGAAAAGCACAATAAGGATATGAATTTAAACGTAGCAGAATATCATATTCCTTGAAAGAAACCGAGACATCCAGTCTTCGTCCTTTCATTTTCAGTTCTTTATTAAACGGAGCTTCAGCTTTTTATTCTCTGCGAACTGAAAAGCTAACGCAGTGAACGCCTTCATTCTCAGTCCGTACAATCTGCTATACATGTCTTTTAAATAACCGACAACCACTAACTCTCGTTCATTCCAGAAAACACGACAAAATTTTCCCTTTGACTTCTCAGTTTGAAAAGGCTCCTTTTGAAATATATTCTCCACTACTCTCTGAAGAGTTGTTTCAGAAACGCTAAACTCAACACTGGCTTTCCTAAATCTCATTTCCTTTATTACAACAGCTTTCTGTGCTTCTTACATGTTTTCTGTGGCCCACCTTTGATGTCTAGTTTTGCGTTCGTATTTTCAGTCTATGAAAAAAAGGAGAATTGTAATTAGCAACAGTATGAATAACCTGAAAATATAGTAAAGTGTCTTAGAAATGTTAGAAAATATATGAATACTAAAAAGTAAACACTAAGGAAGGGTGGTGCGCTACATGGGGCAGAATGGAATCTCGATCTTTTCCGTCCCAGTCTGTTCCGTCCCGACCTATGAGGGTAGGTAGAGTTGAAAACCCTCAAACCGCCTTGAAAAATAAAAATCTTTTAAACGCATTACGATGAAGGGCCTAGTAAGCATTTTAAGATTTTAAGAAAGAAAAGTAGTAGTAGATAAAATATTTCGTTTACCTTTCAGATAAGGAATTACTAAAATTGCACTGTGCATATGAGAAATAAGCCCATCACGTACTGGGAGAATAGGTCAAAGACAAAAATCTTCTAAAATGGCTTCTTACCATCCTTCTCGCATAGATAGTAGCTCCTGGAAGTGACTGTAGAGGGCACCACTTTGCAGCCATAATACACGCCTAGTTTTGTTGTGTTCCATAGTTTAGTCTTGCCGCGTCTTCTGTTACGTCGTGTTCCTACCAAGGATACCCCTGTAAGTTCCCGAGAATATTTGTTACACTTTAGTATGGGCTGTACAGATCTGTTACGACCCCAATAACGCTTCTCTGAATTCATTAGATCTCTGTTGTCGCAATTACTTGAAAAGGAGTCAAAAAATTGGAATAATAGTGTATAACGGGTTGCACTAGCGTCTCGTGTGCCATTTCCTTTACATATCCATTGCATTTTCCCAGAAAACTCTCAATAGAGCTAAATCCCTCATAAATATTTCGTAATACTTATTTTACATGTCTAGAATTGGTTACAGGAGTGCCTTTCATATGACTTCTGTTACATATGCATTGCATATTCCGAAAACTTTTCCAATAAAAGCCGTTCCTTCCATTAGCATTTCCGCTTAGTGATTTTCCATGAACTTCCATTTCATATCTTTTCATACTAGTAACCCAGAATAATTATTCGATTTGACATATATCTGCCTAGGCTACGCTTCGTAAACTGTTGCTACTGGATTTTGTCATTCTCACAAATCTCATATTATTTCGGTATCCTGGTAAAGATCTGTCTTCCATACGGTACTCAGATGTTATATTTCCTGCACATATTATCAGTTTTTACCAACACAACTTCTGTTTGTAGATTTTCTGTTATTGAGCCGTCAAAACGTTTGTTTCCAGCATGGATTTCAATTTTAAATTCAGTACCTCGTCATTAGGAGAATTTCAATCTGATATACTGAAGACTTAAGGCTGACTATCAACACGGTGTACCTTCCTACATTCTTCAGCTGGAAGTGGGCTTTTTTAAATTCTCGAACCATCACCAGATACTCTCCTTCTGGTAAATATTACAGTAATTTCGACAAGCATCCTGCATGTGACATTCACCGAAAGCGCTAATTTCTCTACAGGGTTCACATGATTCATTCTCAACGTATAGAATAAAATTTCCTTTTTCCATAATATTCTATTTTCTGTCAACGAAACTCCTGTTATAGAACTATCAACATTTTTGTTCATAATAAAGATGTGTAATTTAAATTCAGTATGTCTTTACTTCGTCGACTTTTTCCGTGAAGTACTAGCAGCACTATAACTCCTTTGGCAGTACATAAATTTCTATTTCTTTAATTATTTTTTTCATTTCATAGAATCGTGGTTCTAATTATACTCCGTACCATTACACAATGTGTGCCTGCAGTACGCTCTTTCAAACGTCCGGCTGTTTATGCTAGGCTCTCTCTTTTCAATCCTCACACAATGATTTCGAGAAGATCGACTTCATAACCTTCAGGTGACACGTATATGTTTTTATCATACGCTTTTCTCAAAACTTTTGCATGTATATACATAGCTTCATTTACGTAGCTTCAAAATATCGTTTTGCCTGCTCCTCAAATACGACCACACCGAAAATCGATTACTGAGCTCTTACAGTTTTTTATTTAACATTTCTCAGATTTGTACTCTAGTCTGACAAACCATTCGATGAACTGTTTATTTTGTTGTTTAAGATATTTGTACTGTCCTAATTTTTTTCAATTTTATACATTTCATTTCCTTATTATATTGTGTATCTGTGTTATACTCTTTTGTCTGCAGTCTTCTCTCAACATACTAATATTAACTGATGGGTTTACCTTCTTTCTATTCCTTTTGTAATTGCTGCTCTTACAATTCTTAGGAGGTTGGACTGTTCACAGAATGACAGGTCGTTCAGTTCTAATACAGTTCAAATAGAACTTTCTTGATGAACTCCGTATGAAGTTTCAGCAACTAATACGAATTTTTGTTCTGTTTCACTATTTTGTTCAAGATTCAGTTCAAATACAGCCACCGTAAAGGGTTGGACCTGCCGTATCGTTCGAATATTTTTCGCTAAATAATATTATTAATACTGATGTAAGGTATAATCATTTCGGATACGAATTGAATGTGGAATTACGTTTAGAAATGTTTGTAGACATTTATAGCTAAGAATACCTTTAGGATTAATTCATTAACTAGTCCTTAAATATTAGAATGATTTGCTGCAGTGCTTTCCAGATACCCAAAGCGTCGAATTTACTTACTTGATACATGTTAATTTATTCCGGTTGTAGTGCTGTCCCTACCAAAACCAAATGATGAACTTCTCTTTTTATAATTTATTGCTCCCATTAACGAGAAAGTTTCTGCTGAATATACCTGTCAACCACTGACACCTCATCGAGAAGTCATATTCTTCAGATTGTCTCTGATTACCTTTGTATCGATGAAGGAATACGCTAGGGTGGATAACCCCCTGTGTCATAAGAAATGTGAACATTTAAATACACGTTATAGGCTGATAAGTCTTCTACACAACATTACCTTTCAATATGATCACCATCCATTTGAACGTATCTGCGCCGTCGTTGAACCCAGGCATCAAAACCAGTTAGGAAAAATTCAAGGTTTTGCTTCTTGGCCAGTAACTTAAAAAAAAAAAAAACAAACAGGTTTCGCTGTTGATTGGCAACTCCAGCGCGTCAGTCTCCTCGAATTACTTCATCAGCACGTCCTCGATTGGCATGTGTGACAGTAGGTTGCGGTCGGCCAGTGGGTTGTTTACCTGCAATGTTCGTTTCTCCGTGACCAAACCGTTCCACCCAACGCCGCGCGCTGCTGATGTTCATTTTAGCGTCTCCGTGCCCTTTCTTATGGATGCGGTTATAAGAGCTTTAAAACTTTGGGTCAAGAAGCAAAACCTGGTTTCAGCGATGGCGCTAATTTGTACAAATGCATGGTGACTATGTTGAATGTAGAACGGTAGTGCTATGTAGAGGACAGTTAAGGCTATGATCTGTACTAATTTCGCTGTTGGTGTCACTATTATTTTTTATGACACAGGAGATATGCTTTTTGATCCACCCTCGTAGTTCTATTATGCATTCTTTTTGGTCGACGCGAATTTAATTGTTTTTCCAGTAGAGTGATTAGGTCTTGATCCTTACACTTTTGCAACGTACAGCATCAACATCACTGTGAGTTACACGTTCCAGTTGTGATGCAACATACCTCCCCTGTCTGCGACGTAACATGTGGGCCCACCTAACCACTTTGCCAAACTTGTTTCGAGTACGCTGAAAAAGTGTCGCTGGGGAGCCCTTTTACCCCCTCGGTAAAATTCCGATCTGTCCGGACGCTATTTGCAAACCTGTAGAAAGACATTCGTGGTTGTCGATTCACTTCGGACGAACAGGTGCACCCCTGGGTACAATCATGGTTCGGTAGGCAACCGCAATCGTTTTTCTATGAAGGCATTGATCGTCTTGTCTCACATTGGTAGAAACGTGTTAACAGTTATTGCGGCTATTTTTTAAATAGTGGAGTTTACCTACTTGTTTCCGTGTGTATCGTTTTCAGTCGACTCCAACTTATATTTTTATAGCTTTCCCAACGTTCCCAATCCACCCAATATCGCTGAATGGTACGATGTAGCTTTAGGATTAATTTCAACAAATCTCTGTATTCTTATGTATCAGTTTCTTTCGCGTTCCTTGTCGTCTGTTATTTTTCAAAACCGTTCATAAAATGCGTTTCTCAGGTCTCTGTTCCGGTTAGTATTATAACGACTTTTCTCCTCAAAAAATGTATCATCAGTATATTGATGTAGGCCTACATCTGCGATCACGATTGCGATTAAAAAGAATTAAAATCAACATGCTCTGAATCTCAGTTTCTCTTCTTTGCTGAATATGTCGTAATTCACAAAAATATAATTTTGTGTTGCATAACCCGACCTGCTCCATATAACTTCCTTGCCTGAACATCCTATTTAACTTTGCTTATTTAGTAGAGGAAAACTTTATTTAAATATTTTACCGCTAAGAGTGACAGCGCTACAAGAACATTATTGATTTTTAATCAATTTCTATACTATAGGATATCAAATACAATGCTTGAAAATGGCACAAAAGACGAAATTCCAGTGCGCGCAGGAAAATAATTAAAATTCCAATGAACATAACGTCATTGAATGAATTATTTGAGTTACTCTTAAATAGTTCTCTTCCATTGAGATCTTAGTTTCCGACACTTTTAATGACACTCACCTTTCTCTTGTCTACATAAATGCGGTGTTATACCAACTCCATAGAGTGCATCAATCTTACTACTTCATCTAAATCGTGTTTAAGTAATTTTTGGATGTAACTACATTATAATTTCCGTTTCTAAAGTAAGAGTGTTGCGAAATAACCTTTGGAGCACGTGACAATAAGTGACGTGAAACATTGTAGAAAGTAGGTAACCAACAAATTGTTCTTTCGGTTTCGTAAACAGGGCGAATGTAAAAGTGTTTGACCTTTCGAACGTTAACCTAATCAGCACGGGGTAGGGAAAAAGGGTTCCCAATTAAGACTGTTCGGGAGAGAACTGCCAGATTCATTTAAACCACGAGAATAATCACGAACATCTTGGTAGGGTATTGGACAAATTAGCATGTCTGTCTCTATCATTTTGTGTGTGTGCGTTATTTTTGTAGACTAGTAGTAACCGGTTTGGTAGAAATTCATTCGTCACTTCACTCTCCATATTTACATCACAGATGTTTGAGACTTGATAAGGTAATTGGAACCATATTGTTTCATATCTGTAGATCATTATTACACTCTGGAGAAATGCCAATCACATGTGGAATAATACGCGTTCTTCACATTCTTGAAAACTATTGCTGTAAGTTTTCTACTTAAGGAGTACGCGATCCTTCGATATAAATATGACGTTTTTACGTGTAGCAATTAAAATGTATTCTTGAAACGAGGATCGAGAAATGTTATCTATTTAACGTCCTTTATAAAGGAATATGTTACTATTATAATAAATAATTTAATACGAAAGCAATAAAATTAAGATATGCTGTTGGATTGTCTGAAATTTTAATGCTATGTAAAGTTCGAAAGGTGTTGTATATATTTTATTGGAGACTCCGTGTACTATTTAACTCTAAATAGTTGTTAGTAAGATTTTGTGTGCTAGAAAACAACCCCCATCTCTTGTCCATTCTTTTCCCATAAGTATGTGATAACTCCCGCAGAACAGCAGTTTGCGTTACTGCGTTTGAGTATGCCATTGGAAAGTTAAATAAGGCGCAACACACAAAGTTACTTCGCAATCTCTCTTCTGTTGATCCACATGTGGGAGATACTTCAAAATAGTACGCCACACCTGCTGCCTTCTGTATGTTCGGCGCAGCGGGAATCGTTGTTCATGTGAAGCTGCAACCGTGCTCTTCCATCATACTCGACAAGGCGAGACGAGGATGCAGAAGCTGAATATATAAAGCACCTAGGATGTTTCGAAATGTCGACGCCAGAGTCGGGATCGGTACACGGTTGTGTAAACTACTAATCACTGTTTACTAAACATTAGTAGTGTTAAGCGCATCCGCGCGGGATTAGCTGAGCGGTGTAAGGCGCTGCAGTCATAGACTGTGCGGCTGGTCCCTCGGGCATGGGTGTGTGTGTTTGTCCTTAGAATAATTTAGGTTTAGTAGTGTGTAAGCTTAGGGGCTGATGACCTTTGCAGTTAAGTCCCATAAGATTTCACACACATTTTTTGTTAAGGGCAACGGTTTGCGAGGATTAGTCATTGTTTTTAAGATATGCCAGGTTTTTTTAAATTATTGACTGACATTTGAGTGCACGCCGCACAACTAAATCAAAATTGCGTACAACTAATACAGACAGAACATAATTTGTAAAACGAACACTCACGATAATTAAATAAAACAAAGGCAATGGCAACTGGGTATAAAGTGCTGGAATTACGAAGTTATTTAGTTTACGTGAGTTGGATCATATGTCTCTCTTCACTGTCGTTAGAAAGGCATAGAGTTCTTTATACACGGCAAAGTCTGTCGTTGCTAATAAAGTTGGTGCAGTTGTTGGTAACATGTGTTTCTTATTCACATTATTCATTATTAACTCTGATGTGACGTTTTACCGGTTGTTGCATCTAATAAATACGTGACTTCGATCTTCCTTTCGCCACAGCCACAAAGTGGAGATGGTGATAGGCTTGGTTGGTATGGATACAGAGCAAAACGGCAGTGATTGAACGTCAAGCACGCCATGCCGCCTACAGATTTAATTGTACGCGTGAGCCCATAGGAGAAATGTCTGATTAGTTCGCACTGGCATTATTTGCGAGTAGTATTTTCCTGTAGCTGCCTGAGAAGAAAGCCATTCATTCTGAATCCTCTCTCATTAACTTGGTAACGGATCTTCCGCTGGAACGTGTGCACGGGGTGTAATAGAAAGGTATGGCATACATTCAGCAAACATTCCTCACACGTAGGGGAAGAAAATATGTTATATGGGCGTAGGTCCGGAAATGCTTTATTTCCATGTTAGAGCTCGGTTTCTACAACTCTTCAACACATTAATCATGGGAAACGCCACGTATCGGCACTTTACTAAATCATATGTTCAAACTGCAGTCTGTTGGCGAAGACACATGCATCAACTCGCCGTCGCTTTGAAACACTAACTCGCTGACATATCCCTGGGGAATTGTGTATTGCGTCTCAGACTTCCGCAATACGGGCGCGAAGTCTCCGACATCTTGTATTGAGCTGCCGCACACAAAAACTTTCCAAAATCCTAACAAGAGAACGTCTAGTAGGTTTAGATACGGATAGCATTGAAGCCATGGAATCGGGAGGACGACAGTTCAAACCCGCGTCCGCCCATCAATTTTCCGCTAATTCCACAAATCGCTCCAGGCAAATGCAGGGATGGTTCCTTTGAGAAAGGTATGGCCGACATCCTCCTCCAACCTATCGTATTCCGAGACTGTGTTCCATCAGTAATGACCTGACTGTCGAATGAGGTTAAAATCTAATCCTCCTTTCTTCTTTTCGTCCTTCATTTCTCTGGGTGTCGAACGTTGACTGCGGAACACTTCATGTAAGGAAACGTTTCATGTAATGCTGGTACGTAATGTTTCTGCGTATTTCACATGAAATAAGGCGTTCATGGGCCCCTGTCCATACAACACATTTCATTTCTCTGTGTGAGGAATGTTTCCTGATTATTTGGCCATACATTCTCGTTATACCCTGTATACTCTTCTGTATCGGAGGTCAGCGCTCCCTTACGAAAGGAGTCAGCGATCTCGTCGTCGTGTGTTTTAATCCAATACATGGAGTACCTGCCGCCAT
This sequence comes from Schistocerca serialis cubense, assembly GCF_023864345.2. Classification (NCBI taxonomy): domain Eukaryota; kingdom Metazoa; phylum Arthropoda; class Insecta; order Orthoptera; family Acrididae; genus Schistocerca; species Schistocerca serialis. The sequence continues at coordinate 287,267,894 of NC_064644.1, read as the reverse complement.
CCCTAGACAGCTGATTTACGAGTGTCATACTCTTGTGGGATATCAGGTAAGTGAAAATATTTAAGCTCAGTGAGAGCAAACTGAGAGTCCGAGACGATGGCACGGTTTTCCTCCGGTACCGAGATCGCCATAATCTATGCCGTCATTAGACTGTGCTTAAACGCTGCTTGCACTTGAGAATGCCACCAACTTTATAGAGCCATGTTGAAACCATTAATTGTTCCCCAAAAATATCACCTGTCGATATATTACCACTGTATAGAATGGTCAAATTTTGTGGGCTTATTCGGCTACAACAGGAATATCTCTACTTCGCTTACACGGAGAGCAATTTTTTTCCCTTGGAGCGTAGCACCACTGCAAAAAACTTTTTATAGCCAAGACCGCATCAATTAAAATTTATCACTAACTACCGATTTCGACCGATTCCATAAAAAGATCGTGTTCCATTATGAGTTTGCCACTTCGCATTACGGTGGCAATAAAAAGTTTTTTCAAGTTAAATTTAGATCTTTCCTTCCAGTTTCTGAATATGAGAAACTTAACTCTCACTACTGGCATCATCATTTTTTCGTGACACTTAATATTTTGCTCTGCTGGTCTCCAAGTTTATTTCCAATTTATTAAAGCCATTTCACGAATTCCTGTGCTATCAGTATTATGAGTATGTTTCAATATAAGTGGCGATCAACAAGTTTCCGAACGAAGGTCGTACTGTCCAGGCTCGGTATGCCAATCAGGAAAAATCGCTGTGAGCGCTGATGGAATCATCCCACGACGCACCAGATTGAAGATACCTCTTTGGTGTCCTGCTGCATGAAGAAATTCTTAACTGCCTGATGCACATCCTAGTCCGACAGGAATCGTCGACCATCCGAGGCCTTTTCTAAGGGACTGAAGGCGTGGTAATTCTGGTAGCACGGGGAGACATCAAGAGTATAGGGCGTGCGCTCGAGGATCGCCCACTTGAGCTGGCATAACTTCTGCGTTACATTTACGACATGGAAACGTGCGTTAGCATGAAGCTGCAGCACCATAGGTGTTCCAAAAGTCTCTCCACAGTGCCGTATGATAGCCGCGCGTGCCGTACGCCGCAGTGAATACAGCGAAATGAACCTCAGTGAAATACAAGTTATTCATTCATTGATTATTAATTTTTACTTACAAATTTTCACATAAATGTTGAAAGTGTCCCCCCTGTTGTTCAATACACAATTCAATTCGTCTAATCATGTTTCCAAACACAAGCTGTAACATTTCTTCTGTAACAGATGCAGTGGAAGTGGATATTGCAGTTTCCAATTCATCGATGGATTTTGGACGGTTTTTTATAGACAGTTGCTTACGCTGCACCCCAGAAGAAAAAGTCAGGTGGTGTTAGGTCAGGCGATCGTGGAGGCCAAAGTCCCTGTGAAATTATGTGATCACCAAAAATATAAGCAAGCAGTGTCATTGAAACGCAAGCTTTGTGCGCGGTTGCTCCATCTTGTTGAAATTAACCGTTCAGCATTTCACTTAACACAAGTTCTACTGTGAATGGGTACAGAATATCAGTGTAGTATCGTTGTGCGTTTACAGTTTATTGTTTCGTTCAAAAATACGGGGCCGCGCGGGATTAGCCGAGCGGTCTAGGGCGCTCCAGTCATGGACAGTGCGGCTGGTCCCGGTTGATGTTCGAGTCCTCCCTCGGGCATGGGTGTGTGTGTTTCTCCTTAGGATAATTTAGGTTAAGCAGTGTGTAAGCTTAGGGACTGATGACCTTAGCAGTTAAGTCCCATAAGATTTCACACACATTTGAACATTTTTGAAAAATATGGGACCCACAATCCGACGCCTAGAAATTGCACGCACGGCTGACAATCATACGGCACTGCGGAGAGACTTTTTGAACATTCCAACGGTTGTTCTCGACAGATAACCAGTCCCATACACATTCTTCGTTCCCCGGTGGATATCTACCGCGTTTCATCTTCGACAGCCGAGAAAAGAATACAAGCACGCTGGTCCTGTTAGAACGTGTTTGATAATAACGTCGCCGTAGTTCACGTTTCCGTATTTACCGCACGCACTTCGGAAAGATGCGAATGCCATACTTACGTTCATTTTCAAGTGGTAGTTACGCAGAAAATGGAGCACATTCGGATAGCATTTCAACTAAGCTGAGTTCATAACAGGCAGATTCATAGTGAGCCCTTAGTAGAGCAGGGGGTTTCTCTACAAAATAATACAAAAACAGTGTGGAAACAATCTCAGTTTTGGGTAGGAATATTTTCAGGAGTAACGTTTGCGGACCTTAGTCTATGTTTCGTTTTCCTTCCTCTTAAATCACATCTCTTTTTGCAGAGTCAAAGTCGAAGTTATTGCTAGTTTTCATTTCTGTGACATGATTAATAATCTTCATTACAATTATTGTACACAGTTTCGACATTGTGTTTAAGATATTTTGGGGCGTTCGACTCCTGTCGTACGAAGACTTGCTATGTAAGTCTGTGTCATTACATCAGTTTAGAATAAAATGCCAGGTTTTTATGTAAGTACCTGCATTAATAGTCACTTTGAAGAGTAAAATGACCATTGCTGGCCGTGGATTAAAGCGAAAGGAAGTACTCGTTAATCGTTAATATTACGGTTGCTACACTAATTACGGGCAAATTCAATAGTTCAAATGGCTCCGAGCACTATGGGACTTAACATCCGAGGTCATCAGTCCTCTAGAACTTAGAACTACTTAAACCTAACTAACCTAAGGATATCACACTATCGTGTGAGACCCAACTCGCTTTATTTGTTCATGAGACCCAGAAAATATTAGATACAGGCTCCCAGGTAGATGCTATTTTTCTTGACTTCCGGAAGGCGTTCGATACAGTTCCGCACTCTCGCCTGATAAACAAAGTAAGAGCCTACGGAATATCAGACCAGCTGTGTGGCTGGATTGAAGAGTTTTTAGCAAACAGAACACAGCATGTTGTTATCAATGGAGAGACGTCTACAGACGTTAAAGTAACCTCTGGCGTGCCACAGGGGAGTGTTATGGGACCATTGCTTTTCACAATATATATAAATGATCTAGTAGATAGTGTCGGAAGTTCCATGCGGCTTTTCGCGGATGATGCTGTAGTATACAGAGAAGTTGCAGCATTAGAAAATTGTAGCGAAATGCAGGAAGATCTGCAGCGGATAGGCACTTGGTGCAGGGAATGGCAACTGACCCTTAACATAGACAAATGTAATGTATTGCGAATACATAGAAAGAAGGATCCTTTATTGTATGATTATATGATAGCGGAACAAACACTGGTAGCAGTTACTTCAGTAAAATATCTGGGAGTATGCGTGCGGAACGATTTGAAGTGGAATGATCATATAAAATTAATTGTTGGTAAGGCGGGTACCAGGTTGAGATTCATTGGGAGAGTGCTTAGAAAATGTAGTCCATCAACAAAGGAGGTGGCTTACAAAACACTCGTTCGACCTATACTTGAGTATTGCTCATCAGTGTGGGATCCGTACCAGATCGGTCTGACGGAGGAGATAGAGAAGATCCAAAGAAGAGCGGCGCGATTCGTCACTGGGTTATTTGGTAACCGTGATAGCGTTACGGAGATGTTTAATAAACTCAAGTGGCAGACTCTGCAAGAGAGGCGCTTTGCATCGCGGTGTAGCTTGCTCGCCAGGTTTCGAGAGGGTGCGTTTCTGGATGAGGTATCGAATATATTGCTTCCCCCTACTTATACCTCCCGAGGAGATCACGAATGTAAAATTAGAGAGATTAGAGCACGTACGGAGGCTTTCAGACAGTCGTTCTTCCCGCGAACCATACGCGACTGGAACAGGAAAGGGAGGTAATGACAGTGGCACGTAAAGTGCCCTCCGCCACACACCGTTGGGTGGCTTGCGGAGTATAAATGTAGATGTAGATGTAGATCCATGCCCGAGGCAGGATTCGAACCTGCGAACGTAGTGGTCGTGCGGTTCCAGACTGAAGCGCCTAGAACCGCGCGGCTACACCGGCCGGCAATTACGGGCAATTCTTTTCATCAAAAATATGTAACTACACAGTGTTACACATTAACCACATATAAGAGATATTTGGAAACGCTTGTAATACGTGTTGTACGAAAGTGTCAAAAACATGTATGTACAAGAATGATTTCTCGGGTAGTCAGTGGGGGAAATAAGTTACTGGACATGTAAGGTCCTCATCCGTTAAAAAACAAGAATATTCCGCCATTTATTCATTGTTTGCTAGTCTGCTGTCTTCATGGCCAGTCTAAACTGAATTCGCAGTAAATGTGAGCTGTAAAAATAGTTTCAAAATTCCAAGTTCCTAAGTAAATGAGTGTGTAGAAACGATCATAACTTTTAGCAGGGAACGTCCTACCGACAGGAGTGCATGCATGAGGCCTTTGTGATATCAACTTAAAGTATGCGATACAGGTGTTACTAACAAGGAGATGGTTCAGTCTGACACGTCGAAAAACACCCTGAGTTCTTTTATGCAAGATGAATACAACGGAAGAAATGCACTATCGAAATTTTCGCTGCTAAGATACACTGTAAGTATTTTTTTAAAATTGTAGATGTAAGTAGTTTTTGCCGCACGAGGAACCACTTGTAAGTGTGGTTTGTGCAGTCCTTTCAATCTAGCGCGCGATCGGCCGTGACAAGAGGGTGTAGCGCCGTGTACCGCAAATACACAGGATGACACGCGCGAATCTGAAGCACCGGAGCCATACAATCGTCCAGCATCATTAATTTTTTTGAATAAGAAGCTGTTCATGTCAACAGCTAAACTGCTTGAGATGTAATTCTTCCAAAGGTGACTAGCAAGGGAAAGTAAATCAAGGCGGTGTCTGACGTTATATTGCAGACGACTTACAACAATCCCCACAGTCGTCACAATAAAGTGAAGTGCCATTTTAATGATGAAAACAAACATTTTCCTTACACTAGGCACACTTGATGAAAGAAAAATTAATCCATTCAGACACTTCATAGTAATTACTACTTTCATTAAGACAGAGTAAGAAATGGTCCTGGTCATTGCTTTGCTTATTGTTCTGCGTACCAAGAGTACTCAGTGAAATTCGTAAAACGTGCCAATGCCAAAATGACTGAAATTTAAGAATACTGCTCTCTTGATGAACCTCGAATGATACAAAGGTATCACAAATTATATCGTCTAACAATGTCCTTAAAAATACTTTCCACAGCCGAAAAACTCCGTCACATTGCGGTGGCCACTTCACCTTAGTTATTCTAGACAGAAGAGGAATTATGTAAATAGTCTTTTCGTCGTCCTTCTCAAAGACAGAGGTGTAGGTATGTCCAGGCCAAGAGTCGAACAAAAGCAACGAATTAATTTCCACGACTCGTTAGAAATAGTTTCGAATGAAATATTACAAGTTATTCCTTCCTATTTTTCCAGATTTAGAGTCATAGAGTATAAGATTATTGCCACTAAACTGCCCTTCTTTCACTATTGGATCTAATGTGCTTCGAGGTCCCTGAGGACAGATATAAACCTGAATACTTATTACTGATTTTCTTGTATACGAATGTATCATAGGAGTAATCTATTGCCTGAAAGACTACCTTTTTCGCCTCGAAACGATAAAGTGTGGTTTGCTTGCAGTCCTCCCTCGAAACCTGACTGATTGGCATTGGACGCAGCAGATGTGGGGATAAAAGAAAGTTTCGTCTTCACGCCAGCTACCAATTAATGGCATCCCCTATACACTTTTACTTGAATTAAAGTTAGTAGTGCTGAAACTTCCTATATGATTTTTGTAATCTGCTTATACTGGTCGAGAAAGCCTCGTAACCAGCAGTGTTCAACTCATTTGCCATTCGGAGGGCCTGGTCTCGTATCTCTGCATTGGTAACGATGCACTGTCCCTCGCAAGGTCGTTGTTTTTGTGTCGCACTTTCGCGACTTTCCCTTTGGCGCATATTTGTGTCTTCATGTAAGTTCTTTTTTTTCGTTTTATAGAATTCAGGATAAGAATTTTCCGAAGCAAAAGTTTGCACACGCCTTAACATTGAACGTTATCTCAATGAATATTTAATTCAATCCCCAGTATTAACACTTACGATACCGCAAAAACAACTGACTATTTTTGTGGATATTAAATGAGTTGCAAATTTTAGCGAACATTAACTAAGGACAATTCCTTCAAAGAAACTGTCAACAGAAACTGAAATTCGCTTTGCAAATCACGATCTCACCGATTAGTCTTATCTGTTTAAGAAAGCACCATCAACAAAGGACCTATGCCTGTCAAGTGGCGCTTGCACAATCAGCTGTAGCTCCGGTGGCAGAGAACATTTCTCCAGCCATCTTACGAGCTAAGAATGTGGCAATTTTCGATATAAAAAAAGTTACTCGCAGTCCGTCTTAGCAGCTAAGATTTTGACACTTTTTTTGGTGTATTCTTCCTGTATAAAAAATATCGAGTCATGTTTCGCCAAGTCAGATTGGACCACTCCCTTGAAGTCACGGAGTTCAGCATTTACCTCTGAATGTGCTGCAGGCCAGTGTTGTAAGCATTACAGCTACGCGTGCGCTGACCACGTGCCGCACAGGCACACGTAAATTAGTATTATTTACTCGTAATCTAGTGAACTTTGGATTGGTGGTCTTAAACAATATTGCAATGCGCTTTCTGAATACCAGCTGAAAATCTTTGCAATATACCAACTTAGAGACAACCCGTCCAAGACATATTTACAACGTCCAGATTATTACTCCATAATTCACAGCCTCAGACCATTACACTAGACAGGAAATTTTTTAATTACATACAGACATAGACGCAAAGGGAGGAACGTGGTAGAGTGACGCTGTGATAAGACACTGTACTAAAAGTCGGGAGTATGGCGGTTCATATCCCAGTCTGGACAGGAAACTTTGGGTCTTCCAACGGTATCCTTAATCACTGAAGCGAAACATGGGGATACTCCCTTTGAAAAGTATTTGCTTTTGGACTTGTATCTTGTGCTGCTTCTCTAAAGACGTCGTCGTCGTTGTTCTTATAGCATATGGCAGCGCACGAGACTGCTCAGCTTTTGGCTCTGGATCGATTGTTACTACCGCCCCACGTCCAAATTTTTTATCGCTTTCTAGATCACCTAATGGAGATTGGGAATATCAAAACATGTGACATGAATGGCCGCACATTTTGAATGAATTGACTTAGTAGCTTTAATTTTTTATACTGACAAGAGAGTGCAGACCTTAATACTTGACATAAATTTCAACTTCGTACCTCCACCCATTGTAGGAGAAAGAGTGTTAACGGTCGGACAGACAGAGAAACGGACAACAAAGTAATCCTATAAGCGTTCCGTTTTTATCGACTGAGGTACGGATCCCTAAAATTTAAGGGCTGGAAATCACTTGATCTCACCGCCCATGGGATATCACCAAATCGTGAGAATAATCTGTGTGTAAAGTGGCGCCTCAGCGTAGTCATTGAATTACGCGCTGTATGGGCCGCAGCCGACCTTGCTGAACCATATCGCGTTTAGACGGCAATGTCTGTGCGTCGGTGGAATGAAGAAATTGTTAATAATGGCCGCATACAATTGTGCCAACGCACTTTATCTCCCTGTCGTGACTATTGAACCCCCTTGAGCTTATAAGGATGAAATTTGCAGTTCTGTTTCACAGTCCTCTTTAAAGACGTAGAGGGATTTATTGTTGTTGTTGTTGTGGTCTTCAGTCCTGAGACTGGTTTGATGCAGCTCTCCATGCTACTCTATCCTGTGCAAGCTTCTTCATCTCCCAGTACCTACTGCAACCTACATCCTTCTGAATCTGCTTAGTGTATTGATCTCTTGGTCTCTCTCTACGATTTTTACCCTCCACGCTGCCCTCCAATGCTAAATTTGTGATCCCTTGATGCCTCAAAACATGTCCTACCAACCGATCCCTTCTTCTAGTCAAGTTGTGCCACAAACTTCTCTTCTCCCCAATCATATTCAATACCTCCTCATTAGTTACGTGATCTACCCACCTTATCTTCAGCATTTCTCTGTAGCACCACATTTCGAAAGCTTCTATTCTCTTCTTGTCCAAACTGGTTATCGTCCATGCTTCACTTCCATATATGGCGAGGGATTTGTAATGTTATAGAATGTGGACGGGCAAACCCCGGTTAACTTCGCTGCAGAATTGTACTAAATTGTCAATTATCTTCAGGCGTTCGAACTGTTATTTAGGTCCCTTATGCTTGACATTGGTTGCAGAACCCATCTTACGTCATTGAATCGTCCACCGGCATATTGTTCTTTTGTCTGGAAATAGTGATCTCTTCGAGGCGCATTGCGCGAGAGGCCCTGCACACAACACAACTCTACTTCTGGGTCAAAACGCACAAACACTGGCCAACGTTCCAAACTGAACTACAGTACACATTATGTGGATCCGATTACATACGGTAGACTGTGTGGACACATTTCCATCTTACCAGGGTGACAAATTGAAAATGTACTTTTTCGCTTCGATCACCCTGAATGTCTAAATATTGTTCGTTTCAAAATGTATTGAAAAGTCGAAAAAGTAAGTGAAAATCATTCTTCAGTGTCTTTTGAGACAAATTGTTCATAGGTCTAGTAGTAAAACAAGACTATAAGCTTGTTTGGCTACAGACCAAAGACATTGCTGTAAATGAGTAAAACTGAAAGCGTGTGGTAAAATGAATAGGTATTTTTTAGTAAATGCAAAGACGGATTTCAAATACCCAAAGTAATTCCTTTGTCGAACAGTATGTGCAGTTTAGCCTGCTAGGCAGCTCCCAACTAAGGCTCTATTAGCATTGGTTTCATGTGCCCTCATACAATAAGCAATAGCTTGTGAAGCTGTTGAATGTTCAAGAGACATCTGGAAACGCCTCACTTTACATCTTATAACTTTCCAAATTTAGTACAAGTCATACCTTTGTATCAATGACTGCTGATGCCCATTTGTTTGCATACCATACGATATATACAGCATACCATACGGCATACACGCGGCGAGTGCTAAGGATGGACAGGTGAATTACAGCTCGAGATACATCCAACGTCATGCTATGTAGTACACATATGTTCAGCAAGAGACATTACTGTTGTTGCTGTGGCAACCAATCCGAAGACTACAATAGTCTGTCCTGCGCAAGCCTTCCCATATTAGCGTTATTACTGAACTCTACGATCGTATGAACTTACTTAATCGCCTACTCTTCCCAATATCAGTTCTCTATTATCATTTATTTCCTGTAGGTACGAAGCTTATTAATTTGTTGTAACTTCAGATTTTTTTTTACATTTGTTGTTCGTAGCCCTGTCGTCTCCTTCCAATTTAGCATATTTTTGTAATTATCACGGGTAACATCCTTTTCCACTTCGGAAGAACTTCTCTAGTTTTCTTTTTCTCTTCGCAACATACTACGCTACTTTCCCCGTCGGAGCGTGTTCATTAGCGTCATTTATCTAACGATTTCGAAGATGTCGTGAGAATATCGTCTCTCAGTCCTTTAGAAACTTCTGCGTCAACAACGTGAATAATTCTTCAGTAACTGCTATTATTACGAAATAAAACGAAAGAAGAAATATCTCTGAGCACATCACAAAACAAAAACGTATTTCTTTCACCACATAAATAATATTATTGTGAAATACAGGCGAAATCAGTTCAATACATTTTTAGAATGATTACCAAATCAAGGAAACAAATTTATTTGACACGAAACAATGGTAGCGAAACATGTTTAGAGAATCAAGTGTTGCATCACTTTGAATTAGTTCCTTTTCTTGCGATCATTTAGTATTGCGTTGTTGGCTAGGGGTGAGTTGTGGAGCCGTTTCTGGACAACGGTTGTGAGCAGACGTTCTAAGGCTGTGTATGTCTCATAAGAGAAACCTAAAACTAGAGAACTTAGGACTACAATACAAACGTTGATATTGCTTGTTCATAAACCTGGTTCTATCAGATCTACAGATATTGTTTGGTCAGTGTGACGGAAAAATCGTGATGTATGTCGATTGAGCATCCAAGCTACGAAGAGATATTACTGAGATGTCAGGAATCCAACACAAGAAAGATCAGTTAATACGTGGAGGCTGGAAATGTACTGGAGTAAATCCCTTTTAATGGATAGTTTACACAGGTATTGTAAATGATATATGTAGGTTTAGTACAAATGGAAGAATTAAATTTTCGGAGCGAAGTTATTTATTCTTTGTCATAAAACACAAAGAAGTCTTTAAAAGAAGTTTTCATAAAAAATCCTTACTGTTACAGCAAAATCAGCACCATCTTGTATAAAGTTGCTTGTACCAACTTTTAGATCACTATCATTCATAATATTTTGGTCTGCAAGGTTTTCTTGTTGGGAAATATCTACATAGTTTATGTATAGCTTACATATGACAACTACTTAATGTTTCTGTGAAAGGATAGAGTCGATTTTGTGTTCTTCTTAGCGATGAGTAGCACATCGTTAGGAGAGGTGATGGATAAAAATGTTATTGAGATTCTCTGTGTTCCTGCGTTATGCAAAATTGTTTGAAAACATGAAAACTCACTTTCGAATGTGAGCCATCACAGAATATTTGTAATAAGTGCATTTTTCGCGTACTGAGTCAAGCTATGAGTTGTGTGAAAAATAGATTTCTCGATTTCCATGTGGTTAATTTTAATTCAATGAAGAAATATTGGGTGGGTAGGTGTTATAATGTAATCGCAATATCTAAATTCTTCATTGGCATAAATAATTTTTTTCAACTACAAGTCGTGTCTGCTACTAGGCCGTTCTCCAATGTTCTGGAATTATTTATTACAACGGGCGTATTGTTGTGTGTCTCTTTTCCCCACCACTGGTGAATTCACAATAAGGCACCTGTTATATCAAATATTTCTTAAACGTCGTAGAATTTATTGTGATAAAAGTACGAGTCTTTATTCATATAGACACCAACAATATCCATCATTTATGACAAGAGAGAATTTCTGCACAGAATAATTTTTTTTTAATTAAATGCATTCTCTTATGATTGATAATTCAGATGTCATATGAATCTCATAATTTTTGTCACAGTATGACTGAGGAGAGTGAAATGTATGAATTTCGAACCGATGTGTTAAGATGTACGGGGTCAACTGATTTTCTTACACAATATTTTCGTCATTAGTGTGCAAACTACTTCGACGCTACTGAGTGTGGCTCTGAAAGCATATTTCACTAGGAGAAAGATAGATACTACCCAAAGGAATATTAAGGAGGTGTTTGTGGGAAAGAGAAGCAGCTGTATGAATATCAAGAGCTCTGATGGTAAACTAGCCCTAACCAAATAAATGGAAAGCTAAAAGAAGTATAAGTATATGAAGAGTGTATACACGGGAGATGAACTTGAAAGCATTATTATAGAAAGGGAAGTGGCCATAGATGAACATGTGAGATATGACTCTGCGATAAGAATCTGACGAATGTCTGAAAGGTCTAAGTCGAAAAACGGGCGCGGGAGTGGACGATATTCTGTCGGAACAGCAGATAGACTTGGGAGAACCAGCCATGACGAAGCTCTTCCCACTGGTGTGCAAGATGTGTGAGACAGTTTAATAGGCTTGGTTGAAAAATACTAACACGAATTATTTACAGAGGAATGGAAAAACTGGTAGAAGCAGACCTCGAGGGCGATCAGTTTGGATTCCAATGAAAAGTAGGAACGCGGGAGGAAATACTCACCCTACGACTTAACGTATAAGATAGGTTAAGATAAGGCAGACCTACATTTATAGCACATTTATAGCGAAAGCATATGACAGTGTTGACTGTAGTACCCTCCTTTAAATTAGGAGGAAAGGTAGCAGGGGCAAAGTACAAGGAGCGAAACGTAATTTACAACTTGTGCAGAAACCAGAGGGCAGGCATAAAAGTCAAGGGGCTCGAAACGGGGCAGTGGTTGGAAAGGGAGTGAGACAGGCAGGGTTGTAGCCCATCCCCAATGTTATGGAAATTAAACACTGAACAAGCAGCAAAGGAAACCAAAGAAAAAATTTGAGGTAGGAATTAAAGTTCAGGGATAAGAGATAAAGCCGCGAGGTTTAGCCACGCGGTCTAGGGCGCCTTGCTACGCTTCGCGCGGCTCCCCCAGTCGTAGGTTCGAGTCCTCCCTCGGGTATGGCTGTGTGTGTTGTCCTTAACGTAAGTTCGTTTAAGTTAGATTAAGTAGTGTGTAAGCCTAGGGACCGAAGACCGGAGTAGTTTGGTCCCATAGGAACTTCCCACAAACTTCTTTTCATTTGAAAAAACAAAAACTCTGAGGTTTGCCGATGACATTGTAATCGTGTCGGGGAGAGCAAAGGACTTGAAAGAGCAGTTGATCGGAAAGGACAGTGTCTTGAAAGGAAGTTGTAAGATGGACGTCGATAAAGTAAGACAAGGATAATGGAATGTGCTCGAATTAAATGAGGTGATGATAAAGGAACGAGATTAGGAAACGAGACACTGAAACTAGTAGATGAGTTTTGCTGTTTGGGCAGTAAAGCACTGACAATCACCGAAGTAGAGAGGACATAAAATGTAAACTGGCAATAGAAAAAAAACGCTTTTCTGAAGATGAGAAATTTATTAACATTAAACATAGACTGAAATGTTAGGAAGTCTTTTTCGAAGGTATTTGTATCGTGTGTGGCCATGTATGGAAGTGAAACATGGACGATAAACAGTGTCCATAAAAAGAAAGTGGAAGCTTTCGAAATGTAGTGCTGCAGAAAAATGCTGAGTATTAGATGGACCGATCACATAACTAATGAGGAGGTACTGAATAGAACTGGGGAGACAAGGAATCTGCGGCACAACTTGATCAAAAAACGGGATCGGTGGACGGGACACATGGTGAGACATCGAGGGATCATGAATTTAATATTGGAAGGAAGTGTGATGGGTTAAAGTCGTAGAGGGAGAACAAGAGATGAAAACAATAAACCGATTCAAAAAGATGTAGGTTGCAGTAGTTATTCGGAGATGAAGAGTTTCGCACAGGATAGAGCAGCATGGAGAGGTGCATCAAAGTTGTCTTCAGACTGAAGATCATAACGGCAAGAACATGTAGAGTACTTGACACAGATTCGCCCTAATGACGACAACGACGCGTGAACTCTAAAACACAATGGTTGCCGTGGCTATTCAACCGTAGGCAGCAGTTAGTTGTAGTTGGTCCAAGTTGCGCTTCTCGCTATCGACGGATTCTCGAACGCACCCATTAGTATGGAGAGTGATTTATTGATTGATTTGATTTTATGGGAGTAAGGGACTTAACGGAGAGGTCATCCGTCCCTCATTCATAGGAGATTCCTCCTGAAACGTGTACTGTCAGCCATAATTCTGAATGAACTGAAATAGTATGAAGTAGTGGTAAAATAGAAGCGTTGAGACCCATATTGATGCTAGGATGAGAAATGACTGCATAAGACATAAAAGTATATTGGTTGAGCAGGTCTTCAGTCTAGTGCCCCCGGACGATGGATGCAGGTCTAAGATAATAACGGTACAAACAATTCCTTCTTGCCGAGAGGAGGTCAGTAATAGTAGAAGTGAAAAGACTGAAACTTTAGTGAACATCAGTAGATGCTAAAAATTTGAACTTGCAGACTTTGTAGGGCAGACACCAACGGTCCCCTGAAAGCCTACTTCAAATGCATCCAAATCAGCGCTGAGCGAGAAATGTATAACTGCACTACAGTTCCCCGCCTATGACTCCCGTACGGATGTTGATGAGAGGATTACAAAAGTTACAGCTTGCACCGAAGTACTTGATAAATCATTCTTTCCCCGCTGCATACACGAAAAGAATGGGGAAAAGCCCTAATGTGTAATGCAATGAGACCTTCGGCCTTGCACTTGACAGGGTTCAGCAGATGTAGCTCTATGTCAACTTAAAAAAAAAAATCTATTTCTTATACTTTCCACCATGCATATCATAGCTTATAATTTTGTCCTCAAGTGGAGATATGTTACATAATTTAGTATCAGTGTATTGCATGGAGGACAGTGTGTGCCAGTAAAAGGCAAGAAACTGTGCTAATAAGAAGCTGAAACGTACATGGATGTTTTATGTTATTGGTCAGCGAAGCGATCGAGAACCAAAAAAGTAGAAAACACCTCCCAGAGGACAAGACGATACCACCCGCTAGGGTAGCTGACTGCTTTATCATGCCGTTTACGGGGCTTGCAGAGACAAGGCTGACCCAAATCATACCCGCTTCGCTGACTGGCTAGGGCTGATGTGCAGGCAAGCCTGGATGTGGTGTTTAGGTGGTTCGCCACATCTGAATAGCTGAATACCAGACTGTTAACTACGTTCCGTCTCAGACGCTGTACAAACATTAGAGTTGTAAAACTACAGCTGGCTAAGTGAGTGTAGACTACGGTTGTTCTCTTAATGGCTTTAGTAATGTAAGGTCGTACCCGCATTATCTGTATGCTAATGTGCTGCACACGTATCGGGTGTTACCTCATATCGGTCGCTTTCTTTATATAAGTGATCAGTGTCTTATTGAAGCTGGACGTGGTGAACCGTCTCGAGAATGAGTGAGGATTTATAAAGGGCCGTGTAACCTACAGAACACTTTTGTTCTACACAGTTATTCACCTGCATGTTGCATAAAAATAAACTATGTATACGACCAAATTAAAATTGTCAATGTTTGATTCAAATTTTAATTGAAAAATTTTTCAATTACAGCGCCGGAAAATGCAATTTCCCCAAAAATAGTTAATAGTAAAAAAAATACAAAACGAAAATGAATCAATCTCACTTCAGTACTTAGTGGAACATAAATAAACATGTTTCTGTTACTCAAAACCGCCTTCGCATTTATCTATGAGAATAGAAAATTCTTGTCATTTATCATCATGAAGAATGTTCTGTTGAGTACACAATAACAACGATAATTATATAGATTTTTTTGGGTTTGTGCATGTATACTGTACTTTCGTCAAAAGCAATTACTTTACATAAAAGCGCAGAATTTACGCGATGAACTATTTCTTATTACTTATAAAATACAATTTATTTGTTGTAAAGATAAAAAATAACCAATGGACTAACACTGAATGATATGCGTTTCCATCTACCAGCAGGACAGACAAACAAACAATAAATTGAGATGAGTTGTCAGCTCCCAGTTTCCCTCTCAAACATTCATTTGCACTTCTTTCCCTACCAGTGCTGCAGATAATACCGGTAATTGTACCATTATTACATAAGTTATGTACTGTACAGAAATATCGAACCTTAGTTTTGTTAGTGTTCAATTCTAACAAACATTCAGAAAACCACCCACACGTGCACGTAGGATTTACTCTGGCCGCAAACAGATAGGGTCAAGTGACTCCGTTCTGGGGAGGGGAGGATGGAGTGGTTGAATAAGACTGACGACTTTAGAAGTTTAGTCTCTCCAAAGTCTTAATCAGAGCAGCAGCAATCACGCGTTGTCGACCGGGAACCGTGTGATCTTCGGCAATAGGGCGACGTCTGGATGTAGTACTGAGAGACAAGGAGCCAACACACCGGTCTCATGAATGCTGTCATCTTTCCCGAATCACTGCCTCTCACTCGAGTACCTGATTACCTCACATCACGAGACTGTGCACGACGTTCCAGACATTACACAGATGGGTAAAATAGCGCAAGCTCCGGGAATTGACCCTCAAATTCTCTGCAATGAAGTCACGCTCGCTGAACGCTCGACTGTGGAGACAAACACTATCTAAGAGCAATCTAATTCTAAATGCATACCTTGAAGGGTAGGCTTGACCATTGCTGTTATGAATATCAAATGAATGTACAAATTACTATAAGCAGTCATGTGATATTATGCACAAAGCGTTCCTGACATATACACGTGCATCACCACGTGAATTGCTGTTAATTAATACGGTTCATCCGCCTGAAAGCGAGTGACACCGAACCGCGTAGATAGCGTGTGACGAGTACCACTCATTTGTCTGTTCCAAGCCGATCCAGAGCTCTAGCTAGCAGCTTCATGCTTGAGCTGCACTTTTTGCGTCTGATAGCCACAAAACTTCCACTTTGCGCTGTAATAAGCATAAAATGTAGGTAACATTTTTCTTATCCAATCCTCATCGCGCGATCGAAGCTGCATTTCCGTAGTGGTGATCTATTGTCGATTTTAGTCAGATGATTCCATGTTGCCACCTGGTAAACCTCCTTTTCTTCAGTCCTTGCACTACCGCTGCCAGTGTCGACCAGTAATAAGCAATGGTCTACGATTATGCACCTCGTGAGGGTGTTCTCCGGCCGCACACTGGACTCACATTCGGGAGATTGGCGGTTCAAATTCCAGTGGCACCATTCACGTTCAGCTTTTGTGGCCAGTGATTCACGATTCCTTATAAAACACGGTCCACTGCCTTCGCCACCCTTTACTATTCCGAGTTGGTGCACTGTGTGATGTTCCATTCGTCGAAGGGAGCTTAAAACCTACTTACTCTCCTTTTACACAGTTAAACCGAGTATCCGGTCTTGCCTGGATATGTATTTATTCCACTCTTCTATTACTCCATCTCCACCTTCCCTCTATCTCTCTCTCTATACGCATGTATCCTCTCTCTGTCCATCGCCTCCTCCCTCTATACCCATCTCCTCCGCTGTCCACTACCTGTCAATCTCCTCCTCTTCCACCTCTCTCTACCAGTATCCCACAACCTGTCTCATTATTTATCCTCCTATATCCTTTCTCTGTTCATCTCCTCCTCTTCTCCCTCTGTCTGTCCGTTTCCTCATCCCCTCTTTCCGTCCATCTCCTGTTGCTCTCCTATCAGTATCGTCTCCTTCTTTTCTCTCTCTATCTGTCCATCTCCTCCTTTCCCTTCTCTTTCCACTTTATCATCTCAACCCCATCAGCAGACTGCTAGATCCCATTTCACACATGTTTAACATATTTCACACGTAGTTGTACATACATTACATCTATAGAATGAAATTTTCACTCTACAGCGGAGTGTGCGCTGATATGAAACTTCCTGGCAGATTAAAACTGTGTGCGGGGCCGAGACTCGAACTCTTGACCTTTGCATTTCGCGGGCAAGTGCTCTACCAACTGAGCTACCCAAGCACGACTCACGCCCCGTTCTCACAGCTTTACTTCTGCCAGTATCTCGTCTTCTACCTTCCAAACTTTACAGAAGTTATCCTGCTAACCTTGCAGAACTAGCACTCCAGAAAGAAAGGATATTGAGGAGACATGGCTTAGCCACAGACTAGGGGATGTTTCTAGAATGAAATTTTCAATCCACAGCGGAGTGTGCGCTGATATGAAACTTCCTGGCAGATTAAAACTGTGTGCGGACTGAGACTCGAACTCGGGACCCGCGAAAGGCCAAGGTCCCGAGTTCGGGTCTCGGTCCGGCACACAGTTTTAATCTGCCAGGAAGTTTCATTTCATCTATACCTCTGACGAATTTCGTCCTGCAGTTTCGTTTTCTCGCAGCTCAATGTTAATGATGCTGAACTATGTCTTGTACAGTTATTTAATTTTGCAATTACATTCAGTGGTGTATGCGGCTACTGTATGCGAAATGTATTGTGAATGGAATAAGTAGTAAATAAGTAATCGATATAAATACCACGAAATAGGTGGTAGTTGTTTACTCATCTCAGTGTTTTTGACGTCATAACTGCTGAACTATGTATCTATATATGCAAACAATGTTGCAGGTACAGTCAGTGGTATATGTGAATAGTGTCAGCAAAACGTGTAGCGAATGCAGTTAGTAGCAAAGGGGTAATAAATTAAATCTCATTATTTATGCGGCGGTTTCGCTGCATGAACCGCGAAATTGTAGTAGGTGATAGACTGTTTTCTTTTCATCATTTCGTGACGGTCGTCTGTGAACAGGAGGTTCTTAAAGGTTTAAAATTTTTGTGTAAGGATTGCTTCATGTCATTAAATGCCCTCATTCCAGAATACAGGTCGAGTTAAGTGTGGGTATTCGCTTTTTCAACCTCACCGCCACCGCTTTCTTAGGTAGGTGGTTCTTACCCGAACAGCGGTTCTTTAAAGACAGTAAGTGATGTGGGAACCAAGATTGTTTGGAATCAGTCCATAGGCTTATGAAGAGATGAGGAACATACATGCATATACAGTGATCAGCCAGAACATTATGACCACAGACCTACTACCGATATAAACTCGTCCAGACACATGCACCGTGCATGTAGTATCAGTGAGTGTGCTGTCCGTGTGTAGCATGGAGAGGGCGCGTGATCTGAGTTTGGCCGAGAGCAAGCTGTGATGGCACGGAGGCTGGGCAAGAGCAATTCGGAAAATGCACGACCTGTCGGCTGTACGAGGAGTGCTGTGGTTTGTGTCTTCAGCACTTGGCGAAACCAAGGTGAAAACGCGCCACCCCTCATCACGGACGTCGGATATTGTAGGCTGGGTAGACTGATAAAACGGTACAGGCGACGAAATGTGGCGGAACTAACATCAGACTTTAATGCTGGATAGAGTACAAGTGTGTCTTTTGGTCGGTCGGTGCAGGGGTGTTTAATGCTGTTTCTGGACGACAGGAGTTGTCGTCCGATGATATTCCGTATGTGCTCAGATGGAGACAGATCTGCTGATCGTACAGGACAAGGAAACATGCCGACAATCTGTAGAGCCTGATGGGTTAGAATAGCGGTATGTGGGCAGGAGTTATCCTGTTGGAAATTCCGCGTGGGTTATCCGCTCGGTTTGCAGCGTCTTGTCACGGTCCGCGCGGCTCCCCCCGTCGGAGGTTCGAGTCCCCCCTCGGGCGTAGGTGTGTGTGTGTCGTCCTTAGCGTAAGTTGGTTTAAGTGAGATTAAATAGCGTGTAAGCTTAGGGACCAATGACCTCACCAGTTTGGTCCAATAAAACATTACCACGAATTTCCAATTTCCAATTGGAAAACACCTCTTGGAATGGTAGTCATAAATGGCAACACAACAGGGCGAATCACGAGACTGACGTTCAAATTTGCATTCAGGATGCGTGGGATAATCACAAGAGTGCTCCCCCTGTCACACGAAATCACAACCCAAAAATATGGTAAAATGGCTCTGAGCACGATGGGACTCAACTTCTGAGGTCGTCAGTCCCCTAGAACTTAGAACTACTTAAACCTAACTAACGTAAGGACATCACACACGTCCATGCCCGAGGCAGGATTAGAACCTGCGACCGTAGCAGACGGGAGTATCCACAGAAAACTAATCACGAAGATGTAGAAGGAAGGACAAACCTTGGTCCATGGGTATGTTGAAATAAACATTCTTTCTCATAATCACGGATTGCAAAGTAATTTTATGTAGGCAGAAGTCGAGTGTGTAAACGCGCCCCGGTTAAGGGACGAGTTTATTCACCGGTGGGGGCATGTTTATACAGATAATCGAAAACAATAATTGAGGAACAATCCGAACGACTCAATTTGTAAAAATACGTGTTGCTGATAATGAACAAAATTACAAACTTACTTACACCAATTAACAAGGTAAAATGCGGAACTTTAAGTTTCAGTAAATACATTTTTAGATGCACTTCCACCTGTCATAATATGGCTTACGTGGGTGTTCGAATGTTAACTATCTGGCTGTTCATCTTCATTGTCCGAGTTGCAATTTGTGCAAACAAAAGGTAATGTGTTTCCTGCGGCACAGTCGTCGTGAGGTCAGCTTTTATATCTAAGTCACTGGAGCCATTCTTGATTTCTACCTGACGCTCGTATCGTTTAAAGCAGTAAATACAAAGGCAGTTTTCATCCTCTATGTCAAATTGCTGCACGTTGTAAGAGAAAGGAACAAGAACTGGAAGGGGCATTCGTTGGGACAGAAGTGCTTGCTAACAGGTGCTTTCAAGCACCTAGTTTGTGAGAGGACATTAAGGGGAAGGAGGAGGTACAGGATAATATACGACATAAAGCGAAGCGTAAAGTACGTGGATCTGCAGACGATGGCGGAAGACAGGAAAGCATATGAAGACCTACCTTCGGGCAGGAGACTAATGGTGACATCTGAAGTACAACTATCCATATTTTTTCTTTGTTCTTGCTCTTAGCAATTTCTTGTAATCATCAGTCCACGGTCTCGTAAAACTGATTCCGTATGCCTCAGATTCATTAGGTTCTAACAGCGTTTTTAGCAACTTCTACCTTTTATTCTCCCGTCTTCATTTTCTTTAGAGTGCATTTCCAACTGGAGTTAAAGTTTCCTTGACGGGACTGTCAGTTAGGATGGCAGTCTAAAATAGTGCTTGAACGTGCCCTAACTGTACTGGGTAAAAGTGCCCCATCGCCATGCTACAATTAGTTTCTAAATTACGGTAGTAAATTTGAGACACTCAAATTATAGAAATGTACTTTGCAAAGTAGCATGATATCGTCTTAACGAACACATGTTTATGTACGTATAATTTCTGCATATCAATCCTTGTTAAATAGGAGGAAGGGACCACAGCCGATAGGAATATTATAATATTCGCACTACCGTTATCTGTCTGTCATCTCACCGAGTGTGGTTGCTTACTGCAAGAACTAATGCTGGTAACGGTTTTATTCTGACGGAGCTCTTTGACTCAAGAATGTAGAGGACATGATGATGACGAAGTGTAACGTCAAAACCGCTGGCCAATGAATTGATAGTGAAACTACAGCTGTTAAAAATTGTAATTTATGTTTATCTATTCCGAATTTTAAAAGGTATTTTCTCTAGGAGCTTCAAAAGCTCTGCAGAAAAATTCACTCACGTAGCACCAAAACACACTTATGTTCTTCGCGCTAAGACATTCACTCAACTAGTGCCTTCAGCAGATGGCAGTACTGATCTTCTATCGTCCGTAGCGTTCGAGCAAGAATAGTTCCCTAGAAAAGTACTCAGCTTAAACATGTCCCTGTGCGTGAATCGGCTCTGGTCTCCCCTACTCTCCAGTATCTGTGCTGCTTGTCCCAACCACGACGTGCAGCTAATTGTGCGGTTTTGAACAATAATATTTTGCACGACGTAAAATTTCCACTGCATCCAGTGCCCTTCGAAAAGTTCGCCCTGAAACTGACTTTGGATGGGCCTGCATCCACTAAAAACAGCAAGTCATAAAACTGATTCTCATTGAAAAGTCGTGGCAATTGTCTCTGGTCCTTGACGTTTAGGGTCTTTGTAGACCCTGTTGTTACATCGCGTTACATGATTACAACTCGTACTACATCCCTTGTGGACACGTTAGGCAGTCCGCGTTGACACACCAACAGATCAGGTAACTTGACTAACGATGTGGTAGTAGACAAGTATAATCACGATTGCTCCTCTCTGCCAGTCTGAGACGCCCCTATGCCTCTGCCTTCCTACGGTACTGAATCCGTAGAATCAATCAACACATACACAAAAATTCACTCCCATGACTTACACTACCAGTGATGTGTCGCGTGATTGAGAGGTACCACTTGTACAGAAGCAACTGAATTACACAGGAACCAATGCGCTGTTTTAATGGGGTGATATACGAGGGTTGGAACTTAAATAGTGGCAGATATTTATTCACAACCGATACAAAAGAGTTACATGTTTGAACCAGTTACTGTCCTTCAAAGTAGTCACCAGCGTTATGTAGAACCCGTTGCCAGCGACCGTTAGCAGAGCCTGTTCTGTTCATGGTGCGAATGGAGCGCTCTACTGCCTATCGAATCTTTGGAACAGTTCTGAAGCGAATGCCACGAAGTGGTTCCTTCATCTTCGGAATCAAATCAAAGTCATATGCACTTAAGTCCGTGGAGTATGGTGGGTGGTGCAGTACTTCGCAGTCCCATCGACCGAACAGAGCAGCCACAACCTGCGTTGCATGCGACCGGGCATTGTCGTGGAAAATGACGGGTGCGTTGCACAGAAAGTGTCGCCGCTTCTTTCGCAAAGGTGGTCGCAGGCGATGCTCCAAAAACGAATGGTAATACTGTGCACTGACGGTCTGCCGTGGAGGAACGTAATGCATTAGGATAACACCATCACAGTCGTACACGAGAATCACCATACCTTTCACCATACTGTGGCTCTGACGCAATTTCGATTTCGGGGCGACCCATAATGATACCATTCGTCGGACTGGCGTTTCAGTTTTGGCACCTACGATGTGGCCCATGTCTCATCCAGTGTTACGATACGGCGTAAGAAAGCTTCTCCTTCACGCTCATAGCGCTACAAGTGCGTCTGAGCAGCATCGTAACGCATCCATTTCTGTATTTCCGTCAAGTCATGCGGAACCCATCGTGACGCAATTTTTCGCGTGCCCAGGAGTTCCTTCAGGATGCGAAGCACAGTCGTATGAGCTAGTCCGGTTTCGTGGGCGAGCTCAAGAATAGTATGGCGTCGATCACTGTCCACTAACGCGGCAACAGCATGCACTTCTTCTTTAGAGACGCTAGGACGACCTGCCCGATGCATGTCTGCCACAGTTTGCCGAACTTCGTTGAAGGATTTTACCCAAAGTGCCACTGTTCTGTACTGCAATGCCGATTTCCCGCACGTCTCTTGAAGACCTTGATGACAGTGTCGTGCTGTACGACCTATGGGACATTCAATCTTGACCCAACTCCGTTGTTCCTGTTTCGAAAACATAGTGACACCGTTACGTTAGACTGCTCGCTCAGTAGTGACTGTGTTTCCCTCGATTTTGTGTACGCCGGTGACGTGGGACGGGCGAGTTGATTTGCTCGGAGGTAAGGTAGGTATATCAACAACGTGTGCTATCAGCGACAACAGTAGATTGCATTGCTTAGTGTCTCCACAGCAGTGTTGCCACTGTTTAAGTTCCAACCTACGTTATTTTTCCGGTGAACATATTTGGTTAGTTAATCAGCCCATATGGAATAAGGTACACGATAACGCTTGTACTCATATAAGAAGTATTTTTCATACGCTGGGTGAGTCGTTATCTTACTGTTACCTGTAACAGACCGCACTGATATGGGTGATTCATGTATGTGAAAATACACTGCCCAATACTGCTTCAAAACCTCGTAATTATTTCCGTTGTGATGTCTAACTTTGAAATTTGGCTGAAAGGTGCCTACAACGTTTCTCTCTAATGGTAAAAAATTTTAAGTTCTGCGACGTTAACCTCGGGTTCGTCAGTGTTTCAAACGTCAAGGTGTCATCACACGTGAAAAATGGTCACAGCTCAGAAGTTCATGTGACCTGTGAGGTGGGCTAATAATGTCACATTTACACCAAATTTCAGCACGATTCTGCCCAATGCTACTGTGGACGTGTCAGAGGATGGGAAGTTCGTTACTCCCCCCTCTTATCAATATTTTACCGTTTTCTTTATGCCGCCGCGATGGACATTTGCACACCCACTTCCAGCGTTGAAATCACACATATGCGTGTCCGAGGAAAACGTTTCAGACTTCCGCCACTCGGAATCGACACTAAAAGGCCTCAGGGGGTGGCATAAAGGGTGCTAATGGAAACACCCCTTCCCTTGAGGCTCTAATTCCCACACACATGGCGGTCAGAAACGTCGGTTCGCACTATGGTGAGTAACAGAATGACGTTCTTGATAATCTTTGACACTACTCAGGCCCCACGGAAGCTTATACCTTCTCTAACGACATCGTGGACCAACAATGCTATTGGATATGACCTCCCTCCTTTGGAGTGCAGAGCGACCGCAATTCTTACTCTGTTATGCACTGTGGAACCGCAAGGGAACGTTCAAAACCATGTGGCGAAATACGAACGCGATACAAAACAGCAAAGGATGTTAACGCTTTCTTAGCCTACCTGTTTTGTGCACTCCTGTGGCGTGATCGGGCAGGCAAGCGACACTGGCGCATGCGTGAATAAAACGGCAAAGAGTCACTATAAGACACCGCAGATCGGCAAAAACCTAGGTGGTACCCCCCGCGTACCGTGGAAAAGTCTTGACCGGTTGTTACCAGGCATGCCGGAACGAAGAGGGTTTCGAAAAAGTGATCCTTTAATTGCATTACTCAGCGAAGATTTAAGGTTATAGATAATATCGCTATTTGTTTCTTGCATCTGCTGTTGCTTGTACGCCATTACTCGTTATTTTGAACACATTTGCATTCTACGATACGTTTTTACGAGGAAATAGGCCACAACAATCAGCTCCATTGAAAGCCAGAGGCGGTGCAAAATTATTATCTAAATACCCAGCCACATGACATATTTCATTACTTAGAAGCCTAAAATAGTGGATATGAGAGGCAACATGCGAATGATGAGTGTTATAACTTCATTAATGTGATCACGCCGATAACCACCTGTGGCATTTATACAGCCGTCCTGCTGCGTGTTGACGCCCGCATTCACGCTGTGTAATTTGCTTCACTGTACTGGTGCTGCAGGAATGTTTTCTTCAGTGCAGCTTCAGTGCATTAAGAAAAAGAAGAAAAGAAACGTTATCGTATTCCGCTAAAAGCTAACAATACAGCAGCTATTGGTGGAATAAATAACGTTTTTTAAAAAGGTTCATTTACTATAAATATGTTGGAATGAGGGAAATAAAACTAAGGTATATGTAGATCACGTCTACTAGAATGGGATAGGATGTCTTGTTTCCATTAGTACGCGCCAAAACCAATAGAATTTATTGAATGATGTTGCACCAAGGCTGAAGAAAATCTACTGTGATCAATAAATGACGCGGTTAGTCCACGGACGGATTGGGTTAGCAGCAAAGTAAAACTGAAATGCTCGAAAGTACTCTTATTATTATTATTATTATTATTTGAACATATATCTGAGACTCAAGAAACACTTCTGCAGCTGAGCTATCGCGCGAGGCGCTTCCGTTTGGTTCTGCCGCTGCCTAGACTGGGAGAACTGGAACAGGGTCAGCTTAACCTAACAAGCTAACGAGATTTTCGAATAAAATCCTTTCCGGTAATAGGGCGCGTTATTTTGAAACTAAAGCCGCCGTCAAAAATGCAGTTTCGACCTCCTTTCAGTGTCTAGCTTCAGGGCGACCAATGTAGTTTAGTCAACCTGAAGACGATTGCTGGAAAGATAGTCGGAACGTCGGTAGTAACGGTGGCTCCAATTTAAAAATGATGTGGACTTACGTGCAAAAATATTTTGTTCAAATTGGTACCGTCCGTGTAAGCGTTAGCACTTGCAGGGTGATTATAATTGAACTTTCGCTACTTGAGCCACTGTGGACGGGAAACTATTTACAGTATGGGTATCCAGATTTATAATAATGATGTTGAGACTGATCTCCTCCTTGTTAATGCTGTTAGTGTCATGAATTGCTGTTAGGCGCCGGTATTGGTACAGCGACGTGGAGTTGAATCACAAGCGTCAGTGCACATTGGAGTTACAGTCAACATAGCTCTAGAGAAGGTGAGCAGGGCTTTAATCGTAAACATGTTTCGTCAAAACAACAGCAGTGGTACTGCTGATATTCGCGAGTATTGGAGGATTAAAGGGATACGGGGAGGTTATCGATCCACACGGGGGTTGGAGAACGTCATTCGAACGTTAAAATTATCTGGCGATTTGGGAAGCGCTCCTGGGTGAGGCCGACGTCAAATTGCGGCACATATTGTTGAAGAAGTTACTGCTGCCATGGCTTAGAATGCTGGACGCAGTGCGCGAAAATGGCTCTGAGCACTATGGGACTTCACATCAGAGGTCATCAGTCCCCTAGAACTTAGAACTACTTAAATCTAACCAACCTAAGGACATCACACACATCCATGCCAGAGGCAGGATTCGAACCTGCGACCGTAGCGGTCGCGCGGTTCCACACTGAAGCAGTGCGCGACCTCCAAGCAGTGCACGAGATGTATCACGAAAGCTGAACATTCCGTGACTCATCGTTCTAAAAGTGCTGTGAAAAACTGTGAAATTGTATCTTCAGTGCGGTTGAAGGCTGTTGTGGATGCAGACGGTCGTCACATCTAGCAACTTTTGTAGCCTGGTAAGTAAACATGGTATGGAATTAACAACTGTTACCCTCTCGTGTAGAAATGTATTTGTTTCAATGGTTTATTCGGTATTTCTGTTCCACACGTCCCTACAAATGCTTCCACAAAATTTCATTGCTGTAAGCTCTTTCATTTTTAATGGGGTCCCTCTCAAGTAGCGAAAGTTTAATTGTAACCACCCTGTACAAGAAACTAAGGTGGTGTTAGCAAAAGAAGGAGCGGCTACGTCTGGAAAAGCCGAAACGAATGGTCTTTACAATAATGTACTAACTGCTAAGGATGACACAGTGGTCCACTGCCTTCGCCTGACTGTCTGAATCTGATCGTGGAGAGTACAATAGTGGAAATTAATACAAAGGCAGGGTTCCACGAAAGTAATAGTACAATGTCTGAAGCGTACACGTATTGAATTTACTATTAAAGCAGTAGATATGTATAAGACGTAAACAGTCATGACGAAATTACATAATTTCTTTCACAATGCGAGTAACAAGACAAGGCATTAGCGTTTCCTGGATGGAGTTTGGTATAAATCCTATCCTATCCTGTTGTGCTATTGTATTGTTAGTAATTTTTCTTCATAATTACCTTCATAATTCCCTTCGGCACTGATCTTTTTAGTTTTTCTTGTTCTTGCAGTGAAAGTGTCACCATCCCTTCTCGTATCGCTGTTTTCAGCTCACGTACGGCGTCAAATTGAGTTCCATTATCATAAGGACATCTTAGAAGTATTTCCAGAGGTTTTACACGGGTTTCAAATCCGGGATACGTGGAGAGTAGGGTCAGACGTAGATATCTTTATCTTCATACCCCTTTTTGGTTATACCAGATACATACGCGATGCATTATCTTGCTGAAACATTAGACTTTCCATCCATAAGTCCTCATACATTCTAAACATTTCTGTCACTAGCATCTCAGTGTACATGGTATAATTTATTCTATTGTTCAGTCAAGGAATGCGTGACTTGCCGTTAGCGCAGGAGGCTGCCCAGATCATAACAATTCCATCATCAAAATTTCTGTTTATTATTACTTGCTGCTCTGTTCTCACATCATGCCAATAATACTGAAATCCATCCAGCCCATCTAAGCTAAATTTATTCTCTATACTCAAGATCACTTTATCCCAATCTCAAGTACATGACACAGGTTTTTCAGCAAACTCCAGTCTTGCCTGTTTATGTTTGGGTGGTAGAGTGGGTTTCTGCAGTCGTTTCTTGAATGTCCCGCGAGAAAATTTCTCGTACACGTGTGGCTGTTGCTGGCAACTGTAGATGCGCAACAATCTGAGAAGAAGAACTGTTTGTGGCCCTTGTCTCAGATAATGTTCTGCTTTGCTCATATTTTCCCTTCGGTTCATATCATACGCCCAGTTAAACGAAATTATCAATCATTGCAACTGAAGAGTTAAAGTTCATGGAAATTTGACAATCAGGGAGTTGCATTTCCTTCTAGGTACCGATGTCTTATTATATACTGTATTACTGACATCAAATGCGATAGCATATGACTGCATTTTTCGGTATACTGGATTTAATACTATTCCATATACGTTGTGCACAACTATTTCAACCGACGATATAAATTTTCCTGAAAATATCCATGCCTTCTTTACTGATTTCCGTTGCTGTAACTTTTAGGGACAGAAGAGACGCTTCAACAGAAGGATACCGAGCTGTAGAAATACGTTTTTACGAGCGAGTATAGTGATGCTCATTTTGGAGCATTTGGAGTTGGAAAATACACTGAAACGTAGCAACGAAAATTAAGAACACATTTCGGATATTTTCTGTACGGCAGATGCTGTTTGATGTTAATATATAGTCTACAAGACACCTTCTCGGAAATTTACAAAGTAGAAAAAAAGTACCACAAAAGTCTGATACTGATTCAAGCCGTGGCAAATCAGTCGCAAAGTGCACTGCCCGGTCCGAAACACAGTTTTAATGTCCCAGGTAGCCCCATTAATAACTGCTTGCCGACCATTTATTTTAAGCTGGTATTGTGGTCACACCTGGCACACTACACCTTTGATGAGGAATAATCTGTCAGGTAATTTAGTCACACAGAGTTTGCTAGCCATTTGTTCTAAGTTAATATCGTAGTCACATGTGGCAGACACAGTCCTACTCTCGGAAACTAGGTACTGGCATTAAAATGCCGTTCAACAGCAAAATGCAAAACAGTGGGTATAAAGAAAGAACATTGTTGGTTATCAAGATACGAGACATATCTTCTCCCTTCTTTCGATGCCATCAAGAGTCCAAATGCAGCACTACACAGAACTACATAGTACAGCTATGCTCAGAATGCAGCATGTTAGTTTGCAAAAATCCGGAACCAACATATATAAATAAAGGAAATGTGATTAAATGGGTACTTGCCACTTACAAATTTCATAGCAGTTTGCGTTTATTTAAAAAGTGCATAGAGATCGACAGGCCTACTTAAGCTACCCGAACATATCAGATAAGCTATTTTAAATAAAATTGATTTTTTTCCAATACTGATTATTTAAACAAACACCTGCAGTGTGTAAAATCGTGCAGTGGCTTATATTCTCATTATCGTCATTTTTAAAGTGATACACAAGTCGTCCAGATGCAAACGTCAAAATTATTACAACAGTCATCCAATACATATTATATTAAAAAATAAAAAATGTGTGGCATAAGCTCACAAAGAGCGCTAGCCACTATTTGAGTAAATATACATAGATCTGTCGACAATCTGGTTAGGTCGCATAAAAAGTCATACAGCAGGTGAAGAATGATGTTACTAACACATCTGGTAATGTTACCTTTGCACTTGGGACTCTGAAGATGGAAACAATTCCGAAATACGTCATTGTATGATCAATAAAGTCATTATTCACGTGCTGTATGATTTTTATGTGACTTAATAATCTTAACGGCAGCTCGAGGCGCAAATACTTATTATATTGTACGCTTACGTCAAGAAAACATTAGTAAGAAAAATAATAATTATAAAAAGAGACGCAATATGAAGGAAAATTACAAGATCGTCGCTATATAATAACGCTCCTTCAGAGAAGAGGAATTCCTTTTCACACCATGAGCTAAAATTATAGCTTTAGAAGTTCTAAACTGTAATTTACAACCCATTAATATTGCCAGGAGCAAAGTAATTATTTCAACGGCACATTTGCGTCCTCACTTTTGTAACGGATGGAAGTTGGAAGTTCAGAAATATCATTTACATGTAAAATAATTAAAGACCAAGGCACAGTACATAAGCCCACAAATCACTGAAGCGACTGTAACGAAAAGTCACGAGCAAAATAGCACCCAAAGGAATGCTAGTGACTAGACTATCCCAAAATAAAACGTGTTTAAGTACTCAGAACATCTGTGACTTACGATCTTTGCCTTGCACTGCCATTTAATTTGTAGAACTGTATCCACTAACTTTCTTTCGAGTCCTACTTCTTCAGTATAGGTTACACATGATTATTTTCTGTGAAGTATGTCGGGAAACTCCATTAATATTATATTAGGCATCCAAAATCAATTTAAGTCTGTTGCCACTGCACGACAATGACGAATCATGTGGTTAGTAGATGAATTTATGCAAAACTTCATGTGCATTTCCAGCACTACACAATAAAAGCCCTATCGAAAACTACTATTTCGACTCAGGAGTTTCTCAAATAATACACAGAGACAGGAAAACTTCGCGAAAACGATATTACGAGAAATAACGCGAAATTACAGGCTTCCAGGTAAGTAACGCAATATCAGTTTCCGTATGAGATTTTACGAGCATTTATAATTCTCTATATACGTGTTTTATAAATTTGACGGTATCAGTTTACTAATATTCGTAACCGATGGTTACTGAATGTTAAAACTGCATTTTTACTACTGAAGTTCATGTATAATGTTAAAATGACAATTCAGTTACAGCACAAAGAAGTTCGATGTGACGGCGAAAGCAACACAAAAATGGTTCAAATGGCTCTGAGCACTATGGGACTTAACTGCTGACGTCATCAGTTCCCTAGAACTTAGAACTACTTAAACCTAACTAACCTAATGACATCACACACATCCATGCCCGAGGCAGGATTCGAACCTGCGACCGCAGCGGTCGCGCGGTTCCGACTGTAGCGCCTAGAACCACTCGGCCACTCCGGCCTTCGGAAACAACACAGAATGTAACAGAAAACATCGAATGTGGGAAAAATCATAACCGAATTTGCAAGAATGAACACCTAATTGACAAAAAAGTTCCATGTTTTGACAAAACAGAACAGAATTTTGCAAAAAGTAATACAAAATTCGGCAAAACACCACGAAATTCTGGACGAATAACTGAATTTGGAAAAAAACACGACAAATTTGAAAAAATAGACACCAAATATGGTAACAAAATGCGTAAAATGGCAAAACACATTACCTTTGACAAAACGACACTGAATTGGGCAAAGAAACCAAAAAACACTGAATTCGGCACGAAACGACAATGAAATAGAAAAAGAAACGGAATTTGGCAAAGGAAAACACCAAATTTCGCAAAAAAACGAATTTGGCAAAAAATCACAGGGAATAAGCCAGAAAACACCCAATTTACCAAAACATAACACAGAATTTGACCAAAAATTACATCGAATTTAGTTGTAAAATAAAACGATTTTTGGTGACCTTAGTACTGCAAAGTCCAGAGACAAGTTTCTGGTGGTATTACACTCACTGACTATGTTCGGTCTGATGTAGTTCTTCGTTCCTAACGCATGAATTCCATGCTTTTCATTTCAGATCTACTGCATCTTACATTAACAACGACCTGTCTTATCATCCATATCTTGCGTATACCTGCTATTATTTCCTTCTGCCGTCCCATCAGCAACACTTTTCACAACGATATAAGCCAGAATTGCACAGACGTTTAAACTACTAAATGTCTAAAATGATCATCGGAACTTAGTTGCAGTTTTCCTATCTAACTGCTTCCAGGAGGCAATAAATTCTTTTGCAGTATTTCATGTAATTATTTGTTGAATCATGCCTAGCCATCAAATATGGGGAGTCTAGGAAACCTGCTTTCTTGATTGCTAGACAAAAATTCAAGCAAATTGATTAAACAATTCTATTACAAAAGGAAATGATTACAATACTTTGTGTTAAACAGATGTGTCGCAGGCAAGTGGCGACATGCAAAATAAACAGTGTTCAACAGTATATAGACCTACAATTCCTAAATCGCTAGTCTGGAAGTGGCTAATCTTGATGCTGGTGTAGAAGTGGGCCGCGACCAGTCGGCAAAGCGCTTATGTCCTCTTCGCACAGAGGGCTCTGCCGTGGCGTTGTCGTCCTGGGGAGGGATCGGTCAGCGTGCAATTGGCTGATGTCTTGTAACAACCACCTCTGCTCCCTCGTTTCGGACTGGTGTGCCGGCGCTTGACTTTACGCCATAACATAATTGGCCGAATTTAATTACCTAACTACTGATTTAATCTGCTTAATCTACTCATTAAGAAGTATAATCTTATAATCTTATATTGAATTTCAATCCCGCGTCCGGCCATCCTGATTTAGATTTTCCGTGATTTCCCTAAATCGCTCCTGGTAAATGCCGGGACGGTTCCTTTGATATGGCACGGTCGACTTCTTTCCCCGTCCTTCCCTATTCCAATGAGACCGGTAACCTGGCTGTTTGGTCTCCTTCCACAAACAACCCAACCCAACACTCTCATACTGAAGATTTGACTCAGTAAGATAAGATTTAAAATTAGAGACTATGTATGTGTCTTGGGCAAGTGTAGCTCCCAGCAAGCAAATGTCACAAACCATATGCGCCCAGTATTTGACAGAGAGAGAATTTACCGATTTCCAAAAACTTTAAACTTAATTTCAATTTTCTAAACTTTTCTGTCTGACAACGTCCACAACATATCGAACGGGAAAATATTTATCGGTTACTATCTTTCCACCGCTCATGCAGTAACACTTCAACATCACACATGATCAATAAAATTCTTCTGGGTTTGAGGCCGCATTGCCAACCGTAAAATTCCGACTTTTCGGCGACTGTTGCAGGCGCCTTCCTCAGGGTATTGTTAGCAATACTGTCAACAGTCACCCAAGATCCCATTTGAAATACTTCGTACCGTTTTCTTTCTGTCTTCACAATTATCCTTGTTTCGCATGCATACGAAGTTGTGTTACAACTTTTCAAGAATGTTTATGTGGTTTTGTTCTTTAAGTCCTCGAATGTTAGCAGAAGTTTCTTATTCTTAAAAATCAATTTTTATTTTGTAGTTCTTACATCTTTCTTTACCTGTGAAGCATTCGAGCTAGCAAATTCGTCCAACACTTCGTGATTAACATTTAGCCTTGTAACTAGCTGCCCATACCATTACTTTAGTTTTGTTTTTGTTTGTGTGCATGCTGCAGCCATCAGCTGGCACGCATTCCATCTCATTATCCATCCGGTACGATTCCTGTTCACCTTTCGCGATCATTGCTAGGTAAGAGAATTACTTCGTAACACAGTTGTGGACACTAGAACACGTTTCATTTCAGTTCTTTTAAAGTTGTCGTAAGCCTTTTCTCAGCGAATCCCATATGCTTAATTATTTCGTAAATCTGGCGTTTACTTTTACCCGCTGCGTTAAATTTGCTACTCGAATTTCGCTCATCTTATGAGATCGAGTCGGCCCGCTACGAATATATTTTCAGTTTTCCTCCCACACTTCGAGATAACTCTTCTTATTAGGTAGCATAGGATATTAGAATGATTGTTTGGTAGTTTGCTTTCTTCGGATGTGACACAATTACAATCTTTTGAAAATTTTTGGGAAATAGCGGAGGTGTACAGTTCTTGGCCTGTCTTTTGCGTAGTTCCCGTCCGTGTTCCATTGTTATTACATTCATAAGTGAAAAATAGGAAGGTACAGCAGAGGGTGTGTTACTGTGAACAGTTCAGTGACCGGGTTGTTCTAATCAGAATCGACAGCAGACCAACACCGACAACGATAGTTCAGGTATACATGCCGACGTCGCAAGCTGAAAATGAACAGATAGAGAAAGTGTATGAGGATATTGAAAGGATAATGCAGTATGTAAAGGGGGACGAAAATCTGATAGTCATGGGCGACTGGAATGCAGTTGTAGGGGAAGGAGTAGATGAAAAGGTAACAGGAGAATATGGGTTTCGGACAAGGAATGAAAGAGGAGAAAGGCTAATTGAGTTCTGTAACACGTTTCAGCTAGTAATAGCGAAGACCCTGTTCAAGAATCACAAGAGGAGGAGGTATACTTGGAAAAGGCCGGGAGATACGGGAAGATTTCAATTAGATTACATCATGGTCAGACAGAGATTCCGAAATCAGATACTGGATTGTAAGGCGTACCCAGGAGCAGATATAGACTCAGATCACAATATAGTAGTGATGAAGAGCAGGCTGAAGTTCAAGACATTAGTCAGGAAGAATCAATACGCAAAGAAGTGGGATACGGAAGTACTAAGGAATGACGAGATACGTTTGAAGTTCTCTAACGCTATAGATACAGCAATAAGGAATAGCGCAGTAGGCAGTACAGTTGAAGAGGAATGGGCATCTCTAAAAAGGACCATCACAGAAGTTGAGAAGGAAAACATAGGTACAAAGAAGGTAGATGCGAAGAAACCATGGGTAACAGAAGAAATATTTCAGTTGATTGATAAAAGGAGGAAGTACAAACATGTTCCGGGAAAATCAGGAATACAGAAATACAAGTCGCTGAGGAATGAAATAAATAGGGAGTGCAGGGAAACTAAGACGAAATGGCTGCAGGAAAAATGTGAAGACATCGAAAAAGATATGATTGTTGGAAGGACAGACTCAGCATAGAAGAAAGTCAAAACAACCTTTGGTGACATTAAAAGCAACGGTGGTAACATTAAAAATGGGAATTCCACTGTTAAATGCAGAGGAGAGAGCAGATAGGTGGAAAAAATACATTGAAAGACTCTATGAGGGTCAAGATTTGTCTGATGTGATAGAAGAAGAAACAGGAGTCGATTTAGAAGAGATAGGGGTTCTAGTATTAGAATCGGAATTTAAAAGAGCTTTGGAGGACTTACAATCAGATAAGGCAGTAGGGATAGATAACATTCCATCAGAATTTCTAAAATCATTGGGGTAAGTGGCAACAAAACGACTATTCACATTGGTGTGTAGAATATATGAGTCTGGCGACATACCATCTGACTTTCGGAAAAGCATCATCCACACAATTCCGAAGCCGGCAAGAGCTGACAAGTGCGAGAATTATCGCACAATCAGCTTAACAGCTCATGCATCGAAGCTGCTTACAAGAATAATATACAGAAGAATGGAAAAGAAAATTGAGAATGCGCTAGGTGACGATCAGTTTGGCTTTAGGAAAAGTAAAGGGACGAGAGAGGCAATTCTGACGTTACAGCTAATAATGGAAGCAAGGCTACAGAAAAATCAAGACACTCTCATAGGATTTGTCGACCAGGAAAAAGCGTTCGACAATATAAAATGGTGCAAGCTGTTCGAGATTCTGAAAAAAGTA
This sequence comes from Schistocerca serialis cubense, assembly GCF_023864345.2. Lineage (NCBI taxonomy): Eukaryota > Metazoa > Arthropoda > Insecta > Orthoptera > Acrididae > Schistocerca > Schistocerca serialis. Next base: position 287,233,372 of record NC_064644.1, on the reverse strand, counting down.
GGGGTAAGCTATAGGGAGAGACGGGTCATATACAATATGTACAACAACCAAGAGGGAATAATATGTGTCGACGATCAAGAACGAAGTGCTCGTATTAAGAAGGGTGTAAGACAAGGCTGTGGCCTTTCACCCCTACTCTTCAATATGTACATCGAATAAGCAATGATGGAAATAAAAGAAAAGTTCAGGAGTGGAATTAAAATACAAGGTGAAAGGATATCAATGATACGATTCGCTGATGACATTGCTATCCTCAGTGAAAGTGAAGAAGAATTAAATGATCTGCTGAACAGAATGAACAGTCTAATGAGTACACAGTATGGTTTGAGAGTAAATCGGAGAAAGACGAAGGTAATCAGAAGTAGCAGAAATAAGAACAGCGAGAAACTTAACATCAGGATTGATGGTCACGAAGTCAATGAAGTTAAGGAATTCAGCTACCTAGGCAGTAAAATAACCAATGACGGACAGAGCAAGGAGGACATCAAAAGTAGACTCGCTATAGCAAAAAAGGCATTTCTGGCCAAGCGAAGTCTACTAATATCAAATACCGCCCTTAATTTGAGGAAGAAATTTCTGAGGATGTACGTCTGGAGTACAGCATTGTATGGTAGTGAAACATGGACTGTGGGAAAACTGGAACAGAAGAGAATCGAAGCATTTGAGATGTGGTGCTATAGACGAATGTTGAAATTAGGTGGACTGATAAGGTAAGGAATGAGGAGGTTCTACGCAGAATCGGAGAGGAAAGGAATATGTGGAAAACACTGATAAGGAGAAGGGACAGGATGATAGGACATCTGCTAAGACATGAGGGAATGACTTCCATGGTACTAGAGGGAGCTGTAGAGGGCAAAAACTGTAGAGGAAGACAGAGATTGGAATAAGTCAAGCAAATAATTGAGGACGTAGGTTGAAAGTGCTACTCTGAGATGTAGAGGTTAGCACAGGAAATTAATTCGTGGCGGGGCCGCATCAAACCAGTCAGTAGACTGATGGCCAAAAAAAAAAAAAAAAAAAAAGAAAAAAAAACCTTAAAAATTGTGTACAAAAATTATATTCAGACACAGTGACTAAATCATCGTGCTTGCACTGTTGTCTCATTTGTGAGTGGCGTTACTTTTTATGGAGAACTATTAACTTCCTCTTAGGACTGGTTCCATATCCTCCCCTCCACACCCCTTCGGCCCTTCCCCCCCTCCCCCTCCCGCCACTCCTGCCACACACACGCACACAGTATTTTTGGTTTTTGTTACCAAATTTCAAATAAGCGCTTTCTTGCATATACCTAGCACTTCCATCTATAACGTTCATTCACCTAAAGTACGCCATTCACCTACATACGCCATTCGCGTACAGTACTTTTCTTATACACAGAGTTATGAAGGTTATGAGTAACTTAGAAGTAGATACCCTCTATGTAGTGAAGAACTTATATCACTTAAAAACGGCAAGGCTTCCGGTCCAGATTGAGTACCAGTCAGGTTGCTTCCATAGTATGCTGATACAATAGCTCCACATCTCACAATGTTATACAACCGCTCGCTCATCGAAAGATATGTATCTAAAGACTGGAAAGTTGCACAAGTCACACCAATATCAGGAAAGGAAACAGGAGTAACACGCTGAATTACAGACCCGTATCAAATGGTTCAAATGGCTCTGAGCACTGTGGGACTTAAATCTGTGGTCATCAGTCCCCTAGAACTTAGAACTACTTAAACCTAACTAACCTAAAGACATCACACACATCCATGCCCGAGGCAGAATTCGAACCTGCGACCGTAGCAGGACCCGTATCAGTAACGTCGATTCGGAGTAGGGTTTTAGAACATGTTCTGTGTTCGAACATAGTGATTTATCTTCAATAAAACGATTTATTTACTAATAGTCAGCATGGATTCAGGAAAAATCGTTCTTGTGAAACATAACTAGCTCTCTAATGAGTTACGATGAGTGCTATTAACAGGGATTGTCAAATTGACTCTGTATTTTTAGACTTCCAGAAGGCTTTCAACAAAAGCGTCTGCTAATCAGATTGGGTGACTGTGAAGTATTGTCTCAGTTATGTGACTGAATTCTTGAGTTCCTGTCAGGCAGGTCACAGTTCGTAGTAGTTGACGGAAATTCATCGAGTAAAACGGAAGTAATATCTTGTGTTCCCCCAAGGAAGTGTTATACGGCCTCTGCTCTTCCTGATCTACATCAACGACATAGGAGCTATCTGAGCAGCCCTCTTCGACTGTTTGCAGATGATGATGTCATTTACCGTCTTGTAAAACCATAAGAAATCCGCTAAATTTCGGTTACATGATAAATCACACAAATCAAATGTCTGCAAATTCAACTAAATACACTCCTGGAAATGGAAAAAAGAACACATTGACACCGGTGTGTCAGACCCACCATACTTGCTCCGGACACTGCGAGAGGGTTGTACAAGCAATGATCACACGCACGGCACAGCGGACACACCAGGAACCGCGGTGTTGGCCGTCGAATGGCGCTAGCTGCGCAGCATTTGTGCACCGCCGCCGTCAGTGTCAGCCAGTTTGCCGTGGCATACGGAGCTCCATCGCAGTCTTTAACACTGGTAGCATGCCGCGACAGCGTGGACGTGAACCGTATGTGCAGTAGACAGACTTTGAGCGAGGGCGTATAGTGGGCATGCGGGAGGCCGGGTGGACGTACCGCCGAATTGCTCAACACGTGGGGCGTGAGGTCTCCACAGTACATCGATGTTGTCGCCAGTGGTCGGCGGAAGGTGCACGTGCCCGTCGACCTGGGACCGGACCGCAGCGACGCACGGATGCACGCCAAGACCGTAGGATCCTACGCAGTGCCGTAGGGGACCGCACCGCCACTTCCCAGCAAATTAGGGGCACTGTTGCTCCTGGGGTATCGGCGAGGACCATTCGCAACCGTCTCCATGAAGCTGGGCTACGGTCCCGCACACCGTTAGGCCGTCTTCCGCTCACGCCCCAACATCGTGCAACCCGCCTCCAGTGGTGTCGCGACAGGCGTGAATGGAGGGACGAATGGAGACGTGTCGTCTTCAGCGATGAGAGTCGCTTCTGCCTTGGTGCCAATGATGGTCGTATGCGTGTTTGGCGCCGTGCAGGTGAGCGCCACAATCAGGACTGCATACGACCGAGGCACACAGGGCCAACACCCGGCATCATGGTGTGGGGAGCGATCTCCTACACTGGCCGTACACCACTGGTGATCGTCGAAGGGACACTGAATAGTGCACGGTACATCCAAACCGTCATCGAACCCATCGTTCTACCATTCCTAGACCGGCAAGGGAACTTGCTGTTCCAACAGGACAATGCACGTCCGCATGTATCCCGTGCCACCCAACGTGCTCTAGAAGGTGTAAGTCAACTACCCTGGCCAGCAAGATCTCCGGATCTGTCCCCCATTGAGCATGTTTGGGACTGGATGAAGCGTCGTCTCACGCGGTCTGCACGTCCAGCACGAACGCTGGTCCAACTGAGGCGCCAGGTGGAAATGGCATGGCAAGCCGTTCCACAGGACTACATCCAGCCTGTCTACGATGGTCTCCATGGGAGAATAGCAGCCTGCATTGCTGCGAAAGGTGGATATACACTGTACTAGTGCCGACATTGTGCATGCTCTGTTGCCTGTGTCTATGTGCCTGTGGTTCTGTCAGTGTGATCATGTGATGTATCTGACCCCAGGAATGTGTCAATAAAGTTTCCCCTTCCTGGGACAATGAATTCACGGTGTTCTTATTTCAATTTCCAGGAGTGTATTTTGGGATTACAGTTACGAGTAAATTCAGTTTGAACGGTCACTTACATAATGTTGGGCGTAAAGCAGACCAAAGACTGCGTTTCATTGTTAGAACACTTAGAAAGTGCAACAGATCTACTAAAGAGACTGCATATACCAGGCTTGTCCGCCCTTTATTGGAGTCAGTGTTTTAAGAACTTCACTGCCTCATTCGGATGCTAAATGTTGTACAATGCTCTTCTGATCATACAGAATTTGCACAAGACAACGTATTAATTAAAATATAGTTTTACACTGCACCACTGCGCACACAATTGACACCAGTTGGTGAACCCTAGGCCCTTTCCACTCCCTTCTGTTTGTTCAGAGCACTGACGACAGTTACGTAATCTCGTTAACCTGCCCCATGGACGCCTCCATGTCCTGCCTTCAGTCCCTCTGGAAAGTGGTGTCAACGAGTGAGATGTTGAGCTCAGCGAAATAAGAAGTCATTACTATCATACAAAATATATGTTGCCTATTGTTAGTATATCTGGCCTGATTATATGATAAGAACGCTTATGATTTATTTCTTAATACTGTTTAATATAGAATGAGATGATACCTACATATTTTAGCCATAAACATGTAAAGAATTTTTAAGTATAACAAGAAAAGACAGCACTGCGTCAACTTTCATGTTTAGAATCATACTGTCTGCAAAGCTTGTGCTAAAGCTTGGTTGGTACCTCGTAATTTCCGCGCTCCATAGGCTGAGCGCCGGCGAGGAAGGCAACCCGGCAAACACACTTGCTAGGTTGTAACTCATATATAGGGTTCGTCCACTATACAGCCAGCTATCACTTCAAAAACCTATTACACTCCTTGCGACGTAACATATCAGTAATAGAACTAAACGTTACATAGATCAGTGACGTAAATACACATCAAAATCACTAGTTCAATTGTTTTACAAATGATTTACACTTCCTTCCACCCAATATATCTAACAAACATACCGCCAAGTACAATCTATATATCTACATATATATCTGCACTCTGCAAGCCGCCTTGCGATGTGTGGTAGACAGTACTTCTAGAATCGATATACTTTCCACTCTTCTCTCTTCCATATACGAATGGTACCTGTGAAGAACCACTGTGGATGAATCTCCTTAGCAGATGTAATTTCTCTAATTTTTGCGAGTGGTAGTTTGGCGAGATGTATGTGAGAAGAAGTAATAGGTTGCCCGATTTTTCTTGGATTGTGCACTCTTGTAACTTCAACAGAAAGCCTCTCTGTGATACACAACGCTTCTTTCGTAGCGTTTGCCATTGTAGTGTGATGAGAATCTCCGTAATGATCTCGCGCCGACTTGGTAAGAAGCCAAGTGTTTCTTTTATCAAATACATTTTCTTTAGACCTTTCCAATGAATCTCATCCTTCGTTTCAATTTGTTTTAAGTGATTGTACCATTTTACGTATATTCGGATGCTTAATCCTTGGTATCTTACCGTAATGGTTTACAGTGTTTTGTCTCCAACAGTGTAGAAAAGCAGTAGCGGATCTATTCGTCTACTGAAGAGCAACAGAATAAATTTACTTACGTTCAGAGTAAACTGACAGTCCCTGTACCAAAATTAGAATATCTGCAGCTCTTGCTGCATTTCGCTATATTTTTCAGACTATCAGACCTTTATATAGAAGCAGCGTCGTCAAAATATAGCTTCAAGAAGGCGACAGTTTTATCCACTACATCATTAATATAAATTAAAAAAGAATGAGTCTCCTATTAGATTCCTGTAGGGTTCCCCGAATTTCTTTTGCATCTGTTTCGTCAAGGATGACGTGCTCAGTTTTATCTGCAAGAATATCCTGAATCCAATCAGAAATTTGGACCGACGCCCAGTAGTCTAGTATCTTATTCATTCCTAAAAGATTTTGCGGAACTATAGCGAATGCCTTCCGGAAGTCAATGAACAATGTGTCGATCTGGACGCCTTTAATTTGCGGCATCCTGGACCTCATAGACGGACAGGGAGAGCTATTTCGCAAGAGCTCTGCCACATATTACAGATGATTATCAGATGGCGCCAACCTTGTGTGAATGCTCTGAAAAGCTAATCATTTGCATATCATTGCATCTTCTTCCTGTCGGTTAAATTTCGCGTCTGTAGCACGTCATCTTCGTGGTGTAGCAATCTTAATGGCCAGTAGTGTATTTACGGTTACATTCACCAATATATAAATAATTCAAACAACTGGTAGAACGGAAGTCGGCCTTATAGGGCTGAATCCTCTTCTTTGACCTTGTTGTCGTCTTCGATGAAAATTCTATGAGCTTATAATGTTTGACCTTTGTTTGCAGTCACGCATCTAACAACATGGGTCAATTGTCGACTTCCATTTCAGAAAAATAACGGGTTAAGATAGTTTTAGAATGTACCCATGAGGTAATTTTATTGTTTGTGCTTAATTTCGAGAAACATCAACAATTAAAATCTCTCAGGCACAGCAGAACAGCAGATACTATTGTAGAGTTTCGTCAACGGCAGGGCCGTTATTTTACCGAATTAACGGTGAAACCGTAACAATTTTATTATTTCGGTAGTCATAAAGAGTTTAGAATAACAGGGTCAATCTAGGTGTTCTTTCATTCCAAAATGTTTTGGATGTGCCCACCAAATTTATCACGAAAGAAATAAAGATTTTGTTTGTTAACATATAGAGTTAACCTGGTATCAGATACTTTCGTAGACTGAATAATTATTAGGACAGTGCGGAAATAGTAGTTTTTTATTAATTATTGCCTCTCAAAATTGAATTCTAGGTGAAATTTGCTTCTGCAAACAATTCGCTGCGCGCTCAGTCATCATACGAGGGAAATGCGCTGAAAGCATATCGGTCCATTTCAGGTACATTTGACGTCAATTCCCCAGTTATTTACAATCATCCCAGCGATTGTTCACTAGTGATTCACATAAGCGACGAAAATACACTGGCTCGCTTTCAAAACGGCACTAAAGCGAGCACGGAGAGAACTGACGGCGCAGAATTTTAAATATCTGCAGTTGTGAAACCACATGTACAAAAGCCCTCTTGTGCGAAAACGAATTAGTGACTTTCGTACATTATTCTACAAGAGGAAGAATATTCAGATGGAACGAACCATCAACGATAGCAGAAACACACTCTTATGGTAAGAAAAATGTCACAGCTGCACTGTTTCCCTGCAAGTTCATGAAGGTTTCGATGCTGTGATGCTAGGAGACATGTTGTTGACCTCGTGAGATGAAACGTTTCGTGTACAAGATACCGTTAATCACTACAAAAGAGCTGGTTTCCAATTGCAGTCATTATTCGTGATACACCTGGTTTTGTTGATCGTGTTAGGCATTATTACCATACACATTGCAGTTGTACCTTACTGTAAACGTACAACATCTTCAGCAGCATCTCTAAATATTCATCACACGGCAAGCAGAACACCATCTCTGAATCCCGCCGGGGAGTCGAGTCCTCCCTCGGGCATGGGCGTATGTGTTGTTCTTATCATAAGTTAGTTTAAGTTCGTTAAGTAGTGTGTAAGTCTAGAGACCGATGACCTCAGCAATTTGGTCCCTTTGGAACTGATACGCATTGAATTGTCTCTGTAAATTACTAACCTCAAAACTTTCTCTGACAGCTAGTGTCGGACGGTGTATCTGTTCCTTTTTTGCCATTTCAAAAAAGCATTTCTTCTCAAAACAATCTGAAATTACGTAAACGTTGTTTTTTACACTCTGTATGTAATAACAAAATAAGGAACATGCATTGGCAAGACAAAAAGTTCTCAAACGGACACGGAACCATGTCTGATATTTTTCATCTCGTTCTTGCATATTGTACAGTAAGTGTAATTTTGTTTAGGCAGATATTTACAGACACACAAATTATTACAATTTTAGAAAACTGGATGTTTTATTAAAGAGAAATAGTTTCAAAATTGAGTAAGTCAATAACGCTTTGCTTCTCCTCCGACCCTTATGCAAGTAGTTATTCGGATTAACGATGATTCATAGAGTTGTTGACTGTCATCCTGAGGGATATCAAAGAAATGGCTCTGAGCACTATGGGACTTAACTGCTGAGGTCATCAGTTCCCTAGACTAAGAACTCCTTAAACCTAACTAACCTAAGGACATCACACACATCCATGCTCGAGGAAGGATTCGAACCTGCGGCAGTAGCGGTCGCGCGGTTCAAGACTGTAGCGCCTAGAACCGCTCGACCACCCCGGCCGGCGAGGGATATCGTGCCAAATGCTATCCGACTGGAATGTCATTGACTGTAGTACAGTTGTCTTAATTGGTGAGTCCTGCTTCGATCTGAGCTCCGATGACCAGCGTCGACGTGCCTGGTAACGTCACGGCGTGGAGTGATATCAACGTGAGTGTCGCACATCATAGGGCCCGACAGCCAGCGATGATGGTCTGGGCCGGGGTGCTATTTCTTATCATAGCAGGACCACTCTGCTAGTTATGCGCTGCACCATTACAACAGAGCGATACGTTGACGACATTTTACTTCAGGTTTTGTTGCACATCATGGCAAGCCATTCTGGGCTTTTATCTCAGCACGTTAATGTCCGCCCACACTCGACGAGAGTTTCTACGTCTTGTCTTCGTGCCTGGCAAATCATACCTTAGCCAGCAAGGTCGCCGGATGTATCCCGAAATGACAACATTTGGAACATTATCAGCAGGGCCTTTGAAAAAGCTTGGAATCTTGACGATCTAAAGCGCCAGTCGGAGAGATTGTGACAAGATATCCCTCACCATAACTTTTAACAACTCTATCGATCAACGTCAAGCCGAATAACCGCTTTCATAAGGGACCAGCGCGTTAATGACTTGCTCAATTTGTAAAGCTCTTTCTCTAGAATAAATCATCCAATTTATCTGTCGTTGTAATCAGTTGTTTATCTGTACTTGTACATCCCATATACCGGGATCCGTCCCATTCGGATAGGTGATTCGTGGTTCGCAGTATTTTATTTTGTTGGAGGGGTGGGGGAGAAATCCATATAGTTCATGTCGGTCGGTTAAGCACCGTTGCAGCAAACTGCCGAGGAATGGGGTGCAGTGGTAAGACACTGCACTGTTTTCAGGCGGGAAGGTGGTTTAGATACGCATTCGGGCACACAGATTTAGGTGTCCTATGAGGTCCCTCAAATAGCATAAGGGAAAAACAGGGATGACTGTTTTTAAAGGGACGACAGATATCCATTGTTATTCTTATCCGGCCGGTGTGGCCGAGCGGTTCTAGGCACTTCAGCCTGGAACCGCGCGACCGCTACGGTCACCGGTTCGAATCCTGCCTCGGACATGCATGTGTGTCATGTCCTTAGGTTAGTTAGGTTTAAGTAGGTCTTAGTCTAGGGAACTGATGACCTCCGATGTTAAGTCCCATAGTGCTCAGAGCCATTTGATCTTTATTCTCACACAGAACTTCTACGCCGTCACTAAATACCTCCTTATCCAACGGAACTAACATCAATCTTCCTCTCTTTCCTTCTTGTCAACGGAAGTTCATATAAAATAGCTTAAAGCTGATAGGAACATTTTTTCAATTTGAAGAGGTTAAGGAACTTACGGCGGAACTATAAAAGAGTCAGAGTGTTCTTGTATAAGCATATTACAGTACTGAACGATCTGCGATTAAAAGTCTATAATTCAGCTAACTGCTGGTGCCTACCAGATCGTATGTTACAACTTTCACTAAGATATAAATCACGCTTCCACATGATGGGTACATGACTTGTTGAATTCTGTGCAAAATCAAACGCCAAAAACAATTTCTTTGGGGAATATTTGGCGTTAAAAGGAATCAAAGTTTGTTATTAAATGATTTAACTCCAGAAACGAGACAGCAATCAAAGGATAGCTCTGAGTCGGTTCCGAAGTCGCTGCTCCTCTAAAGCTGAAGTCGATTTACTCCCAGGAACACATTATGACGAGCGTTTCCTGAAAAGCGAAGGCAATGCTTCACGCCTAAAATTTGGCGACGAGTTAAGCAATAGCCATGATCTCTACAAAATCTTTATGGGCAAACGGAGTGGAAAAATGCTTTCAGGAGTGTCTAGATTGTAAAAGTAAAGGACAATGAGTCTGCCTACAAGATGCATTGACAGTAGGAAAACGGTGGAATTTGGAGATTATACGACAACCAGGCTACACATCTCATTTGTATAAGATGTGTTGTATTTACGCCGAGGCTAGGGAAGTTTGCGGATGCGAAGTGTCAGGTGAGAAACGTAGAATGAATGCACTAAAATACGTAATTCTGTCATTACAAGAACATTGGCTAAACTACGTAAGCGTAAAACGATGCGAAGTTGAAACATCTTCTCTTTTGTGTACCAAATACAATATATAACTACAATGGAAGGTTAAGAAACCGTATCAGTAGTAAAGTGAGTAGTCCATTGTTTCTTTAATTCTAAGTGAAGCTGGTGACAGTACACATGCAGTACGTAGCAACATCATCAGTCGTCACTTAAGACCATAAAAAGTTGAGACGAAAAGAGTATATTAGCGTTTGAAATGTGATGCTACAAAATAATTCTGAAGATTAGGTGAAAAGATCGCTTAACTGACGAACTGAGTTCGAGAGAAAGTAAATTCGGAGTGCAAGTTGACTACAAGAAGTGACTGGTTGATAATACGCACACCGAAAGACCATGAATCGTCATTTTGGTGATGGAGAGAAGCGTGGCTGATAACAGTTGTAGCTTGAGACCGACGCACCACTACACTGAGTAGGTTCAGATGGGATAAGGTTGCAATAGTTATGAATAGGCTTGCACAGGATAGTCGAGGATCGGGAACGTATCAAAAAACCTGCCTCTGGACTGAAGACCACGTCAGTAACATTCACTTACGGAGCAGGACATGGACACATGTAGGTCTCTGTCATTTTCCTAGTTTTATGTACATTGTCTCTAGAGGATATCTGCAGATTCCTGTTGAGCTTGTGCATCCATCTCTAACGATCGCAATCTCGATAGGACACTATTTTTTGCTATTCATTCTTAGTTTTGACGTATAAGCTTATTACCATCTCATCTGCTGTTAGAAAAATGCTTGACTTTCCTAAACAGGTTACCTTCCTAGAACTTGATCAGGTTACAAGCGCCTGGAAGCCTGTCGAATACTTTGTTTGGTGTCAGAACAGTGCAGTAGGATGTAGTTCTACACCAGCGTTCGTCAGCTTTTCAGTATTCATCACCCAATTTTAGTCATACTTTTTATCGTAGCCCCCCCCCCCCCCCACGACCCTTTTCCTCACATGTATTTTGTCACTAAAGCTGCAAAGTCACAAACCATAAAATTAGCAACAGCAGGTAAATTTATTGCTATTTTTAGCACCGATCTTCTACATTAACAAAGCCAGAATCGATTGCCCTCTATTGCTCCTACACGTAGCGCGCAAAAATACTCCCGAAGGTCTCCTAACTGCCGAAGAGGTCTTCATAGACTTTACGGCAAGTGGGCAAATCAGAAGACAATTTAGTAATAAACAGCTTTTTGTGTTTTGGGCAGGGTGAGTTAATGAGCTTTCTGTACCGAAAAGATGAGCTTTTGTATATTATTGCCGTTTTCAACATCCGAACTTTGCGAAACCGGATTTTCTGCGTTGGCTGCTTTGAGAACAAAATATAATCTCAGCTAATCATAGAGTGTCTGTTTCTAATATCAAACCCTCCTTCGGAAAAGATTGCTCTTCAACCCAGGCACAAACGAGTCAGTAATAATAACAAAACTTGCTTGTAATATAGTATTGAGAAGTTAATTATTAAATTAATTTTGTAGTATTGATGCAGTCCTATTAAAAATCTGTGTAAATGTGATGTTAATTTTTTTATTGTGTCATAATGTATTTTGCATTTCTTTTCCTTCAGTAATGTGATTAAATTTTGGATTCATATTTTTCTTTTCGATGTGCTCCCATCCCTATTAATTGTTAGCACGCCCTTTAGTGGGGTTGAGAATCGCTGCTCTACATCAAAGCCCATAATGATAAGTCGTCACGTACGAATATCGTATCACGAATGTAACTACTTCCTAATGCAAATGTTCTGATATTTCCCAAAACGTCCCACAATATTGCACGCAGCAGCACGCAAAATTCTCTGTTAGTTTCAGCCAACGCCCAGAATTATTTATTGGGTGTGCCGGCTTCAACTGCGTAGTCATTATGACAACAAGGTAGTCTTTGGCACAAGTCCGTAACCAGGCTATTGGCTTTACTGCAGACAGAATTCAAAGGCACAAGAAGGGGGAGGACTGTGGGACCATCGCCCCGGCCGCCATTCACCACAGCAAAAGTTCGCCGGCGTACATTTGATGGTAGACTGTTTGAACCTGTGGCTGTCCTGCAGGGAATGGAACGAAAACCATTTGAAAGCAGCATCTGCACAGTCATAGCCTGTTGCTCTAGATGGGCTCAGCCACAGTCGTTATCGATAGCCCTTAAAGAATACTTGGCCGGTGGCTACTTCGAAACATGCTAGGAGTCAAAATGTCATAGAGATTTCCACTAGATTGCCCAAACAATATTTACGTGCTGTTGATAACGGCTATACAGACAAAACTAGTATACACACTATATAATTTTGTGAGCCATGACTGAAATAAAGTTTTAAATGAAGATGCACAGTTTTTTTTCATTTTTGGATTGATCTAGTCTTTATTTAGACCTATACGTAGTGTTAACTCTTGCACCACGTCTCTCGGTAGATCAGTTTGTCAGAGCACAGAATGAGACGAGCGTTCCTGACGTGCTGTCTCTCTTCTGGAACGCTGGCCGACACATACTGGACGGGCAAACAGAGGCCGTTAAAGTGTGTGCCCATCTCCTTCGCCCGTCAAACATCCTCCAAAGCGTGAGTTGCTAAAAGCGATACCCGTGAAAGGCAAGCGTCCTTCGTCACGTTCCATGCAGGAATTTGCTTTAAATGTTAGACTTGGGGGGTTTTGAACTCCTCGTTCTACCTAAGGCAGTATATTTTTCCTGTTTACCGAAACATGTTTCGACACCTAAGTGTCACCTATTGTGTGTCTCGATTTATATCTATGGAATACTGTACAACGCTAATTTATTAGTTTACTATTTTTGGCCTAAAACGTGACACACGTTCATTTTTACTTTGTTTTACTTGCTCGACTGCAACTACGCGAATTTTGAAACTGCGTTTGTACAAACTAGATTCCTCTGATGCCTTTTTATGGCTTAATATCTTGTCATCTGCAAAGTAGTCGCAAGTATTTGCTTAAAGAGATGTTATTTTTTAATATTATTTCCGGTACTATTAACGTGGTGTATGTTCCGTTGTTAAGTTTCCCGTCGCATTGTATCTTCGGTGTGCTTTCTTAGTTGATTAGAATTACATTCACTGTTTTATTACACCTTCTACACTTCATCGTACTCCCTTGGTATCAGACGATATCATACATAAAAACGAGGTTTGGGAGAAGTTCTGTGTCGGCGTACTTATCTAGAGATGCTATGTTATTGCCGCTGCTCACTTGTTCACAGTTTTGTGTTTGTCCAGTATGGCACTAACTTTCAATGTCTGGTGTGAGCTTACGTGCTGCCTTGGCTGGGGGAAGGTTTATTTGATTTTTGTGTGATTATATACCAGAGAGGGAGAGAGAAAGAGAGAGAGAGAGAGAGAGAGAGAGAGAGAGAGAGAGAGGCAGTGAGGAGGAGTGGGGGAGTGGCGTGAGAAGCTAGTGGCTTTAGAGAATTGTATTCGAAATACTATGCCTGGTTGGAAGGAGTATCTACGTATAATTTCATATCAAAACATTTTATTCAAGTCCCTGTGCAGAATACTGAATGTTGTTATCCGACACTACTCAATGCACAATTATTCGGTGAGTGTGGATTACTCTTCTGACAATACAAGCCTGCCGCTGTGGCCGTGAGGTTCTAGGCGATTCAGTCCGGAACCGCGCTGCCTCGGGCATGAATGTGTGAGATGTCCTTAGGTTAGTTAGGTTTAAGTAGTTCTAAGTAAAGGGGACGGATGATCTCAGATGTTAAGTCCCATAATGCTCAGAGCCATTTGAACCATTTTTGAAAATACAAACTTATTATCCTACTGAAAACAGTGACAATAAAACATAAATATTACGTACTGAGCTACCTAAGGGGCAAATACTTCACATTACTCAAGAAAACGTTTCCTAATTTTACCACTTTGTTCCCTTTTTTCGCTTTTTTCAGTGTGCGAAACACTTTGCAAAGGCGGTATTGTAATGCAATTGAAAACTGATCATGTTATTTGAAATTATAAAGCACTCTAAAGCACCAAAATGAATCTTTCAGTCTGCAGCAGAGTTTGCATTGCTTTGAAATATTCTGACGCTCATTCCGCTGCATGGAAAAATTAATAAAACGACCGTATGCCTTTTACCCCTTCATGGGTTGTTCAGCCGCCATGGTAAATCCAGTAACGTTAATGTGACCATGCGTCAAAAGCCTGAAGAACCGACTTTTGCAGTGCGAACCGCAGGGTGACGCGCAGGACGAGAGTCTCTGAGGATCTGGAAGGCACCGACTGGGGATGTGAGCCCATACAGACTCCACTGCCGTGGCTAGCTGCGTAAAGTGTCGCCTTTGAGGACCCATGGCGTGAATAGCCCGAGGTGGTACCACAGATGCACGACTAGGCTTAAATCTGCGGAATTGGGTGAGCAGGTGAATACACCAAATTAATCCTGGTGCTCTTCGTATTACACACGTACACTACGAGCTGTGTGACATCTTGCATTGTCCCTCTGGTGGATGCCGTAGTGCTGAGGGAAAAGAAGCAACTTGTAAGTGGGGGCATGGAGCCCAAGGATAGATGCATACATAAATCGATCCAATTGTGTGTACCGAAATGACGAGATCACGCGGGGAATGCCACGAAAACATTTCCCGGATCATAACGCTGCCTCCGTCTTTGCTTCCAGTTGTATCATGCCGTACATGCCAAGGGCCAATCTGTCCGATGGAACGTATAATGTGATTTACCTGAAAAGGCCTCCTGTCGCCACTCACTCGGCGTCAAGTTGTGGAACTCTCATGAACATTCGTCGCCGATGAACAGTTGCATGGGTGCATAAACGAGGCGCCTGCTACTGAGGCCGGTACACAGCAATTTACGGCGAACGATCGTTGAGGAGACACTGTTTGTAGTCCGTGTTTCATCTGGGCAGATAGTTGCTCAAAATTAGCACGTCTTCTTGCTCATACACATCTCCGGCCCGTGGTGCACCACATTTGCCTCGATGGTGGGTTTGGACAGCACCATTGTACCATCTACTACATACTTTAACTACGGCGCGCCACGCGGATAGTTTCCAGACTTAGTCGTTTCGAAAACGCTTACGCCCTTAGCGTTAAGGCCAGTGATAGCGTCAGTTTGGACGTCTGATAAATTGCTCCGTTTCCGCATAACGACGACGTCGGCATTTTATATACCCCCCACCTGCCATCCGTGAGTGGTTACTGCACGTCTGCTCAAATCACACTGATCCAATACCTTTGGTTTATAGCGACAACGGGAACCGCAGTCACATTTTACCGGTAGGTGGTGTTGTGCTGCGATATCGATGTTGACCTTGAACCCGCATGCCGACATGGTTCAAATGCTAATCATTTCTGCAGAACTTCCTAATGTACGTTTCCTGCGAATACGAACGTCCAATCTCTAGACGTTCAAAGTGTTCTGTTTATCTGACTTGCACAGGGAAGCGACTCGGCATTCAAATATCGTTAACATTGCAATTATTTGCACTTCTAGGCTCTACTTATTGTGAAAGGAAACTTAATGATTGTAGGAACGAAACTTTTAATCAACGTTACAAACAGCGATTTAATGTTTATTCGAGGATACACAGTATCGAAACAGTTTATCTTTGACCTACGCTCAACACGGCATGAAATTATGTTTCATTAGAGAATCTGAGAGTGTGCACACCTTGGGAAAGGCAGGGAGGCAAAGGAAACGTAAGTGCACTCACCTCCAGTAGGTGGGGTTCTACGCCAGTATAATCAGATAGTACCAGAAGCAACAGCGGAGATCGTCGTGTTGTGACTACCGGGCGGTTAATCCTGCTGAAAGATGGTGGAAAAACAACGTGTTAGACGTTTGTGTGAGCAGCGCATGTGGGAATGCAAGATATGCGAAACTCATCTGCAATCCATTTCTGAACTAAGAATCAAATTTACTAGAATTACGTAAATGTACCTAGTGCGAAGTCGCAAAACTCCAATTACCTTTGCAGCATTCGACGCCCCACATACTGTCTACCACGCAACCACAATATTAGCTCCTAATGGCCACAGAAGGCGGGATTGGAGGTCCAGTGGTGAGCTCAAGGTGAGGCTGCGCAGCGCAGTTGAAATGTGTAGTCGATGAGTAACTCACAACAGTGCTACAGCGCTACTACTGTTAAATCAAAGCAGAGCAATGTCAACGATAAACGAAGCAAATATTGTATTACATGTGCAATAACAGTTACTGAAGTTGACATTTCGTCAGAAAGGAACTCGAGGAATTTCGTCGAGTGAGAAAGTCGTGGCAGATGATGTATTAGCGTTTCCGTGGGACATGTTTGCTCGAGTGTGCAGACAATGTACGTGAGGAGTACAATGATGACCATACCTGTTTATAAGGTGAGAGTGATTCTGAATCAGGTGTCGAGTCATGTAGTACATCGTAATAATCGAACAGAGAAGAGCCACAAATCTCGCCTCCGGTGAAACGGAGTAAACGACAGTAAAGGATAATCGTTATCCAAGGAACAAGTACCAAACATATATACGTACACGGAAGATCATCCGCATAAAAAAAATCGAATAAGTCAGCAGCAATATGACAGTGTAGTGCATAAGAATAACTACGGATATTCAGGGGAAGAGGGAAGACAGAAGCACTTGTTACAAAACTGGTGTTCAAGGGTTTCAAGGATGACCGATATTATTTACAATAGGTACTTGGTAGTGATACATTACGTTATTCACAGCAGTTTGCGTGCGACACAGATTACAGTGATTTCAAGGGAAGCAGTCGATGTTGCATAACTTCAAACAGCTCTAAGTAACTGGAAGACATAATATAAAGAAATTTCAAAAATGCGTCAACACGACGATGTACACGAAACTGCGGAATCGCAAAAATATGTAGATGAGATTATGAGACTTATCCAGTCCTTCAGTAACGAAATTATTTACAGCTCCGGCCAATCGGGCTTTGAAGAGTAAATACGTATGAAAGGAAACCTAGAGATTAGGGGTACCAACACAGTTGCATCAAGGTCAACTAACATTCCTGTACAATTATGCCGACTGTTAACCCGAATGGTAAATTGGCTGGGATGTTATATATTGTTTTTCGAGAAGTTGGAGATGCTCTGACTCCTGCGATTCTTTTTCGTGTGCGTGATGTTGCAACGGCAGTAGAGAATATTTACGTCACAGCAAGGAAGAGTAGGAAAATAGGAGTAGGAGACTGCAGTTATGGTGTGAACACTGCTTTTGGCCTATAGCTGGTCAAAATACCATGTTTTTGCCTGATTCCTGGTCTTCGCATTACAATTACACCCCTTTAGAGCTAACTATCCCTCCCAAAACATATGTGACACTGCAGTTCATACCACCTGGAACCACTAGACAAATACAGCCTCTGGATGCTTGATTTTTCTGTTCCTATAAAACATATTATTGCACTCCTTATATCTGCGCCTTCAAGGAAGCCAGTTTCACGGTAAGCTCCACGACAGACTGTTTCGCATTCGGTTGCATGCCATCACATTGCATCAGTTATCGTCACCACATTATACCAACAAAATTCTACATGGATTCTTTAAGTGTGGATACCCAGCTGAATGTCCTGCACTGGGTATCTAACTCGCAAGGACATAGAAGGTTGATCTCTACACCTCCCGGACAATCGTTTTCTGTCACCCTCCTGATGCACATAGTAAGGCATAAGCAGCTACTGTTATTCCTATCATTCAGTCTCGAACAGCGCGACCGCTACGGTCGCAGGTTCGAATCCTGCCTCAGGCATGGATGTGTGTGATGTGTTTAGGTTAGTTAGGTTTAAGTAGTTCTAAGTTCTAGGGGACTGATGACCACATGTTAAGTCCCATAGTGCTCACAGCCATTTGAACCATATTCCTACCATAATTGTTAACACAACACTTTGAAATGAGCCTTACTAAAGATTGAACTTGCGGCCTCTCACTCAAGGGGTTCCTAGTGAGGTTCGCGTTGTCACCCATCTTGACCCGAGATTTTCTAACTCCAGGTATGGTGATAAGAAAGCTCCTCTCGTGAAAATGTTGAACCTGCGGGCCTCTCCACCAACATTGAAGTCATTCTCTAGCCAAAGTCGTAGGAAGGACAATAGCTGTGTCATTTGGATGACTGAGATTTTGTAGTTTGTGTACCCTTCATGTTAATTTTTAGTGTCGGTCTAATAGGACGGAGAGAAGCAGGAATCCTGACTTTCCCTAATAGAAAACACGAATGGGAAATTACTAGTTTAAGACCGGTCTTCTCTTAGAAAAATACATCGCGTCAAAGCTAGAAGGGAGCATCTCTTTCCATTGTTTGAGTCGAGGCCTGTTCTACTTCTTATTTCGGCAAACATTGTTTACCATGTCCTTTCCTGGAACAAACGGACGACTCTGCGTGGAAAGGTTACATTCTTAGTGGATGCACACAATGCTTTACTGCAGTCTGCAGACTCGTCAAAGCGTCGCCAAATGGTTTCTCTTTCGTCCTCAGAACCATCTACATAGTACACGGAGCTCGTGGCTATTTTGAGGGAGGGCGGCCAGCACCTTCTACAGAACATTCGGTGGGCAGGAACTGTCTCCAGTGCCTTATGCACATCTCCTTCGCAAAAACTTGCCCAGCCAGAGGTCATCTCAGGGTTGAAGCTAAACTCCAATATTTACAGAATCTTCAGCAACTGCTTGTTATCATTGTAATCTTCTCGCCCAGTTAAGGAGAGAGGTAACTAAATAAATTACGTAAAGAGAGACTTCTCTCCATGCAAAGCCCCAAGCGGCAGTTTAGTAGTACCCTTACAACGACAAATACTGTTAATCTGTCACGAAGCACAGTAACAGCCACAGGTCAAGGTTTCACCTCCGACAAAGCTCATGGGTTGTGGAAAATCTATGTCTTCATTCCGAAAGTGAAGGTCGAGTGTGGTATGGAAAAGAACGTTTGTGAAATTTGAAAACTAGGAGGACGGTAGCGGTATAATTGAAAGTGTGTATCTTACCTGAACAGTTCAGATAGTGAAAACGAATTTGGGGAAAGAGGGAAGGTTCTGGCATCGGGTTTTCGCAATACATGTGCAAGGGACAGCCAACCTCACGATAAAATTAAGTATGATGTTCGCGAATATTATTCTGAGTATTTTGGTAAAATGGCCAAGTGGTCTCTGAGGATTAGTTACAGCGTTCTTGCGTTCCGTTTCATTTCTTACTCCCACACACTATTTGATCAAAAGTTTCGGGACATCCCTATGTAATGCAGAATTGACCACGAGATGTCAGGAGAGGCGGACCCGCCAGCATAAAAGGAGGCGGGGAGTACTGAGTTGTCAGTAACAGCAGAGTCCATTGTTCAGGAGCGCTCACTCACTTCGACCGTGGACTACTCACTGATTGTCACCTCGGTAGCATATCCATCATGGACATTTCAGCATCTCTAAAGCAAAAAACCCGACTTTTAGTGATATGATTGCGAATTGGAAACGTGGAGGAACAACCTCATCTAAACCAAGATTTGGCCGAACTCATTTACTTTAGGTCAGGGACCATCGAATATTGCGAACTGTGTTTCTAAGCAAATTACGTGAAGCAGTGGAAGAGTTCACCTGTTTGGTCCACAGTACTACCAGCAGTCCAGCCAGTACAATGGCTGTGGCGTAGGGAGTCAAAAAGAATGCTATACAATAGACAAGCAGCTCCTCCCGAGTCACACATTTTCGCAGTCAGTGCTAAGGATCGCCTTAGGCGTTGTATGGAACGACACCAGGGGACAATGAATAACTGGAAATGAGTGATTTGGAGGAATGACTCATGCTGTACGCTGTAACAATCGGATGGAAGGCTGTGGGTTTGGGGAAAGTCTGGAGAACGTTATCTGCCATCATGTTAACACTGAAGTACGAAGAAGTGGTGTTACGGTATTGGGCTGGTTTTCATGATTAGGGCTTGATCCCCTTATTTGCTTAAGAAAATCTTCGTGTGTAAGAATATGAACACATTATACAGTACAACGTTGTGTACTGCGTGCACCTGAGGAGCAATTCGGAGTCTGTATCATCATGACTGTGCACACTGTTATACGGCAGTACCTCTAAAGTAGTGTTTTGAGGGTAGTAACATTTCTGAAACTGACTTGCATGCCCGGAGTCCGGCCCTGAGACTTGTGGAACCCACCTGGATTGAGTTAGCCGACTTTGCTCGAGACCATAGCGTTCGAAATCACTATTTTCCCCCGTTTCGGCTCTTGCAGGAGAATGAAGTGCCATTGTTCAACCTCATTGTCCACAGACACCTCATTGTCCACAGAAGACTTCAAGACCACATTAAAGTCCACTAATTGTTGTCCAGATGCTTTTGATCAGATAGTGTACTGTCTTACGTGAACAAGCGACAGTAGTTGATTGCCACGTATACAATGTGAACCTGAATTCAATCGACAAGGCCGGCCGGGGTGGCCGAGCGGTTCTAGGCGCTACAGTCTGGAACCGCGCGACCGCTACGGTCGCAGGTTCGAATCCTGCCTCGGGCATGGATGCGTGTGATGTCCTTAGGTTAGTTAGGTTTAAGTAGTTCTACTTTCTAGGGGACTGATGACCTCAGAAGTTAAGTCCCATAGTGCTCAGAGCCATTTGAACCATTTGAATTCAATCGACAAAATTTCGTAAGTCTTTCAGAGATATTTTTGTAAGTTTTTGCTAAAAGGAACACGCGAGCTCCGGTGATTCGTTACAGAGTAATTGCAGGAACAGGAGCGTCAATGTACATCAATTCGTCTGCTGAATAAACCGCGTTTATCCCGACACGTAAACATAGTCAGCTAAAGAAGAAGTCGTACGTCCAGATATTTCGGCTTTGTAGATCTTGTAGTAGATAAATTACCGCATCAGCTCTTACGTACTTACGTACACGCCAGGATCCACATAGCATAGTGTTTATCTTCCATTGGAAAAAAAAACTTAAAAATGAAATATTTTGCATCAAATAAAATAATACTTGGATCATTCGTCGTTTTTTCACACGCGACAAATATTTTCACGGTTATAAAGGATTAGTGGAATATTTCGACTTAAATCATTTTAAGCCAGTTCTTTAAACTATTTCCTGGGTTGTGTCGAATTTTTCTCAGAACTGACTATAACATGGCGCAAGAGAAACTTGTTTTGATGATGAAGATTATGTGGAGGTTGATCATTATTTCAGTTACATGGACAGGAAAAGAGACACACTTTGTTTTCAAAAATGAGTACTGTCGAGAAACATTTTAATTTTTTTAACTTAAGAAGAGCTCTTCGTACGCCGGTGTTAAATTATTTTACCAGTTTCAAAGTATCGTTTGCCAATATTTAGCTCCATTCTTAGTGAAGCCCCTTTTAGAATTCGCTTTTTCTTCTAGTGTGGTGGCTTATAATCAGGTAATATGATACTTCAGACATTTTTTATTACCTATAAAACTGAACAGTGTCCACATCTTAGTGTACATTCAGATAGAAACATAAAATTGTTTTTTCAAGCGAGTTACTCCAGACTTCCGTGCATGTTTTCCATTAAATAGTGAACGTACGCCATGTTATCCATCATTTCAACGTGACATCCGCAGTGAATGACAGTCCTACGAGGGCTGTTCGGAAAGTAAGTTCCGATTGGTCAGGAAATGGAAACCACAGCGCAAATCAACATTTTGTATTCGCAACAGTTAGCTACATCTCCCAGCTACGTCTCTAAATCGTCGCCACTCCGACTTAGACATTTCTCGTGGTGTTGTACCAACTTTCCAGTACTCTCGTCACAGAAAGCAGCTGCCTGTGCTTTCCGCCGGTTCTCTACGCTGGTCTGCCTTTCGTTGTTTGTGCCATAATGTTCTCTTCGTAGCCAGCGGTTCACGTGAGCACAGATGAACATCTGAGGGAGGCAATTAAGGGAAAACGCTGCAGGATCTTCTTCATCGCCCTCGCAGAATGCGGCTGAGAAAAAAAAAAAAAACGGATGAAATTTATGTTATGTGGGTTGCATAACGTCAGGAGAAATCTCTCACCAGGCTCCCGTACTTGGCGGGAGGCACTGTTGTTGTAGACATCTCTACGTGCTCACTGTGCCCTCAGAACTGAAAACAGCGACGTGACGCGATCGATGTGCATGCTGGAGACACTGACCAAAACATCTGTGCAGAGCTTCATCGAATTTCCACAGTGGTTTCCATTTAGCGTCAAATCGGACCTAACTTTCCGAATGCGCCTCGTACCCCCGTATTTTACAGTTTCAACTAGTCGTCTGTTCCGACCTCCTGAATTGCTCATGTAGCACGCAGTGTGACTCCAAACTATGGAAACATATGAAACCTGTTTTCATAACGAAAAGAACACTTATTTTAAAATTATTTGGAGTGAATTTAGAATTCAGTGACTTCCTAACTAACCACTATTGATGGGCACATGCGTCCCATTGCACTTACTGATAGCTTCATTCTTCCGTTGAGTAAGTCAGTGGCTAATTTTGGAGCGTTAATCGTATAAACCATTTCCACCTCCTGCAGAAGGAATCACCCGTCTCTACTGTGGAGTGACTGGGGCTATACTTTCTTTTCCTTCGTTTGCTACAGCCTTTATTCTGGCCGGCCGCTGGTCGCCGAGCGGTTCTAGGCGCTTCAGTCTGGAACCGCGCGACTGATACGGTCACAGGTTCGAATCCTGCCTCGGGCATGGATGTGTGTGATGTCCTTAGGTTAGTTAGGTTTAAGTAGTTCTAAGTTCTAGGGGACTGATGACCTGAGATGTTAAGTCCCATAGTGCTCAGAGCCATTTGAACCTTTATCCTGCATTGTGCGTTGGGTCGGCAGGGTTAAGTACGGAATTGGCATGGTTGATTTTTTTAGGGGTGGCCGGATGCCCTTCCTGCCGCCACCCCATACCCCCCAGGACGGAATTAGCGTACCCCAGCTGTCTGCGTCTAGTGTAAATCGTGAAATGGTGGAAACGCGTTACAAATGTTGCGAGTCGTGTAACTGAGGCGGTACGTGGGGACCAGCCCGGTATTCACATAGTAGGATGTGGGAAATCGCCTAAAAACCACATCCAGGCTGGCCAGCGCACCGGCCGTCGTCGGTAATCCACCGGGCGGATTAGATCCGGGGCCGGCGCGGCTGCCCGAGTCCAGGAAGCAGCGCGTTAGCGCTCTCGGCTATCCTGGCGGGTAATGACTGGTGCTATGCTATCTCTATTGTTTTTGTTTTTTAAACCTCAAGACCACTGACTTACATTAGATACAGTTATGTCCTGTATCAAACTCTGATATTACTCTAACTAATCTGCATTTATTACAATGGCAAAATTACATTTTTCGTCCTGCTTAAGTAGTAGTCGAATTCTTCCGAGGTAAGTTTTGTACTATCACCTCCACAGGTGGAGCCCTTTCCATTTTGTTTGGTTACTTGTCAATGTGTATGCTGTGCATATGAAACAGACAACTACGAACTAAGTGATGGTCATGTAAATGTCGTGTGAATAGGGCCTCCCGTCGGGTAGACCGTTCGGCGAGTGCAAGTCTTTCGATTTGGCGCCACTTCCATGACTTACGCGTTGATGGGGATGAAATTATGATGGTTGGGACAACACAACACCCAGTCCCTGAGCGTAGAAAATCTCCGACCCAACTGGGAATCGAGCCCAGGTCCTTAGGATTGACATTCTGTCGCTCTGACCACTCAGCTACCGGGGGCGGACATGGACAAAATAGTACAGTGTGTTTTCTTTTCATGTTCAGGGTGTATTTTTGAATATAAACAGTGCGTCATCTTAGATTTACAGACTTTCCAGTATGTGGACACTACCATAGCTGTGCATTACTGAACAACCTTCAGTTTGAGTTTCTTTGCGAAAAACTCTTTTCTTAAGCTAGTTTATGAATTTTGTCGTAAGAACCATTTAAATTAAAAAAAAAAAAACTTTGGTGATCCAATACTTCTTGGTGACTCAGTACTTATTGCCAGCTAGAGGTAGACAGATAATTGAAATTTCATTTGATGGACTATATCCCGTAATTATTTTCCTAATTCGTACGACATACGACCTGTACAGTATTTCGTTTAGTCTGCGTAATAAGTTCCAAAATCAAAACATCTGGGAACGCTAATTCGTATTCCACTCCATGTGGCTGACATTTCATTGGATATCAAATACAGGCAACATGGAAGCATTTCCAGTCGGTTTTTTCCCCTTGTAAGGTGGGATCTCTGAATTTCTATTACGCTCATTTCTGCAAGGCACAAACGTCGGCGTTGTGCTGAAAATGTATCACCTAATGTATTTTGATTTATCACTTGCATAATATTTTCAGTTTGACAATCAACTTCTTCGCAGACTCGAGCTAAAAAAAACGAAGATTGCCTTATACGGTGGTGAAATGAAATGTATTACACCATGAAAGCCTTGATAGAGTGCTACAGAATTGGTACTCCTGTATTTCCATGACTTTGGGATTTCATCCTTCGTCGAGATTACTTTAAATATAGAAAAACGTTACTCCTACGGATGACCGCTATTGGGCTATTCTTGACTGACCTGCCTTACACTCTGATTTGTCACCCAGAGAGGATGTCTAGAATACGATGGGAAAGCGAACACTTTCCACACCAGCTTACAGCGAGCACTCGTTATTAACTGACACAGCATGTGCTTCAGGCATAACAAGAAATTCCTCAAGAAGACAGTCGCAAGAAGTAAGTTTTGATGCCACAATGGGTACATGTTTTCAGGCCCATGGAGTCAGACCTCATACACATGTTGATGATAGACTTCAGTTCGAAATGAAATGAAAGTTAAGTCGTTTAATATCAGTTATGAGATACAGGCTTCTACAAATTTTGGTACACTACTGGTCATTAAATATGCTACACCACGAAGATGACGTGCTACAGACGCGACATTTAACAGACAGGAAGAAGATACTGTGATATGCAAATGATAAGCTTTTCAGAGCATTCACACAAGGTTGGCGCCGGTGGCGACACCTACAACATAATGACATGAGGAAAGTTTCCAACCGATTTCTCATACACAAACAGCAGTTGACCGGCGTTTCCTGGTGAAACGTTGTTGTGATGCCTCGTGCAAGGAGGAGAAATGCGTACCATCACGGTTCCGTCTTTGATAAAGGTCCGATTGTAGCCCATCGCGATTGCGGTTGATCGTATCGCGACATTGCTGCTCGCGTTGGTCGAGATCCAATGATATAGCAGAATATGGAATCGGTGGGTTCAGGAGGATAATACGGAACGCCGTGCTGGATCCCAACGGCCTCGTATCACTAACAGTCGAGATGTCAGGCATCTTATCCGCATGGCTGTAACGGATCGTGCAGCCACGTCTCGATGCCTGAGTAAACAGATGGGGACATTTGCAAGACAAAAACCATCTGCACGAACAGTTCGTCGACGTTTGCAGCAGCACTGACTATCAGCTCGGAGACCATGGCTGCGGTTACCCTTGACACTGCATAACAGACAGGTGCGCCTGCGATGGTGTACTCAACGACGAATCTGGGTGCACGAATGGCAAAACGTCCTTTTTTCGGATGAATCCAGGCTCCGTTTACAGCATCAAGATTGGTCGCATCCGTGTTTGGCGACATCGCGGTGAACGCACATTGGAAGCGTGTATTCGTCATCGCCATACTGGCGTATCACCCAGCGTGAAGGTATGGGGTGCCATTGGTTACACGTCTCGGTCACCTCTGACGGCACATTGAACAGTGGACGTTGCATTTCAGATGTGTTACGACCCGTGGCTCTACCTTTCATTCGATCCCTGCGAAACCTTACATTTCAGCAGGATAATGAACGAACCCATGTTGCAGGTCCTGCACGGGCCTTTCTGGATACAGAAAATGTTCGAATGCTGCCCCGGCCAGGCCATTCTCCAGATCTCACACGAAATAAGAACGTCTGGTCAATGGTGGCCGAGCAACTAGCTCGTCACAATACGCCAGTCACTACACTTGATGAACTGAGGTATCGTGTTGAAGCTGCATTGGCGGCTGTACCTGTGCACGCCATCCAAGCTCTGTTTGAGTCAATGTCCAGGCGTGTCAAGGCCGTTATTACGGCCAGAGGTGGTTGTTCTGGGTACTGATTTCTCAGGATCTATGCACCCAAATTGCGTGAAAATGTAATCACATGTAAGTTCTAGTATAACATATTTGTGCAATGAGTACCCGTCTATCATCTGCATTTCTTCATGGTGTAGCAATTTTTATGGCCAGTAGTGTAAATATCGGACTGCTAGTTCAGGCTGAAAAACTTTCCATTTCATTTTGTAGACACATGTCACTCAAGCGTTTCCGCAGTAATGACGTGCTTTTCTGCAGAAATGGAACGAATGTACTGTGGCTGCTTTCTTTCTCTTTTGTTGTTTGAAAGGATAACGGCGGGTAGTGGAGCTACTTTAAGGTTAACCTGAAGTGCAGCAGTGTAGGAAGTCTGTTAGCGGGCGGAGAAGAGCATTAAGCGCTTCTTGCTTTGGGCCACCCCGCAGCGAGCTACTTTTTTCGCCCTTCCTTCCCGCAGAGGGTCCTTAAAAACAGCGTGCGCAATTTCCCTCATTCGCGGAGGTAAGCAGGCTATGAAGCCCCCGCAGAGCAGGGATTAACGCGCCGCCGCTCCCGTAATTGCCCTCGCACCGGCGCATTCGGCTGCGGGCTGCCACTGGTCCCTTCCGCGCATGCGCGCGCTGCCACCTGCTTCTGCACTCTCCTGCACCTGCAGCGAGTAGCCGGCGGGCACAGCCGCACTGCGCTACGCCGCAACTTTACTCCCCAAGCACCTGCGGCTTTCTGCCTGTGAGACATGTGAGTAGCCTCTGTATCAACTCGTAGCCGGACAAAGCTACCCAAAGTGCACTGAAAACGAAGAGCGTGTGGCGCAGGTTTTCAATGGAGCTGTGCAAGAGTGGGATTTTGACCAAGACAGATTTATTAAACAACAGTTTACATTGCCAGAGCGCGTGAAGAAACAAACGAGGCAAAACACTGCGCTCCAATTTCTAAAGCAATTACCATCAGATGAAGAGTAACATACCCACCAAAAATAACTACTTGCCCCACAACAAAAGGGAAGATATTCCAGGGACCAATAGAACTTACAATAGAGAGTTAACCGAAGATAAAAGCTAATCGATTGTTTAAAAACATGTTTGACGTAGGATAATACGTGTTAGGAACACACTAGGTCACCAAAGGTACAGCAAAAGAGGGCGGCCGGAGTGACCGAGCGGTTCTAGGAACTACAGTCTGGAACCGCGTGACCGCTACGGTAGCAGGTTCGAATCCTGCCTCGGGCATGGATGTGTGTGATGTCCTTAGGCTAGCTAGGTTTAAGTAGTTCTAAGTTCTAGGGGACTGATGACCTCAGATGTTAAGTCCCATACTGCCGCGCCGGATTAGCCGAGCGGTCTAGGCGCTGCAGTCATGGACTGTGCGGCAGGTCCCGGCGGAGGTTCGGGTCCTCCCTCGGGCATGGGTGTGTATGTTTGTCCTTAGGATAATTTAGGTTAATTAGTATGTAAGCTTAGGGACTGATGACCTTAGCAGTTAAGTCCCATAAGATTTCACACACATTTGAACCTTTTTTTAAGTCCCATAGTGCTCAGAGCCATTTGAGCCAGCCCATACTGCTCAGAGCCATTTGAACCATTTTGAACAGCAATAGCCCACTACCTCCAACACAAAATACTCTTTGTGGAACATCCACAACTATAGCTGAAATTTTTCGTGGTGAATAAACTCATGTGCCAACGGCCTCGCCGCAGTGGTAACACCGGTTCTAGTAAGATCACCGAAGTTAAGCACTGTCGGGCTGGGCTTGTACTTGGATGGGTGACCATCCGGTCTGCCGAGCGCTGTTTGCAAGCGGGGTGCACTCAGTCCTTGTGATGCAATCCGAGGAGCTACTTGACAGAGAAGTAGCGGCTCCGGTCTCGGAAACCGCCATACGGCCGGGAGAGCGGTGTGCTGACCACATGCCCTCCATATCCGCATCCAGTGACACCTGTGGCCTGAGGATGACACGGCGGCCAGACAGTACCGTTGGACTTTCATGACCTGTTCGGTAGGAGGGAGAGAAAAACTCGTACCATTTGTAACCGAGAAATCATTTGCTTGGAAAAAGATGAATACACGATCCAGGTTTCAGAATGTAAATCTCATACTCAGGCGCCATAAAAAACAAGAGAAAGTGGGACGGCACTGTATAAAATTAATGAACATTGAGAGGGTCGATACGAATGTGAACGGCAGGTCACACCCTAATTGCGCACGACAAAATCGTACCAGGCACGTAAAAAACCCTGCAAATTTATTAAGTACCATTTGAGATACAGTGCACGTGAAGCATGAAAAGATTCGTTGTGTCAATCATTGCCACACCGAGTACATTTATCCTAAACGAAAAAGAGGAACGGAAATGAATCTACAAATAAACATTCATTGGCATAGTGACCCATGAAACAACTGCGAACGGCCAGACATGTGACATTGGCTTAAGAAAGTAAAACGGAGGCATAAATATCAGAGAATGTTAACCTGAAAAGTAGATTGCCATATAAGTAAGCAGCGCATGTCGTGGACGCCCAGCAAGACTATTCAACAGACTGACACCTAAACCACAGTGAGACGCGTCCGTAAACATATCCATCGTAGGGTAGATGCCGCTGGCGCTAATATCGAGGGCGGGAGGGACAACAGAAGAAATCACAGCTAAAAACACGGCCATGTCTTCACGTTTTCTCCCAAATGCCACCCATTACTGATAGTACTAAAACCGCATTGCTGTGTGAATGGTATTAACTAAGGCAGACCTGGTATTGAGCAAACAATAAAAGTAGGACGTGTCATGCATAATGTTATTGCCAAGAAATAAAAATGCGTAATAAAACTGTCAGTAAATAAAAGTAATAAATCCATGGTATAAAATATAAATCAGACGAAACCGACATACCACAAATTGTAGTGCTTGGATACACATCCTGAAACCATGGTGGTGAGTACGATATTACCCAAATAAAATATTAGTCCATTACTAGTGCGGGTTTATTCACCATGAGGAACCTCAACCACACACTAGATAGAGAACTCATACACACAAACCAATCTACATGGACACCCACAAGCTACTGCACACTTCACTACAAATGTTGATATATTTGGAATAGAGTCACTAAGCTATGGCCTCTCCATTCCTTTTTTCAGTTCAAGAGCAGTAATAATATCATCTGAACGTACCAGAGCCACGGCATACTTTTGCAGTTGTAATATAATTATCACGCAATCTGAGCGTTGCCTGACCACGTGCACTTTTCTTATTAAATACAATTACAGAAGGCACTATTCCACCAATGGAGACGCAAAACGTGTTTTGCGTGTTAGATCTCTGACAAACACTAACTGCCTGTACAAATTCTATTATGAAATACTGAACAGCATAACTCAATCTTACTTTCGGCTGTAGGGTCTTCATAATGGAAACTTTCTTCCAATCTTCCTCTCTGGCTCATAGCTACCACACCCTCTGGCCATGTAAAGGAAAAACATCATCCGCTGCCATAGCTAAAGGACGTCTGCATTACAGCCGGCCACGCCCCATGCTGACCATCGCAGTCCGACTGCCTGCTGCCTCCAATTTACCTTTCCACCCGCACAGCACAGTTTCACCAGCGGCCCTATGCTTTCATTGGCTTCAACGAGCTGCCCATCTTCCACTACATTACTGCTGATGCCTGCAGTTCATCCTCGACAGCCACGCCGATAGCAAAGGCAAGCACAGCCAACAAGACATGCCAGGCTGGCGCAAGGCTTGTCAGCTGCTGCTCACACATGTCCCCGACATTGGCTCAAGTAGATGGGACCACTTCTGTTCCGTACTGCTGACACCAACTGCAGCCGCTACTGTCTTCATGCAACCAACCTCTTGCGATCTGCCAGTGTGAGAAGTCAACTAATCTTTCCACATACCTTCTGTGGATGTCAAAATAATCCGCAACCCTTAGGCTGGCAGATAGAGTGCTCTCCATGGACTCATGTACCTTAGTAAGACTGTAGCGCAAAGATAATAAATGGAACACAGTTCTTAACCACATCTGTTGGACTCCTATTTTTCAGTTAAGTTTTCCACTTCAACCCAATACGTTAGTCTCCATGTCCAAATTAGTTGTAAACTGACATCTATTTTTTTTTAGATTAACCAAATACGACCCCTCTTAGAACTTTTGAGACAAGAGGGTGTTCATCCATGTAACTCGGTGTCAGAAAGCTCACCAATGATTTACAAAAACAGAAAATAATTCCTGAACACTATGCAGCTGCATCGCTTCTCGCGGAATACAGAGACCAGTATCTGTGATGGATAGAGTCTTCACAGCGTTCCAGGAAGTCGACCTTTTGGCGAAAAACAGAGTTCTTTGGTAATGTGCTTAGACAAGATGGCACAACTTGCAAAAAGCCATATTCGCCATGTTAAATGACTCATTTCAATGCTGTACTGTACCCCATATTCGGTCGCAGGTTCGAACCCTGCCTCGGGCGTGGAAATGTGTGATGTCCTTAGGTTGGTTAGGTTCAAGTAGTTCTAAGTTCTAGGGGACTGATGACCTCAGAAGTTAAGTCCCATAGTGCTCAGAGCCATTTTGTATCCCATATTGCACATTGTGCACTACGCAAAAAAAGAGCTGAAGTGCAAGTGCTCCACAGGAGAACCGGAATATCTAGGGGCGTGGGGGAATGGGGATTACCAGACAGTGAGTCATTACTCCGCACTCTCTGCCTTGCTGGCTCATCACGGACCCATCTAGACTGCAGAAACTATGAGTTGCAGACCTACCACTAGGAAAGAGAAGTAATCAGTACATCACCAGCTTAATGCTGGTAATGACAGAAGTTACTGATTGCCTCACAGGAGTAGAACCCAGACTGTGACGAATTTAGATCAATTATGAATGAAACGAGATTGAAAGACTCACACTTATCACAGGAACAATGCTCGGTGGCAAACTCTTGGGTTCAGCGACTCTGGCAGATAAACAGCACTCAGCGGCATGCCCTGCAAGACCTGGTACGGCGCACACGGCCTTGTCCGCCACTGCTGATTAACGGACGTAGAGCTCCAGGATTTTACTGACTGTAAGTGGTACCAATTCAATTTTTCAATTCCATTCAATTTCTTGCCACAAATTTTAGATTTACTGTCTGGAAACTCTAAGCAGGTTCGTAATTATTCAATAACCAATGTGACACATAATTTTTTATACAGTAATGGACTACGTTAACAGCAACCATTGCTAATGTTAATGTAGAAATAAAACAGCACCTGTGGTCCTTCGGTAGCGGTGAGGCGAGCACGCCTCGTTTGCGTCTCCCCTGTTGTGCTCCTTGTGAGAGAGTGCGCATTTGTTTAATTCCGCGTAATGGCTTGTATTAGAGTGGCTTCATAGAGCGTCATAGCGTTTTCCTACCGCCAAGCTACGACTAAATTAAATTTTTCTTTGGATCTTCAATGACTAAAAGCGTACGAGTAGAACAGTTTATGCTAGACTAAATGCGTCTCCCGCCGCGAGATGTTCTCATAATCCATTTTTTGATAGACAGTACTACTGTGTACATAAAACTGGCGCTGGTTTTGGCCACCGAACATTGAGGGTTTTCGAATTCCCGTTTGAGGTACCATCGTAAGTTGTGCTGGCCGTCTTTAAACATTACGGCAACGTCGTCGGTAACAATGCTGAAACGTGGAAGATGTTTGAAACTTAACCGCGTCCTCAATGGTGTCTATTAGATAAAAACTGAACTGAGGAAACACTTGCCTTACTACTTTGTTATTGCCGACTGCACGGCTGTCGCCGTGTATGATGGCCAGCCGCGCACTTGGTCAGGTTGTTGTCAACTGGTTCAGACGCCCAGAGTGTTACCTTTTTATTTCGCGTCCGCAGCGGTACTGCCCGTTGCGCGTACTCTGAATCATTCGGCACCGACGTCGACTCCTCTCAATGATGCGATGGACGTCTTGCCTGTCTCTCATACACTGACATAGGAGGCAGTAGCAATGAACGATGGCCGTCAGCAGGTGCAAGCCGTCAATCCCCGTCCCATGGTTGTTGATCATGGAGGTGACCTTCACCTGGCCGCAAGCCAGACGACAGCCCCGACCATTCTGATTTAGACTATCCATGATTTCCCTAAATCGCTCTAGGCAAATGCCGGGATGGTTCCTTTGAAAGGGCACGGCCGACTTCCTTCAACGTCCTTCCCTAATCCGATGAGACCGATGACCTCGCTGATCTCCCCAAACAGCCCAACCCCAACTCTGACGGGAGCCACCCTCAACCGGCATGGAACAAAATGTTAGGAAGCAACGGTCGCCGAGGAAACGCAAGAGTCGACGCCACACCCCTTCTGATGACTGCATCCATCGAGATAAAGCGCTGTCCACTGACCCCTGGCACTATGCGATGTGACGTCTTTCCCTTTCTCTGTCACAGTCAGCATCCGCCAATGGACTCCGACCTCTCCACGATGGTGTGATGCGGTTGCCTCCCTTTCTGTGTCTGACGCTACCTGTAGGAGCACCTCTGATAGTGTTCCATTGAACCAGCCTGGTGAGACATCTGTTTCCTGAGTGGACGACATCGATGCTGCAGATGGATGTTCTGCGGGCGTACATAGCTATGTGGCTCTGTTGGTGGGTCGGCTCTCTTCCTGTCGCAGCGATGTACCCTTCAGCGGAAGCCTAACAAGCAACTCCCCGTACTTTACCCATGTTTACATACCCCATCCTCCTGGCGATGGCAGCTTTCCAAACTTACCACAAAGCCACGGTGAATGTCATTCGTGCACGACACAAAATAGCATTACTCCATGAAGTACTGTATGCCGAAGAAGTTAACGTTGCCCCCCTTCAGGAAGCACAAGCTGCAAACCTTTGCTTCCCATATCTTTGCGACACACTTCTCCCAAGCTTCCCCTACTGGAAGTGGGGCGGCGATCCTCCTATGTGACGGTATCTTCGCTGATACAGTGCTGCCGCAAAAGTTCCTCATTCTTCTCCGTGGCAGTCAGGCCGCGCTTCCTGGTTTGGCAGTATGCATTGATCATGGGAGGCAACTTCAACTCAATCCAGACACACAAAGCCCAACTGCAGCATCGCTATCCATGTGCAGGGCTGTTAGACTCTTGGGAGCATGTACATGGTAATCGTCCATGGTTTACACATTTCACTAGCCATTCTACCAGTCCCCTCTATCGTGTTTATATCTCCCGCGATGTTGTTAGCGCCACCCGAAGTGGCCGAACGGTTCTAGCCGCTTCAGTCCAGAGCCACGCGACTGCTACGGTCGCAGATTCGAATCCTGCCTCGGGCGTGGATATGTGTGACGTCTTTAGATTAGTTAGGTTTAAGCAGTTCTAGGTTCTAGGGGACTGATGACCTCAGATGTTGTCCCATAGTGCTCAGAGCCATTTGAACAATTTTTTGGTGTTGTTAGCGCGGTGCAGGTGCTGACGTTGCGCTCTCTTACCATGACATGTAGATATGTGCCACCAATCTCTGCCGCCAAAGGGTGTGGTGGGGACCATGTAACCTGAACATAACCCACCTTACTTCACCTGACAGCCGTTAGCTCATCGATACCACATCGACTGATTGTCGCCGACGCCATGGTGCACATCAGTCTGCCCTCTCATGGTGGTCCATTGCACAAAGCCTGCTCTCTTCAAGGCCTCGATTTGTTACGGAACGGAGGTCGCAGCTTGGCATCGACGAAATTAGGATGCTTCCTTCATCATTTTGAGGGGCTGTACTACTATGCCGTACTCGCCATAGCGTCAGCCAATGGTGAATCGTACCTAGGCACACTCACATCCCTCGCTCGACATCACTTTGAACAAGCTATGGTCAAGGCGTGCACACATAATGGGTTAGATCAGAAGCATCTTTTTACGAGGGTTGGAACTTAAATAGTGGCAACTATTCATTCACAACCGATGCAAAAGAGTTACGTGTTTGCACCTGTTACTGCCCTTCAAAGTAGTCACCAGCGTTCTGTAGAACCCGTTGCCAGCGATGTGGAAGGCGTAGTATACCGTTAGCAGAGTCTGTGCTGTTGATGGTGCGAATGGAGCGGTCTACTGCCTGTCGAATCTCTGAAACAGTTCTGAAGCGAATGCTACGAAATGGTTCCTTCATCTTCGGAATCAAATCAAAGTCACAAGGACTTAACTCCGGGGAGTATGGTGGACGGTACAGTAATTCCCACTCCCATCGACCGAACAGAGCAGCCACAGCTTGCACTGTATACGCCAGCTCATTGTCATGCAAAATGATAGATGGGTTGCACAAAAAGTGTCGCCGCTTCTTTAGCGAAGCTGGTCGCAGGTCGTGCTCCAAAATCGAACAATAATACTGTGGATTGACGGTCTGCCGTGGACGAACGTAATGCGTTAGGATAACACCATCACAGTCGTACACGAGAATCACCATAACTTTCACCATACTTGGGCTCTGACGCACTTTCGACTTTCGGGGCGACTCATAATGAGGCCATTCGTTGGATTGGCGTTTCAGTTTTGGCTCGTAAGATGTGGCTCATATTTCATCCAGTGTTACGATACAGTGTAAGAAAGGCTCTCCTTCGCGCTCATTGCGCTCCAAGTGCGTCTGAGCATCGTCATAACGCATTCATTTCTGCATTTCCGTCAAGTCATGCGGAACCCATAGTGATGCAAATTTTCGCATGCCAAGGCGTTTCTTCAGGATGCGAAGCACAGTCGTATGCGCTAATCCGGTTTCGTAGGCTAGCTCACAAATCGTATGGCGTCGATCACTGTCCACAAACGCCGCAACAGCATGCACCTCTTCTTTAGAGACGCTAGGATGGCCTGCCAGATGCATGTCTGCCACAGTTTGCAGATCTTCGTTGAAGGTTTTTACCCAACGTGCTACTGTTCTGTACTGCAATGCCGATTCCCCTCACGCCTCTTGAAGACCTTGATGACACTGTCGTGCTGTACGACCTATGGCACATTCGATCTTGACCCAACTCCATTGTTCCTGTTTCGAAAACATTGTGACACCGTTACGTTAGACCGCTCGCACACAAGTCACTGTGTTTTCCTCGATTGTCGCACGCCGGTGACGTAGAAAGGGAGAGTCTATTTGCTCGGACCTAAGGTAGATATGTCAACAACGCGTGCTGTCAGCGACAACAGTAGATTCCATTGCATAGTGTCTCAACAGCAGCGTTCCCATTATTTAAGTTCCAACCTACGTATGTATCATGTAACAGCAGGACGGTGCCACTGTTCGAGGACTTTGATTAATGTTCTTACTGCTCATGATGGACTGCACTTGGATACTCAAAACGTGGTAGAGTCTGCCTTCCATGCCCATTATGTAATGCAGTACTCTGCACAACGGCACCACCCTGCCAATATTATGGCGGTCTCCCGACACTCCTATGGCTCGCTTCCTGAGGATGCATAGGTGGATCTGCTTGCCAGAGGATGGAGTCCAAGATGCTACTCAGGTGGGCCGATCTACAAACAAGTCATCTGGCCCCGACGACTTCTCACTAGAATTTTATAGGACTTTTTGTAGCCTAATGGCGCTGGTATGGAAGGAAATTTGTCACGACCTTATGTCACCTCTCGTCCAGATCCCAGTTGGTTTCCTCATTCCAATCCAAAAGCTTCAGTGTACATTGTGGATATGTAATTACCACACATTGGCGTTGCTCAAGAGCGGCATGAAGATATTTGCCCAGCTGTTGGCTGGACATCTTAATCCGTGGGCCCCAGGGTCAGACTTCTTTGGGAGGTGCCAATAAGTTCTGCACAGCCCTCTGTCGCAGTTGGAGCATAATCACTCTTGCTCACGCTCGTCAAGTGCCTAGAATTTTGACAGTTCTTGTTTTCGGCGAGGCATGCGATCAGGTCGATCACGACTACATAGAAAGGGCTTCTTCGCATTTTGAAATACCCTGATACTACCGTTGACGTCGTAATGCGTCTCGTTCATGAAGATATGTCTTGTGTCCTCTGCAATGGCCGTCTCGCCCTGTAACGTCTCCTTTGGAATATTATAAATGACTGTGCTGGTAAATTTCTACGTTATTTGATTTTCAAACAGCTGAGCAAAACTGAACGTACTGACATATCTCTCTTTACTTATTCTTATCATCACTAAACTGACACACAATTTTTTTTAGCGCAACGCAATCTGACTTTCAGTAATCCCTACAAAAGAATGGCACTGATCAACAATAACCTATACCTTTCATGAATCACTTACCTCACAAAAATCTCCGTTACTCGAACTATTGCAATACAGCGAGCGCCAATACTGCCCCGTGCGGTTCTACGCGCTACAGTCTGGAACCGTGAGACCGCTACGGTCGCAGGTTCGAATCCTGCCTCGGGCATGGATGTGTGTGATGTACTTAGTTAGGTTTAACTAGTTCTATGTTATAGGGACTAATGTCCTCAGAAGTTGAGTCTCATAGTGCTCAGAGCCATTTTTAGAGCCAATACTGCCAGGTAAATAAAAGATTCTAAATACTGAAGGCACTAACTACGGATAGGTATAAAACTTCCTGGCAGATTAAAACTGTGTGCCCGACCGAGACTCGAACTGGGGACCTTTGCCTTTCGCGGGCAAGTGCTCTACCATCTGAGCCACCGAAGCACGACTCACGCCCGGTAGCTCAGATGGTAGAGCACTTGCCCGCGAAAGGCAAAGGTCCCGAATTCGAGTCTCGGTCGGGCACACAGTTTTAATCTGCCAGGAAGTTTTATATCAGCGCACACTCCGCTGCAGAGTGAAAATCCCATTCTGGATACGGATAGGTATAGTTAGCAAATGAAAGATTTTGATAGAGAACAAACAATGTATTTACCTTAATAGCATTCAAAGTCATTATATATATAACTTTGTGAGATCCAATTAAACATATTTCCTTTTTATGACGGACACGCGTCCAGATCGTACGCTCAAAACTCTGGCATCTCTAATTCCACATCCACCACTGCTGGCGGCTCACCTCCAACTGCACAACGCTACGTGCTGTCACAGCCCCCAACACTACAATAGCGAATATTCCAACAATGCCAACCAGCTACAGACTGCACAGTAATTTTCATACAGAGCGCTACGTAGCGTTACCAACATAAAAACCTAAACAGCCTACTTACAGCCCTCCTGTCGAGAGCTGTCGTTCGGTGTATCAAGGCTGCCCACCCTCTGCACTGTTGTATCTTTTCGCCATGGAATCTTTGCTCTGCGTTTTCCGTCAACGCCTGTGTGCGGTGTCTGTGTGTGGCCATGTATTCAGCTGCACTCGTCATGTGGACGACCTCATCGGTAGATATAGGCATGGGGTTTTCGTGAAAGTGCTGCTCTATTGTGGGTAGCTGCTATTATTCAATGCTTAGGACTCGATTTCGCAAGTGATCTGCAGCGCATGACTGCCTTCAGCTATCAGCACCTACTGTCCTTACTAGGAGCTGGTCTACTGAATCATCCTATATGAGCCCTCGATCGTCTGTGACGGACACAATGTGTAAATGTATATTTCGCATCACTTATTCCCCACGTGCCACAGACACTTCCTCTTCCGCCGTCCACGGCCCATTGCATGCTAGCAGCATTGGGTTCATATGTTTGCCTTTTCAAGATAAACTGCGAGAACCTCACCCTCCTGTGGTTCAGGGGCGTCTAAGGCTGCGTCATGTCCCTGACAGAGCGATAGGTCTTTTCGTCAGCTCTCAAGTGGTGATGTGGCGTCGACTTCTTGCTTGCCTTACTAGCCTTTTGCTGGAGCCCCTTGCATCATGCTCTCTCTCAGCCCCTATCCAGCTTTA
Source organism: Schistocerca serialis cubense (assembly GCF_023864345.2). Lineage (NCBI taxonomy): Eukaryota > Metazoa > Arthropoda > Insecta > Orthoptera > Acrididae > Schistocerca > Schistocerca serialis. The sequence goes on along the minus strand of NC_064644.1, from coordinate 287,195,417 downwards.
GAACGTCCCGTCGCCGTCGCCCTCCTTCCGCTATTTTTTCTTCGGACTGAGCTATGTCCATACCGCGGTATTGCGAACGACCTTGACATCCACGAAGGCGATTTACGATTTTCTTCATCAGCATAGGTCATCGAGTGTGGCTGAGGGGAAGCATCCGAAGTCGACTGGCTTACCGTCTGGTGATCGATGTGCGCTCATTATCATGTCGCTGACATCCAGTCTGCATGGTGCCTTACGGTCAATGGGAAGCAAGTATTCCCGTCTCACTTTGAAGGGATTCATCTCGCAGACACCCCATTGCGTGTCGCCTGGGATGTCCTGGACACGGACGAGCACCAGCTGGTGTGCAGATTGGCGAAAGGTGTCTGGTCCTTGGTGCTACAGATGCCGGTCTTAGTTACCCGTACCACTTCTCATCAGATACCTCCTCCCGGATACTTCCCACAAACGAAGACGATCTCCATGAAGTGAATTTGTGGACGTGCAGTTCACTACTTGTTTCCTGACGGAGAGTAAAATTTCTCTTATTTTTGGCACTTCCTTAATGAACGCCATTATGCAGTTGTCCCCTATCTCAAATGCAGACAATTTTCTGCACTTTCCTTTGCAGTGTCTTTCTTAACCCACCACAGAGTTAAGGTGTTACTGCAATGATAGTTCAACAAACTTTTTTCCACTCTTTGAACCGGTTATTCTCTGATCATCGGAATGTACGTATCCAAAAAACTGTGCGTCGATAATCCCACCAAGTCCGGTGCCAATGCCCTTCCCTCCTTCTCGCGACATCGGTTTCCTGCTATTCTTGGTGGTATTATTAACTTAAAAACTGCTAATGATAATTAAAACACAAATAAGAAAAATAAATAAATAAACCATTGTTGTTATTTGTACCTTTATTTCTCCTTGCTTAGGCTTTCTTTGGATCTTTGTGGGGAGGGAAAGAACATGGTGACTACATCATTCCACCTGAAAGCTTCCTTTGACAAATAAAGATAGGGGTGCTATCTTCGATTAGGAATCAAAACGCCCTCTGTCCGTGATTCGAAGCCCGCCACCGCTTAAATTTTAAATAAAAATCATCCGCATTGGCTACTGAAGGCTTCTAGTTTAACAAGTCAGCCAATGGTGGACCTTGGGGTGGAAAACTGACCCTAAAAGTGGAAGAATCAGCAATGATCAACGGCATGGGAACGCCGAAGTCAGTGGAAACCACCACATTAAAATCACGTTATTTGTATCCAGAGGTCACGTGGCCTGTAGTGGGAAATGTGTCATAATGATCTCTCCACTGGCAGAAGAACCTGGATTTGTCACCCAGTCGGATCTCGGGGAGAGGACTGCCAAGGCGGAAAAGAACTAGAGAAGAAGATTGAATAAACAACGGAAGAATAACGTTCTACTAGTCGAATGAAATGTCAGAAGTTTGAATGTGCTAGGGAAGCTAGAAAATCTGAAAAGGGAAACGCAAATGCTCATTCTAGATATGATGGGTGTCGATGAAGTGAAATGGAAAGAAGACAAGGATTTCTGGCCAGATGAATATAGGATAATACCAACAGCAGCAGAAAGTGATATTACGGGAATAGGTTTCGTTTTGAATAGGAAGGTAGGACAGAGTGCGTGTTACTGTGTACATTCGCTGATAGGTTTGTTCTCATTAGCATCGACAGCAAACCAACGCTGGCAACGGTAGTTTATATATAATGACCGATGTCGCAAGCTGGAGATGAGAATACTGAACAGGTAGTTCATTACGCAGTTACGAAATGAACACCTAACAGTCATGGGGCAATGAAATTCGTTGTGAGTGAAAGAGTGACGGGAGAATGTGGGCTTGATGGTAGGAATGAGAGAGGAGAAGACTGAGTTGGGCGATAAATATCAGTTATTAATATCATGTACCAGTGGTCTAGGGGTAGCGTCTTTGATTCATAATCTAAACGTCTTCCGTCCCGGGTTCGATCCCCGCCACTGCTTAAATTTTGATAAATAATCAGCATTGGCGGCCGGAGACTTCAGCCTCATTCTGCCAACGGCCTTGTCAAAGAGGGCGGAGAAGCGGATAGAGGTTCAGGGCACTCTCTTGTCCTAGGGGTGGGAAATTGCCCCTAAAGGTGGAAGAATCAGCAATGATCAACGACATCAGGATGCAGAAGGCAATGGAAAACACTGCATTAATGACACGTAACCTGTATCAACAGGACATGTGGCCTGTAATTGAAGGAGTGTCATGATGATCTCTCCATTGGCAAAAGATTCCGGAATAGTCCCCCATTCGGATCTCCGAGAAGGTATTGCCAAGGGGGAGGTTACCATGAGAAAAAGATTGAATAATCAACGAAAGGATAACGTTCTACGAGTCGGGGCATGGAATGTCAGAAGCTTGAAGATGGTAGGGAAACTAGAAAATCTGAAAAGGGAAATGCAAAGGCTCAATCTAGATATAGTAGGGGTCAGTGAAGTGAAGTGGAAGGAAGACAAGGATTTCTGGTCAGATGAGTATCGGGTAATATCAACAGCAGCAGAAAATGGTATAACAGGTGTAGGATTCGTTATGAATAGGAAGGTAGGGCAGAGGGTGTGTTACTGTGAACTGTTCAGTGACCGGGTTGTTCTAATCAGAATCGACAGCAGACCAACACCGACAACGATAGTTCAGGTATACATGCCGACGTCGCAAGCTGAAGATGAACAGATAGGGAAAGTGTATGAGGATATTGAAAGGGTAATGCAGTATGTAAAGGGGACGAAAATCTAATAGTCATGGGCGACTGGAATGCAGTTGTAGGGGAAGGAGTAGAAGAAAAGGTTACAGGAGAATATGGGTTTCGGACAAAGAATGAAAGAGGAGAAAGACTAATTGAGTTCTGTAACAAGTTTCAGCTAGTAATAGCGAATACCCTGTTCAAGAATCACAAGAGGAGGAGGTATACTTGGAAAAGGCCGGGAGGTACGGGAAGATTTCAAGTAGATTACATCATAGTCAGAAAGAGATTCCGAAATCAGATACTGGTTTGTAAGGCGTACCCAGGAGCAGATATAGACCCAGATCACAATATAGTAGTGATGAAGAGTTGGCTGAAGTTCACGACATTAGTCAGGAAGAATCAATACGCAAAGAAGTGGGATACGGAAGTACTAAGGAATGACGAGATACGTTTGAAGTTCTCTATCGCTATAGATACAGCAATAAGGAATAGCGCAGTAGGCAGTACAGTTGAAGAGGAATGGACATCTCTAAAAAGGGCCATCACAGAAGTTGGGAAGGAAAACATAGGTACAAAGAAGGTAGCTGCGAAGAAACCATGGGTAACAGAAGAAATACTTCAGTTGATTGATGAAAGGAGGAAGTACAAACATGTTCCGGGAAAATCAGGAATACAGAAATACAAATCGCTGAGGAACGAAATAAATGGGAAGTGCAGGGAAGCTAAGACGAAATGGCTGCAGGAAAAATGTGAAGAGATTGAAAAAGATATGATTGTCGGAAGGACAGAATCAGCATACAGGAAAGTTAAAACAACCTTTGGTGACATTAAAAGCAACGGTGGTAACATTAAAAGTGCAACGGGAATTCCACTGTTAAATGCAGAGGAGAGAGCAGATAGGTGGAAAGAATAGATTGAAAGCCTCTATGAGGGTGAAGATTTGTCTGATGTGATAGAAGAAGAAACAGGAGTCGATTAGAAGTGATAGGGGATCCAGTATTAGAATCGGAATTTGAAATTGCTTTGGAGGACTTACGGTCAAATAAGGCAGAAGGGATAGATAACATTCCATCAGAATTTCTAAAATCATTGGGGGAAGTGGCAACAAAACGACTATTGATGTTGGTGTGTAGAATATATGAGCCTGGCGATATAGCATCTGACTTTCGGAAAAGCATCATCCACACAATTCCGAAGACGGCAAGAGCTGACAAGTGCGAGAATTATCGCACAATCATTTTAACAGCTCATGCATCGAAGCTGCTTAGAGGAATAATATACAGAAGAATGGGAAAGAAAATTGAGAATGCGCTAGGTGACGATCAGTTTGGCTTTAGGAAAAGTAAAGGGACGAGAGAGGCAATTCTGACGTTACGGCTAATAATGGAAGCAAGGCTAAAGAAAAATCAAGACACTTTCATAGGATTTGTCGACCTGGTAAAAGCGTTCGACAATATAAAATGGAGCAAGCTGTTCGAGATTCTGAAAAAAATAGGGGTAAGCTATAGGGAGAGACGAGTCATATACAATATGTACAACAGCCAAGAGGGAATAAAAAGAGTGGGCGATCAAGAACGAAGTGCTCGTATTAAGAAGGGTGTAAGTCAAGGCTGTGGCCTTTCGCCCCTACTTTTCAATCTGTACATCGAGGAAGCAATGATGGAAATAAAAGAAAGGTTCAGGAGTGGAATTAAAATACAGGGTGAAAGGATATCAATGATACGATTCGCTGATGACATTGCTATCCTGAGTGAAAGTGAAGAAGAATTAAATGATCTGCTGAACAGAATGAACAGTCTAATGAGTACACAGTATGGTTTGAGAGTAAATCGGAGAAAGACGAAGATAATGAGAAGTAGTAGAAATAAGAACAGAGAGAAACTTAACATCAGGATTGATGGTCACGAAGTCAATGAAGTTAAGGAATTCTGCTACCTAGGTAGTAAAATAACCAATGACGGACGGAGCAAGGAGGACATCAAAAGCAGACTCGTTATGGCAAAAAAAGGCAATTCTGGCCAAGAGAAGTCTACTAATATCAAATACCGCCCTTAATTTGAGGAAGAAATTTCTGAGGATGTACGTCTGGAGTACAGCATTGTGTGGTAGTGAAACATGGACTGTGGGAAAACCGGAACAGAAGAGAATCGAAGCATCTGAGATGTGATGCTATAGACGAATGTTGAAAATTAGGTGGACTGATAAGGTAAGGAACGAGGAGGTTCTACGCAGAATCGGAGAGGAAAGGAACATGTGGAAAACACTGATAAGGAGAAGGGACAAGATGATAGGACATCTGCTAAGACATGAGGGAACGACTTCCATGGTACTAGGGGGAGCTGTAGAGGGCAAAAACTGTAGAGGAAGACAGAGATTGGAATACGTCATGCAAATAATTGCGGACGTAGGTTGCAAGTGCTACTCTGAGATGAAGAGGTTAGCACAGGAAAGGAATTCGTGGCGGGCTGCATCAAACCAGTCAGTAGACTGATGACCAAAAAAAAAAAGTCAAGAATCACAAGAGGAGGATATACACTTGGAAAAGGACCGAGATACGAGAAGATTTTAGTTAGATTACATCATGTTGAGATTGCGAAATCAGGCCCTGAATTCTAAGGCGTACACAGGAGCAGATATAGACTCAAATCACAATTTAGTAATGATGAAGTTTCAGAGACTACTCAGGCAGAATCAATATGCAAAGGAGTGGGATACGGAAGTACTAAGGACTGAAGAGATACGCCTGAAGTTCTATACAGCTTTAGATAATGCGATAACGAGTAGCTCAGTTGACAGTTCCGTATAAAGAGTCATCGCAGAAATTGGAATGGGAGCTGTAGGTACAAGGAAAGGAACTGCGAAGAAAACATGGATAACGCAAGAAATACTTCAGTTGACCGACGAAAAAAAGAAGTACAAAAATGTTCAGGAAAATTCAGGAATACAGAAATACAAATCATTTCGGAACGAAATAAATAGGAAGTGGAGGGAAGCTAAGGGGAATGGGCTGCAAGAAAAATGTGAAGATATAAAAAAAGAAATGCTTGTCGGAAGGACTGCCTCAGCATATAGAAAAGTCATAACAACCTACGATGAAGTTAAACTCACAAGTGGTAACATTAAGAGTGCAATGGGAACTCCACTGATGAATACAGAGGAGAGAGTGGGTAGGTGAAAATAGTACATTGAAGGCCTGGATGATGAGGAAGACTTGTCTGATGTGACAGAAGGAGAAACTAGAGTCGATAGGGAAGAGATAGGTGATCCAGTTCTAGAATCAGAATTTAAAATAGCTTTGTCAGGTATAATATAAGATAAGCAGAAGGGATAGATAACATTCCATTAGAATTTGTAACACCATTGTGTACAATGGCAAGAAGACGACTATTTACGTTTATGTGTAGAATATATGTGTCTGGTGATACACCACCCTACTTTCGGGAAAATGTCATCCACACAATTCCGAAACTGCAAGGGCTTCCAAGAGCGAAAACTATTATAGAACCAGCTTAACAGCTCATGCATTCGAAATGGTGACAAGAATAAGTAGAATGGGAAACAAAATTGAGGATGTGTTAGATGACGATTAGTTTGCTTTTAGGAAAGGCAAAAGCACCAGAGAGGCAGTTCTGACTTTGGAGTTGATAATGTAATCAAGACTAAGGAAAAATCTTCATACCTTCGTAGGATTTGTCGACATGAGAAAATCGTTCGTCAGTGTCAAATGGTGCAAGATGTTTGAAAATAGTGGTAAGTTACAGGTAGAGACGAATAATATACATGTACAGGAGCGAAGGGGGAGTAATAAGAATTGAAGACCAAGGACAAAGTGCTCCTATTAAAAGGGCTGTAAGACAGGGATGTAGCCTTCGGCCCCTACTATTCAATCTGTACATGGAAGTAAAAGATAGGTTTAAGAGTAGTATTAAAATTTTAGATGAAAGGGTATCGATGATAAGATTCGCTGATGACACTACCATCTTCAGTTAAAATGAAGAAGAATTACTCAGTGTTTGGTGAATGGGTTTAACAGTCTAATGAGTGCAGAATATGGACTGAAAGTAAATCAAAGAAAGAAGAAAGCCAGGAACTTAATATCAGGATTGATGCTTACGAAGTGGATATTTGAGATGTGCTGCTGCAGACAAATGTTGAAAATAAAGTGGGCCGATAAGATATCGAATGAGGAGACTCTCCACGTAACCGGTGAGGAGCGGAATATATGGAAAACACTGAAAAGAAGAAGCGGCAAGGTGTTGGGACACCTATTAGACATCGGGGAATAGCTTTCGTGGTACTAGAGAGAAGTGTAATGAACATGTAACACGTCAGCCTCAGTTGAAAATAGAAACCAGTCTTTACCCAGGTCTCAGCCAAAATAACTTGGCCTTCTTCAGAAGCCAATGACACTAAACTATTGCATGCCAAATGACTGGTTACTACGGTGCTACAGTTTCATACTTGACATGGCCAAACCTTGGCATGCAATAGTTGAGTGTCACAGGCTTCTGAAGAAGGCCAAATTATTTTGGCTGAAACCTAGGTAAAGATTGGTTTCTATTTGCAACTGAAGCTGACGTGTTATATGTTTAATTATCACAGTTGCTGACAGGGATGCACAATGTTAAAAATTGTTGGAAGTGTAATGGGTAATAACTGTAGAGGAAGACAGTGATTCGTACTAGATACGTTACTGGTAGCTCAGAATAGCTCGAGGTTTGCCCTCATTGCCAAAATGCTATTTGCTACTTCGGGAAACCTCCGATCCACGCATCCGTGTGTGTGGCCTTAGTCCTTTCTTTCTTTCTTTCTTTTTTTCCTTTTTTTAAGGCACTTCTTGTGATAGGGACTGATGACCTTTGCAGTTAAGACCCACAAGATTACACACACACATTTTTGCTTCTTGTGATCTGTTAACTGTAGTCCGAAAATTTTGTTTACTTACAGGTGTTGGTACATCGCAGTCAAATTGTCTGCAGTCTCTCTCTACCTGAAAAAAAGGGGGCACCTGAAAGTGACATGTTCAGCGGGATCTTGCTCTGCCTATTCACAGATTGGTGTATTACTACATCCCATTCCATGCAGATGTTTGGGATAAGGTCCGTCACTAGTTAATGGATACACCGCATGTCAAGTAGAGCCAATGTCCCGCAGTTTGCGACTGTTTTTGATACTTGGGAATATATTGTAAACCCACATTGCTGTGCTCTATTCAGACTGCCTTTCATCTAACTTCCAGTCTCGTAAACCCCTTTTATCAATAATATGAGTTCCTGTGATCTCGTACATACGATCATATTGTCCATGCACCGAACAATACAGCGCTGCTCTGTAACGTACCACAATATCCCTCGGTCATACCCCGGGAATCACCAGTAACATGCCGACAAGTGAAGTACGAAAGGCACCGGTGAGCCTCAGAGGTACGCTCCGCTGGATTCGTCGGAGTATTGTTTGGTAGCTGCCTAGTCGAAGGCGATGCCCCCAGACTTTGGCTGCAAGGACCACAGTGACGTTGTAAATAGCTTCATGGAATGAGCGCAATACATCCAACGGTAATTTACGGTCAGCAGTGCCAGCACAGGCAGTCTTATGCATAATTGTGGTGGCTCTCTGCGTAACAGATTTTACATATTCTAGGAAGTTTCTTTTCTCGTCTAGAAGAATGGCTAAATATCTACAAATAGCGCTCGTTTTACAGGGATTCCGTCGAGCCTCAGGGGTGATTTCTGGCAAGACAAAGTCTCCCCTTGACACGTATGTATGTGGTTTTATGAACAGTTAGTTGCCCATGCACCAAAGCTGCATCTGAGCATGCACATCGTTCATCGTTTTCTCAAGTCTCGCCCTGGAGTCTGCAGACACAGTTACTACGATTGCCTGTGTGTGTATTTACTCCGTTTGTATTAGTCCAGCTCTTCCTTCCACCTCTCTCTGTCTCCTCCACCCTCTCTCTGTCCATCTACTCCTTCCCCACCTGTCCATTTCCTCGTTTTCCCTTACTCTTTCCATTTCTCCCTTCCTTTCTCCGTTTATCTCCTCCTCCATCATATCTGTGTTCATCGCTTCCTTCCTCCTCTCTGTCTCTCCATCTCTTCCTCTCACATTCCTTCCCCCTCCACATCCCTCCCCCACATGAATACGAGTTCAGTTGTTATTACACCCACAGTATTTATTTCCAGATAGTGCGTAATATGTGTACCAATTTTGGTTGAAATCCATTCACGTGTGTGTAAGGCTTTGCCTGCATATGCACACGTTATATATATTTAACATATTTCAGGAGTATTTATTTTTGTAAACTTTAATAGAGAAATGTATCAGAACAGAATATTTTAAATTAATAATAAAGCAGTCGAGATCACAAAAAACTTGTAATAAACTTGCCTTTGCGATCAAAAATATTTTATAATTAATTTCACGTATATTTGTACAAATGTCCTCCTCTGTAGCGAATTTCTTGATGTAGTTTAGTTTTCAGGCAGATGAATACTTATGACGTCATATCCTCTGAACTGTGGTCATACACTGATACAATTTTGCAGGTACATCCAGTGGTATATGAGAATACTGTCTGTTAAATGTGTTACGAATTAGCAAAGAAGTAATTAACGAGACGGTCATACCTGATGCAGCAGTTTTACTGCATGGACAGGGAAACTGTAGTCGATAAACTATTTTTCTTACATCGTTTTGTGTGTGTGTGTGTGTGTGTGTGTGTGTGTGTGTGTGTGTGTGGAGGGATGGTAGGTAGTGGCAACAAGTCTGGTAACGTTTGAAACTATCTGTAAAGTTTTCAAGTTTGTTGTAGGTCACTAAGTGCTGTAATTCTCCAATATCGGATGGCTATAATCTAGCTGTTCGTGCGTCGTGACCTACGTTCTGTTTCCACTCCTACGCGTGTTAGAAGCACGTGATTATTACGCTCAGTAGTTCTTTCCTGGCAGTAGGTCATATGTGTATCAAGTTGGATCGCAGTCGATCCAGTGGTTTAGGAGGAGATGTGGAACATACATAGATACGTAGATGCAACAACCTTTATAAGTTGTAGGGATGTTTGTGTTGTATAATGGAGACAAGGAAGCGAAAGAGACACGTTGCCGCAACATAGCCTACTCCTCTCGAATATTTATCGGAGGGAAACTTAGCTTAACGTACCTATTCAACAGACAGATCACCATCTAGAACAAGGCCGGTCGTGGCATGGCAAATTTCGCGGAGGCCATATGTGTGGGCAATGATTCGACGTGTCTCGGCTTTGCTGGTTCGTTCCGAGAAGGTATTTGTATAGCACGACATTTCGTTTAGTAATGCTGTGTGGCATTTTTCGGTCGTCACATCATGCCTACTAGAGGCATGCTGCCACGGGATGGTAGGACCGCAGCTGTTCAGTACTGAGGAAACTGGATAATTAATTTTTTTTTATTTCGTCCGTTTCAGTTACAACTGAATTTTGTATCAATGCAGCTAAGATGGAGGAAATAAAAAAAAGTCCAATTTCCTCACAGCTCTCTTCAGGTGATCAGAATCGTTATGTTGTCGCTGTTCACTCTTTGCTATTAGTTCGATGTATCAAGGACGTTCATAGGTCTAGGTCGCACAAAAAAGGCAGTCTAGAGATCTGTCGTCAACACCGTTTAAAAAATGGGAATTACAGAAGACAGAGATGAGACTTCTAAATATACAGGGTCACTCACGAAGATATGCAAACACTTTTATACTAAAGAGAAACAGAAAAACTAAAGAAAAAAGTTCATATAAACATAGTGCCGCAAATGTTTAGTTATGGAGTTACAGCTAATAAAAGATTTTACCAGAAATTTAGAGAAATTTTGGGAAATTTGTGATAAGGTCTTATGGGACGAAACTGCTGAGGTCATTGGACCCTAAGTTTACACACTACGTAATCTAACTTAAACTAACTTACGCTAAGGACGACACACACACTCATATCCGAGGGAGGACTCCAACCTCCGACGGGGGAGCCGCGCGGACCGTGGTAAGACACCTCAGACCGCACGGCTACCCCGCGCGGCAGAAATTTAGCGACTTCGCTAATACGAAGCCATCGCAAAACCGTACGGGGTTAAAGTAAAGCACGATTCCCATTTCTTTTGCATTGATCTCATGAATCTAATAAAACGTGTGCCAGGCGTACATTTTCAGTAGTTTTCCAGAACATCCAGAGAAGCAAAGAAGTAATTTCGTAAAATTTTTTATTTATTAAATACTTGCCCAATTTGATTTTTTAAATTCCAGATAATTGCACAGAGTTTTCAACAGATGTTGTAAGAATTTAATTTTGGAAAAATCATGGTAATAACATTAACTGAGACTGTATGAATGTGTGAGATAATCTGCTTTTATTAATACCATAGCACACGTGAATTCATGTTAAACCGGAAGAAACAAAGCTCAGTATTAGGGGAGTTGTACGATGTACACACAATTTCACAATGCATTCACAATAAATGTTCTAAAATATCTCCAGCGAGTTCAATGCATTTAGCTGCACGTGTATGAACAGATTTTGTTGCTCGTTTCAGTTTCAGTGGGTTGCTCTTAATTTCGTCTGTTGCATTCATAATGCGTGCAAGTAGTGGCTCACGTGTATTGACTTTGTCCTCATAAACTACGTTTCTCATCCATCCACAGATACAAAAATCCATTGGTGTTAAATCGAAGGATCAAGATGGCCACAGACGTGTAGCACCACGACCAATCCATTTCTGTGGAAACATTTATACATTCTTAATGGAAAGTAAGCAAATTTAGTTGTATAATAATCTTTGCTTCTCTGGATGTTCTGGAATACTACTACAGATACAAGTCTGGGACATATTTTATTAGATTCACCAGGCCAATAACAACAAAATAAATGGAAATCGTACTTTACTTTAACCTCCTACAGTTTTGCGGTGGCTTCATATTAGCGAAGTTGCTAAATTTCAGGTAAAATCTTTTATTAGCCGTAACTCTGTAACTAAACATTTGCAGACCTATGTTTGTATGAACTTTTTTATTTAGTTTTGCTTGTAGGCCGGCCGGTGTGACCGAGAGGTTCAGGTGCTTCAGTCTGGAACCGCGCTACCGCTACGGTCGCCGGTTCAAGTCCTGCCTTGTGTATGGATGTGTCTGATGTCCTTAGGTTAATTAGGTTTAAATAGTTCTAAGTTCTAGACCCCAGATGTACGGTCCCATAGTGCTCAGATCCAATTGAACCATTTATTTGCTTGTAGAATAACATATTAAAATATTTTCATATCTTCGTGAATCACCCCGTATATTATGCAATCGCATGAAAGAATATTACAGTACCACGCGGAAATAATTTAAAGATTTAGTTGACCACGAAGGAGCAAAAAATTACAACGATCAACAGACGGTATTCCTTGCTAAACTTTGAGGCATGCAGCAAGTGAAGAAATTGGTGGTATGAATAGTAGCGATCACTGAACGTGGCAGACGGGCAGAAGCATTCCTGCTAAGTGTTAGGAGCCTTGTTTGGAACGAAAACGTCCCACGAAAGGTCAAAGAAGTACTATATAGACATTACTACATCCCAATAATGATGCATGCACCTGAAATATGGGTAATAAAGGAAATAAGTGTAAGCAGATTAAAGGAATGTGAAATGAATTTCCTCAGAAGAAGGAACGGAGTAATAAGGCATATAGGATGAGGTATGAAAGGGTGACAAAAACTGTTGAACAGGAACCCTTGCAGAACAGAATAAAAATATGAAGTCTGAGATCTGAGGGCATTTAAAGAGAATGAAAAAAACAAGAGAATTTCCAATAAGATATACAAAATGGAGTTGTGAAGGATATGTCCAAGAGGAAGACCGAGGGACGAATGGTTGAAAGATGTAGAGGAGTGTGTTGTAAAAAGAGGCCGGAGTGTAGACAGAAAGATGGTGGGAAAACAGGACTAGCTGGCGAGGGTTAAGCTTCAAAGACACCCAGCCTGGGACTGGAAACTATTTAAGATAATGATGATGAATAGTAAAGTTTCTGAAGTCGCACACAATAGTCCACTGTCAGTGGCAACAATTTGCTATGGAACTGAATCAAGAGTATTTAGACTTTTTATAAGACTGCAAAGTACGTTGCTTAAGTCAAGTGGCATGCCTGAAAGATCCTTCGATTTAAAACTCGCTGTTGTTAAATTTATGAAGGAAAGGTGAGAGCAGAAACGAAAACTAGAAGATCTCCAGTAGACTGTAGATCTCACATTTCAAGTGGACTTGGCTGCAAAGTACCCACAGTAAGACACTGCAAGGTGATAAACAACTTATTTCTGATTTCAGGGGGATGCATTTAAAAAGAAGATCACACTGTAGAAGGAACAAATACTGGAAAACGCAGTTCTGTTTCCTGAGCTCACACCGCTAAAGAAAACGTTATGTTTTAATAATTCATTGTGGACTTGAAAAAATTGCAGTGAATGTTTCCCAATCATTTTGAGAACACTGCCAGTCCTAGATATGTTTTTTAGACCTTTTGACATTTCAGCTGAAAGCGTCCCTGTAAATATGCGGATATAATTGATTGACGTGCAAGGTAATTCCCGTCTTAAAGACGAATCCTTTTACCCTAAAACTGTCTATGACATCTACGCTGCTTCCCTCAGTTACAGTTACCACGTCTCCATAATGAGGTTGTAAAAGTGCTACAATTTTTCGACCAACATATTTGTTTGTAAGACCCTGTCTCAATTACGAAATTAAGTAAGTCACTATTACATGGTAACCTGAGCGCAAAAAGAGCATTGCAATCAGAGAAGGTGCAAGGAACAATATTTGAGTGAGAGTGTTCTGAACGCGTTTTCTAAAAATTACTTCAAGCAGTTAGACACAAAATGGCCTCGTTAGAGCAATGCCTTAAATCTCATCATAACTCTCCTCGATTCACTAAAAACACAAAAAGAAACCAGTCACCATGATAAGGTCCCGCATTTATTAACAGCAGTAATATCCACGTAATACGTGACGATCGAGCTGTAATATTACGAAGTACGAGAGGCACAAATAGAATATTAAAAAACCAAGGGGAATAATCGAAATCAAAGGATGCTTAGCATCACCAACAAACGGCAGGAAACACTTCGCCTGAAGCAGAAGTTGTTTCCCATGACGTGATCCACACACCACAACACAACCGACGCAAAGATTTAGAAACACCCTGTATATATGATCTTGTATATAATGATGTACACAGATGACATTTCCAAAGAGAATAAACAACGCTACATAACTCTGCCGGATAATAACGTGCATATTGTGTCAAGAACTTCTAACACCAGGAGAGGACATTAATTCTATCTTGCTGTGGCTCACTAATATTTTCCTCATAGACACGTGAAGCTGAAAGTTCCATACGTACGTTTTGTGTAAATTTAGTAGTCTCAGCCTAGTAAACCTATCTTAATGGTTTGAAGTCGTCCTCCACCTCTACGTACACAGCAATAACCTTCTCAAACTTTCTTATCTGCTGCACCCATCATCATGTATAATGTGTTTCTGATATTCTACTCACAACTGCCCTTCAATTTTTCCCGTCTGCTGTCCTTCCATCACCAAATTAATTTTTTTCTGGTCTCCGTAGCATATATAAAAAGCGTCCCTTGTCGTTATATGTTAATTTTTATTGACTTCTTACGGGGCTGGTACCTTTAGTGTTTCTCATTTTCGCATTTTACCCGTCGTTTTCTCACATTCTTTGATAACGACAAATTTCAAATACTAAGCGTTTAGTCCCCTTCAAATTCCTACGGTCCACGTTTTATATCGTCTTAGTATTATCATTTGCCCACAAACTATGCACAGTATGCTGTAAATTCCATTATAGTCATTTTGTTCCTTGCTTTCGCGCAGAGGGACTAAAGCGCTGATACACTGTCTGACCAAATGTATCCGGACCTTAACACTGGACAGTAATATCGAGTGCAACCACCTTCGCCTTTATGACGGCTTGAACTTTTCTGGAGACACTTGCAGTGAGCTGTCTGAAAGTCTGTGGAGGCATTCGGCCAATTCTCCTTCAGGACACAAAACTATAGAAGTACTTGAATAATGATAACAAAACCAGCGGCTGTTTTGAATCTACGTCTTTTTTCTTTAACATATGCTACAAGTTTCGATATCAAATGGTGCCATCTTCAGGCTCCAAGCGTAACGTACCACCCACAATTGCTTTGATGTGCAATAGACAGAATCATATGCAGCGGGCCACAATGACCTGGATTCCGTACCTTCCGTGGTAATAACAATACCAGCATGGTGAGACGGCAGACCATTTGGTGTCGAAACTGGTAGCATTTATTAAAAAGAATAAACAACGATGGATTCAAATACAGCAGCTGGCTTTGTTATCATTATTCCAAGTACTACGTGTCCGGCTGCAGTCCATCTTTCCTTGATGGATTACCAGAGAAAGTCAGAGAAGGTAGTGACGTTGAGCACTGCGGTCTAGAGCAATGTCGTCGTTTTAACTTATCCCAAAGTTGGAATTTCTGACCAGGTCAGTCCATTTAGAAATATTATTGTCCACAAACCATTGCCTCACCGTTTTCTCACAGATGTTGCTTTATGATAGTGCACACTGTCTAGCTGATACACTCATCGTCTCCGAAGGGTTTCCGAACATTACACAGAACAAAATGGTGTAAGATGTGTTCATAGCATGCGCATTTAGCACTTTCTAAAGCTCAATAAGAAGGCGACATCCCAACCATGAATAACACCTCTCTACTGTAACGTCATCACTTCCGTACTTCTCTGTTGGCACTGCTCATGATGGCAGGTGTCATTCTTAAGGTATTTGCCAAACGCAAACCTTTTCAGCAGATTGTAATAGGATATATCGTGCTTCATCACTCAAAGTCACTCGCTTCCAGTCGCTCATTGTCCAGTTACTTCGTTCTTTACACCATTTACACCATTGATTACCACTGACTACAGATGTATGTAGAGTACGAGAAGCTGTTCGACGATTGTTCCGTTCCAAATTCTTTTTAACTCCTTGCGAACATTGTACTATCTGGACTGCTGGTAGCACTTTAGAATACATGAGTGATGCCTTCCGTTGATTTTATAAAATTTTTCACAACCTACCTCCACAATGAATGCTCGTCAGTTCAAGAAGACTCGCTGGTCCTGATCTGCTGTGATTGTTCCTTCCTGTCTCCCTTTACAGTCACATTACCAAGAGGTGGCTTTGGCAGCTTTAGAACGCTTAGAATCTCCCTGTTGGATTTATTTGTATTTCTCTGGTGGAATCCTACGACTAGTCCAAGTTCGGTATCACTTAGATCTTCGGAACGACCCATTCATCTGTTACTGGTTTTCTACTGAGAATACAATACTCCCCACCTCTTTCTGTACGGATGAATCATTCGTGACATACAGTGCTAAATTCCACATTACATAGAAGTGTCCAAATATTTTTGATCAGATAGTGTTCATTACTGTTTTGACTTTTTCTTGACTTCCTTCGCTGCTTCTTCGATATACTAGCTAAACAACAGTGACAATAAGCAGCTAGGCCTATGTCTTATATGCTCATCAAAGCGGACGTAACTTTCTTAGTCTGTGTAAACGATATAGAAAATTCATTTAACACTTTATCCATCTTTCTATTAAAAAGAACCCAGTCTGAACTGCTTAACATTTCCAAAGTGGAACAAGTGACCAGTAACTATTCAATCCTTGTTTCCATTTATCTGTGTATTGTACAATTGACGAAACACGGAAACTAGAACACAGTACAGGAAACTTGAACCTTACTATTAAATTATCGGCGAAAAATCTAGTATTTGCAACACTCAATAGTTTAAAGCACTTCAATGCTTTTTGTCGTTAAAACGGGACGACTAGAGACCGACAAGAACATGGCTGCAGTTTTGTCCGTGAGAACTAGAAACAGATAGTTCGCATTACAAGAATTCTCACGCGCAAGAAGTTAGTTGCAGGTCCGAGAACAGAGTATTGGATTTCGATAGGGTTACGGGGGGGGGGGGGGGGCGAGGGGTAGGGAGGGGGGAGGTGGCAGAGCGGGGACGGGAATGGTGGCAGGCAGAACTTGGGTGCACAGCCGCTTCGCAGTCCGTGTTCCGCTGCGTGATGGCGAACACCTGTTGATGGCCGCTGGAGGTAACTTACGATGCGTTCTCTGACCTCTGAGAGTGGATTTCCAATATCGACCCTCTCAAGTATTCCGCCGCTGTCACCGGACACCTGGTACGTATGTCTGATGGGCTCTCGAGCCTGCAGATCTGTGTGAGGAAAGGAAGGGTCTGAGGCCTTAGGAAGCGTCTGTAAAATTCACTTCGCTAGCTCAGGGAATATCGGCTAATGTTATTGCTAAAAAAGTGATTCTGCATTGTTGCAGAATAACTAGTTACTTATTTTAGTGGTTTCGAGTCGTAAGGAAAATATTATTTTCTATTTTTCTCTCGCTCATTTGAAAGGTGAATTAAAATGATTGACATAGCAATAATGTAAGGATGCAACTACATTCCCTTTACAGATGTTGGGAACTTGTAGTGAGGACCAAGACGATTAAGCTTAGCATCATGATACATGTCCGAAAACGTACCGTATTTCCTTTACAAGAAAGAAACCACAGCACACAACACACGTTGATTTCCGGGACCACTGACTAGGGTATTATTTACGTCATTCACCGAGCACATACTGTGCCACCCAGTACACTTTTGTTTATTCATGCCCCAAGGTTGAGTTTGTGATTTGCCCACATAAGTTTGTACTTGGTGTTGTGCTTGTAATCAGTGCCTATATCGCACTACTGTGGCGGCTCAGACAAATTTGTAGCTGCTGTTGTGCTTTCGACATCTCTTCATACTACAGTGCAGAAATCAAGCTGTACATACGTTTCATTCATAATGGGTTGATGTTGACCATGATGAACTACACGTTTCCTGAATACACCGACCTGATGTCGTTCTACGCCGAAACCCGGTGCAGTGGGAGGTCTGATCATCAGTTGTATGCGGACTGTTTCCACACCGCCAAACACCTTCGCACTCACTCAGCGAGAAATTGTTACGAAACGGTTGGATTTACGTGCAGTGTTTCCTGGAAATATCGAAGTGCTATAATTCTCAAATTGTGATTATAATCCAGGTAATTTGAGGGTCGTGAGTTTACGCTGTCGTGAGACACATAAGCACTTCATAACTTAAATACTTGACTTTTTATGTTAAACCTTTAACGAAGGTTATAACACTTAATAAATAGCTTATAGGAGCACTTTAAATTTGGTAAATAATTGTAAGGAATACGGAAAATGACTTTATTGTTGCCCCTGGAACCCTTTAGATAGGCAACCATCACCGAAACATGATGATTATAGCCGTTTAATAATATACGTTTCCCATAGGGAAAAATATAATTGGACTAAGTACCTTAAAAAATGCATTTTTTGTATTTTTGGAGTTACTCCTTTCTCCCAGTGATGTGGTCATGCAATGTATCTGAGTTCCTTAACAAACCTCCATTTCTTTAGCGGAAACTCTAAAGACATCATGGCTGTATTATTTTCAGTGTTTTGAAAGACGGAGAACCTGAATAATAGCTATAAATATACGTGCTTCTTCCAGAATGCAATTCGCGTGGCTAACTAAACAGGTTGGAGGCAGAGAGGTTTCAGCAGTCGAAGGTAATACTGCAGATCCCTGAGATCTGAGAGACATAAAAGGCCCGATTACGGGTTGCGTGCAATCAGTGCGTAAACGTCCTGCAGTCATGAGGCTGTTTAAGATGAGATTCTGGATTTTCCAGTAGGTATGAGCTCGGCTCAGGAATGGAAACGTTCCGGAATCGAATCTCATCTTGCATTCATTTTTAATCTGGCCAAAAAGTGCTGGGTCTGCTACAATGGAGAGTGATGATGTAGATGTGGTACCCGTTCTTTCGTACATGACAGAGAGAATACACACCATTTTCAATTCTAAAGCTGCTATGGATCAAGACAGAAAGGAATAACAGACATTAGCTTCAAGTGGGCGTTGTATTAAATCAATACGGAAATTGAAACTTTGTGCCAGACAGTGATTCAAACCCAAGTTTCCTGCTCACTGGGCGTATGCCCTGAACACTGCGCCATCTGCACAGTGCTCATTGTAACTGCACGGGATGGACTGCCACGCCTCCCGTCAGACCCGACTTATCAACTTATCCGTACACAACTGATGTAGTGCCCGTTCCCCATTATCCTCATTAGTCCCAGTATTTCGCCGATTCCCGTAAGAGTATAGGCGAGGTGGGCCAATGATACCTAGAGTGCAGATGCCAGCTCTAACTCTTACGGGAACCGACGAAATGCCTCGCGGGTAATGATAATGGGCAAGGGCCACTACATCAGTAGTATGTGGATAAATTGAGAATTTGGGTCTGACGGGAGGCGTACTAGGGTAGTCCATGTAGTTGCGATGACCAATGTGTCCAAATGGCGTAATGCTCAGCGCATCTGCCGAGCAAGCAGGAGACCCGAGTCCACCACAAACTTTCAACTTATCGCATTGATTTAAATCAGTGCCCACTGGCAGCTAATGTCTTTAATTGCTGTGTGTCTTGTTGACTAAGAGGCTGACTTGGAATAAAATTTGTCGTAAGAAGAACTATGTTGCGTCCTAGTGACATGGAAAATGTTATTCGCACGCAAGGAAAATCTTATAAGTGAATAATGAGCTACATTTAACATCTCCGCTGTAATGAATTATTAGTCATTTTGGCTTTCCTTTATCATAATTCGAGCTTCAGAGTCAGCTCATTCCACGAATACTTCACCTGAAGAGTATCAGAAAACTTTTGTAACTTAGCAAGCTTTCCTTTCAGGGTGTCAGTGGAGATGCTTTGGTGTTACCAGGCGCCCAGATGTGTGCAATCAACACAGTATTTGATGTTAATACCTCTTATCTTGCCGAGTACACGATACAAGGAATACTCTACTGTCGTTACGCTCTGTAGCAGTACATACAATGTACTTGTTTTATTCGAAATGGTTGCGTATTTCGTAGCAACAGAGAAGAAAAAGAATCAATAGATGCTTCGTTTCTCTTCTTACACGAGCTAGAGTTGGCTGGGTACCCAAATAATCTCTCTTTGCCTAACAACATTGGCATGTGTTCTGAAGAATATATGCAGGCTAGCTTTCATACGCTTAGCTTAAAGCTTTTGCTTACTGTGATACTATGGAGTTTCTTATCAATGACAGTCAAGACCTTGATAAAAATGAAGGGTTTACAGATTTATTCATCAGTATTTTGAGCTGTATTCCGGCTGGGGAGCAGACACCAAATTGCGACTCAATCATCTTCGTGACTGTATCATTAAAATGAGATTCAAATCGATGTTATAGCAATATAATATTTTTAAAAAGAATTTATTTACACTTCTGAGAAGGTATTAGCTGAGCAGAGTGTCTAATATCGTCCACTAACATGTGTCTAACATATGCTGGAGTGATATTAAGCACATATCATACCCCATGTGCCTTCTTACCATTCATATTTTTAATTATATTTTCTACGTCTTATGGTTATTTCTTTTTCGATTTTTCGTCCCAGTTCGAGACTGTTTCAATCTCTATCTCACCAAAGAACATAAGAACTTACACGCTAAAGAGAAGGAGGGAAACCTGGAAGTCTTTATATGATAGTAATAAAAATAATTCTTCTTTCGACTCCACAAGTGGCGGTGCCCTAAAGCAGAAACCTGCCACCAAAACTCACAGAAAGATTGTGGAAGGAAAGCTAAAGGTTCTTCTAGCAGTGTTGTTTCGGAAGAATAAATCCGCTATTGTTGTTTTTGTTGTGATATTTAGTCCAGAGACTGGTTTGATGTAGCTCTCCATGCTACTCTATCCCGTGCAAGCTTCTTCATCTCCAAGTACCTACTGCAACCTACGTCCTTCTGAATCTGCTTAGTGTATTCATCTCTTGGTCTCCTTCTACGACTTTTACTCTACACGCTTCCCTCCAGTACTAAATTGGTGATCCCTTGATGCCTCTGAATGTGTCCTACCAACTGGTCCCGTCTTCTAGTCAAGTTGTGCCACAAATTTCTGTTATCCCCAATTCTACGCAGTACCTCTCCGTTAGTTACGTGATCTACGCATCTAATTTCAGCATTCTTCTGTAGTATCATATCTCGCATGCTTGTATTCTCTTCTTGTCTAAACATTTATCGTCCATGTTTTGATTCCATACATGGCTACACTCCATACAAATACTTTAATAAAAGACTTCCTGATAATTAAATCTTACTCGATGTTAACAAATTTCTCTTTTTTCATTTCGCTTTCCTTGCCATACAAAGTCTACATCATACATCCTCCCTAGTTCGACTATCATCAGTTACTTTGTTTCCGAAATAGCAAAACTCATTTACTACTTTAAGTGTATCTTTTCCTAATATAATTCCCTCTGCATCTGATTTAATTCAGCTATAGTCCATTATACACGTTTTTCTTCTATTGATGTTTATCTTATATCCTCCTTTCAAGGCACTACGCATTCCGTTCAACTGATCTTCCAGGTCCTTTGCTGTAACTGACAAAATTACAGAGTCATCGATAAATCCATTATCCTAATCGAATAAATATGCGAATATGTACTCACACAATCGACCGCACCTGAATGTTTAGTTGAGAAAAATACTCGAATAATGTCAGTAGACATGAATGAGTAAAATGTTTTCTTATCCTCGCAGGGAATCATAAATGTGATGCCCAATTATTGAAAAAGAAAACTGTTATATTTTCTTCTTGATCAACAATTTATTTAAGATTTTCGCAATTACTTAGCATAAGGTAAGTGCATAGCATACGTACAAGTGTGTAGTACGTGCCTACCATAATACGAATGATATTACTTATAATACATAGGTACTTGGTAGGTTATCATTAAATTGGACCTTTATATTTATTGCTTTACCTTCAATTAACAAAATACATGTTGTTCTTTGAAATGTTTTCCAGTTCCTTTCATGAATAAACATGAGCAATTTCTGTCTTGGTCTTTAAATCCAGTTCCGTCCTACAATGAGTGCCGAAATGACACTAGTATAGCAGGTTCCCCCCATTCCGACCCAATGGGGTAGCGCAGTGGTTAGAACACTGGACTCGCATTCGGGAGGACGACGGCTCAAACCTGATTTCGTCCATCCGTGGTTACCCTAAACTACTTAAGGCACATGATGGGATGATTCCTTTGAAAGGGCACAGCCGCTTTGCTTCTCCATCCTTTCCTAATTCGACCATGTGCCCCGTCTCTAATGAACTTGTTGTCGACGGAATGTTAAACACTAAGCTCCTCCTCCTTCTTATCTAATATCGGAGATTCTGTGGGATTAGGTCAGGAGAAATGAAAAAAAGGTTTTTCGAATTTTCTAAGTATCGATCTTAGCTGAATAATTTCACCCCCTGAATTCATTTCAGGAATTTAAAGCAAGTAATCATTTGTAATACGTAATCATTCTTCGTCTGCATCTGGTGCCATAGGAGGGAGGGATAAACAAATAAAAAAAATAGATAAGATGATATTTGGAAAGCAATCTGTGTACCGGATGTGCGTTTTTGGTGGGTAGAGCTAAACTTACAAATATCCCCGTTTCAGTGATTTTGTTGCAATAAGTCGTCATGAGATTCATGGCTGTATTTGCAAGATAAAACAGATAACCTGTAGATATAGACGCCTTACATAGTTACTCGTGACCCTCACGTGCGTATCTAATGTTTCTCATTTAGGTAATGATGTATGAGGAAACAGAACTTGTAGATGACTAAAGTATTCGTTAAGTCAGAAAGCGACCACGGAACGCGGCAGCAAATTCATTCTCCACGGGAATTACCACGCGCGATACATTTGTTTCAGAAAGCGCAACATTGTGGCTGGGTGTGGGCCACAGTACCCGTTGGGGGAGGGGGGGGGGGAAGATGTCTGCATCTAACTTTTCCAATTAACACGGAACCTGCGGAATGAATCGCTGGTAGAAGGGCTTAGGACCGTTCGTGGAGCACACCACTTAGCGATAGACCGTAAATTGTGAAGTAATAACAAAACCCTCAAGGAAGGCGAGGTAATGGAGGAAGTTCCGGCACTCGGTGAGCTACAGGTGCTTCTGATGGCTTCACGGCCGCGCCCGGGGTACGTTTGCGGTAGCCACAGAAGCTAAGGCGAGCGGCTGCGTGTGAGATTTGCAGCAAGGTTTCACGCTGACCACGTGCTGCTTGCAAGATCCTAACTTCTGTCTATGATTTTGCTCGTATGTCAGCACGGGTGTAATTCTCTTTTCTACACTAATGGCTATTAAAGCTACAACTCCATGTAGGCGACCGCAACAAACAAATCAGAAAATCATTAGCAATCTAGTGCAGCCTCAATGAGTAGGTACGACTGACATCATGCAGATTCTTTATACTAGGTGGTTACGAAAAAAAGTGCACCTACTTACAGAGGTCTAGTGTGGGTTGTAACTATCGTATGGCAGCGAAACTTGGTAGGTATTCTAATGCGTTAATGCGGATCTGGTTTACGCTGGAGGGGGGGAAAAAAAGTTCCAATTTTGGCCACCAGCTGCCAATATTGCGCCGTGAATGCATAAAAGTGTTTCCATATGTAATGGTTTAGGTACTGGACATAGACAGCAGAGGTCAAACAACAGAAAAAGTAATAGTGTTTATTTTATTATTAACCGCCGCTTACGCAATTAGTTCATTATGAACACCAGAGACGTCGAAGAGATCCTGCGTCCGTAAAGCGACTTGATGAATAGAAGTCCCCAGAACCAACAGACACATGGATTCTGTTCAGGTTATTCTGCAGGCCACGCATCTGGAAAATGTCTGCACGTCACACGTTCATGGAATGATGTACTGGGCGAGCGATTTGAGACGTTTCTCCATCTTGCAGTAAAAGAGAGGTTTCTACACAGTTGCAATTCTTCAAAGCGAGAATTGCATGCTGTAAAAACAAGTTTCGATAACGTTCAGACGTCACGACACACCTGACAAGCCCTTTGCCTGAATTCACTCTAGAGAAGAACGGGCCGAGAATAAAACTGCCGCATTCTACGAGTGCAATGGCTCTTCCTTCACAACGCGCGGTTTAAGAGTGCTCCAAAATCACCATTTCCGTGTATTCACTGCACCCTGTAGCGTAACAGGTGCCTCGTCACTCCATAGTGTATTGCCCGGTTACACGTCATCTACTTCAGTCCGCACCAGAGACGGAAGAGCAAGTTCAGAATGACAAATTCAGAATGTTCCTGCGGATCATCAGGTTTCAGCTGCTGCGCTGTCTGGATATTGTACGAGTGCCAGTGTAAAACAGGTAACGAAACTTTTCCGTACTACTCCACGTAGCCTTCCGTATAATCGATGACGACAATTAGAATCGGAGTTGAAGTTGTTAAAGAAGACACTGGAGGCAAAAGGATCTTATAGTTGTTCAATCGACAGGGCTTTTAGACGAAATATTAATCAAAAACGGATGCATCTGATTGCCTCCACAATGCAGGCGTCTGTCAAGTGACATGTGGCGGCAAAGTGTATATAGACGAAACGGGAATAATTGTTAAAGAACGCATTAAGGAACATGAACAGCACACGTGTCTAAAACAAAGTGTAAAATCAGCAGCAGCGGAACGTCATGAGAACTGTGGCTATGACATCGATTTTAATAACGCACGTATGCTGGCCAAAGAAACAAACATTTGTAGGAGAAAGGTCCGAGAAGCTGTTGAAATTTCTAACAATGCATGTAATTTCAATAGAGAGGGCGGCTATAGGCTTCTGGCATCATGGCTCCCCTTCATCAAGGAAGTGAATATGGGACCGCGGCGTGCGAGCGACATAAACAGCGCGCTGCAAGTCACCTCGTCGGACAAAAACATGTAGGGTAAACATTCCCCCTCTCTTGCTCTGTCCGTTTCACATATAGCCAATGATGACGGCCAACCAATAGCAGTAAGAGGAATTTAAACCAATAACCCATTTCCAGCAGCCGGCCGCTGTGGCCGAGTTGTTCTAGGCGCTTCAGTTCGGAACCGCATTGCTGCTACGGTGGCAGGTTCGAATCCTGCCTCGGGCGTGGATGTGTGTGATGTCCTTGGGTTAGTTAGGTTTAAGTAGTTCTAAGTTCTAGGGGACTGATGACCTCAGCTGTTACGTTCCATAGTGCTCAGAGCTATTTAAACCCACGACCGACCACCCTCTACTATTGGTGAACTTTGGCACAGAGTTGAGGCAGCATGGCATGATATACCCGTATGTGTCAACCAAGATCAGTTCGACTCTATACTCTGACTAGTGTCTATATGCCACAGGTGGCGACTCCTGTATACCCCCCAAATCACCTACGGACACACACGTACCTCCCCTCTCCCCCCTCTCCCTCCACACACACACACACACACACACACACACACACACACACACACACACTAGAACGTCTATCAGGATTCATACAGTCAGCCAGAAAACAAGTCAAAGCAAAAAATCGAGTAAAGTTTACAAAAACAAATGACACTCTAAACGCTGAAAATGACAGAATATTCTGTTACGAAACCATCGTGTGTAGAAGCTTTCAGCCGGTTTTCCACTTGGAGGAAATCTGGATAATTTTCAGATAGTGAATTAGAAGATTTATTGTAAGTAGCCTTGGATTTTACTATAGAAACTCTTCCACGCACAGTTATTCAATTCTACGTCTGTATAACCATTACGTGACAGCGAAAAAAATTGTTACAAAAAGTGTGAGGGTGCATAAACAAAATAAGAAACTATTGTACAACATGGAAAACATGTTTCTCTAGTAAACTACTGGTAATGAAATTTATATACAACTGCCTCGAAACGTGGCCACTACAAGAAACTTGAAGAGATATTTATTTGAATACTTTACTATTTTTTATGAACTAACTTGTGCTTTTATTCGTGAGATACTTTCTCGTGAGGTAGAGTGTAGATGCAGACTTGTTCTTACGAGACGATTCGGTTTCAATGTGGTCGGATTTTATTGTAATTAACATTACGAAAGTGAAGGTAGTCGTAATTGCATACGAACAAGGGCTGTTGAGGAAGTAAGTTTCTATTCGCTATCGGTTTCGATCAGCCGATAACCATCAGTTAACATTAAATTATCTGCATCAGTTAGTATGGTATCATTCTTAACGTAGCGTCAATAAAATGAAGTAAAATGATGGCGTGTCAGTGAAACACCACACAGTCTTTCTTACGAAACTGATTTGCATTTTACGATTGACGTTCAGCTGTTGGTGGCAGATGAAAATGTTTACTGACCCGGGACTCGAACCCGGATTTCCCTCTTATCGCGAACGGTCGCCTTAATAACTTCGGTTATCCGAGTACGGAGTCCACAACCCTTACGCTCGCATATTTCGTGATCCCGCACAAGGCCAGACAAATATTTTATCACCGTTTTAGCCTGTCCAGGTATGGATACGCCATTAATGCTTACGATGTTTGTGTGTATACATTGTCCGTATCTGCACATTAAGCGTCCCTCAGATATGCGTGCATGCACGTCTGAAGAAACACTGCTCCGCCGATTACAGCAATTGTAAATACGAGTATTACGAGAGTGACTCGTATTATGCGAATCCTGATTTATGATAAACGAAGCAAGATTCGAATCCAGTTCTGGTAGAAACTTTCATGTGTCACAAACAGCTGATATCAATCCGGTTTCGCAAAATGTGAATAAATTTTGTAATTTTTTCCGCAGCTGTGATCGTCCAATAGTGTCTGTCCTTTCAGATATGCATGCATGTCTGAAAGGCATTGTAATGGAAAGATACAGACACAGTATAAATGCAGACATTGTAACCAAGAATCATACAGGCTGATCTACATAATTTTATGTTGCGTCATGGTGGTCGATTGATCTAAACTGAAAGTGAATCAAAATGTATTTCATCAGCAACTCTTCGTGGTTTACATTTTTTACTTTTCTCAAATATTTCTGTGTTGTAGAGCACGACCTGCACTGTATTACACGTGAGGCTGAGTCGAATTATACTTTTAAACTGCAATATTTAGAACCGTGATCTCGCTTCCATCGAAGTATGGAGGATTGTGTATTAAGGAATGTCCCATTAACCATTTCCACAGGTTTCTCTCTCTGTCACCTATTAGTTCTGCAAGGCGTACCATAATTAACAACGACAACTGACATCGGTGAAAGTATACAACAACAGAAGTAGAAAAGTTGCAGGAAACGTAGGACCGAACACGTGCTATAGCAAGGTAACTGTGGATACGTGACTAAAATCCGGCAATGACTTCAGTATATTGCCCCGCTTAGTGCAATTTTATTCGAAATATAAACTTTTACACCACGTCCGAATCTAATTCACTGATGCCCCTGTGGTAGCAATGAGGGATTTGGTACGTACTTGATGGATCACCGGGAAATTCAATTCCTGACAGACATCGAACTCGCCAGTGTGGTCCAAGCTGTGTAGGTCTATCGGAGCCTCTACTTTAGCCTCCTGCATCACCTGTCCCAATACCTCTGGATCCTCCCGTCTTGTGTCTACTCATACGTGAATGCATTGGACTCCTTTTGATATGTCTGGGGAATCAAGCCTTGAATGGTGCATCTTCAAGGGATGATACGGGGGCGTTTGAGGGAATTCGTAAGTCACTTCTGAGACGAGTGCAGTAGTGAATCAAACGGCAATGGTGACTCGTTGAAGACCTCCTTTAACTGGTAGGAGGATACTGTAAACTGGTACGTGTAGTATTTTAAAGTAATATTGTACTGCTCGTTAAAGTAGGCCATGAATATACCAGTGAGCCAATTCTTTTGAGAAGATCACTTTTCAAATACATTGGTACTAAGTAGAACCATATTTGAGACTGAAGTCAGTTGCTTCGGAATTATATCTCACACAACGCGTTTGCAGTTTAGTGTAGACAACTGTTTCTCTTCTCATATACTTTCACACAACTCTGCTTTTTGGATTCTCCTTCTATGTACGAAATCAATTTGTATGGGATAGGAGCCGGCCGCAGTGGCCGTGCGGTTCTAGGCGCTACAGTCTGGAGCCGAGCGACCGCTACGGTCGCAGGTTCGAATCTTGCCTCGGGCATGGATGTGTGTGATGTCCTTAGGTTAGATAGGTTTAATTAGTTCTAAGTTCTAGGCGAGTGATGACCTCATAAGTTAAGTCGCATAGTGCTCAGAGCCATTTGAACCATTTTTGTGAAAGGAACGTGTCGTTAAGAAATTAATTGTGCCCCGACTGGCCTTTGCCAGGCTAATTCTTAGGCTAGGCGCAAATTGAGACGAGTATAGCGCGTGTGGCGCGACGCAGCGCAGCGCGTGTTTTTGTAACATCACAGTTTCAAATGGGACCGCGCAAATTGCGACGCGACGCGACTGGGACGCGACACGCGCCTGCGCCAGGTCGCGCGGCGTTGTGGTTGTGGCACAGTTTCTCGCGCCGTGCGTCGCGCTTGCCTCGCTAGCACCGTGGGAAATTTGAGGCGGGGAGCAGAAAAGTAGCACGGCCATATGCTCACATCGGAACGGCGCATATGAGCAGTGGTAATATTGCCCATACGATAAATTTTGCCTTACTGTGTACTGAATTTTATTACCTTTGGGTAGTATTTCGTTTTTCGCCATTTAAACGCTCCAGCTTTCTTCGTTAGCACGTTATACTTTTCTGTTACTTATATGTGCATAGTTTTGTTTTGTTTTTCTTCTGTCAAGAAAAATGTATACTTCAGTAACTCACGAGCCATTGGCCACTGGAACTGCACCATATGCCTCCGCGATGTTTTCAGATCGCAAGAAGGGACAGAGGGTAGTGAATAAGGAAGCAAGGAATATTATAAAATCATGTGATTAAGAATCAAGGCAGGAAAGTAAAGCAAGATCATCTTCTCGCTGCCTAGTAAGCTAGCGTATCTGTACGATCTGTTACAAAAATTTAGAAAGGGATTATCTCCACAGGTATGATCCCTTTGTGCATCTGGTAAAAAGCGTCCAAGATCTGAAGTATAGAAGTTTCACTGTGATTACTCTCATATGGATGTAATAATGTAATACGACACACTGTACTACATGCATGTGAACAACATATTTCCACTGCAAGCTAGAAACAGTCGAAAAGCAGTCACAAATAACAATGTTTTAATTGGTTCGCCGTGATGAGATTAGCATTTCAATTGTTGCAGGGACATTATCAGCATTAATAAACTAATTGTACAACAACAGGCTACACATATGAAGAAAATTGTCTGTATTATTACGAAAGTAGGAGTATCCTAAAAGAGTGTTATGATTAGACATATTCAGTTTGTTGAAATGTGCTGCTGACAAAGGCAGATCTACTTTCATGACAATGTTTTTCGAACTCCATCTCACAAGGCACACATGGCTAGCTTGTGCATTCCTGTCGCGCGCATTATCCTTCGCTGCTGACAATACACTCACCATTGTGTTGTACGACAGATCAATTGTTTACTTTTCTCAATAACTATTTTATTCGCGATCACGCATTCTCAGTTTGGCACGCCCTAGGTGAGTAAACAGTATCTGGCATGTGCCTATCATTCCGCCGGAAGGAACGCTCGTCCTTATTTTAATACTGCTCAGATCAAGAGAAGGAATAAAATCCTTTGGTAAGTTTCCATTCCAGTCGCTCAGTCTAAAAATACGATGGGTTACGGGGATTCCATCAAAATTCCAACAGAATTGCCAATCTGTTTTTGTGTGAGTTGTTAACCTTTTCTCATTCGAAGAAGCATCACCATTTATGAGTAAAGGCCACATTTCTCTTGGTGACTGGTTTAATTGTACTTCCTTTGTCACAATGTAATTTGCCAAACTCATCTCACATCAGCTATTCAGACAGAATTCCGAAACGGAGTGCCTCATTAAACAAGTAATTGGCAATCACAGAGCTCAATAGCTTACGAAAAACCTCGTAGTATCGGTTTGCAGTAACATAAAAGAAGAAATTTCATGTTTATTTTCATACTAGGAAGCTCTTGTTTCGCTAGCTGACGATAACTCTTAAAAAATTAGTCACTGGAGTGAAATAAATAAAAAAGAAGTACAATTAGTGGTATATCGCCATAGATAAGAAAGTTCCGTGTGTTTAATAATTGGCAAAACACTCTCTCCTTGTGTACTATCATTCGCCAAACTTTCGTTTCGATGTCTCGAGCAGTTTAGGAGATACGAGAGATGTTGCGAGTATTTCATTCTCGCGGGCGTGAGATCGGAAGTGAGCGCGCTACATGGGATCCATTTACTCGAGATCGGAGGCAGATAGAGATCTCCTCCCAAGTCTAAACAAAAATTCAGCATGTTAGCTGAATTTCATACGCAGCAACATATGATGTAACACGCCCCAAACGCAAAATCATAGCGACACCTAACTTTCGTTTCAAACTTTATGAGTTTTGCGTAGTGTCTCACTAAAATGTGTACATCGCAATAAGAATGGTCATTAGCGAGGTGATGGGCGCTTCGTCACGAAGCTGACATATAAACGCTACAAGTAAGGCAAAAATCATATATTTTCAGAGAATAGTTTCTGTAAAGTCGTTTGAGAAAGATAAGAGGTTGCGCGCGCTTCGGTTCAGTCAGCGCAGAGCGTCGCCAGTCGGTGCGTGCGAAGTATGGTGTGCGCGTCGCAATATGCGCTGCACCCGCGCGACCCGTGCGGCACGTGCGTGTCGCGCTGTAGTCTAGTGTCACGTCACACGTGCTATACGCTTCTCAATTTGCGCCTAGCCTTACTCCTTCCCGTATGTCCAGGAAGAGTGCATGCAACCTTCGATCTTTATCGCAGTTATCCCACTCCCTCTATCTCCTTATCAGACCTGTCGTTTCCCCAGTGAACTATATTCTAGGTTTTGACAGTTGTTATTACTAGGTTTCCATATTTCAGTCGGTAAAATCGGATAGCTTATAGGAACACTTCGTTGTCCGTTTGTGTGTCCGACTTTCAACATCTCATCCTCTCAGGAACGGATAGTTGTATGAAGAAATTTACGTCATATACAAAGATATACAATCCCTCGGTTGTGCAAAACATTAAGCTTCCAAGTCAGTTAAATCAAAAAATCCGGCCATTTATGTAACATATTTTGATGCAAACTGACTCATCAAAACCGGTAGGGCACTTCCCGTCGATTTCCTTTTATAAGTCGCCACTATGTCTAGCGCACGTTGCTATAGAATGCAGATGACATGTTCGAATATCCACTGAGGTAAGGTAAGTCATGGCATAACGATATACATTCATATGGATGGCGATAGTACCGAGTACACAAAGTATAAAATGGTACCCGATTGGAAGAGCTGTCATTTCTACTCAGGTGACTTATGTGAAAATGTTTCTGACGAGATTACAGCCGCACGATGGGACTTAACAGACTTTGAACGCGTAATGGTAGTTGGAGATAGACACATGAGACATTCCATTTCGGAAATGGTTAGGGAAATCAATATTCGGAGATCCACAATGTCAAGAGTGTGCCTAGAATACATACAAAATTTCAGGCGTTAACTTCCACCACACACATTGCATCGGTGATTGGGAAGACCTATCAGTGCTAACATATAAACAAGGTGATACGACGAAAGTATTCATTAGGACATTGCGGCGAAATTTGGCGTTAATGGGTTATGGCAGCAGACGACCGATGCGAGTGCCTTTGATAACAGCACGACATCGCATGCACCACCTCTCTTGGGCTCGTGACCATATTGATCCCACCCTAGACAACTGGAAATCGTCGCCTTTTAAGATGAATTCCAATTCCAGTTGGTAAGAGCTGGTGTTAGGTTTCGAATGTGGCACGAACCCCCATGAAGCCATGGTCCAAAGCTGTCAAGAAGATAATGTGCAAGTTGGTGGTAGCGCCATAGTGGTGAAGCTCTGTTTACATAGTCAAACTGAACCAGTCATTGATTAGAAATGGTTATGTTGGACTGCTTGGGGTTCATTTGCAGCCAAAGAACGATGGAATATTTATGGATGACAATGCGCCATGTGACCAGTCTACAACTGTGAGCGACTGGTTTGAAGAACTTTCTGGACGATACGAGCGAATGATTTGGACATCCAGATCCCCAGATATGAATCCCGTCGAACATTTACGTGACGTAATCGAGAGAGTAGTTCGAGCACAAAATCCTTCACCGGCAACACTTTCGTACTTATAGACGACTATAAAGGCAGCATGGCGCAATTTTCTGCAGGGCTCTTTCAACGACTTCTTGAGTCCATGCCATATCGAGTTTCTCAACTACTCCGGGCTGAAGGAGGTTCGACAGGCTATTAGGAGGCATCACATGACTTAGGTCACCTCACTGTACGTAGCAAGTGGCAATTAAAAATTCCAATCCGACTTCATTTGATTCCCGAATGGGAATGTCTCTTAAAAACTAATTTAAATGCTTTTCTTAATATCCATCTTTCGATTAAAAGTTTGTAGGACTTCGGATGTTCACTTACGTAACAAAATGACACACCTGTAGCCGTCTTTCGATGTTATTTATTATGTATCAACCAGTTTCGGTGACTCAACACACCATCTTCAGGCCATGACTGACCCTGAGGGGGGTGAACTACAATCGTAAAACGATCTCATCAGTGACCAACATGTGTGAGCTGACTTCCGTAGACTATTATAACAGCGACGTTGTGCTGCAACTACCAAGACCAATTTCAGCTGGTAGTTGACGGCTGCAGACACAACATCGCTGTTACAGTAGCCTACGGAAGCCAGTTGACAGATGTTGGTCACTGATGTGATCGTGTATACGATTGGAGTTCACCCCCCCACTCCTACGGTCAGTTAAAACCTGAAGGCACTGTACTGAGTCACCGAAACTGTTGCTAAATGAAAAATAACATAGATAGGAGGGCTTTAAGTGTTTCATTTTATTACGTACTTAAATACTGGTGTATTCTACCACTTGCAGTTTTACTCCACCATGTCACAATGAGTTTAACGAGTTTTAAAGGAAAGGGAGATGCAACAAAGATAGAGTAATGAAATTAACTTCGATTACTACGAAAACTAGCCAATCTATGGAGAAATTGCAGAGCATTCATATTCCGATAAATTTGTCTGTATAGATACTGTAATAATGCTCAAGGTCATGTCTGTATTTTACGTTTCATCATGTACGAAATGTCCATAGGAATTTACCTGTGATAAAACGTAAAATCTGTTGACATTTATGTCTAATTATGGCGTGTTCCACACTAGAATTGCCAATGTCCTTAGTGATCTCAAACGCTTTGTCCTAGATTGTTCTGCCTAACGAACAGAAAAAAGTCGAAGTGTTATCCTTGAATCTGAATGCAGACTAATTAACAAGTGGCGACCTGAGACCGCTGATTAGTCCTTTAATTAATGCAGTCCTCCCTTTGCTTCGTCTGTGCGCAGTGCGATGTACAAGATCGCGGACTCTGCAGCTCATTGGTTATTCTGTTGGTGTCTTTGCAGTCGTTGCGGTGTATGCGGTGCAATTAAGTATGTCATACTCCTCGCTTGCGTCCTGGTAGGAGTACATCTTTGTTATTTACTAATAATTGGCGGAATATAAGCGAATTAAAACAGTTTCAGCAGCGCGTGACTTAAATTTCCGCTCACACAGTGAACAAATGTTTCTCTTGTTTCGTGCTTTCAAGTGTAATGGCTAACGATCACGGACGCAGTTTTGGACAGAAGAGATTACTCTTACGGCCTTGGCTGCTCTTGTGTTATGTTTATTAGACCGTGGTTCAAGGTTTATTCCTGTGTCTAATGTTTTTTGTCTTCCAGTGCTGGAAGAACCATCAAACTCTCTAAGAACTCAGACAGGAATTGATGCATGCTTGGCGAGCCGAAACGTTGTACGTATCCAAGTCATACAGGTCGCTATGCAAGGCAGGTCGATAAAGGAGGCTGGTGCCGTTCCCACACAGCATAGCTGTTGTGCAGGGGAACCTATACACCAGGGATCGAAAAAAACACGATTTTGCCCATATCTCCACTTCTATTGGAGCTAGGAGGTTATAAAACCTACACTGCTCATACTTGTCAGGTCTGATGTTTCTGTGTCAAATCTGACTGCACTCGATTCAATCGATTCCGAGGACTGGGAGGAGGTCCTGAGAGCACACACACACACACACACACACACACACACAGATCTATATATTTATGTATATGTAGAAAAGCGTAGCCCATGACTAGAATGGCATTCTGTGGTGCTTCCCAGGACCTTCTCGGCATATTATGAAGTTGCAGTTTCTGCAAGTTAATCCCTAATGCTCTCCTGCAATGGTGTCTCAGCCCCCAATTGAATCATTTGTTCAGCATGGATGTCAAAAGCAATCTTGCCTTTCCATTGCCACGAAATGTGAGAAAGTTGGCACCTTTGTAATAGTATTTTCTGTTGTTTCAAACCTATGTATCGCCTCCCATTCAAACTCTGTACCAACCTGTCTTGCGTATCTGAATTCCATATCCTATTATTGTCCCATCTATTTTCATTCTTCGAGGCACTTTTACAGTCATTACACAACGCTGTCGCCCCTGCAACAGAATTTGGGTTGAGAAGAGAGGACTTTAATTTCTATCGTTTGTTCATGGGAGTTGATCCATGCCGACTAATATTCGCTTCCTAGCTGAAATTCAGTGATGACTGTGCAGTTTTGAAAATGTAAGTGTCGCTTTTTGCTCTAGCACAAGGTGTGAGTCTACTATTTCGGCGTTCATATTCTGTGCAGTTCACATGTATCTGGTGTTTTGGGCATCTTGGATGTGGAATTCATCGAGTCATTTACCTTGTTTATTTGAGAAAATGAGTTGCGCAGGTGAGAAACTCTGAGTTTGTTGTCACTTAAGTCTTTCTAGCGATTTCAGTTTATGTCCCACATAATCAACGTTAGTATTTCATGTTACTTTTCTGTTTTTGTTTTTCAGGAGTCATATTGCAATAAGATTCTATGTGATTTTGATTCTGAATAAATGTTTAATATTGTAATATCGGCATCCATTTATAAAAAGTACAGCTTTTCCCATAACTACGCGACCTTTATTTTACAACAGTTGTAAGGAATATATTTATGTGTTGTTGCAGTGTGATGCTGTTGCCGTTGTGAACAGTGGCCGAACATCCATACCGGTTTGTTGTGATTAGGAGTGTGTAACGTTCGCAGGTTTTTATTTCGGAGGTCAGACAGTTACTTACGCAGTTATTTTCGGGACCAGGTTATGACTCGTTCCGCCGTGTTACCTGTATTTCCGAGACGACAACTGATTTTGTGTTCGTTCAGAAAAGATAACGGAAAGCACTGTAATAAAACCTGAATATTGTCACATTGCGATCGAAAAAGGAGGTGAACAGTGAAAACTTAGTTTTTCTGTTGTCTAATCCAACCATATCTACAATTTAGTATGTTGAAGCGTGGATATTATTATTTGCTCAAAAGTAACGAAACGGTAACACTGTTATTTTAAGGTAAGTTGAATATTGTCCATTCTCAGTACACGCCACACCAAGCACGCTAGAGATAAGAAGATTAGCCTATAACTTTGTGGCAGTGCAAAAGCTACGAGGGTCCACCAATTTTTTTGTGTGTGGGAGGGATCAATCTTCTAGCTGGTTTGTGCGGCCCGCCACGAAATCCTCTCCTGTGCCAACCTCCACATCTCAGAGCAGCACTTGCAACCAACGTCCTCCATTATTTGCTGGATGTACTCCAAGCTCGGTCTTCCTCTATAGCTTTTGTCCTCTACAGCTCCCTCTAGAAACATGGAAGTGATTCCCTCATGTATTAAAAGATGTTGTATAGTCCTGTCACTTCTTGTCAGTGTTTTCCACATATTCCTTTCCTCTCCGATTGTACACAGAACACACTCACCCCGTACCTAATCAGTCCACCTAATTTTCAACATAAGCCTGTAGCACCACACCTCAATTGCTTCGATTCGATTCTACTCTGTTCCGGTTTTCCCGCAGGCCATATTTCGCTACCATATAATGCTGTGCTCCAAACGTGTATTCTCAGATATTTCTTCTTCAAATTAAGGACTCTGTTTGATACTAGTAGACTTCTCTTGGCCATGAATTCCCTATTTACCAGTGCTAGTCAGCTTCTGATGTCCTCTTTGCTCCGTTAGTCATTGGTTATTTTGCTGACTAGATAGCAGTATTCCTTATCTTCATCCATTTCGTGACCATCAGTCATGATGTTAAGTTTCTCGCTGTTCTCATTTTAGCTACTTGTCATTACTTTTGCCTTTCTTCGATGTACTCTCAATATATATTCTGTAGTCACTAGACTGTTCATTCCATTCAGCAGATCATGATATTCTTCATCACTTTCACTGAAGATAGCAATATCATCGGCGAGTCGTATCATTGATATCCTTCCACCTTGAATTTTAATTCCACTCCTGAACCTTTCATTTATTTCCGTTATTGCTACTACGATGTACAGACTGAACAATAGGGGCGAAATGATACGTGGCTGTCTAACACACTTTTCAATGCGAGCATTTCTTTGTTGATCATCCACTCTTATTATACCCTCTTGGCTCTTGTACTTATTGTATGTTACCCGTCTCTCCCTATAGCTTACGCCTATTATTCTCAGATTTTCAGACATCTTGCACCATTTTATTACACTGTCGAACGCTGTTTCCAGGTCGACAAATCTTATGAAAGTATCTTGATTTTCTTTTAGTCTTCATTCCGTTATCAGCCGCAACGTCAGAATTGCCTCTTTCGTGCTTTTACATTTCCTAAAGTCAAACTGATGGTCGTCTAACATACCCTCAACTTTCTTTTTCAATCTTCTGTATATTACTCATGTCATCAACTTGGATGCATGATGTGTTAAGCTGATTGTGCAATAATTCTCACACGTGTCAGCTCTTGCAGTCTTCGGAATTATGTGGATGATATATTTCCGAAAGTCAGATGGTATGTCATGTGAGTCATACATTGTTTACATCATCTAAAGTTGTCGGCTAACTGCCACTTTCCCCAGTAATGTTAGAAATTCCGATGGAATGATCTCTTCTGCCTTATTTGATCTTAAGTCCTTCGAAGCTTTCTTAAATTCTAATACTGGATCCCCTATCTCTTCTAAATCTACTCCTGTTTCTTCTTTTATTACCTCAGACGAATCTTCACCCTCATAGAGGCCTTTAGTGTTCTCTCTGCACCCATCCGCTCTCACCTCTTCATTTAACAGTGGAATTTCTCTTGCACTTGTTAATGTTACCACCATTTTAATTTCACTGAAGGTTATTTTGACCTTCCTATATGCTGAGTCAGTCCTTCCGACAGTCATTTCTTTTTCGATTTCTTCCCATTATTCATGCGGCCAATTCGTCTTAGATTCCCTGCACACTATTTGT
Organism: Schistocerca serialis cubense; assembly: GCF_023864345.2. NCBI lineage: Eukaryota > Metazoa > Arthropoda > Insecta > Orthoptera > Acrididae > Schistocerca > Schistocerca serialis. The sequence continues at coordinate 287,158,273 of NC_064644.1, read as the reverse complement.
TTCATTTCTCAGAGGCTCGTATTTCTGTGTTCCTGAATTTCCGTGAATATTTTGCACATCCTTCTTTCATCGATGAGGTGAAGCAAGTCTTATTCTACTCATGGTTCCTTCGCAGCCACCTTCTTTGTACGTACGTTTTTCTTTTAAACTTCTGTGATTGACCTTTCCAGAGATTTCCATTCCTCATCAACTTTACGGTCTACTGAACTAATCCTAATTGCAGTATCTATAGACTTAGAGAACTACAAGCGTATCTCGTCATTCCTTAGTACTTCCGTATCCTACTTCTTTGCGTATTGCTTCTTCCTAACTAACCTCTTGAACTTCTGTTTACACTTTGTCACTATTACATTGAGATCAGAGTCTATATTTGCCCTTGTATGCCCCTTAAAATCTAGTATCTGATTTCGGAATCTCTATCTAACCATGATATAATCTAACTGAAATCTTCCCCTACCACCCGCCCATTTCCAAGTATACTTCAGCCTCTTGTGACTCTCGAACAGAGTATTCTCTGTTACTATCTCAATTTTATTACAGAACTCAATTAGTCTTTCTCCCCTCTCATTCCTAGTACCAAGCCCATATGCCCTGTAACCATTTCTTCTACTCCTTCACCTACAACTGCATTCCAGCCCCCATGGATCTTCACCTCCCTTTACGTACTGTATTACACTTTCAATATTCTTATATACTTTCTCTATCTCTCCATCTTCATCTTGTGAGGTTGGCATGTATACCAGAAATACCATTGTCGGAGTTGGTTTGCTATCGATTCTGATAAGAACAACTCTATCACTGAACTGTTCACAGTAACACACCATCTGCCCTATCTTCGTATTCATAACAAATCCTACTCGTGCTATACCATTTATGCTGCTGTTCATATTATCCTCTACTCATCTGAACAGAAATGCTTGTCTTCTTTCCATTTTACTTGAATGACCCCTACTATTTCAGAATTTCTAGATTCCCAGCTAAGTTCCAGCTTCTGAAATTCTACCCCCCACCCCCCACTCAACTCCGACTCGTAGAACGTTATCCTTTCATTGGTTATTCAGTATTTTCCTTATGGTGACCTCCCTCTTGGCAGTCCTCTCGCGATGTTCCGGATGGGAGACTATGCCGGAATCTTTTGCCAATGCAGATATCATCCTGACACTTTTTCAATTACAGGCCACATGTTGTGTGGATACACGTTACGTGTCTTTAATGCAGTGGTTTCCATTGCCTTCTGCATCCTCATGTCGTTGATCATTGCTGATTTTTCCGCCGTTAGGGCCAGTTTCCCACCCGAAGGACAAGAGAGTGCCCTGAACCTCTGTCTCCTCCTCCGCCCTCTTTGACAAGGCCGTTGGCAAAATGAGGGTAGCTTCTTATGCCGGAAGTCTTTGGCCGCCAATCCTGATTATTAATCAGAATTAAAGCGGTGGCGGGCTTAGAACCCGGAACCGATGATGTTTTGATTACTAATCAAAGACGTAGGGGCCACCATACTACTTCTAAACCAAGAATGAAAGAGAGCCGGAGCATATCCCATGCAGCTTTCTTTTGTCCTGTTTTCTAGAAACTTTAGATGATGGCTTATTCCTAGCAAACATCCTTTACAGTTCTGTCCTCACAAGTTACAGGGCAGACACAGTTACAGAACATTTTAGTTAAGTTGAATGCAGCACGAATTAACTCCGTTATCAATATTACAATAATAGTACAAAGACATTCATTACACACAGCATAAACTGCAAAAACAATTTGGCAGATGTTTTTTCAACTGCCTTTATTCGTGCCAAAGACGAAGACATATCACAATGAAGACAGGTGGTGTTTACATAGTTCTCTTGTGAATTTCGGTCACGAGCTATTCTTTTTGATATAGTCACACTTTTATTGCTAGTCTTCCATCGGCCATAGGTGTTCTAGGCTATTTTTTATCTTCTTTTACTTCTGCTGTATAACCAGAGTAATTTGTTTTTGAGCCACTAAAACACCTTTTTTACTTAACAAAAACTGTGTTTTGTTCTATTGTCTATATTACCTGAGATCTTTTTAACCTCTCGAACTGCAAGTCTTAGAAAAAAATTTTATTGCTGTGTAACGTTTGATTAGAAATCTTTTCTTTTTTACCATTTACGCTAAGATAAACGTACATGTGAAGTTTTATCCAGTTATACCCTATTTCAAAACAACAATTAAAGGTTGGCACCACTTTTGACTTAAGTGGCCCATTCAAGCCGCCGTTTATCTACATTTATTTTCAGTCTTCATTATTTCCAGCATATTTTTGAAAGTCAGACCTCAAACGCACCTATGCGCCCGAGAAATTTTAATCCAACTATCCCATTGCACATCTCCCTTCTATATCATCTGATAATCCACATTTCACACCATGAAATCCAACTGGACCTCTGTCCCCCACATCTTTGTGTATCCTTTCCTATCTTCACTTCATTCTAACCCAAACCTGGTTCACCCTCACAAATTACTAATTTCCCATTCTATCACAAATATACCTGAACATCTCTTCCCATTATTAACCGCAACACACCACTCAACCAATTAAGCTCATTACTATCACCTGCTTCCTTAATTCTTTCCTTTCACTTCTAAGGCCTCATTTCCACCATTCGTAGACACAATCCATCTAACATGTCCTGTCACAAAACCCAGCATATCACAACTATACTCACTTAACAACTCTACATAAACCGTAAAGTCTCACACATTACGCAACCTTAAACGGTATCTTCACTTCCTCCTGTGATTTGGCCTCATCCAGCGTAAGAACTTTGCTTACAGTGTAGGTCACAGGAATAGTTATTTTCAAATGTCTCACTGGCTACGTTTTGATGAAAGTTAACAGTCACTAAGTTTAGTCTCATATATGGAAATGTAATTTTAAAAACTAGTAAATATTCATACTTTTTCAAAGTTTTAAATCCATTGAAGTTGTGTTTATCGTTAAGCTGAAGAGCGGAATACTGATTTAAGCCATTGTGTCGCTGAAAAGATTAAACCAAGGACAGTAAACATTCACACAAACGTATTTTCTTGACTCTGACAGACAAATTTGAAGTTTAAATAAGAAGCCAGTAGATAACAAATCCGTATGAAACGATGTTACCTACCTGATGTTTTGACAATGCATACCAGTTTCTTTCCCAGCAGTTACTGGGAGATACTGTATTTTTTTTACATAATGTGGGAATAACTTATTTTGTCTCAAATAGATTTCAACATGTTATACGTACCAGTTTATTTGTTTATGTGGGTGACTAGTGTCAATAGTTTTACTCAATAATGACGATTTATTTTCGTACCTGTATTAACTACATGGATACCGATATCGACATCTACATCTACATCCACATTCTGCAAGCCTCCTGACGGTGTGTGGCGGAGGATACCTTGAGTACCTCTATCGGTTCTCCCGTATATTCCAGTCTCGTATTGTTCGTGGAAAGAAAGATTGTCGGTATGCCTCTGTGTGGGCTCCAATCTCTCTGATTTTATCCTCATGGTCTCTTCGCGAGATATACGTAGGAGGGAGCAATATACTGTTTGACTCCTCGGTGGAAGGTATGTTCTCGAAACTTCAACGAAATCCCTTACTGAACTAATGAGGTCTCAATTATCTACTGGAGTTTATCTATCATCTCTGTAACGCTTTCGCGATTACTAAATGATCCTGTAACGAAGCGCGCTGCTCTCCGTTGGATCAACCCTATCTGATACGGATCCCACATCGGTGAGCAATATCCAAGTAGTGGGCGAAGAAGTGTACTGTAACCTACTTCCTTTGTTTTCGGACTGCATTTCCTTAGGATTCTTCCAATGAATCTCAGGCTGGCATATGCTTTACCGACGATTAATTGTATATGGTCATTCCATTTTAAATCACTCCTAATGCCTACTCCCAGATAATTTATGGAATTAACTGCTTGCAGTTGCAGTCCTGCTATATTGTAGCTAAATTACACTTGTAGTTAAATTACACTTGTCTACATTGAGATTCAATTGGCATTCCCTGCACAATTCGTTGCAGATCCTCCTGCATTTCAGTACTGTTTTCCATTGTTGCAACCTCTCGATATACTACAGAATCATCCGCAGAAAGTCTCAGTGAACTTCCGATGTGATCCATAAGGTCATTTATATATATTGTGAATAGCAACGGTCCTACGACACTCCCCTGTGGCACACCAGAAATCACTCTTACTTCGGAAGACTTCTGTCCATTGAGAATGATATGCTGCGTTCTGTTATCTACGAACTCTTCATTTCAATCACACACTAGTTGTTGCCTTTCGTAAAATAAACGACGTTGGTCTCCGTTCCAGATTATTAGATCCCAGTAAGACAAAATCGTTGACTTGAAACTATAGATAATACGGACAAAATGTGATTCTTGTCGTGGTTTGTTGAACGAAGCAACACCACGAAATTATGCTCCTTTCAGCGGACTTAGGCCTTGTCAAGATGAAAGGATAATCAATTGTCTGTTGTCAATCTAAGGACGCGGTTATGGAGCAAAATACATACCGTACTGGAAACAGCAAATGTTTACAAAACTAAAACAAAAATTTATTTATCTGACCCACAGTACTGAACTGGCACTGCACATTTGAAATTTCTGTATTCCAGCATATTGGGGATCCTGCATATTCTGGTCGTCAGAGGTTAGCACAGTGCACGCCAACGAAGAGAAGGTAAAATGCTACATTTCTGTAGAGAATGTAAGTTAGCAGAACAATAGCTACGCTAGTGTTCGCTAAGTTACATTCGGATAACTTTCTTTCAGCTAAGTTACACTCTCCGCGGATCAGTAATATTTATACCTCTCTTCGTCGGTTTAGGGTATGTTGGGGTGCAATCCAGTATGGGGAGAAACAAGGAACCCACATATTTCTCTTTACGAGTCGGTAACATTGTTTTTTTTTTTCTTTTTTGCCGTCCGACTATGAAGACAGGAGGGAATATCTGTATGTCCATGAAGCTTGCAAGTATCAGAGGCATTCTTGTTGAGTAGAATAATTTATTACATTTTTGTGGTTGTGTACCTAACTTCGTGATATTTTGTGTTGAGTAGGTAACTTATACAGTCGTATTAGAACCTGAAACTAGTAATATAATGAATAACATGGTTAATCGGCTTTATGAATATATGCCACGTTAAGCGATTATTCGCCTTCTTTCTTATGCAGGGGGAATTTTACAGCTGAGCTACAGTTGGGGTAAGAGCGGGTAGAAGCAATGGGTACAGTCGGAATTACCTGATATTACTCCATGGCTTCATCACTTATAACTTATATGAGGGTGACGGAAGACGTAGACGCCTTAAATGGTACGCTACGTTCGTGTACCCGTTTAATAACTACAATTTAATAATTACTTTTAGAATATATAAGTATTTTGTGCGAATTTTTAGATTATTTTTGCCAGTGAAAGTGTGAGTAATAACCCCTTATTGAAGAGGTGATTTTATTTTGAGATGGGACCATTAAACCTTTTATACGATCAGGAAATTCAGATATGGTTTGACAGCTATCCGGCAAGAATGACAATCCACTACCAAAAAGCTCAGTGGTTCGGACTTTCAAGTACTAGAACAGCAACAAAGCAAAAAAACCTATCTGCGTTTAAAAAGACGGGTATTTACCCGCTTAATACAAATATATTTGGTGAAGGGTTTTTGTACCATCAGATACAACAAAAAGAACAGAAAAATTTCAGTTACTGAATTTTCTCCACATCCTGGTCCGTTGACTGACGTGCAAACGTAGTCATCATTCACTGTATCACCCGAGAGTGGGTAAAGCCGGTTGCTCATTGTGACAGACTGTCGTCTGGAAAGTGAAGAGGAAAATGCGACTTGATCTGACTACAAAAATGAACTCAATGCAACAAAAGCATATTCCCGGCAGATTAAAAAGTTTTTGAAGGACCTCGGTTCTAGACCACCAATAAGCTTTACATGAGTCTGAAGACGTGTGAGGCAAACAGCTATTCTGAAAAGTGAAAAACGCATTGTACTCTTTGCAAAGACACCTACTCGTTAACAAAGAAATCAGTCTGAGAAATGGGCTCTTGAGGATTTTGAGGATTGTACAACGTGGACTGAGGATGACTTGCAAGAGAATTGGAGTGTCCCACGGCACAGACGGAAAATATAACACTGCCCGTTTCAGCCCCACATAGTACCTGCTTTTAACCCAAGGTAACCGTATATTGCACAATGCTGACTTATATTGAATATAGCTTAAATCATCAATGTTGCTCATACCTTGCTTATCTTTCACATACGTCCCAATAGTGAAGACTGACATTATTATCTAGCTTTCTCCTTAGCTATCCGATTTTACCTCAGACCTGTGTGTTAGTACAGGACAGAAAAAGCCACATTTTGGTTACATTTTTAGTAACGTCATGTTCATATGAATGTTACATCGTGATAGAGGCCCAGTGGTGAGGAAGTGAATTACACAAGTGTTTTGTTGAAAATAACGTACTTATATCCATGTCTTCGTAACGAAGAAAGTTACAACAAAGGAAATCATGTTGTTTAATATCCCCCTAGCTGCTTCATACATATCTCATTTTGGTTTGAGTCAAAAACGTACTTGTGATGAACAAGATAAATATATGAACAAGGCACTGTCGTATTTAACTAGAATGCTTCGAAATATCACAGACGGGATAAATCAAGCATGAGGGTACAGTTGCAAAACGCTGTACTAGGGAAAGCACCGTTCCTCTCTTTTATCGTTGTATTTGTGTCCAGATTTACGTTGCTCTGTCAATAGCTGTGGCAATCTACCTAACACGTAATACTCAGTGGCGCGACGACTCACGTTTTACAGACCAATATCCCTCGATTTACGCATTCCTTGTGTGATATTTTCCGTCTGTCAGGTGTTGAAAGTTATACTACCAATAATCCAATGCCAGAACCCAATATCTGGAGACAGAATATAGTAACACATGCAGGTGCTCCAGTGATATCTCTCGGTTGCTGTCCGAACGTCTGTTACATTTTGCTTACCGCGTCAGATTTCGCGGTGAGCCTTTCGTATTCAGTCAAGGATTACGGGAATAGTTCCGGTTCTTGGAAGCGGAGAGACCACCCCAGTATTTCTTGTCCTGAATGGTAGCCCAGCGGGAGACAATTTATTGCCCGCTGTGGCTCTGGGAATGTATTTCACTGTCCAACCAGCTGTGTAGTTTTATTAGTACCGCACATAAGCACACTCCGTATTTATTTTCGTGTAAGTGTAGAGCATGCTGCTGTTAAAGTTCGTGGCCTGTGATTAATGAGTCTCACAAGGAACTGCGTAAATTTATTTCTGAGAGACCAAGAGAGACAGAGACAACTGTCTGAAATGACTTCCTCTCCGAATTAACTCAATATTTATCGGGTTCTTCCCAAAGTCCTCATCCGCGGTAAACTGTTCTTCGTTGCTGAGAATCAGATGGCTACTAGAAGCGTACTTAGTTCTCGCATTTAAGTATAAGATATAACGGAAGACAGTGAAAAAACTGTCTCAATGTGAGAAATGTGGAATTTAATACAAATTATTCGCCGGTTGGGACAGCCAACACATATTGCCCAGAAGGCTGCTTGTCACTTAACTCGAACGAAATGCACTGCATATAATTCATGTTATGGAAAACTTGTAAAAGGAGTAATATCAAATCAGAAGATAGTAAAATTATCGGAAAAATTAATCTGAAACTTTAACTAGTGCTGTAATGAAATTTTCTTAAGTATAAAGTTTTCAAATGAATATTCTCTACTATTAATTTAATAAACATGCTATCAACTGCAAAGGAAGTGAGCCGATCCACGACTATTGATCTTTACCTCAATCTGTACAACGGAATATGATAGGAGTATAATAAAAAAATACAAACTTGTTGACATTCATTTATTTCTCAGGTGTCGTGGGATCCTCGTAGCCAAAGATACTTGCTTAAGGAACGAGTCAGTACACAATTTATGGAATGCTGGTTAAAAAATTTATAAGGAAAATAAACAATTAGTAAAGCACAAAAAATTTGCACGTAGTATGTGAATAAATAACGAGTGACAAAATTTCTTAACTGAAGAGAGTGTGCTACATTGAAAACTTTCAACTTGGATCAGAATACTTGGGATTTATCACTCAATTTTTTTTGTTCTGCTGGAATTCCATTAGAAATGAAACATGATGAATAATGCACATCCATCTCTACAGCGCTGCAGAAAGTGTTCATTAACTGCATATCTTTTGTCTCTCTAGTGTTCATTGAAGAAATTTTGCATTTTCTTCTGAGTGAGTCAAAATGATGAAGAAAAAGTTCATGATGGACTATAAACTATGTATAGGGATGGCAGAACTCTAATGTTACTGTTTCTCAATGTTTTTTAATAATAGCTATTATTACGGTACTAATAATTCGCATATTCCTTCAATATGTCGTCATGAAACCGGGAATTATATGAATTAGTATGAAGTTCGACACCGAAAACACTGTTTACACATCTGCATACTGTGTAAAGATGTGTTCCTGTACAGTTATAGGAAAACATAAACCTGATGGTCTATCGCACAAATCCCTAGGAATGGTGACAGGTAATGTACATGAATACTTCCCTAACGAGAAGCATTGAAAACGTCTTTCCCTGTCCCCCGTTGAAATTTTAAACCGAAATTAATTTAAGAGTGTTTTATTTTCATTGCAACATTAGTTTACTTCTTGAATCTCAGTATGAAGATACAAAAGATGTGCTTTTTTGATAAATGAATAATTCCCTAGCAAAACATACATTGCGGAGATACAATCAGATGAAAAAAATCATGGGAGTCCTTCCAGTATCGTGTCCGACATCCTTTCGCGCGGCATAGTGCAACAACTCGACAAACCATGCACTCCACAAGTCAGTGACGTCCCCTGAAGAAACATTCAGCTATGCCACCTATACAGCCGCCCATAATTGCCAAAGTGTCACCATTGTAGGATTATGTGCACGAAACAGTCTCTCCATTACGTCACATGTCGGGCAATCTGGGTGGCCAAATAATTCGCTCGAATTGTCCTGAACGTTCTTCGAACAATTGTGGCCCGGCGACATTGCGCATTATCATCCATAAAACTGCCATCGTTTTTTGGGAACATGAAGTCCATGAATGGTACTAATGGTCTCCAAGTAGCCGAACATAATCATTTCCAGTCAATGATCGGTTCAATTGGACCCAAGGACCCAATCGATTCCCACATAATTACGGAGCCACCACCAGCTTGTACAGTGCCTTGTTGACAACTTGGGTCCAAGACTTCGTGGGGATGCGTCGCAATCTAATACTACCATCAGCTCTTACAAAATGAAATCGGGTTTCATCTGAGCAGACCACGGTTTTCCAGTCGTCCACAGTCCAACCTTTACGGTCACGAGCCTAGGAGAGAGGCTGCAGGTGACGTGGTACTGTCAGCAAAGGCACTCGCTTCGTTCGTCTACTGCCATGGCCCATTAACGCCGAATTTTGCTGCACTGTCCTAACGAATGCCACAATGTAGGTGTACGCTCTCTTAAGTTGGCAGCACGAGAGAAAACTAACTATGCAGACCACAGCGCCCTCAGGCCTACGCTGTGGAGCTCAGCGAGTGTCAGCTTGTTTTCTGCCCATTTCATCAAGAGCAGACGGCCTGGAAACATCGCTTCGACTACCGATTGGGCTAGCTTGCTACTGAGACTTTGATCCGACATGGATTACGGCTTCACACCTACGTGCTCATCGGAGACAAAGTTATATAAGCCTTTATTTGCTTGTGTTTTTTGACTCTAGTGAAAAAAAGTATTAGTTACACGCAGTACTGAACTGCTTCACCTCTCCTGCTCCTACTCGCTTCCTTCACTCTTGGCCTATATTACAGAAGCAGTTCACAGTAGCAGACAACCGCGCCGCCTATCCAGGCGGGATACAAAACGTCCTATATTGATTTATGTGGTTATTTCACGCAGTGTTACTTTATTGTTAGCACTGACTACTCTACGCAAACGCCACTGCTATCGGTTGTTAAGTGAAGGCCATCAGCTACTGCGTTGTCCGTTGTGAGAAGTAATGCCTGAAATTTGGTATTCTCGGCTCACTCTTGACACTGCGGATCTCAGAATATTGAATTTCCTAACTGTTTCTGAAACAGAAGATCCCAAGTTTCTAGCTCAACTACCATTCCGCTTTCAAAGTCTGTTAATTCACATTGTGCGACCATGGTCATGACGGAAACCTTTTCAAATGAATCACCTGAGTACAACTAAGAGCTCTCTCAATGCACTGCCTTTTATACCTCTTGTACACGGTGATACCGCAATTTGTATATGTACATATCACTTTCCCATGACTACGTCACCTCACTGTATTTTAATGAATGTTTCGCTGAAAAAGAGAAAGAAAAGAAAACGCAATAAAATAGCTTTAATTATTGAACAGTCAGTTCTCACTTATATTCAGTGCTTTTAGATTAGGAAAAGAAATCCGTTGGAATTTGATTACTCGATAAATAGTACAATTCTCAAGGCTGTCAATTCAACTAAGTACCTGGGTGTTAAAATTACGAACAACTTCAGTTGGAAAGACCACATAGATAATATTGTGGGGAAGAGGAGCCAAAGGTTGCATTTCATTGGCAGGACACTTAGAAGATGCAACAAGTCCACTAAAGAGACAGCTTACACTAAACCCGTTCGTCCTCTGTTAGCATATTGCTGCGCGGTGTGGGATCCTTACCAGGTGGGATTGTCGGAGGACATCGAAAGGGTGCAAAAAACGGCAGCTCGTTTTGTATTATCACGTAATAGGGGAGAGAGTGTGGCAGATATGATACGCGAGTTGGGATCGAAGTCACTAAAGCAAATACGTATTTCGTCGTGGCGAGATCTATTTACGAAATTTCAGTCACCAACTTTCTCTTCCGAATGCGAAAATATTTTGTTGAGCCAAACTACATAGGTAGGAATGATCATCAAAATAAAAGAGAAATCAGAGCTCGAACAAAAAGGTTTAGGTGTTCGTTTTTCCCGCGCGCTGTTCGAGAGTGGAATGGTAGAGAGAATGTACGATTGTGGTTCGATGAACCCTCTGTCAAGCACTTAAATGTGAATTGCAGAGTAATCATGTAGATGTAGATGTAGGACGGTCTGTATGTTTTCCCAGACATGTTTTCGTGAATTTGCTAAGACATAATCGATGACCTCAAATACGTACATTGCCTTTTCTATGTAGCTCTTCCAAACTACGCATTCTGCTGTCGTACATCCAGGTTCCTAGCAGATCTGATTTACATACTCTTTGCTCGATGTATCTTTTATTACTTATTGTGTATGTGTGTGTGTGTGTGTGTGTGTGTGTGTGTTTGTGTGTGTGTGTGTGTGTGTGTGTTGAAACTGTTCTACATGTGCTTTAGCTGTATTGCTGGTAAAGCAGTTGTTTTGCCTGTAGCAGTAAAATAATTTTCAGCACACGGCACGAACTGGACACACGAACTCTTACCATGTTAATCTCTTCAGTGATCTGTCGTCTTCCACTGGAAATTATTATAGTGCTACAGGAAGAATCTCTGTTTCAGTACCAGGACAGCAAGAGCACATGTAAACAACATCAATACATATAGTCAGTAACGAAACAACATCGCGCAAAAGGTATCCCACGTCATAACTGCTTGGAACTTACATGTTCGGTAGCATAATATTTATCTTTAAAGTGCTGCATAAATAGTACATAACACGAGACTTCACTATGAAACAGAAGAATCGACAACACATTCACAAAAATTATTAACTGTTACGTTGATGTGATATTCGTCGGAGAGTTCAAAGCTAGAATTGTTTTACTGTATCTCCATCAAATTCATTGTGGTTTGCGCAAATGCCAGTTAAAAAAATTCCTACTTGGGGGTGGGACAAGTTTAAAGGTCGCCCGAGGCCTAATCTGCGGGATACCTATTCATATATATATATATATATATATATATATATATATATATATATATATATATATGTTGTTGTTGTTTGCCGGCCGAAGTGGCCGTGCGGTTAAAGGCGCTGCAGTCTGGAACCGCAAGACCGCTACGGTCGCATGTTCGAATCCTGCCTCGGGCATGGATGTTTGTGATGTCCTTAGGTTAGTTAGGTTTAACTAGTTCTAAGTTCTAGGGGACTAATGACCTCAGCAGTTGAGTCCCTTAGTGCTCAGAGCCATTTTTTTTGTTGTTGTTGTGGTCTTCAGTCCTGAGACTGTTTTGATGCAGCTCTCCATGCAGTAAAGCTGCATGCCCTCGGGAAAAATTACGGCCGTAGTTTCCCCTTGCTTTCAGCCGTTCGCAGTACCAGCACAGCAAGGCTGTTTTGGTTATTGTTACAAGGCCAGATCAGTCAATCATCCAGACTGTTGCCCTTGCAACTACTGAAAAGGCTGCTGCCCCTCTTCATACATATATATATATATATATATATATATATATATATATATATCTATGACCACTATTTAAGCATAATTTACTAACACTCTCGTATAAGATGTGAAGTTAACATTTAATAAAATGTTACTCTACAAATTTCGTCAGTAACAGATGCCATGCACTTTGATTTTTGAACATTATCTCACAATACAAAACGTTAGTCGAGATACTATAAAATTACTCATGCGTTCTTAACGTTTATTAGCTCCATTCGCGTAGCAAAGAATGACTATAGTTTAGAGAAGACTTAAACATCACTTTGTCTTTTTTTTTTGCCAGTTAGATAATTTTTAAGCCCCTATAGTGCCTATGAATGTCATATCAATATTGTTAAATATTTAGGCTAATACTGTTTAAATATGATACAAACTTTATTAAGAAACAACCGGTTTCGGCCGACTTTTCTGCCGTGTTCAGGCCTTCAAAAATTTTTGTTGTAAAATGTATTCATTTTGAGTTGTATCTTATCCGAAGTTTCCATTTAGACAAGATGTCGCACATTATACAAATGTTTGTCATAAATAAAACATTTAAAATCAAAAAGCGCCTTGGTCATATATTTCCATATATGTGGCACTGAAAAGGTGATTATTGCACTACAAAAACAAAGTACACAATCAAGATCCACCTATGACGTGGTTATGATGTTTTGGTTTCTGGGGCACTCAACTGCGTGGTCATCAGCAGACCTCTCCTTCTAATTTTTCAAAATGAAAAAATTCAGACTAAGTATGACCCCAAACCTTTAGTAGAGGTTGTGCTGATGGGTATCAGTGTCCTCGGGCTGTTAACGACACCTAGTTAGCCACTAAGGGAGTGGACAATCGTTTCCGTCTCTGTCTGGAAGAGAACAGAGATCCACTGCTAGGTTAGAACAATGAAGCGCAAAGAATTTTGAAAGATTCCAGTTGTATGTCTAACCATTAGACATTAGACATTGGTGTGAACAAAACACACCCTGAAAGGCATTTATACTCGTGCAAACAATAATCTATTTATTAATCATGTTGTAAATATTCAGCTCTAAAAGTGAGTTACAGTTTAACACCTGCTGACAAGTCAACCTTATCGATTCTTAGATTGTCAGCTTCTTTATGGACAATGTATAGTCTTTGTCAATAGGACTAGTCAACATCTGCCTATGACATAAAACTTCTATAAAAGCGTGGATGTCTTCCACTGGATTACAAATTTCAAACCTATTTCTACATTTAGTGTTTTTCCTAACAATTTTACTGAATTTTGGGCTATTCAAAAACTATAATAGCACTGACTAATTGTTACTTCAATTCTTGGTAGAATATTTTATCCATTATGAGTCAGAACACACGTGACATTGGTGTAATATTCTATCAATCTGCAGTGTATAGCTCCATAAACTAACTTCTCTTATTGGATGACCGGTTTCGTCGAGCTACATTGTCACCGTCCGATCTTCTGCTTTGGAATTTTTAGAACATATCCTCTATCAGTGTTTCAAATCACTTCACTTTGCATATGCAGTTTCCTCTATATTTACATTTGATATGTTTGTTTGTAGTGATCTTTGTGATACTGCCTAAACAGGCCATGTACGTAATGAATCTGTCTAAGTGACAGTATCACTTAACGGTGAGAGTAAGGTCTTGTTACCGTGTAGCACAACAGACACTTGTTGCCGTTGCAATATGTGACTTATACAGTATCACGGTATAGATTACAGATTATTACAGATCTCGTTAAATTTAAAAGTACCTTACTGGAATCATAAAAAGTTTTGACCTCTCGATGAAAAAAAGGTCACACAATTCTAGGACTCTGCCATGCAATAAAGTGTCTCGTGATCTATGTTGTGCTTAGTACTGGAAGCTGGAAACCTACACTGCAGCATTCGGCAAGGGACAAGGCCAACACACGGGCATGTCTGAATGATTTAAAAACAAGTGCATTCAAGGATAATTTACAGAAATGGGGTGAAACGTGGTAGATAGACCTACCGTAAACGCAAACTGTGACTGAAGATTTGTGGAAAGAACGGAAAATGTAACTGCGGAAAGCTTGATTTTCTAGTAGCATAAAATGAAATGAACAGCTGTCAGTCTTTGGGAATGTTTCGGTTGTCCGACTCTTCCACTTAGCAGTTTACATCATTTGGTGCGAGGGCATGTCGATAACCGATTTTTTGGGTGAACTTCGTTAAAAATGTAATGCAAACAACCTCCGTCGATAATACCGTCACACTATTTCGTAATAACGCAAAGCAGACGATAGACGAAAAGACTATATAAATAGAAACATTTGCACCAATATTTATAATATGCAAAATGTTCTTTAACATGATAGAATTAGAAAGAACGTGTTCTTAAAAAAAAAATTCAATTGTGTGTGAAATCTTATGGGACTTAACTGCTAAGGTCATCAGTCCCTAAGCTTACACACTACTTAACTTAAATTATCCTAAGGACATACACACACCCATGCCCGAGGGAAGACTCGAACCTCCGCCGGGACCAGCCGCACAGTCCATCACTGCTGCGCCTCAGACCGCTCTGCTAATCCCGCGCGGTCGTGTTCTTCAAACGTTCGAGAACACACACATTTTTATCTCAGTCATGACCTATTTCCAGGTGTTCAAAAACTTCATTATTTCTGTTTTCAGTACAAAAATACTAGCTGTCTTTTTTAGTCTAAAATGAACAGTAAGTAGTACAGCCACGATGTCCCTAGCGGCACGGTACTCAAAGCATGTGCTACTTGTGGTATTTGGATAAATTTTCTCTGCTATTACCATCTTAGAGCTGTGATTCTACGTTAATGTAAATATCTGTTATTCATAAATAGGAGCCACACAGTGGAGTAACAGCATTCATAACACTATTCAGCAAGGTTTACGTTATTTTTAAATCAAGCTGAAGGGGAAAAGGTAAGTGATTGCAGATAACAAATGAAGAAATAAACGAGAAACACAGACCTGAACAAAGATTCCTGAAGCTAATTTCAATTCCAGCAACAGTGAAGTTGCTGCAGTTCTTTATCAGCATAACTGCAGGTAAAATTAAAAAAACTGTTAGACAAAGATGTGTTGTGTATTTTGTTTGACTGTAATATTGAGAATAAAATACAAAAACTGCAAGATGTCTGTGTACCATTAACAGAATATTGCGCCATAAAGTACAGAAAAGAGGCCACCATTAACTTCGATAAAATGATGGCGGTTCCTCTATCATCCTATGGAAGAGAAACCTTGTCTACCACAAAAAAATTTGCAAACTGAAGAGATGAGGTGCCTAGAGGGACGAAGGGCTGCGCAATAAGAGACATGGTATAATAATAATAATGTCGTGTGACGAGGGCCTCCCGTCGGGGAGACCGCTCGCCTGGTTCAAGTCATTCGATTTGACGCCACTTCGGCGACCTGCGCGTCGATGGGGATGAAATGATGATGATTAGGACAACACAACACCCAGTCCTTGAGGGGAGAAAATCTCCGACCCAGCCGGGAATCGAACCCGGGCCCTTAGGATTGACAACCTACAGAGGCCAACCGGCTCTCTGACCGAACAATCACTCAGCTACCAGGGGCGGACAGAGACATAGTTAGAAATGAAGATATTAAACACTTCCAGCATGAATGAAAAATATTCATTCAAACTTGTCGTAAGAATTGGAGGCGACACATCACAAGGATCCCATGTCACGGAATATCCCAGCAGATCATGAACTGTGGGCCAAACGGGAAAAGGGACATTGCAGGATCTCGGAACAGATGGGAATGATTTTGTTTGTGAGTTCGGAACAGGCCAAAGCCTAATCCTTGAAAGGATGTTGATGATGACTATTATTATTATTATTTTTGTTTCAAAGCAAAATTTGTGGTTTATTAGGTAATTTGTGATAACATATGCATGACAAATTATATTGTTTCGAAGACACTGTACAATCACCTCAGAAATGTTATGAAAGACTAAAATCTGAAGTGCTTTCGTGTTACAATGCTTGACATTTATATTGCAATTCGTTCACCGTGAGATCTTCGGTGTCTCAAATTTCGTAAATTGTGTTCATTTTTTATTCAAGTATAGCAGAAGTAGATATGAACTGCCTGATGATGAAAGTTTATATCTAGAAACGTGCACTAATTATCTGTATCAATGTTTCATTATATTTCGAAAATACCCTGTCTGTATTTCGCCGAGAATTTCATACTAGTACTCGGTTGTCGGCACATAGCTAGATCGATGACTGCGTTTCAAATTCCATCAGCGCAAAGGCGTGCAGCGCGCTGGCAAATGCAGCAAGGGGGCGGACGCACACATTTTCCCAAAGGAAACAAGAAACAGTCGGCCAGGACGAATGAATATAGAGACGGCGGCAGCGAGGATCCCCTATTGTTTGCCCGTCTAAAAGCAGATATCGATTGATCGCGTGCCATCTCCCAAGCGACTTCCCTTGTGGCCTTTGCTGTCTCCTCCGTACTTCCTTTTGCTTCCTCTTCCTGTCTTCTTCCACTGTCAATAGAGGTTTGAATAGAATGGAGATGTAAGCATTCATTTAGTCCTACAACACTCAAGTTTACCTTTCTCAATAAGACGACTACCTTTCTTCCATATTGACATACAATTTTGTTGACACAACTTAACCTCGAAAAGTTCTGAGTGTATACCTAGGAGATTAATTCAAAGTCCCTGATGTTGGTCATTACACCGGGACCTTCCAGTATTTTGCGACAGGTTGTGAGTTATTGGTAGCGTTCGACGTAAAGACACAATTAAGGCAGTAATTTGGGAAGACATCTCTCTGAAATTTAGGCAATGCAATCATTGTTAGAGAAATGCATCAGTGTTGTCAGCTGCTATAGTAAAGATGTACTACGCATAACTGCATATTTGTAGGGTTTCTCCACTGGAGTTCATTTCAGATTCTGTTGGATGTGTGACCGCGTCAAGATATAAATAAACAGAACACAGCATGTTGTTCTCAATGGAGAGACGTCTACAGACGTTAAAGTAACGTCTGGCGTGCGACAGGGGAGTGTTATGGGGCCATTGCTTTTCACAATATATATAAATGACCTAGTAGATAGTGTCGGAAGTTCCATGCGGCTTTTCGCGGATGATGCTGTAGTATACAGAGAAGTTGCAGCATTAGAAAATTGCAGCGAAATGCAGGAAGATCTGCAGCGGATAGGCACTTGGTGCAGGGAGTGGCAACTGCCCTTAACATAGGCAAATGTGATGTATTGCGAATACATAGAAAGAAGGATCCTTTATTGTATGATTATATGGTAGCGGAACAAACACTGGTAGTAGTTACTTCTGTAAAATATCTGGGAGTATGCGTGCGGAACGATTTGAAGTGGAATGATCATATAAAATTAATTGTTGGTAAGGCGGGTACCGGGTTGTGATTCATTGGGAGAGTTCTTAGAAAATGTAGTCCATCAACAAAGGAGGCGGCTTACAAAACACTCGTTCGACCTATACTTGAGTATTACTCATCAGTGTGGGATCCGTACCAGGTCGGGTTGACGGAGGAGATAGAGAAGATCCAAAGAAGAGCGGCGCGTTTCGTCACAGGGTTATTTGGTAAGCGTGATAGCGTTACGGAGGTGTTTAGCAAACTCAAGTGGCAGGCTCTGCAAGAGAGGCGCTCTGCATCGCGGTGTAGCTTGCTATCCAGGTTTCGAGAGGGTGCTTTTCTGGATCAGGTATCGAATATATTGCTTACCCCTACTTATACCTCCCGAGGAGATCACGAATGTAAAATTAGAGAGATTCGAGCGCGCCCTGAGGCTTTCCGGCAGTCGTTCTTCCCGCGAACCATACGCGACTGAAACAGGAAATGGAGGTATTGACAGTGGCACGTAAAATGCCCTCCGCTACACACCGTTGGGTGGCTTGCGGAGTATAAATGTAGATGTAGATGTACTATGTGTCGGCTATTACGGCAGGCAGCCGTCACTGCAAGTATTCAACCTCATGAAGCTTACCGTAGCCGAAAGTTCGGTTATTTTATCTTCACGCAGTGACTCTGAAACGTGTAAACTCCTCCCCCCTACTTGAATCTTGATATAAGTTTCCCATTTCAGTCGCTGTTCCGTGGAAAGTGGCATAGAAAGCATAGGGTACGTTGGTCAAGCCTTCTCACCCGAGATCGCGCTAGTTGAGGTGATCCTTTCGTGGATGACCTTAATTGATGTGTTGTATTTCCTCCTACCTGTATTCCGTGAAAATCTCGTAAACGATGCACCAGAGAGCAAATCTGGTAGTGCCTGGACTCTTCAAAACATGTGAGCAGGCTACTTGTGGTTCTAATCAGTGGTGAGGGTAGCAAGTTTCTATGAAATAAGTCCCGGGGTGCCATTACGATGCATTTATTTTCTAATACAGTAAAATGGTATCAGTTTAGTGTAATGGAACGATTATTTCCACAAAAGTAATACGTTCTGATGCACAGTAAAGCAAAACATTTCTCAGGTTGTCCACAAATGGTATGATAAGCTTCGAAGGGTTGTAGAGATTGTCTTGAGGAACAATTGAGAATGGGAACCAGTGTTCGGAGACTTCATCGAAAGACGCTACGCACCGTCGAAGTTATAGGAACGAGCGCCTGCCACTACGCTACACTATGTGATCAAAAGTATCCGGACATCCCGAAAAACATACGTTTTCCACATAAGGTGCACTGTGCTGCCACCTACTCCCAGGTACTCCATATCAGCGACCTCAGTAACCATTAGACGTCATGAGAGCCCAGAATGGGGCGCTTCGTGGAACTCGCGGACTTCGAACGTGGTCAGGTGATAGGGTGTCACTTGCGTCATACGTCTTTACGTGAGATTTCCACACTTCTAAACATTCCTAGGTCCACTGTTCCCGATGTGATAGTGAAGTGGAAACGTGAAGGGACACGTACAGCACAAAACGGTACAAGCCGACCTCGTCTGTTGACTGACAGAGACAGCCGACAGTTGAAGAGGGTCGTAATGTGTAATAGGCAGACATCTATCCAGACCATCATATAGGAATTCCAAACTGCAACAAGATCCATTGCAAGTACTACGACAGCTTGGCGGGAGGTGAGAAAGCCTCGATTTCATGGTCGAGCGGCTGCTCATAAGCCACTCATCACGCCGGTAAATGCCAAACGATGCCTCGCTTGGTGTAAGGAGCCTAAATATTGGACGATTGAACAGTGGTAAACCGTTGTGTGGAGTGACGAATCACGGTACAAATGTCGCGATCCGATGGCAGAATGTGGGTATCGAGAATGGCCTGTGAACGTCGTCTGCCATCGTGTGTAGTGCCAACAGTAAAATTCGGAGGCGGTGGTGTTATGGGTGGCCGTGTTTCTCATGGAGGGGGCTTGCACCTTTTTTTGTTTTGCGTGGCGCTATCACAGAACAGGCCTACATTGGTGTTTTACGCAGCTTCTTGCCTCCCACTGTTGAAGAGGAATTCGGGAATGGCGACTGCATCTTTCAACATGATCGAGCACCTGTTCATAATGGACGGCCTGTGGAGGAGTTATTACACGACAATATCATTCCTGTAGGCCTAATAGACTGGCCTGCACAGAGTCCTGACCTGAATCCTATAGAACGCCTTTGAGGTGTTTTGGAACGACGTCTTCGTGCCAAGTCTCACGTCTCCTGCAGTACTCCGCGAAGAATGGACTGCTATCCATGGTTCACATGGCTCTGAGCACTATGGGACTTAACATCGATGGTCATCAGTCCCCTAGAACTTAGAACTACTTAAACCTAAGGACAGCACACAACACCCAGCCATCACGAGGCAGAGAAAATCCCTGACCCCGCCGGGAATCGAACCCGGGAACCCGGGCGTGGCAAGCGAGAACGCTACCGCACGACCACGAGATGCGGGCGACTGCTATCCCCAAGAAAACTTCCAGCACCTAACTGAACGTATGCCTTCAAGAGTGGAAGCTGTCATCAAGGCTAAGTAAAGGTAAATTATCACTATAATGAATTCAAGCATTACCGATGGAGGGCGCCACGAACTTCTAAGTCATTTTCAACCAGGTGTCTGGATACCTTTGATCACATAGTCTACCTTTTCGGCAGTGAACGTGACTTTGTACACTGACGCTCCAGAGGTGGAACGTCTCTCAATGTTCCATCATCCATCCGATCAAAATACTGTCGTCGGCGACTAAGGCACCCAGCTGATGCTCCTCTAGTAACGTGGAAGACAGTCAGCATCCCCAATGGAATCGGCATCCCGTCGCCTGGGAACACACATTAACTGCTCAACAGGGTTGTTTGCGCCCGGAGCCCACGTCCCCCACTGACAGCGCTGTAACTATTCGTTGCACATGTTTGACACCGTTGTCACATCTTCGGAAAAATCATTTTTGACTATGTTACGATGATTTGAAATGGGTCTCATCTTGATGCTAGTCATCGACTGAATAAAAAAGTAAAATTTGCAATTTCGGACTGGATTTTCGTTGTACTGATTAACTGAAGTTGCTGACCCACAGCCACTCCAGCATTCTGGAAGTTCGTAAAAATGTTATCCAAGTGTCTGCAACAATATTCGTAATGTCAGCGGTCAACAGTAGTGACCGGGTACTTTGCGTCATTACCTTACGTGTTGTGAATGAGTCTGAAAAGGAATAATATGTGTTTCTGCATGCAAGATGTAAACTTCCAGTAGCCAGTAGCAAGTGTATTGGATATGAAACAATCGGAGGAAATTTCTGTGTTGTTCCTCAGGTTTCTATTAGGCGTTGTAAGATGTAGAAAAATCGTTTTATGAGAAACAGCTGAGGTACAGGAGCATGTCTTCACTCAAAGACGATTTCAGCCATGGAAATGACATTTACTCTCAAAATGTATGCCAATTTTTCGTGATCTCAGAACCTACACATCTGTCATCCCACATGACACGGTTATGCAGTATACATTTTTACCTCAAAGACAATCCCACAATTGTGCCGACGGCAGAGGAGTATCACACTTCCGCTTGCTCACTACACGTAAATTAATTTATTTTTCGATTGCTTCCACTTTAGCCGCTAATTCCAACAAAATTGAGAGATGTAACATCAAAGAATCAAGTGCGAAATCACAAAATGAGCTTTCTCGTCCGGGTTTTAATTGAATTGACGTTAATGGACACATATCCAACATGCAAATCTACAAACCCGGCTGGTGCGGCCAATATCCTCCGAGCCCTGAGTAAAGGATGAAATACAAATTCAGCAAACAAATTTTTTGAGAGGATCGCCACAGTACTCATATTCGCAATCGGCTACGAACCCTTATAGCATGCTAATAGAATTATCTGTTATTGCCAAAATTATGAACCAAGTAGTAGTGTCATTGCTTCTACTTTACTGGTAGTTTCATCGGCTGTAGGCTAAATGCAAATCATTGTGATCGCACGCATTAGGAGAAGACAGATAAATGACGTCAGTTTCAACCGACGTTGGAATAGTACAATAATGCCGTCGTACACTCCTCGTAAATATTTATGTCTTACAAATTACTGTATAGTAATCGTTGAATAGTCTGTAATGCATTGGAGACGATATTTGTAAACGTTCTCGCACCATACATGGTAGCTACAAAGCAGAATAAACATAGGTACTGAACAAACAAACACCGTACAAATAGGCCTTGAAGGTCCAATGGTATCGATCAGCCGCCATGTCATCCGCAACCCTTAGCCATCACCTGATGCGGATATGGAAGGCATGTAGTCACAGCACACCGTGTAAGACGTGTTTATTTCTATTGTCTTTTGTGAAACCACAATTTATGAAAGATGTTTATATTTTATTAATACGATTAAGTAGGAATAATTAATATTTGTCATTTTGGAAATAATTGTGGTAGCAGGGATTGTCTGCACCAGAAAGCATTGTTGGCGGGAGATACCGCACTTTAGCGTTCGTAGAGAGCCAGTAGTAAGCGAGATGTGAAGCGAGTCGGTAGCAGGTCTGAAGCGAGAGGTTGAGAGGAGCGGTATGCCTACCCGCCACGAGCTATGATTTACAAGAGATTATAAACGGATGTACAGTGACATCAGCTAACTATTATCATAAGAGGAACTAATATTATTGAAGTATTTTTTTGAGAAACTCACGATTACTGAAGGTATACTTATGCAATGCTAATTGAAAGATTATTGTAAAAATTAAGTCCCATTTGAACGTTAGTAAAATCATTTCATTACCAACATAAATATCTGAAGAATCGTTTTCAGAATATAATTAATTTTTGCCAGCAATACTGCATTACTGATTATAATCCATCCCAAAAGCCATCAACGTAAAACTTTGCAAAATTTTATTGTTGTCAAGAAAAGGTTTAACTATGAATTACGTAACTTCAGTCAAATTAATTAAAGAACAACGTTCGCTTTGCTATCAAAGAATAACGTCAGCTTTGGTAATAAATGTAGCCACTTATTATGACAGCCCACCAGCAGCTAATATAGTAAAACAGAGTAAGTATATTCATGTCGCAGTTCGATGTAGCAGTCACATGGCGATCCAGTAACAGTAACAAAGGTAAGAAAAAGTTTTGGGTTATTGCAGGTAACGACTGAGGGCCACGACGACGACACATTCTATGTTTCGTCGAAATAATCAGCAAATCACTTTTAATAAGCAGCATTTAAATTTGTAAGTGAGGATTGCACTTATTATTGAGAAAGAGAATTAATTTCAAAGGGAAGATTTTATTTGTTATTATTAAGCAAGAGATAGAAATCCTAAGGGAAGGTTTCATAGGTTATTGTAGAAGGGAAGGTTGCGTAACAAAAGAGATATAGAGGAGACGGGAAGGTTTCAACCGCTCTCCCGGCCATTGTCAGTTTTCGTGGCCGATGGTGCCACTTCTCAACGAAGTATCTCCTTAATTGGCCTCATAGGTCCTGAGTGCACACCTGGCCAACAACACTCGGCAGATCCGGGCGGTGACCGCCCAAGTGTTAGCCAAACTTGACAGCACTAAACTTCGGTGATCTGATGAGAACCGGTATTACCACTGGGGCATGGCCTTCGGCATAGGTACTGAAAGGCCAAGAAAATAACACTGACAAAATAATGGACTTCGACTTGGTAAGTGGTTATAATTCCAGCGTGGTTCACATTGCTCTGTCCAATAAGCCAAAAATTCAAATATGAAGGGAAGTAGCAGCATATCATGATAAGAAAGCTAGGTAAAAAATTGAAAACATGTCAGAAGGTTTAGTTTGTGAACCCTGGCAGTTCGAGTTTGAAATATGGATAGCATCAATCGACATTCACAGTGAGAAAAACTAACTTAATAAACTCAGAGGAACTTTATTTTATCAGCATACTTCATTGCAGTTTATTGGAAGGGAATGACCCCGTAAGTAAATAAAAACGTTTCGGTACTGACATCTAACCTGTTAAACATATGATTGTTTATTTTTTCGAAACTCCCATT
This sequence comes from Schistocerca serialis cubense, assembly GCF_023864345.2. NCBI lineage: Eukaryota > Metazoa > Arthropoda > Insecta > Orthoptera > Acrididae > Schistocerca > Schistocerca serialis. Next base: position 287,134,356 of record NC_064644.1, on the reverse strand, counting down.
TTTACCTTCTTTATGTTCATAACTGCAGTGTTATCCCAACCAGATTAAGTCGTATGAAAATGGTACACTATTGTCCTCGGATGATTGTACGGAACGTTGCAAGGCGTTACCCAGGAAATTTCTGTTTATAGACTGGCATTTACCCTCTCCATAAACAGGACCTGTTGAACATTCAACGATGTGTTACGAGAGTTGAATTATAAATGATTCATTTGAAGATTCGAAATATATGCCTATAACTTCGATATACTATTAAGACGAGACACCTCTTTCTTAGTTTCTCACGATGTGTTTATTTTGTGTCAATCCCTCTTTCATTAAATACGTTTCATACACAATGCGGAACGGCTGTAAGGACTGTTTGAGATCCAAAGCATTGCAGCACTTTTTTTTTTTCAGTTAAATACCGTGCGAGCTGACTGTCGGGCAAGCGGGTGACAGTTGGGAATATGTAGGATAGGATTACAGGTTCCACCATTCGTTTTATAACCAATGGAGACCTCCCAAAAGTCGTTTTCGTAACCCATGGATGTCCTTAATTTATATCTGGAATTATTCGTCCCAGAGATATAGATTAATGCCTTGTGCCAGTCTGAATATCTTATGCGTGCAGGGTAATCACAGTGAAGACAATGGCTTGGATATGTGCCGTGTACCTGATACGGAGTTTCAGAGTCTTTGCATCAAACGTCTAAGAATGATAGGTCGTGTTATGAGGAACAACGTTGGCTAGAATTTTCGCTGCTGCTTCCGGGCTTTGCTAGCATTCCCTTTCTATTGGTCATGCCCCAGAGAGGTGGCAGGGGTAGGCGTTCTGCAGTGTAGGCATGTAGTGTGTACTGTATATAATCCAGTTATCTGCTCCACACGAAGCAGTGTAGGAGGAGGGAAATTAAAGTTCCTGATTCATTTATACAATATCTTTCTCCTGTTAGAAGCACTAATTCTTAAGGTTTAATTTGTTGAAAGTGAATCTCTCAATTTAATGGGGTAAGTAACACGCACCGCACTTGGGTAGTAGAGCCTGGTAGTTCGAGGCAATCTCGTAGTCCCAGGGCCGGCGAATGTTAAAGGACGCCCAGCGATCTGTGAAGAATCAGGGAACAAACGTAATGTGAACCTTCACCCCAGGACGCCTGATGCAAGGACCTTGAAACACCGTATAGAGCAAAGCAGGAACGTATCATTCAAATAGTACACGACGGAATTTCTTCCTCAGCCTTGTCTTGCCCGAGCTTGTGTTCCAGCTCTGAGGACATTTTTGTCGACGGGACGTTAAACACTAATGCGATTTACTTACTTTTAAACTTCCTCTTTAGTCCGTACTAGCGCGACACACCAGTTCGTTGAGGTAGATACTGCGGATTACTGCTCTGTCTCTTTAACTGTCAAGCATTTTATATGTATTTCTAAAGACTCATTTAACTCAACACTATCACCTAAAATTCTTTATGTTAAAATTCGTTACTGAGCATAATATGAGAATGGTTTCTCCTTTGCTGGTATCTTCACTTCTCTAGAGAGCGAACTGATCCCGTGAATCCGCATTAGGCTACAGGATTTTTCGTCATTGTATGCTACCCCGCTGTGGGCTGATAGCCTGGCACAAATGAATAGAGATATTTATCAGTAATGGATGGTCCAAGGTCCTTAAAAAGGTGATGATTTGTTATGCGTTGTTCAGTGATAAATAGGAAACGTCGTGGCAGTTAGTTAGTTGTTTAGTTAATTTGTTACATGTTTCTTATTGGCTACAAGTTTTAAGTAGAAATTCGTCAATGGAATAGAAGGAGTTGCCCATGAGAAATTAATTTAAAGTAGATTTAAGCTTGGTTCGCTACCTGTCAGAAATTTTATGTTACTGATCAAAGATCAAAAAATTTTATTGTTGCATGTTGAACTCCTCTGCGATCAACTGACTGTTTTATCAGTGGGTAATAAGGGTAATTTTTCCCCGAGTGTTGTAAGTACGTACACACTGTTCTTCTCTAACAATGTTGAATAATTTATGACGAGTTTCATTAGCTGAGATATGTATTGTAACGGCACAGTTAAAATGACTAACTTTTTCAAGAGATACCTACATGACGTCTGTAGGTGAACACCATATATTTTCTTACTGCTGGCTTCTGTGCAATCAATACTTGCTTTCTAAGTGATGAATTACCGCAGAAAATTATTCCGTATGACATTATTCAGTGGAAATAGCTAAACTATGTCAGAAGATTGATATATTTCTTTCCAAGGCTAGCCATTATACGAAGAATAACGATAGCTGAACTTAGTGTTTGAGATGTAACGTTCTTTTAAAAAATAAAAGCTTTAAGACTATGTTGAATGGGAGTGTAACGTTCGTTAAAAATTATGTTTTGGATTATTAAATTGAAAGAATGTCTGAACTGTGGAATGGGTACTGAACTCGAATTATCGTGAAGCGTGTTGTAAGTACAAGTGCTTACTCTGTGTCACTGTTAGCAAAAACTTTATACGAATTGATTGGGCAATGCAGCTCCATATACCAATAAAGAAATACAATCACTGCAAAATACATCCCGCCCCTTAGGCACTGAATCCTCTGTCTCTGTCCAAAACTGATGACTTTGGTCCCTGTGCACGTAACAAATAAATTAAATTGTCTTACCTCTAAAGCAGCAACTGTAGAACGCGATGTATTCTGTCTCTCATAAAAAATATAAATATGCTAGCTACAGGCTCAGCGGTGTCAATGCTGGCTGTAATATTTACAAATGAACATGAAATTATTTTGGCTGACAAATGAAAACATTTAAGAATAATCCAACTTCTTTCAAAACATATGACCTGGACAGGGAGGCGGTACTGATTGTCGTGAATTACTAACAGTGAATAAAAAAAAATTATGTTGCAAGTTAAGTTTGGCTTTGGAAAAAAATTCAACATTTTACTAACTGATCCACAAACAATGAGATTTATACAGCAAGTATTATCTAACCTCACTAAAAGGTCATAAAAACAAATCATCAAATTATATATTGCTCTGTTAATAGATCTTAGAAACATTACAAAAGTAAAATACCTAACTAGACTTTTTTTATCAAATCAGTTTACGTGCATTCTGAGGTTACTCAACAGTTACAAATTATCAGCTAACTCATCTATACTAACGCGCTGGCAAAACGAAAATCTTAATTATTTAATATCTTTACCTTGGTTGCATGAAGACGTCTGCTTCCATGATCAACAATATGACATACCTATATTAATCTAACACGTAATGGCTTCACAAAGCACACCACAAAAACTGCCTACTCCATCGTCTTTCGCTCACAAACAGCTACCTACAAGTGTGCGCCAAGCGCTTTCTTACTCCAACACTACAATTTCAGACCAGAAATAGTATCTTTGGATCTCTGGTCGTCCACAGTCAGCGATCCGCATTATAAAGCCTATCAGAGACATACATTGTTTATAATAGCACAGTTTCATTTCAATTTACGTTAATATTATTGGCATCTTTGGGTGCTGCATACACATACGTCCCAATAGACTCCTGCAGAGAAGTTAAGTAATATGTTCCTTCCATTTCAAATTTTCATCAATGCGTACACTCAAAAACTTTGAGCATTCTACCCTAGTTACCGACTCCTGCTCATGTGCTAGATTCAAAGAACCACTTAATAATTCTTTGGAAAATATCATTCACTAACTCTTCTGTTGCCCTCTCTCTAACAGAATCTATTATAGGACTAGTATTGTCTGCACAAAGTATCAGTTTTTCTTGTTGAATGTTAAGTGGTAGGTAATTCACATAAATAAAGAATACAAGAGTACCCAAAATTGAGCCCTGAGTGACTGTCTTTGTGATTTTTCTCCAGTCACTAAAATTTTCTACCTTTCCGAAATTGTCTGAATTATTCAGCACAACATCTTGCAGTCAGTTTGTCAAGCATAATTCAAAGCAGCTGTGTGTACTCGTAAAGTTATTGATTTCAAAAACCTTGAGTTTTTCGAAGAGAGTATCATGACTACACAATCAAAGGTCTTGGAGAGACCACAAAAAATTCCAATAGGCGATGTGTTATTATTTAAAGGCTGTAGAATTTGATGAGTGGATGTATAAAAAGCGTTCTCTGTCGAGCAACCTTTTTGGAATCTAAACTGTGATAATCTTAAGTAATTTGTTTCCGCTTAAGTGTGTGTCTACTCTTGAGTACATTACTTTTTAGAATGTTTTGCTAAAACATGTTAGTAAGGGAATGGGACAATAATTTTTAAGTCTGTCTTGTCACCTTTCTAATGATGTGGTTTAAGGTGAATATTTTAACCCGTCTGGAAAAATTCGCTGTGCCAGCAATGCATTGAATTTATCACTAAAGACATTATTTATTGAACTGAAACAACCTTTCAGGATTCTGTCTGAAATACCAATAACCTCTCAAGAGCTTTTATTTTTTAGAATTTTTATAGCTGCATTAATTTCAGTGAAGAATATTAGCGCTGCTTCTAGTTGCTTGAGTTTTGTGGAATGGCATTTTTAATACATTCTTCTGCTTCTTCAATTGAACCATGTAATGCTATATTTGCTGCTACGTTTAGAAAGCGATTGTTAAAAGTACTTGCACCGTGTGAATTATTAGTCGTAACAGTGTCATGTAGTTTAATCGTTATGTAATCTTGCACACTGACTGTCTCCCTGTCTCCCATTTGACCATGTCTGCTACAGTTCTAATTTTATTATGTGCGTTATTTATTTTTGTCAGGATATATATACTTCTGGACATTTTAATGACTGTCCTTAAAATACTAAAGTATTTTTTTGAGAATGCAAGTAATGTGGGATCTTCACTGAATCTGGCCTTTACGTAAATTCCTCCTTCCTCTTACATGAGATTATGATTCCGTTTGTTATTCCCGGTTCACTAAAGTTACGAAACGTGAAATAAAGCATATTTTTAGACGATATATTACCACACAACAAAGCTTACGGAGCTACATCCCTTTATTAATTACGAAAGATTTCGTGGTATGAATTCTTGTAACCTTATACTGGAAGAAAGTTCATACGTCAAGGCAGATGGCAGCTTGGAAAAGACAATACATAGGTTGTATTTTTTTTTTATAGAACTCGAGTAGGTTTGAGTATTAATCAGCTTATATTACTATCTTGCATGTCATATCATTTAATATTCCTGCTAATTTCTCCCATCCGAAGGCAGCCCGCTTGAATACCTGAAATGTTTCTAAGGGCAAGTGCTTTCTTTCTGTGGTCATGGTTTGTATCAAGCACTGGCAACTTTCTTGCATTGCGGTGCTGAATTACGAAGCAGACAGTTATTCTGTAAGTGTTCATGGAGCAGACAGATGCAGCTCATGTACCGTTAAGTTATGAAAAATTCCTTGGTTGTGCATTGTCAACACGCTTAAGTCCCCAACTGAAGTATCACAATGCAGAATGTCATAGTTAAGCGTGCTTAACATTCAGGCAACTACACGTTATACTTTAAAAGTGTGAGCTCTGCGTTTAGGGTTATGAATAGTGCTTACTATGGAGACTACCATGCTTCTCGTATCCTGGTTCTTAAGATGACGTGTACACTTGATTGCATTCCTTGTTAAAAAGTACTAGACAAGCTTACCATTTAGTAATGCATTTTAAGTACGATGGATCGAGTTTCTTCAGGAATCGCTTAGAACACTATATTTTACATGTGGTTGTTATTATTTGCCCCCAAGAGCTCGTTCATAGCACTTAGCAACTTACAACGTCACACTCTGTGTTTTACTATAATCACTATTTTTCACATTTCTTGGTTCACATCTTCCTTGGTCGCGCAGATATAAATGTTTACTGGTTGACAGTTTATCTATACTGTGGACTTCAAATCAAATATCTGTGTAGTTTGCAGTACCGTTACAAATTTGCGTTCCAATTATTAAACGTCAAATAGAGCTCTAATAGCGACATGATGTCAATGGACGTAGTGTGCTACATTTTTCTCAGTATTAAACGCGTATAAGCTCTCCATTGTGCCAGCGCTATAGCGTTTCCGCTGTACATCATCGCCCACACACGACATGTGGGACAATAGCTTGCTTTGGGCGGCCAGTTTGTGAGTGGCAGCAGACGCATTAAATATGCGGCATATGTATAGATTAGCTGCTGTAGCACAAGCAGTGACATGCTGCGCTTCGTCGCACCTGTAGCTACACAGGGACGCTTGATGTTCAATGACAAGGACCTTGCCTTTTCACGTCATCATCCTCTTTTCTTTCTCTTGACAAGAAGCTGTTATACATACCCCATTCACTCTCACGCAAGCGAATGTGCTACCGACACAGCTATCAATACCCGGATTTACACCCCGAACTCCGTTTCATGAGAAAAGCCGTAGGGCGCGTACAAAGTGCATAATGAGTTTAATTCCTTGTAAATGAGGTTGTAATTGTCAAACCAGAAAAAAAATCTGTGACCATGAAGTATGGTTCTACATATTCACCTGTCAATGCAACACGTTTCTTTCCTAATGGAGGGTGAGTTCGAGGAGACAAGCCCATGGCTGGAAAACCTAGCTTCGCTGCCCACCTAATTGAGAGTGGACAATATTTCGTCGTTGCTGTCATATGTAAAAGTACTTCATAGAACGGAATTCGTGGTGGGTTGCATCAATCCAATTAGAAGACTGATGACTCAAAAATAAAAAAATTTAAAAAAATACAAAAAGAGGGGAAAAGGGCACACTAGTGGACCTCCGCGAGGAAATCGCTATTTTTTTGTCATCTGAGATCTTCTCATTCCCGCCAGTTCTCTGTGCAGCTTGTAGCGAAAATCAGCCACTTTTTGGAGCGTTTCTATGGCCATCTACTTGAAGTTAGGAGACGTCGGAAACCAGGAGGAACGTAGGATGCCTAACCGCTTCTCCTCCCTATATGTCAACACTTGACAATGCACACTATAAGAACAAATTGTATTAGAAACTGTGGTGGTTGGTTGTCTCACAGTTTTCCGCTTTTATCTTGCTTGTCAACGTATTTAGCTTCAAACTGTACAGAATCTATGAAATGGTGATTAAATCAAGACCCTAAGCTGTCAACAGGCGTTGATATACATCAACGGGGACTCGAACCCGGGGTCTTCTGCTTACATCGCAGACACACTATCCATCTGAGCCACCGAGGGCACAGAGGATAGCGCGACTGCAGAGATTTATCCCTTGCACGCTCCCCGTGAGACCCACATTCCCAGCTTAATGTCCACACACTACATTCGTAGTGCCCCTGCCCATTACACTCATTACCCACGGCAGACAATTTTACCGAGTTCTGTAAGAGTTCGGGCAATGCTTGTACATCCAACACAGAACAAGAAGGTCAATGGCCGGTTAGCCTTAACAATATGAAGATTGTATCTGTTCTTCCGGACATGTCCGAAAGAACGGATACCATCTTCATATATGTACCTAACCTACGTCAACTGATTTGGCAGCAGTTAATCTATAAGAGAATATCCATCCATCACTATTTCTCAACTGCTAAGGCACTGCAGTTCAAACCATTTTTTTAAGCTAATTACAGGGAAAATACACAGAAATGACAAAAGTCACTGGATAACGACGGCGTTAATATCACGTACACGACGTATAAAAAACGCAGTGCATTGGTGGAGCTTTCATTTGTATTCAGATGTTCATGTGAAAGATTTCTGTAATGATTATTGCCGCACGAAGGGACTTAACACACTTTCAACGCAGAGTAGTAGTTGGAGCTAGGCACATGGGACATTCCATTTCGCAAATAGTTAGGGCATTCAGTATTCAGAGATCCACAGTGTCCAGAGTGAGCTCAGAATACCAAACTTCAGGCATTACCTCTCACCTTGGGCAGCACAGTCGCCCACTGCCTTCACCTAACGACCGACAGCAGCGGCGTTTGCGTACAGTTGCCAGTGCTACATGTCAAGTAACACTGTGTGAAACATTCGCAGAAGGCAATGTGGGACGCACGACGAACGTATCCGATAGTCCAGGCTGCTAATGGGCTAAGGTAGCAGACGACCGACGTTAGTACCTTTGCTAAGAGTACGACATCGCCTGCAGCGACTCTCCTGGGCTCTCGAACATGTGGATTTTACCCTAAACTACTGGAAAACCGTGGATTGTTCAGATGAATCCCGACTTCATTTGGTAAAAAGCTGATAGCAGATTTCCAGTGTGGCGCAGACCCCCCCCCCCCCCCCCCCCCCCTCCAGAGCCACGGACCCATTTTGTCAATAAGGTACTGCGCAACCTGGTGGTGGCTCCATAATGGCGTGGTGTAAGTTTACTCGGAATGAACAGGGTCTTCTGATGCAACCGAACCAATGGGTGACCGTAAATGTTAATGTTCGGCTACTTGGAAATCATTTTCAGCCATTCATTAACTTCATGTTCCCAAACAAAGATGGAATTTCTGTGTATGACATTGCGCCTTGTCATCATATCACAGTTGTTCGTGATTGGTTTGAAGAACACAATGGACAGTTCGAGGGAATTATTTGGCCATTCAGACATGAATCTCATCGAACATTTATGGGACATAATCGAGCTGACAGTTCGTACACAAAATCCAGCACCGGCTATTGATGGGCGGCTACAGAAGTTGCGTGGCTCAATATTTCTGCAGTGGACTTCCATCGACTTGTTGAGTCCATGCTACATCGAGTTGCTGCACTATGCTGGGCAAAATGATACGATATCAGGAGGTATCACATGACTTTTATCCCGTCAGTGTAATAATACTTACTATGCCTAGTTTCTCTATGCTTTTATTAGTGTAAGCGTTTATAAAAATATCTTGCAATATTTTAAATTTTCTTCCACATTTATATTGTGGTTATTTGAGCACAAACTCCATGTTCTGTAATCTTTTAACATGTGATCTTCTTTAAAATTGTTAATTTTAATAAAGCTTATTTTTTTTAATGTAATGTCAGTTTTATAGAAAAATGTACTTGTAACTTTAAGTCAATGTTAATGCTATAGAGCTCGTTGGTCTAGCCATTTGACGTAAACTGAAGTTTCCTGTATTGCTCTGTAAACAACAGCCCCCTGTAGAATCTGGCCACGTACGTCCTAAGTCGTATAGCAACATGTTGTCAAGATCTTAAGAGTCTATACGATTAGATGTAAACGGTTAGTTACCAAACTTTGGGAATAATATTGTAAATGTGGTTTTAATTTACATATTTTACGTGCCGATTTCTGTATAATTGCTCGCTTTAATATCTGAAGATAGCTAGTCAGTATATCATATCTAGATCCGCAGTAAAAAATACAGAATGGATATCCTACTGGTTGCTGAATCAATTTTTCTTCTTTGTTGTAGAAATCTGCCCTTTGTTTGCCCTGGAAATGTTACATTCTGAAATCATTTCCTCGTAATTCGGTACTGCCCATCATGCAATGATTTCCACATCTGCGGAAAGAAATTTGGAAATTTTTGGTCAGTTCCTATGGGAGAAAACTGCTGAGGTCATCGGTCGCTAGGCTTACACATTACTTAATCTAATGTAAACTAGCTTAAGCCGTCGGCACACGGACCGTGCATCCGAATGTTGAGCGTTGAGCGTGCAGAGTTTCTGACGTCATAGCGTGGAACAGCACGTTCGGGAGTCTTTCCGAACGTGCAGAGCAATATCTAGCATGTCAGATAGTCTCAGCGTGCGTCTGAGCGTTGACCAATCGTAAGCCACAACGCCACCTACGTTACACGCACGACATCTCCCTTCAGTACAGAGCTGAGAGGCGCCATATTGGCACTCAGTTCAAGCCTATAAATATATATGCCGTTTCTGAGCCCCAGCAAATTGAGAATCATTCGAAAACCCCTTGATTAACTGTGTGATTCATTGCAATAAAATAACGAGAAACGTCAGATTCGTGGCAAAAGAATTATTGTAACTTGCGTATTATGAGAGTATCTCATTTGAAGGTAGCGACACGACGAGGATCCACAAAAAATCCATTGCTCTTGATACAATGTGTTATAATTAAATTTCAGGTAGTAACATAGCTACGACTGAAGCATTTAGCAAGTGGTAACATATCAGAATTGTCCACAATTGAGTTGTTGCCACGTTAGTGTACTGAGTGGCGTCAAAGATCCACGAACAGATTGGTGGTAAAACGAGGGTTCGTGTCTCGCGAAGCCAAAATATTTTTTTTCCTAAAATTTGCTTATTTAATAGGTTTTGATACTTTATTATTAGTTTAATGTAAGTATACACAACATATTTGATGTTACGTAAATGTAAGTTCACCTTCTTTTAAGAAGTGAGTTTGTTCGATTGGCTTAATCTACAGGAGAGCTTGCGCTAGTTGTATCAAGATATTTTCTTCCTTTTTCTTTTGAGTATCGTAATTTACGTCTTTTAAAGGTTCTGCTACTGGGTAGGAACAGAGATCAAGTAAGACTGACCTAAGGGTTTTACCAAAATGTGGGAAGATAAAATAATGTTTATCTTATGTGGAGAACTATTGCAAATTTGTGTCGCACTGTTTGTATTGGAACTTTTATAAGCCTGTGTCTTTATTGACTGGACATGGTACTTTCCTTTTTGTCTTAAAACATGTACCGTACATTGATATTGAAGTTTTTGTGTATATTACATATAGAACGACGTGACTAGGTTATGGACAATGGAGGAAACATGCGTTTTAATAGAGCTAAAGTGGGAATTTTACGAGCGCCCGTTGAGTAAACAGTGTGATTTACGAATAGAAACATCCCACAACTGCCGCTGGAGAGCGTCGCTATCGCGTATACCACTTTGGGGCCCACGTACCGTACGTACAAGTCGCATCGTTCCTGAGCGTTGAGCAGCACGTTGATCTCGGCACGCTCAACGTTGACGTTCGACAGCACGGTCCGTGTGCCGACGGCTTTACGCTAAGGACAACACACCCATGCCTGAGGGAGGACTGGGACGTCTATGACGGGGGGAGCCGCGTGAAACGTAGCTAGGCGCCTTGATCAGTAAGGATTTAAATATTTAATAATACGTAATACCCACTCAACACGATTTTTGATAACATGTGTAACCGTAAGTAATAATCTCAATTTTAAAACCAAATCTTTGCCAACAATATATCGAAATATCGGTATATTAATGATCGTCGATACTAATATTTGTTTCAAGTTACTCCTCCACTATGGCAGCTCGTGGGGCCGTGCGTTATTATCCATCAGGAGGAAGATGGGACCCACTGCACCCCTGAAAAGGCGGACATAGTGGTGCAAAATGATGTCCAGATACACCTGATCTGTTCCAGTTTCTCTGTCAAAGACATGCAGGGGTGTACATGCACCAATCATAATCCCACCCCACACCATCAAGTCACGACCTCTATACAGGTCCCTTTCGGGGACATTGAGGCGTTGGTATCTGGTTCCTGGTTCACGCCAGATGAAAATCCTGTGAGAATCAGTGTTCAAACTATACCCGGACTCGTCCGTGAACATAACCTAGGACCACTGTTCCAATGACCATGTACTGTGTTCCTGACACCAGGTTTTACGGGCTCTCCTGTGAGCAGGGGTCAGTGGAATGCACCTTACAGGTCTCCGTTTGAATAAACCATGCCTGTTCAGTCGTCTGTAGACTGTGTGTCTGGAGACAACTGTTCCAGTGGCCGCGGTAAGGTCCCGAACAAGGCTATCTGCAGTACTCCGTGGCCGTCTGAGCGCACTGATGGTGATATATATCGATCTTCTTGTGGTGTTGTACACTGTTGGCGTTCCGTACTGTAGCGCCTGGACACGTTTCCTGTCTGCTGGAATCGTTGCCATAATCCTGAGATCACACTTTGTGGCACACAGAGGGCCCGTGCTTGGACCTGCTGTGTTTGACCAGCCTCCAGTCGCCCTAGTATTCTACCCCTCATAACGTCATCAATATGTGTTCTTTGAGCCATTTTCAACACAGAGTCACCATTAGCACTACTGAAAACGTCTGCACACTTACTCGCTGCACCGTACTTTGGCATGCACCAACACACCTCTGCATAAGTGGACTGCTGCCAGCGCCATCGTGCGGCGACCACAGGTCAAATGCACAGCATGGTCATACCTTAAGGTGATTTAAGCCCGCAAAGCGCCCACCAGAGCGTTGTTTCACCATGTATCAGCATTACCCTTAATTTATGAGCATGAGTGTAGATCAGATGACGGTTATTCTTTTTACCGAAGCGGGTCGTCGTAAATAAAGGATGTAAAAATACGATCTTGGCTGAGAAGTTGTCTTCCTTCAATGGTAAGAATTTATGAGTTCGCTCTGTTTAGCCCACGTCAAATTGAAATTCCGTTTGTTTTCTTGAAACGCATACGTTCCAAGTAAACATGTTCATTTCTGCGACCTCTAGTAAAGAACGATTTCTATTATATGCAAAAGTTCCGCAGTTCATTTTTTTCCGGCCTTTTCTTAAACTTGCCATTATCATCTTGCAGTAGGATTTGCTACGAGAGCACTTCAAAACGTCGCCCATTTTTACGATGGGCAAAATGCGTTTATGTAAATATGCACTTCAACGCGACACAGGTATAAATTCTTGAAGTGTGCGTAAACAACCGTGGAACGTTCTCACAATCGTTCAGCTCCTCATCGATAGAAATATGCTTCTTGATCAGGGAATCACTTGAGAACCGCTTTTTGAACGTCCTCTGCTAATGCTCCGAATCAGTTTATCGATTACGTGGACACTGTCGTCTCTGGTCGATGTCAGAATTCTTCATTCCTGATCAGAGTCATCCCTGTCTGTGCGTCTTTGGTGCAATTGTTGGCACCATTTTACTACGGCTGGACGCGACGTTGCGTTCTGGCCATATACCGCCAGAATTTAATGACGAATCTGTGTGCAGTTCAGACGTTTTGTACATAAGAACCGTTGTGTCCTGCATACTTCAGCGTTGGAGTACATTTCCAGTTGCCACGCCATTTCACACCGACACTCTAAAGCAACCGTTATCCGTACCACAGCGCAATTGTGTTCGCAGGAAACTCGGAGCATTTAACTTACCGTCTTCTGACAATGTGCTACTCTAGCTGCGCAATGGTCTAATGGTGGAACAACATGTGTAAGATACTTTTTTGAAGTTTCCTCGTATACTGTGTCACTTTCTGAATGTTATAAAAGTGCATGCTATGTTAACAGAATCTTCCATCGGTACTTGGTAGAACAACATTAAAATAAATGTTCTTTCCACAAGTCGGTCGATGCGTTGCTGCTCAAGCCTATGCAGATTTCCTCCACCGGCTCTATTCACGTCATCTAGTGAATGACGAGATTTCTGAGGCGGCACACTGCAGGTTTCAGATGATCTCAAACACGATAAATAGGGTCTGAGTCAGCTGCTACTTCTTGCCTTTCTTTTTTCGTTCTTTCTTGGTTACTGGAGGGATCTATTCACGAGTTGTGCGACGTGTAATCTTGCATTATCATCCTGAAAATATTTCCGAAATGTTTACTGTACTGCTGGAGAAAAGTGTCCTTTGGCGATACTACCCAATCCGGTAATTACTCTCGATAGTGATGAGAGCCGTACGACGTACGGCACGATACCTCTCTGATAGATCTATCTCACTGCGTTCCTGAGACGTGGATTGTTACTGACAGCCTCCCCACGACGATTATCACATGTCAAACGAACCTACGACTGGTCGGTGGAGAGAACCCGGCACCATTGATTCAGGCGGGATTCCAGATGCCCACCTCCTTCGCGCAACCCTGTACTCATTATTTATGCCGTTAACGAAATGAAACCTAATGACCAAATTGATCACTTGGATACGATTACGTATTGCCTGGATCAATACAGCTATCGCAGTTTCCTCGAAAATGCACGGTGCGGTTCTATTGCATTCTCCATAGAGCTGTTGCCATCATGCAGTGAATATTAGTAGTAGTTTGATGTTACCATCTGATAAACATGCCCATGGCTATGGGTGTGAAAATGTCATATTTTAAAAAGCTTGTCAAGTACTGGAGCACATAAATATTCTCTCTGCTTCTCTTGAAAACCGGTAAACAGGGGAAATTAAAATAGTGGATTTTATAAATAAATGCTTTCTGCTGTGTTTCGAACAAGATACAGCCAGGGCAAAAGCACCAAAGGCGCAAAGACGGGAGCTGGTGCCAGTACCAAAGAGACTCGAAACTGTGGGGGTTTCACCACAGCCAAGGGCAGCGCTGTGGATAAAGATATCGACTTCACCTCTGCCAACTGCAGGCCGCGTAGAATATGCAAATGACCGGACGACAACGGACAGAAGCCTACAGGGAAGAAAGAAGAGCAGCTATCACCCACTTGGTTATAAATCATTGTTCAGGGTTGACTTACACAGGGAACGTCGTTTAGTCAACTCTTTGAAGTGAACAGACAGATGCCGTAAATTCCATTTGCTATGTATTGTGAAGTAGACATTCTATTATTTGCACTCAGTCATTGAGGACATTTTGTTTGATTTATGCACACATGAAAAAAAGTTTTACACCACCCCGGTTCCCAGAAATCCTGAAGATAGACGTTGACTGTGGATATTGTATCACAGACAGTCCCTTCGACTGTTCAAATGCAATGTGTGGTTTTTTTAAGGACAATAAAAAGATCGCAAATGATGTTTATGTTGGCCACTATTCCGATTTTCTGTACAGGTTCCGGTACTCCCGGAACAGAGGTGATGCAAAACATTTTATGTGTGTATTAAAGCAGTGTTGCAGATTTAATAATTCAACATGTCATAAAGATAAGTAAAGCTCTTAACGCATTTGTGTGACTTTGTTACTAATTTGTTGGAGTGTTGTAGAACCTTGGTTTTCCTGTCCTGTTACCTGACCCTGGGGCATAGCTGTGTAATGGTGGCAGAGAGGAATAGTCTTTGCGATGTACTGCACCAGAAACCAAGAGCTCGACGTACCGTATCGGTGGCAACTCGCCCTCCATAGCAGTATTGACGTGGCCTGTACAAAACTGGCGACGAGAGTTTACAAAACATTCAATAGTCCAAGGTGACGAAGATGTCTGCCAAAATACACCAGAGAATAAGATCGGACACTTTTCGGAGCACCCAGAATTTCCATCTATCACTGACGTGGATGGATAAGCTGTGGTAGAGGCAATTACTCGTATTTGGTAAACTGAATAACCCAGTATTACTGGTACTAGTGTAGACTTGCTCCATTTATGTGGTTGCAGCCGAAAGTAGCCTCATCGTGAAACTGCTACTCTTCACGTTTCGGTGCAATGCGTAAATGATCACGTTCAACTCGCCTACTGAACTGACTTCATTAGCGATATCGCCACAGGTGAATCGGAAACTCAGAGCACGCACTTATTCGATCAAACAAACACCCACCCGCCATGCGTGACGCCAGTACGTTGTTGTCCATGGTCTGACTCAGTTTTCTTTTTCCTTCATTTCGCAGTAGCACTTGCACCCTTGCACCCTCCGTCCTCAGTTAATTTCTGGATGCATTTCAGTTTTTACCCTGTAGTATAATGACAGTCTCTGATGTCTTAAAATATGTCCTGTCACCTTGTCCTTACTTCCTGTGAGTGTTTTCCATATATCGTCCCCTCATCGATTCTGCGGAGAACCTCCTCATTCCTTACTTTATCAGTCTACCTCATTTTCAATGTTCTTCTGCAGCATCACATCTCAAATGCTTCGATTCTCTTCTGTTCCGGTTTTCCCACAGTCCATAGTTCACTACCATACAATTTTCTACTCCATATGTACGTTCTCAGAAATTTCTTCTGAAAATATGGTCAATGTTTCACACAAGTAGACTTCTCTTGGCCAGGAATGCCCTCTTTGCCTACGGTACTTTTTACGTCCTCTTTGCTTCGTACGCCATGGGTTAGTTAGTTTCCAAGGTAGCAGATCCCTTAGCTTCGTCTACTCGTGCCCACAAACTTTTGGTATTAAGTCTCCCGCTATTCTCATATCTGTTATTTCGCATTAATTTTGTCTTTTCCGGTTTACTCTCAGTCCGTTCATTAGACTGTTCATTCAATTCAACAGCTCCTGTAATGGTTCTCAACTTCCACTGGGGATAACAATGTAATCAACGAAACCTATCATTAATATCCATTCACCCCCGTCCTTAATTTCACTCTTGAATTTTTCTTTTATTTCCGTTAGTGCTTCTTTGATATATATATCGAACATTAGGGTTAGAAGACTACATCCCAGGTTTGCACAGTTTTAATCCGAGCACTTCTTTCAAGTTCTTCCAAGTGTTATTGCTTCCTCTTGGCTCTCGTACTTGTTGCATACTACCAGTCTTTCCCCGTAGCTTACACCTATTTTTCTCAGAATTTCACATTCGCGCAATAAATTCAGAACTGCTTGTCTGGTGCTTTTACGTTTTCTAAAGCAAAATTATCTACAGATCGTCCATTTACAATTCTTCTGTATATTCTTCTTCTCAGTAGTTTGTGTGCTAATTTTCACACCTATCTTGCCTTGCTATCGTAGGAATTATGTGGTTGAGACATTTCAAAAAGTCTGATGATACGTCGCCTGTCTCATACATTCTACACACTTACCTGAATAGTCGTTTCGTTATCGTTTCTTCTTATGATTTTAGAAATGTCGGTGGAATTTTATCAATCCTTTCTGCTTTATATGTTATCAAGTCTTCCAGAACTCTTTTAAATTCTGACTCTAATACTGGATCCCCTATCTCTTGCGTGTCGAATCCAGTTGCTTCTTCACTCAAGTCAATAGTTAACTCCTTCCCGTCACAGAAGCCATAGGTGTACTTTTTCCATGTATTCACTCTTTCCTCTGCGTTTAACAGTGGAGTTCCCGTCGGGCTCCATTCGTTTTGTTCTCTATAAATGACAATTGCAATCTATACATTTCATTAAATGACACTCGTACTCTGATACATGTGGTAATGTGACTGTAACGCACTTACTACCTATTAATGCAGTATGATGTTAAGTGTTCTACTCAGTGTGCAGACAAGGAGTCAAAGGTACAATAAGATCAAAGGCATCCCAAAAATAAAAGACGGCGAACGCGATGACAGCAGAATTTCCTCCAAAGTTTTAACGTAATTTGACGTAAGCCAAGATGATATACAAGAGAATCAAAATAATATGAAATAAACATTTGCCTAAAGGAAATTAGAAAACGTAACATTAGTACCATTTATCTACTTTAGGGTAAACACGAGCTACTTTCGACGTAACATTATCTTTCGAAAAATTGTTTCAAAGCTATTAATTCTGTACACATTTTAGCTTTTAACGATACGGCAAATTCTTGCAAATGTAAATAAATGTGACGAAGAAAACAAATTTTGTGAAGAGTATAAAAGGGTATGAAAATGATACCACTTGATCTACTCCGATAAGATTCCGACTGCTCATTGTATTTCACTGCATGTGTTTTACGTGAACGACGATGAATGTTTTCGTTTCCTTCGGATTGTTATTATACAATTTCCTGCCTGGAGAAAAACAATGCTTTGTTTGCTACACAAACCCAATTTATATGGTGATAACCCCAACCTGCTGTAGTACACAGGGAACCGGCTGTTTTGGCGAAAAAGTATGAATCTTCTCCGAAAATATGTTATTTGTGGTGTTCGCCGCTCTACCATCAAAATTTTCAAGTTCGCAGAAGCACAGGACCCATTATAGAAACAAATCAGCGATCCAATAAATATTTATAACTGCTCTTCGTCCAGTTTTCATTAAATTGCATTGGAAAAACTTCAGAACACTAACAGCAAAGATTTTACATAATTTTTAGATTACAACTCAATCACGGTTGAAGTAAAAGCGAACGTACGTGAAAACAATTTCACTGTATGCTTTTATACCGCATAGAACAGTATATAACAGCATTCAGTATTTATAGTGCTTGTTACCAGTACATTGTTGTATATGGTAACATACTTACCTAGACTGTTAATCTATAACAGCATATCGAGTTTTAGAACAAAATCACTTAGCACTTTCGTCAGGAGCAACTGTACAGATGTGTGATTTTCTGATATGTTTTATTTTGACTCTAGCTAGAATGCAGCATTGTGCCACACAGGAATAATCAATTATTCGAGTCAGCCTAAAGTAAAAAAAAAAAGAGCAAATGCCACCTTTAATTCAGTGAGGGCAAAATAACACAACCATCGTTTTACCACTAAGTCAAATGAAACGTAGAAACTGATATTACGTAACAATTTCAACGACAGGTCTTTTTAAAATTAACAGAAGTGTATCGCAAAATATTACAATTAAATTAGTGCTGAATAACATCCGTGCTGAAGTGTACTGCCCTCATTTATTGCAGGCGGCATCCACAAAGATCGTATGAATTTTAGTACCAAAAGTAATTTTCTTCCAAACTAACTTCTGTGAGTATCTAATTTCTTTCCTCATACTGTGCTTCTGTTCCGTTTAAGGATATCAAATTTTTAATTTTGTGGTTTTGTTTCTGTTTTGTGTTATGACTTACATACATAACTAAGCACTCCGTCGTCAGACCACAAGTGGCCCATCGGGACCATCCGACCGCCATGTCATCCTCAGCTGAGGATGTGGATAGGAGGGTTGTGTGGTCAGCACACCGCTCTCCCTGCCATACATAACTAAGTCTCAATAAAATCAGTAACAAATGTATTCGAAATAAAGTCTGTTCCTTGAACTTACGCTTGTGAATGGAAGATGTAATTCCAAAATACAGATTCCATTAGACGCCATGACGATAAGGAGACATACAGAACTGAATATGATTATAACCGAGGCGATAAAATAAAACTACTCTAAACAGTACGAGGTGATATCTGGGATATTCGGAAATCCAGGCGGGTGTTCGCGTCGTTCTCGCACGATATTTCAACAGCGTGCCTCGCTGTCTTCTTCAGGTGCTACCTGAAGTATTTATGCCTGGAAGGAGCTGGGCGTTCCCTAATCGGTCCGCGCCTAGTCGAATGTTCCTTCTGTGGTCGGAGCCCACCATCTTCAATGGACCTCTCCAGTCGCGGATGTTCCGACTGCCGTCGGCGCCCGTTTTGGCCGTCCTCGGCGCGGACCGATTAGGGAACGCCCAGCTCCTCCCAGACATAAATACTGGACTCGATCGACCCAAGGACTAGTCTCAGGTAGCACCTGAAGAAGACAGCGAGGCACGCTGTTGAAATATCGTGAGTGAACGACGCGAACGTCCGGCTGGATTCCCGAATATCCAAGATGTGAACAGATCGCCGGGAAAGCATGAAGAATTACAGTACTAGGTGATGTTTAAGGCCTCTAAACTTGCCTCTAGGGCAGGGAAATGAGTGATGATGTTGAGGAACCAAGAAATAAGCAAAGACACATGAATAAGTGACGCCGATTCGAGGCTTTTAAGAGTTGTAGAAGTGAAGTAGTAGATACAGTTTTTTCACTTGGTATATTACGAAATGCATTCAAACATTGCGAATTGATTGTACAACGGCTTTACGATTCACTAGTAACACATGAATTTGTGCCGGATCGGGACCAGTTGCTTGTTTTCCCTCTTTTTGCGAGCGGTCGCTTTAACCGCTTTCTTTCTTTCTTCCTTCTTCTTCTTCTTCTTCTTCTTCTCTCTGTCTGTCTGTCTCTCTCTCTCTCTCCTTCACATTCTTGATTACAAAGGAACCTATAGCAAAAAGGTCTATTTTCCATCGATACGTCGTCCTTAAAAAAAAACCCGGCCACTTCTGGCGTTGGCTCCTAACTGGGTCTATCCCATTAGTTCTACCTAAACTAAGAAAGATGGAAAGGGAAAGAGAGGTTATCATCCGTATATATGGTGCCACCTGTAGTGCGGGTACTTGTATCACATTGGGGGTGCGAGACAGTGGCCCCATAGTGCCTTCGTCGACAAGCGCAAAAGAGGCAGAAAGACAGCTATGTTCCAGGAAAAGGAGTGCGATCTGATAGAAGGGCGCTGGGATGTCTGACAACGTCACTGGCGCGCGGAGGTCGGGGAATATGTATCAAACAGTTATCAGTTATCTGGTAAGCCAGGTAGGGCAACACCGCCAGATGGTCGACAGTGAGCTGCCGCGCGGAGTGGCAGCGCGGTTTGAGGCGCCATGTCACTGACTGCGCGGCCCCTCTCGTCGGAGGTTCGAGTCCTCCCTCGGTCATGGGTGTTTGTGTAAGTCTAGGGACCGATGACCTCAGCAGTTTCGTCCCGTAGGTATTCACACACATTTTCGACTGTGAGCTGACAAAAAGGACCTCACCTCTACCCTGAACAACATGGTAAAGACCCACGGCCCCTCGAGTCTGGGGAAGATTGAAGGACTCATAGCGACATTGAAGATCATCCACTGACTAACAAATGAACCCGTCACAGCCAACATGCGGCGAGCCTGGATGTGGGGATCGGAAGAGTTTGCGCCATATGAGGAGTTTGCGACACCATGTGGGTCTCGAGACAGAGCATATATCGTAGGAGGTCAACGGAGTAGGAGGCGATATTCAACGAGTCCAAACGTGATCCGTTGCAGCAGTCGTCTGGAGTTGAGGGCCGCAATGAGCAGCAGGTCAGCCGTGATGTAGATGCCGAGAGTGTATCGATCACGCTGAGGTGATCAACACTCCCCTCAGGCCTGTAGTGATAGACGTCGCTCACGATTTACGTACAATAATGGAGCTGCCCGACTCCTCGCTGTAGGTCACCAACCACGCAGGTGCTACCTGGGAACAGAGGACCAAATCGTCCGCATAGACGGTGTAGCAGAATCGATGTCCACCCAGCGACATTCATGTAAGTCGTTCTCGTAGGCCACATAACAGTGGTTCTACGGTGAAGGTGTACACAGCCGGCAGGGGGCACTCCTGTTGCACCGAACGCCTGATCGGGATTGATTGTGTGAGCCTAGCATTGAACAGCACCCGGTATGTGGCTCCACACAGGAGACGCATAAACACCTAGACAATACCTTTGAATATCCCATATGATGGAGGATGGAGGACCTGGCTGAAGTCTAAGGACGCCAAAGCCGTCGGCGGCTGGTCTCGGCGGAGGTTCGAGTCATCCCTCGGGCATGGGTGTGTGTGTTTCTTCTTAGGATAATTTAGGTTAAGTGGTGTGTAAGCTCAGAGACTGATGACCTTAGCAGCTAAGTCCCATAAGATTTCACACACATTTGAACATTTTTTTGAAAGCCGTGGGCAAATGATGAGATCGATCAAGAGCCTGCAGATTCCTGTAGCGGCAGAGTGTTCTCAGAATGTTGTACGGTCCGCCTAGCGACGCCTGATAACAGGACACGACATGACGCGTCGTCCTTTTAAGTCGTGCTGCCAAAAGACGAGTAAAGCCCTTCAAGTTTTGCATGCTGAAGGGCCGATAATCAGTGATATCTCGATCCCCATGTGGTTTGTGAATAGGGACAATAAGGCCTGCTAAAAAGGCGTCGAGACCGTCACCGTGGTGGACATCACTTCTTCACAAATTACAGTCCACTTGGGCGGGATGAGATGTCAGGAACCACGACAAAATGCGAGGGGGATGCGTCAGGGCCAGGTGACTTGTTAGCATCTCCTGGTTGGATTGCATCAAGGACTTCGTCTTCTGTGACTGGAGCCTCCAGTTCCGTTATCACGTCCTCCGGTATCATGCCAACTGTCGGCCGGGAGACTTCTTCAATAACAGCTGGTGAATGAGTACGGGGAAGCGTACAGCCCTGGAGAATGGACGTCACAGGTTCGTCCAATGCAGCATTGTGCATCGTGTTGCCTGCTACCGTCATCACTGATTGTGAGAGTCGGCTAGACGGTGGTACAACGACATAAGGACATTGTAAAACACACACACTGCCCTACTGTACGATATGAGATATGTTTGAATTATTGTAGAGACACAGTATATCTCAGCTTGTGCTAAAACACCAATGCAACTTAATAACAAACTTGTGGTGAACATTGCGGTAATGGTGGAAAAGTAAATCTGCAGAGCAGTTTAAGGCGAACATGTACCCTTTAATTAACAGCGCCTAGAAACGTATTACAGTAAAAAAGTCACCCTATTTAAAGAGCATACCGTTCGCTTTGGAACGATGTATATACCAGGTGACAAATATGTCTTAACAGCAGACGTAAGCCGTGACAATGAAACGGTGTGAAAGTGCCAGTCGGTTGCCCGAAGGCAACGCAGTAACACGGCTCGATGTGGAGACGTGACAGAGGAACAGCTAGGAACTAGCGTGCTTGATCGTGCCCGCAACCACACTTTGAATGAAGCTGTCAGACTTGTCTAACATGTGGACAGGGAACGGAGTACATCCCGCAGCCTTGTAACACGGCTAAACAGCAGTCGTCGAATGAGGATTGTTATCGACAGGAACTGTAAACGATTATCACACCTTGTCAGTCACAATTGGTTCCGACGGAATTCCTAATGTCAATAACCACGAGTCCATTTCAACCAGTTTACAAGAGGGCATTGCCAAGAGATCCGCTTGTAACGGACATATGGAATGGAGCACACCGCAAAAGGCTATTTGCACAAAGCAGCACGTGAGACTATGTTCACATGCTGGTAATCTGAGGCTCTTTTTCGAATCACACGTTTAGACATCTAATATTCGACTTACAACCGATGAAAGCAACGCACACTAATGCAACGTTTCGTTTAGCCGTGCGGTCTAACGCACGGCTTTCCGGATTGGGAAGGAGCGCCTGGTCCCCGGCACGAATCCCCTCTGCGAACTTATGTCGAGGTCCGGTGAAACGGCCAGTCTGGATGGTTTTTAGGCGGTTTTCCATATGCCTCGGCGAATGCGGGCTGGTTCCCCTTATTCCGTTTCAGCTATACTATGTTGGCGACTGCTGCGTAAACAATTTCTCCAGGTACGCGTACACCACCATTACTCTACCACGCAAATATAGGGGTTACACTCGTCTGGTGTGATACGTTCCCTGGGAAGGGGGTTCCACCGGAGGCCGTAGCGCACAATAACCCTGAAAGAGTGGTTCGGTGTGGAGCGGCGGAGGGGTGAAGTGGACAGCGGTAGTCGTCATGGGGTTGTGGACCACTGCGGCTGCGGCGGGGACGGAGCCTCTCCGTCGTTTCTAGACCCCCAGTTAACATGCAATACAATACAATACACTGCAACGTTTACAGAAAAAGTTTCTAGACGAAGACGAGCACATTGACGCGAGGTTAGAAACAAATATGGCGCTCCGTGTGCCGTTCACCACGTATTTCTATCGTGACGAGAGGTATTTTCTGTGTATTTCTGCTATTTTTCTATGTTGGACGTTGCGCAAAATGAATGAAACCGAAGGCACGATGGAACCCCCTTTCCAGGGAACGTATCACACCAGACGAGTGTAACCCCTTGACGAAGCAGGAAAGAAACAGTATTTTAGAATACTGCGTCGGAACTGCACAAAAATAAAATTTTGGGATGTTGAGCGTTTTAATCTTAAGCCAGGGAAATTACTGAGAAAAATCAAAAACATGTTCGAGAAAAACTTTGTTTTTAGAAAGTACACTGTCCTTCATATCATGCGATCTGCATATTCAAGTCTTGCTACATGAACAAAATATTATTACCATCAAATGCTTTCGCGAAGTGTGAATAAGATTGTGCTCCGGCACGATTTGTTAGTAACATATGAAAATTTGTGCGGGACCGAGACTCAAACCCGGATTTCCCGCTTTAGACGAGCGGCCGTCTTAATAGCTTTGGCTATTCGTGCACCGCTCACCGGTAGACACGAACTTGTATATACTCTAGTGCAGCTGGCGGCAACTGGCGTACCGCGTCTCATGTTCGGAACTCGGAAGTTCAAAAATCGTCCCACCAAGAATGTTTTAAAGTAAGTATTACGTATACAGGTTAGTTAAAAATATATTTTTCTGTATATAACAAATCGTTTGACAGCCACACTTACAAATAGAAAAAAATGTTCATTTTCGTCTGATTTTTGGATATTGAAGGTAAAGTATTTAGAGAAGAATTGCTGACAGTATTGCCGTTGAAAGGCCACACTCGCGGAGATTTCTTCAAGGCTTTTGATGACTTCAAGACAAAATCAAACATTAGGTATGATAATATGGCATCTCTTTCAACTGACGGGGCTCCAGAGATGACCGGCAAAGAAAATGTGCTAGTAAACAGGGTCAAAGATAAGAATGTTGGGCTGCTATCTCATCAGTGCATTATTCACTAGACAGTCCGTAGAAAACTTAGTGTGAGTGTGAAAGAAAAATATACAGGTTGGTCAAGTTGATAAATTTTATGCGATGTGGTTCTGCTCTTCAGCGCAGACAGTTCATAGAGTTTCTTTCTGAGTGTGATTCGGCGCATTCTGACTTGCTGCAGTACAACATTGTTCGTTGGCTAAGTAAAGGTCAAATGATTGAACGTTTCTGGTAAATTAAAGAAGAAGTAACATCTTTCTCAGAAAATCAGGATTAAAAAGAAGCAAGAAACCATTTGGAGTTCCTAGCAAACGAATGCATTACGCTAGCTGTGGCTTTTTTTAAAGACTTTCTGAAACATATAGGCGCTTCATGCCGAGCTACAGGGAAATGAGAGATTAGCATGTGATCAGATACAAAGTGTTTCTTCTTTCCGTCGCAAGCCTTATATCTTTGAAGAAGACATTGCAAGTCATTTTTTTTCACTTTCCAACAATTTTTGAACATAAAATAATTCTGAAATAGGCATTTCAGTATTCTAAATGTTATGTCAGATATTAAGAAGGAACTTGCAGCAACCTTCCAAGGCTTTCCAGAGGTACAGAAGCTGTCGTGTTTCTTAAAATAACATTTTTGAAGTTTTTCCAGTCACAAATGATGGATGTGCCTGCGAAGTTGTTCTGCCTTTACTCCAAATGGAAATAAGAAACTTGCAGGAAGACATTGCCTTTCAAACGTATAAAACTGCATCCGCTGAAGAATTTTGGAGTAAAATATCCCAGGAAAAACAAAAATAGCAAGAAATTAGTAGTATACCTGGCTACTATGACTCCACACATATTTGTGAAATTTCATTTTCAGAAATGAATTTTTTGTAGAAGAAGTATCGCACAAGATTAACGTCCGCCCACCTTGAAGACACTATTCGCATAAGCTACTCCCCACGTGAACGTAACTGCAAGAAACTAACTTAAGACAGGAAACTTAATTATTCCCATTGATTTTGCAATACAGATAAGCCTATCTATTGTCAGTGAAAAATAAAAATAAAAAATAATGAAGATTATAAGTTTTTCTGTACTTTTTAATACGAATATGCGTACCTATTGTGTATCATATTGGTGTGAGAATGAAAATTAAAAAAAAATAGTATGGATTATGAGGATTTTCGATAAAAAATTTTGGAAATATCCGGATACCATCTAAAATTACTTGCCGACCAGTGCTCTAATGTCTACGTCCCATAGTGCAATCGTATGATTCCCGCAAAGGGAGAGATATTCTTTTTGCTTGTCAGATTGTTTGCTTTGTCATGAAATACGGTAGGGCAGTGCCTGTATTTTGCAGTGTCTGTATAGTCCAATGCAATGTTCCTTCCGATATGCATTAAGGGCACTCTCCTAATGTATTAACAGAATGGTTGGTGAAACTGCTCTGAACGTTATCTACTGATGAAGTGGGTCGTCCATTTATACATGTGAGGTGCCTTCATGTTTCAATCCCTCTAACATTCGTACATAGTTGTGATGTACTGTAATCGCTTTTACAATGTGTTCAGTAGTATCGACATTGGCATCTAATGGGTGACCTAGTATTTTCCGCGTAGTACATGTTATACCAAAACTGCACTCAGCATACCTGTATGCTAAAGTTAGCCGATAGTTAAATATCTTTTGTTTTTTCATAAGTCAGCTACTTTTCGCCGTAGAGTCTCATTAAGTTTTTCATCTGCTCAAGTGCTTCAACACCAACGTTCACATAAGGAAGTGACATCTCGTGGTTTCCAGTTAAAAGTCTTTGTTACAGCATATCCAACGATTTTGCAATGAGTTTTCCACACAGAACGGAAATTACTTAGTAGATGTCTTTTCCATAACGGCGAATGTCTGACCACTTAAAGTGATAAGAGTCACACAGGGCCAACAGCACTAGAGAACAAAATTTTGCGTATTGTTCAAATCCTTGATGTTTCTATTCGTTTTTCTTGATCTGGTGTTAGCATCACAATGTCTTTTACTTTCATCCAGATAACATTAGACACATGAAGAATTATCCCAGATAAAGTTGATTTTTAAATTTTCTGTGTATAGCGCAGCTCCACCGCTTAATATCCGCTTGTAAGATATGTGAAAACGAAATACACCACGCGAAGTAACTATTGTGACTAAAGCAATCTACACCTCGTTATCTGAACTCTGTCTAAATCCGATCGCACGTTAGTGTGCATAAACACGCGATACATCTGAACTTACCCTAAAGATGCATGTCATCAGTGTACCAAATAACACAGAAACTGGACACACAGGAAAATGGATATTTTTTTATTTTACAAAGAAATTCGTCAAACAGCCGTGAAAATTAAGAAGTTATTTTATTTTGTTTTCGCTACCAGTTTCGGCAGGTCAATATGCCATCTTCAAGTCCGATATGCGCCTCTAAAAAATTATGGATATTGGCATACTGGAGCCCTTTGTTACTGGATCTCGTAAATCCTGAGTTCTTCCTTCGAAGACCTGACTGAAAACCTGCGTATGCCCATATCGATAATTTCTGAGAGGTGCATGTGGGGCCTGAAAATGGCATACTGAACTACCGAAAGTGGTAGCTAAAATAAAATAAAATTACATTTTAATTTGCGTGGCTGTTTGGCGAATTTATTTGATAAATATCTGACCAGCTGCTGTCCCAGGTCCACAATGGATCAACAGACACACTGTTCATCACGTGCAGCAAGGTGGAGGCTCCCTGCTGTTTTGGGTGGCATTATGTGAGGCCGACATAAGCCGCCGGTGGTAGTGGAAGGCGCCGTATCAACTGTACTATACGCGAATGCCATCTTCCGACCGATTGTTCAACCATATCGGCAGCATATTGGCGTGGCATTCGCCTTCATGGACGACAATTTGCGCCCCCATCGCGCACATCTTGTGAATGACTTCCATTCAGGATAACGACGTCGCCCGACTAGAGTGGCCAACATCTTCTCCAGACATGAACCCTAGCGACCATGCCTGGGATGGATTCAACAAGGCTGTTTATGGACGGCGTGACTCACCAACCACTCTGAGAGATCTACGTCGAATTGCCGTTGAGGAGTGCGACAATCTGGACCCACAGTGCCTTGATGAACTTGTGGATAGTATGCCACGACGAATATAGGCATGCATCAATGCAAGAGGACGTGCTACTGGGTATTAGAGGTACCGGTGTGTGTAGCAATCTGGACCACCACCTCTGAAGGTCTCGCTCTGTGGTGGTACAACATGCAAATTGTCGTTTTCATTTGCAATAAAAAGGGCAGAAATGATGTTTATGATTCTGTACAGGTTCCGAAACTGTCAGAACCGAGGTGATGCAAAACTTTTTTTGATCTGTGTCTGGTACATACAGACACCTCAAACGATCGCTGTAAAGGACTAAATGGAGCCTCTTTATCTTACCTGTTATGTTCTTTTGTTACGTACCTAATAATGTCATAAACAACTGTATTTTCATCCTTAATTAAAGCTGACATTTACACTTGAAACGTTGTTAAATGGAAACTGCTTCGTTAATTTAGGTTCTTATTTACATACATTACGGGCATCAGCTCTTTTCTGTTATTATAAAACCTAAATATTTTCTGCTCTCAGATATCTAAGCTCTTTATGTATGAACACAGAATGGAAAGAATACCAAAGTGGTCATGGAACATCTTTTATTTGCCACGAAAACAAAGCATTATAATAAAATGTAGATTAACAAGGTACAAAAGCACTAAATCTACTCCAATAACATGAGCAATCTTCGCGAAAAAATGTTAATTGACGTTGTTAGGAGACGACGATACCGTCCAATGTTTCCTCTCGAGAAACCTGGACGAGCCGTGATGTGATGTGACGGTCCGTTGACGCCCTGTGTGAATGCCGTGATTTGAAATGCACTGTGAAATATTGCGTTATGACGTGAACTGACTTGACATGCCGCGACTTGGCGGCGTACATGTACTGGCCCCAAAAGGAACAACGTGGTCCGGATAACACGTGACAATTCCAGCTTCATGTTGACAAAATGAGTAGAATGCAATTATCACTTCAGAGATATTTCTACTCTATGGGCCTCTCGAACCAATAACGTAACGCGACCTTGTAAACGGCTCTATGGAAACGCCTCGGTGTTGTCACAACTCTACAGGCGCCTACTGCTTTCGGCTGCACTCGGTAGCGTTGCGTATTGGAAGCTGGCAACACGCTACGAGCTGTGAGGGATCTTCTTACGTCGTCTCGACTACAGCGTACAAAGTCAAAACTGTAGCGCCCGTGACGTTAGTGTTAATGAGGTAATGCAGTGATATAGACAATTGTGACAACTTTGTACCACTTTTTCTCCATTTTTTGAAAATACTGGACACGACATGAATCACACGTCACAGTAGACTTTGTAACAGTTTACATTTGTAGTTACTGAGGGTTTGGGAAAGAGAAAATGCACACTAACTATGCCATGTTATAGTAAAATTTCTGTTTCAATACAGGTACAAAGTTGCATTGTCATTCAAGGTAATTTTAGACAGTCTTAAGGAAATCATAGTGTATCTGGAAAATTTAGATCATGCCAGAAGAAAAAAAAAAAACAAACCGTGGTAACTCAGTTTCCCAATTTACATTGAAATATCAAGATATTTTTGTAGACATGGCATTGTTGAATTTCAATCATTGTCACCAGAAGCTCTCTTCACACCAAATGCAATTAAAGGTTATTCACAAACCTGAGAGATTATAAAAAGGTGGAAAGAGAACTGAAATACTAATTGAACCCGCAGTGGTAATAAAACTGTTACTTTTTGCACAAAATAATGCATGTTTTTGGAGTGGCAGCTTTTTGAAACAATAGTTGTAAGTGGTACAAAGATACCCTGACTGGGAAAAAGTGATCCTGTAGTATGAATGACAATCCTTTCCCGACACGCCACGCCAACTAATTATGCTTCAACGCACGCATTTTAAGAGTCCATTTATTTCTTTTCACCCCCATCGACAGACGTTTGCATTTATTTACGTACCGTGAAGATTATTTCTTTACTTACGACATTCACAGTAGTTATCTTAAAACTTCCTTTGCAAAATTCTGCAATGCCATTACTAAAAAAAGCAGTTGTCACTGCACATAAAAAATATAAACGTCTAAGATGGGATACTACACATCTTCAAATGTCGTCATGAAAAAATAAGAGCGTGATCCAACAGATACCTATTATGTTCACCAAATTTTGTCCCTGCCGCCGTTGTTCATATCGGCACATTGCGAAAGTAGACGGTAAGTTTCGTGCAGCTGGCGCCTAATACCAACGTTTGCTGTTTATCAGTGAGTAGCACAGACGTAGGCACTAAGCAGTAAACACCGTGTGTGTGTCGTCAGCACTGATGCAGAGGCGAAAATATTTCTCCCCCACTCTCCGTACACACATGGAAGTCATTGAAGCAAAGACGTTTTTCGTCGCGGCGAGATCTATTTACGAAATTTCTGTTACCAACTTTCTCTTCCGAATGCGAAAATATTTTGTTGAGCCCAACCTACATAGGTAGGAATGATCATCAAAATAAAATAAGAGATATCAGAGCTCGATCAGAAAGGTTTAGGTGTTCGTTTTTCCCGCGCGCTGTTCGGGAGTGGAATGGTAGAGAGATAGTATGATTGTGGTTCGATGAACCCTCTGCCAAGCACTTAAATGTGAATTACAGAGTAGTCATGTAGATGTAGATGAGCACTTGGGCCATAACTTTTCGCTCAGACTGGAAAAGTATTTCTCTTTGTAGTTCAAATCAAACGGCGGCTTAACGACATTCTGCATGAGTGAAGCAGCGGAACTCGTTGCTCCGCGGCTTCCCCCGACGGAGGTTCGAGTCCTCCCTCGGGTATGGGTGTGCATGTTGTCCATAATGTAAGTTAGTTTATGTTATATTCAGTAGTGTGTAGGCTTAGGAACCGATGACCTCAGCAGTTTGGTCCCATAAGACCTCACCACAAATTTCCTTATTTTCCTTGCTCCGTGTCGTGAGATCCAATTCACCAATAACAGGGCCGGCCAGGGTGACCGAGCGGTTCTAGGCGCTACAGTCTGGAACCGCGCGACTGCTACGGTCGCAGGTTCGAATCCTGCCTCGGGCATGGATGTATGTGATGTCCATAGGTTAGTTAGGTTTAAGTAGTTCTAAGTTCTAGGGGACTGATGACCTCAGAAGTTAAGTCCCATATTGCTCAGAGCCATTTGAACCATTTTTTGAACCAATGATGGACTTCAGCTGTATCGACTTGACGTCCCTCCTTATCAACAAACACAGGCCGTTGTGATTGCTAAGGATTCTAACTAAACAAGGTCTTCCTTAATATTACTTCCTTCAGCAATAACCGAGTTCATAAAAATACTTAAAACTAAGAAAAGTATTCAATCTTGCAAATTCAACAGAATTTCATCACGAAACTTTCAGATTTCTTTGTGGGATGCCATACACGACACGGAGCAATTCAACGCATTTATACTTTAACCTGACAGTCCGCTGTATGATTCGAAAACAGTTTGCGCTATACACCGAAAAAACAGTCTGCTATAAAATGCGCCATTCCCTCGCTTAGACACAACAGCAATCACTGTCTGCAAATCTCTCTATACTCTGGCTATCATTACACGGAGCGACTTATCGATTACATTTCAAAGCTCATCTCTCTCGTAACACATTACATAAACTAAAATCTTACATCAGTATACAGTTTCACGCATATAGGAATATTTTCACATGTTATTAAATTTGTAAGTACACAACAACAAAAAATGAAAAATAGCAATCCATTACATGGCAGTTATAAAAATCGTATAGGAAAGAGCGCACAAATGTGCTATTGCAATTCTCTTTCATACGAAAATCAAAGAAAAGAGAAAGAAACAGAGAAAAAATCTTATATCGGCTTACTGTGTTATCTTCACAGACTAATGTATTTGCCGGTTTTGCTTACTACAAAATTGTACAAACAACATATCGAAAAACATGTAATGGGAATGAGACATATGAGGGTGTGCTGAAAAGTCTTATGAGAAAATTCTTCACCCTTTTTATATAAAACAAACATTATTGACATTCTCAAACTTTGTACTTCATGTCTGCATTTTTCTTTCTCGATTTAGTCATCCTGACAGCGAACACATTCTACCAATGTAAAATCGGTTTGTTGGTACCATCAATGTAAAACGTTTGACTTTGTTGACACTGCCACGGACTCACTCTGTTTGCACCGCTCCATCGCTAACAAAGTGGCCCTCGACAGTCTTTAGGAAACTGACGAAAATCGGTGTGGCAATTTCGGGTTTGTATGGAGGATGAACCCAAGGCGTCAGATTGTTACAGATGTCGCAGTGCTCGGTGTGATTTGTCATGTCCATGTGTGGACAACCTTTCCGAATTCGAAACTCCCTTACAGCACGCTGTCCCTCACGCAACAATACAGCTACTTCACACTCTGAAATGTTACACGCTACATTTCGTAGCTTTCTAGCGACAAAGGGTTGCAGACGAAGAATAAATATGTAGAACACAAATAAAATTTGTTTGATTAAAAAAATTATGAGTTTTCACGTAAAAAACTCTGAGACACTACTTTTAAACGCGCCCTTGTAGTTCTAAAATAATTCCTTGACACCAGTTGTATTAGGTATTGATCCGTTACCCAGTGATGACATATGAAAAATTGTGAAAGGCCAGGACTCGAATCTGGATTTCCCGCATATTGAGTACCAGTTCAATACAAATTTTTATGCGTCACCACTGAGTAATAGATAAATAGCTAATACAGTTGTTATCAAGGGAGCCACATTCAGGGAATTAATGTCGACTGATTTCGTGCTGCTGTGGATTGTCAGCGGTGTCTGATCTTTCAGACATGCATAGAAGAAAGAGATATAGATTTTTAAATCTTAAACTATTCAGAACAAAAGTAGCTCATCAGCCAGCTGAGAGATCAATAATGGAAATTCCTAGGATTTACAAATGGATCAGGGTGCAGTCAATGGTTTCTAAAGTAATTATGGCCATAATGAATTGAAATAGAGGTTGGCAGAATATAAAACAAGAAAGACAGCGTAGTGATAAGCTGTCCAGTCACATTAATGTGACCAACGCCTAAATTCGACTTCACCGTGCAATAACCAGTCACAGACGGCAGGTGGCAGCACTAGCAATGGAGGGTATATAAAGTCTGCCGAAGGAATGAGAAAGAACAGTGCAGTCATTGTCGTATAACGGAAACTGAGCAATTTATCTGACGTTCATAAGGACATGACCGTTAGTTTACGGGCCACAGGTCGTAGCATTTCCGAAAGGGCTAAGTTTGTTAACTGTTTGCTGCCGCTATGGTTTAAGTGTACCGTGCATGGCAAAATGACACTGTGTCTCCAGCTGTTGTGGGGAACTCGATGTTCTCAAGGAGGCAACAGTTTTGCTGACCTTGCCGACCTCGCGCAGCTGCGGCCGGCTTACGCAATCGTGGCGGCGCGCCAGCGGACGCGCACACCCTAAAACACCCGGTGTGCGCGTACGGGATAACGTTCCGCTGGCACTGCGAAAATTTTCTGAGGCCAAGCTACTGCATATACTATACAGGGTGTTACCAAAAGGTACGGCCAAACTTTCAGGAAACATTCCTCACACAGAAAGAAAGAAAATATGTTATGTGGAAATTTGTCCGGAAACGCTTACTTTCCATGTTAGAGCTCA
The DNA here is from genome assembly GCF_023864345.2 of Schistocerca serialis cubense. Lineage (NCBI taxonomy): Eukaryota > Metazoa > Arthropoda > Insecta > Orthoptera > Acrididae > Schistocerca > Schistocerca serialis. The sequence continues at coordinate 287,101,458 of NC_064644.1, read as the reverse complement.
TTTTATTACTTCTCTTCAAATCACATTAATCATGGAATGGAAACACACAGCAACAGAACGTACCAGCGTGACTTCAAACACTTTGTTATAGGAAATGTTCAAAATATCCTCCGTTAGCGAGGATACATGCATCCACCATCCGTCGCATGGAATCCCTGATGCGCTGATGCAGCCTTGGAGAATGGCGTATTGTATCACAGGGGTCCACATACGTGCACGAAGAGTCTCTACATTTGGTACCGGGGTTGCGTAGACAAGAGCTTTCAAATGCCCCCATAAATGAAAGTCAAGAGGGTTGAGGTCAGGAGAGCGTGGAGGCCATGGAATTGGTCCGCCTCTACCAATTCATCGGTCACCGAATCTGTTGTTGAGAAGCGTACGAACACTTCGACTGAAATGTGCAGCGGCTCCATCGTGCATGAACCACATGTTGTGTCGTACTTGTAAAGGAACATGTTCTAGCAGCACAGGTAGAGTATCCCGTATGAAATCATGGCGGTGAATCGAGGAAGTACAGTACATACTGACGAAACTAAAATGAGTTCTAACATAAATTAAGCGTTTCCGGACACATGTCCACAGAACATCTTTTCTTTATTTGTGTGTGAGGAATGTTTCCTGAAAGTTTGGCCGTACCTTTTTGTAACACCCTGTATAAGCGAGCGAGAGCCGCGCAGAGGCTCATTCGCGCTGCTGCTGCTGCACAGGCAACTGCATTGAACGCCGCTACGATGCCTTACAGGAGAATTCGTCGCCGTTCTAAACAGACAGTGTATAAAACCAACGAGAACATCGAGTTCGCCACAACAGCTGAAATGTAGGGTTTCGGAGAGATCGAATGAAGTGTAGAGCCACGGATCGTAACACATCTGAAATGTAACGTCCACTGTTCAAAGTGCCGTCAATGCGAATAAGAGGTGAGCGAGACGTGTAACCAATGGCACCCCATACCATCACGGTGGGTGACACGCCAGTATGGCGATGACGAATACACGCTTCCAATGTACTTTCACCGCGATGTCACCAAACACGGATGCGACCATCATGATGCTGAAAACAGAACCTGTATTCATCTGAAAAAAAATGACGTTTTGCCATTCGTGCACCCAGGATCGTCGTTTTGTACATCATCGCAGGCGCTCCTGTCTGTGATGCAGCGTCAAGGGTAACCGCAACCATGGTCTTCGAGCTGATAGTCCATTCTGCTGCAAACGTCGTCGAACCGTTCGTACAGATGGTTGTTTTCTTGCAAACGTCCCCATCTGTTGACTCAGGGATCCAGACGTGGCTGCACGATCCGTTACAGCCATGCGGATAAGATACCTGTCATCTCGACTGCTAGTGATACCAGGCCGTTGGGATCCAGCACGGCGTTCCGTATTACCCTCCTGAACTCACAGATTCCATATTCTGTTAACAGTCATTGGATCTCGACCAACGCGAGCAGCAATGTCGCGATACGATAAACCGCAATCGCGATAGGTTACAATCCGACCTTTGTCAAAGTCGGAAACGTGATGGTACGCACTTCTCCTCCTTACACGAGGCATCACAACAACGTTTCACCAGGCAACGCCGGTCAACTGCTGTTTGTGTATGAAAAATCGGTTGGAATCTTGCCTCATGTCAGCTCGTTGTAGGTGTCGCCACCGGCGCCAATTGTGTGTGAATGCTCTGAAAAGCTAATCATTTGCATATCACAGAATCCTCTTCCTGTCGGTTAAATTTGGGGTCTGTGTCACGTCATCTTCGTGGTGTAGCAATTTTAGTTGCCAGTAGTGTACATGGCGAACAGACGTGCAACTGTTAGCAACTAACCGCCCAGATGAACCAAGGGGCTACTAATAGTGAATCCTCAACAACCGTTTAGCGAACATTGCTGCGTATGAGCCTTAGCAGCAGATGCGTAGTTCATGCACCAAAGCTGACAGTCTTCATCTCCTACGATCACCAGTCAGCTGCACGTCAGTATCGCAATTAGGCGTTCTCTGAGTGGCGACAGGTGGCCTCTTCAGATGAATCATGTTTTATGCTCCATGGGAAAGATGGCTCTTTGCGTGTAAGGTGTGAAACGTCTGAATGCAAACACCTGCAACAATTGTCGGAAGAGTACAGTCGGAAGAGGAAGCTTTATGAGCTGGGGAATGCTTTTGTATCACTCCTAGGATCATATCGTCATTCCTAAAGGCACAATGGATCAGCACAAGTACGTACCTGTCATTGGGGACTATCTCCACCCCTACTTGAAATTTGTTTTTCCTCCGCACGATGGCATCTAGCAGAAGGACAGTGCAGCTTGTCATACAGCTCATAAAGTACGTGCGTGGTTCGAAGGGCACCAGTATGAGTTCAACGTACTGCTCTGGCCACCAGACTGCCCAGATTTAAGCACATTCGAGAATCTGTGGGACGATCTCAATTGGCCTATGAGTACTACGGTTCCTCAGTCGAGAAATCTAGCGGAACTGGCCTCAGAAGTGGAGTTGTAGGTACCTTCTAGAACCTCATTCACTCCCTTCCTGCATTTCTCTCAGCAATCCATGCAGTTGTTATTCAGAATTTTCACAGGTGGTAACAATGTGACTGGATAGTGTGGATTCTGTGGTGGTGAACAACAGATACGACCGAAACGACTACCTAGTACTAGGTGTGGAGATGACATCAGCAAAGAAGGATACGTTTAATTTAAGACCCTAATGTGTGGATTGTCATGGCAAATTAGATATAAGTCTGGTGGTGATCTTTATCCAGCAGTGACTCTGAAATAGATGCTTCTGCCGAAGAAGATGTGATGTTGATGCTGATGGCGACATAAGACGTTGTTGTTCTTGGTTTTCACTCCGAGGACTGGTTTGATGCAGTTCTTCACGATAGTCTACACCGTACAAGCCTCTTCAACTCTGCATATCTATGGAAACCTACGTCTGCTTCAACCTGATTACTGCAGTCAAACTTTGGTTACTGTGTTCGAATTTTACCCACACAAGTCCCTCGCTTATTAGACAGGTGATTCCTTGGTGCCTCATAACGTGTCCTTTCAAACTATTCGTTTCTTCAATCAGGTTGTGTCACAATATACTTTTATTTCAAATTCCATTCGTACTTCCTCATTAGCTCCTCCATTTACTCGTAAAATTTTCAACATTCTTACAATATATCACTTTTCAGAAGCTTCTATTCTCTTCTTATCTGATCTGTTTATAATCCACGTTTCACTCCCATATGAAGCTACAGTACAGGGAAACACTCCACACAATTTACTTACAGGAATGTGGTCCTGCATTGGGGCACTTACCTTGCGAGCGTGTAGTGAGAGGGGATTTCCAATCAAATCAGTTACAAGAACATAAGATATTAGATATAAACATATGTTTACTCGGTAAATACCTTAAAAATTGCACAAGGTGCCTGGCAACTGTGACGCTCGGCTGGCTGAGACACGTCCACGTTTCGCCGCATCTCGGTACTCCCTGCCGCCCTTAACAAAGAGATGGAATGCACCAGGTAGGTGCAGCTAACATAGTTACAAAGCTCTCGACAGTGAGTGGAGTATACTGGACAGATTAGTCTAGCCAGTTGCTGAAATTCAGCAATAGACGCCGCTAGGAGCGGCAAACCTGAGTTAAGGAACCAAAAACTCACACCAACACTTGAATTTATATTTGACAACAAGTTTCTCTTTCTGCAGAAAATATTTTCATGCTTTTGTCAATTTCGTATTTTACATTTCCTGTCATAATCAATTTTTTCCAGAGTAGCAAAAAGTTTCTTGTGCTTTTCAAGTGTTATTTCTGAATATAATTCTTATTTCTTAACGTAATTCGCTCTATATCCCCTGATATAATTTATTACCTCTGGTTTACTGTTGTTGTTCATCTCTTAACGCCTTTTGAAGACACGATCCATTTCGTTCGATTAATCTTCATTATCCTTCTGCATCTGTATCAGAATTACATGTCGCCGGCCAATTTTCAATGTTAATTCCATTTTATGGCTGATAACAAACCCCGCTGAAAAAAGTGTATTCTAACTAAAATTGTCAAATTCTTTCCTCAGTCTGTCTTTTGCCTCACAAATTTACCTACACTTCTGTGGAAACTCGAGATCTTCGCGGAAGTCTGCTTTTATAAATATTTCCTTTCTTCTCAAAATGATACCAGATTTCTTTTATAAAACGATAGAGAAATAAATGTTTCGAAGCAATATATATTACAAATTTAAGGCCCCCTCCGCGTTTTTCTGTTGCCATGCGAAAAGTAATTGCAGAAACTACTCTGGGCCTTACTATATGGTTTTCATTAATAGATGCCAATGGCCTTACTGCAGTGATAGCACCAGTTCCCGTCAGATCGCCGAGGTTAAGCGTTGTCGAACTCGGTTGGCACTTGGATGGGTAACCGACGGGGTTTGTCGAGTGCTGTTGGTAAGCGGGGTACACTCAGCCCTCGAGAAGGTAGTTGAGGAGTTACTTGACTGAGAAGCAGCGGCTCCGCTTACGAAAATTGATAACGGCAGGAAGAGCGGTGTGCTGACTGCATGCCTCTCCATATCCACATCCAGTGATGCCTATGGGTTGGGGATGACACGGTGGTCGGTCCATACCATTGGGCCTTCCGATGTCTGTTCGGACGGAGACGAAGAGGTTTTCACTAATAGATAGACTCATTTACCAGAAAGGTTTGTATACATCTACACATATTATAAATTAAAGACCCTCACCACATTTGCTTGTGTGTGTGAAGGCTTATCTCAGGAACTATTGTATGGATTTTGATAGGTTTTCAATAGCAGATAGACCCATTCACAAGGAAGCTTTATCTTTACCCCGGCATGTGATAAACAAGTTCTTCGGCCCTAGATGCGGTGCTGGTCGCTAGTTGAATTTAAATACAGCTAAGTGTTACCCGTGAGTTACTGATTACGGGTTTACATAAACTAGTTTTCGAACCAATCCAGATTCGTCTTCAGGATGGGGCATGCAAAAAGCACATACCTATTCTTGTAGTGTGATACAGCTTTAGGGCAGTCTGGGTGGTAGTGTCATTGATATTCAACTAGGAGCTTCAATTTTCCCTGACTAACGGCCACAGAATTAAACACTATAAACACTGATTGTCTCGATAGGTGCGTCAGCACCCAGCAGATGGTGTACATCGGTCTTACAGCAAATGCTGAATGCTGGCGGGTCTATGGAGACAGTGTTTACACTTACGTTTAGTTCCCCAGCCGATAGACAAAGATAATTCATTTAGAAAAAAAGATTGATCAAATGTGTTTTGAAATGATTTGTCTAGCAGTAAGACACAAATAAAATAGCTAAAATTTGCTGTAAATGATTCCAAGATCATTCAACGCACCTCAAATGGTTCTATAATCTATTATTCTTCCTTATAGACTAATCTTTGCACCAAAAAGTGACCGATTCTTTCAATATTTTTTTTTATTTTCACGTTTTCTCAGAAAACATGACGTTTCTTACATCTCATTTGCTTTCCTAGCGTTTTATATTCACGAAATATGGTGAATTTTTTTACTTGATTCGAAAGAAACCTTTTTTACAATTGAGTATTGCACCAACGTAACATTTTACGCGCAAAATAGCCTTAATAAGATAAACTTTTTGACACCTCATTTGTCTTCCTAGTGCTGATGTTCTCGAAACGTCCTAAATTTAGTACTTGACTGGAAGGAAACCATTTTAAAAATTAAATGCCACACCAATTAAACTTGTTTTACGTAAAATATCTAGGACGAGGAGAGAGAAACTTTTGACTTTTCATTTAAATTTTTATCACCAGCCATCCGTGAACTATTCAAATTTTTCCTCATATCACTCATTAACTTAATTATGCTGATTACTTTCCAATGACGATTTTTTTTTCATTTGGGAAACTAGACCTGAAGATGATCAATTTGCTACCGCATTTGACCATTTCCCATTGTTTATGAAAATTACCCACTGCGTAATTTATGGAGATTATTGTTCTCGCGCTACTCAAACATTTAACCGAAACTGAAGTTACAGGTGTGCATTAAAAACACCATCGCCCATACTGCTGCAAGTCAGCACCCAGTATCACTCTACATAACTTCTCTTTCCCTCATCTAAAGAGGTGTCTGAAAAGGCTTGAAAGCTAGTTTGTCGCTTAATTATCTCCGTTTACATTTAATTAATATTGATTTATGTGTTTTACAATATTTACGGGCGTAATTGATGTGTTTAACCAAATATGGAATACGAAACAGCGATGCCTGTGTTATTAAAAAGTTTCTTCATAACACAGGTACTACTATTTCCTATTTGTTTGCCAACACCAGACTCTCGATTCTAAATAATTATGTCTCTGCTGGACGGGAATACAGGTGAAGTGCGAGGACAGGTTGTGACACATGGACGACAACATATGGAAGTTAGGATCTGGATGTGATTTGTGCACCGATAGCCGAAGCGAGTAAGGTGGCCACTCGCGTAAAGCGGGAAATCCAGGTTCGAGTTCCATTCCGACACAAATTTTCATTGTCGTTATTCCATTATGCAGCCGATGGTGGTTAGTATTCACAACTGCGATTACAGTTCCCGTAAATGAGGAATAATTTCGACTATCAATCCAGTATGTAGCCGTAGGCTCGAAATTGATGATCTTCAGTGAGACCGGAAGTCCCTTCTGTAAGCAGCGCAGTGGCTACACACACCGAGTGCAGAATGTTCATTGAAGGTTCGAGTCGCTCGCCGGAGATAAAGATCCGCCCAGGGGCGGTACCTGCGTGGCACAGAAATCTTTGCTAACGAGCGCCGCGCCCGTAAACGTCGCCCGTGAGCCATCTGCATAAAGGATTCCTCCGCAAGGAGAACTCGGAAGCGCGCTGATATGGAAAGGAACTTCTGCAAAGATTGGCCACATCTGTAAGTCGGCGGCAGGCTGGCAACTTGGAGGGAGGTGCTTTCAGACACGGGGAACACACGCGCAGCCCAGTAATAACAGTTGATGGTGCGCCGCAAGACGCTTTCATCTAGATTGACTGCCATTACTTCTTTCTGTTCTCCTCGGTCGCTCCTGCCTCTTCCCGCGTCTGGTCTTTCTGGGTAGCAGCTCCGTGCCTCGCCTTGCCATCGAGCACGAGAAGAGCCCACCCGTTGTTCCGCGCCGTGACGTCACATCACTTGCCGGGAGCGTCAAATTCTGCGGAAAGCCGGTAATTCTCCGCCAGATAGCTTCAAGATACGGCGACCCTTTCAGTTTATTAGCCATTTCCGTCTGTATTATGAACGTAAAACATATAGTGCAATCGTGTCAACGCTGTAAAAGGAATCCCACTTTTCGGCTCCTTTCAGCACAATATACCGCCTTGCAAACGATAATAATGGAATGAACGATTTATGTAGTATTAGTCGAAGATGAGATCGGGTGAAAAAGCTCGAGCTACTTGAAACCTTAATATAAAGTTAATATAATAACAAAAACTACCGAAGCAAGGTATCCCATAGCTCAGTAATGAGTGACACTATGAAGTAAATGCTAGAAATCATGTCTGCATTTCAGTGCAATGAGATGATATTTCTAAGTTCACTGCAGACAGAACTGGACTTTCTGGCTAACTTGTGACATGGTGCTGCCACCACAGTTCATTATCCACCTAGATGGCTATGAATTTCACACACAACGTCTCATCCAGTCCACGCCCAACGTTAGGTACCTATAAGTTACTTTTATTTGATATACAGGCAAAAATTAACACACATGCCTAAATGAAATGGAATTTTATTCTGAAAAAAAGAGCACAAAATATCCAACAGGAGGCCCTTCCTATGATACGAAAGCAATAATTAGCATAACAATTAATTTTTATCAAAAACGATGTTCTTTACAACAAACACTCAACATGTCGTTCATGAGAAATACCTGTAGTCGAGAGATCGAGTTGTAAACAGCACTGTACAGCATATCAGTCGATGTAGTGAGAAAGTGCCATCAGATATTGTCTCCTATCGTGCCTAATGAAATCGTATGACCGCGGTAGACTTGCGACTTCAGGTAACCCCACAACCAGTAATCACACGGATTGAGGTCTGGGGAGCGGGGGGGCTGAGCGTGACGGTTGTCGAGGCTCAGCACGCGATTCTCACCAAAGGATGTGCTCAAGAGAACACTTACGTGTCAATACATACAGTTCTTAATGGTATTCGTTGTTAACAACAAGAATGAATTTCGGATTAACACAACCACAAGATGAAAGTGAAAATAATTTTCATGCACACTATACACCCTTCTACCAATCCGGCAAATCTATTTGAAAAAAAAAGTTATAAGGAAATTATGACGGATAGCAAGTTAAGCGGCCGAAATATTAACAAATTAAGAGCACTTGTGGGTTATTCTTTTCCTTTATTTTGAGATGTAGTTATGCATAACATTTATGTCTTAAAATCATAAATATGTGACATGTGGAACTGAATTTCATTTTCGCTTCGCTCTTACCTCTTTCCACTTGCCTGCTTTTTGTCAGGTAGCTGGTTCCTCTCATAAAGCCAGGCACCCAGGCACTCATTTCAACAGTTGATCGACGAAGAACTGTTTTTCAGCAGTAATGATATTAAAGCACTAGCATGTAATATGTCAAATATGTCATCACGTTTTTGAACGGTTATGTTTCTTTCCGCTAATCAACGCCACACAAACTTCCAGTAAGTCTTGCAGTTGTCTTCATTGTTGATACTGAACTACTAATTTTGGTAGATGAATTCTCAGCTCCTGTGTCGGCATTTGTGCTTTTCGCCAATAAATCATCTCCTCTGACACAGATATTGTGACACTTTCACGCACAGTTAATTTACGCAGCCGAAAATTGTATAAGGAAACCTTTAAGGTTTGTCTGACAGACTACGGCTTCCATCTAGTTATTTTATGGTACTAAGAACTGAGAACATAAATTTCTTCCGTAAATGGACTGAGGACGAAGACATTGTCCTTACTCTGACTGCCACCATATCTCTAAAGTGAAAAACTGCTTGTTTGGTCGGGGCTGAGTGGAAGAAAGGAATAGCGAGGCACGCCCTGGCCTCTTCATGGCCTGGGGACACTGACCTATCATGTCACCTAGGCAATGGCATCAGCAACGTAGGAACTCATTCAGTTAAGAAGGCTGAAATAAAAAAAAACTGCCAATGTTGGATAAAGAATTAATATGTCGGCCAGAATTAATATTATACGAAGTTTATCGTTTGATTTGTATAGATTTTCCGATTCTGAAAACCCAGGGATACCTCTATCCCCTGTCCCACTTAGGCCAAATTTCATGCACCTCACATAAACGTGGAATAGAACCAAACTACAGCATAGGCGAAGAATCATGTAAATAATTTAAAAAAGTGAATTTAAGAGCCATCCTAATGCGCATTTCGATCTTGTTACTAAAAAGTGTAAAATAACTACACTGAAGAGCCAAAGAAACAGGTACACCTGTCGAATATCGTGCAAGGCCACCGCGATCACGCAGAAGTGCCGCAACACGACGTGGCATGGACTCGACTAATATTTGAAGTAGTGCTGGAGGGAATTGACACCACGAATCCTGCAGAGTTGCCCGTGAATCCGTAAGTGTACGAGGAGGTGGAGATCTCTTCTGAACAACGCGTTGCAAGACATCCCAGATATGCTCAATAACGTTCATGTCTGGGGAGTTTCATGGCCAGCGGAATGGTTTAAACTCAGAAGAATGTTTCTGGAGCCACTCTATAGCAGTTCTGCACGTATGAGGTGTCGCATCGTCCTGCTGGAATTGCCGAAGTCCGTCGGAAAGCACAATGAACATGAATGGATACAGGCGATCAGTCAGGATGCTTACGTAGGTGTCACCCGTCAGAGTTGTATCTAGACGTTTCAGGGTTCCCATATCACTCCAACAGCACACGCCCCACACCATTACAGAGACTGTACCAGCTTGAACAATCCCCTGCTGACATGCAAGGTCCAAGGTTCCATAATGCTCTCTCCATACTGTAGACGTCCATTCGTTCGATACAATTTGAAACGAGACTCGTCCGACCAGGCAGCACATTTCCAACCATCAACAGTCCAATGTCGGTGATGAAGGTCCCAGGCGTGGCGTAAAGCTTTGTGTCGTGCAGTCATCAAGAGCTCCGAAAGCACAAATCGATGATGTTTCGTCGAATGGTTCGCACGCTGACACCTGTTGATGGCCCAGCATTGAAATCTACAGCAATTTACGAAAGCGTTGCCCTTTTGTAACATTGAACGGTTCTCTTCAGTCGTCGTTGGTCCCGCTCTTGCAGGATCTTTTTCCCGTTGCAGGGATGTCGGATATTTGATGTTTTACCGGATTCCGGATATACACGGTACATTCGTGAAATGGTCGTGCAAGACAATCCCCACTTCATTGCTATCTCGGAGATGTTCGACCGTTTATGTGCCGACTACAACACCACGTTCAAACTCGCTTAAATCTTGTTAACATGCCAATGTGGTAGCAGTAATCGATCTAACAACTGCGACAGAAACTTGTCTTATACAGGCGTTGCCGGAAGCAGCGCCATATTCGACCTGTTTACATATCTCTCTATTTGAATACGCATGCCCATACCAGTTTCTTTCTCGCTTCAGTATAATTCGAACATTATGACGTTCGTGGTCGATAAGAAACCTCACCTAAAGGATCAGCACAGGTTAAGGGAAAAACCCTTTGTGTGACTCAAAACTTGTTTTCACATATAGCTCTTCTTATACGGCTGCCGCAACTTAACAAGTCCATTTTAAAAAATGAAGAAATTCGCAAGACAGTTGCAAAAATCCACAGTAATTTATTGGGTACACGACAGGCTTCGGAACAGTTACAGTTACATCATCTGCTGTAAAAAATAAAATCAATTACTCATCTGATGTCATTCTCACCAAAGGTTCCGCGTTAAAAGAGTAAAAGGGAAAAAAATTCCATAACAGCCATTCCCGTGCTGCGCTACAGAAAAAAAGAGCAAAATAATTTTACTGATTGTGTTCCCTGTCGCGCAACACGGGTAACGGCTGTTACGGAATTTTTGTCCGTTTTACTCTTTTGACAAGGAACCTTTGCTTCCATGAGAACATTGGTGTGAGGATGAGCTCAGATGATTAATTGACGTTATTTTTTCACCGGATGATGGAACTTAACTGTTTCGAAACGGACCGTGTACCCAGTAAATGACTGAATTAAGCAACTGTCCTGCGGTTTTCTTCATTTTTCAAAACAACTTATTTTAATCTAGTTTTATACACATTTTCCAGTTGTGAACACGGCTGCATTCAATACACAATTCATTGAATCTCGTGATACTCGTACATTTGGGAACCAGTGAATCCATCATCAAATGCAAATAGTTTTAATATATTACCGGTATTCAATTCTCTTCTCTCGTGAGGTAATGCTAATTGTACGTTCCTTTTGTGGGAAGGATCAATATTAAGTTTCTAAATCTTCGGATCTAATAACGGAAAATATTATCACAGACAGTGAAAACCTTAATGAAAATCGAAGAAGAATATTTTAATGTGTAGCTGCTTATGATTTACCCATTCTGTAATTGCACATAACGCCAATCAGGGTGCACACATGTTTGTACTTTTCAAAACGTTTTACGTATGAAATTTAATATGAGCAAGACTCAATTTTAGTATGTAGTATCAGATAGCAAAGCTTTAAATAAATTGAGATGTGTAAGTAAATGGGTTGTATGTGACAAAATTAATAAGCAACTATAACTAGCCAAGTCTCTCTGTTCATTTGACGTGGATTCCTACTTTTTAATGCTGTAGAGGTATGTTTCCAGTTGTACTGAGAGATGTAGCGTGTTACAGCTGGATTCGCCGAGGAGAGTAACTAAATTGTAGTTTCCAGTTTCTTCTGGAATTTTTCGGTAGGTTTTCCGTTCCTTATCACGTTTTACGTTACTTTATCTGCAAATTTCGACGTTTAATATCTAACCTTCTCGAAACATGAACATACATTTCGCATCACCTAATTCAAGAGAGAAGTGAACAATGTACGAAAATGATTTGTACCTGATAAAGTACCCAAGGTATGCTAAATACATTTAATAAAACGTGAAAGAATTGTGACTTGAGACATTATTATTTATACTTCCTGTGTACTGAAAACAGTCACGCTGACAAATGTAAGGTATGGATAAAACTAGAAGGAATTTGTCCATACAGGTCACTGAAAGCACTAGTTAAGACTAAAATATGCTGGAGAGTATCTGTAAAGTATTGTAAATAGGATGCAAAGTGAAATCACAAACAGATGCTAAAAGCCATGTAGATAAGCTTTATATGAGAGAGGATAACCAAACATCCAAAAAAGCAATTATAATAGAGTCAGTAATTTAATTGAAGTCACCTTTACTGAAGAGCGACAACGTTTGCTCAAGAAAGGCCCGAAGTACAACGTAAAACGCAGATAAAACTACAGTAACCTAAAAAGCCTCATCATATTCTCTAAGACAACAACTAATTTTTATGCCTATAAGAGCACTGAACAGACTATCCTAGAACACAACACAAATAAAATCATTCACAAGGACGAACTCAACTATAAGGAAGCCCCTCCAAAGCAGTTAATGAAGACAGCTTACTCGCGAACAGCATAAATATGAAACGGAGTAACAATAATAATCCCATAAATCTTAAAGCTGACAAAGGAAACTTAGCAATTATGAGCAAAGATGCTCACATCGCTGAGAAACTGGCTTTCATTTCTCATACTAACATGTTGTTGTTGTAGTCTTCAGTCCAGAGACTGGTTTGATGCAGCTCTTCATGCTACTCTATCCTGTGCAAGCTTTTTCATCTCCCAGTACTTACTGCAACCTACATCCTTCTGAATCTGCTTAGTGTATTCATCTCTTGGTCTCCCTCTACGATTTTTACCCTCCACGCTACCCACCAATACTGATTTGGTGATCCCTTGATGCCTCAGAAGATGGCCTACCAACCGACTCCTTCTTCTAGTCAAGCTGTGCCAAAAATTTCTCTTCTCCCCAATTGTATTCAATACTTCCTCATTAATTATGTGAACTACCCACATAACCTTCAGCATTCTTCTGTAGCACCACATTTAGAAAGCCTCTATTCTCTTCTTGTCTAAACTTTTGATCGTCCACGTTTCACTTCCATAAATGGCTACACTCCATAGAAATACTCTCAGAAACGACTTCTTGATACTTAAACCTATACTCGATGTTAACAAATTTCTCTTCTTCAAAAACGCTTTTCTTGCCATAGCTAGTCTACATTTTATATCCTCTCTACTTCGACCATCATCATATATTTTGCTCCCTAAATAGCAAAACTCCTTTACTACTTTAAGTGTCTCATTTCCTAATCTAATTCCCTCTGCATCTCCCGACTTTAATCGACTCAATTCCATTATCCTCGTTTTGTTTTTGTTGATGTTCATCTTATATCCTCCTTTCAAGACACTGTCCATTCCGTTCAACTGCTCTTCCAGGTCCTTTACTGTCCCTGCCTCAAAGTCTTAATTTCTTCTCCATGGATTTTAATTCCTACTGTGAATTTTTCTTTTGTTTCCTTTATTGCTTGCTCAATATACAGATTGAATAACAGCGGGGATAGGCTACAGCCCTGTCTTACTCCCTTCTCAACCACTGCTTCCATTTCATGCCCCTCGACTCTTATAACTGCCATCTGGTTTCTGTACAAATCGTAAATAGCCGTTCGCTCCCTGTATTTTACCCCTGCCACCTTGAGAATGTGAAAGAGAGTATTCCAGACAACATTGTCAAAAGCTTTCTTTAAGTCTACAAACGCTAGAAACGTAGGTTTGCATTTCCTTAATCTATTTTCTAAGATAAGTCGTAGAGTCAAAAAAATAGCCTCACGTGTTCCAACATTTCTACGGAATCCAAACTCATCTTCCCCGAGGTCCGCTTCTACCAGTTTTTCCTTTCGTCTGTAAAGAATTCGTGTTAGTATTTTGCAGCCGTGGCTTATTAAACTGATAGTTGGGAAATTTTCACATTTGTCAACCCCTGCTTTCTTTGGGATTGGATTTATTATATTCTTTTTGAGGTCTGACAGACTAACATAAGCTCAGTCACACCAACATAACTGAGCTTAAACAAGATCCAACATGAAAATTATAGACCAAAATCAAAAAGATGGTTAGTAAATGCAGTTTCCTTGTCACAGAACATCAACCAAGGACATACACTAATGACTCCTACTTCTCTAAAATTGAGATCCCAACCTACAGTCCATAACCTAATATTCCAACAAGGCCTATTTTTCTATGCAGTTTCCTGGCCACAGAACAGCAACCAAGGACATACACTGTAATGACTCCTACATCTCTAAAATTGAGATCCCAACCTACAGTCCATAACCTAATATTTCAACAAGGCCTATTTTTAAATACAAATTCCTTTAAAATTTCTCAATTATTGAATGAAACTGTGAAGAATTTACTATACTTTTAGGAAGTCGTACTCAGTAAATAAAAAAAATGAGGAAGCAACTGAAATTGGAGATCTAGAAATTCCTTTAGGTCCTAGGTTTCGTCCTTTCATTGTAACTAGTCGATACACAAGTGTACGCCCTGAGAAAACAAATATCCTTTTTAAAATTTAGAAAACCAAAAATGTGGCAATTCCAGAAAAATCAAAAGACTCTGATATGTTGTAGCTAATGTTGACGTATAATTGAGGCACTAAGAACCATAACGAAGGAGAGCAATCCATTGTCGATTGTAGCATGTGTGCATACCCTTAACATCTGTTGATCTTAAGGTGAACCAGCCTTATCAGTGCCCGGACCCTACACTATACAAATGAACATTTGCGAAGTGCTGTTTCGTCTATTTCTCTGATATTCGCTTACATAAGGGCCGGAAGCACAAATTTTCATTGTTATTGGAACTCCCACTGGCTACGCTGATGCCCTTTTCCTCAAAAATATTGAAAGCTCTTGAAAGAATGCCCCACAATAACATTACGTTCCACGATTCTAGCATTCCAGTCTGTAAAATGGAAACTGAGAATTTCAGAAATCTTAAGAGTGTTACCGGCCTCATTACCAAAAACGAAGTTGAATTACATTGTAACATGGTACATTTCATAAATTTTACAATGATGAAGTTTTCCATATATTTTTATGAATTGCTGTTTAACTTATTCTGCATTGGAGTCATGGGTAGCCACCATTTTCTTTGTCACATCACAGGAGACCACAATTTATTATTTCTCCACAGTTTGTAGATAACTTGCAAAATCTAGTGCCCGAGTATGTAGGTGGAAGGTAATTATCAAACTTGAAACACAAAGATTTAAGAAAGTACTCGATGAAACTAGAAACACACAGATTTAACAAAACAACTAGATTTCGTGAAGGAAGTGGACAGAAATACTATGTGCATCTCAAGCCAGAGAATGTACTTAATGAAGATGATGGCAGTGAGGACCACGAAGTGTTGGTGTAGGACATAACTACGTCTTTGGTGCGTTTAGTACCTTCATTACGTTATGATTCTAGTTTCACATTAATTACATACTACACAACAGTCTAAAAGACACTATAGCCACTAGCCTATGTGTAAAACTTGTATTGCTTAACATTAGTAATTAATTTTAAATATTAATTAAAATTTCATAACGTGAAGTGATCATATGGTTTTTTTATAGGAATTTAGGATGTTGAGACTTGGATAAAAAATAATTCAAACCTTTGAAACCAACAGCTTGCTTGTAAATAAAATTTTTACAAACATTTACTTTTCTCAAGGCTTTGTAACTGTCCCTAGGGCTCTTACTGTTCTCAGTGCTTTAATTACATAACATATAGTGAAAAAGTTTACAAACATGGTCTTTCCACAGGTAGTAGTACTTCAAGATTTCTGGTAGATACATTTTCAGTAATTGGGAAAATAATTATTTTAATGAAACCAATATAATCAAACTCAAATGTATATTAATGTATATTAATGAAACATAGCTGCTACATGATAGCGCGAAAGAGGAGTTACACGAACTAAAAAGTAAGTCACTGGAGGTATATTAATGAAACATTGCTGCTACATGATAGCGCGATAGAGGAGTTAACGAACGTCTTACGTTATTCAATCCTTTCTACAAAAACATATTACTCACACGTGTGCATGTCGACAACAAAAAACAAAAATTTTCTTGATGTTAGAATCACCAAGCTGCAGCAAAAACGTGTCTAGCATACTGAGAAAACACACGTTCTCAGACATAATGAGGCTATACCATGACACACCACCATGAAGCAATTAGGGCTATGCTACTCAGTGCACACTCGTTTGGAAGAAAACAGCCTTGAGATAAAATCTAACACTATAAGAGGTGTTGCTATAAACAATGTCAACACATGCAAAATAAATGACGATTCAGAGACACAAATACACAAAGATATGGCTAGAAATTGCCACTCTAAGAAAGAAAAGAATATGTCTGCCAGCATCCCATACCCAGGCCCCATTCCACAAAAATCTGCTAACAATATTGCAGTTGAATTCAACGTTATAAGTTAGATAACTTGTTGTTGCAGGTCATAAAAAGGAGAGTCCCAACAATACAGCAACAGTGGAGTATAACTTTGTAGTACTACACAAAAAATCTGTTAGAAAAATTAGAAACGTAGCTCAAAACATTAGCAAGTCCTCTATCCTTGTTAAATGAGGAATTCCCTAGACATACTCATTTTAGTAATTTTAAAGACTCATATTAAATTATTTCCTTACCTATACCTTTTCCTTAAAAAAGCTCATTAAATTATTTCCTTGTCTATGCCTATTCCTAAGATAAGTTGATATGTGGCACCACATAATAAACTTCATTGGTCGTCATCTCATATTAAACTGCAACTGCATCCACATCAGTTGTTCCTAGACAGTCTCCAGATAAGGCATTCTAACCCACAGAAGCTTCCAATTTAGTTACTTTCTCTGAGCAGTGGCTTACTCCACTCTGGACAAAGATTTTACTACTTATTTTCTCCTTTAGAAGTCTCTTATTAAGTACTCCGCTGGGCGCATCAGCTCTATACTACATTAAATGATTTTTTCAGATTTTATTGGAAACCCACTCTGGACACAGAACCATACTGAACACGATTGGTAAAAGAAAAATGACGTTAATAATGCCACTGGAAATGACATTTTAAGACGTTCATGTGTCTACTAAAGAGATTAGTAATTTTTACTTAATTAACCTACGGGAAATATAACTAAGAGGATTCTGGTTAGTATTGTCTAGGTTCTGCAACTATTTTCTGCTTATTTTATTGAGAGTATGGGACATATGGGCTTGGAAGAAGGCTTTCTCTTTTTTCAGACTGGAAGGTGCACCACGAATGTGGTCTGATAGCTATGTTGTCGGCAGGAGAATCAGTGAATCTCATTAGGAGTGGTGAGCCTCGACAGGGACAGGGGCAGATTTTTCTGAAGTGAAACTGTGGCCTGTTTCGAGATTTTGTGGGTAGAGCCGGCGTCTGGCCTATCTGACATCTGAGAACGCCTCGCCGCCGCTGCCCTCACCAGGATACTACTTATTGTGACAGACTTTGCACCAACATCATAGGTTGAGACTCCGACGGTTGCTTTCCCTCCAAAAGCTCGGTCATCCAGTTGGACTGAAGTGCCCCGCCACTGTACTTGGCGCAAAAAGGCCAACCAACTGAAAGGCTGCTCTAGGTCAGGATCAGTCTCTTGTTTGTTAATGCGCATTTTGTTCGCCAGGGGTGGGAAGTTCCTGCTGCATTCCCCTGTTTTTTTTCATGATATAAGCGATATTCTCGTCTGTCCCATTGGTAATAGCTTTAGCTGTCCCCTCCACATAGACTTTTCTTAAAGTAGAGAGTTGAGGTGGGAGAATTATACAGGGTGTTTATAAATGAATATCGGGGCTTTAACGCTTTATAATAATTATTACATTAAACTAACAGTTATAATGATATGTCAAATGAAAGAGCAACTCAAACAGTTTTACCAAGAACCATATAAATGTTCACTGGCATAGCGAAGTACGCGACTGGTTGAACTTCACTCTACCGAAGCGCTGGATAGGCCGCAAGGGACCCAGTGACAGGGCTTGCTTTGCATGGCCTCCACGTTCACCTGACCTAACGCCATGCGATTTTTTCCTTTGGGGCTTTATCAATGATCGTGTGTACGTGCCTCCGCTACCAGTAGGTCTCCCTAAATTAAGAAACCGGATTGAAGCAGCTGTTGCTACAATCACTGAAGACGCACTTATCAACGTTTGGCAAGAACTCGGCTATAGGCTTGATGCGTGCTGTGTGACAAATGGTGCTCACGTTGAACATTTACAAGGTTCTTCGTAAAACTGTGAGTTGCTCTTTCGTTTGAGATATCGTTTATAGCTTTAAGTTTAATTATAAAGAGTTAAAACCCCGATATTAATTTATAAACACCCTGTATTTCAAAGTATTCGTGTTCCAGTCAACACCACTGGTCTACCGGCCACCATCTGGTGGTGTATCAGAAATAATCATCCGATTTAAAAATGTCATAACTGTTATGTTATTTGAGATATATGCGCGAGCAACGTACTATTGCAAAGAGCAAACTCCCGAGTTTTACATGGTTCCCGCTAGGTAGCAGCCTTGTGCGCCCACTTCAGTTCTAGAACAAATGGTGTCGGGACAACAGAAAGGGTTTTTTGTTCTACATTTTGCCAATGCGGGTCAGTATTAACTGTTCAGCGTCACTTTCGTGCTAGGTATGGTGTGGATCCGCCTACGGCACAGAGCATTATACGATGACACGAACAATTCAGAGAAAGAGGTTGTTTGTGTAAAGGCAGATTGCCTGGCCGCCCCCGGGGGTCTGACAGACGTCAAACGCTTCCGTCATACTTTCACAAGAAGCCTAGAGAAATCCGTTCGCCATGCAGCTCGACAGCTCAACATGCTCCCGATGATTGTCTGGCGTGTGTTGCGTCGACGTTTACACATGAAACCATACAAAATTCAGCTACTGCAAGCTCTTCGTGAAGGTAACAAGCAACAACGTATGGAGTTCTGTAATTTCGTTCTTGGCAGGATTGAGGATGACAGTTTTCTTCCACGCTTAGTGTTTAGTGACGAGGCAACATTCCATTTAAATTGAAAGCTGAACCATCATAATGTGACAATATGGGACAACCACATGAAGTTATACTTAATGAGAGGGACTCTCCAAAACTGAATGTGTGTTTTGCAGTTTCACGGGAAAAGGTGCATGGTCCATTTTTCTTTGCCGTGAACGCTATTACAGGAAGCACGTATCTCGAGATGCTGAGAACTTTATTTCTGACAGCTGGAGAATGATTCGAACGACTTCATTTACCAATAGGATGGGGCAACACCACACTGGCATCTGGAAGTGCGGGAATTTGTAAATCAAAGCATTACTGAACGATGGATCGGTCGCACTGGTCACCGGTGCTGACTGGATTTGATTATTTCTTGCGGGAGTTTATAAGAGATTCTATTTATGTGCCTCCGTTACCAACAACAATGAATGAACTGAGACATCGTGTAACAGCAGCTATGGAAGCTGTAACTCAAGACATGCTCGCTGCAGTGTGAGAACAACTTGTATACCGCATTGACATATGCCGTGCATCTCAAGGGGCCATGTTGAACACGCATGAAAAGGTATGAAAAAACATATCGAGTTTCCCGTTTATCGAAAATTCATTTTATATGTTTGTTACTTTCTGAAGTGTATTCATCTCTTGGTCTCCCTCTACGATTTTTACCCTCCACGCTGCCCCCAATGCAAAATTTGTGATCCCTTGATGCCTCAGAACATGTCCTACCAACCGGTCCCCTCTTCTTGTCAAGTTGTGCCACAAACTCCTTTTCTCCCCAATTCTATTCAATACCTCCTCATTAGTTTTGTGATCTACCCATATAATCTTCAGCATTCTTCTGTAGCACCACATTTCGAAAGTTTCTACAGGATAGAGTAGCATGGACAGCTGCATCAAACCAGTCTCAGGACTGAATACCACAACAACAACAACAACTTTGAGAAATATAGACGTGCCAAACTGGACGATTATTTTTGATACACATGGTATACTTTTCTGATTTTGAGAAAATTTATGTTTTGCAGTCTGCAAGAGCGCAGTTATACTCTGAGCAACTCGCTGGTTACTTCTTCTGACACGCAACTTAAGTTGCGTCTTTTATTAAAATTTTGTGATTTTTCTTCATAACATTCAAATCTTGAGCAGCCTAGATAACAATGGCTAATTAGTTTTTCTCCATGCAGCCTTTCATATAATTTGACTTTACATTTTATGTTTCTTGTAAGTTCAGTCCAGATGTTAAGAAAACTGTTCTGTGTTAATTGTGTGCAAAATTGAGGAAGCAAATAAGGACCTTCTACTCGGGCTTCATTTAAATTGTACTACAGATATTCTGTGGCTAGGTAACCCACCAACAATAAGTATAACTTGTTGCATACTTAAGCTTGTTTTCCTCACGGTGATGGTATTAACGTTGTAAAATGGAAACTTTCACGGCCAGAAGTGTCACAGTTAATGGATTTCGGTGCTGAAGAAGATGTGTACCAGTCTTCCACCACGGGATGACAGCAATAGCGCATGACGGCAGTCGACAACGACCAACTGCGCTCAAGCATTCAAAACATGTGACGTGGCAACCTGTGCGGAAGCAAGCGGAAGCGGAATTTTGCCTGGACGTGAATCTGACGTTCAATTAATCTACGATACCCCTAGAAAATGTCCTCCTCAGCTGGGGACGGAACGAGGGGTTTTAAGGCGAAATCCATTCGACCGCTGCATAATAGCCCGAAGCATTTTATTAATAGTGTTATCATTGTTCAAAGTGGATAACGATACTTCTTTCATTATTCAGTGAAGGCAGGAAGACTGCCCTCGCTCGTCTTATTTTATTATTATTTCTTTACTTTCTCAGACGTTAAGTCTGGTTAAAAATGGGACGTGACGCGGACCTTGATCAAGCGTCACTTCCTTTTAACTGTACGGTATATGTTATATTGCATTTAGGAACTTTCGGGTAATTGAACATGTATCAATAATTACAGATTTCTGTAATTGTATATATAAGTTTGGATGTAGCTGTATTGTATTGATGTAATGGTGGATATTGTGTGGTATGACTCCTGTAGTTGATAGTATGATTGGTATGATGTCAACTTTATTCTGATGCCACATGTCCTTGACTTCCTCAACCAGTTGGATGTATTTTTCAATTTTTTCTCCTGTTTTCTTTTGTATATTTGTTGTATTGGGTATGGATATTTCGATTAGTTGTGTTAATTTCTTCTTTTTATTGGTGAGTATGATGTCAGGTTTGTTATGTGGTGTTGTTTTATCTGTTATAATGGTTCTGTTCCAGTATAATTTGTATTCATCATTCTCCAGTACATTTTGTGGTGCATACTTGTATGTGGGAACATGTTGTTTTATTAGTTCATGTTGTATGGCAAGTTGTTGATGTATTATTTTTGCTACATTGTCATGTCTTCTGGGGTATTCTGTATTTGCTAGTATTGTACATCCGCTTGTTATGTGTTATTATTATTATTATTATTATTATTATTATTATTACGCATTATTCTGCGTAGCGATAGATCCGTGCCTTAGTAAAGAGGATTTCTAACGCCAATGTTCCCACTCTGCAGCTTCTTCCTTCAGTCACCGTATCTCCTTCCATTATAACCACCCGAACAGCAAACAGCACCAAATTGCTGCTCGTGCTGTCTATTAGATCCTGCGACACTTCCCTGGGGCACTCCTGACAGTACCCTTGTCACAGATGAACACCCGCCATCGAGGATAACGTATTTCGTAGTGTTACTTAAGAAGTAACTCACACGTCTGGAAACGTAGTTCCCGTGCTCGAACGTTTGTCACAACCTGCAGAGGAACACCGTGTCAAAGGCTTTCCGGGAATCTACGAACATGGAATTTGCCTATTTGTCCTCATCCGTGTTTCGCTGAACCGCAGGAGATCGGAGGGTAAGCTGAGTTTCGCACGCGCGACACTGTCTAAATCTGTGCCGGACAGAAGCCTTTCTGTCTCAGGCTAATTCGTTATGTTAGAAGTGTGAATGTGTTCAAGAATTCGGCCGCAAAGCTATGTTGCAGATATTGGCCAGTAATTTTCTGATCCGATCTTCTATCCTTCTTATGTATACGAGTTACCTGCGCCTTTTTTCAGTCGCTTGGGACTTTACGCTGGGTGACAGATTCGCTTTAAACGCATGTTAACGGAAGGTCCAATGCCGCAGACTACTCTCTGTACAATCGAAGTGGGATTCCATCCGGTCGTGGTAGCAACAGGAGTTACAGCAATTACCAATGAACGTGCAGTCCGTTCTGAGGGTGAGATGAGCGCTTCCCGGATGAAGGTGACGAACAATAGCATAAGACAGTTCGTTTTCGATTCAAGTAAACTGTAGCACCGAGATTATTTTTCATTTAGCCATCTGTGTAAAACACAGTCTATATTTCATGGAACACAAACCACTTATGCACCTATTTTAATCTTCTAGTAAATACTGATAATCATTTTGTGATCTATTAGACACATCTCCATTTTCATAATGGTGAACAAATATTAGGGACACGAGCATAAAATGAGTGATTCCTACGAAGGTCAAAGAGCAAAAAGTCGTGGTAGTACTAGGTTGTAACGTTTACTATGTTCTAGGTACGCACGGAGCTGTAAAAGCCACGGGTAAAATGTTTTTATTTTTTTATTTGTTTATTTACTGTTCCGTGGGACCAAATTAAGGGGAAGTCTCCATGGCTATGGAACGAGTCAATACATGAAATTACAACACGGTAATAGAAACAGATAAAATGAAATATAAGTAACATATTCAGGCGACAATTCGTAAGTTTAAATAAAGAAAATCAACAATGTAACACTGGAATTTGCTTAATTTTTCAGCTCTCCCAGGAGCTCCTCGACAGAATAGAAGGAGTGAGCCATGAGGAAACTCTTCAGTTTAGACTTTAAAGTGTTTGGGCTACTGCTAAGATTTTTGAGTTCTTGTGGTAGCTTATTGAAAATGGATGCAGGAGAATACTGCACTCCTTTCTGCACAAGAGTCAAGGAAGTGCATTCCACATGCAGATTTGATTTCTGCCTAGTGTTAACTGAGTGAAAGCTGATAACTTTTGGGAATAAGCTAATATTACCAACAACAAACGACATTAAAGAAAATATATACTGTGAGGGCAATGTCAGAATTCCCAGACTACTGAATAGGGGTCGACAAGAGGTTCTCGAAGTTACACCACACATACCTCGAACAGCCCGTTTTTGAGCCAAAAATACCCTTTTTGAATGAGAAGAATTACCCAAAAAAATAATACCATATGACATAAGCGTATGAAAATATGCGAAGTAGACTACTTTTCGTGTTGAACTGTCACTTATTTCAGATACTGTTCTAATGGTAAATAAAGCAGCATTTAGTTTCTGAACAAGATCCTGAACATGGGCTTCCCACAACAGCTTACTATCTAACCGAACGCCTAGGAGCTTGAACTGTTACGTCTCGCTTATAATATGCCCATTCTCTCTGATCAAAATATCGGTTCTTGTTGAATTGTGAGTTAGAAACTGTAAAAACTGAGACTTACTGTGATTTAGCATCAAATTATTTTCCACAAGCCACAAACTTATTTCATGAACTACTTTATTTGATACTGTTTTAATATTACACACAAGATCCTTCACTACCAAGCTGGTGTCATCAGCAAACAGAGATATTTTTGAATCACCTGTAATACTAGAAGGCATATCACTTAAATAAATAAGAAACAGCAGTGGCTCCAGCACCGACCCTTGGAGAAAGCCCCACTTAACAGTGCACCATTAGGACTGAACATCACTACCACTCTCAATATTGAGGAGAATTACCTTCTGCTTTCTGTTCTTAGAGTAAGAGGCGAACCAATTGTAAGCTACTCCCCTTACTCCATAATGGTCCAACTTCTGCAGTAATATTTTGTGGTCAACACAGTCAAAAGCCTTCATAAAATCAAAGAAAACACCTACTGTTCTCAACCTTTTATTTAATCCCTCCAAAACCTCACAGAGAAAAGAGAATATAGCATTTTCAGTTGTTAAACCATTTCTAAAACCAAACTGTGCATTTGACAGCAAATTATGTGAATTTAAATGCTCCAATAACCTTGTATATACAACCCTCTCGATAACTTTAGCAAACACCGATGGCATAGAAATAGGTCTATAATTGTCAACATTATCCCTGTCTCCCTTTTTATAAAGTGGCTTCACTACCGAGTACTTTAATCAGTCAGGAAACCGACCACTCCTAAAGGAAAAGTTACAGATATGGCTAAGTACTGGGCTAAAATACATAGAACAATATTTCAGTATTCTGCTAGATTCCCCGTCATATCTATGAGAGTTCTTGGTCTTGGGTGATTTATTAACTCAATCTCCCTCATGTCAGTATCATGGAGGAGCATTTCAGGTAACAGTCTCGGAACACTTTATTTACGAGCGCTATATGATTCCCTGTTGGGACTAGGTTTCTATTTAGTTCACCTGGTATATTCAGAAAGTGATTATTAAATACTGTACATATATGCGACTTATCAGTAACACGGACGTTCCCACTGCGCACTGATTCTATATCCTCGACCTGTCTCTGCAGACCAACCACTTCCTTTACGACTGACCATATGGTTTTAATTTTATCCTGAGACTTAGCTATTCTAACTGCATACCACATACTTTTTGCCTTCCTAATAACTTTTTTAAGCACCTTAGAATACTGTTTGTAAGGGGCTGCTGCATTTAAATTTTGACAGTTTCTAACGTTTTGATATAATTGCCACTTTGTTCTACAGGCTATTCTTATTCCTCTAGTCAGCCACACAGGTTGCCTGTTTGTGCTAGTACCCTGTTTTGAACGTTCTAACGGAAAGCAACTTTCAAAAAACACGAGAAAAGTCTCGAGGAAAGCATTATATTTATCGTCTACTGTATCAGCACTATAAACATCTTGCCACTCTTGTTCCTTGATAAGGATTACAAAGGTCTCTACAGCAACTGGATCAGCTTTCCTAAAAAGTTGATAACTATATTTAACGTGTGTTGCAGCACAAAAATCTTTTAGAGTTAAAATTTGTGCATCATGATCTGAAAGGCCATTCACCTTTTTGCTAACAGAATACCCTTCTAGTAATGAGGAATGAAAAAAAAATATTGTCTATGGCTGTTCCACTGTTCCCTTGCACTCTCGTTGGAAAGAAAACGGTTTGCATAAGATTATATGAATTAATGAGGACTACCAGAATCCTTTTCCTTCCACAATCACTTATACAATTAATATTGAGGTCACCACATATAACTAACTGCCGGCCGAAGTGGCCGTGCGGTTAAAGGCGCTGCAGTCTGGAACCGCAAGACCGCTACGGTCGCTGGTTCGAATCCTGCATCGGGCATGGATGTTTGTGATGTCCTTAGGTTAGTTAGGTTTAACTAGTTCTAAGTTCTAGGGGACTAATGACCTCAGCAGTTGAGTCTCATAGTGCTCAGAGCCATTTTTACAACTAACTTTTTGTATTTCCTATAAAGTGAACCAAGAACCTCCTCTACCTTTAGAAAAAATGTTGTGAAATCGGAGTCTGGGGATCTATAAATGACAACAGTTGCACTGCTGCTCCTGATATGTGTGACGTGTGAGACACAATGAAACAATACTCCCTTGAAATCCGAGGTGGAACAACGAATCCGTTATGTTTCCTTTACCTCATCTACAGCGGCCTCACCCATTCCACAGCAAACGAGCTGCCGATTCCTGTGAAAAGAAAGGTAAGAGGCGTCTTGTTAAAAACGGATGAAGACCGCGCTCCTTTGGAAACTTTCTTCTTATTAAGGGTATTTCTCACGTTCCTTCAAATCTCTGAAATTCCTTGCCTCTTCCGTTTACGGCCATGAATGAAATTTTATTGTGTGTTAGAAGGAGATATGTATATACGTAGGTTGGAACTTAAATAGTGCCAACACGGCTGTGGAGACACTATACAATGGAACCTATTATTGTCGCTGATAGCACACGTTGTTGACATACCTACCTTACCTCCGAGCAAATGGACTCGCCCGTCCCACGTCACCGGTGTGCGCACAATCGAGGGAAAAACGTCACTTGTGAGTGAGCGGTCTAACTTAACGTTGTCACTATGATTTTCGAAACAGTAACGCCGGAGATGGATCAAGACTGAATGTGCCAGAGGTCGTACAGTACGATAGTGTCATCAAGGTTTTAAAGAGGCGTGCGGTGAATCGGCATCGCCGTATAGAATAGTGGCACGTTGGGTAAAAGCCTTCAACGAAGGTCGGCAAACTGTGGCAGGCATGCATCGGGCAGGTCGTCCAAGCGTCTCTGAAGAAGAAGTGCGTGCTGTTGCCGCATTTGTGGACCGGATTAGCGCATACGACTGTGCTTCGCACCCTGAAGGAACGCCTAAACTTTGCATCACGATGGGTTCCGGATGAATTGACGGAAATGCAGAAATGATTGCGTTACGACAATGGACAGAAACACTTGGAGCACTACGAGCCAGAAGGAGAGGCTTTCTTATGGCGTGTCGTAACACTGGATGAGACATGGGCCACATTGTACGAGCCAAAACTGAAACGTCAATCCAACGAATGGCGTCATTATGGATCGCCGCTGAAGTCGAAAGTGCGTCAGAGGCCCAGTATGGTCAACGTTACGGTGATTATCGTGTACGACTGTGATGGTGTTATACTAACGCTTTACGTTCCTCCACGGCAGACTGTCAGTGCACAGTATTACTGTTCGTTTTTGGAACCTCACCTGCGACCAGCTTTGCGAAAGAAGCGGCGACACTTTCTGCGCAAGCCACTCATCATTTTGCACGACAATGCTCAGGCGCATACAGCGCAAGCTGTGGCTGCTTTGTTAGGTCGATGGGACTGGGAGTACTGTACCATCCACCACACTCCCCGGACATTGTGGCTGCTGTGTTTGGTCGATGGGACTGGGAGTACTGTACCATCCACCATACTCCTCGGACATTGTGGCTGCTGCGTTTGGTCGATGGGACTGGGAGTACTGTACCATCCACCATACTCGCCGAACGTTGTGGCTGCTGTGTTTGGTCGATGGGACTGGGAGTACTGTACCATCCACCATACTTCCCGGACATTGTGGCTGCTGTGTTTGGTCGATGGGACTTGGAGTACTGTACCATCCACCATACTCCCCAGACGTTGTGGCTGCTGTGTTAGGTCAATGGGACTGGGAGTACTGTACCATCCACCATACTTCCCGGACATTGTGGCTGCTGTGTTTGGTCGATGGGACTGGGAGTACTGTACCATCCACCATACTCCCCAGACATTGTGGCTGCTGTGTTTGATCAATGGGACTGGGAGTACTGTACCATCCACCATACTCCCCAGACATTGTGGCTGCTGTGTTTGGTCGATGGGACTGGGAGTACTGTACCATCCACCATACTCCCCGGACATTGTGGCTGCTGTGTTTGGTCGATGGGACTTGGAGTACTGTACCATCCACCATACTCCCCGGACGTTGTGGCTGCTGTGTTTGGTCGATGGGACTGGGAGTACTGTACTATCCACCATACTCCCCGGACATTGTGGCTGCTGTGTTTGGTGGATGGGACTTGGAGTACTGTACCATCCACCGTACTCCCCAGACGTTGTGGCTGCTGTGTTTGGTCGATGGGACTGGGACTACTGTACCATCCACCATACTCCCCGGACGTAAGTCCTTGTGACTTTGATTGTATTCCGAAGACGAATTAACCACTTTGTGTCATTGGCTTCAGAACTGTTCCAGAGATTCGACAGGCAGTATACCGCTGCACTCGCACCATCAACAGAACAGGCTCTGCTAAAGGTATACTACGCCTTCCACGTCGCTGGCAATGGGTTCTGCACGGTGACTATTTTGAAGAACAGTAGCAGGTGCAAACACGTAACTCTTTTGTATAAATAGTTGCCACCATTTAAGTTCCAGCCCTCGTATATAGATGATGAACATCTGATTAAATGGGAGCATGGATTGAAAGAGGCCGGTACATTATTGTGCAACGGCTTGGTCTATCGGCATTTTATAGGTTTTTGATGTGGCTACTAGCGACTTGTTCCTGTTCTGAGATACGACCATAAAAAGTTAAATCACATATACTGTTACTCATACATAGACTGACAATGGGACACCACCGTGAAAGAACAAAATAAGAACTGGCCAGCGCAGCTTCGTCGATCGGCAGCGTGGTTATATTAATTTTATAAAACGGACCCTAAATTACCACTGTTACTTCTCATAGCCATCGTACTGAAGCAGCATAGGTTAATAATCAACAGGGATGCTACTCACAAAATATTTATTGATTAATTCTTTTTGAAATAGCGTGGGAGGGGAGCATTTGTTTCACCAAGGTAAAGAAATTCAAATGAACTTCTGGGTTATTAGAATAATTACTACAACAAATCTTCACATACATTAATACAATATGTAGCATCTGCTATACTTAATGCAATTACATTTTTCGATTTCTGAATCGGCAATGATAAGAAAACATAGAAATATTTACCGTTTTTTGGTGAATGAACACAATGATTTACTAATTCCCGATCTTGGATTAAATATTGTACGCTAATGTAACCAATGCTGAATACTGAACTCATTCTACTTGTTACTCTGCGATGTGGTTAATTAGAAAACGTGATGAGTCACATTGCCACTAGATACACGTTAAGCTGTAAGAAAAGAAAAGCACTAACATATTACCTCGAACAGCTGAGCAGAATGCGTACAGAGGAGCAACATTGTTTTTCAAAATAAATTCTGAAAACATAGATTCCTCTCCCTAAACCAATACCGCAACCACTCACAGTACCGATACCAACAGAATTAACGTTTTCTCTTCATCTGAGAGGTGCCAGAGTCATCAGCCCACAGTCTGTCTGACACAAACAACTTCAAACTATCTTCTTTGTACTCAGTGCTGCCTGCTCGCACCCACTCACAGTAACACACAATTTACCCTGAGTGCAGACTAACTCATAAAACATGCAATGTGCTACATGCGAAGCCTACTTAAGTCTGCGCACATCTGACAACAGCAGGGTGGCAGCCTCAATACAACTGCTTCGATATAATCGATTAATTACAACTGCAAACTTACAAACGTTTGTTATCCTTTCTCCAAATAAACCGAGCCCACCTGGCACAATCATCCTCTAGGCATTCATTCACTGGTTGATATACTCACTCCAAAGATCCTCAGTGAAATATAAATATTTCCTATATTGCACATGGATATCGAAATCGACTGGCGAGTGGTCGGAAAATATTCCGAAGAACACTCCCGAAATAGATATGCAAAAATACTTAATCGAAATTAAGTGTGGCCGAATCAATACATTTTAATGTAATGCAGAACCTTTTCTGGTACCTTTCTCATGCTCACATTCAGAACGAGAACATGCTGCTGCGCTAGTGTCAGTCCTAGTCGAGAGAAAGAGATATTTTGTCAAAATTCAATGAAGGTGCGGTTGGGCGATGAAACCTGGGGCTGCTGGCAGAGTGTGGTAACAGTCGACAGCCAGCGGGCCAGGCAAGGTAAGCATGGCACTCGCGAGCGGGAAGCTGCGACAGCGGTATTACATGCACGATTTGTTTTCAGGGGAGCAACAACGAGGCAGGTAACTGCAGCGTTGCTTTAAGTTATTGCTATCTATGAGGCGGAGCATTAGGCCAGAGCTAAGAGTGGCCATTTGTAAATGGCTGACGTGTGGGAATTTATCCCTCTCATAGTTTCTGTCTCTCTCTGGCACTACCTCAGAAGCGAGGGAGAAACCAATGTAAATAGACGAGCAATTTTAGCTTGGGACAGAGTGTGGCAGGTCAGTCGAGTGTCAGGACGGAGCTGTGCTGGTCTACAGTTACGGGATCGAGTCTGGCAGCAATGTTATAAGCATTCTACATAAACTTGTACTTTGTTTCTATGTACTTGTTCGGGCTATATTCCGCCTCTGGCGACACAACACCGGGGCAGGACGAAACGGCAGGCTGGAATTTGGAGGTCAGACGGTCTGTCTGAAGGAGGGCAGTGACAGCGGTCTGCAGCGGGTCCAGGAGGGGCTCGGTTGCACTCGAGTGTAAGGGCAATTTTTACTGCCCACCTGGCGTACTGGGGTCCGGGCGAGGCGTAGTAGTGCTGCAGCAGTGCCAGGACAGCGGCGAGTGTTGCCATCCGGCAAGCACCGCTAGCGGCAAGTTGCGGCACAGCATCCATGTGGGTATGGGCTCGAGTCTGGTCATTTCCTGGGAGCAGCGGCGGCCCGAGGGCGACGGTTGGCCAGTACACCCACCAGCAGCATGGCGCAAGTCGCGACGCATTGGCGGGCGGAGACCGGGAGAGAGCGGCCGACTCTCATCAGCAGGGCGGCCTTGATGATGGCAGCGGCGGCGACAGCATGGCAGGAGTCTGCTGAGACGGCTGGAGTCGCGGGACAGCACGCCCGCGGCGTGCCGACACTACACTTCGCCCATCGAGTACTGTAAATTACCGGAATAAACAAATGTTACCGAATACCGCTGTACAACTCTGCGCCGCCTTGACACTCTTGAATTTGCTCGGCTTCCTGAAGAAATACGGCGCGGCGGGTCCCGGCTTCAGCTCTGTCGCCTGGAGTCCCGGGTTCGACATACCGACCCTGAAACAATGCTTTTATCGTGTCTCCGCTCGCTAGTGCAGATGTAAACGTAGCATAATAATTCGTTTGCTTTACAATATCTTTGACCTTTTTGAGAATGGTTTCTATTAAGTTCATTATAATGTAAGGTACGTGGATCCGATCTGATACGTAGCATCAGTGCAGTACTTGACGCCAGTTACAGCCGCCATATAGCCTCTGCTTTTGTAAAAATACGTCTTAACTTCAACAATAAAAGTGAATACATACACTGAGGTGCCAAAACCCGTGGGGTAGCAAATTGCTCATATACGTACATTAGGCGGTAGTATCAGAAGGTGTAAAAGGGCAGTGCATTGACGGGGCTATCTTTTGTACACAGGTGATTCATGAGCAAAGGTTGTCGACGTGATTACGGCCGCATGACGGGAATTAACAGACTTTGAACGAGAAGTGGTAGTTGGAGATAAACGCATGCGGCATTCCATTTCGGAAATCGTTATGTAATTCAATATTCCGAGCTCCACAGTGACAACAGCATGTCGAGAATAATAAATTTCACGCATTACCTTTCACCACGGACAACCCAGTGGCCGATAGCCTTCTCATAACGATGGACAGCAGCGGATTTTGCGTAGACGCTAACAGACAAGCAAACTGCGTGAAATAAACGCAGAAATCAATGTGGGATTTACGACGAAGGTATAAATTAGGACAGTACTGAGAAATTTGGCGTTAATGGGTTATGGCAGCAGCCCACCGAGGCGAGTTCCTTTGTTAACAGCATGACATCGCCTGCAGCGCCTCTCCTGGGCCTGTGACAGTATTGATTGGTCTCAGACTATTGAAAAACTGTGGCCTGGTCAGATGAGCCAGATTACAACTGGTAAGAGCTTATGATAGGGAGTGTGGTGCAGATCCCACGAAGCCATAGACAAAAAAAAAATGTTCAAATGCGTGTTAAATCTTATGGGACTTAACTGCTAAGGTCATCAGTCCCTAAGCTTACACACTACTTAACCTGAAGTATCCTAAGGACAAACACAGACACCCATGCCCGAGGGAGGACTCGAACCTCCGCCGGGACCAGCCACACAGTCCATGACTGCAGCGCCTGAGACCGCTCTGCTAATCCCGCTCTGCCAACAATGAACCCAAGCTGTCAACAAGGCACTGTGCAAGCTGGCTCCGTAACGGTATGGGCTGTGTTAACATGGAACGGACTGGGTCCTCTGGTGCAACTGAGCCTTTCATTGACTGGAAATGATTATACTCGGCTGCCTGGAGCCCACATGCAGCCATTCATGGACTTCATGTTCACAAACAACGTTGGAATTTCTATGGATGACAATACGCCTTTTGGAACCGCGCGACGGGTACGGTCGCAGGTTCGAATCCTGCCTCGGGCATGGATGTGTGTGATTTCCTTAGGTTAGTTAGGTTTAAGTAGTTCTAAGTTCTAGGGGACTAATGACCTCAGAAGTTAAGTCCCATAGTGCTCAGAGCCATTTGAACCATTTGAACAATACACCTTTTCAGAATATTTTTTGACAATTCAAGCGAATGATTTGGTCACTCAGATTGCCCGTCGTGAATCCAACACAAAATTTTCGGGACATAATCGAGAGGTCAGTTCGTGCACAAAATCCTGCACTACCAACACTTTCTCAATTACTGACTTCTGTACAGGCAGCGTGGCTCAATATTTCTGTAATGGACTTACATCGACTTGTTGAATCCATGCCATTCGGAGTTTCTGCACCACGACGAGGAAAGGAGGTCCGACACTATGTTAGGAGGTATCCCTTTACTTCTGTCACCTAAGTGTGAAGACTTGTAAGTTGTTCGAGAGCTATATCAGTATCTCGTTCTAAAGCATTGTAGTTATGTGGATGCTTATCTTGCGGAGGAAAACGGCAAGATAGATACGTTTTCGTATTCCCCATTTATTTTCCGGCATCTGCTGCTAGGCAGTGGCACAGGTTGTAGAGAGTATTCTGTATACAAATAGTCAACATTTCGCGACTTAAGTCAATTCATATGATGTTGCAGGTGCAATCCTCCGAAACACTGAATGAGAAGATGAGTGAAAGTTATTTGTGTACTTCAGCTGATTAATAACAGACCCCGGTGAACTCGTCTCAAACGGTCCCATTCAAACTTTGTAATGTTACATATATCGATCTTGTACTTGACAGATAGAATCTACCTTTAGGCTCTTTTCTACAGTTGCAGCGGCATCGATGACGGGGAAGCCCTTTGCTTCTAAAAGGCTCCGGTAGGCGCCTGGAGACCGCTTTGCGCGAAGCTGTAAGTCAGTAGCGCCAGAGCCGCCTAGCGTTTAGGATGCGTGTGTAAGTGGGAAAAGTTATCGTGGTTAAGTAATAATTCCGAAGCACAGAATTATTTTCTCATCGGAGGAATTATCCTGTAATTAAAAGGTCACCACGCTGTAAGGAATCGGTAAACTCTTTTAAATTCGTGATAAATAAGTGACTACTTGTAGTGTCAGTGCGCTCAGAAAATGTTGGGACGTTATACCTGAAATTAAAATGAAATAAATTAACTGTATCGAACAAAATATTCACGTTTTGCAACCTCTTTATTATTATTAAAATATTTTGGAAGTGACTGAGTTATAGAACAGTGTGGGAAAAACCATAGGCCATGCATCGTAGACACACGGTCAGAACTTCAGTTATCTGCGCATGAACCTCTGGAGTACGTTCGCCTTACAAAACTGGCTACTTTTTAAAGTCCGACGCTTACGTTTACAGCTAGCCAGACGCTACCAAGTAGTCAAGTATACATCAATCGATAATACAGAGTGGCGCCTTGCAATTTGCAACACATTACTCACGTTAACGTAGATTAAACAATTAGTTTTATTTCTTCTAGACAGAATTATACAACACTCTATTAATTGTAACACGCTTCGTCCATACATAGCCTATATTCGTTCCCCAGAAGGCCACATGTAAATGGGTCGATGGAGGACCCGCTAACCCTCAATTTAGTGAGAATTCGTTTGTGTATTACATTTGTATTCTGGTTTTTGATTTAAACAGTGCCATACCACACAGCCAGCATGGCAGTGAGGTCGAAATCTTCTATTCGAGTACAGAGATGGATGTTTGTCGAGGATGTTAATGACAACAGTGATCCTTTATTGATGGCAGTGGTGCAGATTCTGATTTCGCATCAGGGAATTCATCAAAGTGATGTAGCATTACGTTGCCACCAATCTAACCTGAAAAGGTTTAGAGATAGCATTTGTTAAAATTTTGGGGATTTATTTAATGTAACGATGAACGCCTGTAAAGTTGCTACAGTCTCTGTACCTTGTAACAACATAAAAACCTGTAGAAAACCATTTAGAGGCTTAGCACTATTTTTATGCCGCTTTATGTATGTATAAACTTTTGTGTGTATTTATTTTTACGAAGGAGCTCAGTCTGTATAAACTGAAAAAGAAATATGAGACAGGTGACAGTGGCAGTGAGAGTCAAACATCAAATTAATGTAGACTTTTTAAACCTCTCATTAGAAAAGAAAAGTGGAGCGGCAGTTCCTACCACCATAGATTTACGAAGAAAATATTTTGAACCACATCCTATCAACCACAAAAAGTAGTTACTCCTATATGAATAATTACCATCTTGAAAGCATTTCGGTGAATAGTTAAGAAAATAAGTATCCAAAGTTGCTTTATTAGTGGCTCGGCTCTGAGCACTATGGGACTTAACATCTGTGGTCATCAGTCCCCTAGAACTTAGAACTACTTAAACCTAACTAACCTAAGGACATTACACACATCCATGCCCGAGGCAGGATTCGAACCTGCGACCGTAGCAGTCACGCGGTTCCAGACTGAAGCGCCTAGAACCGCACGGCCACACTGGCCGGCGCTTTATTAGTGTTGCGACAAAACTTAACAAAATTCATACTT
This sequence comes from Schistocerca serialis cubense, assembly GCF_023864345.2. Classification (NCBI taxonomy): domain Eukaryota; kingdom Metazoa; phylum Arthropoda; class Insecta; order Orthoptera; family Acrididae; genus Schistocerca; species Schistocerca serialis. The sequence goes on along the minus strand of NC_064644.1, from coordinate 287,066,742 downwards.
CGTTTTTACATTCTCTATTGAAGTTTATTTATATGAAAAATATTGATCGTGTAGTATTTAGTTTCCTCGTGCAAAATAAGACGAACGTGAAAGTACAGAAACACTTGGTGTAGTAGTCCAATCACCACAGAACAACTGACATTGTCACTCTGTGAATATTACTTTAATGGCGTTTTCGTTCTTGAATTAAGCGTGTCATACATGAGAGTTTTGCTATCTGGGGAGCAAAATAACTGATGATGGTCGAAGTAGAGAGGATATAAAATGTAGACTGGCAATGGCGAGGAAAGCGTATCTGAAGAAGAGAAATTTGTTAACATCGAGTATAGATTTAACTATCAGGAAATCGTTTGTGAAAGTATTTGTATGGAGTGTAGCCACGTATGGAAGTGAAACATGGACGATAAATAGTTTAGACAAGAAGAGAATAGAAGCTTTAAAAATGTGGTGCTACAGAAGAATGCTGAAGATTAGATGGGTAGATCACATAACTAATGAGGAGGTATTGAATAGAATTGGGGAGAAGAGGAGCTTGTGGCACAACTTGACTAGAAGAAGGGATCGGTTGGTAGGACATGTTCTGAGACATCGAGGGATCACTAATTTGGTATTGGAGGGCAGCGTGGAGGGTAAAATTCGTAGAGGGAGACGAAGAGATGAATACACTAAGCAGATTAAGAAGGAAGTAGGCTGCAGTAGGTACTGGGAGATGAAGAAGCTTGCACAGGACAGAGTAGCATGGAGAGTTGCATCAAACCAGTCTCAGGACTGAAGACTACAACAACAACAACATACTGCTCTCTCGCGTAAGATAATTAGTCACACATTTGCTCTCAAAATTTTTCGAGTTACTTCTTGGTGAAAACAGTGTTAACCATCTTTATAGCGGAAATAGGCAGCGGAAAAAGCGAGGAAGCGAGCGAGTCAGCTGCCAGTCTTACTGTATAAGAGAGACGCCTATCGACAGTCAGTGTGGTGACTTAGAACTGGGGTCGATGTAAACTATTACTTTCAACGAGTAACTTAAAAGTCGGATCATGTTTCTAGCTCTATTCCACTAGAAGCTATAGTCTTCTAAAATAAGATGAATCTTTCTGAAACACCACGTTTCACATATTACGTTTCATAGCTCCTTTTTTGAGAAAGAGTACATGAGAAGTTATCTTAAGAAGTGACGACGACGGCGTATTGTGGCAAGTGCATTGAGGGGCAGAAGGAAACAATGGACGCCCATAAAAAAAGTAAGTGGCGCATTGGATAACATGATGGACTCGAATTTGGGCTGGGCAGATTCAGATATCTAACAGGAACGCGGGGAGGCATCAAATATCCAACCGAATATCCGTATTATCATTTTTTTTTTGTTTTACATATGCCATTAATCTCTAATTTCCCCCCTTAATTTAGATCGTGGTTAATGATTACATACGACCACATACATCAACCAGAATAAAACGACGCACCACCTTTGCTATTACACGTTAGTGATAACGAAGAAAATGAGCTGAGGTGATGAGTTACGATATGCGATGCGCTGGGAAGAGCATGAGTCAGTGGATCCATTTCCCCTTCATGCCAGTTGTCATATCGACGCTTAGGGAATCTTTGTCCGGGGAAAACGGGTTGGCTGCTACATATGTAACCGTGGGTCACCGGCGAACTGTGCAGGGAGCTGTTTGTGGACTCCGGTTGGCTGCGGTTGTATCGAACGAATGTGGGATGCTGTCGGGAGGAATGCTCGCAGGTCCTCCAGTTTGCATGAGTAGTGGGCGGCTCCACAGCGGTCATAGGTCAGCGTGGCCCCCCATACGCAAGGGTGCCTCCCGTGTGGCACTGGATGCCGTCGTCAGGATGTGAAGAGCTTCTGAACTCTACTTACCCAGCCATTTTGGACATCAGCGCATATTTTTACATGATAGCTGCCAAAGTAACTGCGTGAAATAGTTTATTTACAACCATTTTCAAGTCAGGTCATCACTAAACGCAAAATATGTCGCTACTGAATGTCTGCAGGCTAATTCGATATACTGATTTCACAAATAATTCACTTGGTGTACTATCCCATATTTAGGGAAGTCATCCAACAAATTAGCGAAAACGCTCAGCTCTTGCAACACGAAAACTTCATTTTATGTAAGAGACATTCGCACTTATATCTTGTTAGAGAACAAGGATAACGCAGGTTTATTAAGCAATAATAATTCTTATCAAATGACCTCCACTGACTATAACAACTGTGTATTGGTCAAAACTGCAAGGCCATAACAGGTTGTATGAGAGCACGATAATAAGTGGAAATTATGTGACTCCAGACATCTATTGTAGGAATGTCGTTGATACAAAGTCCACACAGAAGTAAAGTGTATATGCTAACACAAGCAGCCAACAGTTGGGGGAATGTTTAGCCTCTCATAATAATTTGAGGTAAATAAGTATTTAGAACAGAATTCCCTCTTGGTTCTAATTGTTCAGCTAGAGCTAAATACGACGGCCTCAGAATTATTTATGTGAAAATCCTTAAAGATTTCCAAATAAAACAAACGGTATTAAAATTACCATCTTTATTGCTCATGCCTACTTATTTGCAGCTCTCGGCCGCTAGAATGCTCCGAATTATAGTATGTAATATGGTGTTGTGTTATGTACCTTCGTCGATGATTGAAAAACAGCGTGCAGTAATCGCATTTCGAATTCGAAATCACACATCACCATCTCCTTCAGCATGATAGAGCATGACCACGCACGAGCATTTCGACATCTGCAACTAAGCAACGCCTTGGTTTCACTGCAGTCATCGATTATACTCCACACAGTCCCGATTTGGACCCATAAGATTTTCATCTGTTTTCAAAACTCAGAGAACACCACCAAGGACTTCTCTTTGATACTGACGAAGCGGTGCTGCTAGAGGTGAGGTTCTGGCTCTGTCAACAGAATCAAACATTCTACAGAGACGGTTTCAACAGACTGAGCTATCTTGTGAAACAAATACAGTGAAGAGCCAAACACTGGCACCATCCCTAATATAGTGTACTGTCCCCGAGAGCACGCAAAACTGCCGCAACACGACCTAGCATGGACTCAACTGATATCTCAAGTAGTGCTGGAGGGAATTAACACCATGAATCCTGAAGGGCTGTCCATAAATCCGTAAGGGTATCAACGGGGTGGATAACTCTTTTGATCACCACTTTACAAGGCATCCCAGATATGCTCAATAATGTTCATGTCTGGGGAGTTTGGTGGCCAGGGAATCCACTCTGTAGCAATTCTGGACGTGTGGCGTGTCGCATTGTCCTGCTGGCATTGCGCAAGTCCGTCGAAATGCACAATGGACATGAATAGATGCAGGTGATCAGACAGGATGCTTACGTACGTGTCATCTGTTAGAGTCGTATCTAGATGTATCAGGGGTCCCATATCACTCCAACTGCACAGTCCCCACACCATTACAGAGCCTCCACCAGCTTGAACAGTCCCCTGCTGACATGCATGATCCATGGATTCATGAGGTTGTCTTCATACTCGTAAACGTCCATCCACTCGATACAATTTGAAACGAGACTCGTCCGACTAGACAAATTTTTTCCAGTCATCAACAGTCCCATGTCAGTGATGATGGCTCATGGCGAGGGGTAAAGTTTTGTATCGTGCAGTCATCAAGGGTGCACGGGTGGGCCTTCGGCTCCGAAAGCCGATATCGACGATGTTTTGTTGATTGATTCGCAATTTGATAATTGTAGATGGTCCAGCATTAAAATCTGCAGCAATTTACGGGAGGGTTGCACTTCCGTCACGCTGAACGATTCTCTTCATTCGCCTTTCATTCCGTTCTTGCAGAAAGTCTGTTGGGCTGCAGCGATGTCCGACATTTGAGATTTACCGGATCCATGATATTCACGGTAAACTCGTAAAATGGTCGTACGGGAGAATCCCCAATTCATCGTTACATCGGAGAGGCTGTCTCCTGTCGCTCGTGTGCCGACTATAATACCACTTTCAGACTAACTTAAACATTGATAACCTGCCATTGTAGCAGGAGTAACCCACCTAACGACTGCGCCGGACACTTATGTCTTATACAGGCGTTGCCGACCGCAGCCTGTTCGTACACTGAAGCGCCGAAGACACTGGTAGCGCACGCGTATTCAAATACAAAAGTATGTAAACAGGCATAAAACAGCGCTACAGTCGGCAACGCGTATTTAGAACAATAATGGTCTGCCGCAGTTTTTAGATCTGTTACTGCTGTTACAAGGGTACGTTATCAAGATTTAAATGAGTTTGAACGTGGTATTGTAGTCGGCCCACGAGCGATGGGGCACAGCGTCTGCGAGGTAACAATAAAGTGGGGATTTGCCCGTACGATCATTTCAGGAGTGTAGTCTGAATATCTGGTATCCGGTAAAACATCAAATCTCCGACATCACTGCGGAAGGAATAAGATCTTGCAAGAAAGGGACCAACGACGAAAGAAGGGAGTCTTTCAACATGACAGAAGTACAGCCCTTCCGCAAACTGCTCCTCATTTCAATGATAGTCCATCAGCAAGAGTCAGCGTGTGAACCATTCAACGAAACATCATCGATATGGGTTTTTGGAGCCGAAGGCCCACTCGTGTACCCTTGATGACTGCAGGATACAAAGTTTTACCCCTCGCGTGGGCCTATTTACACCGACATTGGACTGTTGATGACTGGAAACGTGTTGCCTGGTCGGACGAGTCTCGTTTCAAATTGTATCGAGCACTTGGACGTGTACGGGTATGGAGACACTCTCACAAATGCATGGACCCTGCATGTCAGCAGGAGACTGTTCAAACTGTGGAGGCTCTGTAATATTGTAGGGCGTGTGCAGTTTGAGTGACATGGGACCCCTGATACGTGTAGATTCGACTCTGAGATGGGACACGTAAGCGTCCTGTCTGATCACCTGCAACCATTCCAACGGACTTGGGCAATTCCAGTAGGACAATGCGACACCCCAAAAGTCCAGAATTGCAACAGAGTGAATCCAGGAATACTCTTTTGAGTTTAACTCTTCCGCTGGCCACCAGACTCCCCAAAAGTGAACACAATCCTGAGTTAATAACGAGCATCAAAACCGATACAGGGATTAGTGAACACAGGGTTGTCGTAGCGAGACTGAATATTGTAATCCCCAAACCCTCCACAAATAAGCGAAAAATATACCTATTCAAAAAGGCAGATAAAAATTCACTTGGCGCCTTCCTGAGAAATAATCTCCAATCGTTCCAAATTAATAATGTAAGTGTAGACGAGATGTGGCTTGAATTCAAAGAAACAGTATCGGGAGCAATAGAGAGATTAATACCAAATAAATTGACAAACGACGGAGTTGATCCTCCTTGGTATACAAAACGGGTTAGAACACTGTTGAAGAAACAACGAAAGAAACATGCCAAATTTAAACAGACGAAAGATCCCCAAGATTGGCGGTCTTTTACAGAAGCTCTAAATTTAGCACGGACTTCGATGCGAGATGCCTATAACGGTTTCCACAACGAAACGTTGTCTCCAAACCTGGCAGAAAATCCAAAGAGATTCTGGTCGTATGTGAAGTATGTTAGCGGCAAGAAAGAATCAATGCCTTCTCTGCTCGATAGCAATGGATATACTGTCGAAGACAGTGCTGCCAAAGCAGAGTTACTAAACACAGTCTTCCGTAATGCCTTCGCAAAAGAAGACGAAGTAAATATTCCAGAATTCGAATTGAGAACAGCTGCCAACATGAGTAACGTAGAAGTAAATATCCTCGCAGTAGTGAAGCTACTTAATGCACTTAAGAAAAGCAAGTCTTCTGGTCCAGACTGTATACCAATTAGGTTGATGCATTAGCTCCATACTTAACAATCATATACAACCGTTCACCCGACGGAAGATCCGTACCCAAAGACTGGAAATTAGCACATAGCACACCAATATTCAAGAAAGGTAGTTGGAGTAATCCGCTAAATTACAGGCCCATATCGTTAACGTCGCTATGCAGCAGGATTTTTGAACATATATTGTGTTCAAACATTATGAATTATCTCTAAAGCCGGCCGAAGTGGCCGTGCGGTTAAAGGCGCTGCAGTCTGGAACCACAAGACCGCTACGGTCGCAGGTTCGAATCCTGCCTCGGGCATGGATGTTTGTGATGTCCTTAGGTTAGTTAGGTTTAACTAGTTCTAAGTTCTAGGGGACTAATGACCTCAGCAGTTGAGTCCCATAGTGCTTAGAGCCATTTGAGCCAATTAACTCTAAGAAAACCGTCTATCGACACACAGTCAATATGAGTTTAGAAAACATCGTTCCTGTGAAACACGACTAGCTCTTTATTCACATGAAGTTTTGAGTGCTATTGACAGGGGATTTCAGGTCGATTCCGTATTTATGGATTCCCGGAAGGCTTTTGACTCTGTACCACACAAGCGGCTTGTAGTGAAATTGGGTGCTTATGGAATATCGTCTCAGTTATGTGACTGGATTTGTGATATCCTGTTAGAGAGGTCACAGTTCGTAGTTATTGATGGAAAGTCACCGAGTACAACAGAAATGGTTGCTGGCATTCCCAAAGGTAGTTTTCTAGGCCCTTTGCTGTTCTTTAGCTATAGGCCTACAAACGAATTGGAGGAGAATCTGAGCAGGCGTCTTAGGTTGTTTGCAGATGACGCTTTCGTTACCAAAGACTGTGTTTTATTTGCAGGACACTTAGACAATGTAACAGATCTACTAAGGAGACTGTCTACACTACGCTTGTCCATCCTCTTTTAGAGTACTGCTGCGCGATGTGGGATTCTTACCGGATAGGACTGATGGAGTACATCGAAAAAGTTCAAAGAAGGGAAGCACTTTTTTGTACTATCGCGAAATATGGGAGACAGTGTCACAGAAATGATAAAGGATTTGGGTTGAACATCAGTAATAGAAAGGCTTTTTTCGTTGCGACGCAATCTTCTCACGAAATTCCAATCAGCAACTTTATCCTCCGAATGCGGAAATATTTTGTTGACACCGACTTACATATGGAGAAACGATCACCACGATAAAATAAGGGAAATCAGAACTCGTACGGAAAGATATAGGTGTTCCTTCTACCCGCGTGCTATAGAACATAGGAATAACAGAGAATTGTGAAGGTTGTTCGATGAACCCTCCACTAGGCAATTAAATGTCATTTGCAGAGTATCGATGTAGATTATTTAGTATATCTGGGATGCCTTGCAATGTGCGGTTCAGAAGAGGTCTCCATCCCCTTGTACTCTTACTGATTTATGGGCAACCCTGCAGGATTCATGGTGTCAGTTCCCTTCAGCACTAATTCAGAGATTAGTCGAGTCCATGCCACGTCGTACTGCGGAACTTCTGCGTGCTCTCGGGGCCCCACACGATGTTAGGCGGATGTACCAGTTTTTGTTTTTGCTCTTCGTTGTATATCTCTGTATTTGAATATACATCTCTATACCAGTTTGTTTGGCGCTTCAGTGCATGTGGACATTAAGAGCAAAACTGTAGAATGTCAGTAACGTTTCCTTTATTTAAGAAGTTTTCGGGCGTTTCACACAAAAACTTCGGAAGCTTATTTTTCAGCACGTCCTCGTCCATCGCCGTTTTACATGGTCCCACCAGCCGGCACGATACTTCTAGATTTCAATCTAAATAAATAGCGTAAAAAATCTTTTTTACATTTAGACATGTCTGTAAATTTGCACCCTTAAATTCTATCTGTAAAATCCAAGTATTGTAAAAGTTTTTAAAAACCTTTAAAATATCGCAAAGACTCGACCTATGAAAAAAACTAATAGCATATTTACGTTCAGCTCGTTGGTTTTATACAATAAACACAAATAAATATACATAAATAACTTTTTGTTACGTAGTGTAATCACGCGTCCATTTTTGTACGCTAGTTTCCATATACAGTTAAAGACACTTGTCTCTGATTTCAGACATTATGTGTTACATATTTATATTGTGCTGTAATAATTAAGACTAGGATATTGGTTTGGAATTATGAGCCTATCATTCACTTTATTATAGCTGTAAATAACTCTAAGTCAAAGTTCATGTAACATAAACAAGATGTTAACAGCAATAATAATTTTTAGGAAGAAAATAAACAAAAGTCTCACCGAAGGCAACAAATAAAGTGCTGAAAGATGTTTGGGAAACGTAATAAAAACGCCTACCGTCCAGGGATTCCCATTTGAGTCCCCAAAGCATCACCGTAATACTACTGTGTTATCGAACCTATTGCTAACAAATCAAGCAGCCCGCATCTGAACTGCTTCGGAGTCTCCCTTTGAGGATGATGCGAATCATACTTGTAAGGAAATATACTAGACTACATCTAACCAGGAGAAGACGTTCCACGAAGACGATCAAAAAGTTGTAGTGGGTTGTCTTCTATAATCAGTTAATGGAGATGTTGAATAAATATCTCAGACGTGTCAATATTCTTCATATTCTCAATAGGAAAACTGAACACAGAATGTGAAGACCAAAACGGAAACTCTCTGTAGCACACATTTTTAAATTCTATAATAAAGCATGGATTCATATAAAAATTGTAATTAACAGCCTAAAATATGGCAGATAGAACACTGGAAATGTCCTCAAATAATTGGAACAAAAGGGAGGAAGCACGGAATTTAGATTGTCATTCCTTCTGGCAGTCCATGTGTCACACAGGACAAGAGCACAATCTAAATCTTTCTTAAACTGCATAACTCATCAGCCCAAAGTTCAGTAGACAAAAGTAGGGAGAAAGCAGTGCATGGAATATAGTGCAATACCATAATTAAATATATTAAAAGGTTATGTTCACTTTACAAAAATTCCCATTTAGTTAAAGATGGATGTGACACAAGGCCTTATATCAAAACATTGGCACGTGTTGGTTGCTTTATTTTCATTCTACTGGAATATACTTCCGCACAAGTACTACTAAAGCAATCTCGCAATTCGCTACAATCTTCTGGTGTTGCTACTTTCTAGTAAACGACCGCATAACTCGCAAACAGCCTTATGGAGCTTCGGGCGTTATCCACCGGATCTTTTTTATGTATCGTAAACAGTTACGGTACTTTCACACTTACTTGTGGCACTCCTAACAGCACTTTAACGTCTGCCGATTTTCATTACTTCTTTATGTTTTCCGTCGTTCCGCAGTTGCTTCTGTACTCTTGCGCTTCATCTACCTAACGATTTCCTTCCGATGAAAGCGACTAGTTAAGTTTTTCTGCAAGGAAGTTCTGAATCTTGTCTCGAAATTTGGTCCGATACTCGGTAAGCCCGTATTCATTGAACCAAATGTAAAATCGTGATAGTTGCCTTCTTTAATTCGAGGAACACAGCACCAACCTGTTCCCCTTTGTCCCTCATGAACTGAGATTCGCAAGATCTCTGTTTACGGAATCCATGTTGATTATATAGAGAAGATTTGGTTCTCCAACTATGTCATAATACCTGAGCAAGAAACACGTGCTATAATTGCACAACGGGTGGATAGCTGCGGTATATACCTATAAATATTTACGTATGTCCTAAAATCCTTTCTGAAAACGGCAATGACCTGCTGTGTTTCATTCGCTAGGATTCCTTCATGTTACAGTGGTGGAAGCTACTGTTAGAAAGGTAGAAAATTCTTTCGAATGAACTCTAATGAATGTCAGAGATATTTCATTTGATCGAGGTGCCTTTCCATTTTTAAACGACTCCATTAATAGCTGCTTTCGTATTCCGTGACCACTTATCCCAATATCCGTCAATTCGGCCTTCTTACGGTGAGTGACGGGAGAAAACGTATTATGATCTCCCGTGATAAAACGGTTTAGGAAAACTGAATTCACTATTTTAGGCTTTCCTCCTGTCATTTTGTGCTTCAGTACCAGTATGGCCACTGAGAAGCTGAATAGATTAAAAAAAAAAATTCGTGTGACCAGGGCTTCCCGTCGGGCAGACCTTTCGCCTGGTGCAAGTCTTTCGATTTGACGCCACTTCGGCGACTTGCGCGTCGATGGGAATGAGATGATGATGATTAGGACAACACAACACCCAGTCCCTGAGCGGAGAGAATCTCCGACCCAGCCTGGAATAGAACCCAGGCCCTTAGGATTGACATCCTCTCACGCTGACCACTTTTTTTTTTCTTCAATGTAAGACTGACTACCTTTGCTGACATACATTTTGTTGTACTGCCGCATAAATAGTGTCTACAAGGTCCAAAAGTTGACAAATAGTAGCTAATTAGAAAATTAATTAAGTAAGGAAATGAATAAAACTGAAAATGTCCAAATGAAAGACATGAAGACATCGCGGATGTACAAATACAAACGAAACATGCTCCTGTAGCAATGAAATGAAATTCATGCCGGGGGCGACACATGCTCACGACCCGACGTTCGATAGAGCAAGAGAGCCATCTATGGACTCGTTTTCTAGACATTGGTGTAAGACTGGGTCGTCTTCTCGATATTAACTAAGGGTCCGTAAGTGTGATCGATGTCTATTTCGGCTTCTTCGTCTAACTCATCTCTCACCCGTCACACCCCATCTAGACGGCTGGTCGGTAAATGTAAGTCGCAAGTAATTAGCGAAGTCTTGCCTATATTACTTATGCTCTTGCAGCTTCGTGTGTCCATCCAGGAGAAAATGCCAAAAATCCATTTTGTCCTCTTCCGATTCGTTACAGACGTAGCCCACAACCATTCCCCATACCCATGTCACTGCATTGGTTTTTTGGACCGGAAAACAAGATTCTTGGGGGAAAAAAAATGTGTCTGATGAAATTGTGTGAGGGACGGAGCGTAACAGGAACGCCAATATCTGTTGTGCCAAGTGCCACACTGGAGCCGTCCCACTACATGCTAAACGATGTTCATCAGTGTCCACTGTTGCGCAGCCTAAACATAGTGAAGTGTCTGCCAAATGAATCGCGTACCGCCGTTGATTCGTTGCGAATTTCCTATTTACCACCACATACCATGTTGAGCGTACCGACGTTGGGAGGTAAACGTTCCGTATAACGCGCCATATCTGTCACCAGTTCTTGTCCGGGTACTTCTTTTCCAGGGTATTCCTGGGGCACCGGTGCAGTAAGAGTTGGTATACATCTCGCGTCGTCGGTAGTCGTGTTGTTCGGGAGGATTCTCTGACATAGCTAAGCTCTAAAAAAGAAAAAAAAAAGACTGGGGAATGTGACATCTTCGGTGAAATATGGCCCACATTGACTGGGGGCAGCACTGAAGTGGGCGCTATTACATCAGCCAACGCACCCGAGATATTGCGAAATTGACCGCACCACTGTCGTAGAATCATACTGACGAATAACGCCCGCGCCTTTTCATATACGTTTACTAGACCAAGTCCATCCTCTCCAGGTGATAGCGTAAGCGTTGTGTATTGGACCTTAAACAGGTGTCCCACACTCACGTAGGTTCCGAAAGTTGCTTGTATCCATTGTGCGCGTTAAAGGCAGGACATGCGCTACGTGAGTGAGTCGCGGTGCTAGGAATACGTTAACATAGGTCACCCTCTGAATCATATCCAACGCTGTTAATTTCTGTAACAGCACCATTGTCCGCATCAGCTTCAATGTGTGTCGGTAGTTAGCCGCTGCTGTCCGCTGCACATCCGCGTGGAACGTAACACCTAGTCATTTCATGGTCTTAACCAACATGAGCGGGCCTTCCTCCCCCGGTTGTAATCCTCGACAGACATCCATGCAGCGTGACTTCTGCAGATTAAGCACGCTTCCTGCCGCCATCCCGTATCGCTGTATCCATGCCAACGCAGTACGCACTTCGTCGCCTGTTCTTGCCACCAGCATCACATCGTCAGCATAAGCGCGGCAATGAAAGGTCAGTTGTGGCAACGGCACTCCCTTCAGCCGTCTTCGGATACCATATAGACAGGGTTCCAAAGCCATTGCATACAAAAATATCGAAAAGGGGCTACCTCGACGAACTGACCTTGAAATCACAATGTAGTCAGTGCTCCGCCCATTCACCGAGACCTTTGATCGCACGCCGTGTAACAGTCTCATGATCACTAGAATGAAGGCCTACGGGATTCCCAATCTGCCCATCACTGCGTGCAAAAAGATATGATCCACTCTGTCGAACGCATGATCGAAGTCAATAGCGACTAGTGCCCCACGCACTCGGCATGCCGCTGCTAATGCGATGATATCTCGGTAGTCACCGAGCGCCGTATGTACGTTACTCTTACCGCCGAGGCATGTTTGATCTATGAGGAGTCTATCAGAAATTGAAGACCGCAGGCGAGCCCCAAGGATGAGCGTGAAAATCTTATAGTCGCAGTTCAAGAGTGATTGGTCTATAATCTCCTGGCCTTCTGCCACCGCGTGGGATGAAGATACCCTCCGTAAATTCGGTAGGTATCTAATTCTGCAGTAACAGGAGTTCGTTGTACATCTGAATCCAGGTCCGTCCCATGAGGTATGCAAAGGTGCGCAAAATTCATGTGGGAAGCCGTCCTGTCCTGGGGACTTGTTCGGAGCTCCCCTGGCAATTGCGTCTGTCAGCTCCGTTATCGCTGTGATGAGAGTCTGTGCATCCAGTGGTGGTCCTCTATCTGGAATTTCTGAGATGACATCATGTAGTGTCTCGTGGTTCACTTGTACATGTCCATATAACTGTCGGAAATAGTAAACACATGCGCAATATCACGCTGGTTCACAACTTGCTGGCCAGTTTCAGAGATTAGTTCCCTGATCAATGTCCTTCTTCGTCGTTGGCGTTCACGTACTACGTGGTGCATGGAGTGGGCTTCGGCAGCAACTGTGTCCGCCAATCTCGCCCGGACCATTATCCCTTCCATTCTTAGTCTCGTCGGCTGTAATAACATGGCTTTTATCCAGCGCATGGCCGTGTGCCTTTCCGGCGATGGTTGTTGGGTCATCAGCTGCCTCAGGGCTGTAAAATAAAAATCCGCCGTTGTGCGGTTCCACTGCGGTTTGTCCTGCCCGTATCGTATCAATGTTCTCCGTAACGTTGGTTTTGCGCATTTCATCCACCAATGGAGAACCGAGGTGTATGCTCCTTGGCGGCGAAAGCAGGTCTCCCAGACCGCCTTTATCGACCGGCGACATGCAGCGTCACGTAAAAGTGCACTTTTCATTTTCCAGTGACCCTTACTCCACCATATCTTCTGACGCGTTAGTGTAATTGCACAGACGTACGCCATATGATCCGTAAAAGCCGCTGGCCAGATTTCGGCATCCAGTATCGCCATCCGTAGAGCTCGTGTCACATACACTCTATCAAGTCTACTCGCCGAGTGTCCCATTACATAGGTATAAGCCGGTCTGTCACCATGCTGCAGTTCCCAGGTAACCAGAAACGCCATTTCTGTAATCAAAGCACGCAGTTCATGCATGGCACATAATGAGGTACTTGGTCCTTTTGGTCGACGACGCAATTAAAGTAGCCGACCACTACGTAGTTATCATAGCGTCGGCCGGACAACGGTGCTATCTCTTCGGTGTAATAGGTCGCCCTTTCTCTTCGTTTTGTGTAGCCAGATGGCGCTTATAAGTTGATGAAACGAACGCCATCGACAGTGATCACTATACCACGTGCCGAAGGGAGAGACATGACTTCCTCCAGTCGTATTCCTACCCTGGTGAGGATCGCCAGACCGCATCCACTCTCATGGTGCACTGAATAATGTGCTTCGTAGCCGTAGAACTCCGGCGGCGATGTGAAACGCACTTCTTGTAGGAGTACAATATCCACGTCCTCAGAGTGTAACATATCTTTCAGCATTTGAATTTTTAGTGGTGGCCGAATGCCATTAATGTTTATCGTTGCAATGCGGTACGCCTGGCGTGTATTCATCAGTTGTAGGAGGGTGTCATGAAGCGATGGTGTTGAGAACCAGACCGCTGTCGTCTATCGGCACCCCCGGCGTTCCTCACCAAACTAAGTTGTTCAACATTCCCCGGCCCCTCCCTGCGTCTGGCCAGGACTATCCTCAATCGTTACGTCCGTATCTTCATTCTGCGCCCAGCCCCCCAGCATATTTCCGGAACTGGCCGAAGGATGGTAGGCAACGTTGTCACCGATCTGATGTTGGACAGTTGTCATCTCCACTTCTGCCTTCCGGTTACGAGAAGAAGAAGTCAAGTTATCGTCGCTGGGCATTTCTAGCACCGCCATCTCGGTATCTGTGGAATCCACTGGTCTCAGGTCGATACTGTCGTTGTCGTCCACTGTCTCCTCGGGACTATGGCTATCGTCAGCAGAAGTCAGTCGACGCTTCTTTCTTCTCTTCGGCGAACGCTGTTTCCGTTGCCTTGCTTCCGCATCGGCTGTTTGGGTTGCGTATCCTCCGTCTTGGGCCTGGCCTATCACGCTCTCAGTGGAAGCACTGGCAGCCACCACGGTTGAGCCTGGAGCGGCCTTCAGCTGCCACTCTTGTATAGTGTCTTGTGTCTGCTGTGGTGGAACCGGTGGTCGGAGTTCCAGTCCGTTGGCGTCCATTGTCTCTATAGGGCGCAGCTGCTGGTGCCCATCGGAAATCTCCCTCACGTCTCCTCTCAGGGCTTCCACAACGTCATCCCGTGGGGTTTGCACTAAACGTCGCTGGAGCCATCCAGAGCGGACGTGACTTTCTTTCCCGCACCCCGAGCAAGTGCGAGGTTGTCCATCATAGATTATAATCGCTCGACAACCTCCTATGTACAAATAAGAGGGGACATGCTTTCGCAGTTCTATCCGTATTTGTCTCACCCCATTTAGGACGGGGTTTGTGGTAATACTCGTCCATTTTTCGGCCAAATGGGATAGAACTGTACCGTATGGTCAAAAGGCGTCGGTCACAGGTTCAGACGGGACCTCAAACGGAAGTTCGAAGACCCGTATAGTGCGGATCCCCATTCCCGCGTGATCGACCGTACCCGCACCAACATTCCCGTCGGCATGACAGAAACGATACCCGTTCGGTGATCGTTGTAGAAGTCTTTCGCAAGCAGCCTAGTCAATAAGCTTTACATAGACGACGATTGAAACGATCGATAAATGGATTCCCACGATTTCCTGTGGATTGATTTTTACCTCTTCTCTTAAAAAACGTTCAACCTCGTGTGCCTTTGGTCGTGTATAGTCGTTCGAAAAACTGAACTTCAAAGTCGTTTTTCTGTGCGAGTGTGCCATCTCGTTCTAGACTCACAACACCGCAAACGCGAAGCTGCTCCGGCGTATACAAACACGCGCGCGCAACACAGAATGGCCGGTGGGCAAGACGGTCCGCACTGTGTCACTGCCGAAGGTAGACTTGACCACTCGGCTACCGGGGGCGGACAGCTGAAAAGGTGATCTCGATCCACTTACTGATTTTGCGTAAGTCCAAAACTTCTCGATGTCTTTAATCAGATCAGATGGCAAAACCGTAGTTTCAAGCTCATTGAAGGCTTTTCTCATTGCTCTGCTTAAGCTCATTTTCTCTTCGTTCAGATTTTGTTTGTGAGTTAGGTCTACGCTTGAATCTGCGATGACTGAAACGAGGAACCGTAACGCGATCTTCCACGATGAAACAGTTTCGGAAGATCGAATTCAGTATTTTCGTAGTAACTCCCAGTTGTGTCTACAACGCCACGCCGAGTCTTACCCATCATTAAAACCTTGCTCCATATTGAGGTGATTATCGAGTCTCGGTGCGATGTTACGTGGTTCTACACTGAAGTGTCCTGTGACTGACTGAGGTTCCATCCGGTTTGCTTATTTCAGAAATTTGAGATCCCTATCTTTAATAGCCGCTTAGAGAAATGCCGAATAAATGAGGACACAGAGATATGCGGACAGTATGGTTTGCCAGAGATTTGCGGGAGTAGTCTGTGCTAAGTAGTTTGATCACTCATCCCTCGTTACTCTCGTTACAAGGGAAAGATTTTTCCTTGAGCTGGCAGTGATTGAAAATCTCCGATTTCAAGCTGTCTTGTCAGCAACTATCCCAGCAGCACTATTACACAAGGGGTCTCCGTACGTTCAACTTTTATTAACAACACTATATTGTCAGTCTTTCAATTTATTGAATCTATCAGCACACTATCGAGAGCTATGTCCGTATTTTCATTTGAAAATGCAATTCCAGGAACCTAGGATGTCAAAGAATGATTAATAATTGGCTGTTGCTTTGTTAACTACGTCAGAAAAATATAACAACAGATTAAGACTGGAAACGTGAATGGATAAGATAAAAGATCGCATACTACATGTTCACTTGCTCACCGCCATCCGGTGTCTCCTGCGGATTATGAAAAATTATTAATGATGTCAAGGGACAGAAAAGAGGAAGGAAACATATTAAACAAAGAGGAAGCAGCAATTGAAAGAAGGTTAGAAGTAAACAGAAATTTCTGTCTACGGAAACATCAGATGGGTGATGTTTAATGTGATATTAGCAAATACCAGCAATATATCTGTCATGAAAACCTACAAAGAAATTACGTCTGTCGTGCAATAACGCTTTTAGTTAATTAAAGAAAAGGAAAGAAATATGTTTTGTGATTATTATTTTGTATGGCATGAAGATCAATGGTACTGTGGATAGTATCAAATATAAACAGGTAGGGATAAAAGCCTTGAAAATATACAGATTTAATTTTAAGTTAGCATGTGACTGTTCATACAGCTGAACATCAAGATTTCTTCATCATTTTTGCTAATTTCTTGAGGTAAATGCGTTTTACAGACTGCCGGTTATTACGTAAACATTCGAAGTGGCAGCAGTTTTCCGTAGCTGTAATATGGAACACCAGTGTCATTTAATTCGAGAAACTGAACCTGTGTTTTAATTTTAAATGAAGGCAATGTCCCAGACAGTCTTTAAAGCTCAAATACAATTACTATTGAATAAAATTATACTACTAAAGAATTTTGTATTAAACTACTATTCACGAAGGTCAGTCTGAGGAACAGGTTTGTGCTTTCTTTTAAGTATACAGTAGGAAAATATGTGGAAAGCATATATCGTTGTTTCAGGCTTCTTCTGAAGCCAGACAATGCTTTTTACTTCTTTATAGACTAGGAAATTTGAACTATTATTTGAACAATTTGCCTTTTCAGATTGAATACTACCTTGTTCTGCCCATTCTATGGAAACAAAGTAAGCACAGTGATTTTGGTAGCAACCAGCACGACGTTCACGCCAGTTTTGAGGGGTCGGGCAGTAGGGCCAAAATACCGGCTGAGCAACTTCGACAATATACGAGGGGCGTTCCATATTGATTTATACTTTATTTTGTCCTCTTCATTCGTGGTGCACTGTTTGAATCGTCATTACAGTTTCATTTGTGCAGGAGTTAGGCCTAACCGTAGGCCGCAGGACAGTCATTGGAATTAGCGCAATTCCTACACAGTAAGTCCATTTTCCCAACTGTTGTCATTATGCGAGCGTACAACACGGAGTGTGGTCACAAAGGACAACGCTGGACGACATGGTTTCTGTAGAAGGAGGGAGTAAACACAGTGGATATCCCACAGGCCATTGGTGGCAGTATGTGGAAAGGGGCGCCCCTCGTAGCATCGGCCATGTACGAGACATCTGAAAAGTTCTGCACACTCTAAGAACTGAATAAAATTTATTTTACGAACTATCTTGGCAGGCCTTAAATATAATCTCAATTTTTGATTATGACATCTTCACAAAGTTTTGGCAATTTCTGTATTCCGGATAAGACACCATCGTTGTTGAGCAGTCTGATTACTCAGGTCACATCACTGGCAGCTTCATTAACTGTATGAAAACGCTTTCCACGAAACTCTTCCTCTAATTTGAGAAACAAAGTCTGGTGGGTGCTTATCAGTACTGTACGGGTATTGGGAAGTTTCTCACATCGTTATTTGTCTAGCGTTTCTCTCACTGGTAGGGCAATATCGTGCAAAATGAGGGCACCAGCAGCGCGCAAGTCAGGCCTCCTTTGACGAATTTTCGGCCGCAAAACATATCAGACACAAGTTTTTGTACGCTCAAGATACAGGAGTCCCCTTGAGCACTATATTTATAGCTTGGTTCCATTCATGTGCCGGCCGCAGTGGCCATGGGGTTCTAGGCGTTACAGTCTGGAACCGCGCGACCGCTACGGTCGCAGGTTCGAATCCTGCCTCGGGCATGGATGTGTGGGATGTCCTTAGGTTAGTTAGGTTTAAGTAGTTCTAAGTTCTAGGGGACTGATGACCAAAGAAGTCCCATAGTGCTCAGAGCCATTTGAACCATTTTTTTTCCATTCATGTCACACGCAAAGGTCATCATGAGATTCATCTTTGATTGATGGCGGCGGAATATTTTCGGGCGTGGAGAGACGGGACTTCCGCATTGTGACGTCTGAGATTTCAGTTCTGGCTGAAAATCTCGTATCCAAGTTTAATCAAGTGCAACAGTGCCTTTCAGAAACTGTTCTCCTTCGGTTCGATGGCACTGAAGCTATTCTTTGGTGATTCTTTTGCGACCTGCTTTCTGATCTTCGTCCAGATCATCCAGAACCGATCTGGCAGCAACTTTTGTCGTCTTTTCAGTTACAATTCTGTAAACTGACGTGACAGGTATTCTGGCCACATATGGCATTTCCTCAAATGTTTTTCATCGATCCTCACTCCACATGTCGTTAGCAATAACCAGAGAGGTGTAATCAGTTGCAGTTGATGACTTTGCACTTGTTGGGCTGTACTAAGTGGTGCAGTGAATGTAACCGGCGTCAGGGTATTGGAGATTTCGCCCCCCCCCCCCCCTCCCCATCGGTGACCGGGTCCGACGCTTTAATGCCCCCACTCCATCCACCATGTACTCATATTTAAATAACATATGATATTGTATATGACAATGATAAATTATCTGGAAAATCTTGTTGGTCTTGGTGACCATTTATCGCGTCTTTGAAAATGGCGCCTAGGGCATGATAGATACCCTTTCCCCCCATTCACTTCTTGCTACATCATTGTGCTCAGTGCTTACCTAACCTTCACGGAAACAGACAGACGATCATGATAGTGTGGTACGATCCACTACACTGTACCAATACACTCTCAAAACGCTGTAAATTTCCGTTGAGGCTTTTCACCTTGGTATTCGATTCTGATATAGGAACGGTGGTCACTACGTGTAAACCGACTGGACTCGGTGTTAGATTCAATTTTAAAACTATATACTCACGATACAACCATTCGGGAATCAGCAAACATATATACGACCGTAACACCTAAAATCTCGCTCACAACTGACTTGAACTGTAACTTGATCACGTCAGCGTAACGGAAGCGCATGCGCAGTCCGCAGGACCTTTGAAACGACCTTCGTGTTTCGCGGTCTTCCCTGGAGCTCAGCACGGCGGCACCAGACCAGAAGTAGTTCCAGTGGCCGCACCGGCTGGAGGTGCGTCCCGGAGCCGGAGGCAGGCGCGCCGGCCGGCCTCCCCGCTGGCTGCTGGCGGCGCGGGAGTAATCGCGGCGAGCTGCTAAGCCCGGCCATTGTTCCGCGGCAGCGCTAAAGGCCGGCCCGGGCCGGTCGTTACTCGGCGCTGAGTGGCTTCGCGTGTCTTAAAACCGCCCCGCCTCCGCTGCAAGCACTCTCGGGCGGCACGCCTCCCTTGGCCGTCTCCTGCCGCCTCTTGAAAGGCGAGCCGCCGCCCGACACTTGCCCCTCTGTTATGGGAAGCTTACCCAAAGTGCCCGAGAACACCATCCTCCTCTCTGTGCTACAGTCGTACGTCTCCCTTATAACCTAACTCATCGCTAGACCTATACTCCCATAGGTATCTAACATAGTGTGACGGAAGGTTCATCGTGTGCCACTTTTCCATGTTTGCACTTCCAGTCGCCACTGGTGGAAGGCTCCGTAAGGGCTTCAGTATATCTAGTTTTACCTTTATGGTCTACTCACTAATTGTTGAGTGTGTCCAAGAAATGTCTGTGGGCGAAAACAATATGTTGCACACCGATGAGTCAGTGCATAATGACCACTGTCAGTCGCAAGACTGCTTGATGACTGCTGCCGTTCAATGCACGAGAGTCGGTAGGGTAACTACGTAAGTGGATCAGACAGGAATGAGATATAATTCCAGCTACGATAAGGCAACAAATGGGTCACACTGTTGATATCCATGACTGACAAAGGGAAAACAGGTTATCTATCACTAATTATATTCCGAGATGCATATAACGATTCTGATCCTCTTTTCCCTGTTCCACTACCGAATGGCACGTGGGAAAATGATTACTCGTAAGCCTCTGTATTAGCCCTAATTTCTCAAATTTTCTCGTCCTAATATTTCGTGGGATGTATATGAGTGGAAGTAATGTGTTGTCCGACTCTTCGCGAAAACTGTTCGCTCGAAATTTCAGCAGTAAGCCTATCTGTGATGCATTACGTTTCTCTTGTAACATCTGCAACTTGAGTCTGTTCAAATGTCTGAGGTCGTCAGTCCCGTAGACTTAGAACTACTTAATCTAGCTAACCTAAGGACATCACACACATCCATTCCCGAGGCAGGATTCGAACATGCGACCGTAGCGGCAGCGCGGTACCGGACTGAAGCGTCTAGAACCGCTCGGCCACTCTGGCCGGCTGCTGAGCCTGTTGAGCATTTCTATAACGCTGTCGCGCCTACCAAACTATCCTGTGACAACAAGCTCCTACCTGGTAAGGAACCCTGATAGACGAACAGTATTCAAAAATCAGTCGAACAAGCGCCTTTCGTGCCACTTTCTTCGTGGATGGGCTTCATTTCCTTCAGATTCTACCTATGAATCAGTCTGGCATCTGCTCTTCGTATTGCTTGTTTAATGTGGTCATGCCACTTGCAGTCGATTTGTATTCGTAAATACTTTACGGTACGTAGATAGTGTTTTCAGCAATTTGTCGTCCGCCCCCGTTAGCTGAGTGGCCAGCGCGACAGAATTTCAGTTCAAAGGGCCCGGGTTCGATTCGTGGCTGGGTCGGAGATTTTCTCCACTCAGGGACTGGGTGTTGTGTTGTCCTAATCATCATCATTTCCTCCCAATAGACGCGCCAGTCGCCGAAGTGGCGTCAGATCGAAAGACTAGCACCCGGCGAACGGTATACCCGACGGGAGGCCCTAGTCACACGACATTAAAAAGCAATTTGTCATCAATAGTGTAGTAGTGTACTAGTGGATTTCTTTTCCTATGTATGCGCTATATATAACCTTCATTTACGCTGTGGGTCAGCTGTCACAGCCTCCACCATCCTCAGCAGGTCAATCTGCAAATCGATACTGTCCTGCTACTTTCTAATAGTTGAACATTCGTACAGATGTTCCAACGCTTTATACTAGATAATTTGTATGCGCTGTTAACAGTAAAGGATTTCTGACACTTCTTTAGGTTACTTCAGAAACTACCTTTACATCTTTCGATTATGTTCCTTGATGTGCTGCGTTCTGTCTCCAAGGAAGTCTTTAATCCAGTAGCGCATTCGATTACCTCTTTTTTTCTTCACTAAACGGCAGGGAGAGACGTTGTCAAACGCCTTCCCTAAAAAGAGGAACACGGCGTCAACATGAGCGCCTAAAAAGAGGAAAACGGCGTCAATCCGAGGGCCTTTGTCTACAGCGCTATGGATCTCATGGAGGAACAGAGCGAGCTAAACTTCGCAAGATCTCTGTTTGCTCAAACCTTGTTGATTTTTACGGGGACATTTTAGGTCTCCAAAAACAACATAATTCTTAAGTATAAATCATGTTCCATAATTCTAAAAGAGACTGACATCAACGATTTAAGTCTATAATTATGTGTACTCGTCCTACGACTCTTTTTGAAAACGGGAATGACGCGCGCTTTTCTCCAGTCGCTACGCACCTTTCGTTGCCCCAGCGATCTACGTTATATTTGTGTTAGAAGGGGAGCAAATTGTTTCTCGTATACTGTGTGGAATTTTATTTGTATCTCATCAGGTCCCTTTTGCCTTCTAACTACAAAGCGACTGGAGTGGCTTTTCTGTTCTGCGATCGGCTAACTGAATTTCTGCCATTTCGACGTTCGTACGGTGACTTTGAGTAATTTGGCATTGTACATCTGCTCATCTACTTATACATCAACATAGATACTCCGCTAGCCAACACACGGTGCGTGGAGCAGGGTACCCTGTACCATCACTTGTCATTTCCTTTTCTGTTGTCCTCGCAAATAGAACCACGGAGAAACGACTGTCTTTACGCCTCCGTATGAGCCCTAATTCCTCGTATCCTAACTCCCTGGTACTTACACACATTGTATGTTGGCAGCAGTAGAATCGTTCAGAAATCAGCTTCAAATGCCGGATCTCTAAATTTTCTCAATAGTTTTTCTTGAAAAGAAGGTCGCCTTCACTCCAGGGATTCCCCTTTGAGATCCCGAAGCATCTTCGTAACACTGACATATAGTTCTAACTTACCGTAACAAATCTGGTAGACCGCCTCTGAATCGCTTCGATGTCTTCCAACAGTCAGACCTGGTACAGGCCCCAAACACTCGAGCAGTACTCAAGAACAGGTCGCGCCAGAGTTCTATATGCGGTCTCCTTTACAGGTGAACCACTCTGTCCTAAAATTCTCCCTATAAACTGAAGTAGACCACTCACCTGCCCTATCACATTTCTCACGAGCTCGTTCCATCTCGTATCGCTTTGCAACGCTATGCCCAGATATTTAAACGGCTTGACAGTGTCATGTAGGGCCTAGTAATACTGTATCCGAACATTATAGGTTTGATCTTCAAATACATCCACAATAACTTACATTTTTCCACATTTAGGGCTATCTGCCACTCGTGACACCAACTCGAAATTATGCCTAAGTGGTCTTGTATCTTCCTTCGGTCACTCAACTTCGACACCTTACCGTACAACACGGCATCATGAACAAACAACATCAGATTGCTGCCCACCCTGTCAGTTTAATCATTTATGTAGACAGAGAACAACAGCGGTCCTATCCACTTTCCTGCAACACTCCTGAAGATAACTTTGTTTCTCATGAACAACCGCCACCGAGGTCAACATACTGGGTTCCATTAAGAAGTCTTCGAACAACGCACGTGTTTGTGAACTTATTCCATGTGCTCAACCTTGGTTAATAGCCTGCAATGGGACACCGTGTCAAATGCTTCCCCCAAATCTGGAAATATGGAATCTGCCTGCTGCCCTTTACCCATACCAAAGGTTAAAAATACCGCTACTGTTGTAAAGTATTTTTATTTAGAAAATGGCCAGCTCTTATACGCCCATGATCAGGTGTCATAACTTCGTGCTGTGACTCCGAGCGCCGCAGTGAACGAGTGCAGAGCGCGGTGTATTACCAGCAAACGCAGAGTCCTCCTGCATAGTTCTCAGGGTATCATGTGAGAAGAGGGCAAGCTGAGTTCTGCACGAGCGATGTTTTCTAAAACGATGCTGATTCGTGCACACAATCTTCTCAGTCTGAAGAAAGTTTGTCACACTCTTGGAAATTGAAATAAGAACACCGTGAATTCATTGTCCCAGGAAGGGGAAACTTTATTGACACATTCCTGGGGTCAGATACATCACATGATCACACTGACAGAACCACAGGCACATAGACACAGGCAACAGAGCATGCACAATGTCGGCACTAGTACAGTGTATATCCACCTTTCGCAGCAATGCAGGCTGCTATTCTCCCATAGAGACGATCGTAGAGATGCTGGATGTAGCCCTGTGGAACGGCTTGCCATGCCATTTCCATCTGGCGCCTCAGTTGGACCAGCGTTCGTGCTGGACGTGCAGACCGCGTGAGACGACGCTTCATCCAGTCCCAAACATGCTCAATGGGGGACAGATCCGGAGATCTTGCTGGCCCGGGTAGTTGACTTACACCTTCTAGAGCACGTTGGGTGGCACGGGATACATGCGGACGTGCATTGTCCTGTTGGAACAGCAAGTTCCCTTGCCGGTCTAGCAATGGTAGAACGATGGGTTCGATGACGGTTTGGATGTACCGTGCACTATTCAGTGTCCCCTCGACGATCACCAGCGGTGTACGGCCAGTGTAGGAGATCGCTCCCCACACCATGATGCCGGGTGTTGGCCCTGTGTGCCTCGGTCGTATGCAGTCCTGATTGTGGCGCTCACCTGCACGGCGCCAAACACGCATACGACCATCATTGGCACCAAGGCAGAAGCGACTCTCATCGCTGAAGACGACACGTCTCCATTCGTCCCTCCATTCACGCCTGTCGCGACACCACTGGAGGCGGGCTGCACGATGTTGGGGCGTGAGCGGAAGACGGCCTAACGGTGTGCGGGACCATAGCCCAGCTTCATGGAGACGGTTGCGAATGGTCCTCGCCGATACCCCAGGAGTAACAGTGTGCCAAATTTGTTGGGAAGTGGCGGTGCGGTCCCCTACGGCACTGCGTAGGATCCTACGGTCTTGGCGTGCATCCGTGCGTCGCTGCGGTCCGGTCCCAGGTCGACGGGCACGTGCACCTTCCGCCGACCACTGGCGACAACATCGATGTACTGTGGAGACCTCACGCCCCACGTGTTGAGCAATTCGGCGGTACGTCCACCCGGCCTCCCGCATGCCCACTATACGCCCTCGCTCAAAGTCCGTCAACTGCACATACGGTTCACGTCCACGCTGTCGCGGCATGCTACCAGTGTTAAAGACTGCGATGGAGCTCCGTATGCCACGGCAAACTGGCTGACACTGACGGCGGCGGTGCACAAATGCTGCGCAGCTAGCGCCATTCGACGGCCAACACCGCGGTTCCTGGTGTGTCCGCTGTGCCGTGCGTGTGATCATTGCTTGTACAGCCCTCTCGCAGTGTCCGGAGCAAGTATGGTGGGTCTGACACACCGGTGTCAATGTGTTCTTTTTTCCATTTCCAGGAGTGTATATTCGAAATGAGAATACGTTCATGTATTCTGTGGCAAGTAGAGGTTAGGGGATATTGGTTTGCAATTTTGCGGGTCCATTCTTTTACCTTTATATCCTGGAGTCACTTGCGCTTTTTTCCGGTCGCTTGGGACCTTGCGCTGGAGGAGAGATTTGCGGTAAATGCAATGCCGTAGAGTACGATGTGTAAAATCGCACTGGGGCTCCATCCGGACCTGGTGATTTATTTGGTTTCAAATCCTTCATTTATTTCTCTACGCTTGGAATGCTTATTACTATGTGATCCATATGAGAGTCTGTCCGATGTTCAAATGACGGAATGTCTGTAGGATTCTCCTGTCTGAACGATTACTTGAACGTGAAATTTAGAACTTCAGCTTTTCTCTGCTATCTTGAACTGCCACACCAGATTATTCTCTGTTATCTTTTGTTTTGGTGCCAATATGGTCACCCAGTGAAAGAATAGTGGAATTTCAACCCCTCTGAGAGTCGCGGACGACTATCCAACCCAGTGCCACGCGACCATATAAACAAAGGAAGGACTGAGCCTGTTTTTGTTCTTTTGCACATAGTTGATGGGTAGGTTCCACAGACTTTATTTAACATTAAATTAACCTTGACAGTACGAACTTGTGATCTTTAACAATTTATGAGTTATTTTGAAAATACTGGTAACAACCTAGCCGGATAAAATTTTTCACACACAGCCCTGAAGGGCTAATATAAAAAAAGGTAAGACGGAAATACAAGAAATTCCCAAGTAAAGCGCATGAAGGGCTGCTCTTACGGAACAGCAAAGAACAACCAATAACGCCTGAAGTGCTGATTTAAAGAAATTGCCACTATCACAACCAATAACGGCTGAAGGGCTGATTTAAAAAAAAAATTGCAGCTAACCACGAATAACGCCTGAAGGGCTGATTCCGACAACGATAGCAAACTGCTACGACTAACGCCTGAAGGGCTGATTCTAAGAAATAGCAACTGCAATCAATGATGCCTGAACGGCTAATTAAGGAAATGCAAATAAAAACTCAATAATTAACTAGTACTTGAAAAGTTAATTTCGGAACAGGGCTGAACGGCTATCTTAAACAGACGCTATTTGACAACAAGGTATTTGACTGAGTAATTAACAAGACACTTTAAACAGAAACAAAAAGTTTAACAAAGGAATCACAGTAATAGGCAGAATTTAAAATTTCTGCACAATATGATTGCAGTAGGCAGAAAATGTGTGAAGATTCTCAGTTCTAAATTAGTGCCAGCTGCCTCACATTTGCCTGATACGTGACCTTGCCGGTACACTACAGCCGACTCGCCAAGCAACAGTTTAGCGTGAGGGTCCACAAGTCTACAACAGACTAAAACATCCAATTACCAACCCGTACTGACAAATACAACAACAACAGAAACGAGAAAACCTAAACTGAATTATGCTGGCACCGTGCTAATAAGTTGGCGCCGCAAGGACACATTTAGTTACTAAAATACAATTTCGCGGCCCCAGCCGCCAATTAAACAAACACACGTGAGATACCAACATGTCAGAGTAACCGTACACATCAAACACTCTCTCCGTGAAGTTAAGGAAACAGAGTATAAAATATTTTAATGTAGGGAGGGGTCAGATTGAGCCGACATAGCGATCAGGTCAATAAGTACAGTCAGGCAACTCATATTGCCTAACGACTGACTAGAACGGCTGGCGATAGCGGAAGAATCATGAAGAGGTGGCACACACTTTCGTAGTTGTCAGAAGTAAATAATAACTATGCTCACCGTAGCAGCAGGCTCCTGATTTCAACGCTGATCAAGCAAAACCGGAATGGATAACCTCTAACGAATCCCGCCTGTGCGTCTCACACAAACACCGAGGCCGGCAGTCCATAATTCCTTACGGACTGCAACTGGCAAGTTGCACCGTGCCAACAGACGGTACTGAAACCTCCACAAGCAGCGGCGTAAGGCGTACTTGTTTCTCTCCAGCAATACCAGGCGTGTTTACTTCCTCATACAGGCCATTACTTCCCGCTAAAAGCACACACCGTGAAACCTGCACGCTATCACGTGGCAAGCCAATGCAGAAATCGCTGCATGACCGTTCGCATTGACAGCAAAGGCGCGACTCTCTACTGCACACCCCTCCAAAGACTCTCCCCCTGCGCTCGCTAACCTCTCCGACAAAGAGTAAATAGGAAAGATGAACTATCCGATCGCAAGTGGCGATCAGCAATTCGGCTCACCCTGACTGATTTTACTCAGATCAACAGCCAAAATTTTATCTTTAAAGTCACTGAATCCATCTCTCATTGCTGTTCTCACACTCACTTTCGCTTCAGTTTGTTTGGCCTGGCGCCTTGAAAGAGCAGCTGTTCCCATGCGGCTGTCCTGGGTATATTTGGAAAGTGGTTGAGGGACTGTGGCCTCACTAGCTGGCAACAAGGTGCTGGAGATCCACGCCTCGTCGCAGAACGTGGACGGCGGCGGCTTGACCAGTGTCATGATGTCTCAGATCTGACGACAGAGTACAATGCTGGGGAAGCCGCAAGTGTTTCGGGGTACACAGTTCGGAGTACAGAGTTCAGCTTGGGACTCAGCAGCAGACGCCACCTCCGTGTTCTAATGCTGTCCCAATAACGTCGTCAGTTATGATGGCAGTGGACACGGGATTATGTCACTTGGAAATTGGATGGGTTCAAAGGGTTCACCTGGTTTGACGAATCGAGTTTCTTGTTACATAAGGCCGAAGATCGTGTCCAGCTACGCCGTCGCCCAGGCGAAGAGCTTCTCAAAATGAATCACCCCACAGACACAGGCGGTTGGGTCAGTACAGGGCTATGAGGGACACTCAGCTGGGCTTCCATGGAATCTGTGGTAGTAACAGAAGGCATCATGTCAGTTTTGACCTACGCGAAGGTTACTGCAGACGTCCCACCATGCTTGACGTCTTCCCCGACGCATATGACATCTTCGATAGTGGCATATCACAAGGGCAAAGTCGTGCTTCAGTGATTTGAGGTACACGATAAGGAACTCATGTTGATGCCCTGACCACCACATTCATCTGATCCATACTTAAATATTCCTATATTCAATTATGAGCCAAAACATTATGACCACCTAACAGCTTGTTACCCCACACAGTACAGCAGTGATTGTCTATCGCATGGATTCCACGAGGTTTTGGCAGGTTTCTAGATGTGTGGTGCATCAGATGTTTAAGCTCAAATCACACAGATTTCGTAAATTAAAGGACGGTGGTTTGTGGGACTGAAACTGGCGCCCAATAGAGACCCAGATGGGTTCCAGAAACACAAGGTCATCCATTGATAGTGACCAGGCCAAATATCTCACTAAAAAAGCATCATATGAAAAAAACTACAAAGAACGAAACTCGTCTAGCTTGAAGGGGAAAACCAGATGGCGCTATGGTTGGCCCGCTAGATGGCGCTGCCATAGGTCAAACGAATATCAACTGAGTTTTTTAAAAAATCGGAACCCCCATTTTTATTACATATTAGTGTAGTACGTAAAGAAAAATGAATGTTGTAGTTGGACCACTTTTTTCGCTTTGTGATAGATGGCGCTGTAATAGTCGCAAATGTATGAATACGTGGTATCACGCAACATTCCGCCACTGCGGACGGTATTTGCTTCGTGATACATTACCGGTGTTAAAATGGACCGTATACCAATTGCGGAAAAGGTCGATATCGTGTTGATGTATCGCTATTGTGACCAAAATGCCCAACGGGCGTGTGCTATGCATGCTGCTTGGTATTCTGGACGACATCATCCAAGTGTCCGGACCGTTCGCCGGATCGTTACGTTATTTAAGGAAACAGGAAGTGTTCAGCCACGTGTGAAACGTCAACCACGACCTGCAACAAATGATGCCCAAGTAGGTGTTTTAGCTGCTGTCGCGGCTAATCCCCACATTAGTAGCAAACAAATTGCACGAGTATCGGTAATTTCAAAAACGTCGGTGTTGAGAATGCACGACCGCATGTTACGGGTCCTGTACAGGTCTTTCTGGTTACAGAAAATATTCGACTGCTGCCCTGGCCAGCACATTCTCCAGATCTCTCACCAATTGTAAACGTCTGGTCAATGGTGGCCGAGTAACTAGCTCGTCACAATACGCCAGTCACTACTGTTGATGAACTGTGGTGCCGTGTTGAAGCTGCAATGGCAGCTGTACCTGTACACGCCATACAAGCTCTGTTTGACTCAATGCCCAGGCGTATCAAGGCCGTTATTATGGCCAGAGGTGGTTGTTCTGGGTACTGATTTCTCAGGATCTATGCACCCAAATAGCGTGAAAATGTAATCACATGTCAGTTCTAGTATAATATATTTGTCCAATGAATACCCGTTTGTCACCTGCATTTCTTCTTGGTGTAGCAATTTTAATGGCCAGTAGTGTATTTCAAAGTTTTGTGACTGAAGCTCTACCGCTTGATGTTTATTTTATACGTTACATGCCAGTTTGCGTGTTTTACTGCTGATGAAGGTACTCGTAGTAGTGCCGAAACCTATATCAAAAGACTTCTTTTTTGCTACCGAGGGCTGTTACTGCTTTAATTTTAATGCGATATTTGTTTGCCTGTTGAACCCTCTTTGTTAGTCTATAATTTGCTTGAACTGGAAAATATTATCAACACAGGATTTTACTTTTCTGAAAGCATTTTGTTCTTCAGATAACAGATTTCTGGCAATAGTTTGTAGACACTGATCTATTATCTTGATGTAAATCTTAAACGCTGTATCTGCTGATGTTATACCACGGCAATATCTCGATTCATTTCGACTATCTTTTTGAAAGATCGATATGATATCTACAGCGGCCCATGGTTTCGGGTTTGGCGTTTTCCATCACATATTGCATAAATGAAGAAACATGAGCCTTAAAAATTCTTTCTTTCACTGGTCCCACATTGACGAAGTATCGGCATTGTTAGGAACGGATTTGGCAAGGTTAGTGGAAAGGGGTGGCCGGATACTCTTCCTGCCGCCACCCCATACCCCCTGGGAAGGAATTAGTGTACCCCAACTGTGTGTGACTAGTGTAATCCATGGAATAGTGCGAAAGTGTTCAGATGTCTGCGAGCCGTGTAACTGAGGCGGGACGTGGGGACAAGCCTGGTATTAACCTAGGGGGATGTGGAAAACCGCCTAAAAACCACATCCAGGCTGGCCGGCACTCCGGCCCTCGTCGTTAATCCGTTGGGGGGACTCGATCTGGGGCCGGCGCGCTTACCCGAGTCCATGAAGCAGCGCGTCAGCGCGCTCGGCTAACCTGGTGGGTTATACATGAGCTTTAAAAATAACCCCCCGTATTTAAGTAACACTGCATTTATGGCGTGAGGTACTGTTACTTTTCGATTTTTTGTTTTACTCAGGGCTTCGTTTAGCTTTTCGATCGATTTGAGACCGCTGTCAAATGGTTTATACTTCTCAGATGTGCCCTCAGATATCATATTTATGTTTGTTGTCTATTTTTCAGTTTCATTTGTTACTTTATTTATTAGTGCCTGCAAAATTTATTTGCTGAGGTGCTACAAATCTTCAGAGACCCTTGTTTGTAACTAATGTATAGTACTGGTTCAGCTCATCGGCTTCTGCGTGCCGACTTGAGGAAGTGTAAGCACAGACAGTGAAACGGAAGTAGAGCAGTGTTTGGAGGAAAGAAACGACACCGAAGCCGTGGAGGACGACCAAGTGCAGGCGTGGGGGTAACACTATCGCGGAGTAGCTTTTCATTAGAAAGAGCAGCGCCGTGGGGCGTGAGTTATTAGCCGCGGCTGCGACGGCGCCGGAGCCTTAATGCCCCTGGGCGGCGCCCGCCGCTACCTGCTGTGCGCGCCGCGCCGGCCGACCGGCGGTTAACGAGCGGCGGCGGCGACGGCCGAGGCCATAACCCGGGCCGGCGCGGGTCCTCTGCCGGCGTCGCCCGTTTCGCGGCCTACCGGACCGTGAAAAGGGCCGCCGGCCTGCAGCGTTAAGGGCGAGCCGAGGTCCGCACCCCGCTTAAAGTAGCCCAGCCCGGCCCGGCCCGGCCCTGCCCTGCCCTTCGCGCCCTTTCGCTTAGCGCGCCAAATCCTCGCGCCGCTTTTATTTCCGCTCGTCACAAATAGCCTCCGAACGCGAGATGCTGTGCGCGTGCGCCCCGCGAAAACTGGTCGTGGTGGCTGCAGGCAGAGGACGTGGCAAACTCTACTTGTTCTCGCCTGCGGAAAGCAGCGTTTAACGCAATTTTTTCCGCTTGCCGAGGGAACTGAACGAGGAAAAAGAAAAAAGCAACAGTGGAAACATCCAGCGTCCGGGAGAAAACTGTGCTGGGACTGTTGAATTATGTGGTAAGATTCAATAGACTGTATGGTAATCTAAAAATTAAATTAAAATTTTGATATGATACACACATCAATATTTTCTGCTTATCTGCAGATGCAAAAACGAACATTTATTACATTTTTATCCATGGCTAACTATAATGATAAAAATGAGATGCAGAAGAACTACACGTCATGTCAAAATTACCTTAGAACTTATTTCTTCTGTAAGTAAAAAACTCCTTCTCTTGCTGCACTATACTTTATTTCTCCCAGACCCTTTCCCCTTTCTCACTTTCATCCCTGGGATAGTTCTTCGTGCTTTGCGTTAGCATCTACGTTCCCTCTTATCTGGTCCCATGCTGGAGGTCACACTACCACTCTATTTACGAAACATGTAGATGTTTCTGTGATGTGAACTTTTTTCGTCCTAGTTTTCTTCTTGTTTGCGTTTATTTATGTGATGTACTATCATTCTTCACTCACTAATTTTATGTATATATATCGGAAACTGTGACATCAATACGTAACTACATTGAGTTCACTACGTGTCCCTTCATGATTCACGCCGTGTCAGGCATTTCCTAGTGGAAGACGCTTAGTAAACTCAAAGTAGTTACGTCTTGTTATCACAGTTATCGATAAAATATATATAATTAATGACAGAAATAAAATACAGTGCAGCAAGCCGTCTTGTGTTTACAAAACAAATGGTTCAAATGGCTCTGACCACTATGGGACTTAACATCTGGGGTCATCAGTCCTCTAGAACTTAGAACTACTTAACCCTAACTAACCTAAGGACATCACACACATCCATGCCCGAGGCAGGATCCGAGCCTGCGACCGTAACAGGCGCGCGGTTCCGGACTGAAGCGCCTAGAACCGCTCGGTCATCACGGCCGGCTTACAAAACTAATAGTTCTGTGCTTGCTGCAGAGGATGGCCACGCAAACAGACTCGTTACCTAAAGACTGTTGAATTATGAGGTGCGATACGAAAGGAAGAGCTGTTAGGTTAAGAATCGCTTTCAGCTGTGTATGAACCTTTAGTTAAAGGAACACGACAGTTTTCGTGATATCGAATCACAGCCACAAATTTACAAATGTCAGTGGCACACTTAGCCCGTAATACGGGAAGAAAGAGGACTCGACGTTCTCAATATAAAATGTTGTTACCTGCAACTGGCGTTCACCAGGAAGCAACAGACGGCATCCCTATAGCCGCCTCGCCGTACAGGGCAACATTGTTCTCTTTCTTCCCATATTGTGGGCTAACATTTCCACTGACGTACGAAGATGTACATCTGAGGATGTGAGTTGATACCACGAAAACGGTCGTGTTCCTTTAACTAATGGTTCATACACAGCTGGAAGAAAATTATTTGTCAAAAAAGGAGTATTTCAACTGCGGGTGCCCACAACATAAAACTATCTGTTAAGATAAAATGTTCACAGCACGGTCATGGTAGACCGCCA
This sequence comes from Schistocerca serialis cubense, assembly GCF_023864345.2. Lineage (NCBI taxonomy): Eukaryota > Metazoa > Arthropoda > Insecta > Orthoptera > Acrididae > Schistocerca > Schistocerca serialis. Next base: position 287,034,053 of record NC_064644.1, on the reverse strand, counting down.
AACTGCATTTGTTCTCAGTAACTGAATGCAGAATTTGAACATTTTCCCCTTCTTAACTGAGGTGAAAAATAAAAAAAAAAGTACAAGCATCCCCTGGTGCGTTAGAATTACCCTGAAGCCTTTGGATTACTGGACGCTTTTCAAGAAACCTGGTGATGGGGGCTGTGAATAAACCAAAAATTCGGAGTTGCGCAAATACATTACTGTTTTCTACTTAATCTTAAGTGAAAGGTTAAGTTTTTGACACATTTTTCTTTTCCTGACAACAGTTGATTAATTATTGAAGAATCCAACACCATACGAAAGTGAAGTGAATTAATAACATTTCCCATAAAATGAATGCATTGAAATGTTGAACAATGTCTAGTAACTGTACCTTAGAAACCTGAAATGTGAAAATAGAAGTCTGAAATCCGAGAGGTGGTTTTCAAAACCGCCACTAAGAATCACATTAAAATTCAAAACTGAAACACCTGTGAAGTTCTGAACTTCATAGCTTGGGTATTGCCTATATATACATGACAGACATGATTTTAAAATTATTATGTAATCGAAAAAGGTGAAAAAAGCTTAAATTTTTGGATGGAGACTCCCGTCTGAGCCCACTAATTAATATTTTCTATCCCTTTTCTACATTTAACAATTATTTTCCAGTGTTTTTGATGTGGGAGTGGGCATGGGGTGGGTTGGTGAGGTGGAGAGGGATGGAAGGGAGAGTGTCTGGATCACTATCTGAATTAGAATCCGCATTTCTAAATTGTTTGCTCATGTGATAATTTGTGTGAATTACCACGAATCAAAACGTTTACACATCTCCGCTTCACACTTTTCACAGTCAGAGATCTCACATATTGAGCATTTAAGATACACGTTGGAAAACTATTCCCAAACCATTCAAAAATAAAACTCTTTGAGCTACAGTACAGAATCAAATTAAACCAGTGTTCCTACATCAGCTGCACTACGTATTATGATTTTATGAAACCACAAAGATAATTTATGTCCTCAGAAAACGTTTGTTCTCTAATTCAGTTTCTTGCGTACAACAATTCGACCGTTCAAACTCTTAATTCTGCACATTTTCACGGCTGCCTTCGATAAAGGGACAATCCTAAAACAAATCAAGATGTTCACAGGAAAGTATTGGTGAATATAACTGATATTGCTGAAGATGTTCCCGTTGAAGAAATGTTGCTTACCGTAAGACAAGGAATCCAAAATATATGTGATCCGTATTTCAGTTGTCCATGACTCTACATTGTGAACCAGAATACGACTGAAAAACATTCAGAGGCAGAAGTGTGGACCAAAACAACAAATAAATGTCTAGTAAGCATGGGCTCTATAATGCGTAAGTTAAGAGCTATGCGCAGTTGTTCGTCTTCGCTATTTTGAGACACATCTGTTCTACTGAAGACTCGCTGTTTTCCATGTTTTGAGAGAATGTAGTACGAATCAAAATTAGAAATAGTAGTCCAGTAAATATGGGTTCTAAAATGCATACCTTGAAAGATATGAGCACTTGCTCATCTTCGGTACTGTGAGACATACCTCTTGTACTGAAAGCAATTCTGAGAGTTGTTAGTACGGGCTGGAACAAGAAAAAGATTTTTATACCCAAGACCGAATAAATTAATTTTTATTACTGACGATCAGTTTCAACAGTTGAAACTCTCATCTTCTGTTATTCAAATCGTCTGTTTGTTGTAGATTGGGTTCCATTATAAGTCTATCATTCATACCATGCGCGTTAAACTCATAATGGGACACGGTTAACATCATGAGGAGAAGTGATAAAGTCATACTGAAACATGCCTTATAACCAACTTTTTTATTATCATATGACGACAGTTTCAGTTGTCGAAACTAGTCGTGAACAATAAATACTAATTAAAGCGATCTTGGCTCTAAAAAGGTTTTCAAGTTAAATATTGTACACTCCTGTTTCCTCAGCATGAAAAACTTGAATCAACAAAACAAAAAGCTGTCCATCATACGTGGGCTCTAAAATATATGCGTTAAGAGCCAAGATTACTTGTTCATCTTCGCTACTGTGAAACACTTCTGCTGAAAGCTCTATGCTTTCCATATTTTGAGAGATGTTATTATGGGCCAAAACTAGAAAAAAGTTGCAGTAAACATGGGCTCTAAAGAGCATATCTTAAGGGCTATGAGCACTTGTTCATCTTCGCTTCTGTGAAACACATCAGATGAACAAGTGCTAAAAGCTCCCAACGTATGAATTTCAGAGCACATGTTCACTAACATATTTTTCTTTTGTCCATATGACCACTTTTGGACTTTAACCGGGTGACTTCTGGTTCATCTTGCATTTTTTTCCAGATTCTACTACAATCTGCAGTACAGCAGAATTGAAACAGTATTTGCTCCCGGAAATGCAGAGTAACTAATGTGTTTCGGAATATCGTCGGATCAAACCGTACGGTATAGCTGCACGTCATTATCTCGCTCAGAACTGAGAGGTTTCCCCTGAACCAATAGCTAACGTCGCTTCGCATTCTATCGCTAGCGCCTGGCACCCTGCGTCCGTAATTAACAGCTGTATTACGTACTGACAAGTACGCGCATTTTTTTCCGCCGATCGCCGAATCAGCAGTGTCGTACGGCCTGACACTATTAGTCGCGTCGTTATTTTCTTGTGAACCTCTTTTTTCAATCGAATCGCGACGTTATTTCATTTCACGCTGGTCCGTTGGCGCGTGCGGCGGTGATTGCCGCGCGCAGGGGCCGGCACGCCCGCATCACCGGCTTCTGCCGCCGGCGGTGGAAGGCCGTTAGGAGGCACGGCGCGGGCAACATGGGTCGCAATTACCGCTGCTAACGAGGGACGGCCGGTGAAAGGTCGAACTGCGCGACCGGCAGTTGGCGATCAGGGTAGCAGTGCCGCCGGCGGGCGGCTCCCAACCTGGAACCCGAAGAACTAGCCAAATGACCATCAGCTACACAGTGCCACACACCGGACAAAAAGCTGACATTACGCAGGAGACTGTACACAATTTACAGTTTTACGAAAAAGGAACGGTGCTGCATGATGTCGGGGATCTTGCTTTCCGTGTGTCGAGTTTCTACTATGTGCCCACGCTCAAATCAATTTCCATTTTAATTTAATTTTATTTCTTTTCCACCTCTCACCCAGTGAAGTCGCGTTTCCACTATATTAAATTCTACATGCAGATAATGTGAAGCATATTTGATTACTTACTTTTTTAAAAAGATAATTAAAAACTTTGCAGCTGTAAATACAGGGTGTCCAGAAAAGGGACTCCCTGATTCCAAATTAAAATATCTCGAAAACAAATATCGATTGAGGAATGCAGTAAACGGTATGTTTATTGTGAAAGCTGTAAGAAGTTTATACGGGAGTTTGAAATCATAGTTACAAAAGCTGCTAACAGATGGCGCTGTAATCGCCGTACGTAATGCCTAGTATAAATAGTGATCCGAAGCCCAGAGCGATCAGTTCCAATATTGAAACGTGAAAGGAGGTTAGCGTACCGAAGGAAAAGATTAAAACCATGTACTCCATTGAACAACGCGTTTTTCTGGTGCTAGAGTACCACAGGTCCGAAGAGAGTCCTACGGCAACAAGACGAAGTTTTCAAGCACGATTTAATGTTCCAAAAGGACTCGGTTCGAAAACCATTCGTACGCTCTTCGCAAAATATCAACGAACAGGCAGTGTAACTGATGATCTGGTGGGGCATGTTGGCCGCAAGCAAACCGCAGTTACGCCTGAAAATATCGCCACAGTTTGTGGAATTATTCAGCGAAATCCAATGTCATCCGCCCGTATAATTGCATCTGAGACTGGTTTGAAGCGTTCCAGCACGCAGAAAATACTGAGCAAGAGCCTACACATGTTTCCATTCAAAATTCAAACGCACCATGCCATACCCGTACGAGCTGTGCAACAAAGGATTGTCTTTGCTAATCAGATGCTCACAATGATTGATAGTGAAGGATTTGATGTTGGCTTCATCTGGTTTACAGATGAAGCACACTTTCACCTGAATGGATACGTGAATATGTAAACTGGCGATTTTGGGGTTCCGAAAAGCCATATTGGTGTGAAGCGAAACCCCTGTATTCTCCTAAAGTTACTGTGTGGGCTGCAGTATGCAGCAGAGGCATTATTGACCCTTTTTTCATTCGAGAAACGGTCACTGGTGCACGTTACGTTGCAATTTTGGAACAATTTGTCGCCACACAGCAAGCGTTAGAGGATCGACCAGGTACTGAATAACTTTATGCAAGATGGAGCCCGACCACATTGGAACGAAAAAGTGTTTCGCTTTCTTGAGGAATACTTCGGGAATCGAGTCATTGCTTTGGAATATCCCAAATTTACTGGTGCAGGCATGGATTGGCCTCCATATTCTCCGTATTTGACTCCCTGTGACTTTTTTTGTGGGGCACAGTGAAAGACATGGTCTACCCGAAGTATCCCGCCACGCTGGACGAGCTTGAATTGGCGATCTCTGTGGCATGTGAATCCATTTCGGTTGAGACACTACGAAATGTGATGACGAATTTCATTCTTCGTTTGCGCCACCTCTGTAGTGGCAATGGTGAACAATTTGAAAACATTGTGATATGATTGTTTGCAAAGATTGTTTTCATACGATTTTTTCACTTATGTATGCTGATATGAGCTGTACAGCGTACAGCGCCATCTGTAAGCAGCTTTTGTAACTATTATTTCAAGCCCGCATCTCGTGGTCGTGCGGTAGCGTTCTCGCTTCCCACGCCCGGGTTCCCGGGTTCGATTCCCGGCGGGGTCAGGGATTTTCTCTGCCTCGTGATGGCTGGGTGTTGTGTGCTGTCCTTAGGTTAGTTAGGTTTAAGTAGTTCTAAGTTCTAGGGGACTGATGACCATAGATGTTAAGTCCCATAGTGCTCAGAGCCATTTGAACCATTTATTATTTCAAACTACTGTATAAACTTCTTACAGCTTTCACAATAAATATACCGTTTACTGCATTCCTCTATCGATCTTTGTTTTCGAGATATTTAATTTTGAAATCAGGGAGTCCTTCTCTGGACACCCTGTACCTATAAACATAAAACTTACTAGGAAGTGAAAAATCTTAAAATTGACCACTTATGTTTTAAATCAAGGTAGGAAAATAGCAAAATAGGGAAGACTTGAGATTTAGTGAACGCCGCAACCAATGCGCTCGGTCCTGGGCAGACACCACCCGACTTACTACAACACGTCATCCGAGGGCGAGCATCTCAGCCATACTTTGACCCTCTCGGCCTCAGATGGTTCAAATGGCTCTGAGCACTATGGGACTTAACATCTGAGGTCATCAGTCCCCTAGAACTTAGAACTACTTAAACCTAACTAACCTAAGGACATCACACACATCCATGCCCGAGGCAGGATTCGAACCTGCGACCGTAGCGGTCATGCGGTTCCAGACTGAAGCGCCTAGAACCGCACGGCCACAACAGCCGGCTAGGCCTCAGATGGCATGATTCCACATCTAGTTCAGGTTACCCTACACAACATTGTTTGTTGTCCTCTAATTCTAAATTTCTCTTACAGTCTTTAAGGGGCAGTCCAATGAAAATGAAACATATGGAAAACAATTCGAGTAGATGCGAGTAGGATTCGCATCCCGACAGTTCTGCACAAATATAATTATGTACAGGATAGTTCCACGGCGGCAGTCGAGAATTTCGTTGATTTTTACCTCTTATCGATATCGATACTGGAAAGATATCGACATCAATGGTCTCGTAATTTTTTTGCGGCACTAGGTAAAGGCTTAAATTTTTTACACTGGCAAGGACCGTAGTCTTTAGTACGACACATGGTTTTCAACCTCATACGTCCACCCATTCCTGAGGACAAGTGGTCTTTAAAGACGGACTGACCGACAGTCGGATAACAAATGACAACAAAATATTTTTTCCGTGCGACATACTTAAAAATTAACAACCTTCGGATTTATTCCCTTACTTGTACTGTGAACCTTAGCTTCTCGTCAAATTTTATGATTCTACGTCAAAGTCAGTTTATCTATGGCTTTTGATAAGTGAGTTTGTATCTAAATATTTGACACAAATAGACAAGAGTGGCGTTAGTAGCGCTGCTATGGGGATGGTAATGTGGTTTACCTTAAATATAAGATGCAACGGTCGTGAGCGTTAGTTATCTTTGAGATAGGACGTGGTGAGTTGACCTTCGTCAAGAATGCCTTTAAGGCGACAATTATGCCATTATCAGCACCTCACAGAATCTGAACGAGGTCGTGCAACACGACTACAAGAAGTTGGATGTTCCTTACGCGATATTGCCGAAAGATTTGGCAGGAATGTAGTAATTGTACATGATTGCTGCGGGCAGTGTTTACGAGAATGTATGGTCGCAAGGTCGGAATCTCGATCGCCATGCGGCACTACCGAGAAGGAAGACAGTCGTGTTCGCCATATGGGTCTGGCGCTTCGTACTGCACCTGCAGCACCAATTTGAGCACCAGTTGGCACCACAGTGACACAGCGATCTGTTACAGATCGGCTACCTCCAAAGCAATTACGAGCCAGACGCCTGTAACACGCATTCCACTGACCCCAAACCACGCATTTCGTGGTGTCAAACGATAGCTCACTGGAGGTCAGCGTGCAGGTCTGTTGTGCTTCCTGGTGGAAGCTTATTCTGTCTCTGTGCCAGTGGTGGTAGTGTGCTGGTTAGCATGAGGCCAATTGAGGACCCGCAGTCAACCTGTCTGCGTGGTTTACACACTGTAACTACTCCTAGAGATATGTTCTGGGGTGCCTTTCGTATGGCAACAGAAGCACTCTTTTGGTTATCCGACGCACGCTGATTGCAAATTTGTACGTAAATCTGGTTATTCGACCCATTGAGCTGCCATTCATAAGCAGCATTCAAGGCGGTAGGGCTATTTTCCAACAGGATAAGACCGCCCGCATGCCTCTGTTGTAACCCAACATGTTCCACAGAGAATATTAAATGAATTCGCAATTGCTAATAACGTCTATCATTAGCTGCGGTGTGGAATGACAACGACAATTATTGCCGGACCGGAGCCCAAACCCGTATTTCCCGTTTATCGCTGCGTTCGCCTTACCATTTGGCTATCCCGGCACGAATCAGGGCCAGACAGAAACTTCCATATATCATAAACCATGTGTCCACGACCCGTACTCGCACATCCATTATGTGTATTCCCGTGCAGGCCAGACGTTGTACTCGAAAGTCGGTTGCCTGGTATCGGCAGATAAATACGATGTTGCGTGCTTGTCCAAAATGCATCGTAATGAGAATGACACAGGCACCGCAATATCGTATCGTATCGTATCGTATTGTCTACAGAGTGCCGACATGTTTCCTCGGCCAGCTCGATCACCAGATCTGTGTCCAATCGCGCATGTATAGGACATCACAGGACGACAACTCCAGCTTCATCCACAACCTGTACTAACCGTCCCTGTACTGACAGACCAAGTGTAAGAGAAATGGAACTTCATTCCAAAAACTGACATCCGGCTCCTGTAGAACTCAATGCATACATTTGGAATGACTCTTTTCGAGCGCACATTATCCTGTGATGTTAATAAGTGCCACGCGGAGTGGCCGCTTGGTTTGAGGCGTCATGTCACGGACTGTGCGGCCCCTCCCCCCGGAGGTTCAAGTCCCCCCTCTGGCATGGGTGTGTGTGTTGGTCTTAGCATAAATTAGTTTAAGTTCATTTATGTAAAGTGTAACTCTAGAACCAATGACCTAATCACTTTGGTCTCTTAGGAATTCACACACATTTGAACGTTTTTATTAACCTAGATATGTTACCTAGACAAAAGTATTCCCTGAATTTCGTTTTTCTATTTTAATTATTTTTTGGTGTTGCGACGTCTGCTCCGTCGATGTATTTCTCCATGAGGGCACGGACCATCTTATTTCACAGCGGAATAAACTTGCTTTTTTCCATCTGCCCCGTTTTCATTTGTGTGCCCCTTACAATATTACTCTCTAATGAGCACTTGTTTTTTTAACAGTCTGATGACTGTATATTTATTTATTATTCTATGTTTATCGCTGTCACGCGATGTGGTACCACTATCGTTGTGTGTATCGCTGTTATTGTCTTTGGAGCTACACGTCGCTTGTGCTCGTTGCCGTCAGTCCCCTCGTTGCTGCAAGTACGCTTTCTGTGGAGTTCTTGATATTCTGTCTGCACCGTCGCTGAGATCGGTCCACAAGGTATAGTGTCTAAGTGTTCGTTTTATGTATTCCTGTGAGTCTGACAGTCGTTATCGGGCAACCAATAACTAACCATGATTTACCCGCAGCGTAAGCGTGGATTGTACCCTAAAGGATTTTTAATAATTTGTCACACTCCTTTTGCGATGAATGCATTCTCCAGTCGTTGCGGTCCGTATATCCTCCCCTGTCTGTATCTGCGCCCGGTATGTCTGTTTTTAGCTAATAAGTGGCAGCGCGTTCCATTATAGTTACGCTTATCGGCCGGCCGATGTGGCCGAGTGATTATAGGCGCTGGAACTGCGCGACCGCTACGGTTGCAGCTTCGAATCCCTCCTCGGGCATGGATGTGTAGGATGTCCTTAGGTTATTTAGGTGTAAGTAGTTCTAAGTTCTATTGGACTGATGACCTCAGATGTTGAGTCCCATAGTGCTCAGAGCCATTCGAACCATTTTTTACGCTTATCGAGTATATGAGTAAATCCCCAAACACCACGTATAGTGTCAAATGCCCCTAAACCATGTGTCTAATCTTCCGCCACAGCACGATATGACGTTAGACTGATATTACGGCAGGGAGAGCTTCGCATACTGCACAAAAAATAATCATATCCATGACACATCAAGCTAGTACTGCATAACAGTGCCTCTAGCCTTAATAAATGCCTTATATTGCCAATGGCCAATGAAGAGAATCCACTAGTTTCTTCAGGTATGTCGTATTTAGCTAAAGCCACTCACTTAAGAATAGATCCCTTAGCGACACAAGTGGTTCTGCACTTGTAGGCCCAGAAATTCTCTATGGATTTATATTCGTGTGATTTAGCGGTATCGTGTCTAAATTTTCGCTAAACTAGGAACAAATACGTTCAAACTTGCTGCAAGACGCTACTGGCGATTAAGACTACGCCCTTGTGGAACAAGCCAGTGATCTGCAAGCCAGGGATCTGCACAGAGCTTGCCTCTCGTTATGTAGACAGCTCCGGTACGATTCAGATGTGTGGAAATGGCGTATGCACAGGGAAACTGAAGGAGTCGATGGCCCTGACAAATGAACTGTGTTTTTTTCTTTATTGAGTTTAGATTCCCCCGAAGGGGGCGGGCTGGCAGCAGCTTAGTACGCCGCTCTTCAGCCTAAAGAGTTTGCTGTAAAAAATGAAGATAATAAATAATAAAAGCAGGTGATAAAACCGGGGACTTAAATGGCAAAATGACGGAAAATTGTGGGACTTAAAACATAAAATGGTTGGTGATGCTAATAAAATACACAGGAAGCAGACAGGTAAAATAATAGACAGACAAATAAAAAATACGGCGACAGTCTGGTTTCGGTTCGCAAGAGATATAAAAATCACACCCAGCGACAGCATGATTTCCGTTCGCAACACTTTGGAAAGACGCACAACACTGAACCTCCCTTGAACACTGCATTAAAAAAATGTCACAAATATGACACATCACAGCCGAGGGCAGACGGGGGAAACCTGGACAGATGATGGGAAAGAAAAGGGAGGGGGGGGGGGGGAAGGAGAGGAAAAACGAAGAGGGGGCGGGGGTGGAATGAACTGTAGCGTTTGGTCTATATAAAATTAATAATCATGAATGTAGCCGAGGGGATTTTCATCTATTGCAGTTAAACATGAATTCAAAATCGTCACAATTTATTGAGAAAGTAAACTGAATGAGGGACGTTCAATAAGAAATACAACAGTTTTTCTTTCTTGGCCAATTGTGATTGGAAAAATTCCTAATTTGTTGTGGTAAGTCTTGGAATATTTCAGCTTCTGTCACTATAGTTTCATGAAGTTCAGATAGGTGACGGCGCTATACGTAGCCTTCAAAATGGCTTCCGTATAGGAGGCGCACTCCAAGCAGAGAGCTGAGTTTCTTTTGGCGGAACATCACAGCATTTTAGATATTCATAGTCCTTGCATAGTGTCTACTGAAACATGGCAGTGAACAACGGGTGAGGCATCTGTCATCGTAGCAGCAAGGTCGCGAAAACCTGTCCGATCTCTCGCGTGCCCGCCGGCCCCTGCACACAACTTTGACGCCTGCAATCTTGGAACGTGCGAACACTCTCATTCGAGGTGGTCGTTCACAATCAGACACCTCGCTGCACAGCTGGAGAGGTTATGGACGTAGCGAGACGTTGGCTCCGACCAATGGAGTGGTACCATGTAGGCGTTTAGGCCCTCCCTGTTACGTAGCGTAAGGACGGAGATTGTTTTGAAAAATAAAGTTATAAAGCCAAAAGAACGGGGAATAATAGGGCGTTTTGGAATCCTGAATTAAACCAACCAGCTAAAAAAAGAGAAAGAAAAGAAAACGTGTTCCATTACTTACTCAATGCATCTCGTACATATATTCTGATATTTCGGGAGGAAGACAACTGTGGTGAATAAGCTCGCGAAGCATCTAAGTGAACCGAAACACAGGGTTACATCGGTCACGACGACTGCGTCGAATCAGTAAGTGAAAAGGACAAACACACATGAATATCCAACAACAAAGTTATGTCCAAGAGATCAAAGCACAAAGCGTGATTGATCAACATTACGTTACATTCAACACCAAAACGTTCAAAGCACAAAGCGTGACTGATCAACATTATGTTACGTTAAACACCAAAACGTTCCTATCCCTCGTGAGTACCACTGCTTCGGATCACTTCTGTGTCGACTTACAATTGAGAAGCTGAATGGGTGCTGCAGCAGGTTTCTGCTATCCCACAATCAGAATCCCAAGTGGAACAGAGTCAACACTGGAATATGAATAAAACAGCGTCCAGAGTGCGAATGAACCTGAAGCTTGCTCCCTGCAGCTTCTGCCCCCGTGATGCACCGAAAATTGCACGTAAGACAGTCTGAAGGATTGTCTCTACCTCCGCAATGGGAACAATCGTCTCAAAAAGTGACGCGCTCATTATGAAAATTACATGATCATTTTCGGAAAGCTGCTAGTTCCGACAAATGATAAAGCCGTTCACAAACGGTGAACAATCGGAACTCGGCCTGGTCCTCTCCGTCAGGACTCCACATGGACTGTTAATAACAGCTCGAGCAAGGCTATGGAATACCACGAAGTTCGCCTCTAACTGTGGTACTATGCACTTCCCACGTAATACAGCGGTCGTATCACGCCGGTTCGCCCGGAGTTGCTCGCTGTTGACACCCTAACGCCCGGTCACACCCACTCTCTACGCATGTTGTCAGCGGCAGTTGCGAGACAGACTACCGAAAATTGTCGCTGCCTCGCAGATACGCCGCGGACTGCAAACAGGGCCACGGTGACCAAACGCACTCAGTTCACGGAAACGATAATCATCTCAAAAGGAGCTGACCGGCCTCCCACCTGAATGAAACAGCTGTCGGCCACAGCCATACGAATGCCCGGAGGCTGTCGGTTCCCAGAGCCCTGTCCCGTTTTCCCCTCGAACCGTCCTAACGCGACAGCCTTGGCCACGGCTCTGCTGTTCTGCCCGCTAACTACGTACAGTTTACACTACCGAAACATACCAGGAGTTTATAATTACAACAGTTACTTGTGGAGGTCCAGTGTGGGCTGTAATTATTATATGACAGCGAGACTTGACAGATATGCTGCCCACGTGCCATTCCTAATCCTTTATACGTGGACATTTTTCTGTACGTCTTTCTTGCAATCGCTGCGCCAGATTTGCACCTGATGGCTAAAAGTGAAACTAACTTCTTCCAGCAAAAATCGGTTCCTTATTAACGCATATCTACAAAGTTTCGCTGCCATACGGCAATTACAGCTCGCGCGGTATACCTCTGCGTAGCTGCACTACAATTATAACCGCGCAGTACTTTACGTAATAGGAGCGGGCAACCTCAGTGATCGTCTTTTCTCTTCCATAGGAATCAAGCATCACATTACGCATACATTGCACCTTCGGAAAGTCAATCAACACATCATGTTACTGAACTAACATATGTGTTCACTGAGAACACAACGCTTGTCATTCTAGAAGACAAAAAGCGATGAAGCATATTGGTCATGAATATGTGGAAAGAAGGCTAGCACATGGTCACCGAGGTAGTTGAAATAAATACCCTGGTCATTTTCACCACAACCTAAATAAGTGGGACAAAGTCTTGGTACGAGAAACAGATCCAAATCTTTACAGAAAGAGCATTGGCCTCAAATATGCTACCCAGACCGTGCAGGGTAAATGCGTCATTGAGTCGTCGGTGCTCTGGACGCTTTATATCATTCAAACGAAACAAAACCATGAGTAGTCGAACTACACTACACCCAACCAGTCAGTGCCGTTCCATTTTCTGTGTTGTTTGGCCCACTGAAGACTCGCAGTGAATGAAACAGTGGCCTTTCGCGAAGTACGCGACTCAAACTGTTCATTACATAGTAAGCTTTGCATCGTTCACTCAGAAACTTTTGACATGGACGGAAGCACTTCCTTTCGGATTGTATATCAATTATTCTTGACCATATCTTATAATGGTCAACGGATTTTCCGATACTAATGGCCGGCTGTAACCATGCACGTAATGGTAATGTTTACTATGAGGACACGTGTTGGTGCGTCTCTTGATTTACAGTTCTTTACAGTGCTATTTCTTATATTTGTTTCAATGATTGTGAGAGAAATTATATTTTCATCTCCGATGTGAAATAAAATGATGTCTGTTCTGTTTTGGAAGGAATAACAGCATTTTCTCGATTTGTCAGTCTCTTTCAGAATATATAAAAATGAAGTATAGTTTTCTTACGATACTTCATTTTTTTCCAATAACTATTTAAAGTTCGCGTGTAGTAACAGTTTCGGTTTAGCACTTGTACAGGCATATACAGGCTGTCCTGAGAAGAATCGTGAATAATCTGGGATATGACATGAACGATCATTCGGAGCAAAAAGAGTCAAGTAAGTGTTCATATCTGTTAAGTTATTCATTTTGGAGCCTGTGTTTCTGCCATACCTCTGAACACTGACCATTCCATCCGGGACGCGCTCTATTTATATCTGCGTAGCGGAGTCTCCAGTGGATATAAATAGCTAAACTTTATTTTCGAGTTTTCTACTGTGTATTGCGATTATAACTATAGCTATTGAGTTGTCTCACCTGATCCCATTTGTTTTCTTTCCTATGTGATGTGATAATCAGTTAGATCTCCCACCAGTAAGTACATCTATTTGTATCTGCGTATCGCAGTATGTGTATTGTCGTGTATACTACAGCTATGCAGCTATTTCTTTATATCTTATCGATTTCTTTTCTACACGTACTTACTCTTCTTGTTAGAATCTTTTCATCACATTTAAAATTACATATATTCGAAATTGAGTATTACAATCTGCGTTTGAGCTAAATACACTGACTTTAAAAAATCACAACACCATAAAGCAATTAATATTGAGTATATGAAATTTTGGGAATACAATAGTTTAGGCAACATACTTAAGTGACTAACATTTCAAGATACAGGTTAATGTAAGCTACTGCAAATGTGAAATACTGGTACAATAATTAACAGTGAGACCGCAAGGATCTTGAATGCAAGCATGCAAACGTTTGTGCATCGTGTGTACTGGTGCTGGATATCTGTTTGTGGGATGGATTTCCTTGCCTGTTGCACTTGGTCGGTCATTACAAGGACCATTAATGCTATCTGTGGACAAAACGCTAGTTGTTGCCTTGCAATATCCTATATGCGCTCGACTGGAAACAGATCTGGTGATCAAGTAGACCTAGGCAACAAGTCAACAACCTGTAGAGCATGTTGGGTTACAACAGCTGAAACACGTATGTTGTGTGGCGGCGATGGCGAGGCATTGCAGAGTGTCTGACCAGAGAGCTATTTGTCGTTCCTAGTCTGCGCTTGACCGCGCGAGTGTTACGAGCAGTAGTCTGTCGGTAGTAGCAGCCCAGTGCAGTTGTGTGATGCAGTCTGTCGGTAGCAGTAGGCCAGTGCAGTCTGCGGGTAGTCTGTCGGCATTGCAGTTGTACTCTGTCGGTAGCAGTAGTCGAGTTCAGTTGCTAATGGCAGTCTGTTAGCAGTAGTGGTCTTATACGGTCGCAAGAGAGTCGCGAGCGGGACGCAGTCCGCGGGCGTCAACATGGGTCTCTGGTCAAGATGCTGAATGAGGTATATTGTTAATTAAGGTAACCAAGCTGCATTGCGCACATCAGATAATGTAAAGTTTATTTATTGTAATTAATTTTCAACAAGTGCCCCAATAATAATTTTGATTTCAAAGCAATTTTTAACAAAAGAACCATTTAATTGAACCAACGATTTCCTTCCATTTCCTTTAAAGAAAAGTTTCAGTTAAATTTCAAAAATAATACATGCAATGCATTTCCTCCAAGCCGTGGCCAACAATAAGAGCAGAACTTTGACATGCAGTTTCGAATGAGGTAAGAAATTAATTATGATTTTTTGCACAGGGCCAAAGACCGATATTTCGGTTTAATTGAGTTTACATTGTCACTGAAGTCTCATTAGCATTGAATTGTTTTTCATTATTTTCGTGAGAGTTTACACCTTGAGTCAGATTGCGATTCTCATTTTTATTGTCATTAAATTTAATTGCTAGGGAGGTTACGCTTGGCTACCATTCATTTATTATTTCTGTCTTTCGAAATTTCGGTGAGGAGGTTACACAGCGGTATGTGGGGGGGGGGGGGGGGGGGAGGCTTACCCTCCTGGAAAGAAAACCTTGGTATGCCGTTCCTGAATAACATCACAATAGGTCAAATCACCAGATAGAAGCACACATTTGCAGTTAGTGTGCATGGGATAACGACGACAGCGCTCCTCCTGTCATACCAAATCGCAGGCGAGGCCTTAACTGCGGGTATAGGTCCAGTGTGTCCGGTCCGCGTACTGCCTGTCTGTAGGCCCTCAAATGGTCTCCTTCTAACCGACACACGGCCATCACTGGCAGCAAGCCAGAACATGCTTCCATCAGAAAGCACAAGAGGCCTCTACCCTGCCCTCCAATGAGCTCTCGCTTGACACCACTGAAGGCACGAATGGCGGTGGTTTGGTGTCAGCGGAATGCACGTTACAGGCCGTCTGGATCGGAGCTGCCCTAGAAGTAACCGATTTGTAACAGATCTTTGTATTACTGCGGTGTCATCTGCTGCTCACACTGCTGCAGCAGATACAGTACGATGCGCCAGAGCCGTACGTCGAACACAATGGTCTTCCGTCTCGGTACGGCCACGTGGCCGTCAGGCATTCAGTCTTATTACGACCATACATTCTCGTCATCAGCGCTGCCAGCCATCATGTACATTGGCTACATTCCAGCCGTCTTTCAGCCGAATCGCAGAATGAACATACAACTTCTCGTAGACCTATTACACGACTTCGTGAAACTCAGTGAGGTGCTGATAATGCTGTATTTGTCGCCTTAAAGGCATTCTTGACTAACGTCGACTCACCGCATCCACTGTCAAAAATAACTTACACTCACGACAGCCACAGCCTGAACCTAAAGCAAACCTGATACGCATCCTCATCGTGGCACTACCAGCACCGCTCTTAAGCGACTAGTGCGAAATCTGGATGAGTTTCATCTCTAGATGCAGAAACACGCCTACCAACTTACTTTTATGGAACAGCTCCTGTCCCACGTTGAGACGTTTTTCGTTATTGTAGCTGAAAGTTGTTTTAAGATCCTAGCCCTCATTCATTTATGATAAATAAATTCTTTTCTTGGTTCGCACTGTGTATTGTGGTTTTCGTTACAGTTGTTTTTCATACTCGATTCTGTTTCTTTCCAACAAGTATTTAAAGTGCTCCTGGTCGTTATTGTTTCGATATACTCCTGAGAAGTGCACAAATTCGTAACTGCGTATTTCAATTACATCTTGAGATAATAGCTATATTTACCGAGACCAGCGATGATTTCTTTGCAATAAACGTATATTTTTAAATGCGTACCGTATGTTCATTAAAGCTGTGCTGCTTGATTCAACGGTATTCAGTTAAGAGGTAAACTGCTGACATCCTTCTTGACAAACTCTTTTGTATTTACTACTGAAAACACATATGTGGGAAACTGCATACTGCAATCTACTCTTGAGCTCTATAGGTAAAGTGTATTTTTCGATTCTAGCTATCATAAATATTTTCTTCAGTGCCTAACTGTATTGTGGTTTCCACTACAGTTGTTTTTATAATACTCGCTTTAGATTCTTCCTAAACAGTTATATTGCTTGATATAAGACTGTTTTCGATTTTCTGCTGGAAAGTAAATATATCCGAAACTGTGTATCACAGTCACCTCTTGACCTATAAAAAAGCACTCCGTCTTCAGGCCACAAGTGGCCCATCGGGACCATCCGACCGCCGTGTCATCCCCAGTTGAGGATGCGGATAGGAGGGGCGTGTGGTCAGCACACCGCTCTCTCGGTCGTTATGATAGTCTTCTTTAACCGGAGCCGCTACTATTCGGTCGAGTAGCTTCTCAATTGGCATCACGAGGCTGAGAGCACCCCTAAAAATGGCAACAGCGCATGGCGGCTGGATGGTCTCCCATCCAAGTGCCGGGCACACCCAACAGCGTTTAACTTCGGTGATCTCACGGGAACCGGTGTATCCACTGCGGCAAGGCCGTTGCCCTCTTGACCTATAAGCGAAATGTATTTTCCAATACCAGCTACCGTTCATTTATAACAAAAGTTTCTTTTCAGTTCGTGCTATGTATCGCGATGTCCATTATCGCTGTGCAGCTTGTTCATACCATAATCTATTGTTCTCCAAGAAATGTTTCTCGCATTTATATGTCCCTGATCATAACAGTTGTAATTCGAAGTATATGCTCCGTGACGGACTAAATTCTCTTAATCAAGATTGTCCGTGTTCGTTAGGTTTGAAAAAAGCGCCATTGGTACGACGTTATAGTCCCCAATTCGTTTACCACATTGTCGCATGCTTGCGATGTCACTGGTCAAAAGTGTAGTTTGTAAATTCGTCCGTATCCCATTGTACGATACTGCAGTACGAAGCGAAGTTCCTTCGGACATACATGCACGTCCGAAGGAACAGGCACCGTCGCGATTACAGCTATTATGAAATACGAGAAATGTCTTCGCAGTTGCGAATATGGACTGCCATCAGCTGCACAAAGGAATTCTGACAAATTTGTGTTGGACCGGGATTCGAGTCCGAATTTTCCTCTTACTGCGTGCGGTCGCCTTACCAGTAGGCTACCCGCACGCCTCCCGGCTCATGGCTGTCCATGTTTGTAACTGCGAAAAAATTTCTTGTATTTCATAACGGCTGTAGTAGCCGCAGTGGCTGTTCCTTCGGACGAGCATGAATGTCCAAAGGAGCTTCGCTTCGTAATTCGGAGTAACACAGGCACTGCAATATCGTATTTATTCGCCGACACCGTGCAAACTATTTGCTAGTAATGTCTACCCTGTGCAGGATTGCACATAATGGATGTGCGAGTGCAGGTTGTGGACGCATTGTTTACGACATATAGAACTTTGGGTGTGGCCGTGAGCCGTCCTCATATAGCCAAATGGTACGGCAACGGCTCGCGATAAGACGGAAATTATTGTTTGAGTCCCGGTCGAGCACAACTTTTGTTGTGGTCATTGCATTATACAGCTGAAGGTAGTCCATGTGCGCAACTGCGATTTCTTCTATATGCCGTTGTCACTAACCAAGCCTGATTCACTGGTTCCAGTCGCTGTTCTCATGCCGCATTACGTGGCTGCAAGTGGTACAACATTTCTTGTAGACACGTCAGTATGCAAGTGTTAATACGTCAAAAAATGGCCCAAATTTATTTACAGAATGATCATTGGCATGTTCGAACTTGGTAGCTCCTTTGTACCAAACTGCTACTTTTGAAAGTCTACCCACGCAACAGTTCTGCTTCCATTGGCCCAGCACCTGTCATATCTTACGTCTGTGGCGGGAGGTCACGTAATGGCCTGATGCTAGGTCTACATAATCCGTGATGCTCTTTTAAAGGGGCGACTAATACTGGCTCCAACGAGCGTATTATACACAAGCTGGACAGGCTGGACAGGCTGGACAGTGAAGGGGGAGGCGTGTTTATAGCGATAAGAAGTGCAATAGTATCGAAGGAAATTGACGGAGATCCGAAATGTGAAATAATTTGGGTGAAGGCTACGGTTTAAGTAGGCTCAGACATGGTAATTGGATGTCTCTATACGCCCCCTGGCTCAGCAGCTGTTGTGGCTGAGCACCTGGAGGATAATTTGGAAAATATTTCGAGTAGATTTCCCCACCATGTTATAGTTCTGGGTGGAGATTTTAATTTGCCGAATATAGACTGGGAGACTCAAACGTTCATAACGGGTGGCAGGGACAAAGAATCCAGTGAAATTTTTTTAAGTGCCGCAGGGGAGTGTCGTAGGACCGTTGCTATTCACAATATACATAAATGACCTTGTGGATGACATCGGAAGTTCACTGAGGATTTTTGCGGATGATGCTGAGGTATATCGAGAGATTGTAACAATGGAAAATTCTACTGAAATGCAGGAGGAATTGCAGCGAATTGACGCATGGTGCAGGGAATGGCAATTGAATCTCAATGTAAACAAGTGTAATGTGCTGCGAATACATAGAAAGATAGATCCCTTATCATTTAGTTACAAAATAGCAGGTTAGCAGCGGGAAGCAGTTAATTCCATATATTATCTGGGAGTACGCATTAGGAGTGATTTAAAATGGAATGATCATATAAAGTTGATCGTTGGTAAAGCAGATGCCAGACTGAAATTCATTGGAAGAATCCTAAGGAAATGCAATCCGAAAACAGAGGAAGTAGGTCACAATACGCTTGTTCGCCCACTGCTTGAATACTACTCGGAAGTGTGGTTGACAGAAGAGATAGAAAAGATCCAACGGAAAGCAGCGCGCTTCGTTACAAGATCATTTAGTAATCACGAAAGCGTTACGGAGATGATAGATAAACTCCAGTGGAAGACTCTGCAGGAGAGACGCTCAGTAGCTCGGTACGAGCTTTTGTTGAAGTTTCGAGAACATACCTTCACCGAAGAGTCAAGCAGTATATTGCTCCCTCCGCGAAGAGACCATGAGGATAAAATCAGAGAGATTAGAGCCCACACAGAAGCATACCGACAATCCTTCTTCCCACGAACAATACGAGACTGGAATAGAAGGGAGAACCAATAGAGGTTCTCAAGGTACCCTCCGCCACACACCGTCAGGTGGCTTGCGGAGTATGGATGTAGATGTAAATGTATCAAAAAAAGTTTTGCATCACCTCGGTTCCGAGAGTTTTGGAAACTGCACAGAAAATTGGAATAGAGATCAACATAAACAACATTTCCGGCCTTTTTATTGCTCGAAAAAGCTACACATCGCATGTTGTACCACCATACAGGTTCAGAGGTGGTGGTCCAGACTGTGCACACACCGGTACCTCTAATACTACGTAGCACGCCCTCTGGCATTGATGCATGCCTGTATTCGTCGTGGCATGCTACCCACAAGTTCATCAAGGTATTATTGGCCCAGATTGTTCCAATCCTCAACGGCGATTCGGAATGGATCCCTCAGAGTGCTTAGTGTGTTACGTCGTC
Source organism: Schistocerca serialis cubense (assembly GCF_023864345.2). NCBI lineage: Eukaryota > Metazoa > Arthropoda > Insecta > Orthoptera > Acrididae > Schistocerca > Schistocerca serialis. The sequence goes on along the minus strand of NC_064644.1, from coordinate 287,014,220 downwards.
CATAAGCAGCCCTTTTCAGTCTATCCCAGGCATGTTCGTAGGGTTATGTCTGGAGAACATGCTGCGATGTCGTTATCCTTAAGAAAGTCATTCCAAGATGTGCACGATGGGGGCGGGAATTGTGGTCCATGAAGAGGAATGCCTCGCCAATATGCTGCCGATATGGCTGCAGTATCGGTCGTAGGATGGCATTCACGCATCGTAAAGCCAATACGGAGCCTTCCACGACCACCAGCGACATACGTCGGTCCCACGTAATGCCACCCAAAAACGGCAAGGAAACTCCGCCAAGCTCCACTTGCTGAAATGTGTGTCTAAGGTGTTAAGCCTAACCTGGTTGACTCCAAATACGTGTCCGAAGATTTCCTGGTTGAAGACATATGCGACACTCATCGGCGAAGAGAACGTGATGCCAGTCCTGAGGAGTCCATTCGCCATGTTGTTGGATCCATAGTACCGTGCTGCATGGTGTCGTGGCTCCAAAGATGGACCTCGCCATGGTCGTCGGGAGTGAAGTTGCGCATCATACAGCCTATTGCACACTGTGTAAGTCGTAACACGACGTCATGTGGCTGCACGAAAAGCATTATTCAACATGGTGGCGTTGCTGTCAGGGTTCCTCCGAGCTATAATCAGTAGGTAGCGGTCATCCACTGCAGTAGTAGGCGTTGAGCGGCCTGAGCGAGGCATGTCATCGACAGTTCCTGTCTCTCTGTATCTCCTACATTTCCGAACAACATCGCTTTGGTTCACTCCGAGACGCCTGGACACTTCCCTTGCTGAGAGCCCTTCATGGCACGAAGTAACAATGCGGACGCGATCGAACCGCGGTATTGACCGTCTAGGCGTGGTTGAACTACAGACAACACGAGTCGTATACCTCCATCCTGGTAGATTGATGGGAACTGATCGGCTGTGGGACCCCTCTGTCTAATAGGCGCTGCTCGTACATGGTTGTTTACATCTTTGCACGGGTTTAGTGACATCTTTGAACTGTCAAAGGGGCTGTGTCTGTGATACCATAGCCAGGAGTTCTGGGAACCTGATGCAAAACTTTTTTTGATGTGTATAGCTTAATGAAATTTTCGTAAGCTTCTTCAGTATGTCTCATTACCATACTTACTAAACTATATTGTAGTAAAATAAGTTGTCCAAACGAAGTTAGGTCATCCCCATATCTACGAACGTGTGTGAACTTAGCTTCAATGCGAGTAGGAAATGAAATATCACCTTGACTGTCACCTTCTTCAGGATACTGCGTAGCTTTAAATATCGCTCAATACCGATGAGAGACGTCCGTCACCCGTATATTGTCCCTGTTCAGAATATAACGGGTCACTTGCTACATCCGTGGGACTGCATGCCCGTCATTGATATTTGTTCGCCTCAGTGTGCTCTACGACGATCGCCATGTGTCAGTCAAAGCTTACACCCATCGGTAAATATAGCACAACACTGATCAGGAAGCCAAACAAATTTATTAACAAAAAATATATTAATAATCTGAAAGACCCGTCACTGTATGATAACGTGATTGCAGACCAATCACCGGACGACGTCGCTTTCAGTGAAGGAGCCATTTAAAGTATGTCAGCCAAATAAAACTAACTGAAGATAAGGCTGATGCCAGGTTGTTATTCCTTGGAAGTACCCTCAGGAAGATCAGTCCAGTCATGGAGGAGGTACCTTACGTTGTTCGACCAATACTTTGAATATTACTCACCATTCTGGAATCGAGATAGGACTGATAGAAAAAATCGAGGGGATCACATATTCTTTCAGTAACTGCGATGGCTTTTCGGATTTGCTCACCCAACTCCAGTGGCAGACGATTCAAGGAAAGTGGTGGGCATCACATGTGGCTTACTCTCTAAGTTCCAGGAGAGTATCTTCCCAGAACTGTCACTCAATACTTCCTTCCATGTACTTCTTTCGAAAAGCTGGTGAAGATAAAATTACATACGAACTCACACTGGGCTTACCAGCAATCCTTCATCCTGAGGACCACTCACGATTAGAACAGGAATGCGAGGTAATAACAGTGGTACACATACGACCTCCACCACACAGCATTTTGCGTCATGCTGAGTCTAGATGTAGATGAAGATCTTACATTCCATGTGTTTCTTTGCCTACTTCGCTCAACGCCGTGCTGGAATGTTGAGGAGTTACTTTATTTCCTACTGTACACCTAGAGGAGGAAACATTGACAGTGTGGTGACAGTTCTGAGTGTCTGTGGTGACACAAAAATCACAGCTGCCTCTAGAGAGGAGACGTGTAGCTCTTTACCATGTCCTTCGGGATGCTTAACATCCAAAGTAGGTGTCATCAGTTGGTATTATTGACCAACCGCGACCACTACGAAATCATGTTTTGTGTCTCAAACTGTCAGTATAATGTTTGGATGCCATAGCAGATGTTTACGGCAGTTCGGTGTTGTGCTTACTGTCGTCGTCATAACCCGTTTCGGTTACGCGATAATTGCGTCACTGTCTAAGACTGAAATCCGCTAGAGGCATATTGAATTATCAGTATAGTTACGTTCACTACTAGAGACACAGGACGTTGTTCTGAACTACACTGTTCACTTTGAGCCCCATTGCACAAGAGGCTGCACGTAATGACTTCCTCTGCTCGAAAGAGCGTTCATAAAAAGTGAGTCCAATAAAAGAGACACGAAATAAGGAAGTGATGAGAGTTGTAGATAACTTTTTTAGGCAACATCATAAGTGAAGCTTCTATATTATTTGCATTATACAATAACAACTACATTGTATTACGAACTTTATTAAAAGATCAAGAAGTATACAGTTCGAAAATAATGCTGATAGTAGAAATGAAAAAATGTGCAGAGAAACAGCAAAAAAGGGAAACTACTCGGTACAGAAGACAGAATCAGAATAAAACTAAATGGCAATAACAAGTTGCTAATACTTGTAACATATACAAGGCGCCCATTATAGTTGTTCTTCCACTTATTAAGTTATGCATAGCTTTGTCTTGTATGCGATACATACTATTATATCTGTGGCACATTGCACTAATCTACTTGGGCTTCACAGGGTATGTCTGAAATCTTTGAGGCAAGTGCGGTTCCTGCCTATGTCTAGCGAAGCTGTGGTCACCACACATGGCTCGCCGGTTCTGAAGGAAAACTAAGCGTTCTGTGTCATGTTCTATTCTGTTTCAGTTGCTATGGAGTGAAGGTGAGTTTCGCTCGTGTGTGAAATTGTGCACTAACGAGAGAGGTTGCATTATCATGTACTGGGAAAAAGAGAGGGAGCCATGAACGAAAGCCGCTGTGCACTTGTACTGACGAAGGGATAATAACAAGGATTTACAGCTCCCCCAATCCGCCTATTCCGCAACACAAAGTAACGTGTTTCTTTGTTTTATGACCCACCGAGGTATAATGGAACAATGTGGGCTTTGGCAAAGTTGTCAAATAAGGGGCAGAATGAATGACGGCGTTACTATCAATGTTGGCGCTGATCTCATTCTGGTTATGTGTTGCTTGATCGATGACCGGGGTTAACAGGCCGATATCTAATTCACCAATGGAGCAGTCTTTATACACCACTCACATTAATGTGACCACATGCCAAAAGCCTGAAAACCACCTTTTTCAGCAGAGGCAGATGCGAGACGTGAAGGAAGAGAGTCTATGAGACTCTGAAAGGTGCTGAACAGAATGTGGAATCATGTGGATTTTACTACCATGGCCAGCTGCGCTAGAGTTCTTGGTTGAGGATCCGTCGAGTGTACAGATTGATGGAGGTGGTCCCACAGATTTTCGACTGGATTTGAAGTCGGGGAGTTTTGTGGCCAGGGGAGCACAATAAACTCATCCTGGTGCTCTTCGACCCGCGCACTTCTACTGTGAGCCGTGTAACAATTTGCATTATCCTGCTGGTATGTTGCCTCGTGACGAGGAAAAACAAACTCCATTTAGGGGTGAACAGGGTCATCAAGGATAGATACGTACTTGTGTTCATCCACTGTGCTTCTAGAAGACTAGATGACATAGATAACGCTTCCTGCTCCAGCCTGGGCCCTTCCGACGACTATTGCGAGGTTTTTCTTCTCAGGCGTTTCACGCCGTATACGTCAACAGACATCTGTTCGCTGGAGCCTAAATCATGAGTCATGTCCAAAGGCTACTTGTCACCACTCAGTGTGTAGTAACCACAACCAAAAGCGGGAACGCCTTGGGCTGCGGATCGGAGCCGCCAGGCGAGGAAGCCGCTGGCGGTGGAGCACCAGGTAAACACAGGACGAGTCAGACGACAGACCAATGACAACTGGCAACAACCGACCACGACCGACTATGAGCTACACAACATGGAAGAGATAAACAACGGAGGCTTGTGGAAACCACAACACCAAACACCAAACGTAAACCCACTGGGAACCTGAGCCAGGGAAATGTCAACAACGAGCAACGACCAGAACGCAATACCGCCGAGATACGAAACCGGAGGGAGCGGCTATTGGCCGCTGTCTGCACGTGGCTTAGCGGTGGCGCCCTCGCTGCGCGAGAGCCGCTGCGCGGAATAGCCGCCGCGGAGGCGGGAGCCCTCTATGGGCTGACCACGTCCATTAGTTCTGACGCGTGTTCGACTTCCGCGGCGGAAGGTACTAGACAGTGGACGTACAATTGCGATACTGGCGAGACAATTCCAAATTTCATGGCCGAATGAAAGCAGCGAACAAGGCACGTGATGAGGGGTATGTAGCAACATTCACTGAAAGGTCGTTGAGGAGACATTGTTGGTAGCCCTTTGGTTCAGTTGGCCAGTTTGTCATGCACGGTATACTTTAACCACGGCGGCACGCGACCTGCTTACAGACATAGCCGTTTTGGCAATGCTTCAGCCCTTGGTCCGAAGCCGTCAGATAAATCGCTGCGTTTCCACATTACGACGACGAATGCACTGAGAATTGGTAATGCCGTCCAGTCCCGGCGTCGAGTGACTGGCCAAGTGTCAGAGGATCTTCCCGATCTGGAAGGGCGTAGATAATGTTATGTCAGCCTGAAGTCAGCCAGTTGAAATTCCCGCAGCTGTCAGTGTGACCTGTCCGCTTTGGTATTGTTGCCTTTGATGACTGCTCGTTTGTAGGTCTCAGCGAAGATTTCCGCCTTGCCCAGTGGGTTGTAGACAGACTGGCAGATCGCTTTAGATCGTGCTTCAGCGGGCGAGAGATCTTCAATAACTTGACTTGGACTATTCATTCTGAGACTGAAGTATGAAGTTGGATATTCTGTTCTTCCAAACCGTGCAATGTTCGATGGCACGTCACTACAGTTCATGGGAAAGTAGTCTCATCTCCTGTCTTTCTTCCAGGTTTTGGTAGCATAGCCAGTGTTTCAGGGCTCTATTCTTTAGGGTCTTCAGGTCCTGAAACAAGGAAAGATTTCGATTGTTGCCAAGTAGGTACTTTTGATCCAATGGAATTTTCTTGAGAAGCTCTGTGGAGCTTGCTGGTGAGGGTGGAAATCACTGCAACGACGGTGCCAGTGGTGGAGATTTCCTCAGTTGGTCAGATGTTGTTACTGAGCCACGTGCTCTATTGTGCTAGTTGGCATTGGTGGTCAATGACTGGCGAGCAGTGGATTGTGATCTGAAGTTAAATCAGTTACTATGAAAGACGGAGACTCAAACGCAGGCTTTTCATCATGACGATGTCCAAGGCGTCCAGTCAAAGGTTTTTGCAGTAGGGATATGTGTGGCCTCATTGGGACCGAAGATAACTGCCTTAAGGTGTCCTTTCAATGCGTGCAGCTTGTTGCCACCAGGGTTTGTCCACCTGCACTTCCATGAGTTACACATTGAGGTCACCCCCTAGTAGTATTCTCTCGAATCCATCAAACAGTGTTGCAAAATCATCCTCTTTGAACGTTCTATAAGGACGGACGAAGACAGGAATGTCCGTTATGATGCCATATGCAATGGAAATGGCGATCGCCATAGCCTTAAGTGTTGCTAGTTGTGGCAAGGTGTCTGGAGCATGGGTGATAGGTCTTCATACGAAGACTGCAATTTCCCCAACATAGTAATTGTCGCTATCAGTCGATAGACCACCATACACTAATGTTTGAATGGCCGCATTGGCCGGAGATGTGTTTCTGTGAGGAAAAAGATGTAAACACGGTAATGGCGTAAGAAGTCTTCCAGTTCGAGCTTGTTGGTTGGGAGACCACTTTCGCTGTGGTACAAAGTGTGAAGTTCTCTGTCCATGATGGTCTATAGGCCACGGCTTGGGGTGCAGCCCTTCATGTATCCATCAGAAAGGTTGTGTTTTTCATCACTGTGATTGATGCTGTACACAATGTCTAGAATGTATCCATAAGTATGGTCAGGATGTTTCTTTGCTGCAAGGTCGCCAGGAAGGCCTTGGTGCTGGACATACTGGACTCAAGATCGTCGTTATGAGATGGCATCTGCTTCTGCTGTTGGGAGCTTTTGCGTAATCTTCCTCTGGCTTGTCTGCGGGCCAGAGAGATGGACATCCAAACTGCCATCTTCGGTGGAAGAGAAGGGAAGTTTGACATGACATTCATAGCTGGTGGCGGTGGTACTGCTGCCTGGGCTGCTTCCTGAGCTCTTTTCCTCGCCAGTTGATCCTTTGACATGTACTTGTAGAGCACCTGTTGAAAGGCACTGCACCCTGTCCGTGTGGCCATGTGTTCCCCACTGCAGCACGACTAGTTGGTTTTTGATTTGCCAGCTTGGAGCATTTTTTGCGTATTGGTGGCCTTCACATTTCACACATCTCGACAAGAGGGTGCGGTAACTGCTGGTGCGAAAATACCACTGGCACTGCTTGTATTGCGGAGGCCCTTCCTTCGGACGGTAGGTTTCAACTAGAATTCTGGCGTCCAAGATGTACCATAGATCATAGATGGAGTCACTGGGTGGTCCCCCCTGGCAGGTTGATACAGTATACTGGCTGGGTGACTAGTTGATTTGTCTCTGTAGCCCAGCTTTCAAGTTGATGTACTGATGCACAAGTTTGTGTAGTACAGTTTTCACCTCATGAGCTGTGATTTCAGCTGGTAAATATTCGAGGACAACATTCAGCCTTTTCTTACTGGTGGTTGATGTGTTTAAAATGGAATATTCGGCGTCTGAAAAAAGTGCAGCTCCATCCATGGTTCCGTCAATGTGTTAAAGTGGTATTTAATGGAGTCCATGCTTCCGTTAATGTGTTTAAGTGGTATTTAATGGAGTCCCCTTTATAAATGACTGGTCCGGCACCTTGTTTCTTTAGTTCCGCCTTGGGCGATAGGTATTTTCATATGTAGCACGTCGTGACCGGAGGGATGCTCGCCAGTCGGTTGGGTGGTGGTTCGGGCTGGGTTAGGATGCTCAGCTATGTCGTCTGTCGTTGGTTGAGTGGTGACTTCCATGTGCTCGTCCTCTGGCTTCAGAGGGTTGGCGATGGGCTGTGACTGTTCTCTCTTGGTTCCATCTTAGACAACCTGCGAGTTATTTTGCTTCTCTCCGGACGTCTTTCGGTGGACGAGGTAGAAATCAGCGTCGCCATTGTCATCTTGAGATGTGTCACAGATCCCAGCTTGCTGGCTTGGTCGGAGGTGACGTCGCGTTTGTATTCGGGTAGGATTGAGTATGTGCTAGGCGGTTGTGGACTCAATCCAATCTTGTGGCCAAGACCCTGACATACTGATCGCAACGTTGTCCACAGGCGATTTTGTTGTCCTGGACGGCAATTCGTTGATGGATGGAAGTTGGAGATGTTGAATAGTCGGCCAGATTGACACTCTTGCCCGCTGAGTTTCGCCTGGTGAGTGCCCTTGATCGTTGCCTGGCGTGACGGGAGGATGAGCCGGGGTCCACAGGTCTCCGTCGTTTCCTGCTGCTTTCGTTCCTCTATTTGCCGTGTCCGTACCCAAAGTTGTAATCGGGTGCCCGCCTGTCATAACCTGAGTCGTTGTAATCAGATGTTCTCCTGCCGTAACGTGAGTCATCGTAAGTAGGGCGGCCCATGGCGGCCTCCAAACGGTGTCAGCCGACCTTTGAGCGGTCGAAGCAGCTGCCTCGGCCGCACGCGCTCTGCAATCCGCGCGCTATGGCATAACGCGATCGAATGTGTGTGATGTTAGTCGTTGTCGGCAACGCTATTAGGCAAGATCAGCCTACCGCCTAAGGTGGCGAAATTTTAGAGGCGGCAAAGGGCGGAAAAAAGTAATTTCAAATCAAACTTTATTTGCACGAAGTAATGGCCGCTATCGACAGGGAATTTTTAGATTTCCGGAAAGCTTTTGACACCGTTCCTCACAAGCGACTAATCAAGCTGCGGGCCTATGGGGTATCGTCTCAGTTGTGCGACTGGATTCGTGATTTCCTGTCAGGAAGGTCGCAGTTTGTAGTAATAGACGGCAAATCAACGACTAAAACTGAAGTGATATCAGGTGTTCCCCAGGGAAGCGTCTTGGGACCTCTGCTGTTCCTGATCTATATAAATGACCTGGGTGACAATCTGAGCAGTTCTCTTAGGTTGTTCGCAGATGATGCTGTAATTTACCGTCTAGTAAGGTCATCCGAAGACCAGTATCAGTTGCAGAGCGATTTAGAAAAGATTGCTGTATGGTGTGGCAGGTGGCAGTTGACGCTAAATATCGAAAAGTGTGAGGTGATCCACATGAGTTCCAAAAGAAATCCGTTGGAATTCGATTACTCGATAAATAGTACAGTACTCAGGGCCGTCAATTTAACTAAGTAGCAGGGTGTTAAAATTACGAACAACTTCAGTTGGAAAGACCACATAGATAATATTGTTGGGAAGGCGAGCCAAAGGTTGCGTTTCATTGGCAGGACACTCAGAAGGTGCAACAAATCCACTAAAGAGACAGCTTACACTACACTCGTTCGTCCTCTGCTAGAATATTGCTGCGCTGTGTGGGATCCTTACCAGGTGGGATTGAAGGAGGACATCGAATGGGTGCATAAAAGGGCAGCTCATTTTGTATTATCACGTTATAGGGGAGAGAGTGTGGCATATATGATACGCGAGTTGGGATGGAAGTCATTAAAGCAAAGACGTTTTTCGTCGCGGCGAGATCTATTTACGAAATGTCAGTCACAAACTTTCTCTTCCGAATGCGAAAATATTTTGTTCAGCCCAACCTATATAGGTAGGAATGATCATCAAAATAAAATAAGAGAAATCAGAGCTCGAACAGAAAGGTTTAGGTGATTGTTTTTCCCGCGCGCTGTTCGGGAGTGGAATGGTAGAGAGATAGTATGATTGTGGTTCGATGAACGCTCTGCCAAGCACTTAAATGGGAATTGCAGATTAATCATGTAGATGTAGATGAAACTAAATGACTAAGAGGTAAAAATATGAAAAAGAATAAAAATTTAAAACACCGAATGGTTATCAAAAGCATATAGAACAGATACTTAATAATCCTTTTCTTACTCTGATGAAATTAATCAAATTGCCACTAACTACCTGAAAACTAAAGAACCCGCTACTGAGTACGGAACGGAAACAACGGAAAGAGTCACTGCCTTCAGACGACCACAAAATCCATCCCTCACTGGGATTCGAACCCTGACACATCTCGGAGGAATGATCGAAATCCAATCGCTTGGACTACTGCAGCTAGTAAAAGTTTAAACCTCTCAAAGAAAATCCAATTAAGGCGTCATTTATTTAGATAGTCGCAAGTAGGTACTTGCTGAAAGAGATGAGATTTATTCCTCAGTCTAAAAATGTTCCAATTACGACAGAAACGGAATAAAACCGTGATTAGCCAGATGTACTAGTTTGATGCTTCGCAATGACCCCAATCAGTAAAACATAATTTCTAAACAAAAGACAGGATACATTCGTATCAGAAAATAGGTCCACAGCTTTATGTGTCTATTCCCATTCTTTTAAGTAAAATAAGTAATTGGTGCCAGATTTGGATGCGTTGGTTTATTCGTTTAAGCTGTATTTTAAAAAGTTTAGCACAAACTTCCTATTTCAATTATTTTGGGAAATTTAAAGAAAGGAGGAGAAAAATTTAAGCTACTGAGGACTGTTGTTGTCCTCAATCAGTTTTAAGGCAATAGAGGTAAGAGCACGAAAAATAAACGCTGTGCGCGGGCAATGAGAACAGCCGGTCACCTTAGTTTAATGATGAAAAGTATAAAACGAGATTTGATTTGTCGTGCTGTACCGGCCGGAGTGGCCGAGCAGTTCTAGGCACTACAGTCTGGAACCGCGCGGCCGCTACGGTCGCAGGTCCGAATCCTGCCTCGGGCATGTATGTGTGTCATGTCTTTAGGTTAGTTAGGCTTCAGTAGTTCTAAGTTCTAGGGGACTGATGACCTCAGAATTTAAGTCCCATAGTGCTCAGAGCCATTTCAACCATTTGTTGTGCCGTAGGATGTTGGTGTTGTTGATAAGGGAGGGGGGGGGGGGGTGTTGATTTGGAGTCGGATGGCAGCAAAAAACAGGGGGCGCCATTTCCCAGGTCTCACCTAGAGCGGCAAAACACCTAGCAGTGACCCTGACAGACGTTCGTCGCATTAATGTGACTGGACCGTTATGATTGTACTGAGAGAAAAACGTAAATCACGTATCATGGAACTGACTGTTTTGTGTACAGTCCTTGTCATTTTTAGGATCAAATAATGGCTCTGAAGTTAAAAATATAATGTAATGTCTTTATTGCCAATTTGTTCCTTCGTGAGTTTAATTAAAATGTATTAAACGACTTCTTTAAGAGAGTAGCACTGAGTATTCAAGAGTCTTGCACTGGTAACTTATGTACAGCTAATTAAATAACTATGGTTCCTTTTAATTAGACGAATAGCACAACTGGAAACATCTTTGCTCCGTTGAATTTCTTCAAATATCAAGCGTTTCGTAGAACTGTCATTATTATTTTCATAGTCTCGTCGATGAACAGCGTTCAGTAGTCGAGATGAAGGCAAGTTATCTAGTGGTAAAGGCTCTGAAATAAGACCTTGGCAGGTGTCCATGCCATGAGATGGCAGCCCCACCCAGACACTTGAGGGCTGTGGGCTGATAACCTGCACATCCACAAAAATAAATAACTAAATAAATAAATAAATAAATAAAAAATCATAGAAACTAAAAGGAATAAGGTATGTGGATGCTTCTAAAAGGAAAATCAAGAATAACACTGACCAAGGTAGACAATCAACCACAAAACTAAATGAAGTTTTATGGAGCACACACGTCAGATTAGAAACAGATATTAGGATGAGCAGAAAAATAGCAAATAAATGAAAAAATTAAGACGAACGTTTTGTGAATGGAACTGGTATTCTGGAGGTGTTGCTGCGAGTTGGCACTACTGCATGTAATTTAAAAATAAAATATGTGTAAGAGAATAAATCGTGGCGCCATTGTAATGAATGCAATCAAAGTAAATTATGGAGATGGTATATGCATATATGCCGTTAGGGTGAAAACTAAGAAGATGACGGAATAGATTCCAACTAGCAGAAGAATAAGAGGACGCCAGAAGAGAACACAGAGGTGAGAAGGGTTGCATAAGAGGTGAACTTGCGGGAGGAAGATTGGAAAATTGGAGCCCTAGGAAGCTGGAAGACGAGAAACAACTACAAATATGTAAAGGTTTTTTAACTTACGGCTACCAGTCACAAACTTTGTTGACGTATTACTTATTTATTTAGCGACATGTTTCGAGGGACTACCTCATATTCAGGCTATATGGCATTACAAAAACAATTTTACAATAAGTTCATACTGATGTTACATAGTCTTTTCGTAAATACTGTCGTTATCTCTGTTCCTCTGGCATGGCAGTCTCGTTGTGATGCGCTGAGGTGTTTCCATTTCCGTGGCTCTCTCGGCTTTCTTGACCGCTGATTACAAATTTTCACTAACGTAACAGTAACTTGGAAGCGCGATCACAAAAACAAATCTGTAGTGCATCACAACGAGACTCCCACGCCAGAAGAACAAATATAATCACAGCATTTACAAAAAGACTATCTAACATCAGTATGACCTTATTGTAAAATTGTTTTTGTGATGCCATTTAGCCTGAAGATGAGGTATTCCCTCGAAACGTGTCGCTAAATAAATAAGTAATACAATAGTCAACAAAGTTCGTGACTGGTAGCGGTAATTTAAAAATCCTATACATATTTCTTGAGACAGTCACGGTCGAAAAACAGTCAAAATGGCTTCAAACAACTACAAAGTTTTATTAAACCGCACTACAAAAATTTAAATGTAACTGGAAAGGTATGGTCAAGCGAACTACTCAAAATTATGTTTTCACAAACCTCATGAAGTGCTATATGCGTTTTTTACTATCCACTTTATGAAATAAAAAGTAAATGAGCTTTTAAATACTTAGTCAGTTTCTATTGGCAAATAGAAGAAAATCACAACGAAAAAATATCAGTAACAGATTTATATCGAATGCAATATTTACGCAGTTGGAAGACCTTTTCTTTCACACTACACCTGAATAATCACTACTTGTGAAACTTCCTGGAAGATTAGAAGTGTGACCTATGGTGAGAACTGAAACCAGTTCCTTGCACATCGCGAACAATGTGTCTCAAAAAAGTTTTTTAATTCTTATTATTACCAATATTTTAAAAATATTACAATATGAGTGTTAGTATGATTTCACTTCTTTTCTATTACATTAGTGATATCTGAATCATGTGATTCGTCAAAATTCTTATTAATTTCATATCACAATTGACTGTAGTTATGGGTGTGTGAACATTTACAGTACAGTCACAAATTATACAGAGTTTTTCATAATTCCTATTATATACTTCTAGGGTTGATAGAGGGGACTTTATACAAAGTACTGATATTGAACCCATATCCGGAAATGTACCGTTTAGATGTAAAGTTTGAAGATGGGATCAGTTTCAGATCTCCCGGTTGAAGGTACTATTCGTAAAGGTAGAGGTGCACAACGAATGTACAGAGAATGTTTTCCGGATCGCCACAGTCCATCAAATAGGTACCGTCATCGTCCGACTACAACAAACTGATAGGTTCGTAACTAAGAAGGTATTTGGTTCTCCCCCACCGAGCTCCAGGATATGTGGATAATGTGTGTGTGAAAGCATGCATCGCGGATACACACTGTGGAAGGTCGTCACCTAGAGTAGCTTTTGTAGATTAAACTGGTCAGAACTCATTGCCTCTACTGTGTATATAGCATGAAGCGGGAAATTGAAAGCAATCCGACCTTCAAACTTACATCAAAATTGTACATTTCCGAACATGGGATCCTTATCAAAACCTATTCCACTAAGCCTCCTCTCAAACTCCCAGAACATTGTATAGAATGAAACGTAATGAAAACATAAATTTCTTAATAAAATCATTTTGGGTACACAGAGTAGCACAGGCAATAGGGTACCGTACAGATCCGTTTCCGTCCCCCCTCCGCCACGCCGAACGATAATCATCACTTCGAATTATCCAATTATCCAGTGGTATCCTAAGATCTGTTACCGGTAGCCACCTGCCAACCTAAATAAGACAGCAAATGAGGGAAGACCGTTACCATAGTCCAGGAGTTAGTCGCCCTGCAAAGACGGCCGAAACGGCATTTTAGTTTTTTTAGTGTTACATAATGACGCGGCGTAATAGTCAGTGTGATTTTATTCAAAGTGACACCTAGTTGTGGGAGCTTGAACATCTGTTAGTACGCATTTGGATGAAATATATACCACAAAACTCGCAGCTTTTTTCCATCGTCTTGCGCGATGTCTCATGCGACGTGCAGCGCGGCTGCCAAATTATCTGACGCTTTCTGTTACAGACTAAAAGATGAAACATTTATAAGGAGACCCACATCAGGTGGCTTAAAGTTACACTTGTGCAGGGTGGGACAATTAAAAGTAGCCCAGAGAACATAGTTCCAGGGTAGAAGGAAAAACAGCAGAAGAAAGGAAATACGGCACTACCCCGACTATAGCAGATCTTGAAAGTGACTACCTTTCATCTCTTGGCACTTTAGGTCCCTGGTCGGCGAGTTGCTGTAGATGGGTCGAAGGACTGCTGGAATTGCTGAGTCTCATCCGAGAGGTTCTGTTGCAGTTGTTAAAGACTATGAGGGTTGTTGCGATCCACCTTAGATTTAAGGGATCCCCACACAAAGTAATCGGACACTGACAGATCAGGTGACCTGAGTGGCCAGCAAGGTTCGAGACCGGACTGGCCTCTGCTAACAGCTATGTTGGGGGTGACGATTGGGTAAGTGCGCTCCAAGGTTCGGCCGGCTGTATAGGCAGTTGCTCCATTCTGTTGGAAGCAACTGTAGGTCATTTCTCCTCCGTTAATGCTGCCACAAATGGCCATCTTTATTTACCCCACCCTGTACAACAGTTTTAATATGCATGACCAATCTCGTTTTCACGCGCGCGATAAGCTCAAAGTTGTGAAAACACCAACACCAAAGACAAATGTTGCGTAGTAATCTAACCACTTCCAGAAATACTTCAAAGACTGAACCCAAGACTGGAAGACTTCCGCTGCTAAAACACAGCGACTCACCTGCAACTGATCCCTTACAGATTCCGTAGACGTATCATCAAAGTAGAACAAATAATCAGTTCAAGATTTCGAGAGTACACCAAAATCAAATTAAACTACGTTTCTAGATAACAAATACCGTTTGTTTAGTTCGATCTTATCTCACCGAGTCTGTCTCTTCCGCCGGCATATATTATTCCAGATGACACCGATTAATTACGTGGACACGCTCTACAAATGGATAAAACAAGAAAAGAATAAAGAAACCGAGCAGAGCCCCACGTCCGCGCCTGGTTAATTCCGGGAGGAGAAACGACATTCCTTTCGCGTGGCACTATTGAGGAAATTTGGAGAGCCGGCACTTGAGGCCGACTCCAAAATAATTATACTGCCACCAACGTACATTTCGCGTAAGCATAACAAAGACACGGAGATATATAGACAGTCATTTTCTCTCGCTCTATTTGCCACTGTAACAGGAAAGAAAATGACTCCATGCACTGTACTCCATGCTTACAGAGTATGTATGTAGATGTACTATTTCTCGCAGGTTTTGCTCCACGGGCGGAATAATTTTCTTAGTCGCTGTGGCTGATCAACGTTCAAAAGAATCTTCTCTTACACCCAGGAGCGTTAATGGCATAACTCCTTATATCAGGATCTGCGAGTACCACATCATGTATCTTCTTACCGTGAAACCTGCGAAACAGTTGCTACTGTTGCCAAGTGAGCCTATCTGTGAACAACCAGCTAAGTTTACATTTTAAAGTTTTTCATAACGCATTTGTTTACAGCTGTGCTAGAGGAATCAACTCTTGTATTCCTGATGAAACAACAGCTTCAAATAATTCCTTAAAACGGTTATTAGGATGTAATTCACAGTAATTATTATAGCTTAGTATTGTAGCCATACTCGCCCAATATCACTGCTCCGGTACTGAAAAAATAATATTGAAAAACACTTATGTCTATTATAGAGCCTGGCGGTAACCGTAGTATCGCAATGAATTCGAACGTAATGTCCTAGCATTTGTTGTATGTCCGGCTGTGAATGTGAAATATGATCGAGAACAATGTAGCTCGATCAACATACTCAGATTAAATCACTGCGAAGTGATCTGCTAGGAAAAGGAATCTTTAATACTTTTTTTTAACATCAATTTACTTTCCGACTCCTTAACTGAGTCGTCAGCGCGTCTGACTGCCCTTCAGCAGCCCTAGGTGCGATTTCTGGCCGGGTTGGAGATTTCCTTTGCTCGAGGAGTGAGCGGTGTGCTGTCCTCATCACCTTTTCATCATCATCGTCATGCAAGTCGCCCAGTGTGCGTCAACTAAAAAGACACGCCAATTAGCGACCGACCTACCCAAGGTGGAGACTCCCGCCCATCAGTACCACACGATCATTTCATTACACCAACTTACTTCATTTATTCCATCGGCTCTCTGTTTTAACTTTATTCGGGGTGGCCGAGCGGTTCTAGGCGCTACAGTCTGGAACCGCGCGACAGCTATGGTCGCACGTTCGAATCCTGCCTGGGGCGTGGATGTGTATGATGTTCTTTGGTTAGTTAGGTTTAAGTAGTTCTAAGTTCTAGGGGACTTATGACCTCAGAAGTTAAGTCCCATAGTGCTCAGAGCCATTTTTTTTAACTGAATTAGAGAAAACGTCAATACTCCATTCTCATGAAAAACACTTGTACACATAAATGGTTCCGTTTGGTTTCATTTCTCTTCTAACCAACAAAACAGAATATTCATTTTGTACCTGTTGCGTAACAAATGAACTTATAGTAACCCACACCTTGAACACTAAAAGAAAGAGCTTTATAAGTTTCTCATAGAGGACATTATCACCTCAGATTCAAAAATAAAGCTGTTGCCTTATAGAATCTGTAAACTTTAAATGGTATATCTCTTTTGCCCACATATACTTTACCTGTTTTAGTACATTTAAGTAGGCCAGAAGCTTAAACAGAAGTAATTGAAATTACAATTACAATTATTGTCAAGGTATTACAGTCATTCCACTAATAATAGTCTATTCCGTACGCCCACCCATGACCGTTGGTACATAACGTATCTATTTTATTATTACGTTTTCATTGTGGACGAAAAGTTATTCGCTGCATTTAACAAATTCTGCATCTACATATAAACAACCAAACTAAGCCACTTATTGATGCCCATTCCATCTTTGCAACGACTCGCTTTTAGATTACTGTAGGAGTTTAGACCAACATTATGTGTAACGACGACGTACCTTTACGACAAATTGGCCGCCCCAGTGTACAGCATTTCATATGACTGTAAAGCAGAGGCTTTCTTCATACACTGTGTCCTTGACTGGATAATTCTTCACCATTCACCACAGTTCTACGCTCAGTGTCCAATACCACAATACTGATGATTATTGGCGGACCTTATGTATAGAAGCGAAGACAGCTACTACAGGCTATGTTATACAATGCCCATAGGCGAAAAGTAGTCAAGTCGACGTCCGAATATCATGACTTAAGACAAATATGTTTTAGCAACCCCGCGAATTAAGATGCATTCGATTTGCGCTCGCATTGATGATACGAAAGGCTGTAAGGACAGAAGCAAAATGTTGCGCAATAAAAATAATTTCCTGGTGCAGCGACCAATGATTTGTGGTAGGGAATTTATGTTTCTTTTTTTTCTGGTAAGCTTTGCTGCTAGCCAGTTGAATTAACAACGCTGTTTCCCTTGAAATATTAATTACAACTACGCTACAGTAGTAATTGTGATTTCATTGATCTGTTAGCTGTGAACTTGTTCACTGGTACGAAATCATGAGGTCCTCAAACAACATTACAGCGAACATTCCTCTATTTATAGCGATGTCGATAACTTGTCCGAAACTCCACTGCAGTCCAGCGCAAACAGTATTCGGATGCCGTCACGCGAGACAAACGCAAATTTCGATGTAGTTTCTCTGGACATGGCAGACAGTGGGGAGCGAACGCTGTTGCTGGCGGCTGCCTCGAATTAAAATAGCGCTGCCGGGCGGAAATCGAGCGCCCGCTTTTGGCTTTGAGTGCCGCGGGCCAGACTGCCTAATTGCACGCACTCTATTCCGTTTGAGGAGCGCCTGGATTCAGCACCGGTTCGCTACAGATGCGTTTCTCTGCAGGCATGCCCCTGGCACTCAGTCACCTGGAGGATGTGTACCCTTGGCTCCAGCTCTCCAGTTGCTTATGCTGTACAAACATCTGTCTTTCTATGATTAAGGTATTTCAATTAAACATGCAAATTTCTCAAGAAAAATTGCACGTGAAGTTAGAAAATTAAAGCACAGTTAGGTACCTGTCAGAGCTTTGCAATTAGTGAAGGAAGAACCCACTGACGCACTGAGCAATACAGCCGTAGACGAGATAATTTTTCTACATGGCACTCAAGAAACAGATATTTCTTAAACCGTTACGTCGGTTGCTTTGGTGCACAACTCTTCATCTCTGCACAGCTTCTACACGAATCCACGATTTTGCTTCCATAGCGCCAGAAACTGGGAATGTCCATTGTTAAGGTGTTCTGTTATGGAGAATAGAGGGTCTTGTCTTAACACTTCCCTTCTACTGAGCTTCGTTTATTAATATATTTGCAGTCTGTTTCGAAGCATCTACGGTTTCACTTTCAGACCACAGTTATTGTGTTACATATTACTGCAAGTTTATCCTGTTACAATATTATAAGACTCTTAGTTTCCACACAGAAGGATTCTGGGGCACTTTAAAAGGATCTGCTTGCCGTTGTGTATCACATCGATAACAGTGGTAAGAGTCTCAAGACAAAGCCGTAGTTGCTTCGAAATCGACTGCAAATAAATTAAAACAATAAACACGTCCTACTGGAAGAGAAGTATTAAGAGGGTAGTTTTTGTTCACCTTAACATGTCTAAGAATTTATGCGTGGTATGCCATAAGATTTATCACGTTCTATTTCATTCCCAAGTGTCAAACTAATGTTTCGTGGTTGCTTTAGATCGTGAACATACAAGCCCTCTCTGCATAACTCGTGGTTTTCCAAATACACTCTCAGAGAAAGACACAGGCAAAGATGACAACATCCGAATAGGATGGAAATAGGCAGATGTGACGTACGTGTACAGAAAAACAAATTATTACAATTTCAGAAAAAAATGGATGATTTATTCAAAAGAAAGAACTTCGCAAATTGAGCAAGACAATAATGTGTCGATACACCTCTGGCCCTTATGAAACCAGTTACTCAGCTTGAAATTGATTGATAGGGTTGTTAGATGTCCTCCTGAGGGATATCTGTCCAATTAGGGCCTTAGATCGTCAAAACCCAGGGATGGCTGGAGGACTCTGCCCAAAATGTTCCAGACCTTCTCAAACGCGGAGTGATCTGGCGACACTGATGGCCAAGGTAGGGTTTGACAAGAACGAAGGCAAGGAATAGAAACTGTCAACGTGTACGGGCTAGCATTATCTTACTTAAAGGTAAGCCAAGGATGGCTTGCCATGATGCGCAACAGAACTGTAATATCATCACCACTGGATAAGAGTTGGGTCCTTAACGGGCCCCAACAACGGACCTTTATCACTTTTGGTTTTAAGGTCCAATGCTCCAGAAACACAAGACTGAGGACGTCGGCGACTTGGTTGTCACATCCTTTCGTGTGTCGCACCTTGAAATTAAACTTGATGATGAGGAGCGCCCACTTGGCAATCCTACCAATTTTCCTGAGTCGAGGCAACACCCAACTTAGGACGTTATTGTCCGTCTCGAGATCAAACTCCCCATGCTCAAGACAGAACTGGAACTTTTCTAAGCCGAAAAGCACAGCCAGCGCTTCGCACTCGAATATTGAGTAATTTATCTCGGAACCAGACTGCCTTCTAGGTGTGAAAGCTAATGGGCTCCTTATACCTTGATCCTCCTGGAACAACACTGGAGCAATACCGATATTTTAATCATCGGTTTGAACGATAAATCTTTTTCCTAAATCGGAGATGGCTCAGAACGGCGGGTTGTTGATAGCGGTCTTGATATCCTCAGAAGCCGCCTTCTGGCTCTCACCGCGGACAAATTCCTCCTCATTCCTATGTAGTTTATTCAGGGGAGCGGCCATCTGGGCAAAACCATGGACAAAACGGCGAAAGTAATTCGCCATCCCAATAAGTCTGGCTATCTCATTCCCATTTTCGAGGATGAGGAAATTTCTTCAGCACCTTAGTTCCTACCTGGTCAATCCTGATGGTGTCCCCGGAAATTAAATGGCCCAGAAAGGACACCTTTCTCCTATCAAGTGCAATCTTGGACGGGTTAAAGGCCAACCCCACCTCCTGAAAGTAGGTGAGGACCTTCCAAAGATAGGAAATATGATCCTCAAACGACTGACTGTAAATGACAACATCATCAAGGTAATTAAAAACACAAGTAAACTTCAAGTCGCCCAGGATATGAGGTAACAAACGAGACAAAACTGCCGTCCCAGCGGACAAGCCGAATGGCACCCAGTTGAACTCATGAAGGTTACAATCAGTGCAGAACGTGGTGACATGTTTAATCTCCTATGTAACAGGAATCTGATAGTAAGCATGCCCTCCAAAACATTTGATAAAGTATTGAGTTCCGAATCCGACATACCAAGAGCAAGATGGCAAGGCGCACACACTCGACCTACTGTCTCAGCCGTTCAAACGACTCTCGCATCCGTCAGTAATATTTGCGTTAAGCTTGGTCCGCATCGGTGGCGAGAGCTTCCTAATGACTGTCAGTTCCCCTATTTGCCCTATTGAATCATCACGCATCAGGACTTCAATTACAAAATCACCCAGTGAACCTTTTCCTAAGGGGTAAAGTAATGCTAATATCACCAGGTGAGGCATCCCAAGGCATCTGCATGAAACTTAAATCGCACCGGCAGACACAAGAACTGCTGGATGCAGCCCAAGGTATCGAGTAAAAGCTCTGAAATACCATTGAGTAGGTAAATAGTATGGTTGGGTAACCTAGCGGGTTGTGGGGCGGAGGTGGAATGATAGAATAAATGTATTTTGTATTTATGCTGTTTGCCGTTCTCAACACTGGCTCTCTAACTACAATATTGGCAACCAGAAAGTGATTAGCAAAACGTGAAGCCTGTAATTAGAATTCCTAGTGCCCACTTCATCTGAGAAATACATTTATAGCTACAGCTTATAGCTCTGAGGAATTAGGAGATTGTCTGGGATTCATAATCAAAAACCATTCTCTCTAAAATGCTCACTATATTCTGAAAGTCACAGACCAAAAAGAATCCACACAATCCATCTACCAGAGCAGTTCAGAGTCTAATGCACTGATGCCACTATAACTGTTTAAATTTAACGTTTAAGTGAATGCTCGCCATAATTTGATGATAATGTTCATCAAACGCCACTCTAAATAATGGTAGAATGTGTGTCCTGCGGCAGCACATGAAAATACGACATACGCAAACTAAAGATAGATCATTAACGTCATCCCAAAATTAACACTTCACTCGAAAACGATTTCATGGTTACGCGTATCCCAAGTAACTTATTACTGCATCCGAGGCTGTTTATATCAACGATACCGACGCGACGTGACTACCAGCACAGGTGGTGCGCTAATCAGCATCTGGAGAGAACTGGGGCCTTCTTCTTCACGCGCAGCGTTCTTACATATAAAGCCGCGGTGCGGATGGCTAAGGGAACGCCTGATCAAATATGCTCTCCCGACTAGCCACTGGGCTAGTAATGCACCACTTTAAGTTATCGAATGAATCATTGCTTCCTTTACTGATGGCTGATGAAGCTCTCAATTTAAATGTGCAATCAGCACACAGGTAAGTAATCATAATAAAAGTCTGACATGGCAAAGTCAAATATTTTGGGCGAGATAGTTAATTTAATTACACTACACGCAGTAGACGAGCTCTGAACTTGCCCTTTGGAGATAAGCTATCGCTATAGTTTTATAGTTATTCAGTTGAAACTTCTCACATCTTTATGATTATAGCGGATCTCCCATCTACTTAAATTTAAACATCCTAGCTTTATTTATTCGCCTACTTAATCTATCTTGCTTCCTTAATTTCCAAGACAAAAACCAGAAAATCATGAATTTTAACTAAAATTTTAATTTGTGAGATCCAGAATACTGTTTCTACTAAATTATTATGCAAAAGGAATCTAAATATAAATTTTTAAGTTTCTAGCTCTTTTCTGTTTTTTATAGAAAACTGTCCAAATTTCGAAAATGGTTAAAGTTATTGAACTGATATTCAACACATATTGATTTAGTATTACTCCTGACATGCTAGAAACGTTTCAGGTTATTTACTTGATTTTTAAAGTATTGTGCAACATTTATGAAGTCAGAGCTAGTTACAGCGAACTGGCTGGCACACAATGGAAAGACTGATGTGAATTTTATAAGCGTGAGTAGGCTGCTTCCCTACAGGCTCTCGCTTCCTGACTTTCCAAGCTTAAGGACGCTGATTGGACGTGCAACTCCCTCGATCAGTCACTTCACTGTCCCAACGCGGTAGTTTCAGGCTGTCTAGATTGCAAGGGGGTAATGTCCTTCAAACGATTCCCAAGAAGTGTTTGGTGGTCCTGTATTCTACCAATTCGCCTAACACTAGGTTGGCTGTCCTGCAGAAACGACAGGATCCGCTGCACCTCACCCAACACTGCAGAAATATTATACAGAGAAACACCTGCTCGCCGAAACGCAAAGCGGGGTTGCCCAATGTCACGCACAACCTGGCCGCCAGATCTGGAGCACTACACTCAGGGCTAAGCTCCTGAATTCCAAGTTCATACTCAAGTGCTCCTTCTTTAGATTCCTGATTCTGGGGCAGCCCCACAGATCCATGGCAAACTAGCTCCCTGCGATCAACGGAATAAATTAGTACAATGCTCGACAGACAGTAAGGGATCCTTACGCACTAAGCAAATGATCACAGAAAATGAGAAATGACCAGATGAAGGGTTGACAATTCGAACCCCCATCCCCCACTGAACCTACAATTACGGATAACGGGATGTAAGGCAAGAGGGTAGGACACAGGGACCACCATGTGCCATTTCCCATTACTTCCATATTGACATAAATTCGTCTGAAACAGGTAGCCTTTGGCAGTCACGGACTCAGTTAATTACAACACAGATTGAGTAAGGTATCAGATTCCAATAAAGGGGCAATAAAAACAGGTAGGCCTTGATTAATAAGAGTCTCAGCTAACTTAAATTATGATATACCTCTTAATATAACTATAAGCAAAAGGCAGGCACCACCCAAGGCCGGCTTAGGAAAAGCCAACAACAGCCATAATTCAAGGAAGCAATACATCAGCTAAGGAATCGCACTTCTGCACCCGTGGTCAAGGGGTAGCGTCTTTGACTCAAGATCAAAATGTCCTCAATCCCGCATTCGACACCCGCCACCGCATAAATACTGATTAATAATCAGCATTGGCTGCCGAAGAGTTCCGGTATAAGAAGTCACCCTCATTCTGTCAACGGCCTTGTCAAAGAGGATGGGGGAGCAGAAGAGATTCAGGGAACTCTCTTGTCCTTGGGAGGGGAGACTGCTCCTAAAGGAGGAAGAATCAGCAGTGATCAACGGAATGACGATGCAGAAGGAAATGGAAAACACTGCATCAAAAGACAAACAACGAGTATTCACATGACATGTGGCCTGTACTTGAAAGGTGTCATGATGATCTCTCCATTGGCAAAAGATTCCGGAATAGTCACCCATTCGAATCTTCGAGGGAGGACTGCAAATGAGGAGGTGACCGAGAGAAAGAGATTGAGTAATCAACGAAAGAATAACATTCTACGAGTCGGGCCATGGAATGTCAAAGGCTTGAATGTGGTAGGGAAGCTAGAAAATTTGAAAAGAGAAAGGCAAAGGATCAATATAAAATGGGAAGAAGAGAAGGATTTCTGGTCAGATGAGAACAGGAAAACATCAACAAGAGCATAAAATGGTATAATAGGAGCAGGATTCGTTATGAACAGAAAAGAAGGGTAAAGAGTGTGTCAGAGTGAACAGTTCAGTGAAGGGTTGTTCTAATCAGAATCGACAGCAAACCAGCACCTACAACGGTAGTTCAGGTACACGTGCCAACGTCGCAAGAGGAAGATGAAGAGAGAGGGAAAGTATATGAGTATACTGAAAGCGTAATACAATACGCAAACGGAGATGAATATCTAATAGTCTAGTGGGACTGGAGTGCAGTAGTAGGGGAAGGAGTAGAAGGAAATGTTACAGCTGAATATGGGTTTGGGACAAGGAATGAGAAAGGAGACAGACTAATTGTGCTATATAATAAATATCAGCTAGTAATATCGAATATTCTGTTCAAGAATCACAAGAGGAGAAGGTATATTAGGAAAAGGGCGGGTGATATGGGAAGATTTCAATTAGATTACATTATGGTCAGACAGATATTCAGAAATTAGATTCTGGATTGTAAGGCGTACACAGGAGCAGATATAGACTCAGATCACAATGTAGCAGTTATGAAGAGTATGCTGAAGTGTAAGGCATTACTCTGGAAGAATCAATACGCAAAGAAGTGGGTTACTGAAGGAATGACGAGAACACTTGAAGTTCTCTAAGGCTGCATGTACAGATATAAAGAATAGTCTAGTAGGCAGTACAGTTGAAGGGAAGGACATCTCTAAAGAGAGCAGTCATAGAACCCGGGAAGAAAAACGTAGATATAAAGAAGGTAACTGGAACGAAACCATGGGTAATACATGAAATACTTCAGTTGATCGATCAAAGTAGGAAGTACAAAGATCTTCAGGGAAATTCAGGAATACAGAAATACAAGTCGCTGAGGAATGAATTAAATAGGAAGTGCAGGAAAACTAAAATGAAATCGCTCCATGAAAAATGTGAAGAAATCGAAAAGAAATGATAGGCTGAAGGACTGACTCAGCATATAGGAAAGTCAAAAGAACCTCCAGTGAAATTAAAAGCAAGGGTGGTAACATTAAGAGAGCAACCGGATTCCATTGTTAAATACTGAGGAGAGAGCGGATAGGTGGAAAGAGTACATTGAAGGACTGTTTGAGGGGGAAGATTTTTTTGATGTGACACAAGAAGAAACAGGAGTCGATTTAGAAGAGATTGGGGATCCAGTCCGAGAATCAGAATTTAAGAGAGCTTTGGAAAACTTCAGATCAAATAAGGCAGAAGGGATCTAAATATTCCATCAGATTCACTAAAACCATTAAGGGAAGTGGCAACAAAACGACTATTCACGTTGGTGTGTAGAACGTGTGAGTCTGGCAATATACCTTCTGAGCTTCGGGAAAATATCATCAAAATAATTCCGAAGTCTGCATGAGCTGATAAGTGCGAGAAATATCTCACAATCAAGTTAAGAGCCGATGCATCCACGTTGCTGACTAGAATAATATACAGAAGAATGGAAAAGAAAATTGAGGATGTTTTAGATGTCGATGAGTTTGGCTTTATGAAAGGTAATGGTACCAGAGAGGCAATTCTGACGTTGCGATTCATGATGGAAGCAAGACTAAAGAAAAATCATGACGCGTTCGTAGGATTTGTCGACCCAGAAAAAGCGTTCGACAATGTAAAAGGTGTAATATTTTCGAAATTATGAGGAAAATACGTGTACGCTATAGGGAGAGACGGGTAGTACACAATGTGTACAAGAACCAAGAGGAAATAATAAGAATGGACAACCAAGAACGAAAAGCTCGGATTAAAAAGGGTGTAAGACAGGGATGTAGTCTTTCGCCCTACTCTTCGATCTGTGTATTGAAGAAGCAACGATGGGAATAAAAGAAAGGTTCAGGAGTGGAATTAAAATTCAAGGTGAAAGGATATCAGTGATACGATTCGCTGATGACATTACCATCCCGAGTGAAAGTTAAGAACAATTACATGATCTGCTGAACGCAATAAACAGTGTAATAAGTTCAAAGTATGGATTGAGAGTAAATCGAAGAAAGAAGAAGGCTATGAGAAGTAGTAGAAATGAGGACTGCGAGGAACTTAACATCAGGAATGATGGTCGAGAGGTAGAGGAAGTTACGGTATTCTGCTACTATGGAAGCAAAATAACCAATGAGTGACGGAGCAAGGCGGACATCAAAAGCAGACTAGCATTAGCAAAAGGGCAATCCTGGCCAATTACATTTATTATCTTATATGAATAATGGAACAAGGTGCCTTGTCATCTAGTGATCTGTAACTTGAGAATGACATAAATTATCAATATCACTGTCTTTACTCTTTCTTATAACAATACATGTAATTATGGGGGCCATTCCGAAGAATAATATCCAGGCATCGCTGTAGTTAGAATGATGTAAGCTACTTTTTTGGTGAATAGAATGTTACTACTATTATTGGAATATGGCCAACTCAGGAGCTCGTGAAAAGGAAAGGTTACGACATCGTATTCGTATCCTCTTTCTTTGGCTTCCTAGTACTACCTCATTCTTGCTCCCTGTTATTCTTTTCTTTCTTCGGCCTCTGCCTATCTCTACTTTTTTTTTCTTGGAACCACTGACTTTTTATAGCTTTTCTGGGAAATAATGCCTGCTTTCTATGTCTTTGTTCTTCTCTGCTGCTATAGATGTATCTTAACTTCTGAGAAGTGTGAAATTTGTTTTTTTGGGAGTTTCGTTATAAGGTTTTTACAGTGTTTCTGTCAGCCTGTAGTTAACCATTCATTGTTAAGTGGCCATTAAATGTAATTTCCGCTTTCTAACTTTGTCTATTATACTCTCAGGTTTTAGATACAACTTCTTCATGCTTCTCAATTTCCAATTTCCATTGTCATACATTTTTTCCATACCAGGTCCAGTGTGCCCTGTAAGTATTGCATGGCATCGAAACTTGGTGGATAGGGTAATGTGTTAAGCCGACACCGATTTACACGTACGACGGCTCCGGTGCTCATTCGGAACAAACAGTGTAAGCGGCGATTAGTAATAAACTCAGCTTTATACCTTTGTCGCTTGTTATACCATATTGCCCCCCATACCGTTCCTAATCCATTTCTTAAGGTCTCATTTCACTATTTCTTTCTTCCACTTACAGCGTCATATTTGTACCTGGTGGCCAAAACCAAAACTAACTTTTTGTTATCCGAAATTGAATCCACATTATTGCGTTAGAATATCTACCAAGCTTCACTGGAATACGATAATTACGGCCCATATTGGACTTACGTGAGTAGCCGCCTTTCATTATAAGCACCCGGTATGTACACTGTGTGATTTGTGGCTAAAAAAACCCTTAACGACATAAACGAGTGCATGCAATTACTTGTTACTGTAGATAGTAATTTATAACTTCGCAATGTAGAGATAGCTTTCTGATATTCCACGAATAGCACAGAGAAATGAGAAATATGTATCTATGTAAATATGTAAATATGTATCTATGTAAATATGTAACTAAAGCTTCACATGCAGGCATGCAGTATGTTGACCTAGCAGGTCAAACTCGCTGTATCTCGAATCCTTGTGCTGAAATGTGGGTACCAACCACATAGGCTCTAGCTTACTCTGCGGCTAAGCCCGGCGGTGGTTCGAGTCCTCCCTCAGGCATGGGTGTGCATGTGTTTGTCCGTAGGATAATTTAGGATAAGTAGTATGTTTTCAAGTTCGAGCGTGTCGTATTTGCGATGCTTTCTACAAAGGAATGTCAATAACGAGGATAATGGCCTCTTTTTTTTTTTTTGGCACCTAATGGCTTTCTTTTGTCAGACGTCTACCTCTCAGCTGGGCAAACAAAACGCATTACGCCAACGTGTGTCAGACCCACCATACTTGCTCCGGACACTGCGAGAGGGCTGTACAAGCAATGATCACACGCACGGCACAGCGGACACACCAGGAACCGCGGTGTTGGCCGTCGAATGGCGCTAGCTGCGCAGCATTTGTGCACCGCCGCCATCAGTGTCAGCCAGTTTGCCGTGGCATACGGAGCTCCATCGCAGTCTTTAACACTGGTAGCATGCCGCGACAGCGTGGATGTGAACCGTATGTGCAGTTGACGGACTTTGAGCGAGGGCGTATAGTGGGCATGCGGGAGGTTGGGTGGACGTACCGCCGAATTGCTCAACACGTGGGGCGTGAGGTCTCCACAGTACATCGATGTTGTCGCCAGTGGTCGGCGGAAGGTGCACGTGCCCGTCGACCTGGGACCGGACCGCAGCGACCCATGGATGCACGCCAAGACCGTAGGATCCTACGCAGTGCCATAGGGGACCGCACCGCCACTTCCCAGCAAATTAGGGACACTGTTGCTCCTGGGGTATCGGCGAGGACCATTCGCAACCGTCTCCATGAAGCTGGGCTACGGTCCCGCACACCGTTAGGCCATCTTCCACTCACGCCCCAACATCGTGCAGCCCGCCTCCAGTGGTGTCGCGACAGGCGTGAATGGAGGGACGAATGGAGACGTGTCGTCTTCAGCGATGAGAGTCGCTTCTGCCTTGGTGCCAATGATGGTCGTATGCGTGTTTGGCGCCGTGCAGGTGAGCGCAACAATCAGGACTGCATACGACCGAGGCACACAGGGCCAACACCCAGCATCATGGAGTGGGGAGTGATCTCCTACACTGGCCGTACACCACTGGTGATCGTCGAGGGGACACTGAATAGTGCACGGTACATCAAAACCGTCATCGAACCCATCGTTCTACCTTTCCTAGACCGGCAAGGGAACTTGCTGTTCCAACAGGACAATGCACGTCCGCATGTATCCCGTGCCACCCAACGTGCACTAGAAGGTGTAAGTCAACTACCCTGGCCAGCAAGATCTCCGGATCTGTCCCCCATTGAGCATGTTTGGGACTGGATGAAGCGTCGTATCACGCAGTCTGCACGTCCAGCAAGAACACTGGTCCAACTGAGGTGCCAGGTGGAAATGGCATGGCAAGCCGTTCGACAGGACTACATCCAGCATCTCTACGATCGTCTCCATGGGAGAATAGCAGCCTGCATTGCTCCGAAAGGTGGATATACACTGTACTAGTGCCGACATTGTGTATGCTCTGTTGCCTGTGTCTATGTGCCTGTGGTTCTGTCAGTGTGATCATGTGATGTATCTGACCCCAGGAATGTGTCAATAAAGTTTCCCCTTCCTGGGACAATGAATTCACGGTGTTCTTATTTACGACGGCAGTTTCCGCCACAGTGACAGTCTCATATAAAAATATTTCACAGGTCAAGAATTTGCGTTACAAATCTGTAGAAACAAAATCCTATAGATATAACAGTGTCCAAAAAATTTTCGCCAGCATTGTGATACATTCACGCATTTACATACATTTCATAACTCTTAAAGTACGATTCTTGGTTTCCAACAACCTTTTTCACAAACCAGAGTCCCTAACCACTACTCATTATTCCTTACCTTATTACACATGTACATATTCGTCGACACTTCTTCAATATTTCGTCATAATAAATATGTAGCATAATCAAATTTCTCATATAGCACAGCTTATTGATCATAAACAAACTGCAACAGCGTAATACACATCGTCATCATATCATCATGAAACCTCAGCCAAATCTCAAAATCGTCGTAGCTTCCTTCAGTAATTTCAAAACCTACAAAAAATTCTCTGCTCATGTCAAAAGTGTCATCTACTTCAAACGTACTTTAAAAATCATGATCCCATACCAAATACATCATTCAAAGCTCTTATAGTATCACAATGGTTCCAAAAAAATATGAACAGTTCACAAAGTACAGACAAAATACAATTTCGTAAGTGTGAAGTTACCCAACTGTGTAATTGCGCAAACATGTGTCACTGACGTAGTAAAAAAAAGTGTATCTCTCAGTTAAATGATCAGATAGCTGTGTAATTTGTGTGTTAGAGAAATATGGTACCGATGTGTAAAGTTGTATAAGCAAATACCATATTAGCTAGGGCTCCTTGTGCTTTCCAAACACATGGTACACAAAGTAGGCGTGTACCCCCCTGAGGATTAATGTAATTATACCCTCAGGTGTTACAGATTATTGCAATGGAATGAAATATATCACGGAAAACCCTTGTATCATTGTATTTCAAATATATTAAAAAATGCATGTTTTAAGTGCGAAATTAATCACTCAAATACGTGTCCTGTAGCGCTAAATGTGTGTCTTGCTGTAAGATAATCTCTGTGGATGTGTCGTAGTTATCGTCCTCCGAAAGCTAAGTTCTGCAGAAGCCAATGTACTTACCTCATGATACACCAAATTTCAAGTAAACCAAAATGTTACATTAAAATCTCATTAGCAGTACTGGTAAATGTTCTAAGTATGTGAGCCTGATAGTCGTTACGTAATCGTGCAACTAACAAGCAAGAATGTACACACACAATAACACTGTGACGTCTGTTCACTATAACAATGCATTCGTAATTTCTGTTTAAAAATGTTCCCTAGGTTCTAGACTGGATATTTAACTTCAAACATTGTTGTATGTTAACAGATTCTAAGTCTGACAAAGCCTACTAGCAATGTAAAGTGAAAAGTTATATGGCAAAGACAAAGTTAAAAAGCAGATTATCTTTCAATAAACGGTTTTACATGTGAAATGTGGTGCAATCCTTTACTCTTCCTAGTACGCAGAGTTTCAGCTTGAACGCAATTATCATGCGGTGTACGTCGTTAAACAATACTGGAATTTTTCTTAAGGTTAGCGTCTATGTCATTTTTCTCTGAACCAGCCGGCGCAAGCAGCCGCCTGCGGTGTGAGTCATTGTCTGTCCCTTTGTTGGCGCGCGTCTTTGTTGGGATTAGGAGACCTAGCTTCTACAAATTCACGTTGTCGAAAGTGCACTGCTCTGTTTGAATCCCGCCAGTTCTGATGAAATTCA
This sequence comes from Schistocerca serialis cubense, assembly GCF_023864345.2. NCBI lineage: Eukaryota > Metazoa > Arthropoda > Insecta > Orthoptera > Acrididae > Schistocerca > Schistocerca serialis. The sequence continues at coordinate 286,983,818 of NC_064644.1, read as the reverse complement.
GGTCTGTCGTTACGATTATCTCGTCGGTCGTCATGTCGGTAGATTCCATAGTTTCTTTCTTGTCGGTCACGTGGTGGAGAATTTCTCCCTGAATCGTAACTGCGCGCTGAACTGTTGCGTCTGAAGTTCTTCTGTCTCCCTTGATAATAATTGTTTTTGTTCCCATACTGCTTGTTTCTATGGTAATCTCTGTCATCTTCATTACTACGGAAATGCGATATTTCTCTGTAACTAGTATTACTCTGCAAGTGGTTGTCATATGGGTCGTGTCTGTTTTGGTCACGATTTGCGTTGTAAGAATAGACTTGCCATGTCCAATTATTGTTTCTGTCGTCACGGAATTGTGACGGATGTGACCTGTAGTGATTGTTTTCCTTTTTCGCATCCCGTGACTGTCTGTGTCAATATCTAATTCTTGTAAGAGTCCCTGAAAAGCTTCAATGTCGTCTTTGCAACGTCCTGCTAAAATAATATGTCGTAAATGTTCAGGCAATTTGAGTAAGCAAATGCGGATGAGTTCTGAGGGGCTGTATGGGTTTGAAAGATACTGATTCTTATGCAACATGTCTTCAAAATATTTCATAAGACTGGAAAATTCAGATTGTTCAAAACGTTTCATCATTATGATGCTATGTTTTACTCGGTCTTGTGTAGCTTGAGACCAATACGCTGAGAGGAAGGCATGATAAAATTCTCCTTCACTGTGACAATCGTGAATGACCGATCACATTCTTACAGCTGGTTCATTCTCCAAGTAGCCACACATAAATTCTAATCTGTGTTCTAACGACCAGTTGGGAGGAAAACAATGAGAGAATTGATGGAGCCATGCTTGTGGATGAATGTCGTTGCCAGAATTCTTAAATGTTTTGAATTTACGTGTAGTAATGAACAGCTTATAGTCAAAATCATCGTGTCGGCGAGTAGCATATCGGGCATTGTTATGTCGTGTCGGCGGTTCCATCTCAAAATCCAATGCGCCTTGCCAACTTCTTTCGTAATGTGTTATTATTTTGTGGTTGTTCCGTATTTCTATGTCCCTCTTCCCATACTGGAGCGCGAGTGTCCTCTGAAGTATGTAATTCTTGTATTACCTGCGTCAACTGATCTTGTACTTCCCGGATTTCTCTTTTGTACTGTGTATTGATTTGATTTTGATTTTGTTTGAATTTTCTAATTTGTTCATACTCTTCTGTGTCAGTGAAGGCTACAGGTCTTGTGTCATTCAGATCATCATCTACCTTTGTAGATAAGTTAGTGACCTGATCCGAAAGTTCTACTACTTTCTCTGATAATGTACTAATTTCCTCCATGTGTCTTTCTACTGTGTCCTTTAAGTTTTCCTGAGTTTTAGCAAGTTGCGTAACCGAATCGGTAGATGCAACTGAGTCAATTTTAGCTTGCAAGGTCTCATGATTATCATGAACAATAATTTGCAGTTCTTTTATGGCTGCTTCGTGATTCTGTAATGCATTTTCATGCCGCGAAAAAATAGGTTGAAAATGCTCACAAATTTGTGTTTTTATGTCGTTACAGACTTTTTGACATTTCGATTCGATTTTATGTAACTCAGTAGTCAAATCTTCACGTGTTTGTTCAAGCGTGGTAAAAGAATGGGCCCTGACTAACATTAAACTATACCTTTCACAAATCACTTACCTCACAAAAATCTTGGTTACTCGAACTACTGCAATACAGCGAGCGCCACTACTGCCAGCTAAATAAAAGATTCAAACTACTGAAGGCACTAACTATTGATAGGCATAGTTAGCAAATGATAGATTTTAATAGAGAACAAACAATGTATTTACCTTAATAGTCATAATATATATATAGCAGTTCATGACAAATTACAAAATTCCGCCATCTCTCTCCCCACATCCACCACTGCTGGCGGCTCACCTCCAACTGCGCAACGCTACGCGCTGTTCACATCCAGCGCCGCTGCCCAACACTACAATGGCAGACAACAATGCAAACTAGACACAGACTGCACACAGCATAGACAGTGATTTTTATACAGTGGTGGCGTTACCAATAAAAAAACCTAAACAGCCTACTTACAATTTGAACATTTCAATGCACTTGCATAACTAAAGCTTCACATGCAGACATGCAGTATTTTCATCTAGCAGGTCAAACATACTATGAGTTCCACCAAGTCCCGTCTGCTCTACCTGTAGAATCAACAAGAAAATAAAACGTTAACTATGTTATTAAAGAACTGCCAGATGTGTTTGTCATAAACAAGCTGCAGTCGCTGTAGCCGCCGAAGGATTAAATGTAATTTCTTTCTGAGAGGGCAACACAAAGTCATTAATCAAAGTGGCGACGTCTGGTGAACATAAATCTAATTTTGGGCTCTTGCATTTGCTTCAAATCCTTTTTTCCGCGCTCTCCCTCTCTCTATTCGGTCATCCCAAAGGGAAATTCGAATGACTGCGAGTAGGAAACCAGTCCTTTGGCTGCGAGCTGGCTGCTCGTTATTAGGGCTTCAATAAAGACGCGCCGGCGCTTCGTTTTGCGAGCATGGCTGTGTGTGTGTGTGTGTGTGTGTGTGTGTGTGTCTGTATGTGTGTGTGTGTCTGTGTGCGTAGCGGGAAGAATGGACAAGAGCGGTCCGTGCCACAGAGGGAAACATTTTTATGTTAACACGCGCGCGCAGCGCCCTTATAAAACGTGGTGCGGTGTGGTGCCTGTCGCCTTCCCGGAATGAATTACTCACTGCTGTCGACGTGTTCATTATCTCAAAACACTTTCATTAAATCGCGTGTTGGAGGTAGCGAGCGTTTTCTAACAGGTGCGAGAATGCAGTCTCCCCACGAAGTGCACCCTTCGGGTGAAGCTGGTTAGATTAGCAAATTACCTCACTTTAATCAAATTAACTTAAAGCAGTTAAACAGTGCTATAGTGCTCTAGGTATCCAACCAATACTCAAGAATAAAAGTCTTTAGATTAATTGAGTGGATCGTGGGAAGATAGGAGTGGCAGTAGGTTGGCGTATTTCATGTAGGGTGAGGTTATAATTAAAGGGCAGCTACTGATAGATTTTTCCTCACGCAGTGGATTAGGAACGGGATAGAGGTAGAAAAAGTCAAACAACTGAGCAAGCCATAATGTTCATTTTTATTATTAACTAACACTTACACATTTTGCTCAATATAATCACCGGAATCCTCCACGAGATGCTTTAAAGAGTCAGATTTGCACCTGATGGCCAAAACTGGAAGTCATTTTCTCCAGTGTAGATCGGTTCGTCAGCAATCTACCATGTTTCGCTACCGTATTATAGTTAATAGCTCCCGCTGCCACTCCGTGAGTAGCTGCATTTTAATTGTAAACCGCTAGGTAGTTGCGAAACCCAACCAGTGGCGTACATCGTAAAGGAGTCAGCTGTGCGTCGAGAAGGTTGAAGCTCCCACTGTTGGTCAAGGAATCGTATGTTAAACGACAAAAACGTCATAAGGATTAATTTTCCTTGCCGTGAAGTTATCGTACTCTTTGTTTGAAAACAGAGTATCTACCAATGTTGAATGTAGGTTGAACTTAAGAAATTTCCATTGGCATCAACAACCATGCACTAAGTTTGGTGACGCGACACCACTAGTAGTATAGCCCTGGTATTTGAGAAAGATGCTGTATTTCCTTCATGGGATGACGCCAAGGAACTTTTATACACTACTGACCATTAAAATTGCTACACCACGAAGATGACGTGATACAGCAGTTGATCGGCGTTGCCTGGTGAAACGTTATCGTGATGCCTCGTGTAAGGAGGAGCAATGCGTACCATCACGTTTCCGACTATGATAAAGGTCCGATTGCAGCCTATCACAATTGCGGTTTATCGTATCGCGACATTGCTGCTCGCATTGGTCGAAATCCAATGACTGTTAGCAGAGTGTGGAATCGGTGGGTTCAGGAAAGTAATACGAAACGCCGTGCTGGATCCCAACGCCCTCGTATCACTAGCAGTCGAGATGACAGGCATCTTATCCGCATGGCTGTAACGGATCGTGCAGCCACGTCTCGATCCCTGAGTCAACAGATGGGGACGTCTGCAAGACAACAACCATCTCCACGAACAGTTCGACAACGTTTGCAGCAGCATGGACTATCAGCTCGGAGACCATGGCTGCGGTTGCCCTTGACACTGCATCACAGACAGGAGCGCCTGCGGTGGTGTACTCAACGACGCACCTGGGTGCACGAATGGCAAAACGTCATTTTTTTCGAATGGATCTAGGTTCTGTTTACAGCATCATGATGGCCGCATCCATGTTTGGCGACATCGCGGTGAACGCATATTGGAAGCGTGTATTCGTCATCGCCAAACTGGCGTATCACCCGACGTGATGGTATGGGGTGCGATTGGTTACACGTCTCTTTCACCTCTTGTTCGCAATGACGGCACTTTGAACAGTGGACGTTACATTTCAGATGTGTTATGACCCGTGGCTCTACCCTTCATTCCCCATCCATGCGAAACCCTAAATTTCAGCAGGATAATGCACGACCGCATGTTGCAGGTCCTGTACGGGCCTTATGGATACAGAAAATGTTCGACTGCTGACCTGGCCAGCACATTCTCCAGATCTCTCACCAATTGAAAACATCTGGTCAATGGGGGCCGAGCAACTGGCTCGTCACTATACCCTAGTCACTACTCTTGATGAACTGTGGTATCGAGTTGAAGCTGCATGGGCAGCTGTACCTGTACACTCCATCCAAGCTCTGTTTGACTCAATGCCCAGGCGTATCAACGCCGTTATTACGGCCAGATGTGGTTGTTCTGGGTACTGATTTCTCAGGATCTATGCCCCCAAATTGCGTGAAAATGTAATTACATGTCAGTTCTAGTATAATATATTTGTGCAATAAATACACGTTTTTATCTGCATCTCTTACTGGTGTAGCAATTGTAATGGATAGTAGTGTAACTTGGGTTAAGGAGTGTAGGACAGTGGCTGGTCCACGAAATAAAACTATACCAACAGCCGTTATATTGATAGTGTATTATTAGTCAACCAATTTTCACGTTTAGATCAAGCCTCCTTCAGATCTGTTGCATGAATGACACAAAGTACCAATCGTGCATATATAGGACAATGCACCAATACTCGTATCTGGTTCAGTAGATATCCGAACTACATGAGCATGTATACTTTTCACAGCTGACAGCAAATGTTCGTAAGAGCTTAGGAAACGTAAGGTCGGTACATCAGTACTGAAATGTTCATCATGTTGGATTTTTCTCCATCTTTGATTATGACTTTGTCGGACACATGTGAAGGACGGCCTGATCGTTCGTCATCGTGAGTAATTGTCCATCCAACATTAAACACGATGTACCGTTTTCGAAGTGAAGCTTCATTCATCGCATTTACATTAATTTCGGTCATTTTTCTGTAAATTTCGACAAAGCAGATTCTTTATTTATTTATTTTTTTATTTTATTATTTTATTTTTTTTTTTGCATTCAGAAACAGAATTGCACTACTGTTGGTGAGATCGCTAATTCTGTCACACATTTTAAAATGGCTTAAACAAACACTAAGTGTCCATTTCTGCTCTGTCTAATCGCCAAGACCACCACCCACTTCCCCCTCCCCCATTAAAAGTTAGCTGCTGTTGGCATTTAAACCTATTCTATGCAAAGTTCTGGTGCACTGACCTCAAGCAAAGTTTAACCACAGAGTTGACCGTGGTTAAATTTTGCCATGTGCCATGCCAAGTTTCATCGAGATAGCTAGGGTTTTGCAGTCTTACGATATGAAGATGAGGGAGCGTTTCGATGTACTGAGACAGACTCAAAGTATCGAATACCTTATACTGTACGTGAGACGAACCCGCAAAGTTCATTAATCTATGAATCACTGGGAGAAGAATTAAATTGTACCTCCGTATGTGCCTACATTGCCTGTTTTTCTCTATGAAGGGGAACAAACGACAATCAGACTTTCTACTTTTTATATGAATGGACGTTTAGTTCAAACCAGAGGTATACCTCTGCCAAAGTAGTTTTATACAACCATCAAAAGTAATTGAGAAAATCAGCTTCTAAGCTTACTAACCACGGTTAATGTGCTAAAATAAGGCCGACTTTTTATGCACGGCTTCGAACACAACGGTAAGGAGACGTGGGCTACAAAGTGGTGAGGCAACTGTCGTCACAGAAAAGTTGGACAGGAGCAATAATGATTAATGAAAAAGTTAACACAGTAAACAGAAGATTTATTTTACTTGTATTTCTCCAAGCATACAAAGACTTACTACAAATGATGCAGCAGAAACAGAATCCAGCTCTAACCGTCAACAAGGTAGAAGCTGTCTGAAATAAAGCACAAACTATGGTGCCAGAAACGTGACTAGGCGCCACCTGTGTAGTATCAAAGCGACTAAGTGCCAGTGGCCTGTACGGATACCACTGGCCAGCCTATATTGTGTTGGCAAAGGCCGCTCATAGTCCATACCCGCTGGAGGTGTGGCTTCACAGGTGTACACCATTGGGTCAACTGGATCCTGCATGAGTGCTATTGGCATTTGACGGAAACTTGCAGTTCATGGCCAATTTCGATACGCCAGTAGAGCAGTATCGTTACTGGATACCACAATTTTCGTTGACAAGCAGTGTGACTCTGTGTTAACGCTCTTATTTACTGTGTGGGGCACCTAGGTTCTCTTCAAGGTGAATTCAAGTTATAAACAAAAGTGTATGGTATATTATCGTTTATGTGAAGCGTAAACCACAAAAAGAGGGAAACATTTATTTGTACCTTTTTTATCCATACAGTCTTTGTTAACAAGCTTTTATAGACGATCGTTAATTAAGAAATTTTGTTTTCAGTGGAAAATAGATTTTTGTATGCAGTAAATAGTTAGAAATAATAATTCCTGCATGTATCACAGTAATGATAGTCAGATGTGTCAGTTAGCGTATATTGGATGAATTTTATATTTAAATGACGTTGGCATTCAAACTGAACGGGAGATAAACAAATAAAAGTAATGATCGAAACGAGACTCTTTTACATTTCTTCTTTTACACTGGAGCCGTCAGTTCTTTTATTTTCTAAAACTGATGCATTCACACCGACGAATTCGAGAATCATATACATCTCGTACTTCAAAAAACTTGGTTTTTCTTTCTTTTCCATTTCGCCAAACATAAACGAAAGTATTAGTAGCGAGGTATAAGTAAACTTCTGCTTGTTGATGAAAATGAGAGCATCTGACAATGGCGTCACTCAGCAGCGACTGACTAGAAAACTTCTGTATGTAAGATAGTCGTAAATAAATTAGTACTTCCATTAACTTCTTTGCATCTCAATGGCGTGGTGCACTGGAATACACGGAATGAAATGCAAGGTTGGCTGACAATGGTTAACTGACGGGAAAATAACGTTCGTGCACCACAGAGACAATTTAAACGCGGTTTATTTTCAACCGTATATCATTGGTGCTGGGTTGCCTTGCTTTCGACCGAGGTTAGTGCACTCGGCCATTTGTGTCATACTGGTTAGGGAGTTCTGTGATACTGTGCCTGGTGTGTGGGTGGAATTGCGCGACTCGTCAGATCAAAACGTTCTTCAGATTGGTGCTCGTATATACGCAGGGCCCTTGCCACAGCTGGCAACGCTGTAGCTACACGACTCGTAATCATGGGTCCCTTGGTAGCGCAGAGTGTAGCGCCGGGTTCCGTGCCGTGGCGCCACATATCGGCGACTATTAACAGCCGGTGCGGCGGTTCGGTCCCTGAGCAGAGCCGCTGGTGCTCCCTCGCCCGTATAGCACGGCGCCCACCCCCCACTGCGCAGCTAGCTGGTAGCACCGGCACGGTGACAAACGCCGAAGAACGGCGGGCCCTGGCAGGCATATTTCGCGAAGGCGCGGCGCGCTTTTATCTATGCAAATGAGGCTCACTTTTCTGCCGGCGGCAGCCGCCCTCCGTAACAGGGAAGCAGTGTCAGTAGGGGCGGAATAGTGGGGTGGGTGGAGAGGGCGGTGAGAGGCAGTGGAGGTGGGAGGCAGAGGCACAGCGGCCCCCGGGCTCTCCCGGCAGCGGGACCTGTTGATCCGCGGCGGGTCGAAGCCTCCCAACCTACGCCACATGCCTGAGGCGGTGCCCTGTAAGCGAGGAAACCGCTACTGATGTCTTCTCTTCGAAAAGCTTCTTCTGTTGGCAGCTCAGTAAGCCTGTTGATGATCTGGTGACACCAGAGTCTCATTTATTAGTATGGTGATCCCGCAAAACAAGTTATTTAGTGAATTTTGGGTCAAAATTAGAAAGAATGGAAAACAAGTTTATAGCTCGATGGAAAACCGTGTTCTATTACCGACTGAAAAAAGTGTCATATTGCCAGTCACAGCTTAGTTTATTCCCACGAAGCGTTTCTGAGATTTAGCTTCCATCATACGCTGGAATTTCTCAATTAATACGCCTACATGTTCCACTTACACACACACACACACACACACACACACACACACACACACACACACGCCAATATAAAATAATTAATATTTTCCCATTGCCTGAGACTGCGTTTGCTTTCAACACATATACCGAGCACTGCTCATCCTCTCCCTCTCTGTCCACATCTCTTCCTCCCTCTCTCTGTCCACCTCAGCCTCCCAAATCTGTCTCTTCTTCCTCCCCACTCTTTCTGTCCCTTCATCTCCTCCTTCCATAAAACCACTTCTTACCCCTGACAAATAGGCTGCTGTGCAGAGGAGGTCGATTTGGTGACCAATACTATTCCCTCAGCACATGCCAGTTATGTAGAGCAGCCTATATATCAGGGGCAGGAGAAACACATTTTCGCCCACATATCTGCTGCTATTGGAGCTAGAGACTATAGACCCACTGTACTGATACTTGTAAGGCCTGCTGTTTTTGTGACAAATGTGGTTCTAATCGTTCCAGGGGCTTAGGAGAAGTTACACACACATGCATATGAACTCTGCTTTATATATGTAACAAAACATACAAACTTAATCACATGTGGCAACATAATTGTTAAATATGTTCTTTGCACTTAATGTTCCTAACAAATCATATTGTTTACTTGAATGAACATAAAACATTAAATATATAATCACACCAGAATGTAATTACTGAAAATTTGTATTTCTGTTTGTCTTGCAATGAAAGATCTTGACAGTGATGTGAGGTTTCTTTCAAAATGATAATTTCTATTTATTTTTCCCACATTTGACAACATTATTGTTTTATATTACTTTCATAGCTATTAGATTATAGACGAATTAGGGGTGACCTGTGGCACTGCCTGGTAGTGGGACCAAAGCAAAAAACTGTTTTAGACTATGGCTCAATGTTTCGTAGAAGCCTTTGAAAAAGCGAATGAAAAGATAAGTAATGGAGGAATAAACGTTTAGGCACTATTTGTTTTACTACTTTTTATTGTGATGCAGATGATATTGTTCATTATTACAACAACTGACGTCACAGTTCCTGATGCGTGGTGTCAATTAAAGAATATAAAGCCGCATGGAGTGGCAGCATTGTTAGAGGCGCCGTATTACCCTACTGCTGGAGGTTCGAATCCTCCCTCAGGCATCGGTGTGTGTGTTGTTCTTAGCATAAGTTAGTTTAAGTAAGTCGAGGGACCGATAACCTCAGTAGTTTGGTCCCTTAGGAATTCACACATATATCATTTTAAAGAATATACATGTAGAATTAAAAATACCTCATTTTTATGTCGTGTCTCAAAACATACAACATAAAATGCAATTTGTAAATATTGAGGTGAGTAAAGATGTATAAGACACTGATATTGATAAAGTGGAAAATGAAAACACAACACTGTTTTGGAACAAATCTCAGCTCATTGTCAAGATATTTGGTAACGTAGATAAACACAAACATAAATTTAAATATATTTTGCCCTGTTTACATAACTTAATGTTTATCCCACATTAAAGTAAGCAGGATAGTTTGTTATAAACTTTAAATGTATATAACATACAAAAAACTATGCTTCACACAGTGGCAAAATTTATTTACCTATATTACTTATTTATGTTATATTACAATGGTAGTGTGGGTGTAAATGCAACACATACACATCGTATTAATCTGCAACGATCCATCACAGAAAGAGGTTGAAACCTCTGAAATGCATGGTGAAACAAAAATAAATTCTAAGTTTTAACAATAAACTTTTTCTTTCAGCGGATATCAGAAATTGTCATAGCAAATCCTGACCTAAAACGTTTCCATTTATAGATTGTAAGTCGACTCTGATGACGACAGAGGGGCAGAGAGGAATTAAATCATGCAATAACTTGATTGCGGGATGTTGTATACTAAATCAGAAATGAAAATATGTGCAGAAACGTGGGAAACATGTATTAAAAATGTATGAAACAAGCACTTAAAAAGAATAGACTGATGGCAGAAAGGAACTCCTTGCAGACTCGCCGAAATTATTAGGAAATGCAATTTTCCGCTTTTGTCTGCAGAATGTATTTACGCTACTTTAATTTCGGCGTTACGTCATTACCAAACTTCCCCTGCACTCCTGATGTGTTTACATGTTTATGATTTTGTGGTATTCCTCACTGATTTTAGACCGGGCAGCTTAAATAATAAAGTTGTGGAAGTTAATCCTTGGCTACATTTCGTATATTAAACATCTTGGCACTGGAAACGTCGGAACTGGAAAGTGGCTAGGGGTGTTGTTGGCGTAAATCATTAATAATATTTAGATACATTTCAGTGATACCGAGCGCATGCACAAAATTAGTCAAGTTAATTAATTATCCCTCAATTTACCAATGTGGAAGAATTCAATATCTGATAGAACACAGCACAAATTTAAAAAAAAGTTTTTTTTTAATTTCTTGAGCCTAATAGTAAGTGGGTAGTGAAATAATCCACCACAAATAATCCAACCGCAAAACAAGAAGAAGAAAGCACACAATAAACCGTCTTGACCCAGAAAACAAAATTCTGAAATATGCCCAACCGAAGCCGACACCGATACTAAATAAGTAATTAACAATAAAACGAAGTACAAATAATAGGACACACCAATACAGGTTTCCCTCTGCTGGCCACACTGAATAAAATCTGAGAGACAGTAGAACTCAGCAGAAACTACTGATCAAAAGGTCACTGAACGCAACAAGCAATAAAATACGGATTCTCAAACTTTAATACGCTAGACCCAACAACAAAGTGCCATAGATAAAATTATATCTCTTTTACAACTTAAATTCTCCAACCCAGACAAAGTCGTCTATACTAAAAAGTGATCTGCCGTGATCGCAGTTGTCACAAAAATTCCTTTAACCATCGTAGACGAACACACAAACCACAACTTGACTTCTAGTGATTCACTGTGAGCCAACTCGCTTCAAAACTCGGACATAATATAATGGATATAAAAACTTAAAATGCTGTGTTCTTCTTAGATTCTGTGGGCCGCTGATTGGAAATTCGACTTCGGGATTGCAAAATTCAAAATACCGGATCGAGTTTGGCGGATCAAAAATTATAAATTTAAAATAATCGAGTAAAACTTCGGGTATAAAGAACTGTGTCCTGACAACGAATCAGAAGTCGAAATGGCTGAACTGAAATCTTTTATTCTGTATTACACATTTTTCAGACGAAATCATAATCACATTCGCCACTTGCGTCACTTTTGCTTCCAGAAGGGTAGCTATCTGGTTGTTCACTGGGAGATGGTTCGAAAATCAGGTAATTTATTTCAGGTGGCAACTGTTTACCTTCTCCAACAGTCATTTTCTGAACTCTCACGATGAATGGATCCGAAGATGCCAGAAGCGATGGAATACGACAAGCATCGTATTCTCGCTGGAATGTTTGCGTGTAAAATTTTCTCAGCAACAACATATATCCTTATTGCGAGCTTCCTGCATCTTCAAATAGCCGACCAAACGGCCACAGAGCAGCTTCCACGATGGCATATCAGTGGACCAAATCTGTGTGGACTAATGTCGACATGGGGCATTACTGCAGAAAGTTGTGAGATCAGTGGTGATGACACCTGACTTTCGAGAAATATATATTTTTTCAGAGTGTCTTATAAATATGTTATAGTTCTAGACTTCTCCATACAAAATTTGAAAGGTTTTTTAGCAGCTAGCGAAAAGGAAAACAATATTACTTGGTGAAATTTTAATGCTGTAAAAAATATTATTTTCCTGTTCGTGAGAAGTATGGTGACAATTCGGAATAGCTCTCCAAGAATTCTACAGAAAACCCTGATGACTTTTTTTGTGAAGACAATAGTTTATGAGGTAAATGCAATTCTCAGGGACTCATTTTTATCTTGTGGCATTGCTGCATGGTAGAAAAATGACCATCCACTAAAAGCGTTCCCACATATGACGCAAATATATTTGAACTCGTTAGCTGTACTACTAATGTAGTAGGAGAGCCATTTACAAAATGGGAGCCACGTAGAAGAAATTTTGTAGCCAACGATTTCGGTTGACATCGTTAGCAGTTTAGTTTTAAGTTGACATACGTCATTACACCAGCTAAAAATGTCTAAATATCTTCCGGAGAGCTATCCATCTTAATTTATCCCGAGAACTAGGAAGAATCGCTGTAACTGGCCACACAAGCAATTTTAAGAAATGTGTAGTTGTCCGATTCGCTGTTTGCCATCAACTGTCACGGCACGTATCATATCGACTAGGCACTGGAATTTTGCTGTAGCAGGCGCGTTCTGTTAACGGGTCAACTACAAAGCAAGGAGGAAATATGTCTGTGACGTGAGTCACTAATTCATGACACAACACAGTAATCACAATTCAGAAACCTTGTTTTCTGGCCTGGTGGGATGGCCTGGGATTGTCCTCTGGCAGACTATCTTTGTTTGTACGATGTTTCATAATTTAGTCTTCTGTCAATAAACAATTCAAAGCTCGAGGACAGAGTTTTTGAAATCTTTCAAGGTAATTTTCAGGCCAGAAAACATATTGCCCATGGTGATAATGTTTCGCTGAACGCAGTAAGTAGTTAAATTCTGCAACTTCATTATTTAAGCTGTCAAATTAATGAGAAGTACCGCTAAAAAAGCGTATGACAGACACGTCAGTAGCACAAGACGTGGTTGGCAAAGACTTGACACCGAAATTCCCATAGAATAATATACGTACAGAGACATAAGTGGAAAACGATGCCCTTTAAAGAATTCGTTCATTCTGCAAATCCACACCACAAAAACGTAAGTAGCAGTTCCTAACCTTAGCAGTTTCTTAATAATAATATTACCTAGGTACTGACTACTTGGCGTATATGTTACATTACTAAACATTTATTTCAAACAGTCTCCTCAACTTGTTTCCTCGTGCCCTGGTGCTCGACTATACTGGTGCCGAAAGTTATTGTTACCAACAGTATTTGGATTGCGAGTTGGGGTGGGGTGGTGAGGGGAAATAGTGAGCACCAGCCCTTGCACGTATGCACATGTACACAGTATTAAATTTCAGATGTATCTTTAATGTTTCATGTACTGCATTCAACAAAGAAAATCAAAGTAATAATAATGAACTACATAGGAATTTAAGCTAACTATGAACTGGGGGTTAGCTATGAGGAAAAGAGGACGTTGAAAGAAAATTATAATAATTTAGAAGAAAATAAAATAAATATATGAAAAGATAGATAAAATGGCTGCTTGCCACCGTCGTTGATTCGAAGGGAGAGGAACGGGATTCCATCGAGTTTTTGCCGTTCGACATGACATTGCAAGTGTTAAATGTTATTGGACTATATATGTAGGATGTTATTAGCTATTATATGCACTTAGTTATGTTAATTGACTGTACTGTTAGTTTTCTAAATTAGTTACACTTTTCAAGTGACTCTTATGTAACAATGCCAGTCACTTGCGGCAGATTATACACAAAGTGTGATAAATGTTTTAAAGCGACCTTTAGGGAACAATAGCCTGTCACTGTTAACAGACTATTACGAAATAAAGGATTAAAGTACTTATTTTTGTGAATCCTTTATGAGGCGTGTCATGAAAGCAGATTTGTGAATGGAATCATCGAGTTCTCCATTTCTGACTAACACTGCCATTATTCATAAGCTTCTACCTATGTATGAATATCTTTCTATCTCTAATATTACTCTAATTATTTATGATGTCTTGTAGCTCTGTTTTGGTTATGTGTTATTTTATCTCAGTGTGCTTTTGCTTCATTCTATGTTTATGTGTCACTATACAACTGAAGTCACCACACACTCAAGTATGTCACTTACACTAAGCAGATAAACATAAGCCACAATTGTCTCCATCTACGTGGAAAAAGGGCGGGCAATCCTACTCTTAATCAACAAAATCTCATTAGAAGAATAGTAATTCCCTGGTTGCTCACTACCACCGAACAAGCATCACGAATAAAACGTATCTCAACACCTTTTCTTCCTTTAACTGAAATATTTTAATAGAAGCAGAGTATACTAAACCACCAGGCCGCTTCTCCTTGGTGGTTTCTCTGATATGGAGTGAAACGAGATCATCTGTTTAAAACATAATCCTAGGTCCCTCGTATCTGTTGTATACTTCGGTATCTGTCTGTTTATGAGTGTTCTATTTGAAGATTCGTTCAGTTTAATCAGCGAAATACTGGATGTGAATCTATAGGAAATTTGTCGTCATGTTTTACCGGTCCCTACCTATTCATAACTAATTAATTAATTCGTATGAGATGTAGAATGTCCCTGTCGTAACACGTTACAGCGTTGAAAATGCTAAGAGAGCAAGTTGCTCTTTGCAAATTGTTGTCTGTAGAGGGCTACGTTGACCAAATCGTTACGAGAGGTTCCAGCAAGTTTCTTGCAATTTACCTAACTCAAAAGAAGGCCTTTTGCTTACCTCGAATCTTGTATAGCTGTCTCGTGATCCCACCACCATTTCTTCTCCGTCAGCTACTGGTTCGAGGCGTACAATCAACACTGAGTTATGAATTGGCAAGTGGGACAGTCTCAAGGGACTGTAACGAAACTCCCGAAATTACATGATACCACCTTACTTTATTAAAATTAAGAGAAAAAGTTTTTAGGGCCGTTCGAACGGCAGTACTTGAATTAAAGTTCGTGGGGTCTAATCTTCGCTTATCGAGTACCAATGAATCTTCAGAAAAACCACAACAAGAGTTTCATGCCCGTACGACAGCGCATATTCGCGAGATAGCATGTAAGCTTTTTCTGAGGTACTTTTAGTTGCTACGTCACTTTTAAGTCGAAATACAATCCTTCCACAGCACATGCGTAACGCCTCTCCAAAAACTAGTTCAAGTCTGGCGAGTAAGCTATTTTCAGCGTTTTGTGCCTGCCTGGAGAGGTCACGTTTGAGATTCGTCGGTGTAGTCTGCCAGCGATTGAAAACTTTACGTAGATCTTCTAATTAATATTTGTGCTTGATTTTGGCGTTACTGACATCATGGTTAGGAAGCTATTAGTATGGATAACGTCGATAGCCTAGTTCGAGGCATATATAAACATTTAAATAGCAAATACTAATAAACAAAGCTATACGTCTGCTCTCAAGCCTTTGCGCTGTGATGGAACAACTGTTATGCTTTTGTATGGTAACCTGTCGCTTTCTGTTGTTGATATGTCGAAGTAACAGTATTAAATGACAATGTCACTCTTTGTTTCTACTTATACCGTTATCCGCTAAACTACTTGCACGAATTTGTAAAAAATGCGTTCTAGCAGCGGTCGACGGTTCGTATACTGTAACAAGGAGTGGATCTTAGTCAATAAACCATTTCCTATGCTGTTTTACGTTGAGTGGAATTCGAGCAGCGATTGATCTTAAACAATGGTTAATAACTACAGTCTAAACAGTTTACTGTTTTTACAGCGAATGTCACTTACAGCCTAATTAGAAGATTATACAGTATCACACAATGTACTAATAGTCACTACACTCGACGAAGCTATAAATATGTGCAAATGCCCTGATTATTCTTCTAAGATTAAACCATTCCAGCTCAAGATAATTTTGCTTATCAACTTTCGAAAACCGTACAAATAATTATTTACGCGCACGCATATTAACCGTCGGTGATCAGAGGTATCAGTTCTTACACACTTTGCACGTGTGACCTTGCAAATTTGGAATAGGTTCGAACATTGCGGATAAAGTCATCACATCAGTGTATATGCTACTTTCTATGTCTTTACAAACGTAACATATTCTCTTTAATAATCACTCATTCAAACTGATTCTGTGGACATACTAAACATGGCCATGTGCACTGCACCGTCATTGCTAACGCAATGTAAAGCTGATAGTAGGTTTTTTAAATTTATTCATAATAATATTAATGATACATCAGCAGCCGACTACCTAACTAATTAGTGATCCTATGATATTACAATAGTATCAGCCTGTAGGTAATGTCTTGGTACTGCTAATATAGTTAATTCTAATGGGCAAGCTACTAATGTGCTATTTATTCTATAGAGAACTGCAGTTGAACTACTTTCCTACTGCGTTACACTACCTGCAGAGTTATAGGTGTGCCAGAAAACTATATTTAGGTGTTGCTAACTCCAATCGGCGTGCGCCTGAAACTGGGCTGGCCCTAAGAACTTGACAGTCGCTGCGGGATACTAACTACTGGTTTCAAATATCTATTTCTACCTAACTAGTCTATTACTAACTAACTTAAAACTAGTGCCGTTCCTTCCATCGATAAGAAACGCACCTCCCTCCTAGTTCGTGACGTGTCGGATACTGACCGCATCAGCGCTCCGGCAGTCCACGACCCAGTGGTACAGGGCAAGTGCGTAGATACTTTTCTTTTCAGTTTCACCTTCATTGGTTATCCCTCAAGTATTCGCTTAAAATCTTAGCGGATACCTCGTTGTCCAAGCTGCTGAGGATTTCAAAGGTATTTTGATCTAGGTTCAAATGGTTCAAATGGCTCTGAGCACTATGGGACTTAACATCTGAGGTCATCAGTCGTCTAGAACGTATAACTACGTAAACCTAAGTAACCTAAGGACATCACACACATCCATGTCCGAGGCAGGATTCGAACCTGCGACCATAGTGGTCGCGCGGTTCCAGACTGAAGTGCCTAGAACCGCTCGACCACAGCGGCCGGCTTGATCTATGTGAAGGGTGTCTTGATTTGGTAGTTGACGTCTCAAGTCAGCTGCTACATCGTTGTGTTCGGGGCTCTCATAGACCACATGGTCAGAGGTGCCCTCCTAAGCTTCACAGGCACAAGAGGGCGTATCCCGCTTCGCAAACCGGTACAGATATGTCGGAAAGGGCCCAGGTCCTGTGAGAAAGTGCAACATACCATTGCTAGGTTGAAAATATTTAAGTTGCATCATTTCCCTGCCGGGAATCAATATGTTCAACATCCCGTCTCGTCGGTATCCCAGGTCTCTTGCCACAGCTCCTCCTCTCACCTTCTGATCGAAATTTTGTCCTCTACTTGAACCCCCACGATCTCGGCTGTCTTTTCAATTCTGCCCCTCTTCACCTATTACCAGGCTGCCTGCTCTCTTATTTTGATGTCGAGACGGCAAAGCCTCATTATGACTATCAAGGTCCCTCCCGGACTTGTCCTGTATGTCCTGACTGAAAGTAGTAGCAAGTTCCGCTGCATTGCTAGCACGATTATGACAGGTGTAACCCTCCTGAGCCTGTGTGCCCAATTCCGGAGCCGTAACCCACGATCGAGGTAAGAATGCAATTATCAAGGAAATATTACGAATTTCAACTAAAATCACTGCCAGACGATATGATGTTACTAAATAAACCTTCTAAAATAACCGCGATTAGAAAATGCGTCTATATACGTCACTGATCCATCTGTATCGTCATATCTGCATTAAAATGACATACAACCAGCATACCTCTTACCAGGTGTTGAAGCATGAAACCAGAATTTGGTTACGATAATTACACGTCTGTTGTTTGAAACTAATAAACAATATTTCATTCAAAATAATTTCCATTGCTATTTATACAGTTCGCCCGCCTCTCTGGCAAGCTATGGATGTAACGGCAAAAAGCAGTTCTTTTTTTGAAGCGAACCAGTCAGCTAGCCATTTTCGTACGTTATCATATGAACTGAAGCATTTCTCAGCGAGAGCGTGTCCGAGTGATGCAAATAGATAATAATCGGACGCAGCCAAGTCTGGAAAATAAACTGCATACCCTAGTATGAAACTTCCCGACAGATTAAAACTCTGTGCCGAACCGAGACTCGAACTCGGGAAGGTAGGAGGCGAGGTACTGGCAGAAGTAACGATGTGAGGACGGGACGTGAGTCGTGCTTGGGTAGCTCAGTTGGTAGAGCACTTGCCCGCGAAAGGCAAGGTCCCGAGTTCGAGTCTCGGTCCGGCACACAGTTTTAATCTGCCAGGAAGTTTCATATCAGCGCACACTCCGCTGTAGAGTGAAAATCTCATGCTGCATACCCTAGTGTTTCCCAGCTGAATGCCTCGATCGCTTCCCTGACCCGTTTTGCCGTGTGTGATGGGGCGCAGTAATGGAGCAACATGACCTTGTGTTGCCTTTTTCCGTATTCCAGTGGTTTTCACGTAATGCTCCATTTAAATCAATCATTTTCTGGTGGTAACCATCAGTTTTAACGGTTTTACCTGGTTTTAGCAGCTCATAAGAGATGACAACCTTTTGATCCCATTAAACACAAAGCATTGTCTTCTTTCCAAAGCGATTTAATCTTGCAGTGGATGTCGATGGTTTGCCTTGATTCGTCCATGATTTACGACTCTTAGGATTCCAAAAATATATCCATTTTTCATTAGCTTTCGATGTAGAAACGACTTTCTTTTGTATCTGGGGAGCAGCATTTCACAAATGCTATTTCGATTTGCTTGCTGTATTTCATTCAGTTCAGGCGGACCCATTTTCGCACTTTCTGTACCTTTCCCATATCTTTCAACGGAAGAGAAACGGCTTTCTGCGTCACATTCAACTGTTCCTCGAGTTCTGTTGAGTTAGAGCATCATCTTCATAGAATAAGGCCTGCAAATCGTTGTCTTCGAACTTTTTCGGTGGTTTCCCACGCTCGTCGTTTCTCACCTCAAAATTATCACTTCTGAATTTTTTGAACCACTCAAACAATGTGTTTCCCCAAGCCTATGTTCGCCAAGAGCTTCGACAATGTTTCGATGCGATACTGCAGCAGTTTGGAAATTTGTAAATTTGTCGTAAGTTCCTGTCGGAGCAAACTGCTGGGGTCATCGGTCCATAGACTTACACACTACTTAATCTAACTTAAACCAACTTACGCTAAGGACAATATGCACACCGATGCCCGAGGGAGGACTCGAACCTTAGACGGGGCTAAGGCCCCCCAGACAGAGCGGCTGCAGCAGTTTTCTTTAAATGATGACGGAACACCAATTCTGACCGCAAATCGCAGTTCATAGGCACAAGGTTTACGGGTTTGAAACAGACACCGATGTATGGAACTTGGATTACAGTGTGTTGACATTCGTCGTCAGCCGTTACAGGAAGCAGATGGTGAGGTAGACGCGGCCTCACGAGTACTACACTGGTGGTTAGCACCATCTATAGGGAAATTTCGGTTTCGTACTTGTACACCTAGTACCTGACCGAGCGGGATAGCGCAGCGGCTAGCACACTGGACACGGATTCGGGAGGACGACGGTTCAAATCCACGTCTGGTCATCCTGATTTAGGTTTTCGGTGATTTCCATAAATCGCTTAAGGCAAATACCGGGAGGGTTCCTCCGAAAGGCCACGGTCGCTTTCATTACCCATCCTTACCAAATTCAAACTTGAGCTCCGTCTCTTATGCCTCGCTCTCGACGGAAGGTTAAGCACTGATTCTCTCTTCTTCTGAACTGATCGCCTTCTACATAACATGCTTTGTTATTATTAGTTGTTGGGCAATATATAATTACTTACGATACTGCCTCATTACAAATATAATGAATTTTAGGTGAAGTCAAATTAGTATCCAGAGATGTAACTAGTTACTTAGTCAGGGATACAATATTATCTCACTGCAGAGCACGTGTTTTGTACACGTAATAAATTGAATGCCTTTGCTATATGTCTATTTATTTATACTACGAATAAATAATCCAGAATTAGTCTCTTAATATTTCATGCGTTGAGGGTAAATAAATTGCTTTTAAAGGTTCTAGAGTTCAGTTAGTAATGGTTTTCCGAGAATATTATCTCTAACCTGAAGTTAAATTACCAGTTTTTGAGCTTTAATTACCTCGCACACATAAATAAGAGCATCAAAGAACATCTCTGTCTAGTAATATCCCGTGCCATCTCCATTAATGAATTTTGTTATCTTTCATTCAAATATTACCTTTGATTTCTCTATGGAGTAAAGTCTTTTACTATTCTTTTTTCAGTTGTCTTTCAAATTAAAGGGCCAGGACTAATTTTTTCTCAATTTAAACCCGACTTTTCTTCATTTGACTTTCATACACAGAAGTGAGCGTAGATAGCGTGCGAGCGACCGCAAGTTCTAACCCACAATAAAGCGATTCAACAATAGAAACATACAGCCCAAACATTACAACCACCCACTTAAAGGCGTGTTGTTTCACTTCTGGAACGCAATGCAGCAGCGATTCTGTGTGCATTGCATTCGACAAGTAATTGACAGATTTCCAGAGGTTTTGTGACACTCTATGCCTGTGCACAGGTCACATTTTTCCCGTAATTTGCTGACGGTTGGTTTGAGAGCGCGGAGCTGGCGCTTGACAGCGTCCCAGCTGGGTTTCATCGGATCCAGATAAGCCGAATTTGATGGCCAGTACATGAAGACGAGTTCGCTATCTTGCCCCTAAAACTACTGTAGCACGATTCTGGCATTATGGCACCGACATTATCCAGCTGAAAAATGCCGTCAGTGTTGAGGAAGACATCAAGCATAATGGGTGACAGGTGGCCCCTAATAAAACATTACTGGCCATTGAAATTGCCACACCACGAAGATGACGTGCAACACACGAAATTTAAACGACAGGAGGAATATGCTGCGATATGCAAATGATTAGCTTTTCAGAGCATTCAAGCATTCAAGTTTGGCGCCGGTGGCGACACGTACAACGTGCTGACATGAGGAAGGTTTCGAACCGATTTCTCATACACAAACAGCAGTTGACCGGCGTTGCCTGGTGAAACGTTGTTGTGATGCCTCGTGTAAGAAGGAGAAATACGTACCATCACGTATCCGACGCTGATAAAGGTCGGATTGTAGCCTATCGCGAATGCGGTTTTATCGTACCGCGACACTGTTGCTCGCATTGGTCGAGATCCGATGACTGTTAGCAGAATATGGAATCCGTGGGTTCAGGAGGGTAATACGGAACGCCGTGCTGTGTTCCAACAACCTCGTATAACTAGCAGTCGAGATGACAGGCATCTCACCCGCATGGCTGTAACGGATCGTGCAGCCACGTCTCGATCACTGAGTCAACAAATGGGGACGTTTGCAAGACATCAACCATCTGCACGAACAGTTCGACGACGTTTGCAGCAGCATGGGTTATCAGCTCGGAGACCATGGCTGCGGTTACCCTTGACGCTGCATCACAGAAAGGAGCGCCTGCGATGGTGTACTCAACGGCGAACCTGGGTGCACGAATGACAAAACATCATTTTTTCGGATGAATCCAGGTTCTGTTTACAGCATCATGATGGTCGCATCCGTGTTTGGCGACGTCGCGGTGAACGCACATTGGAAGCGTGTACTCGTCATCGCCATACTGGCGTATCACCCGGCGTGATGGTATGGGTTGTCATTGGTTACACGTCTCGGTCACCTCTTGTTCGCACTGACGGCACTTTGAACAGTGGGTGCTACATTTCAGATGTGTTACGACCCGTGGTCTACCCTTCATTCGATCCCTGCGAATCCGTACATTTCAGCAGGATAATGCACGACCGCATGTTGCAGGTCCTGTACGGGCCTTTCTGGATACAGAAAATGTTCGACTGATGCCCTGGCCAGCACATTCTCCAAATCTCTCATCACTTGAAAACGTCTGGTCAATGGTGGCCCAGCAACTAGCTCGTCACATTACGTAGTCACTACTCTTGATGAACTTGTGGTATCGTGTTGAAGCTGCATGGGCAGCTGTACCAGTACACACCATCCAAGCTCTGCTTGACTAAATGCCCAGGCGTATCAAGGCCGTTATTACGGCCAGAGCTGATGGTTCTGGGTACTGATTTCTCAGGATCTATGCACCCAAATTGCGCGAAAATATAATCATATATCAGTTCTAGTATAATATATTTGTCCAATGAATACCCGTTTATCGTCTGCGTTTCTTCTTGGTGTAGCAATTTTAATGGCCAGTAGTGTATTCACGTAGTCCTCAGCTGTCATGGTGCCTTCCATCACTGTGCAGGTCGCATGGAAGCCCAGGTGAATGTGCCCCACATCAGAATACTGCTCGCACCGGCTTGCGTCCATGAGGTGCCGCATGTTTAGAGCAGCCGTTCGCCTGGATGACAGGGTATCTGGACATGACCATCGACATGGTTCAACAATAATCGGTATTCATCCGACTAAGCAACACGATTGCATTGATTCGCGGGCCAATTTCAATGATCCCTTGTACTCTGTAATTGCAATTGGCTATGTTTTTGAGTCAAGATGGGAATACGTGGGGGGTCTTCTGCTGCGAAACAACACGTTCAACAATGTGCACTGTACGGTGTGCTCGAAAACACTTGTTCCTGCGCCAGCACTGTACAGTGTCGTCACATCTACCACAGATCGCCGCCTGTCCTGCGTTAGAGAGCGGAGAAGACTACGATTCCTATGTTCTGTGATGAGGTATGGACGTTCAACTTTTTGTCGCCTGCACGTGGTTTCAGCATTCTTCAACAACATTCCATAGATGCTCACGATAGTAGCACGCGAACAACCGATCAGCTTCGCCGTTTTCGAGATCCTTGCTTCTAGGCACTGGAACACAACAACCTAGCTTTTGTCAAAGTTGCTTAAGTCGGCGGATTTTCGCATTTGCGCCACTTACCATCCCTAGAATGATTCCTCATTCGTCTCTGCTCCGCTTATATACTTCTCTCACCGCGCCACGTGGCCGCAGCGCCACAAGGCACCGTACAACCTCACAGTTGGCTGTGGTCATATTGTTTTAACTCACCAGTGTAGATAAACAAAAACCATACGTGTCACCACCAATTTATGCCACACCGTTTAAACAACTGGAGCAAAATTAAGCCTCTTCCGGTGTTGGCTGATCGCGACCCACTACCTTTCCCTACTTTAAAAGTCACTTGCCACACAAGAAGAACCTGTAAGTAATTGCAAAGCCTTACCGTGTATACGTAAATGGTTCCAGCTAATTAATAACGAACTTTTAAGGTAAGATCTTGGCAATGAGTGGGTGAAGTAAAGACTGAACAAGGAATCAATTATTACGTTCTAAAATTCGCAAGTGCCAGCAAAATACCACTTGTAGCTAAGTGAGCTCCTAATACTCAAAATGAAAACCAATCGCCTTTTTACAACATAACCTACTACACTACTCTCTCAGTGAGTGCATATTTCTATGAATCTCCATGTCAAACACTCGATCTTAGTGTACTGTATCAGATCCGTACACCATTGTAACACTCAACCACAAATCAGCGTAAAAAAAAAACTGGAACACTAATACGAATTTAGAATGCTGTTCAGATAAGCTTGTCATCTCCTTTTACAACTACAACTCATTAACCAGGTCTTGTCTCCGTTCAATTTGCACCATAGACCTCTCTCTTCCAATCAAGTATTGTACCCACTTCTCACCATCAAATAGCCAAATGTCCCTCGTTACTTGGCTATCCACACGTTAGCCTTTTACTAAGAACTCACAAGTTGCAACTTGCAGTATCTGTTCTTCAACTATATCGAGTATATCAGTACTAGTATATATATATATATATATGTAAAAACCTAATTCACTTCACACTGCAAGTGCTGCTATTCCCCCGGTGTTAGCACCAATATAGCTAACAATGGCTGTTCACACGTCTACTATATTGAGAATACCCAGTTCAGCCAGGCTCTTCTAGGTTGACTCTCCCCAAGAATAGTTCAAACACAATTGCCTTAGTCTCTTGTAAAACCAGGCAGGAATCAATTACTAAATAAATGCAGAACGATGCCATTAGTTTTAACAATTCATTCCGTTTTTAGATGGCCCTTTAATCTTCTTCTCGTGGCTGGCAGCTATCGTCGAAGTCTTTGGCGTTCAAAACGCTCACGGTGTGTACGCACAGTAAATACTATCTTTTCTGCTTCCTGAGTCTCGGCCACGCTTAGAAATTGGTTCCCTTTAAGATGCGGTTAGAAAGGACAAATAAAAGCAACATATGAAAATAACGTCAAACCCATATTAAACGCATCTTATTGACAATCCGGCCACTGAGACAATGTGGTAAGACGAAACAGATTACCGTGACGACTCGAAAAAGGTCTGCTTATCTAGAGATCAAAGACTGATCAAGCAGGCCATAAGATTTGCATGGAGAAGGAAAAATTCAAATACAGGGTTACTCTGCCCTTAAAATTACAACAAGAAGAAGCCATACAGGAACAGGAAGGGAAAACGTACGATGTTGGTGTATTTTAATGAGTACGTGTCTACTAGAATTCATTTTCAAATAAAATTTTAAAATCATATTTCCCTAAGTTCCTTTTTCTAAATTCAGTACCAAGATTTTTATCCTAAATATAACAAATCTGGATGAAGTTCTTACAGCAAGTAGTATTTAGGTATTTGCATACTTCTATGCATTAATATTATCTAAAATGTAGTTAATTTACTTTATAATCATATTTATCTACCGAGAATCACAGAAAATTTAAATTTCAAACTAGAAAAAAATTACTGAAAGCAAATTAATAACGTTTCTCACAAAATCAATGAAACGATCTGTTGAACAGTGACTTGTGAATGTATACAAAAGTCTGCAATGTGAAAATTGGAGTTTCAGTTGGTTTTCAGAAATAATTTTCAATCGAAAACCATTAATGTTCTAGACTTCAAAGTTTGGGTATTTCTATATCTTTACGAGATACACATGATTTTCCAATTCGGATGAAATCGGCAAAGTAGAAGAAAAGTTAAATTTTTCGGTGGAGTCGTCCCTTAAGAAAAGTAACTGCGAAATGATTGTGTCGATTAGGACGACAGGAAAAGTGGCAACGAAACAGTTATTCACGTTATTGTGTAAAATCTGTAAGACTGGAGACGAGCCCTAAGACCTTCGGAAGAAAATCAGTCTCACATTGCTGCAGATTACGATGGCAGAGAAGTACGACGGTACAGTCAACTTCCCAGTTCACGCACACACGCTGCTGATCCGGATATCACACAGAATAAAGGAAATGAGAAACGGAATTCTTTTATATATGATGATCAGTCGGTTTTAGGAAAGATAAAAACATAGAGACGCAATTGGGGATGAACCAGGACCCCACCAACAAACGATCACACCTGGTAGTATGGACCAAAACAAGAAAAAAAGTATCCAGGACACATAGCTGTAAAATGCATACTTTAAGATCTGTGTGCACTTGTTCATCATCGCTACTGTCAAATACATTCTCCGATTACTATATTTTGAGAGGTGGTTGTACGAAAAGAAACTAGAAAAATATGTATAGCAAAACGATTAATATTGTAAATGTATGGACTCTAAAATACATACCTTAAAAACTTTGAGCACTTGTTCATTTCCGGTATTGTGAAACACATTTCTTTTACTGAACAAGTGTTCACAGCTCTTGAGGTATGAAGTTTAGGGCCCATGTTTATCAGCCATCTTTACCTTCAGTTGGTCTGAAAGTTTGTTGGTGGAATTCTGGGATCTCTCTGTTTGAACCTAAATGGTAGTTATGTATACAGGTCTTCGACTTTCTTATCCGTTCTTCTGTAAATTATTGTGGCCAACAGAATGTATGCAAGAACTGTCAAGATAACTATGCGATAATACTCGTCTACTCTTCAGGATTGTGTGGATGACGTTTTTCAGTAGATCTGAGGGCATATCTCACGGCTTCACACTCTAGATGTAACAATCGACTCGCTGCTATTTCATCTAATGATTTTAGAAATTCAGTAAGAATTTTATCCGTCCCTTCTGCCTTGATTAATCCCAAGTATTGCAAAGTTTCGACAAACTATAACAATGGATCCGATCCTCCATGCTCCTCGTTTACTCGAAATCGATAGCCAATTTCTTCTATCTCCTTATCAGGCAGTTCATCGCCGCTATTGATGTCCCCCAATAAGCCATGACTAAAACAAATATTTAATGACGAATATCAAGTCATTCACTTTTGCAAATTAGGAATGTATAAAGCATGATAGGATACCGTCTCTTCTGCCTTTTAACAGTGCGATTCATTTTACCGTCTTAATGTTGACACCCAGAAGTTATTCATCCCATCAGCATGGGCACAGAAACTTTATGATTTGCCATTGATCACTAGTTTCATTGGAGTCGTGAAATAACGATGCACAGTTTTCGTGTCTTTTATAGGCAGTAAAGCGGTGTTTGGCAACCAGTGTATTTATGATCCAGATAACGTAGCATGGAGTGGGAGGGGCACGACTGGCGGGTGCCAAGTCTGGCGTGGGCTGAGCGCCACCAAGTTTCTGACCGCGCGCCGCCCGCCATTTACGGCAGGGGGTGGTTGCCCCTTCGTGTAGGCCACCCGCCGATCCTGCGTGCCTGTAATTTCCGGGGCGCGTACGTCAGCAGGCGCAGATAGCGGCCTGGCGACCGCACCTCGTCTGTTGGGCGTATCGCCTTCACCTCTTCCGTAAAGCATTCTCACACGTCTAAGATCCCGAGGCTGTCCACAGTTCCCTCAGAAACATGTTACAGCCCATGCGTGCGCGCGCCGTGTTCGTGCCTATAGGTCCACCTTTATTGACAGCGCTCTATACACAACGCCTCAGCTGAGCGACCGGTAAATCAGGGTCCTTGTGTGATGTCGGATTTACTGGCTCACAATAGACGTTGTCAGACCTTAACTACCCTGTAAACTTCGCTCAATAATCTTTACGATGTCCCCCAATAAGCCATGACTAAAACAAATATTTAATGACGAATATCAAGTCATTCACTTTTGCAAATTAGGAATGTATAAAGCATGATAGGATACCTGTACAGATTTTTCTCACTGTTGTCATACGCACTGGTAGCTATTTTTCGGTGAAGTGAAATGGGGTGGCTATAGATATTCTCTGCTATTGGAGACTTTTCGCCTCTGTCAATATCCCTGTGTGCTGGACTAATGGCTCTACCGTTATGGAAATTGAGGAGCCATTAATATATGACATGTATGTCGTAATGACAAAGGCCAACCGCTAAGGTAACCTCTTCACTCCGGAGATAAAATGAAATCAATGGAAATTTTTCTTTTCGTGTTTTCCAGCAAACTAATAAAACAAGCACGACGCAAGTGCAGTTGAAAAAATTTTTGATGATTCACTAAGGTATAAGTGCAGGTCCACTTGAGATGTATGATTTTCAATACATGTGTTTGCTGATACTCTTAAAACAACTTCATAAGTGGAAGGACCCCCCCCATGAACCATGGACCTTGGCGTTGGTGGGGAGGCTTGCGTGCCTCAGCGATACAGATGGCCGTACCGTAGGTGCAACCACAACGGAGGGGTATCTGTTGAGAGGCCAAACAAACATGTGGTTCCTTAAGAGGGGCAGCAGCCTTTTCAGTAGTTGCAGGGGCAACAGTCTGGATGATTGACTGATCTGGCCTTGTAACATTAACCAAAACAGCCTTACTGTGCTGGTACTGCGAACGGCTGAAAGCAAGGGGAAACTACAGCCGTAATTTTTCCCGAGGACATGCAGCTTTACTGTATAGAGTAGCATGGAGAGCTGCATCAAACCAGTCTCAGGACTGAAGACCACAACAATAACAACAAGTGGAAGGAAATGATAATAATTCAATAATTTCTGGCTCATAATAATTTCCTGCTGCTAGTACATAAAACTGTACTGTACGTTTAGTGACAAGCTTCAAAATTTTTCGCAGTACATAGATACATTCCACATTTGCCGCACACGTCTTATCTTGGAATAGCATCCAGGTTTCCTGCCATTTGAGGCATTCCTTGCCTTAGCAACTCTGAAACTGTTCGAAACAAAGCTCTTAATGGCTTTTTATTCACGTTTTCCACCTTATCTACACCATCGCTCTCACAGGAATTCAATTTACAAGGACACCCTCTACTAGTTACTGGTAAGATATCTTAACGTTCTTATTGTTTAACGCTTAGTTTGGTCACGCTAAACAAGACAATATTTCATCAAAAACGAAAATTCGTCATCTTTCTAATCAGACAATTGTGCACTGCTGTCAGTAAAAAGCGCTTCTAATTACTCATCAGTTAATATTTCATGCTTTGCTATAGAGTGTGGAATAACAATTATTGCAGTAGGTATTCCATTATCGAAGACCAAATTGAAATTAGCAAATATGCATTATGACCTGAGGTCGACGTGCGACGACCTTTAGAAAATTGGTTATTTCATAGTAACGAACAAATTTTGCAAAAACAGACATAATGTCTGACGGGATAGCCACAATCACTGGTTTTTCCAATGTTATTTAAAATCTGTCTTGATTGCAAAAAATGTTTATTCATGCGACCGGTTTCGGTTCCCCTAGAACGATCTTCAGATCTGCAATTTCGGTTACGGGAGTAACCCGTCCATACACAGCAACACACACACACACACACACACACACACACACACACACACACACACACACACACACACACACGCACGCAGTATGTGAAAGTTGCTGTGTATAAACAGGTTACTCCTGTAACCCAAATTGCAGATATGAAGATGGTTCTAGAGGAACCGAAACCGGACATGTGAATAAACATTTTTGGCAATGAAGACGGATTATAAATAACATTGTAAAGAACAAAATTTATAAAAATCTGAACTAATGCTCAACAACCAGGATAGTCAGTGAACGTTAAGACAAAACATAATAGTTTCTGCTCTCCATATAGCAGATAGGCACAGCAAACAGACTGTCAGGGAATGTGCTTCCGGTCAACAAGGCCTTCGTCGGATATAGAACACACACACACACACACACACACACACACACACACACACACACACACACATACACACGCACACACACGCACACACAACTTACACACATCACACATATGACCGCTGCTGAGGCCACATGCAACATGCCGATGATGTGTTTATCCATTCTGAAGAAATAGCGTATACGGCCAAATACGTCATTTGTTCGAGAATGTGAAGAAGTGACAGTCGACAATGCTTAGCTTTCTCCTAGGGGTCATGTGGTCTCAGCAGCCAGAGACTGCGGTCGTGTGTGTGTGCGTTGCGCCTGTGTTTGCTTGAGTGTGTGTGTTTGTGTTCTATCTCCGAAGAAGGCCTTGTTCACCGAAAGCTCATTTTCCGGCAGTTTTTTTGTTGTGCCTATATGCGACTCAGCATCTCCACTATATGGTGACTAGCAAGTATCCTTTTCATAATATTGTTACATTCCATCTAGGATTTTCATCGCTGAATGTAGGCACAATATTTATTTATTATTTAGATGCCATTAAAGTAACCATTGTCTGCGTACGGCCAGTTATAAATCAAGACACGGATGGAACCTTGCAAGATGCTGCGTGCGGCTTTCAAAACTAAGCACTATAAGAGCCACACTCCTAGACGATCGGTCTAGAAGCGAAAAAATACGCCTATTTACGGAGAAAAACAAATGACAAAGATGCAGAAGTGTAGACCGAGAGAACGACGAGGCTAATGTGGAATACATCACCGTCCAGATTAACCAGAAGTTAACGGAATCGTATCTACCACTATTGTGTAGTAACATACAACATGCCGATGATCTGTGTACCCGTTCTAAACAAATAGCGTATACGGCGAAATACGTTATTTGTTCGAGAAAGTGAAGTACTGATGGTCGATAACGCGTAGCTTCCTGCGAGAGGTCGTGTTTCCCGTTCCATACAACGGATGCATGTCTCACGTGACACTTTGCGCCCAGAAATGAGTCGGTGTTTGCCTATTGTCTCATGGAAGCGTCACAGGGCTATGACTTTAATGACTAACTAAAACGGCGGTGTTTAGATATCTGCATTGTAGCTTGCAGTATGATTTCTGTCTGCAATCTTTCATAGCTTTTACTTGAAGCGTCGGTGTAGCCTAAATCAGGAATTATACGTGAGTAGAAGAGAAAACCCCTCATAGGGATTGTCAGACATCTTCTTTATGCATGTGAAGATAGATGGTTCGCCTAGTATGTCCATAACGTGAGTGTTTAGTGTGTATGGGTCGACGTCTTCAATGATGCAAAGAATTTCGGCTTGTAAAGACTGCAGCTTGTTCTGGTGTGAGCTAGCTGACACAGACCATACTTCCGATCCGTAAAGGACTGTTGGTGGGCTGACACTCCTGTACAACCTTAACGCCGTGCCTGTTGACGGCCCCCACCTTTTAGCAGCGAATATAGTTGGTAAAAAGTAGCGCAACCCTTACTTCTTGCCCTATTAATCTGCTTTGTGAATGTCAGGTGCCTGTCGAGCTGTAGAATCTCAGAATGTTTTCGAAAGGTATGTAAAAGTCATCAGAGTATCCAAATCATTCTTGGTTTACGCTCCGAATACTGAACGTGGCATTAGGTTCATTTAACTGGATGTTTCGAATGTTCAACTATCTAGCTGATCATTGTCGTTAACTTTTGCTCTAGTTTCTTTTTATTTTTCTGTAAATGACTGAAGTAGATAAGAATGTAACATTACTTGTAAACTTATGCTTTATTATCTCATACCTGCCCTACCTTGCTTCATTCAGTGGCCCTAGCCGTATCATAGAATTATGATTATATTTTTGGGCCAAATACAACTGAGATAGCGCTGAGTGCGCATTGGACCCCTGCTGTGATTTAGCTGAAATCATTCGACACGATGCTACGTTTGCACATTTGATCCAGCAGGTATACATTGGTCATGATAGTACATGCAAAGGAAATTGTTGAAAGTATCTGTAACAATGAGTTCTGTCATCTTCGAATAAGTAATTAAATCGCTTATCAGTGCCGTTCACTGAAGAATTTATTGAAAGAGACATTGATTTTCACATGAATTTCCAAACAAGAAAAGATAGCTGACGTCATTGGATAGGACCGTTTTTCCGTCTAAGCTCTTGATATTCATATGGCTGCTTCTCTTCTCCCCATATGAAAAGTAGAATTTGAAAATTTGCTATTCACCACGTGTTTCAGTTTCAATTTGCAGCAGTTTATCTTTTCGCAAATTTTGGATCGCCGAAGATCCTCCAGGTACTTAAACAGGTTGGTTGTACACGGCACGAGGCACTGGACAAGCTGTTTCGTAAGGTCGAGAAGCATGCTTGGTGTGTGTGTGTGTGTGTGTGTGTGTGTGTGTGTGTGTGCCCTCCCTAATCGGCGGAGAGCTGCCGCCGGACAGCGCTGCACTTGCCGAAGCCTCAGCTGCGCCACCAGCCCGAGGCGGCGGCTCCGATGCCGGAGGCCGTGGTGGGGGCAGCAGTGAGGGGCTGGGCCGAGTCAGCCAGCCGCGCCGGCCGGCCGCCCTAATGAGATTAGACGGCCGGCTCAGGCCAGCCTGCTGGAATCTCTGCCGCCGCTCGGGCCTACACACACGACCTGCTCATGCTTCGCCTCTTGACTTTCCCCTCGTTCCCCCTCCCCCGCCCCCCGACCCCCCCTCCCACAACCATTGCAACACCTCTAGCCAACACCACAGAGCATAGGATTACGAACAGACGGGGTCAAATGCGTCTGACAATTCTCGACAGCACGCGCTTGACGCACGTGGCTGGGCATTTTACACCAACGTTATAGTCATAGTGCGTTACTACTTCTCATTATTCTTAGCGTGTGGTAGCCATCGCGAAAGACGGAAAGTGTTGAGAAATAAATTAGTTCATTTCTGTCGAGATGAAAAACCGAAAGGTCTGCTACGTTTTAAAAACTGTAAAAATAGGATATCTCTGGTTGAAAGAGAGGACATTGTAGCAAGGCGTGCACACCTTACAACTATGAGAGAAAGCGAGAAAGGTGTGAGGAAACGTAAAGCTGCGATCCGAATCCCAATTCCAGCCATTAAACTGTAAAACAAGAGGTTAATATCGTACGCTTCTCTCTAGAAGAATGTATTTACAGCAATCGCATTACACGTTCGCTTCGTTATTAGACAGTAACATGTTTTACTTTATTTTATTCTTCCAGTCTTACTTATATTTCCCTGTAGAATATATTAAAGATGGAAGAAGCGTTGTCGCCTACTCGCACGGCTTCGTTGTTCGACAGTAAACCAAATTTTACCTTCCTCTTATTCATTTCGATTGTCTTTCTGTAGACATGTGTGAACATAATGTATGTTTGCTGCACTCATATCAAGTAGAGTTCGTTTATGCGTCATTCGAAATAACCAATAGCAGACCAGTTTGCAACATGTTTAGCTGAAACGGCAGTTCTAAAGTGAACAGGTTATGCAGAAATGAGCGAATAAATTCAATATATCAAGGCAACGGTTCGAAGAAAATCGTGAAAATAACATCGTGAACAAAGTAATATAGGTAACATTGTATGCTGAAACCAGGCAGCATAGACTGAGAAAAACATACAGTCAGTGGAAAAAATGAAATTTTCTTACCGAATAGTTTCATCAAAATCGGATGCGAAAGACTGCGTAGCGGAGAACAGGCGTGAATCCCAGAAGAGTGGTTTTTACTTTTTTACGGGGAAACAAAAAGTTCTGCTAAGAAACTAACTACAGAGACGGACATGGCTTTGCTTTATCTACGTAAAACAATCTTCTATAGGCAAATCGGATGACTTGAAATATCACTCCTCGTGTATCGTGCAATACGAATTGCTTGGAGCGACCAACACGTCAGGTGTTGTGGGTACCTAGCGGGAGGGGGAAGTGTGACACATATCGGGTGGACCCAGGGCCCCTGTATTTACTTTTCTGCTCTGTGGCCAACACCCCATTTTCATCATCGTTTACTCATTACGATTTTCATCTCCTTGCTTCATGTGAATGAATGGGCTTTTAAGCTGCGTTCACAGGAGCGTCAACCATGACGCCATCCGTCGCGGCGTAAATCTACATCTACGAGAGCGTGCTGAAAAGTGATGCCCCCGAAATTTTTTGTCAAAAAACTCTAAAGGCATTTAAATAAAACAAAAATTACTAACATTCTACATCTTTACTCTTCAGAAATGAGAACGGAGAGAAATATAACAACGGAGCCGGCTGGTGTGGCCCAGCGGCTCTAGGCGATGCGGTCTGCAACCGCGTGACCGCTACGGTCGCAGGTTCGAAACCTGCCTCGGGCATGGAGGTGGGAGACTACCTTAGGTTGGTTAGGTTTAAGTAGTTCAGAGTTCTAGGGGACTGATGACCTCAGATATTAAGTCCCATAGTGCTCAGAGCCATTTGAACCATAACAACAGAACTGGTGTCACAACAGAACTGGTGTCACAACATAGACAGCTAAATAACATATGACGGACGGAGCAAGGAGAGAAATAAGCAGACTAGCACTGGCGAAAGGGACACTCCTGGCCAAGAGAGATCCACAAGTATGAAACATAGATCTTAATTTGAGGAAGAAATTTCTGAGAATGTACATTTGAAGCACAGCACTGCATGGTAGTGAAACATCGACTGTGGGAAGACCGAGACAGTAGAGAAGTGAATCATTTGAGATGTGATGCTACGGAAGAATGCTGGAAAGTAGGTAGGCTGATAAGATAGAGGAATGAGGAGGTTTTCCGCAGAATCGACAAGGGAAGGAATATGTGGAAAACACTGGCAAAAATGATTTGTTAAGACATCAGGGAGTAGCTTCCGTGGCACCATATGGAACTATAGAGGGTAAAAAGTGTAGAACAAGTCAGAGATTGTACTCCATCCAGCAAATAAGTGAGGACTTTGGTTTGCAAGTGGTACTCTTAGATGAACCAATCAGAAGAGTGATGACTAAAAAAAAGTCAGTTCTATATATTCATTTCTCTACATAGGCACTCTTCCATGTCTCTTCCAACGAGAGACGAGTTTGTTGACACCATCGCTGTATAATGATTGACTATGTTGATGGTGCCACAATCTCAACTCTTTTACATTGTTTCATCTCTCTCTACATCTACACAGATGTTCCGCAAGCCATCGCACGTTGCATGGCGGAGGGTACCCTGTGCCACTACTTGTCGTTTACTTTCCTGCTCCACTCACAAATAGAGCGAGGGAAAAACGACTGGCTGTATGTCTCCGTATGAGCTCTAATTTCTCGTATCTGATCTTCGTGGTCTTTAAGCACAATGTATGTTGACGGCAGTAGAATCGTCCAGCAATCACGTTCAAATGCCGTTTCTCTGATTTTCGCAATAGTATTTCTCGAAAAGAAAGTCCCCTCCCCTCCAGGGATTCCCATTTGAGATCCCTAAGCATCTCTATAACACTTACGTGTTGCTCGAACCTATACGTAACAAATATAGCATCCCGTTTCTGAACTGCCATGTTTTCCTTGATGAGACATCTCTAAAGGGGTCATGATTTTGGCTTTAGAGTATTCTGATCTTTAATCGACAGCAATACACATGGGCAAAGCTTTGAAATTGTGGTGCAGACCCTTATCATACCGAAAATCACAGCCGATCATTTCACATTTATGTCCGATTTTCTTTCCTATATAATTTTAACCCGGTAACACACAGATTTTCAAAATTCAAACACGTTTGGAACTGTAACACGGATTGAACTAATCGGGAAGACACCAACAGAGTATTCATATGACGTATATTTACACGTAACACAGACTAGTATGTCTGGTTTGGTATTCTAAAGACTAATCAAACGCTAATCGACTGCCTTTTCAATAGCATTTTGTATATGAAGCACAATGCTGCCACTATCGATTGTTCTACTGCTTTCCAGTATTGTGGAATACTGACCCTGAAGGTTTTCCAAGAGATAGTGATGTTAAAGGATATCGCAGATTAATTTATTTTCTGGACAAAATCTTCGTTCACAACACACAAATGCACACAGTAGCAACATTGACGCTGTCCTTGTAGATTAAACAGTCCACGATGAAAGCGCAATCATGATTAATAACATGCTTCGTAAACAATTCACTCCCCATCGAGTTCGCAAGACATTCTACATTAGAAGTGATCGCGACTTAGCGTAGGAACAGTCACAAGAATACTCCGAAGACGAAGTCCATTTAACAACAAGCCATCGATAGCTACGGCTGTAGACGAGGGGTAAGCTTGGTACCGTCGCCCGGAGGAGAGGAGAAACGAGCTGTAAGTGGACTGCAGTAGAGGGCGCATTCATAAAATATTAAAATGTCTAGGCTTCTGGGTACGGAGCGATTCAACGTGAAACGAGCACTTACAATTTATCGCAGATAAGGCAGATGCCAGATAAATTCGTTGGAAGAATCCGCAAGAAAAGTAGCCCATTTACTGAGAAGGTACATCACAGAACCCTTTTTCGATTAGTACTTGAATGTTGCTCGTCAGTCTAGTATCAGTATACCAAATAGGACTGATAGAGGAAAGAAAGAAGATCCCGAAGATTCATTCACTAAGCGCCAAAGCGTCACAGAAACGTCCAGCCATTTCCAGCGGCAGACGCTGCAAAATGCACGTTCTGCGTCGAGGTGTAGCGTATTCTTGAAGTTCCGAGAGCATGCGTCCCTAGAAGAGACAACCAATAAACTGCTTTCTCCTAGCATACCTAACGAATATACCGTGAAGGTAAAAATGAGAGATATGGCGCTCGCACGAAGGGATATCAACAATCGTTCCTCCCGCAAACCAAAAAAATGGCTCTCAGCACTATGCGACTTAACTACTGAGGTCATCAGTCGCCTAGAACTTTGAAGTACTTAAACCTAACTAACCTAAGGACGTCACACACATCCATGCCAGAGACAGGATTCGAACCTGCGACCGTAGTGGGCACGCGGTTCCAGGACGGGACCAACGACGACTGAAGAGGGTCATTAAACGTCACAGAAGTGCCACCCTTCCGCAAATAGCTGCAGATTTCTGTGCTGGGCCATCAAAAAGTGTCAGCGTGCGAACCATTCAACGAAACGCCATCGATATGGGCTTTCGGAGCCGAAGGCCCACTCGTTTACCCTTGACGACTGCACGACACAAAGCTTTGCGCCTCGCCTGGGCCCGTCAGCATCGATATTGGACTGTTGATGACAGGAAAAATGTTGCCTGGCGGGACGAGTCCCGTTTTAAATCGTATCGAGCGGATGGACTTGTACGGGTTTAGAGAAAACTTCATGAATCCATGGACCCTGCATATCAGCAGGGGACTTTTAAAGCTATTGGAGTCTCTGTAATGGTGTGGAGCGTGTTTAGCTGGAGTGATATGGGACACCTGATACCTCTAGATACGACTCAGACAGGTGACACGGACGTAATCACCCTGTCTGATCACCTCCACCCATTCACGTCCACTGTGAATTCCGACGGACTTGGGCAATTTCAGCATATCCAGAATTGCTACAGAGTGGGTCCAGGAACACTCTTCTGAGTTTAAACACTTCTGCTGATCACCGAATTCCCCAGACACGAAGAGTATTGAGCATATCTGGTACGCCTTGCAACGTGCTGTTCAGAAGAGATCTGCACCCCCTCGTACTCTTACGGAATTATGGACGGCCCTGCAAGACTCATGGTGCCGCTTCCCTCCAGCACTACTTCCGACATTAGTCGAGTCCATGCAACGTTGTGTTGCGGCTTTTCTGCGTGCTCGCGGGGGCCCTACACGATATTAGGGAGGTGCACCAGTTTCTTTGGCTCTTCAGTGGATGTGGTACCAATATGTCGATTGTTCAATCCCTTTGGCCAAGATAATTACAGACTTCCTTAACACAATGTGTAGATCGTTAGGGCCACTAAATGGCCTGTATGTCAACAAGGCCTAACGCCTCTGCGCGTTTATCTGTGGAGGAAATGGAAAAATAGATGTACAAGGAAACGTCAATGACTCACAAAGACGTGGAATGCCGTACAACGCTGGCTTGTGCTCAGCAAGTCGACTATCCGGAATCGTTGTATGTCATGTGTCGATGCTCAAACTCAACATTTTGAGAGGGTGATACGACAGTCATAATCATGACCATACAACCTGCACCGCAGGGCCACACCGGCCGGCCCCGCAAACCATCCAGAGTGTAACAGGAAAGGGGGAAGTGACCGTAGTGCGCAAAATACCCTCCGCCACACACTATGAGGTTCTGGCAGAGTACATGTGTAGATTTAGATAAAGGGCAAGACATCTAAAGCACCCAGGACTGAGACTTCAGCATTATATGCGACGAACTATCTAAATTAATAACAAGGGTAAGAGAGCCATACACCGCCGTCCCGGTGCCGTACAGCACCAGATCCAAGCAAATACGTTAACTTCTATACGATATGCGTGTTAAGCTACAATGGCAGGTTATGCAAATTTAAGTGACTTTCAGTGTGGTATTATAGTCGGCGCACAAGCGATGGGCACAGCATCTCCGAGGTAGCGATGAAGTGGCGATTTTCCCGCACGACCATTTCACGAATGTACCGTGAACATCAGGAATACGGTAAAACTTCAGATCTCCGACATCGCTGAGGCCGGAGAAAAATCCTGCAAGGACGGGACCAACGACGACTGAAGAGGGTCATTAAACGTCACAGAAGTGCCACCCTTCCGCAAATAGCTGCAGATTTCTGTGCTGGGCCATCAAAAAGTGTCAGCGTGCGAACCATTCAACGAAACGCCATCGATATGGGCTTTCGGAGCCGAAGGCCCACTCGTTTACCCTTGACGACTGCACGACACAAAGCTTTGCGCCTCGCCTGGGCCCGTCAGCATCGATATTGGACTGTTGATGACAGGAAAAATGTTGCCTGGCGGGACGAGTCCCGTTTTAAATCGTATCGAGCGGATGGACTTGTACGGGTTTAGAGAAAACTTCATGAATCCATGGACCCTGCATATCAGCAGGGGACTTTTAAAGCTATTGGAGTCTCTGTAATGGTGTGGAGCGTGTTTAGCTGGAGTGATATGGGACACCTGATACCTCTAGATACGACTCAGACAGGTGACACGGACGTAATCACCCTGTCTGATCACCTCCACCCATTCACGTCCACTGTGAATTCCGACGGACTTGGGCAATTTCAGCATATCCAGAATTGCTACAGAGTGGGTCCAGGAACACTCTTCTGAGTTTAAACACTTCTGCTGATCACCGAATTCCCCAGACACGAAGAGTATTGAGCATATCTGGTACGCCTTGCAACGTGCTGTTCAGAAGAGATCTGCACCCCCTCGTACTCTTACGGAATTATGGACGGCCCTGCAAGACTCATGGTGCCGCTTCCCTCCAGCACTACTTCCGACATTAGTCGAGTCCATGCAACGTTGTGTTGCGGCTTTTCTGCGTGCTCGCGGGGGCCCTACACGATATTAGGGAGGTGCACCAGTTTCTTTGGCTCTTCAGTGGATGTGGTACCAATATGTCGATTGTTCAATCCCTTTGGCCAAGATAATTACAGACTTCCTTAACACAATGTGTAGATCGTTAGGGCCACTAAATGGCCTGTATGTCAACAAGGCCTAACGCCTCTGCGCGTTTATCTGTGGAGGAAATGGAAAAATAGATGTACAAGGAAACGTCAATGACTCACAAAGACGTGGAATGCCGTACAACGCTGGCTTGTGCTCAGCAAGTCGACTATCCGGAATCGTTGTATGTCATGTGTCGATGCTCAAACTCAACATTTTGAGAGGGTGATACGACAGTCATAATCATGACCATACAACCTGCATCGCAGCTGGTATTTGCTTACTTCTGTTGGAGCCGAACAGACTTTTTTGAGATCTTTATCTTCATGGTGTAGCAGTCGTTTGCGGCACTCTCTTTGCTGTTTGATCAAACTTTTACACAGCAATAATTTTTGATGGAGTGTGCCTCAGTACCACTGACGTGCACAGCGATTCAGTCTTTAAAATTTGTAGAATTGGTAAGAGTAGTTTATCACGGGTTTCGATCTATGTGATCATTATCAGATGTGTGTCCTTCCTCATTTCGTATATATAAATTAGCGTAAGATGACTTGTTTTTACAATAGCTTTATTACGTGTTTACATCATCTTCATACTGCATCTTTGTTGGCTGTTTGTTCTTATGTCTCGTTTACTAGGTTAGAAAGACAAACTCATCGAATGATGATCACACAGATCGATAAAATAAAGACAATTTTGTAATCAGAAACTGTTTTGTAGTCTAAAAAAAATTTTGGGTGCGTATAAGAAATTACCAACTCACGCTGATACATTTGTTCCAGGTATATAAATTCTGGCGTCCTTTAATAGTTGCCTCACTTTGTGTAAGCTCCAACGAACAATCTGATGAACGGTGGTTGTGTTTTGGAAAGCTCATTCTTACTACTAACATAGATACCCCATCTTGCAAATTCTTCATGCACCAACCAACGTATCTTCACCGGGTCCAGTGGACACAACGGGTTTATTTGTCCAAACTAGCAGAAATAATACACGTAGAGTGTTATTTTGTGGATATCTTGTTTGTATAAACAAACAAACAAGTTTTAGCTAGTAATAGCGAATATTCTGTTCAAGACTAATAAGAGGAGGAGGTATACTAGGAAAAGGCCAGGTGATACGGGAAGATTTCAGTTAGATCACATCAAGGCGACACAGAGATGCCGAAATCAGATCCTGGATTTAAAATATAAATTAGCGTAAGATGACTTGTTTTTACAATAGCTTTATTACGTGTTTACATCATCTTTATACTGCATCTTTGTTGGCTGTTTGTTCTTATGTCTCGTACCCAGGAGAAGATATAGACTCAGATCACAATATTGCAGTGATGAAGAGTAGGCTGAAGTTTAAGACATTCGTCAGGAAGAATCAATACGCAAAGGAGTGGGATGCGGAAGTACTAAGGGATGGCCGGCCGTGCGGTTTTAGGCGCTGCAGTCTGGAACCGCGAGACCGCTACGGTCGCGCGGTTCGAATCCTGCCTCGGGCATGGCTGTGTGTGATGTCCTTAGGTTAGTTAGGTTTAACTAGTTCTAAGTTCTAGGGGACTAATGACCTCAGCAGTTGAGTCCCATAGTGCTCAGAGCCATTTGAACCATTTGAACTAAGGGATGACGAGGTACGGTTGAAGTTCTCTAAGGCTATAGATGCAGCAATACGGAATAGTTCAGTAGGCAGTACAGTTGAAGGGGAATGGACATCCCTAAAAAAGGGCCATCACAGAAGTCAGGAAGGAAAACATAGGTACAAAGAAGGTAATTGGGAAGAAACCATGGGTAACAGAAGAAATACTTCAATTGATCGACGACAGGAGGAAATACAAAAATGTTCCGGTAAACTAAAGAACAGATAAAGAGAAGTCGCTGAGGAATGAAATAATTAGGAAGTGCAAGGGGAGCTAAGATGAAATGGCTGCAGGTAAAATGTGAAGACATCGAAAAAGAAATGATTGTCGGAAGGACAGACTCCGCATAAAGGAAAGTCAAAACAACTTTTGGTGACTTTAAAGCAAAGGTGATAACATTAAGAGTACAGCGGGAATTCCACTGTTAAATGCAGAGGGGAGAGCGGATAGGTGGAAAGAATACATGGCTCATGTGATAGAAGAAGAAACAGGAGTCGATTTAGAAGAGTTAGGGGATCCAGTATTAGAATCAGAACTTAAAAGAACCTTGGAGGATTTAAGACCAATTAATGCAGAAAGGATAGATAACATTTCATCAGAATTTCTAAAATCATTGGGGCTTGTGGCAACAAAACGACAATTCACGTTGGTGTGTAGAATGCATGAGTCTTGCTACATACTATCTGACTTTAGGAAAAACATTATCCACACAATTCTGAAGACGGCAAGAGCTGAAAAGTGTGATAATTATCACACAATGAGGTTAACAGCTAATGCATCGAAGTTGCTTACAAGAATATTATACAGACTAATGGAAAAGAAAACTGAGGATGCGCTAGATGACAATCAGTTTGGCTTTAGGGAAGGTAAAGGCACGAGAGTGGCAATTCTGACGTTGCGGTTAAAAATGGAAGCCAGACTAAATAAAAATCAAGGCACGTTCATAGGATTTGTTGACCTAGAAAAAGCGTTCGACAAGTAAAATGTTGCAAGATGTTTGAAATTTTGAAAAAGTTATAGGGGAGTTTGGTCATATATGATATGTACAACAGCTAAGAGGTAATAATAAGAGTAGACTACCAAGAACGATGTGTTCGTATTAAAAAGAGTGTGAGACAAGGATATAACCTTTCGTCCCTACTATTCAATCTGTACATCGAGGAAGCAATTATCGAAATAAAAGGAAGGTTCAGGAGTGGAATTAAAATTGAAAGTGAAAGGGTATCAGTGATACAATTCGCTGATGACATTGCTATCCTGAATGAAAGTGAAGAAGAATTACGTGATCTGCTGAACTGAATGAACAGTCTAATGTGTTCAGAGTATGCATTGAGAGTAAATCGAAGAAAGAAGAAGGTAATGAAAAGTAGTAGAAATGATGACAGCGAGAAACTTAACATCAGGACTGATGGTCACGAAGTAGATAAAGTTAAGGAATTCTGCTACCTTGGCAGTAAAATAACAAATGACGGACGGAGTAAGGAGGACAGCAAAAGTAGACTAGCAATGGCAAAAAGGGCATTCCTGGTCAAGAGAAGTGTACTAATACCAAATATTAGTCTTAATTTGAGGAAGAAATTTCTGAGAATGTACGTCTGGAGTACAGCATTGTATGGTATGGTAGTGAAACATTGATTGCGGGAAAACCGGAACTGAAAAGAATCGAAGCATTTCAGATGTGGTGCTACATATCAATGTTGACCATTA
Organism: Schistocerca serialis cubense; assembly: GCF_023864345.2. Lineage (NCBI taxonomy): Eukaryota > Metazoa > Arthropoda > Insecta > Orthoptera > Acrididae > Schistocerca > Schistocerca serialis. The sequence continues at coordinate 286,941,789 of NC_064644.1, read as the reverse complement.
GGTTGACTGATAAGGTAAGGAATGAGGAGGTTCTGGTGAAAAATCGGTGAGGAAAGGAGTATGTTGAAAACACTGATAAGGAGCAGAAACGGGATGAAATGAGATCTGTTAAGACATGAGGGAATGACTTCCATGGTACTAGAGGGAGCTCCAGAGGGCAAAAACTGTAGAGGATGACAGAGACTGGAATACATCCACAAAATAATTGAGCACGTAGGTTGCAAGTTCTAATCTGAGATGAAGAGGTTAGCACACGAACACGTGGCGGGCCGCATCAAACCTGTCAGAAGACTGATGACAAATAAATAAATAAATGTAGAACAGCCTATATCAGGCCATTTTTGTATATTGCAAATAGAAAATGTATCTCAAAGTAGTAAATTAGCTCCGAGAAATCAGAAACGAAATAAAGGTCATGCAAATCGAAGCCTATGAAATCACTCACACAGATACTTTCGAAACAAGATTTTAGAATCACATGTTCTACTGTGTTTGTTGTTGTAAGACATAAAGTTGCGTTTTATGCAATGTTTGTAAACATTACGAGTACAATATGTTTATGTTTAAGTGCTGTATAATATATATTAAATCTACGTGATGGATATTGTTAATTCGTCAGTTACAGAGTTCTTTGGGGAATAGAATTCTATATATTTTTAAGACAAATTACATAACGTGTGGGACGTTAATCCATACTTCTTCAGACATGCACCATCTTGTGTCTTGAAATGGAAGGTATTCTACCATGAAACGCGTGATATTTGCAAATGAACTGAGTTTGCCCAAGTCTTAACAACTTTCCCTCCATTGAATTTGGGAACTACGAGTATGTTAGTTGCCGGTGGCTTCTATTTCAGTATATTTTTAATTGTTAACTGATTTTTGATAATACTTCTTCTTGATTTGGTATCTCAAACTGCTTACTGGAGTGTAGTGCAGTAATAAAGTAACACCTACAGCTATTAAATACATTACTGACAAGATATTCTCGATTAACCCATTTTCAGATTTGAATAGAAGACTTGTTCCTAGGAACCATATTAGAACTTGTAACACTTTTTCACACTCGGAAAAACGTAACTTCCCCACAGCAGTTTTTGTAGTTCCAGAAAAAGACTGCAGCTCTCATAAAGTGAATGCTATGATTTAAAAATGGAATAATAAAATATATAAAACTTCTGTTAAAAGGTAGAACCAAAAGCCTAAAAATGTGTTGCAAGGTACAACAACCTCCCAAGCCACATGCCGTTTCCTGTTCTTATGGATATTATGATGCCGTTTTTGGTCATAAAGAAACTTTAAACTGGCGCTTGGTGCCGCAAGGAAAGAGATATAGTCAGAATAAACTTTTCGTGAGATTTTAATCCTGTTATTGACATTTCTGCAAGACCCAGATCAGAGAACACGCGAGAACGCAGAGCTTTTTCATACGTTGATGTAACGCCTTCCCTTTAGAAGCGGAGGCGCCCTCTAAATTCGTCTGATTTTCCGCAAGTGTCAGCGCTGTGATCACATTTGGGTTGGGCCGTCTTGGGTGAGCCATTACCCGCCGCTGAGGTGCGACCGTGGGGGAGGAAGCGGGGCTGATCATGAGATCCCCAGGACCCGGTAATCCGGCGCCGAACGTGATCTGAATGGGCCTCCAGCGGCACTGTTTGTGTAATTTCGATTAAGGTTCTCTTTACGGATTCAGCGGGACGGGCTATAGAAAAAAAGCCCCACCTCTCAGGATTTCATCACGTTCCAGAGACCCGGAGAACAGAACGTAAACCTTCGGAGTAATAGAGGCCTCCGGTTTACTACTGCGACTCTGAATCTGCGGTTAAGTCCAACTGATTATTAAATTCCCCCAACGTTTTCCACAAGTACTTCGTTAGTTACGGACAAGTTCTTTGTCTTCCGCAAGGCAAGATAAGACATTGCCGTTCTATTTATATGCTGCACAGCAATATTCCATCATTTTTCGAGTGTGTACCCAGATTCTAGTATTTCTTCCTCGGATGTTACGGCCGTCAGCCGTGCAGCTACCTTCAACGTGACTCGCGAATAGAATTACAAGCACTTCATATTATACTATGACACAATTCCTTGTTGTCAGATATAAAGACAGTCAACTACTAGAGTGTCGTCCATAGATAAGATTTCATGCATCTTATAATGGAACACAGCGAGCGGTGAGTCAGCAGATTCATAGTTCTCACGAATTATGTGAGTAATTATTAAAATGAATGACATATATTGTAAAGCTAGGCAGCAAAGACTCACCAATATAATTCCTCTGCAAGTGTAAACGTGTAATGAGTGGTTTTAATGACTTGTCCAGATGGGAATCGTCCTCCAGATGTGAGTCCTGTGCGCTAATCACTGCGCATTTCTCTCGACATATTCACTATTTCTGTTGGTTGGCAACTGTACTATCTTCTAAGCATTTTTTTCTTTTTGTCATCAGTCTTCTGGCTTGTTTGAAGCGGCCTGGCACAAAATCTTCCGCAGCGCCAACCTCTTCATCTCAAAGTAGCAATCGTACCGTAATTCCCCAGGTATTTGCAGCATGTACTCAAGTCTCTGGCTTTCCCTATAGTTTCCACACCATACACTTCACTCTAGTACCATGGAGGTTATTCGAGAATCCCAAATGTCTTAATATTTATCCCATCATTCTTTTTCTCAGTGTTTCCCAAACGTATTTTCCTATTTTTTCGCCGATTCGGCGGAGGATACCCTCATTCCTTACTTCATCAGTCCACCTCATTTTTCAGTATTCATCTCTAGCACTACATCTGAAACACTTTGGTTCTCTTCCGGTTTTCACACAGTCCATGGTTCACTACCACACAACGCTGTGCTCCAGAGGTAAAATCTCAGAAATTTCTTTCTCAAATTAAAGCCTACATTTGATACCAGACGATCTCTCTTGGCCAGCAATATGTTTATTGGACAGTTAATTCCATTCGAAAGATCCAGTAATTCATCTTAACATTCACTCACGATTATCATGTCATCAGCGATTCTTATTCATCCTGAACTGAAATAAAATCATAATAAATATAATTCCAAACACAAAATTTAATATTCAAGCAATAGAAATTAAAACATGAACATCAGCTCTCTTTTTTTCTGTCATAGCTTCTTTGATGTATAGACTGCAGAGGAGACGGAAAAATGGTTCCTTGTTTTACACATGTTTTAGTACAAGCTCTACGTTTGTGGTCATCCAGTCTCATTGATTCTTTTTCGTTCTTGTTCATATTGTATATTACCAGTCTCCCTATAGCTTACTCCTGTTTCTCTCAGAATATTGAACATGTTTTCATGTCAGTCTAGATCGCCCCCAGAGTGGAATAATGTCAATGGCAAGAGTGTTTTGTGTCAAGTTCAATTTATGGTTGAAAAATAAATGATATATAACACAAATGATGCCACGTATTATGTTTTGACACATCCTAAGGGTAAGAATTACTTAGGCGTTATTAAAATCACTGATTAATCTAAACTAAGATAACCACTGAAACATTTTATCTGAATATTAGTTACTATAATCTTTATTGTTCAAAGAAACATGCACACCATAACTCTCCTCGTTATACGGCAAACACGTAACTAATTAAATGAAACGAAATTTAGTGGGTACACTTTACATCACGTTTATATACCTGCTTATTTAGAAAGGTACCACCGGAGAACAGATTATGAGACTCTTGCTTTGTGCATGTAGATCATACTTAGCTTTCCAGTCACTAACTCCATAAGGTAATCTCTCCTTTTTTCTCTGACGATTTGACTTTCGTAGCGATAATCTTCTGTTGTAAAGATACTGCACAGCAGCATTCATATCTTGCTCTTCTGAAACGTAAAGATCTTTTTTGTCTTTTCAGTATTCCTCGAATTTTAATAAAAATCAGTTTGCCGATTCTATTTTCCAGTGATGCCGTCTGCTTGTTCCCAGTAGCGAAGGTTTCGAGAAAAATTGTTCTCTGCAGTTATTCGTAGACCTAATAGTTCAGAAGTGCTTCTCTCTTTTATGCCAGGATTATGCAAAGTCCTCTCGTTAAAGTTTTGAAATGATTTTTTCCTTTCTTCCTTATGTGCGTTTTACTATTTTCTATACGAATTCGAAATATTTCTGCAACGCGGAATACAGTTGTATGTTCTCATTTCGGAATATTGCAGACTAGCCGATCACTGTATACGACGTTTCCGCAATGAGGACATTACGCAGATGTATCAGTTCGAGAGATGGAGTCTGGTTCAGAAACGAAGAAATCAAAAACTATAAGTGAAAATGAGAAACATTCAAATTTGCTATTCGTCTGCGGACTGTGATTAAAATCTATATGGTGACGTAATTGTGACTATTTATCTACATAATTCGTACAGGATTCTACAGAGGAACTACACTTCGTTCATACAGACTATATATCATAAGAATTTGTCGAATGTCAATCCAATCCACAAATTAAGATAAAAATTAAAATGACATTTGTTAAATGACCCAAACACATTATTTTCATTTTAGCGTACATTGACGAGCCAAAATAATATGATCGCCTGCTTAATTGCTTGTTTGTCCGTCTTTGGATCGAAACGCACGACTTATTTTGCGTATCAGTGATCCGACAGTTTGTTGGTAGGTTTGTGAATGTATGTCGCATTACATGTCTACGCGCAGGTCACGTAATTCGCGTAACTAACGGGTCGCTTATTTTCGTACGTGATGATGGCACCCGATAGCGACCCAGATAGGTTCAATTGGATTTACGTCAGGCGAATTTGGTCGCCGAGACAACAACGTGGGTTCATTACAAGGCTCCTGAAACCACCGTAGCACGGTTCTTGCTCCGAGACACGAACAATTGTACTGTTGAAAGATGACATAGTCGTCGGGCAAGACCTCGAGCATGAAATGGTGCAGGTGGTTCGCAGCGTGTCTTCGATTACTACCACAGGTCTCATGCAAGGGCAGGGGAAAGTCTCCCATGGCTAATACGGGTCCCACTAGCCTGCGCCAGTGCGCCGCTGCACGGTTCCAAGCCGCTGTTCACTTCGATGGCGATGTTTGTGGAGACGACCATTGCCTTGTGAAGGAAAAAAAGTGAATCACCCGAAGATCTGATGCGTTTCCATTGATCGATGGTCGAATCCTGATGGTCACGTCCCTAGTGCAATTGTAACTGGGGAAGTCGATGAGTCAACATGTGAACACGTAGGGATGGTCTGATGCGGATCTCCACGTTCAAAAATATATCATAAACGGTGTGCTCCGAAACACTTGTGGGTGCACCAGCGTTGTGTTCATTCGTCAGAGATGCCACAGACCACAATCTATTCTACTTTATACATACTTGGCTGAATATAAACTTAATCATTATGGTCGGCGATTTTTTGCAGCTATTTTTTCCGGATTATCAAATACTGTGTAGTTACTGCACTTAATGAGCCAGAGATATGAATTAAGTAGAGACAATTGAAGGAGGTTCCACTGCTTTAACGCAGATATGAGATTGCCTTAGAAAATATTGTCGTATCCATTCGAGCAACCTCAGTGTTGCTCAAACAACTGTACAAATCACGATAAATCTTGCTAGATCCTCTCCACAGCTGTCTTGTACATATGTTTTACATACCTTCGAAAGTAAGAAATCTAATGTGCTCATATTAGGTGAATCAGTCAGCAGGTCTCATGGACGTTCTTTTCCAGTAATTCCACCTGCGTACGTCTGGCGCAGAACTTAGGATGGAGAAGCGAAAAGTGAGATTGGGCTCCATCACGTTGGAGTGTAATCTGTCAGTTTCACTGTACTTTTAACTTGCTGGCCGGTAAACAAACATGTCTTCTAATTCCGTTACAGGAAACAGCACCATTTCTTCGGCTGTGTACTTCTACTTGTAAACATTGACGGTTCTCTGACGGAGCTACGGTATACATCAAGGCTGACAATTCCCCAGCCTACACAAAGTGCTATCTGCCTCGCGTCATTTGTGTCCCTTACGCTGTACACCCATGGTTTTGTTTCTTCAACTTAACCTATAATTTTAGAAACCATGGACGTGATAAACTGTTTTCGTTTTTTTTTATTTTGGAAACTTGTGATAAGTTCTATGGGACCAAACTATTGAGGTAATCAGTCCCTACGCTTATACACTACTTACTCTAACTTAAACTAACTTAACACTAAGACAACACACAAACCCATGCCCATGGGAGGACTCGAACCTCCAATGGGGGAGCCGCACAAACCGTGACAAGGCGCTATAGACTGCACGGCTACCCCGCGCGGCTCGTTTTTTATGTTGGCAAGGTAGATCCCATTGCTGGAGCTTTCCCATAACACGAGGCCCGTCGCCCCTGTGATTTACGTATCAAGTATTCTCACTTCAATGACACCGTTTTACTCTTCTCTCTTGTAACACTCCTTTGCTTGGAATACTTGTTAAAAGAACGCAAGGTATACGATCATAATATTAACCATACTGTAATTACTTAAATCTTTATTTGCCAGTTTCGTTAGAGTTGAAAGAATTTTGACTGTGAAATTGTTGCCTAAGTTATGAATGAGTTACCACAGGTCATTTAATGGAGATTGAAATAGACCTTTAGCCATATGATTCTGTCTACTGCCACAGTGTTTAAAAAGTGATATAAAGTACAAAACAGCCACGAAAACAGACAGAGCTAGTATAGAGTGGTTAAAACAGGCAATACAACTCCCCTCACGTAACCTGTGACAGCCTTAAAAATTGCCACCAATCCAATTTGAACAATTTCCTTCGTTGATCGCACGGGTAATAAATTAGTAGTACTTTCAGTACAAATTTTAACATTTCTGTTTAAAATGACAATAAGTTGAAAGTTTCAAAAAAGAAAGTCAGAAAATCTCTGATAAGCACTTATGATCAATACTGACACCGGTTATCGGAACCATGTGCGCAATGTAACTTTACTACTGTGACTCCTTAGCATTTCAGTAATATATGTTGTAAAGTAGCTCTGGATGTGAAATAGTAATAGCACGATTACAACGTTGAAACACATCTGATAATAGTACACAGGAATAGCACACTAACCAAGGCACACATATAGGGTGTTTCAGAAAGACGTTTTAAAAATTTTGAGCGAGGTTCCTTACACCAAAATAAGCAACAAATGGCAAGTAAACAAGGGCTCTACAATGCACACATTAATAGCTAAGAACACTTGTTCACTCCCGATACCGAGAAACACATTTCATCTGCTGCAGGCTCTTTGCCTTCCATATCTTGGGAGGTCGTAGTATGGACCAAAACAAGGAGAAATGTGCAGTAAACATGGGCTCTACAGTGCATACCTTAAGAACTATGAGCACGTCTTCAGTAAAAGAGCTGTGTTTCGCAGTAGCGAAGATGGACAAGTTCTGATAGCTCTTAAGGTATGAACTTACAGTTTATTATCACTAGATCTTTTTTCCTTGTATTCGTTCATACTACGTCCTCCCAAGATATGGAAGGCAAAGAGCCTGCAGCAGGAGAAATGTTTCACTGTATCGAGAATGAACAAGTGTTAATAGAGCTTAAGATATATGTTTCAGAACCCATGTTTATTGGAAAATTTTTACACGACGTTCTGAAAGACGATCTATACATAATGAAACAGTCTTAGTATCTGCAATTAATTAGTTCATTATGTTACCTCAAACTACTTGTTTCTGCATGAAACTGAAATTCATATTTTAGCTCTAAAGAATCAAACTTGCAAAACACGCCATTAGGCTCATAATTTTAAAACTTGTTTTCCGAATTTTTCAAATATAATAAACAGAACAAAATAGATAGAAATCTGAGGATAATTTTTTCAATTCTTGTACTAATTTTACCATACAATGACACAGAAGTTAAAAGTTTCGGACATCTGTATGGGATTTCTCCCAGACAGTACGAATTACGTTAGTTGCACCTAAAGACATACACACATCAAAAAAAGTTTTGTATCACCTCGGTTCCCAGAATTCCTGAAGACAGACGTTGACTGTGGATATTTTTTCAGAGACCCAGTCCCTTTGACTGTTCAGAGATGTCACTAAACCCGCCCAAAGATGCAAACAACCATGCATGAGCAACGCCTATTAGACGGAGGGGGTCCGACAGCCGATCAGTTCCAGTCGTTCCACCAGGAAGGAGGCACACGGCTCGTGTTGTCTGTAGTTGAACCATGCTTAGACGGTCGATACCGCGGTTCGATGGTGTCGGCGTTGTTACTGTGTGCCAGGAAGGGCTCTCAGCAAGAGAACTGACCAGGCGTCTCTGAGTAAACAAAGCGATGCTGTTCGGACGTGGAGGAGATAGAGAGACAGGAACTGTCAATGAAATGCCTCGCTCAGGCCGCCCAAGAGCTACAACTGCAGTGGATGACCGCTACCTACGGTTTATGGCTCGGAGGAACCGTGACAGCAATGCCTCCATGTTGAATAATGCTTTACGTTCAACAACATCACGTCCTGTTGCGACTCAAACTGTGCGGAATAGGCTACATCATGCGCAGCTTCGCTCCCAACGTCCATGGCGAGGTCCATCTTTGCAACCACGACACCATGCATCGCGGTACAGATCGTCTCAACATCATGCCGATTGGACCGCTCTGGACTGGCATCACGTTCTCTTCACCGATGAGTGTCGCATATGCTTCAACCAGACAATCGTCGGAGACGTGTTTGGAGGCAACCCGGTCAGGCTGATGGCCTCATGGCCAGCGAGTGCAGCAAGGTGGAGGTTGCGTGCTGTTTTGGGGTGTCATTATGAGGGGTCGACGTATGCCGCTGTTGGTCATGGAAGGCGCCGTAACGGCTGTAGGATACGTGAATGCCATCGTCCGAACGATAGTGCAACCATATCGGCAGCATATTGGCGAGACATTCGTCTTCATGGATTACAATTCGCGCCACCCATCTTGCACGTCTTGTTAACGACATCACTCGACTAGAGTGGCAAGCTTGTTCTCCAGACATGAACCCTATTGAACATGCCTTGGACAGATGGTAGAGGGATGTTTATGGACGACGTGACTCACCAACCACTCTGATGGATCTACGCCGAATCCAGAGTGGCCAGCATATTCTCCAGACATGAACCCTATTGAACATGCCTTGGACAGATTGTAGAGGGATGTTTATGAACGACATGACTCACCAACCACTCTAACGGATCTACGCCGAATCGCCGTTGAGGAATGGGACAATCTTGACCAACAGTGCCTTGATGAACTTGTGGACAGTGTGCCACGACGAATACAGGCTTGCATCAATGCAAGAGGGCGTGCTACTGGCTATTCGAAGTACCGGTGTGTACAGCAATCTGGACCAGCACCTCTGAAGGTCTCGCTGCATGGTGGAACAACATGAAATATGTGGTTCACATGAGCAATAAAAAGAGCGGAAATGATTATGTTGATATCTATTCCAATTTTCTGTACAGATTCCGGAGCTTTTTTTGATGTGTCTATTTGAAATATATTCGTACACTTGACATAAATAGTGATTAAGCATTGGTATACCGCATGAAGGTGGGGAGATGATTCACAGAGTCGGGAGTCGACATTTGTATTGTCCATGAAGCTTTCTTGTGTGTATGGATCACTCACACAGCTTCTGAGACCAGTTTTCAACTTCTCACACAATCTCTTACAGCGCGCTACGTGCTATGGAAGCCACTCATTCTTCCTGTCACGCCGTGCGCACAGGTATCCAAGTCTCCACCGAAGGTAGGCTCACTCCGAAGGCGTGTTAAGTGCTACATGGCTGCTATCCGACTAAGCCTGCGCTTGGCTTCCACCTCCTCGTTTGGTGCTTTTAAGCCTCCTTAGCAAAGACTTAAACCAGCCGTTCACCCACCCCCCTCCCCAATCCACTTTTCCCTAACTACCGTATCAACATGATTACTATAAATCTACCGTATACATGGATTAGTTATTTTCTGTTCGTAATACAACATATTCACATAAGCTTACGTATTCATTAAAAGAAATGCTTATATAATTTAAAGGTATCAGTTGATAAAATCAAAACTTCATAAATGTGTTCCACGAATGCATTGGTGAGACAAATCTTTATGAGTACTGCCCCCCGTGATGCTGAATAACACGTGGTGGATTTGTGGGCTGGTGACGCGGTGAGGAAAATATAGGGGCCCACGAGATGTACAGCCCCTGCAACGAAATTGTGACGTCAGACTAGTCGGTTTGTCCCTTACACTTTGCGAATGCTTTGTTCCGTGCAGAGCCCATGAGAAATCAATACGTCTATGAAAAGGTAGAGACTAAATGTCTTAGTTTTGTCGTGTGCTGACGAGAATTTGTGTATGCTTAAAAACTCAGCCAAGGATTATTAAACTCGTCTGAAATAGTTATTCGCTTTCCTCAAGGACAAAATGTTGTGCCCCAGCGCCTGGGAACAGCTATCTAGGAAACGGTGAAGCTGGTGGGCTGTTGCGGTTAACTGTTATGAGCGTCTCCGGAAATTTGCTGGATGTGGTGAAACCACAGAGTTAAAAGCAAACATGTAACCAGCCTCCCCGTTTCCTAGTTACTTGGGCCAAAACAAAGTGCCGTTTGTCAAAGTTGCTTACGTAAGTGTATTTCTCCTCTTGCAGCACAATTCTACGCTATAATGATTCTCCATTTGATTCCCCGGTCGGCTCTGCTCAGGTTATCTATTTTCTGAGTTCCACAATAAAACAGGCCGTGGCGCTTACGTCACGGCATTTGACAGTGCAGGTCTTAAAAGTGCCAGCAGTAGTCTCCGGGGGAGAGCGAGTAAGGGAGAGTAGGCTCTATGTGGTAGGCTCTAAGCACTATGGGACTTAACGTCTGAGGACATCAGTCCCGTAGAAATGGCTCTGAGCACTATTGGACTTAACATCTGAAGTCATCAGTCCCCTAGAACTTAGAACTACTTAAACCTAACTAACCTAAGGATATCACACACATCCATGCCCGAGCCAGGATTCGAACCTGCGACCGTTGCGGTTGCGCGGTTCCGGACTGAAGCGCCTAGAACCGCTTGGCCACACCGGCCGGCTGTCCCGTAGACTCAGAACTACTTAAACCTAACCAACCTAAGGACATCACACACATCCATGCCCGAGGCAGGATTCGAACCTGCGACCGTAGCAGCAGTGTTGTTCCGGACTGAAGCGCCTAGAACCGCTCGGCCACAATGCCCGGCTAAGGGAGGGAGAGTAACTATTCCAGACGAGCATAATAAACGACAAAGTTAAGACCTTTACTGATTACCTTTTCGCAGACATATTGATTTCCCGTGCGCCCTGTACGTAACCGAGCGTTCGCAAAGTGAGCCGGACAAAAGAACTACAGATGGCATGAATTTCACTGTGACGTCAGTAGTTCGATGCAGGTTACACGATAGGTTTTTGAATGTTCACGCCTCGCCACACATAATGGAATTTCAATCCTTACACGCTCTATATAGAGGGATAGACTGCGACCTGTGGCAGACCTAACGACACAGTACAGCACTGCTGCAGGCAAAAGTGTTTCGGAGCACACCCTTCAGTGCATATTGTTGAACATTCGGCTCTGCACCAGACGAACGCTGTGTGTTCCCAAATTACCAAAACGACATCGTCAGTAAAGACTGCAGTGATCACGGGGACATTGGAAACGTGTCTCCTGGTCGGAGGAATTACACTTCTTGCTATACCAGGTCGATAGTCGCCTATGGGTACGCCTTCATCCAGGCAAACGACTGCTCGGAATACGCGACACGCCGAGAACACAGGCAGGTGTGGGCAACATTACGCTATTGAGGACATTTACGTGGGTCCCGTGGAATCTGTTGTAGTAATCAGAGGCCCTATGACAGCTACAGATGGCGTAAACTTTACTGCGGACGACCTGCATCCTTCCATGCTTGATGTCTTCCCCAGTGCTGATAGCATCTTCCGGTAGAATAACTATCCATGTCACGAGGCCGGAGTCGTCCAACAGTGGCTGCACGAGCATATTGAATGCAGTGTCTCGACCTTCGAAATCACGTGATCTGAACCCGATGGAACGATTATGAGATACTGTCAGACGCGTTCTCCGCGCCCAAAATAACGTCGGTTCCATATTTACGGGAGTTACATTACCTGACCGTGGACCTCAGAAGTCACATACGTTTGGTAACCGGCCAATCGCTTGTCAAATCCATGCCACGCATAGTCGCTGCCGTGTTGTGTTGCAAAGGTAGATCAAAACGCTGTTTTGCAGGAGGTCATAATGTTTTGGTTCGTCACAGAAAGAGAGAGAGAGAGAGAGAGAGAGAGAGAGCGGGAGGGAGGGAGTATGTCTTGTGTAACCATCATGGGAAGAGAATGTATGACGATGAGATTATAATAGCTACACGTCAAAGTATCACATTCAGTAGCATTTTATTAGCTTCATTAATCTGTTTTTAGCTATATCTTTATCATAACAATCCTATGAAAGACGTTGTTATATTCCAAAATGCTCATCCCAGTTGTATATAAAGCTCGCACATGAGTTATTTTCCCTACCCTTCCTCCTGCAAGTTGATGAAGTTTAAACTCTTCAATAAATAATATGTGCGCACAACCGATGGGATAAGTTTACTGTAGACGCCTTGCCGAGGTTTCGGTACCGCTAAGGGTATCTTCTTCAGTACGAAAGTCACATAAATTATGTCACTCTAACACTGTAAACATGCATGATGAACTAAGAAGTTCAAGTCAAGCAGCAGAAAATATCTAATGAAATCCTCCATGGAATAGTAAAAGAAATTGATTCATTGGTACAGCTAGTTAAGAGAGCAGGCATTCGACTAGCCAGTTCAAAATAAGAATTTGTGTCGTGCAGTAGCTACGGTATAGGTTCCGCAGTATCAGCTGCTATTTTAGTTACGAAGAAATACGAACTGAATATTTCGGAACTTCTAACATCTCTATTCCGTACAAGCGACGGTGCTACATTAGCTGTCTTCTTCTCTCCATCTCCGTTTAGTAAGCCCAGTAATGACTTGCATGCATGAAAGCAAATTATGATACGCACAGTAGAAGTAATTCGCAACAAGTACTTATGGATCACAAAATGTTTTGTTAAAATATATATATTAATACCTTCAGCTTCTGACGGGCGTTAATATATATCAACGGGGACAGGTGCAAATGTGAGCCCCGACCGGGACTCGAACCTAGGATCTCCTGCTTACATTGCAGACGCTCTATCAAAAAAAAAAAATTTTTTTTGTTCGTTGTTGATCGTTGTGTTTGGTGGTTGTGGACGTCACGTGACATCTGTTCAAGTTCGTTTGTTGATTCTTCCACGCAGTTTTTTGATTTCAGAGGCCTACCAGCTCTCTGACCGAACACGCTGAGTTACCGTGCCGGCACGCATCTGTGCCATCGAGGACACGGAAGATACTGCGACTGCAGGGAATATCTCGCGCATGCCGCCCGCGAGACCCACATTCTCATCTTATATGTCCACAAAATGGCTCTGAGCACCATGGGACTTAACGTCTGAGGTCATCAGTCCCCTAGAACTTAGTACTTAAACCTAACTAACCTAAGGACATCACACACATCCATGCCCGAGGAAGGATTCGAACTTGCGACGGTAGCGGCCGCGCAGTTCCAGACTGAAGCGCCTAGAACCGCTCTGCCACAGCGGCCGGCTTATATGTCCACTCGCTACATTCGTAGTGTCCCTACCTAACACATTCATTACTCGTGGAAGACATTCCTACCAAGTCCCGTAAGAGTTCGGGGAATATGTGTGCATCCGCACAGAAGAAGGTCATGGCCGGTATTGCCAGAAACTATATACTTATATGGATAAGGACATGTCCGAAAGAACAGACACCATATCCATATAAGTAAATGTTTTGTTTGTTGATAGGAAGTATCTATTCCCAAAAAAAAAAAAAAAAAAAAAAAAAATCAGTTGGCACTTTGATTCCGAAAACTCCTATAACCTACTAAATAGGATGAATTCATTCTTACTAGAGGTTCAGGTATACAGTCGACGAGGTTCGATGATTAAACCGAACACCATCTCCAGTATGGCGGCAATATTGTTCCAGATACCCGAAACACACACCTTAAATCGTCTGCATCTCATAGGTGCTGCCGACCAATCATGTCTGATTCCAGTATCACGTTAAGTGTGGACACAGCACAGACGACAACGACAATTCCCAAAACGTTATTAGGGATGCAGGGTAATTTATTTTGCTCATGGATATAGTTAACTGGCTCTTACAGCATGACATCCAGTACTTCACCGCTTAGTATGCAGCCAAATAAAGGAACAAGTTCAATAAAGGTACCAAAGAATTGCAAATAAATATGACGTTTGAGAACACAGTACCTTCAGAAATTATACATACACACGATGCATTCGTCCACACCCACAGTAATGCTGTGTTAACGAGAACATACGGGGTCAGCAGGAAGGATTCATATATGTCACTACTCCCGATAGGAAACAGCAAGTGAAGTGCACTCACCGAGACGATTTTCAAAAACAGTGTAAAGATATTTGACTAGAAATACGATATGGCTGAGACAGTTGTTCCTAAATGATTCACTGATTTTACTAGTAAATGAAACTAAAGCTAAAGCTTTCCTTGGTGCCAGTTTTAAGTTGCCAGCTCGTGTGGCTGTCGGTAGGTGACACGCTTCAGCTGTAGTTGGAGTCACGAACGAAGGCGGTCGAGTTTACGCTTGCTCTGTGCACCTGACGTCACGCATTCTCCAACAACCAATGAACAATCGGTAGTATTCTGAGCGTTCAGCTACGGACGTCGTAGCCAGTGCGAGCATTAAACGTGATCGTTGTGACTCCTTTGGTGAATTTCTATTCCATTTCTTGCGGGTTGTCATTGCTAATGGTGGTGGTAAGCAAAATGTTCTACACAAGTAACCGAGAGACAATCTGCGGGATACACGCTTTATTCAAGTGCAGCACATGTATGCGCGTACCGCAACTGTCATTTGGAACCGGCAACAATGCGATCCCTACCCGTGCCCCTACCTGCACTAACCACCATTGTTCGTGAATCGGACTACAGCTCGCTGGTTCGATCGCTCTTTCGTCCGTTTACTATGTAACGTGCGAATGGTCTAGATGGTGACGACACAACAGCGAAAGGCATTTTACTTTCTCCATTTCAGCTGTGATTTTCGTTGGCAGTACGACGTTGCACCGCCTACAGTGGAAGGGCTTACGAATCTCACATTGCGCCATTATCATCCAGGGTCATCTGGTCTCCTAGGTTCTGGGAGCGACTTTATCCACGTGCCTCCCAACGGAACAACTATGGGTGAACTACGACGCCGCACAGAAGCAGCGTGCGGGTGCGTAACTCCACACATGCTAACACATGCCTGTTGTTCTTTCCATTTATATTACCTATAGTCATTCATGATATGTAACATTTGGTTACTATGTCATTCTGAATTATGATCTTTGTTGCAATATGAAATCTATCTTTCTCTAGAGGCGCCAGCGCCCATCACTCAAAGCTCCCACCAGTTTACCGCACAAAATTTGAACAAGAGTTCAGTGCAAATTTCTGCTGCTTACGCGTTGGTATGCTGACCAGTCACAAGACGAATTTTTTAAATGAGCTGGAAACACTATTTTCTCCGATGCAGATATGCCACAAGCCACTTTTAAATACTAAATTGAACGGGCATCCCACTCCTCTGCAACGCGAAGGAAGAAGGGGATTCTGTTTCTAAGATGTATGTTCATTCACACATTTATACATCACAGAGCTACCCATGCTTAGGATTATGCATAATGGTTAAGTTAGAATGCTGATAAGAAACAATAAAAGAAATCAAATCAATGGAGTTTTTTCCCTACGAAATCTTTCTCCCAAGCTTGAGTATATGAGAGACATACTGCAGATAACCAGCCTGCTCAACAAAAAGAACCAAAGTTAATTAACACAAGGAATAATGTCGCGAAAAAAACGCTTTTCAATGATCACAGTAGTGTGGGACTGGTCTGGCTATTGTATGGAAATTTTCCGTGCGCCAGTTGTAAAACATTTTGAACATTATTGAAAGGCACAGACAAATTATGATCTTAAACGAAACTATAAAAAATACAGCAAAGTTATATGTGCAAGTATGTAAAAGATATACGCCCTAAGTTTTTATCTTCATTCGTATGGAAGATACAGTTTTGGGAAATAAGACGAATTCTTTTGGAAGACGCTGCAGCTGACGAAGTGGCAGCATCTCTATTCAAAGGACGAGTGGGCAGACAGTCAGGGGGTCCGAACTTCAGGGCAGCACAGAGACGCTGGATGAAATTCATAATTTCACAAACAATGCCAAAGAACCTCTCGTTAAATCCTTTCAGATAAGCATACAAATTGGTTTCGGGGAGTTTTGATTAGAAAGCGTACGCTACCTTAATGTCATTTGTTGTCTCAAAGCAATTTGTTAGCTTTAAATTGGAGTCGCAGTAAACAGTGCGGCGCATGCCAGGTCAAAGTGGTCTTCTGCCTGTTCATTGCAGTCCTTTGAAGCCCCTTGCCTGGCGAAACATCATTAGCGCTCACTTGAAACAAACACCCACATCGCATTTCCTGACGTTTAATCCAACTTGCATAGCATACCTACGTAGTCCGCCGTGACGCAGAAATGCTACGAAACCGAATCACAGTAAACAGTCTGAGTTATTGCTGAGCGTCGAATATCCTGATTCTATTAATGGAATAATTAAAAGCAAACTTGATTCTAGTTTCCAAAGCGATAAGACCACTGGCTGACTTGAAACTGATGAAGGGTAATGTTGAGAATAGCACGTGGGCAAGTTAGTTCAGGCGAGATGAGCAGTACTCGCTTTAGTAAGAACTATCAAAGAGAATGCGTAAAGTGTTTATATCGAACTTCACTGAGATGTGCTGTTGGATGTCTGTCCTCAGCAGAAAATTCGTTCTAGCGACGTCTGCGGAGAAGTTCCTAGCCGGCCGGTGTGGCCGAGTGGTTCTAGGCGCTACAGTCTGGAACCGCATAACCACTACGGTCGCAGGTTCGAATCCTGCCTCTGACATGGATGTGTGTGATGTCCTTAGCTTAGTTAGGTTTAAGTAGTTCTAAGTTCTAGAGGACTGATGACCTCAGATGTTACGTCTCATAGTGCTCACAGCCATTTGAACATTAGAGAAGTTCCTAAATCATAGGCTCATCAACTGGAATAGTGTACTCTCTATGAAAAATAAAATAGTTTATGTGTTAGTCACTTGTTTATTTTGCCACTATGAGTTCCGATGGTTCACATCACCATCTTCAGGTGGAGAATTGTTTATTTACATGGCTGGTATTGGTAAAGAGTACAGCCGTCTCTCACAGTCTCAGTATAGGTTAATTTGCATCTTTTGAAGGACGGCATAGTTGTAAAAGATCTGCATGCTGTTGCCTGATGTGTGTACTCTCCCATGCATATCGTAAATGTAACGTGATGTGGAGAGGACATACATCAGGCAACAGCATGCAGGCTTTTTAAAACTCTAACGTCCCTGAAAAGACGCAAAATAACCTGCACTGCCATTGGTCTGAGACTGTGAAAATATGTCTGTACTCTTCACCAATACCAGCCAAGTAATTAACAATTCTCCATCTGAAGATGACGGTGTGAACTATCGAAAGGCATAGTGGCAAAATAAACAAGTTACTAACGTACAAACAGTTTTACTTGTATTGATCAACAGCCGCAGCCTTCCTAATGCCATATATTATGGACGAAATATTCAAGTGTACTGTCTGTTTTACCAACGAAGTTTTGATGCTCGTGATCAGATCCGACATATTGATGGTAAACACAAGTGGCACAGTTTTATTTGAAAAGGTCCATCTTGATCACATAAACTGTACAATTCAAAATAACCGATTTCATCAGTGGCTGTCTGCAGATCTGTTACAAATGGGAAACAATGATGTAACATCCTAGAGTTCAATTAGCAGCAACAAAATCTACACCAGGTCTAGTGACAAGATAAATATAAAATAATAACGTGATTAACAGCCATCCATACCATAGAAGTATTCTGGTGTAACAACATATAGGCTGGTGCGTAAGTTTGAAACGTTTTTCCATAAGTTTAAAAAAGAGAACAGATACACGTGACAGAGACCTGAGCCATAAAAATTTATTCTTTCTCACTGCTTACAGTAGTCTGCTGACGTTGGTATAACTTTCCCTTTTCGCGACGGTAGAAATCACGTAGTTTTGAGGCAAGCCGTTTCGGAGCACATTTTCATTTGGAAAGGAAGTTCCTTGACGCTTGCTCGATAGAGAGTGGTAAAGATGAAAATTTGAGGGCATAAGATGAGATGAATAAGGTGGGTGCAGAATAACTTTTCAACCCAACGTTTGTGTAGTGTGGTTTGTCAGTCTGGCAGAATGCCGGCGAGGGTTATCGGGGGGTTTTCCTCGTCGTTTTTCTTAGATTGCGTGTACAAGACGTCTCAGTTATTGACAGTAAATGCCAGTAACGATGGTTACACTTCGGCGTAGTAATTCGTATAGGAGCACGCCGTCTCTGTTCCAACAGAATCGTAACATGTTTTAACGACGATGCGCGCAGGTCTTTCTACGGGGAGTTGCTGCTTTGTTTCGCCTCAACCATTCCTTCTTTTCATCGTGTTAACATAGGGATGTTATTTTTGTCACTAGTAACAATACAGGCTAGGAATGATGACAAGCAAGCAGAGATGCACGTATGGCCAACCGATGATTTCTCTGATTTTGGCGTAGAGCATTGGGTGCCTATACACCCTAATTTTGAACCTTCCTCACTGCGTACAAATGTCGTACGATGGTGGAATGATCACTTTTCATCAAATTTGCTAGTTCTAGAGTACACTGACGTGATGATTGTGAATTAATACGTTGAAACGATGTTCATCATACTCCGAAGATGTTCCTGGACGTGGAGAATCACGAATGTCAAAACGATCCTCCTTGGAACGAGCATACCATTGCCAGGCCGTGCTCGTTCCAGTGCCATTGTCCCATACACGTAACAAATCTTTCTGGCTGCCTCCGCTGCCCATTTACAAACTTTATGTCTTCGTAGGTATACAAGTGAAGGAATGTTAACCTACAGAACAGTTAAAAATACCGGTCTTCAAGCTCCAATGCAAAGTGTATGGTTGTCATGCTACAGACCCGCTGTTTGAAAATTTATTGTTCGTTTCCATGACAACTGAATAATTAAGAAACACAGTTTACATTATACGTGGTGAATATGTAACCAAAACAAAGAAATATAACGTCTGAAGCGATCTACATCAAAATAGCACTATCTGCGTTATTTATGAATCGAAAGTTATTGTAACAGTATCGTTAGCTGATGGCCAGAAACAACATAAGCAAACTGATTGCTATTTTAAAAGATATCACTTGCTGTAGTCGGTTCTTTTGATGTGAACCTATTCTTTCAGTTACTTGACTGAACAGGGTGTAAGGTTCGTGTCTCATCAACAACAACTGTGTAAGCTGTTGGTTTAATGTTGCAAACGTATCACAGAAATGCACTCATTTACACAGGTTACAATGTGACAATGTTACGACAGTTGTCAAACGAATGCATGTCGTCCTCAGAAATTGAAATAATCCTAAACACAACAATGGTAAATTTGAACTAGAAGTTTCTTTACAAAATTATTGTTATATTACTACGTCATGACGTCGGCCAGTACTACGATAAATCATCTGATTCTGGTTCAAAGTTCGGTACTATTTAGGATGACAATCAAGTCTATGGAGAATGGTTAGTTTTGTGATAAGTTGAGCAAAGATTACCCAAGATCACTCGAGTTTACAGTAGACGCAAGATGGTGAACCAACAAGTTTACACCTCTGCACACGGTATTTACCTTAGTTGCGATGAGCTGTCATCTCCATGGCTGCTCTCGCCCACCGAAATTCTTATAAAATGTAATTAAGCCTTTGCTGATTTTTTTTTTCAGCAGAAATTCTCCCTGTGTTTCTCTTAATGCGAGAAAACATGCACTCATCCATAGTCTTGGAATATGGCGATATGCACACGCGTGGCTGGAGCAGCGTCCATATTAAAACTGTCCTCACAAGCACAATTAAGTAATTAGCTGGTTCGTTTGTCCACAGTGGGAGCTTAACAATGCTACAGCTAATATCTAGCTGAATGTCAGCCGCAGTGAACGCAGCGTTCACTCAAATTTCTCCTCTGCGTCGTACAGAGCGTTATGTGCTCCGTTCTGCACATGGCGCCAGTTCAGAGAAGAGTCCCCGAAAACTTCGCTCTCGTCTTTCTCGTGGCCGAACTCTCTCCCCACCTGGGTTGTTTCGTTCTCCATGTCACAGCTTTCTTCGACGAATAGGAGCGTTCCTATTATTTTGTGGAAACTCTCTCTAGGAATCGCGAGGGCTTTACCATTTACCTGTGTCGAAATCTCGGCACTTTACTCTTTCCTAGTTCGTTTCCGGATATCGGACGTTCACGTGATCAACTGTGTCACTGGTTTTGTTCGTATCCATTTGGGATTCCGAAACGCAGATTTCTAAAGCTGGTGGCCCGTTACTCACCCTGCAGCATGCGCCACCTGTCCAGTCGCTGACTCCCACTGTGGGACACCCCCTAACAGCTTTCTGTAGTGCCTCCCGCGAAGCGGCCTCTGCGTCTGCCCGTGCTGGCTTCCACACAAAACGTTTCCTTTCGCTGCTTGTCTCACCTTCTATTCATTAGCATGCATTATATAGGAGTGGTACGTCAATACCGTCGATTGAGTGTCATCGCTTTTGCATTACATACTTATAGGCAAATCTGCTCATTACTGCCAAAGTAAGTTAGGTGTCATATTTACCTTCCCGTTACGATGTAGGGTGCGAAATTGACCTTCATTTATTCTGCCACCTTACAAGGGTTCGGAAGGTGAAGACCACTTTAAGTTGCAGTGAAAAAACAAAAGTAATTTATTAGCTTATAGAGAATCTGCCACAGGTCAAAAATTATTCCTTGTGCTGTGTTTCGTTTGCCAATGGGAATATCTTCAGATATTCAGGGTATTGTGGCAGAAGTGCAGACCTTAAATCAATACTATGAAATACTAAAGGCGATGAATGGGGTTTTGTCTTTTCATAAATTCATAGCTGTGGCTATTTTGCATGCAGGAGAAGCCTGCGTTCGGTAAAAATAACTAAATTTATCCCGAAATTTAATTTTCATCAACTAATGCGTGTCATTCAGTACCACTGTTTGAGTCTAAATGTCTTTTCTATCGTTAAAGTGTTCCTGTGATAGTCTTTTACGTGCATACGATTGTCTTCAATAATGTACTTTGACACACCGCGTCGTCTACACACATTCTGGCTTCGTATATAGTGAGACTGATACAATATGACCCATGCAAATCGCCACTTACCATGTGTTGCGAATTAGTGTAATGAGACAGTCCCCTACGCTATTATCCATATTTAATCCTGTCTTCCATCACATATTACTGCGGAATACACACGTGAATATGGGTGTTAAACATGTCTAATGTCAAACAAATCAGAACACGAAATTCAAAATTGAGCTGCTCAGGATATAATCAGAAGTGAAGTGATGAAAATTTTAAAAACTTTCTATAAATCCTTATAAACTGTTCTAAATTTTTCTATGTATTGCCTCAGTCGCATTTAATGTTACAATTTTTTACAGAGTAATAATCAGTTTCGGTACCTTTAACTAACATTTCAGAGCAAATTTCGAATTATAAATGTACTAGCAGTGTACAACATTGTTGATTCGTCTGACAATTAAGGATGTTATGGAATATGCAACAGTGTTGTACAATGATGGTACATTTATAATTCCACATGTGATCTGAAGATGGTAATTACGCTATGTGATCATCATCTTCTGAATATAAAATTTAATGTTAAATGCAACTGAAATAATGTAGAAGAAATTGTAAGATTTAAAAAAAAATATTTGCAGACAGTGTTTAAAATTTTTATTGCTTTACATTAGATTATCTGCTTACGATCGGTTCCTCCTACTGTGACTGTCTCATATATATTCTGTACAGAATATTCACATAAAAGAAAAAAGAGGAAAAAGTATCACATAATAGATGATAGTATTGGGTGCTGTACAGGTGAAAACTACAGAAAATCGGGTAACATAATATATCTTGCTGTAAAATTCGAATAATGTTGGAAGAGAGAAAATATTTGTCAGAAATTACGTAATGAGTCCTACAGAGTTCAATTTTGCGTCAACTCTAATTTCTTGTAAATGTGAACGACCTGTCACTTAACCTTCATCAAGCAGAATTGGTACTTTTTGCAGACGATACTAATGTTATATTAAACCTGTTAAAGTGTGTGTGTGTGTGAGAGAGAGAGAGAGAGAGAGAGAGAGTAACCGAAGAGATTGTTAGTGACGCTTTTCAAAGAATTATGAAGGTTTTCTCTGAATATGAACTTTTCCTCAATTTGAAGAAAGTACATTATCCTCAGTTCTGTACAAAAAACAGAGTCACGCCAACAAATGACATAGAACATGGACAGGATTCAGTATACAGGGCAGAATGCTCAACATTTGAAGTGAGAATCATACTGGTGATTTGCTGAAACAATTAAGTTCAGTTACTTTTTCTCTTCGAGCAATTGGTAGTCTTGTAAATGTAGCAACCACTTAACACACTTTGCGTATTTCCACTCAGTAATGTCTTATGGAACAATTTGCTGGCGTACGTCATCACTTAGAGAGTATGTATTGACTGCACAAAAGCGAAAAGTAAGAATAATACATGGTATTTACCTACGGTCACCTTATATGTACTTCAAAGATTAGACATTAAACTACAACATCATATATTCGCCAAACAATTTCGTCACAAACAATATATCACAAATTGAGGAAAACAGTGATGTCCATACCTACAACTCTACCCGTCATTAAAGCAATTAGCGGTTCAGAAAGGGGTTCGGCATGATGCTATATAATCATTTGCACATTTTCCCTATAAGATAAAAGTCTGACAGGTAGTAAAGCAACACTGAAATGTAACCTAAAATCACTTCTTCAAGACTGTTCCTTCTATTCGATGGACGAATTTTTATTTTAAAACAGGTAACCCGCTAAAAAAATAAACCAAAACTAGTTCTTAAATATAGTTGTGTGAGTAGGACTGAAATGTAATATGTTCATTAATATTAAACCCATGGTGTACACACATTCTGTCAACTAACTCGACTTAAATCGATCCGTTTGATTGTGATGTCCGGAAAGCACTAATAGTTAACTTCCATGACATTCATTCTATAACGAATGCTTTGAAGTTCTCCTGTAATCGCAACGAGATTAATGATTCCGTGGAGTGGGAACGATATAAACACTGAACTGAATTTCTTTCACTATCTACGACTTCCAGACACAGGAACACTCCCAGCAATTGTTAAGGATTGCGGCAGACGTCGAATAGTTCGCACTCCCGGCATGAAGAAACAAGTGTTACGAGAAACAGATGTTCCCGAGACAAGGCTCTCATTTTCTGTTATAAATACCTTGACATCACATCATTTAATTCGACTCTTGTTTTGCTTTGTTGATGTTCTCCTTGTAGTCTATTTTCAAGACAGTACCCATACCGTTAAAATGGCAATCCTAGTACTTTGTTTACACTGACAGAGCTACTTCATCGTCGGCAAACAATTTTTTTTTTTTTTATGTCCTCTGCCTGTGTATTAATATCCTTCCCAGATTTCTTCATGGTCTCCTTTACCACTTGTTAAATATACAGACTGAATAAGATGGTGGATAGCTACAGAGTTGTGTCGCCCTACCAATTACCTTACATGCGCTTCGGCTCTTACAGCTGCAATGTTGTTTGAGTACTAAATGCAGATACCCTCCAACTCGTTTTCTTTCCCTTTTTGTCATAGCTACTTTCAGAAATTCAGCGAGTGTTTTCCAGTCAACGTTGTCGAAGTACTGCCCTATAATTACGAATGCGGCTCACATTCCCTCGGTCCATCCTTCAATATAAGTCCTGGGGTAACTACGGCGTCGCTTGCTCTACGTATCCCCGTAACGGAGGCATATATTCCCCTATGTCGTTTTCTGCCACAATTCCTGATCTTCCGTGAATACTTCTAGCGAATATTTTGAAACCATGGCATATTAAACGGGTGGATTGATAATATTCACATCAAATAGCATAGGCTTTCTTTTGAAGTGGAAACATTACATTGTGGTAGTGTTTGTGTGTACACATCATCTACAATACTATTTCGGCGGAAGAAATTATGGATTAAACCTATTTTTAAATTATTATTTTGTCTTATTTTGGCCGGCCATAGTGGCCGAGCAGGTCTAGGCGCTTCAGTAGGGAACCGCACGACTGCTATGGTCGCAGGTTCGAATCCTGCCCCGGGCATGGATGTGTGTGATGTCCTTAGGTTAGTTAGGTTTAAGTAGTTCTACGTTTAGGCGACTGATGACCTCAGATGTTAAGTCCCATAGTGCTCAGAGCCATTTGAACCATTTTTTGGTCTTATTTTTCCTGAAAGATTGAATGATGGACCACCAACAATTTCACAGTAACATGCTTCTTCGTGAAATCAGATACCCTATTTCCCGTGTTTCGATCCTTTGAGGATTAAACGGAAATACAAAGCGATCATAGTCTTTGTTATCAGGTGTATTGGGAGTTGTGTAGAGGTTAATTTAATTTATCCTTCCGGTTTTCTTGTTTTGGCGAGTTTTTAGTAAATTTTAGACTTTTGTCGTTTTGCAATAATTTTTACTGATGAAGCTTTGATTGACGCTGAACAATAGTTCGGTCAATGTCACAAAATGCCTAAAGCGCAGCACAACCCATTGATAAGTTGTACTCTAGAAATAATCTACCGAACACTTCCACTGAAATTTCTTACTACCGGACGAAGCTACAACCGTTCGGGCATAGCTGTGGGTTGTTTAACTGCTCTGGGAGATGACTTATCTAAACTACAACATATGAAATATTTGTTCACATCCATAGGCTATTTGGTATAACAGTATCGGACATGTCAGAAACAAACCGAAGTAATACATACATATAAAACATTTATAAAATGGGATATGAGAAGGTGAGGATGGGGCAGAAAGTCTGCCTTGGCCCAGTCGAAGGAAAC
Source organism: Schistocerca serialis cubense (assembly GCF_023864345.2). Classification (NCBI taxonomy): domain Eukaryota; kingdom Metazoa; phylum Arthropoda; class Insecta; order Orthoptera; family Acrididae; genus Schistocerca; species Schistocerca serialis. The sequence continues at coordinate 286,916,633 of NC_064644.1, read as the reverse complement.
ATCCCAGAATTCACCTTCACAACAAGGGGAAACCATGGAAAACCCAAGTCAGGAGAGCCGGACAGAGAAGAAGCCCCAGTCCTTCCGAAAGCGAGTCCAGAACATTAAGACTTAAGTAACCGGGTCGCTCCGTAAGTGATTGAAAGTGTGTGTGCAACTTACAAAATAACGAAGTAAATGAAAAGAAATTCTGAAAGTAAAAACACTACAGAAAATGTGAAAACATATCACCAAATTAAACCATACTGCATAAACGTAGGAAATGCACAATAAGTCAATCAGTTATGTAGATAAAACATGAAACTTTGATTTTAAACACCCCTCAAAAAATAAAACACGAGAGCACATGACCCGACACTGCTGAAAGGTATGGGCAACGAGCACAAGCAAAACCTGCCGACACTGAAACCATCACAATTACGTTAGCACCAGATCCTTACACAGCGGAAGTGTGTCGCACTGCATTTCAAACAGAGGAAACATAATACCAACAGCAGAAACATTCTTTGCAAAGACAAACAGAGCACCTATAGTTCAGCAGTTAACGGAATCAAAAGAACCCGACAATGATCGAAGGTGTAATAATCGCATAAGCTAGCATATTAATTTACATTGGAGAAGCGCTTCTCAACAAGAAACGATTTTATCTTTAATCTAAAAGCCGTTTCCTTGGCCAACCTCTTTATATATATTGGCAGCACCTTACAAAAAGTTGCAGCAGATTGACTCATATGTCTTAGAGTGCGAGTTGTTCTAACTTGCTCTGTAGGGTGTGCGGAAATTCCCGTTGCAGACTTCTTGGGCTTGTAGAGTGTATTATGTACATACAGGTAATACTTTCAGTAGAAAGCTATGTCAGGAAACATACCGTTTCCGTTTTACGTCGGTTTCGATTCAGATGTGTAATACGTCCACGTCTGCTGATGTAAACAGAAAAGTCTCAGAGTTGGATGCCCTCGTATGCAGTAGGCTAGACAGGATGACACGCGACTGAATATCAGTCAGGAAATGTAATTTCAGCGTGATGGTGCACCACCTCACTTCCCACGCGCGGCTCGGAGACATCTTAAGGGACGACATGGTGAAAAGGGATAGACCGACGTGGTGCGTGGCTGTCGGGATCGCTGGATTTTACATATATGGACTACTTCTTGTGGGGTTGTATGCAAACTGTAATTTACGAGACTCCCGTAGAGGCAGAGGAAGACCAGCTGGTACGAGTTCCGTCCGCGGTACTAGGAACTGGAGAAACACCATTTGGGATGGAGAGTGTATCAGAACATGCTCCGTAGGTGCAGTGTCTGTAACAACGTATGTGGTCGCTACGTCGAGCTGTTGTTGTAATTAATCAGTACTGTTCTTTGCGTATAATATTTTTTTCCGTTTCTTTTTTTAATTCACTGCCTCAAGAAGACGTGGATGATCTGAACTGCAAAACGGAAATGGTACGCTTCCGGGCATGGGTCCCTGCTCAGAATGTTATGTACTCAGTTCCCTCTACAAGTCCTAGAAGTCTGTAACGGGAATTTTCGTTGTTGTTGTTGTGGTCTTCAATACTGAGACTTGTTTGATGCAGCTCTCCATGCTACTCTATCCTGTGCAAGCTTCTTCATCTCCCAGTACCTATTGCAGCCTACATCCTTCTGATTCTGCTTCGTGTATTCATCTCTTGGTCTCCCTCTACGATTTTTACCCTCCACGCTGCCCTTCAGGACTAAATTGGTGATACCTTGATGCCTCAGAACATGTTCTACCAACCGATCCCTTCTTCTAGTCAAGTTGTACCACAAACTCCTCTTCTCCCCAATTCTATTCAATACCTCCTCATTAATTATGTGATCTACCCATCTAATCTTCAGCATTCTTCTGTAGCACCACATTTCGAAAGCTTCTATTCTTTTCTTGTCTGCACTATTTATCGTCCATGTTTCACTTCCATACATGGCTACACTCCATACAAATACTTTCAGAAACGACTTCCTTACACTTAAATCTATACTCGATGTTAACAAATTTCTCTTCTTCAGAAACGCTTTCCTTGCCATTGCCAGTCTACATTTAATATCCTCTCTACTTCGACCATCATCAGTTATTTTGCTCCCCAAACAGCAAAACTCCTTTACTACTTTAACTGTCTCATTTCCTAATCTAATACCCTCAGCATCACCTGGCTTAATTCGACTACATTCCATTATCCTCGTTTTGCTTTTGTTGATGTTCCTCTTATACCCTCCTTTCAAGACATTGTCCATTCCGTTCAGCCGCTCTTCCAAATCCTTTGCTGTCTCCGACAGAATTACAATGTCCTCGGCGAACCTAAAAGATTTTAATTCTTCTCCATGGATTTTAATACCTGCTACGAACTTCCTTTTGTTTCCTTTACTGCTTGCTCAATATACAGATTGAATAGCATCGGGAAGAGGCTATAACCCTGTCTCACTCCCTTCCCAACCACTGCTTCCCTTTCATGTCCCTCGACTCTTATAACTGCCATCTGGTTTCTGTACAAATTGTAAATAGCCGTTCGCTCCCTGTATTTTACCCCTACCACCTTCAGAATTTGAAAGAGAGTATTTTCGTACACCCTGTATATGGAGCGAGTCATAGCTACGAGTATTACAATTCTGGTAACCGGAGTTGACTAGCAAATTACCATGTCTACCTCTTGTCATCAACTAACGTTTGTATATGTGTAAGGAAGCAGCAGTAACCAAAGAGAACATTTTAAATAGAGGTGGTTCCAGTGAGCCCTAGCCGAGCTGTGAGACAAGATTCGAAAAGCCCTTTTCTGTAACGTAAAAATTACATTTAATCGACTACTAATTTTACCCCTGAAAACTATTGTACATGTTACTAGGGACTGGAAGTAACCAACATAATACATTCTAGCAACATCTGGCGACCAAACTTAAGAAATAATTCTCAGAGCAAAACATGCAAACTGAGCTAGTGGGAGAGAATAGTTATATGGGTTTTCCAGTTCAAGTCTTGATCTACATCTACATCTACATACATACTCCGCAATCCACCATACGGTTCGTGGCGGAGGGTACCTCGTACCACAACTAGCATCTTCTCTGCCTGTTCCACTCCCAAACAGAACGAGGGAAAAATGACTGCCTATATGCCTCTGTACGAGCCATAATCTCTCTTATCTTCGTGGTCTTTCCGCGAAATATAAGTTGGCGGCAGTAAAATTGTACTGCAGTCAGCCTTAAATGCTGGTTCTCTGAATTTCCTCAGTAGCAGTTCACGAAAAGAACGCCTCATTTCCTCTAGAGAGTCCCACCCGAGTTCCTGAAGCATTTCCGTAACACTCGGGTGATGATCAAACCCACCAGTAACAAATCTAGCAGCCCGCCTCTGAATTGCTTCTATGTTCTCCCTCAATCCGACCTGATAGGGATCCCAAATGCTCGAGCAGTACTCAAGAATAGGTCGCATTAGTGTTTTATAAGCGGTCACCTTTACATATAAACCACATGTTCCCAAAATTCTACCAACGAACCGAAGACGACTATCCGCCTTCCCCACAATTGCCATTACATGCTTGTCCCACTTCATATCGCTCTGCAATGTTACGCCCAAATATTTAATCGACGTGAGTGTGTCAAGCGCTACACTACTAATGGAGTATTCAAACATTACGGGATTCTTTTCCCTATTCATCTGCATTAATTTACATTTATCTACATTTAAAGTTAGCTGCTATTCTTTACACCGATCAAAAATCCTGTCCAAGTCATCTTGTATCCTCCTATAGTATCTACATGCATTCCTGAACGTTTTGTGCACGGTGCCCTTTCTGACTCACTTTTGCCTAGTGCCAGACGAAGATCTGCTTGTTACCATCGTGTTAAACAGTATAACAGTTTTCGTGACGTAACAGTCGCGAACTGTACTGCCAGACGCCAGAGGAGCCGCTACCAGGGGCTTTGTTTGTGTTGCAGACGCGGCGCCATGGACGACGTTGCAGGCGGCGGGCGCCCCGGCGCTCCGGGTGGGGGCGGATGGGCTGGGGGCGGGTGTGGGGGCTGGGGAGGCGGAGGAGGCGGTGGGGGCGTGGCCCTCCCCCGCTGCGCGCGCCCCCGACGACCCGGAGTTCGTGGCGCCCATCCAGAACCTGACGACGCCCGTCGGCCGGGAGGCCGTCTTCGTCTGCTCCGTCAACAACCTCGGCAAGTACAAGGTGAGTACACCGCGCGGGGGAAGCCAAAGTAAACACGGGCTTAATGCAAACGACGCCCAGCGTGAATACCGCCTGCCGGAGTTGATTTTCTGATGGCTTCCCGTAAGTGCAAAGCGTTGCCACCGAATCTCTGTTTAACTGTAATTTGTGTTGTATTTCATCACAGAGGAGAATTGTTTGGTGCAAGCGGTAACGCTAAAGATGCACGCAACCTATCCGGTTTTTAGCGTCACATTTTAACTGTCTTACAATCACTGTGTACTCCTTCTAATCTCTAAACTCGCTAGTGAGGTGTTTGTAAAGTCACCAAACATGAAGGCTCAAAATCTGAGGTTTGAAAGGTAAGCTTACGCTTACGTCTTGCTATTAACCGAAACTCTTGTACAATGCGCTTGCATTGTACTTTTCGTATCGGATCCATGATGCAAATGCCCACTTTAGATGGGCCAAAATGAGTTCCTCTTCTTTACCTGTTGGACAGCCTAGTGAGATGTTGACGTAGTAAGAATAAGGCTATGTAGCACCAGTGCTTGGAGGAACTTCACAAATTTTGCAGAGAGTAAGGCAGAACAGGGAAGGTAGCCGGGCCATACGCTATTTCTATTTTTAGATTTGAGTAAGAATAGATGGAAATGCATAGAAGTCAGCATCGAAGTACAAGACGGAATAGTTTAATCACACTAGTACCAAATTAAGTACTTTAAACAATTCAGTTTTCACTAAGTGACAAGACGGCCACTTCACCCGACATGAGCGGGCAAAGCGCTCACTTAGTTTTAACCTCAAAAATAAAAGATAAAGAATTGTTTTAAGAAATAACTAAATATATTTTGTTGTGAAACATGATTTCAACTGAATTTTTTTAGAAATAAAAGACCAACTCTGTTTTTCAACTTCCGTATAGAGTTTGTGAGACCATAAGGAGCACAATTAGTACCGAATCTATTGTTCATTTGGATTTGAAATTGAAAATTCTTCTTTGCAGTACATACGGTTAGTGTCTTCGTTGTTATCGTCAACAACAGCTCTTCCGGGGCTTTGTATTCGGCTCTTTACATTCTTCTTTGTATTGCCTTTCTTCTCTTCTGCTGCTTTCCGTTTTTCCTTCCGCTCATTTTCTTTTTCTTCTCTTTCTTTGTTGCTTCAAGGTTTTTAGAAGAAGAACCTCATTACACAAAAGCTGTATGACCGTACTTTCAATGACTAAAGAAGGATAATGGAGTCAAGAAATGACACTTCCAACACAATACCATTAAAAAGACATTCCTTGTCACCTCTAATAAATACTCAAAGTGACCACCTACCTTACGTCAGGATAACTAAAATAAACAAAAAGTATTATAACTCTAAGGACAGGCTTCACAAAGTGACTGGAACGTCCATGGAGAACAAGTTGTGGCATTTCCCGCCCGATGCCGGCACCTAACAGCTCTCGGCACCCGACTATTTACTTTGCCGGTTTGACCATTCTGCCCTGCTTTCTTCTATCCAGGGTGAGTCACTAACTATTTCCACCTAGAATAATTCCGAAAGTATGATAGTAGCTGAAAAGATTTTTTGGAATAAATGTTGCATGGGACAACGGGGGCCATAATATGACGTTGGTATTTTGTTGCTAGGTGGGGTCGCGTCAGAAATACGGTCAACTTTATTTTCTTAAATGGGATGTTATAGTTTGGTACTTATTTTCTGATAGCGGTTATCGGTCTCTGAAGGTCAACGATGGTCAAAAAGTTGGCATGAAGTCCATTTACAGAAGGTGTTCGAAGTGATGACTGTTGGTATAAATGTAGTGCTGAAATCTTTTTATCATGGATTGAGTGGTATTCCTTACCACTTCGGCACTTACCGAAGCGCGTGCTCTGACAAACGGAGTCAAGATGGTGTACTCAGTCATGAAACAAAGCAGTAGGCCCTCTCAGAAATATCGACTCTTAGACAGTGTGTCTAATAGTGTATTTTAATATGACAGTATGCCATCTTAGGCAATTTATAACACTTAAAACCTTGATAATGGCACTGTCAACCCAAAATCATGATTGTGTAAGTGTAAATGTAACACTGTAAAAAAACAGCAGTTCAACGCCGGTACTGACTTTAAAGAAATTCTCTCTCACATATCGTGCAAATAGCAAGTATTCGCCGAATACGGTGGGTACATCTAAAATGCCATTGACATGTAAATACCATTCGTTGGTTTCGCAATACAACACTAATAGGAACAGTAACGCTAGTATCGTCGAATCAAGCTAATGTGAATGATGTATTCCTTCGAAGAACTAGTCGATTTACTTCTCATTTACGGAGAATGCCAATGAAATTCATGAGAGCTAGAGACTTATGCGCCGCAAGATATCCTCATCGTACTCACCCTACACGTCGTACATTTAAATATGTGTATGAAAAATTGAGAAAAATTGAATCGCTAACGCATCAGAAATATATCCGGCAAGGAAAGATACTAACAAGGAAACGGAAATTGGTACTCTCGCCACTGTGGTTCGAGGTCCTTGTGTTAGTTCGCGTCAAATCGCAAGGGAATCTGGCATGAGCCAGAAGAGTGTCGTTCGTGTTCTGCATCGCCATAAATATCATCCTTACCATATTAGTCTTCACCAAGAATTAACTGCTATGCATTGTAGGCGTCGAATTGAATTCTGCCGACGGGCTCAACCTCAGATTCAGACGGATGCCACATTTAGTAATTTTATTTTATTTACTTACGAGGCTACATTCACGAACCATGGAAATGTTAATTTGCATAACTTGCATTATTGGGCACCTGAAAATCCATGTAGGCAGCGGCAAGTTGCACACCAAAACCCGTGATCGGTGAAGTTATGGTGTGGGATTCTGGAGGACAGAATTACAGTCCCCTTTTTCATCGAATTAAATCTTAATGGTAAGAAGTACACCACATTCTTGCAAGAAACATTAGGTCTATTATAGGAAGAAATACCTTTAGGAACAAGGAACAGAATGTGGTATCAACACGATGGGTGTCCGGCACGTTTTTCGCTGATGGCTAGAAATGAGCTGCAGAGACAATTCCCAAATCGTTGGATTGGACGCGGAGGACGTTTGTCGTGGCCTGCTCGTTATCCAGACTTGACGTTACTGGATTTTTTCTTGTGGGAACTCGTAAAAGACATTGTTTATAAAGAAGTTCCAAATACACCTGAAGAGAGAATTGTCAGACCATGTGCTTCGATAAGTGCCGATGTGATAACGAATATCACTCAATCGATGGTAATAGGATTGCAGCATTGCATTGATACCAATGGTCATCACTTCGAACACCTTCTGTAAATGGACTGACATGCCACCTTTGTCACCATCGTTGACCTTCAGAGACCTTACTGTTACACATCATTGGACTCGCCTCGATAGCCGGCCGAAGTGGCCGTGCGGTTAAAGGCGCTGCAGTCTGCAAGACCGCTACGGTCGCAGGTTCGACTGCTGCCGCGGGCATGGATGTTTGTGATGTCCTTAGGTGAGTTAGGTTTAACTAGTTCTAAGTTCTAGGGGACTAATGACCTCAGCAGTTGAGTCCCATAGTGCTCAGAGCCATTTGAACCATTTTTGAACTCGCCTCGATAGCCGCTGTCAGAAAATAAGTACCAAACAATAGCATTAAAAAAAAAGTTGACCTTCGTATGTCTGAAGTGACCCCACCCAGTAACAAAAAACCAACGTCATATTAATGCCCTCGTTGTCCCATGCAACTTTTGTCCCACAAACTTTTCAACTCCTGTCATACTTTCTGAGTTATTCTTAGTGGCAATAGCTAGTGACTCATCATGTGTATTGGTCTAACATAAAGGTAGAACGGATACAGAAAAATAACTAAATGACAAGCAGAGCGGGTATTGTTACTCGGTCACTTGGAGTAGAAACCTAAAAGACTCTTGTCAAAATTAGAGGAATGTTAAATAAAATTTCGCCTCGATACTGGATTTGGAAAGTCAATCGAAGCTGTGTTTGACAATGTGTTGGAAAATGCAGTAGTCAAATACCGCAATGGGGATATACGCTTGCTGCTAGGATACAGTCACAGCTCTTAAACTACTATTTACCTCGATGGAAGTTCATGACAGCTAAGTAAATAATTTCCGATTTCCCTAACATTAAACTTGCCACTGGTTATAACCCACGCATTTAGGACGTCGTGCAATGGATGTTCATATGAGCCCATCATTGATGGACTTCACATCTGTTTACATGCTTGAGCCATCCAAAGGCATAAGGGATTTGTGCATGCTTTTCAAAAAGGTAATTCCTTCTGGTAAGGGCTTCTGCTTTCTTATAACTAAAGGCAAAATACTAGTTTAAATCTCGTGAGCAAGTAAGTGAGTAGCGCTAATTTATCGAGAACGCCAGTTTAACGAGGACTTGTTGAAGATGTGGCCTCCATGGTAACACTGTGACAACATGTACCTAAGATTATGAAACTATACCTAAGACAGAGGTTAAACTGGCTTGCACAAACATGAAGTGTCGTCTCGTATCTACAAGACGAATAATAGGAAGACTGTGCAAATCTCTCTACACATAAAAAGTGATGTCCCGACTGACTGACTCACTTAGTAACTCAACGTCGCCTAGCCGAAACCACTGATACAAACTTAAAATTTGTAGAGGGTGTGGATCTTATAAGTAAACATCTTCTAAAAGGACATTGTTCGAAATTCCACTTCTAAGACGGGTGCAATAGTGGATGAAAGGCTTTTTTAATATATGTCGCTATTAAGTGAATTTTTAAGATAGGACAACGAAAATTAGCGTTGATTTCTGTCAGAAGTAAAAAAAAAAAAAAATACGAGTTTCTGAATTTTTTCGCAATCCAGTCACCAATGGATTAAAGTAGGGGGTGAAAGTTTTAAGAAAATGAATCGTTAATTAAAGAACTACTAAAGCATTTTCAAGGCTATAGCTATCAAAACTGGCTAGAAATAAAAAAAAATACGAGTTGCAGGTTTTTTCGAAATTCAACGCTCTAAGGGAGTAAAACAGGGGAAGAAAAATATTATGAAATTATTTCGTTATGAAAACGTTTTCAAAGATAACATAAGAAAATTTGTATTTAGCTTCTGTCTTAAAATAAGAAAAAAAGTGTTTCACTGTTTTTGAAAATTCAACTTATAAGGAGGTGAAAATTTTTAAGAAAATATTTCGTTACATTAAAAAAAGTATTAATGTTAAATCTACTAAAACTTGGATTTCACTTCTCGGTTATACATAAACTTTTAAGTGCTGGGGGATGAAAGTTTCTACGAAAATTTCACCACAAGAACGCAAAAGGCGTGGTTAACAATAACCTTGGACTCTTCCTACCAGAATCGCTTTTTGGTCACATGTACATTCTGAAAAGACCACAGTCATATGGCCTTAATTTGCGTGAAAGGCTTAGAAGGTGTTGCAATTTGCGCACGACATAAAAATTCGATCAGTGAAAGACAAAGAGAATCTGTGCAAACCGAAGCAGCGAGTGCTAGGCTAGTATCAGATAAATCCCATTGGAATATGATCTTAATTTCTCTCATAGAACAGTCACGAAGTACAAATGAACTTGTTGTTATAATCCTTTTACTAGTAGGCTCTTTTATTAATAACGCAAATTCATTTTACTCTCGTTTACACAATGTTTGCCACAGCAATAAATCTTGGTTTCTTACTTGAAGGGATACGACTCTTTCTCGGTGTATATGATATCATAAATGATGAAAAATATAGCAAAAGGAGAAGAGAATAAATCTGAAAGAAAACTTCAAATGTTTACAGCGGGAGCAACTGACAGATGAGAGATAGAGCTCAACGGTTGATATTTCTGTTTGAGGTGAAATGTAATCATTCAGGAATTGCTTAAATGTAACGAAATTCTCTCATTTACGTTGTTGGTGTTTATAAATTTGACAAGAAACAGACATTACTTGAGTATTAAAACTCGTACGTTCCCTTGAAAACTGAAATAACTTGGTGTATAATCAACCTTCGTAAACGATATCGCTAGCACTCGATAACACATGCCCGCCCACAAGTTGCCAAGGTTGTTTCGAGCACGCTGCAGAAGTTCCGCCGGGAAGCCCTAACACATTCTCCTGCAGTCCCGATCTCACCTCATGCTAAGTCCATATTTCTGGAGACGCGAAGGAAGATACTCTTCGCTGTTGATTTGCTACGGACGAAGAACGGTATGTCTGGGTACAATGAGGTTCCTTAGGAAACCGCAAACGTGTTTCCATGAAGAGCCCTTCGCCCTGTCTCACAATGGGATAACAGTATTGACAGTTATGGCAATTACTTTTGGATTTTTTGTTTTTGAAAAAATAAACCTCCATTTGACCGTATATTACTGTGTCTTACCTCTGTACTACGTATATTTCGGCTTTTACACCATTATCGAGTACAATGCAAAAATTTCTCAGTGCTGCCAAAAATTTCTGAAATAATAAACAGTTTCCATTCGTTTGGTTTTCTTTTGACTCGCCTTATTCTTTATGAAAAGGCAACTTGTAGATTTATAGCAAAATTCAGTGAAAAATTCGAAACCCCAAAAACGCTCAAAAATGTTTCCTTTCTAAACAGTTCAAGCTGCTCTGCCTTTACGGTCTTAGCGTATCAGTCTTCAAAGTAAAAGCACCATCTTCTATGACTCCACATCGCAGTTTTCATCAGTTGTTTGCGACTTGCAAAAGTTTTCTGAAGTGTTCTTTATTCTGAGGAACACGTCCATCCGATATTCAGCCATTTTTGCAGAAATCGAACGAAAGTAATATATAATTTGCTTCTCCTATGGAACGTTGAACAATACTGTATGTTTGTAATCAAAATGAAATGAGCCATTTGCAGCTCATTGCAAACTAATTCGCAGTCTTTGCCCACTCATGTTACGCCATGTTTCAGGTCGACATCTTCCGGGCACGAACTGATGCCTGTACAGGCATGCTTGAGCCGTACAGAGGTGTAAGGTATTCGTGCATGCTTCTGCAAAACGCTTGATCATGTGCGCATGTCAAGTATGCAGTTGCGTGTGCAGCAACCTTAAAGTATAGACCAGTGACTGTCAAGCAACTTGCTGGAGGCGCGTCTGTGCTCTGAAATTACCATCTGTAGGAATACATCGTCCTAAATGGATTTAACAAGACGTGACTTTAATTAAAGGTCAATCGGAAATTATTTACTTGGGTGTGATGAATTTACACCCAGGTAAATAGAATTTTATTAGCTGTAGCATTGTCCTAGCAGCTTGAGCCGTACAGAGGTGTAAGGTATTCGTGCATGCTTGTGCAAAACGCTTGATCATGTGCGCATGTCAAGTATGCAGTTGCGTGTGCAGCAACCTTAAAGTATAGACCAGTGACTGTCAAGCAACTTGCTGGAGGCGCGTCTGTGCTCTGAAATTACCATCTGTAGGAATACATCGTCCTAAATTAGTGGATTTAACCAGACGTGACTTTAATTAAAGGTCAATCGGAAATTATTTACTTGGGTGTGATGAATTTACACCCAGGTAAATAGAATTTTATGAGCTGTAGCATTGTCCTAGCAGCTATTGTACATCCCTTTTTTTATATTTGTACAATTTGATTATACTTCAGTTGCTTTTTCGACCACATTATCAAACATATCTCACGTGGTGCAGTACGAGATACTGTTTAGCGAGAGAAGTGACGGCCTGCTTGAGGCCACTGGCCCGCATGTTGCAGCCACAGTCATATCTGGGACTCAACCACATGAAATAAAAACAATTATGAACAGCTGACGCTAGTGGTCCGGGTTCAGAAAGCGTGCAAACATGCGATCGCAACAGAGCTGGCAGAGCGCGAATAATGATGCACTGGGTGTAAATAATCGATACAAACACAGAATCGCCCGCGTTAAACTGCAAGCGAGGCACTCAGCATTGCGTCGATAACTCAATTCCTATGCAACCTGTAACTCGGCTGCTGGTGAATGGTACTTCACATCGCATCAGTCCATGAAGTGGCAGAAATTATTTCTTAACCAGTCAATGAAATTAAACAGGTTTCTCGGTACGGTCAACACTCATGAGCCAGTAACATTGCATGAAGGATGGAAGTGTTGACATCGCGAAGTAGTGATTAGCATTTTATAAAATTTATGCTACATACGACTGTAGACCTACACAAGTGAATGATTGGAAATTCAGGCTGGTACTACGAAAACTACGAGGCCTACGCGGCTATCAAGTGGTGGGTCCGTTTAATATTACCAAGGGATAAAGTACTTGTTTAACAATTGTTCAATATGTCGCTGAGATGTTACCTGTCACACACTCTTATTCCGAGTGTGAATACCTCTGCTACTGACTTTCACAGCACACTTTGTTTCCGAATTGTCTTTATCCGTGCCATTTTCGTCAATGAAATGTTGCAACCCACAAGCAATATATGGTTATTTCCGCTTTCAGTTCGCTGTACTATAGCCTAATGTTTTCAACACCGAAGGTAAACGTAAGACATTACAATGTATTACTTTATTACAGAGCCGGCAATGTTCCATCGAATATGTGAATTAACGAAGAATATCAATTAATCTTTTCCTATTCGCCGTACGTTTCTATCCCACCGTGGTTCATGCTACTGAAAAATTACCATTTGTGGTGGAACGATACTTGTCTGAAAGTGAACAACAATAAAATAAAGAAAGGAGATTGATTTGCTACAAAAAAAGTAAGAATCTCAAGATGAAAGCTACTCCAGTAAGTACTAAAATCAACATTACCTTCATATGTATGCGTTGACATGAATCTGACGAGACCACTTCTCCATAATTTGCGCTATAGTTCTGGTGGCAGCCAAATTTTGTGTGTGAATAATAACAATTTCGCAATGACCTAGTCCAGATGTTGTGTATTGCGAACTTGTGTTGAATTTACAACATTGAGTTATTTCGGAAATTACAGTTACTATACACAACTAAAGACTGGATGCGAGACCCCCACCGTAGTTGGGCTTCTCCTGTCGGACCTGAATGGTCTGGCGCCAGCAGCCGATGTCCCCTCAGAGTACTGTGCTAATTATATCTACATCTACATCCGTACTCCGCAAGCCACCTGAAGGTGTGTCGCGGAGGGTACCTTGAGTACCTCTATCGGTTCTCGCTTCTATTCCAGTCTCGTATTGTTCGTGGAAAGAAGGATCGGCGGTATGCGTCTGTGTGGGCTCTAATCTCTCTGATTTTATCCTCATGATCTCTTCGCGAGATATACGTAGGAGGGAGCAATATACAGCTTCACTCCTCGGTGAAGGTATGTCCTCGAAACTTCAACAAAAGCCCGTACCGAGCTACTGAGCGTCTCTCCTGCAGAGTCTTCCACTGGAGTTTATCTATCATCTCCATAACGCTTTCGTGATTACTAAATGATCCTGTAACGAAGCGCGCTGCTCTCCGTTGGATCTTCTCTATCTCTTCTATCAACCATATCTGGTACGGATCCCACACTGCTAAGCAGTATTCAAGCAGTGGGCGAACAAGCGTACTGTAACCTATTTCCTTTGTTTTTGGATTGCATTTCCTTAGGATTCTTCCAATGAATCTCAGTCTGGCACCTGCTTTACCGACGATCAACTTTATATGATCATTCCATTTTAAATCACTCCTAATGCGTACTCCCGGATAATTTATGGAATTAACTGCTTCCAGTTGCTGACCTGCTATATTGTTGCTAAATGATAAGGGATCTTTCTTTCTATGTATTCGCAGCACATTACACTTGTCTACATTGAGATTCAATTGACATTCCCTGCACCATGCGTCAATTCGCTGCAGATCCTCTTGCGTTTCAGTACAATTTTCCATTGTTACAACCTCTCAATATAACAAAGCATCATACGCAAAAAGCCTCAGTGAAGCTCCGATGTTATCCGAAGGTCATCTATATATATATATATATATATATATATATATATATATATATATATATATATATATACTCCTGGAAATTGAAATAAGAACACCGTGAATTCATTGTCCCAGGAAGGGGAAACTTTATTGACACATTCCGGGGGTCAGATACATCACATGATCACACTGACAGAACCACAGGCACATAGACACAGGCAACAGAGCATGCACAATGTCGGCACTAGTACAGTGTATATCCACCTTTCGCAGCAATGCAGGCTGCTATTCTCCCATGGAGACGATCGTAGAGATGCTGGATGTAGTCCTGTGGAACGGCTTGCCATGCCATTTCCACCTGGCGCCTCAGTTGGACCAGCGTTCATGCTGGACGTGTAGACAGCGTGAGACAACGCTTCATCCGGTCCCAAACATGCTCAATGGGGGACAGATCCGGAGATCTTGCTGGCCAGGGTAGTTGACTTACACCTTCTAGAGCACGTTGGGTGGCACGGGATACATGCGGACGTGCATTGTCCTGTTTGAACAGCAAGTTCCCTTGCTGGTCTAGGAATGGTAGAACGATGGGTTCGATGACGGTTTGGAAGTACCGTGCACTATTCAGTGTCCCCTCGACGATCACCAGTGGTGTACGGACAGTGTAGGAGATCGCTCCCCACACCATGATGCCGGGTGTTGGCCCTGTGTGCCTCGGTCGTATGCAGTCCTGATTGTGGCGCTCACCTGCACGGCGCCAAACACGCATACGACCATCATTGGCACCAAGGCAGAAGCGACTCTCATCGCTGAAGACGACACGTCTCCATTCGTCCCTCCATTCACGCCTGTCGCGACACCACTGGAGGCGGGCTGCACGATGTTGGGGCGTGAGCGGAAGACGGCCTAACGGTGTGCGGGACCGTAGCCCAGCTTCATGGAGACGGTTGCGAATGGTCCTCGCCGATACCCCAGGAGCAACAGTGTCCCTAATTTGCTGGGAAGTGGCGGTGCGGTTCCCTACGGCACTGCGTAGGATCCTACGGTCTTGGCGTGCATCCGTGCGTCGCTGCGGTCCGGTCCCATGTCGACGGGCACGTGCACCTTCCGCCGACCACTGGCGACAACATCGATGTACTGTGGAGACCTCACGCCCCACGTGTTGAGCAATTCGGCGGTACGTCCACCCGGCCTACCGCATGCCCACTATACGCCCTCGCTCAAAGTCCGTCAACTGCACATACGGTTCACGTCCACGCTGTCGCGGCTTGCTACCAGTGTTAAAGACTGCGATGGAGCTCCGTATGCCACGGCAAACTGGCTGACACTGACGGCGGCGGTGCACAAACGCTGCGTAGCTAGCGCCATTCGACGGCCAACACCGCGGTTCCTGGTGTGTCCGCTGTGCCGTGCGTGTGATCATTGCTTGTACAGCCCTCTCGCAGTGTCCGGAGCAAGTATGGTGGGTCTGACACACCGGTGTCAATGTGTTCTTTTTTCCATGTCCAGGAGTGTATTATCAATAGCAACGGTCCTACGACACGGCACTGCGGCACACCTGAAATCACTTTTAC
This sequence comes from Schistocerca serialis cubense, assembly GCF_023864345.2. NCBI lineage: Eukaryota > Metazoa > Arthropoda > Insecta > Orthoptera > Acrididae > Schistocerca > Schistocerca serialis. The sequence goes on along the minus strand of NC_064644.1, from coordinate 286,901,009 downwards.
TTCGGGAGACTTCTCTCCATTGAGAATGGCCGGCCGCAGTGGCCATGCGGTTCTAGGCGCTACAGTCTGGAACCGCGCGACCGGTACGGTCGCAGGTTTGAATCCTGCCTCGGGCATGGATGTGTGTGATGTCCTTAGGTTAGTTAGGTTTAAGTAGTTCCAAAGGGGACTGATGACCATAGAAGTTAAGTCCCATAGTGCTCAGAGCCATTTGAACCATTGAGAATGACATGCTGCGTTCTGGCATGATTTTGGACAACACGTTCTGGTATAAAAGACTGTATTCAAAAAATCATGAGTGGGGTCTTTTTAAAGCTTTTCTAACGCTTTACTATGACGAGAGGTTTAATGGCTACGAAATTGAAGTCAACAGTTGCAATATCTAGAATTTATACCATAAATAACGTAGTAATTTGCAAGTATTAATAATTATGATTCACAATCTCATACCAATTAATATACAACAGTTCTCTTTCACTATCATCGTTATACGTCGGCAAGGTTTGTAGACAAGCAGAGATCTCAAGTAGTATATGCCACAGTCTTATCCGATTTAGAGGCATTTGAAATTATATGCTAGGTAACCAGTGACTGTTCGCTGAGAAATTGACAACGAACGAAGATAATTTAGTACGGGGACATTCTGGAGGCCATCTCTTCAAGCCAAGCAATTGAATCGGTACACCTATTCTTCCAGGGCACACTGCTGCCGCAATGTTTTCTTTAAGTGAGCCACGTCGACTGTCATTGAAACGTAGTGCTCGACGCAGCCCAGCGTCACTGCCTATGGTTGTGTGTGTCTTCTGCTGATTTAGTATCGGCACCCATGGTTTGAACGACAGTCTGTGTTAATCTGCATCTTCCTATTCCACTTCCACTTCCCCTGACCTCTCGCCTGCGTCCTATGCCGACTCATCTAATGTACCTTGAAAAGTGTACTCTTCTTCCCGATCCCCGATCACAGCTTATTCGAGACTCTTCATATGTATCGCATTGCCGCAAACATTGGCCAATAGTATAAAGTGATAAGGTCTTGCTAAATCCCTCCCTCGCCTCTATATTAATTCCTCTTCCAATCTACTTCTTTATAGCGTTTCTCTGCTCAAAAAGTGGGACGTAAGATGGACATCACAGCCCATCCACCAATGACAATTTCTGTACATTCTGCCTGTGCGCTTTCGCCACTGTAAGAATACAAAATGTCAAATTCGTTTTTTTTTTAATGCCTGGGAGAGCCACCGGTGACATTATACCGGCACAGCTCGCGGTATTTTTTGCTCAGCTATCTGTTATCTCCCTACAGAGCCTATACTCCAGTGCGCCGCAGTAAAGCTTCTCAGAATTCCCTCTCTGCACTGGCGTGTTTTTCCTCGTCCACCTGCAAACGGTCTGTCTGTGGGCTGGGCTGGCGTAAACAGTATGGAATTCGTATCTTTACCACTGTAGCCCCGACTGACCGCATTGTCCTGTGTCGGACTGTGCGGATCTCCTGCGTATGGCCATCCACCTGCACAAAAGTCTGAACGGTCCCTTTCTCCCTGCTATGTGACCATGTGTTCAAGTCCCAATTCTAAAATTACACCTTTGCGTGTGACCGAAAGGGAGCGACGGTTGCGTCGGCCCTTCACTGTCTCGTTATCGTTTGCCCTGAATGGATCAGTATACGAGCTCTACAATTCTGGTTATACAATTCCAGTTAAGGAAGTGGAGGAATAGATGGTTAGTACAGCCTCTGCAACCACAGCTGCATACCATGTTATGAACCTACATGCAACTGCTACTTCCCGTCTGTCATTTCTTTGCTCAAGGATGAGATGTGCCTAGTCATAAAGGTTAAAACCCCTCATAACACATTCCTCACAATGAAAATTTTGCACGTGAAGTGACACGCTGAAAAATCAGTGTGGCGCTTCCACAGCTAAATTTTTAAATGTAAGTGCATCCCCATCATTACACCGATTGACAGTATCTATCATTACATTGTAAAATGTAGGAAAGAAAGGGTATACATTGAATCTGTCGTCGGAATACAAAAGGGTGTATCAAAAAGAAACATCCGAATTGGCACGTCTATATTTCTGAAACTAATAAACATATACAATGAATTTTCTTTTTTCATCAACAGGAAACTCAAAAATTCTTTTTTTCCATATCTTTATGTAGGTATTGCATATCCCCCCTTGAGATTCACGGCAAGTGTCAGTGCGGTATTCAAATTGTTCCCACACTGCAGCGAACATGTCTTCAGTTACGCCTTCTACAGCTACTGTTATGCAATGTCTCGTTTCATTCATTGTTGTGGTAACTGAGGAAAACAAACAGACTTTTATAAACCCCCACAAGAAATAATTACGTACAATCAGGTCCGGTGACCTTGGAGGCCAGTAATGTAAGGCTGAATCATTTGGTCCAGTACGACTGATCCATTGTGCAGTAATCCCTTGATTTAAAAATTCCCGTGCTTCCAGGTGCCCGATACTGTTGTCAATTGAAGTCGTTCGAATCACTCTCCACCTGCGGGAAAAGAAAGTTCTCAAGCATATCGAAATATGTGGTACCTGGAACAGTGTACTCGGCAAAGTAAAATGGACCACACACCTTTTCCCATGAAACTGTACAAAACACGGTAAATTTTGGAGATTACGTGTCATATTGGATAACTTCGTTTCGGTGTACTGTAACCCCATGTTCTCACGCTATGACGGTTCACCTTTCCATTTAAATAGAATGTTGCCTCGTCTCTAAACACTAAGCGTGGAAGAAAACTGTTATCCTCTATCTTGCCAAGAACGAAATTACAGATCTCCACACGTTGTTGTTTGTCACCTTCAAGAAGAGCTTGCAGTAGCTGAATTTTGGGTGGTTTCATGTGTAAACGTGGACGAAACATACGTGAGACGGACATCGGGGGCATGTTGAGGTGTCGAGCTGCGTGGCGAACAGATTTCTATGGTCATCCTCATGAGTGCTAAAAGGAACTCGTTAAACTTCGGTTACACGATAAATCAGTCTAATCTAAAAGCCGTAAATTCAACTAAATATCTAGGTATTACAATTACGAACAACTTAAATTGGAAGGAACACGTAAAAAATGTTGTGGGGAAGGCTAACCAAAGACTGCGTTTTGTTGGCAGACCACTTAGAACCTACTAAGGAGACTGCCTACACTACTCTTGTCCGTCTTCTTTTAGATTCCTGCAGCGCGGTGTGGGATCCTTAGCAGACAGGACTGTCGGAATCCATCGAAAAACTCCAAAGAAAGGCAGCACGTTTTGTATTATCGCGAAATATGGGAGAGAGGGTCACAGAAATGATACAGGATTTGGGATGGACATCATTAAAAGAAAGGCGTTTTTCGTTGCGACGGAATCTTCTCACGAAAGTCCAATCACCAACTTTCTCCTCTGAATGCGAAAATATTTTGTTGACACTGACCTACATAGGGAGGAATGATCACCAAGATAAAATATGGGAAATCAGAGCTCGTACGGAAAGATATAGGTGTTCATTCTTTCCGCGCGCTATACGAGATTGGAGTAATAGAGAATTGCAAAGGTGGTTCGATGAACCCTCTGCCAGATACTTAAATGTGATTTGCAGAGTATCCATGTAGATGTAGATGTAGATGTAGACTCCATGTGAAACTATTCGGATGCGTTCGACTTCTGTGTTAGACTCCCGGTGACGTCTCGGCGATTTGCCTTTACACAAACAACGTATTACGCTGGTGTCACGCTGAACAGTTATTACTGTACTGCACAAAATGTACAACACAAAATGCTTTCTCTTCTGTCGGCACCATTTTTAGTAGAACTGAAGTGGGCTCACTCTGCTGCTACCTAGCGTGAACCATGTAAAACTGGTAAGTTTGCTCTTTCTAATAGTGCGTAGATGACGCACGTATCACAAATAACATAGTAGTTATGTTTTTTTTTTCTTTCAAGTCGGATGATTCTTTTTGATACGCCCTGTATATAATCAGAACATCAATCTTATTTAGGCATACTTGTGGGATGCACTCTGTTTTTTCCCCTCTTTGTACTGGACCTGTTTGCTGAAAGTAGTTGCACTGTTCTAGTGGCAGATGTTATCCTCTTACAAATATTAAGTAATATGATTCCTAACAAGGTGTGTGTTCCCCACTGACAGCAATGTATGCTCTACAACTTGCTGCCATGCTGGCTACAAGAGCGGTACGGAGATCTTGTGGTAGGGCTTCCCATGTCCACACCACTGCGGTTGACATATGCTGGACGGTTGACATATGCTGGACGGCAGTTAGGATGTGTGGAAATGCTGCAGTTAGTCTCCCCAACGCATCCCACATGTGCTCGTTGGGATTTAAATCGATGAACTCGCTGGGCAGTCCATTCCCCAAATATCCTCTCGTTCCAGAAGGTCCTCCACATGCAATCTTCGATGTGCTAGTACACTGTCATCCATCAAAGTCCAGTCAAGGCCGAATGCGCCCCAGAAAGAACGCACACGAGGAAGGCGCACAGCGACACCATAGTGGTTACCGGTCAGTATAGCATGTTTCAACGATTGGAGATCAGTATGCCCATACAACATTCTTCCTTCTCCACAGCATAACATATGGATCACCGAAACGATCAAGTTTCACAATGCTGGACGTACTCTCAGATTGCGTGAAGTGCGAACACGTAACACCCACAGGAAAGCTGTCGAATATGATCGTTTTGGTGGTCCAGGTGTTATGGTGTGCCGAGGTATATTGTTGCATGGGTGTGCTGACCTTCGAGTTTTTGAAGACGGTAAACTCACAAGTCAACGTTATTGTGACACCGTACTCCTTCCCCATGTGCGTCTTTTCGACCCTAACTTCATTTTTATGGATGTCAATGCGCGACCGCATTTAACATTGGAGGTGGAGCAGCTCTTTAAATGAGAGGCTATTCGGCGAATCGACCGGCCTACCAGTTCTTCCAACGTAAATCACATCGAGTGCGCGTGAAATCATTGGGTAGACTGAAATGATAATTAAATCAAGACCCTAGGCTGCTGATAGGCGTTGATATACATCAACAGGGACAGTTGAAAATGTGTGCCCCGATCGGGACTCGAACCCGAGATCTCCTGCTTACATGGCAGACACTCTATCCAACTGTGCCACCGAGAGCACAGAGCATAATGCGTCTGCAGGGAGTTATCCACTGCACGCTCCCCGTGAGACCCACATTCCCAACCTAGTGCCCACACACTACATTTGTAGTGCCCCTGCCCATTACACTTATTACTCGCGGCATACAATCTTGCCAAGTCCCTTTTAAGTTCGGGCGATGAGTGTGCATCCAGCACAGAAGAAGAAGGTCAACGGCCGGTTAGCCTTAACTATATGAAGATAGTATCTGTTCTTTCGGGCATGTCTGAAAGAACAGATTCCATCTTCATACAGTGGGTAGACGTCTTGCAGCACTTCCACACGCACCAACGACCTGCAAGCAGTTATTAATCACGCTGGTGGACGAACAGAGCGCTCTACAACATGAACTCCATAACAAATACGTGCTCAGCATAGGAGCACGCTGTAGAGCATGCACGGCTGTTTATGATGGCCACACACATTGTTAAGAATCCTATCTCTCCTTCTGTAATGTCCAGAAAACATCCTAAACCATGGAGACTTCGTGCTATTATTCTTTCTGAATGGGAGCGTCATTTCTGTTCATATCATTGGATATTTATTTGTTACCTTCTGTATTATACTGAAATATTCTCGTTCAAGTTTCATCAAGCTATGTTACTCTTATTTGGCACAGACACGTCATGCGGAAGTTACATTCGTCCTTATGCTTTGCTCAGCTGTGTATTTTACCACAACACTGATAGATGTCTTTGTATTATAAACATGTTGCCATGGACTGTTTCACGTTCATGTTCCACTTATCACGTAAATTGTTTAATAAATGGAGCGCTGTGATGTCAGTAGCGTTGCTATTCACGAAGGCAGCTTAGCGAAAGTTTCCGGACCGTTACACCTGGCAGCAACACACGCCGTGCGTTATCATTAGAAGATAATTAAAATTTCGCCCACTCGAGTTTCATCGGGCTTCTGTTATTGCCTTGTCGGCGGAAACTTTGGTTATAACTTCGGTAAAATATTCGGCTTATTAAGTTCCCTGACGTACGAAAGAAGAGCTATAAATTTGTTTTGTACCGTCTGGCACAAAGTAATTATAAAGTGAGTTGGGTACAAGCGATTGATATTTATACTATAATTTGATTCCACTTTCAGTATCAACTATCGACAAAACCTAGATAAATGCATGAAAGACTTCTCTCCGCTTACGCGAAACGCTGATGTGCAATTTAAAGTGACGCACTACGTGGAGTGACGCAATCGATATACAAGGGCTCACCGGAGTATTTATGTCTGTTCCAGACTGGTGGCTTCGTTGTGATTTTTATTTTGTTAACTGATTTATTTTTACAGAATTTTAAACATGGCTGAAGCAGCAACTGCTAAAAATCTTCACGGTAAATGATAACAGCCAAACAGTTGCAGAATAATGATTTATCGAAATCCTTGACCACGGTTTCGGCGTATCTAAATATACCTTCATCAGAAGCAAACTACACCTCAAGAGAAAGACACCTCCATCAGCAAAAAACTTAGCAACATAACTGAGATATAAGAAAAAAGACTTATAGCTTGAAGTAACCATAAAAATTACCAAAGTATCACAAGCACAAAAACTTTTAGTTACTTACTAAAATCACAACCTGCAGTGGAGATGCATAAAACAAACGTGCCAAAGGCGTCGTCCATACTTAAAACATCATCTCCATCTGTACAGCATAATTATAAAGAGATGGTCAATGCGAACACGGGATACTATCAGTACTTGGCCTGCGAACTAGCGTGAAGAGGGTGTGGAAGCACTAAGACAGACAATTTCACCGAGAGAGTGCACTTGCGATATGCGCGAGAAACACGCGCACATTATCATACCGGGATACATACTCACGCGCATCAGAATTTTAAAGTTTGTGTTAATTTAAACCCTCTTTCTTAATAAATAAAACATATCAGAACCATTTAACACACCCGCATACAGTAAAAATATGAACACCAATTTGCCTGTGTCCTAGAGTCAAGCAGATGAAGCTTGCTCTAAGGACCATATCCCACGAGAGAAGGCACAGAATCTCGCGCAAATTAAAGGCTAGGATACATACTAGCCAAAACGAACAAAATGTTATAAATCGAAATCATCTGTCGTGATGAATGAAAAGTAAAAAATATAACAGAATCATTTATACTACACAGACACATCGAAAACCGCGAACAACAATCATCAAAAATACGTGATGTCCCATCAATACAGAAAGGAGTATTTCACCAGCATCAACAGACACGAAAACTAGCCACTAGTCAGCCAGACTTAAAGCTATAAGTGTTTTTCCTTCTGTCTCAGTTTTTTGCTAATGAAAGTGTCTTCGTGTTCAGGTGTACATTTGCTTCTGATGAAGGTATATTTAGATATACCGAAACAGTGGTCAAGGACTTCAGTAAATCTTTAATCTGTAACTGTGTGGCTGTTATCATTTACCGTGATGATTTATTTTTATCATGTTCCATGGCAGTATGTGCGCTAATGTTGCTCGTTTTTAACACGATTCGTTACACAATTCGCTTAAGGAGTCTAGAACGTGAGTGTCAAAAGCTGATTTTCTAATTTTCTTCTCGAAAAATTCTCTTTACTTTTCTAAACAAGAAAAAGTTTACTGCAAGGGAATTATACCGAAGAAAGTCCCAGAATTAGACGAATTTAAAAGTGTCTGCACACATGACGATGCTCCCATGTCACACAGACAGTTCTCACATTATTATGGCTTTTCAGTATCTAATCTTTTAGTGACACCAGATTATTAGAGAAGTAATTACATGGTAGGACTCAAAACCCAAATGAAAGTCTTAGCAACTGCAACTGGAAACGGATACCAGACACTTTTCTGGAAGTACTAAATACTTTGAAAATAGGTGAGCTGGATTCTCTGCTATGTTTCATCGACGGTGCGGTGTCAATTTTTAGGATTATGGAATTCATGGGAATGCCTGGTGTACTAAATACGCTAAGAACTTATATTGCTGTTGATCGCAGCAGACTTTGGACGAGAGAAATCAGTGTTGGAAATCATCAAATAAAAAATGTTCAATTGTGTGTGAAATTTTATGGGACTTAACTGCTATGATCATCAGTCCCTAAGCTTCCACACTACTTAACCTGAATTATCCTAAGGACAAACACACACACCCATACCCGAGGGAAGACTCGAACCTCCGCCGGGGCCAGCGGCACAGTCCATGACTGCAGCTCCCTAGATCGCTCGGCTAATCCCGCGCGTCATCATCAAATAAGCAAAATTAAGAAGAATACGCCCAAAAAAATAGGAAGGGAGAACAGTACCAGAAACAAGATGAATATGGACCTGGGATACATTACCGTTATGCTGGGTAGATAAACAAACAGGCTTTGATTTCAGCTTGAATCTCCTGGAAGTTCTTTTCCATTTTCTGGTACACAATGGTCAAAAACTATTAAAAGTAGATGGCTAAAATTTTGTATAGTATCTTAAAACATACTCAACTGAAAAGCTGGCTATTGTTATATATTAAACTTGAAACTTAACGATTATTTAAAAGAAAAACAATGAGCTAATTACTGAATCTGTACCTATGTTGGACATAGATGATGAACCTGCTTTATTTCACTTACGACACAAAATAAAATCTAGAAAAAAGTGTGCGACCGAAAGTTGTGTTTCACACACCAAATTATTCCCTAAAACTCTGTTAAAAGATGGGAGCATTACGTTGGCTTACAGTTGTTATTTTTTGAGCTGCATTACTTAGAAACCTGACCATTTTCTCAAGATTTCGCCTTGTGTTCACTAAAGAATCCCATTAACGCTGTCACAATGTTAACAATAAGAAAACGAAACAACAAAATAATTTCGACAACATGCATAAAAAACAGCAAACTAGCGAATATGTTCTTCAGTGGTGAGAATATCTCTTTTGAACATTAACATTCTCAGACTTCTGTGTTACAAATATTTCACATAACGTTACTAATTTTACCTCAGGACTGGGCTCCAAATCTGATAACGAAAAGTTTAGGAACAATGCGTAAGAATCATTAGTTTAGTCACACTACTGTATTTAAACGCTCTATAAGCATTTGCAATGAATATATCGCCTTCTAGCTGCATACTTGAGCTTTTTTACATGATATGTTGAAATGCTACCATAAAAATCTCTTCCAAAATAGGCCGACACGCAACGCATTCACGCGATGGCTAGCACGAAGGAAAGAAAGTGATTGGAGTTTTGTCGACTCAGAGATAATCTATATCCTTCGCCTGCGCTATATTAGCTAGCTGTACAGAAATGAAATAGTAAATATATTTTGTAGATGATGAGGCCATGTTAGGCCCATGCACTATTAAAAATTAAATAAGTGTGTGACGTGAGAACACATTTTCTTTTTTTTTAATTCGATGATCTGTGGTTTATCAACATAATTTTTTCTGTTCTACCGGAATAATATTAAAAACTGTACCTGGAGACTAGTGTATACGTTTATGCACAATGTTGAAGAAGTGTTGCGGCGTTGAAAACCTCTATCCGTGAGTACTATGATTAAATACTCATATATCCATTCTCAGTATCATAACCCTCTTCAGTTTTAAAAAGAAGAGCATAATGATTTCTGCAGTAAAATTTAAAAGAAAATATTTCGCGTAACGTGACTAGATGGTCCAATCACACCCAATCAACCACTATATAATCCTCTGTCAATAGCGTCCCTGGATGCAATATGGAGGGGCACGTGGTCAGCAAACCACGCCCCTGGTAGTTGACGGGTTTCTTGACCTTTGAACTGCTATACCTCGGTCGAGTAGCTTCTCAGTTGGCCTCACGAGGCTGAATGTAGCCCATACCCATCCTGCTGCCAAGGAAGAATCCTTGACAATACCAGAAACAGAAGCCGGGTGCCCCCCACCCCTTGCCGGCGAATGGCAGTCAGCCGTGCTGTATTTCTGTAATTATAGAGACTTAATTTCAAGATATTCTTGAGCAACAGCATGTACAACAATTGATGTCACATATCATTCTGACCATTCATATATAGGCCAGGGATATATTTTGAATGCTCGTGATATGAGAAATAGCTAGCTCCAAGGAAGGGAAAGTAAACACGCCGTCCAGTTCTTCTTGTAGTTAAGGTATCAATATTCAATATCACTACAAGACTTTGAATGTCACGATCCAAGTACGATTTTCGTCTGAACCGCTAAGAAATCAACTCAGAAACAACACCAGTGTATGTGATTTAAATCATTAGACTGAAAGTCTCTTCCATTTCTTTTTGTATATACGAAGCACACTACCCAAATACACCCCATTAAAACAGAACTCTGCTCGCTTTGGAGCACTTAAATGGTTTAGAATAGCTTCCTCCATTGCTGACATATACTGTGATGGCTCTGAGCACTATGGGACTCAACTGCTGAGGTCATTAGTCCCCTAGAACTTAGAACTAGGTAAACCTAACTAACCTAAGGACATCACAAACATCCATGCCCGAGGCAGGATTCGAACCTGCGACCGTAGCGGTCTTGCGGTTACAGACTGCAGCGCCTTTAACCGCACGGCCACTTCGGCCGGCTGACATATACTGTGGCGGTGCTATTGTCTACATATACCACTCAGTCGTATTGGATCAGCACAGTGCTGTGTGGCTAGGGCCTCCTGTCGGGTAGACCGTTCGCCTGGTGCAAGTCTTTCGAGTTCACGCCACTTCGGAGATTTGCGTGTCGATGGGGGTGAAATGTTGATGATAAGGACAACAACAGCCCCCCCCTCTTATGAACCATGGACCTTACCGTTGGTGGGGAGACTTGCGTGCCTCAGTGATACAGATAGCCGTTCCGTAGGTGCAACCACAACGGAGGGGTATCTGTTGAGAGACCAGACAAACGTGTGGGTCCTGAAGAGGGGCAGCAGCCTTTTCCGTAGTTGCAGGGGCAACAGTCTGGATGATTGACTGATCTGGCCTGGTAACACTAACCAAAACGGCCTTGCTGTGCTGGTACTGCGAACGGCTGAGAATAAGGGGAAACTACGGCCGTAATTTTTCCCGAGGGCATGCAGCTTTACTGTGTGGTTAAATGATGATGGCTTCCTCTTGGGTAAAATATTCCGGAGGTAAAATAGTCCCCCATTCGGATCTCCGGGCGGGGACTACTCAAGAGGACATCGTTATCAGGAGAAAGAAAACTGGCGTTCTTCGGCCCGGAGCGTGGAATGTCAGATCCCTTAATCGGGCAGGTAGGTTAGAAAATTTAAAAAGGGAAATGTATGGGTTAAAGTTAGATATAGTGGGAATTAGTGAAGTTCGGTAAAAGGAGGAACAAGACTCCTGGTCAGGTGACTACAGGGTTATAAACACAAAATCAAATAGGGGTAATGCAGGAGTAGTTTAATAATGAATAGGAAAATAGGAATGCGGGTAAGCTACTACAAACAGCATAGTGAACGCATTATTGTGGCCACGATAGATACGACGCCCACGCCTACTACAGATGTACAAGTTTATATGCCAACTAGCTCTGCAGATGACGAAGAAATTGAAGAAATGTATGCTGAAATAAAAGAAATTATTGAGATTGTGAAGAGAGACGAAGATTTAAAAGTCCTGGGTGACTGGAATTCGGTAGTAGGAAAAGGGAGAGAAGGAAACGTAGTAGGTGAATATGGATTGGGGGTAAGAAATGAAAGAGGAAGCCGCCTGGTAGAATTTTGCACAGAGCGCAACTTAATCATAGCTAACACTTGGTTCAAGAATCATAAAAGAAGGTTGTATACATGGAAGAAGCCTGGAGATACTGACAGATCTCAGATATAATGGTAAGACAGAGATTTAGGAACCAGGTTTTAAATTTTCAGACATTTCCAGGGGCAGATGTGGAATCTGACCACAAACTATTGGTTATGACCTGTAGATTAAAATTGAAGAAACTGCAAAAAGGTGGGAATTTAAGGAGATGGGACCTGGATAAACTAAACCAGAGGCTGCACACAGTTTCAGGGAGAGCATAAGGGAACAATTGAAAGGAATGGGTGAAAGAACTACAGTAGAAGAAGAATGGGTTGCTTTGAGGGATGAAGTAGTGAAGGCAGCATAGGATCAAGTAGGTAAAAAGACGAGAGCTAGTAGAAATCCTTGGGTGACAGAAGAAATACTGAATTTAATTGATCAAAGGAGAAAATATAAAAATGCAGAAAATGAAGCAGGCAAAAAGGAATACAAACGTCTCAAAAATGAGATCGACAGGAAGTGCAAAATAGCAAAGCAGGCATGGGTAGAGGACAAATGTAAGGATGTAGAGACTTATCTCACTAGGGGTAAGATAGATACAGCGTACAGGAAAATTGAAGAAACCTTTGGAGAAAAGAGAGCCACTTGTATGAATATCAAAAACTCAGATGGAAACCCAGTTCTAAACAAAGAAGGGAAAGCAGAAAGGTGGAAGGAGTATATAGAGGGTCTATACAAGGGCGATGTACTTAAGGACAATATTATGTAAATGGAAGAGGATGCAGATGATGATGAAATGGGAGATATAATACTGCGTGGAGAGTTTGACAGAGCACTAAGTCGAAACAAGGCCCCGGAAGTAGACAACATTCCACTAGAGCTACTGACGGCCTTGGGAGAGCCATTCCTGACAAAAGTACACCATCTGGTGAACACGATGTATGAAACAGGTGAAATACCCTCATACTTCAAGAAGAATATAATAATTCCAATCCCAAAGAAAGGTAGGTGTTGACAAATGTGAAAGTTACCGAACTATCAGTTTAATAAGTCACGGCTGCAAAATACTAACGCGGGTTCTTTACAGACGAATGGAAAAACTAGCAGAAGCCGACCTCGGGGAAGATAAGTTTGGATTCCGCAGATATGTTGGAAGACGTGAGGCAATACTGACCCTACGACGTAACTTAGAAACTAGATTAAGAAGAGGCAAACCTACGTTTATAGCATTTGTAGACTTGGAGAAAGCTTTTGACAATGTTGATTGGAATACGCTCTTTCAAATTCTGAAGGCGGCAGGGGTAAAATACAAGGAGCGAAAGGCTATTTACAATTTGTACAGAAACCAGATGGCAGTTATAAGAGTCGAGGGACATGAAAGGGAAGCTGTGGTTGGAATGGGAGTGAGACAGGGTTGTAGTCTCTCCCGGATGTTATTCAGTCTGTGTATTGAGCAAGCAGTGAAGGAAACAAAAGAAATATTCGGAGTAGGTATTAAAATCCATGGAGAATAAATAAAAACTTTGAGGTTCGCCGATGACATTGTAATTCTGTCAGAGACAGCAAAGGACTTGGAAGAGCAGTTGAATGAAATGGATAGTGTCTTGAGAGGAGGGTATAAGATGAACATCAACAAAAGCAAAACGAGGATAATGGAATGTAGTCGAATTAAGTCGGGTGATGCTGAGGGAATTAGATTAGGAAATGAGACACTTAAAGTAGTAAAGGAATTTTGCTATTTGGGGAGCAAAATAACTGATGATGGTCGAAGTAGAAAGGATATAAAACGTTGACTGGCAATGGCAAGGAAAGCGTTTCTGAAGAAGAGAAATTTGTTAACATCGAGTATAGATTTAAGTGTCAGGAAGTCATTTCTGAAAGTATTTGTATGGAGTGTAGCCACGTATGGAAGTGAAACATGGACGATAAATAGTTTGGACAAGAAGAGAATAGAAGCTTTTGAAATGTGGTGCTACAGAAGAATGGTGAAGATTAGATGGGTAAATCACATAACTAATGAGGAAGTATTGAATAGGATTGGGGAGAAGTTTGTGACACAACATGACTAGAAGAAGGGATCGGTTGGTAGGACATGTGTTGAGGCATCAAGGGATCACCAATTTAGTATTGGAGGGCAGTGTGGAGGGTAAAAATCGTAGAGGGAGACCAAGAAATGAATACACTAAGCAAATTCAGAAGGATGTAGGTTGCAGTAGGTACTGGGAGATGAAGAAGCTTGCACAGGATAGAGTAGCATGGAGAGCTGCATCAAATCAGTCTCAGGACTGAAAACCACAAGAACAACAACAAGGACAATACAACACCCAGTTCCTGAGTGGAGAAAATCTCCAACCTGTCGTGCTGACTACTCAGCTACCAGGTGCGGACATCAGCACAATAACATAGGTTTACGTAGAAAAAGGAAAGAATGACAGAATGGAGCTCTCATAATTGAAGGTGTTCACGATTAGGCACGTGGTGGCTTTGGGTTGCAGGGTGGGATCAGTCAGCCAGAAATCCCCAAGTTGTTCTATTATGGCACCCCATCATGGTTTTATAAAGGAAGCATTGGCGTGGGTGAGTCTCCCAGCAGCCCCAGCAGCCTCCTTTGTGTTGTTACCCTGCAATGCTGACAGAGCCCAGCATCCACTGAGCAGCTGCTCTCGATGCAGTCACCTCCGTCAGCTACAATTCCGGTACCAGAAGTTGAGAAAACTACAGTAGTTCACACTCCCAGCACTGTCCAACTGGCGGACATAATGGCAGCGACCCACTGTCTCTCGTTGATGGCAAACTGCTTTCCAGGGCTGGTGCTGGGCCAACGCGGCGGCGTCTCCAGCCCCACGATTTCATGATGAACTGCCCTAGCTCAGAGCGGAACTAACTGTACTGCATAAACAGCATTCAGGATAGTGCCCTAAGTGTCACAGACCCATGCTAGTAGAGCTGCAACACTAATGCAAGTGACTTTAGTACATAATGCTAGGTACGAGAAAAAACTGTACTAGTTGAGTGATAAAATAAAGACAATCTCAAGATGCAACTGTGGTAGTACTTTTTCGCATGTATATCTTCGGCTTAAGTCCCTCGACCATGCAATAAGTTGAAAATGTTAGGTATTTGTAGCGTATCGGGCTGCACTTGCTTGGGGTTTGCTGTGCGTTGCAGCATTTATGCAGTGCACTTCAGCAGCTGCTGGTGTGGAAAGGCTTGTGCATTCTTCTGGTTAGGTACTGCTGCATCAACTATTTACACACTTGTCCTGGTTGGCTTTCCTTACAACATTACAGCGGCTGTGGTTGGTGTTGTTGCAATGTACTTCCTACTTTGCACGTTTCTGGCCAAATAAGGCGGATGCACTGCAGTGACTACGTTATCAACGAAGTTGCCCGATTTCCTGATGTATCAGCATAGACTGTCGAATGCTTCTTCAGGAAATGATAGCCACTCCTAACCAAATATCACTACGTAAGAACAGTGGGCATAAAAACGTATTACCTGACAGTGGCCAGAGATGAGTGACACGCTTTGTCATTGACAATCGATTTCAAACTCGATAAGAAGTGAAAGTGGCAGTGAAAGGAGTTCTCTCTCGAACAGCTTCCGAGTGACTATTGTGCACTGTAAGCAATGGGCATTTTAAGTTTGATACCTAGCCAAAAGCCGTTGTTTACAGTTACAGCAACATGGTTCCAATGGCCCAAACAATATAAAAACTGATTTGTAGCTGATTGGACATTTGACGCAATGAGGCATTTAATCACCAATCCATGAAGTGTGTAGTTCAAAATGGTTCAAATGGCTCTGAGCACTATGGGACTTAACATCTACGGTCATCAGTCCCCTACTTAAACCTAACTAACGTAAGGACATCGCACAACACCCAGTCATCACGAGGCAGAGAAAATCCCTGACCCCACCGGGAATCGAACCCGGGAACCCTGGCGTGGGAGGCGAGAACGCTACCGCACTACCACGAGCTGCGGACTCAAGTGTATAGTTAGAGTTGGAGATGATTCTCTGATGGTTTGTGGGTATTTTTCGTACTATGATTTCGACTCTGTCATTCAGGTTACCGTTAAATGATCCAGGATGTTTACTTCAATAAACTCCATGGCCAAGCGCTGTCCTTCCTTCAAGTGTTGCCCATTCTTCTACATCCAAGATGACAATAGGCGTGCACAGGGGACTCCATCCATTTTCTCCTGGTTTGTTTCTCATTCACTCTGTTACAAGTTTATTGGCCCGCTAAATCACCTAATCGTAATCTGACAGAGAATGTATGGGCTTATTTGGAGTGGTGGTTGGTACATAGTTGTAGATATCCCCACGACTTGTTATATCTATGGGATCTAATCGTCAGTTGCCCTCAACTGGACATGGCATACCAGAAGGTTGTTTTTAATCGTATGACAATTACACATGACTTTGGAAATATAATGCAATATACACTGACAGAAAAAAGTCAGAGTACAAAAAATAATTATTGTGGTGTAATAATTCGACAGAAAACTGTGGTATTATTTGCAGTAGTGACCGATACATAGCAGTAGGTATCCCCAAGATTTTGTAGCTCTGTGGGATGTTATCATCAACTGCCTTCAACTCGATATGGCATACCAGAACGTCATTATTAATTGTATGGCAATTACTCATCACTATACAAATATAATACAATATACACCGAAGGAAACGTAGAGTATTGAAATTTCATAAATACATTTGTCCAGGTAACAGATTTAAGTGATTCACATTGTAAGAGCACAGGAAATTTAAGCGCTAGATAATTCATTGAAGTGTTGGTACCCTAACAACCGGTGTAACCGCCAGAATGTTGAATGAAAGCATAAACAAGTGCATGCACTGTGTTGTACGGGTGCCGGTTGTCAGTTTGTGAGATGAAGCTCTATGACTGTTGCACTTGATGGTCAATACAGAGATGGTTAACGCTATTTGCTTGGATGGAGGTAGATCTGGTGATTGAGAAGATCAAGGTAACATGTCGACATTGTGTAGAGCATGTTGGGTTAACAGTGCTGTGTGTGTGTGTGTGAGAGGGTTATCCTGTTGGAGCCGGCCGCGGTGGTCTCGCGGTTCTAGGCGCTCAGTCCGGAGTCGCGCGACTGCTACGATCGCAGGTTCGAATCCTGCCTCGGGCATGGATGTGTGTGATGTCCTTAGCTTAGTTAGGTTTAAGTAGTTCTAAGTTCTAGGGTGCTGATGATCACAGATGTTAAGTCCCATAGCGCTCAGAGCCATTTGAACCATTATAATCCTGTTGGAAAACACCCCCCGCAATGCTACACGCCAATGACAGCACAACAGGTCGAATTACAAAATTAACGTACAAATTTGCAGCCAGGGTGCGTAGGATAACCACTAGAGTGTTCGTGCTGTCATACGAAATCTTACCCCAGACCATAAATCAAGGTGTAGGTCCAGTGTGTCTAGCACGCAGACCAGTTGTTTCCTGGACCTCAACAGGCTTTCTTCTAACCAACACATGGTCACCACTGGCACCGACACAGGACCACGTTTCGCCAGAAAAGAATACAGCCGTCCACCCTGCCCTCTAATGAGCTTTCACTCGCAACTACTTTAGTCGCAAAAGGCGGTGGTTTATGGTCAATGTTACGTACCCTACATGGCGTCAGACTCGGAGCTGTCCTTGAAATAACCGATCCGTAACAGTTCCTGTGTCACCGTGGCGCCAACCTGCTCAAATTGCTGCTGTAGATGCAGTGCGATATGCGAAAGCCATAGGTCAAAAATGATCGTCTTCCCTCTCGGTAGTGCCACGTGGCCGTCTGGAGCCCGGTTTTCTTGTGACTGTACATTCCTGTGACCAGCGCTGTCAGTCATATACTGTGGCTACTTTCCCTCCAAGTCTTCCTGCAATATTGTAGGAGGAACAGCCAGCTTCTCGTAGTCACACGGCGTTGTACAAACTCAGTGAGGCCGTGATAAAGGCGTCTCTTTCGACTTAAGGCTTGACATATATCATCTCACCACGTCCAATCGCAAAGATTACTAACGCTCACTACCGTTACAGCGTGTATTTACAGTAAAACTGATCCGAATCCTCATGATGGCGCAAATAATACCACTATTATGTGACTAGCGCGACATCTGAATGGACATCGTCTTTCAGAAGTAGAAACACGGATACCACTTTTAGATTATGTCGTACAACTCCTTCTTGGCGTTGTAGTGTTCAAAAAATCTGATGATTTCCTGGATTCGAATTTTAAGGAGACCCTTCCGCATGTGCGTGTTAGTCTGTTTGGAAAGCCATAGATGCGCTGTGCAGCGGTAGTCTTTTCCCATCTCTACAGTGGGTCACCGCATCTCCCATGATTGGTCTGGGTCCTGTTAAATATACTCCATGTCCTGCAGGGCAGATCAAGTTCTGATGGTTTCTTGTTTTCATGGAGAAAACTCTGGAGCTCTGGTGGAATGTTATTATGTCCTTTATGCATCGAGGCATCTTTCAGACTGAAGTTATGGTTCGTCAGGTTGTTGTCTGTTTGAGTGAGGGATATTCGGGTCGTAGTCTGTTGATTTCGACAGCAGGTATGGCCTCATGAATTGGCAGCTGCTGTTTGTTGCAAATTTTTCTATAATCAATTAGAATATTAGTCATTCTTCTCAGATTAAGTGATGTGGCTCAGGGCAGGTAGTCGGAATACTAGAGTGAAATTTACTGTGCCAGTAACTATCCGCATGTTTAATTTAGTTCCGTATGTACCACCTCCGTGTGGCAGTCGTTTATCCAGACGGGGTGGCAATACCATACGGCTGAAAAAACAAGTCGGAGGGTGGATCATCGCAAGGTCGAAGCTGTTGAAGCCAATGACTATTGTTTAGCTGCTCTCTTTGTTGCGCGCTTTAACTCCAGGGTAATGTGGATGTTTGTTATGGGCCTGTATGTTATTGTCCAAAAACATATCCAGTTCTCGGTTGGCTAGGATATTATTCAGATGAAAGAAAGTGGATTCCGTTTTGTTAGTTTGAAGTCCACATCTATTAAGGTATTGTCCCATCTGCTTAGATCTTTTGTTAATAAGTGTTCGGTGATCTCGACTTGTGTGTGCCGTACTGCTGTCACCCAGTCACCAGTATAACCAATTCCTGGACTGAGTGGCTGGCATGTCTACGATATACTAGCTAAATAGTAGAGGGACTAGGACTGAGTCTCGAGGTAGGCCATCGTTGAGGGCCATATGGTTGTTAGTGGTGCTGCCTATAACTACCTGAGAAGGTCTGTCACTCAGCATTTTATTAAGAAGTGGAAATACTTTTGCTAGCCGCTGTGGCCGAGCAGTTCTAGGCGCCTCAGTTTGGAACGGCGCTGCTGCTGCGGTCGCAGGTTCTAATCCTGCCTCGGACATGGATATGTGTCATGTCCTTAGATTAGTCAGGTGTAAGGAGTTCCTAAGTCTAGGGGACTGGTGACCTCAGATGTTAAGTCCCATAGTGCTTAGAGCCATTTGAACCATTTGAACTATTTTTCAGTAGAGAAGTACACGGAGCAGCTGACGGACATGGTATCATAAGCAGAGTACAGGTCAATAAATACAGCGGATGTCATCAGTTGTTTCTGGAAGCCAGCTTCTATGTAAGTTGTCGGTAAATGCACTTCATCCACAGACCTACAGTTTGGTCGGAATTCGGCCTGTTCAACAGGAATCTTTCTAAGCGTCTCGATTCTTATTCTGTTGTGCATCAGTCTCTCAGATAATTAGTACATCATACTGAGAAGGACCATAGGACGATAACTTTAAGGTTTTCAGTGGGGTCTGCCTGAATTTAAGATACCAATGATCTTGGTATGTTTCAGAAGTTGTGGAACGGATTCTGTTTGCAGAATGTTGGAGAAAATTGGGCTAGCCATGTTTTATCATATTTGCCGTGCTACAGGAGAAATTATGGATGCATACCATCAAAACCTGGAGATTTGCCTGATTTAATATGTTGGAAGGCCATTGAAATGTCTTCAGGAGTGAATGGGAGAGATGATAATTCTGCCGTCATGGTTCTCAGTGCTCGTTTCGCATGTATGGCGTGACGTCGGGAAACAGGTAGTTTAGACGTTGTGACAATATATGAAGCAAATTCATATGGTTTTATAAAGACTTTTTGCTCGTTATTCGATTCGCACCTCCCAACTAGCTTGTCACGCGGACTTTCAGCTTAAATTTTTAAGCCAAGTTTTTCAAAGTTAATTCTTCATTTCTTAATATACGTCCCGTCATCCTCTTCCTTATTCTAGTCAGTATTTTCCACAAATTCCTTTCCTCGACAGTCCTGCGGAGAACCTCCTCATGTCTCTTAATACCCGACAACTTAAATTTTGGAAACGACTCTGTAAGCCCACATCTCTTACACTACACTTCTTTGCACTTCTAGTTTTCCCACATTTAATTTTTCTGTTGTCTTCTTCTCAGACATGTCTTCTTGAAACAAATATTTATATTTGATAGTAGTAGATTGCTTTTAGCAGTGAATCACGTCTTTGTCTGTGACAGTCTGCTTTTAATATCCTCCTTGCTTCATCTATTACCTGTTACTTTGCCATGAAGATAGCAGAATCCGTATTATGTGCTCAATAGACAGTTAATTCCATTTAAAAGGTATGTCATCTGTGAATCGTTTCATATACATCCTTTTTTCAATCCTGCTTCTGAAAATTTTAGTTTCACCATTCCTTCTCCGAGAAATCGGTTTAGCAGTAGTAGGGAAAGACTGTGTCCCTGCCTTACGTCCTTTTCGATCTAAGAAGTTTTCTCGTGTTGTTACATCGCTATTGCTCCTTGTTATATCTAGCCTCATTTACTTACGGTCCGTAATCTTTTTTTCTAAGGATTTCAAGTAGATTGCCCCAATTACATGTCGATTTCTTTGTAGGTCGTGCAGTCATGAACATTATTTGCGATCAGTTGATATGAAATTCAACTACTTGCGTCATAAATTAATTCAACGACGTATCATTGTACCTACGACCCTATCTTCAAATGATACATAGTCTTGTCGACTGGGACTGCTCACATCTGCCAAAAATTATATGAAGAAACATTTTCCGGCTCATCTTCAGATAGTTTTACGGAAGTTACTCAGCTATTTCAAGCATAGTTGTTGGTGCTGGCTTGCGACATTATGAGCGCTTTTCGTTGTTACTATCCACCTGTTTGCTTCCATTGTGGTGGTCAGTTGATACCACATCACTCACTTTTACACAATATGTATGCATATACACTGTGATAATGAAACATGGCCATCGTGCATCATGTGCTATACAAAAGTTTCCTATTTCGCCTTTCCTTGTATAATCCGTACATGCTCGTTCCATTTCATATTCCTTTGCCGAGAGTTTAAAACATATGGTAGTGTTATACGCTGTCGAAGGCTGTCGACAAATACTACGCAAGTGTACTGATTTTTCTTAAACCTGGCGTTTATGCTGTTGTAGAAATAAAAGGATGCAAAGAAGCCTAGGTGATAAAATTGTATAGCCGACGATTTCATTAGAGATTGAGAACAAACTCAGATCGGGGGAAAGATGAAAAAATAAAAAAACAATGCTCCTTACCTTTTAAAAGAACAATACAAGATGCCCAAAGCGATTTAGGGAAATCATAAAAAAATTAACTCTTGATGTTCGAACGGAGGTTTGAATCGCCGACTTCCCGAATGCAGAGCACATGTGCTAACCACGGTGTCACTCCGCTCCGTATTAAGGCCCTGACGCTTTGAATGCCATGTTACTTATTTCTACCTTTGCCGCACTGTTTGGTATGGCCGAGTCTGCCGCTACTGCCTACCGCAATGCCTGAATCATAGGGTGATGTTTTCCTAATGCTGGTACCAAAACAATCAATTAACGCAGCAGCGTACGGCAGTCTGTGTGCCCTCTGACGTCAGGGAGTGGAATCTAAAGATAGGGCCCGCCTACACTCGGACTGACCCAAATAATGAGTGTTTCATTGGGGTGCAGTGCGGTAATGGACTGGCTCTGAACATCGTAGTCCCGCACAGTTTCCGAAGCGTCCACACTTATTTTAGTAACTTACTTATTTTGGCAGTTTCAAAAGTAACTAGGTGAACGGTAGCATTCTATCTACTATCTACCTACATCCATCTACATCCATACTCGGCAAGCCTCCTGACGGTGTGTGGCGGAGGGTACATTGAGCACCTCTATCGGTTCTCCCTTCTATTCCAGTCTCGTATTGTTCGTGGAAAGAAAATTGTCGGTATGCCTCTGTGTGGGCTCTAATCTCTCTGATTTTATCCTCGTGGTCTCTTCGCGAGATATACGTAGGAAGGAGCAATATAATGCATGACTCCTCGGTGAAGGTATGTTCTCGAAACTTCAACAAAAGCCCGTACCGAGCTACTGAGCGTCTCTCCTGCAGAGCCCTCACTGGAGTTTATCTGTCATCTCCGTAACGCTTTCGCGATTACTGAATTATTCTGTAAGGAAGCGCGCAGCTCTCCGTTGGATCTTCTTTATCTCCTCTATCAACCCTATCTGGTACGTATCCCACACCGGTGAGCAGTATTCAAGCAGTGGGCGAACAAGCTTACCGCAACCCGCTTCCTTTGTTTTCGGACTGCATTTCCTTAGGATTCTTCCAGTGAATCTCAGTCTGGAATCTGCTTTACCGACAATTAATTTTGTAGGGTCATTCCATTTTAAATCACTCCTAATACCTACTGTTAGATAATTTACGGACTTTACTGCTTCCAGTTGCTGACTTGCTATATTGTAGCTAAATGACAAAGGATCTTTCTTTCTATGTATTTGCAGCACATTTAACTTGTCTACATTGAGATTCAATTGCCATTCCCTGCAACATGCATCAATTCGTTGCAGATCCTCGTGCATTTCAGTACAATTTTCCATTGTTACAACCTCTCGACACACTACAGCATCATCCGCAAAAAGCCTCAGTGAACTTGCGATGTTATCCACAAGGTCATTTAAATAGATCGTGAACAGCAATGGTACTACGGCACTACCCTGCGGCACACCTGAAATCACTCTTACTTCGGAAGAATGACATGCTACGTTTTGTTATCTAAGAACTCTTCAATCCAATAACACAGTTGATCTGATAGTCCATATGCTCTTACTTTGTTCATTAAACGACCATGGGGAACTGTATCAAACGCCTTGCGGAAGTCAAGAAACACGGCATCTACCTGGGAACTCGTGTCTATGGCCCTCTGAGTCTCGTGGACGAATAGCGCGAGCTGGGTTTCACACTATCGTCTTTTTTGAAACCCATGTTGATTCCTGCAGAGTAGATTTCTAGTCTCCAGAAAAGTCACTATACTCGAACATAATACGTGTTCCAAAATTGTAAAACTGATCGACGTTAGAGATATAGGTCTATAGTTCTGCACATCTGTTCGACGTCCCTTCTTGAGAACGGGGATGACCTGAGCCCTTTTCCAATGTTTTGGAACGCTACGCTCTTCTAGAGACCTACGGTACACCGCTGCCAGAAGGGGGAAAGTTCCTTCGCGTACTCTGTGTAAAATCGAACTGGTATGCCGTCATGTCCAGCGGCCTTTCCTCTTTTGAGCGATTTTAATTGTTTTTCTAGCCCTCTGACATCTATTTCGATATCTAGCATTTTGTCATCTGTGCGACAATCTAGAGAAGGAACTACAGTGCAGTCTTCCTCGTTTTGATCCACCTACCACTTTGACAAAAGACCAAAATTTCTTAGGATTTTGTGCCAAGTCACTACACAGAACTTTACTTTCGAATTCGTTGAAGGCCTCTCGCATAGCCCTCCTCAAACTACATTTCGCTTCGCGTAATTTTTGTTTGTCTGCAAGGCTTTGGCTATGATTATGTTTTCTGTGAAGTTCCCTTTGCTTCCACAGCAATTTTCTAACTCGTTTGTTGTACCACGGTACCTCTTTTCCATCTCTTGCGATCTTGCTTGGCACATACTCATCTAATGCATATAATACATACTAACAAATACCATTTGCTCACTTGTGTGCAGCTAATCATGGGTTAACAGTGCAGCGGTTGCACTCTGCACATACGAAGGCTATTCTTTTACTAGTTCCGACATGTCGCGAGATGAAAACGACAAGGAAAACCAAAAAATGTTTTATTTAAAACACTTAGCTACACTTTCCAGCTACTTCACTACATAGCCAGATCTCCTAAAGACATTTGTTGTAGTGTTGTACCAACTTTACAATGCCTTCGTCATAGAAGGCAGCCGCTCGTGCTTTCCGTCAACTCTCTACGCTGTCTGGCGAAACGCAGGTCTCATAACCACCGGTTTATGTGGCAAAGATGAATCTCAGAGGGAACCATGTCCCAGCTGTATAGTGGGTGAACAGACACTTCTCATCGAAAACGCTGCAAGAGCGTCTTTGTTGCAGGGGCAGTCAGGGCCGCTGCTAGGTGTTCTAGCACACTAAGCGAGAATTGAAAAATTACGCTCCCTTCTTTTTACTACTAACGGACTGGCGATACCCCACCCACAACCCCCCCCCCCCTCTCCACCCCCTCCTCCACCAATATTAACATCCAGCGGCTCAAAAATGCAGATCTCCTATTATACATTTAGTCGTTGCTTGGGAACAGTCTACAATTTTCATGCTTTGCCCTCAATGTTTTAAAGCTGATTGCGGACAAGTCTCCTCACTTTTATTTATTTTTGCCCGGTTTTTCAAAGTTCCCAAAATAATTGAAATAGGAAGAACATGCTGAACATTTTAATTTACAACTAAACTGACGTAATAGTGTGTCCATATTTTGCATCAATTACCTATTTTGCTTAATAGCAAGGAAATGGACAAATGGAGGTGTGAAACTATGCTCTAACAAATGACTTTTTCCTTGACTTCAGAAAATATGCTATGCTGATGGGAGACACTGCGAAGCATCATATTAGGTCATCTGGATAATCGTGCTGTTATATCGCATCTATTTTAATTTAAATATTTCTAGAAGAGGAATAGATCCCATCTTTTTCAGCATCCACTTTCTTGCGAGTAAATAAATAAATGATGCCTTGTTTGCATTTTCTATTGTGAGTTCTACAACTATTATTATTCGAAATGTTCTAAGCAACTGTCTGCTGGTCGTTCTGTTGAGATGCTTCCAGGTTCGAATCCCGGTGAGGCATGGATTGTGTGATTGTCTAAAGGCAATGGCTCTTTCCATTGTTTCAGTTGCTTCAGTTTGGAGGTAGGTACAGGCAATGTTTCTGCTTTCGTGTGTGAGAGTAAGTAAAGATTTATTAAGTAACTGTTCTGTATGTATTTGAAAACAAAGTTTTCTTCGTTTCCATGTTTTCTCCCCATTTGCCCAATTCTTTCACTGTTTTATTAGACATTAATCTTTTCTGCACATGCCATCCCTAAAATTTTGCCATCCTAGGCGACCGCCTGTTCTTGCATATTTGCAGAAACGGTAATGGCTGAAATGTGCTGCCAGACATTCTCATGAAGGTGGACAATGACTAATGACAATATTTTTTTCCCCCTTACTCCTGAATTTCCATTCATGGATGATTCTCTCAAATGGCCTGATCCACTTGGTGAACAAGACCGTGTAATGGTACTCACTTTCTTTCCTGACTGTCTGCATCGTTGACGTCTGTATGTTCTGCTCCAAAGTTCCTGCATCATAGCCGCAAAACGTTGCCACGCATGACAGTTCTGTTATGCAGGCTGCATGAAATCAGGCGAAGCCCCTCAGCACACATTTCACATTTGGAGGGAGATTCTATTGTTCTACTCATCTTCACGTGCTCATCATACGCTTAGAACTTAAAAGATGGACGTCACATGATCGACTGGCATACTAGAGACAGTGCGCAATACACCTGCACAGAATTTCATCGGATTTTCACTGTGGTTTTTATATACGCATTTATCAGACCTTGAAAATAAGTAGCCCTCGTATTAATCCAGGTACTGATAGTCGATAACTAGGGGTGAAAGGGAAAGAAAGTAGCAAAAAGACCTTCGGTTTTTTATAATGCACTTCAAAGAGAACGAATCTGTGAACTGAAATTTCAGTGGTTGGAAGAGGAGAACTGGGCGTTCATTAGGTGATGAGAATGAGTGAATATCATTTACTGATTCTTTTTATTGAGGGATAAAATCAGCCAACTGATTGCACAAAGTGTATTGCGCTGACTGGGTTTCGAAACATACTAACGGTATCTTCATCAGAATAAGCTACAGTTATCTATAATAACTAATTAACAAAGGAAATTTACAAGCTTATGAAAAACCTTAACAAATACTACAACTTACTGAAATAGAATAGATATTACTTACATAGGTTCAAATTGCATGGAGCATTAATAAATCGATGTAATCTGATCTGCTTAAGTTACACAAGTATAGGTTCTCTTGTGAAGTCAGTTACGTGGATACTGCGCTGTGCGCGGCACCTGTGAGGCTCGAGTAGCGTAGAGTGGCACAAATTAAGAAAAAGGTTATATTATAAATGAAAATAGCCTTAAATAGTAACTAAACTTAAAAACAGGAGTATAATGGTAGGTAATAGATGAAATATACAGGCAATGAAACAGCTGTTGATACACCCCATCTGTTCAACGCAGATAGCATTAAAGTACTCAAAAAGAACAGAGTCAGCATCGAAGTAATAACAACTATGGACTACGACAAAAACTATTAAAGGAAGAGGAAAACGATATTTGATAACTCTTTTATTTTAATTGTATTGCGTAACACATCTAGTGATAATTAGGGTTTTGGTTTGGTTGTAAGTCTCCTATGTTGATTAAAATTTTTTTGTAGGCAACTATAACTTATTTTAATGAAGATACCCTTTGTCGGTATTGAAAACAGCCTAATGCAACAGAATTTGTGCAACCAATTGGCTGTTATTACCTTCCATTAAAATCATTGCTGAACGTCAACCATATTCAAGATTTTGTTTGTTGAAATACACTACTGGCCATTAAAATTGCTACACCACGGAGATGACGTGCTACAGACGCGAAATTTAACCGACGGGAAGAAGATGCTGTGATATGCAAATGATTAGCTTTTCAGAGCATTGACACAAGGTTGGCGCCGGTGGCGACACCTACAATGTGCTGACATGAGGAAAGTTTGCAACAGATTTCTCATACGCAAACAGCAGTTGACCGCCGTTGTCTGGTGAAACGATGTTGTGATGCCTCGTGTAAGGAGGATAAATGCGTACCATCACGGTTCCGACTTTGATAAAGGTCGGATTGTAGCCTACTGCGATTGCGGTTTATCGTATCGCGACATTGCTGCTCGCGTTGGTCGAGATCCAAAGACTTTTAGCAGAATATGGAATCTGAGTGTTCAGGAGGGTAATACGGAACGCCGTGATGGATCCCAACGGCCTCGTATCTGTAGCAGTCTAGATGACAGGCATCTTATCCGCATGGGTGGAACGGATCGTGCAGCCACGCCTCGATGTCTGAGAAAACAGATGGGGACGTTTGCAAGACAACAACCATCTGCACGAACAGTTCGACGACGTTTGCAGCAGCATGGACTATCAGCTCGGAGACCATGGCTGCGGTTACCCTTGACGCTGAATCACAGACAGGAGCGACTGCGATGGTTTACTCAACAACGAACCTGGGTGCTCGAATGTGCAACACGTTTTTTTTTTCGGATGAATCCAGGTTCTATTTACAGCATCATGATGGTCGCATCCGTGTTTGGCGACAGCGCGGTGAACGCACATTGGAAGCGTTATTCGTCATCGCCATACTGGCGTATCACCAGGCTTGATGGTATGGGGTGCCATTGGTTACACGCCTCGGTCACCTCTTGTTTCCATTAACGACACTTTGAACAGTGGACGTTACATTTCAGATGTACTACGACCCGTGGCGCTACCCTTCATTCTACCCCTGCAAAACCCTACATTTCAGCAGATAATGCACGACCGCATGTTGCAGGTCGTGAGGGGCCTTTCTGCATAAAGAAAATATTCGACTGTTGCCCTGGCCAGCACATTCTTCAGATCTCTCACCAATTGAATACGTCTGGTCAATGGTGGCCGAGCAACTGGCTCGTCACAATATGCCAGTCACTACTCTTGATGAACTGTGGTATCGTCTTGAAGCTGCATGGGCAGCTGTACCTGTACACGCCATCCAAGCTCTGTTTGACTCAATGCCCAGACGTATCAAGGCCGTTAAGACGGCCAGAGGTGGTTGTTCTGGGTACTGATTTCTCAGGATCTATGCACCCAAATTGCGTGAAAATGTAATCACATGTCAGTTATAGTATAATATATTTGTCCAATGAATACCCTTTTATCATCTACATTTCTTCTTGGTGTAGCAATTTTAATGGCCAGCAGTGTACCTATTTTTAGGCGATTCAGTCATCCCTCAGTCTAGGGTAGAGGTTGCGTCGTGGCTGCAGGACCACCAGCCTGGAAGGTGATATTAGACGCCACCGATCCCCCAGTAATGGCCACAGACCTGTAAGATCGATGTAAGAACCGCGGCCTTTATTTAGCGTCACAAATTTCCTACATACAGCTGACACCACAGTATCTCAGATTCCAACAAACCTACCACAACAAAGATCAGAATTTAATAATGATTGTGGTGTTGCTCACGCTGCTAAATACTGCATTATTGGGCAACAAGTAAGTTATTATGCGGCAGGTGTTATTAGAGCACACTTAATAGTCATTTCATGTAATAATGAAGAAACTAGGGACTCATCATTTTGTGTTTCCCACGCTGGTCTCGTATTATCATGGCTCAATCGTTGAAAATCTAGGTGATTATGATTCCTATCTCGGATACAAAGAGGCCTATGTTTTATCGTGGTATATTCAAAAGTTTTGTAGATACGCTTCACAAACCATTCTTGAAGAATACACCTTTCAAAGTTAGCGCAATAGTGATGTAAAAAAAAAAAAAGCAGCACTCCGAATTTAAGTTACACTTCCTTTTAATTGCAATATCACGTAAACACAAAACATCACTTCACAATACAAAACATCTTCGTCACAGTCTCTGTTAAAGTTCACATTTTATAACCTGACGATAATATTCGTCTTTCCAACATGTCGTCCACGACTTGACTTTCTCAAGGTCCGACTCACTAACAAGTTAACAACTAACTAATAATCGCCTACGCGCCCAAAAATCAGAGTTACAAGTACGTCAAAGATCATAGGGACAAAAGAAAGAATACACATAAGAATAATATCATTGCAATATAAACATTCGATGTATCATAAATGAAATCAAATCTGAATGTTGTCTCAGAAGTATGTTAAGTAGTTAACAGAATAACAGTAGAATATTACTCGTATGGAGAGGTTCAGATGAGGGGCCGTAATGGTTACGTAATTCAAGTACCATTACAAGAAGATATGACAGTTTTATATCAAGAGCACCCACAAGGGATATTACGATTCAACTTTCATAAATGCAATATTAATCAAGCTGTACAACGTCAAAAACTTTCTAAAATCCACATATTAGTAATTAATAAATAATGTCAGTACTGATTCCAAATGCTACTATACTCCAAATGTTAAACATAAACTATGCAATACTAACAAAACTGTATAATATTGAAAAACTACACAATTTAAAAGTTCTTCTGAAATCCTTATACTCTCATTTTGAAGGAAGTAAATTTCAAATTGTCTAAATGGTATCATTACTCAAAAAATTGAACTTCACTGATGTGATACTACAGACACAGCTTTTGATAATTATTGGTACTGCTTAAATATCCCTTTCCGCCATGCAATAATCAAGGAAAGTGAATCCACTGTTTATTCAATTTGTAACGGGGATCACTCCACCGTAACAAGGAGAACACATAAAATTACTAAAGAACCCTGTTCTCCCATCAACACTGAACACCACATAGATAACATAGAACTACTAGTGCCCAGTGCAGCATCTTAGTTGTAGTGCATTACACGCTAAGCTTTCTACAAGCCAAAGGTACAACAGCCTTAACAATTCATCTTTCACGCAGCGCAATTTAGATAGCTTAGCGTGTCTTGAGGTAAACTTACACATGTTGTTTGGGCGATCTCTCTTTACGTACATTTTTTGTGAAAGCCAAGATCGCTTGATTTTAAGAATTTTATCCAAATACTAGTTTCCACGCCCCGTCCTCTCATCTTCAGATTGGCATTACACTTTGCGTATATGTTCACATACATGTGTCGTCGACATTGTGAGAACGATGTGTAAATACATTAAAAAATTCCTTGTGGTTTGTCACTTATGAAACAGAATGCTCCCAAATTGGTTGTCAAATGAATGAAAGGTAAAAGGACAACATCAATAGCACCAGTAGAGTTAAAAATCCACGCCATGTCGATGACATCACGAGGACTAATAGCAACTGGAATAACGGTCTTAAAATCAAGAAATATTGGATATAACACTGTCCACTAGTATAAAAAGGCCGGGCAGACTGCCTTATCGCAATTTGCATAAACAGTTTTCGCACTTAGGGGCGAAACCATAAATACACTTCCTGGCATTTTTCACCTAAATGCTTAAGACGTATAATACTTTCGCAGTCACTACTGCTAACGGACAGACTCCTCGCTTTTATCGTGCGTCTGGCACTAGACAACATATTGCAATAAGAATTCTAAATACAAAATAATTTGTACGCTCAGGACACAGGCATCAGTTCTTGAATCACATTCTTACACAAGGTTATAAAATGTCACTATAAAACACCTTTATAGCAGTCAGCACAGACAAAGAGAATGAACAACCCACAACCTGCTGTAGACTCATGCCAGATAAACAGAACCACAGCAGTACGGTACTAAAACGCTGGAACATCTGACGTGGGAACACTCCATGCAGACACTTCGCATTAACTCATAAAATTCTGACCCTCTTCTGCACCCATACATGGTGCACATGACCCACTACTCAAACTCCATAGTTAGTTCGTGGAGTCTGCTTTCCAAATGTTTCCACACAGTTCATGCCCTGATCGATGCACGTGCAAAAGCCCCTCTCTTCAGTGCGAGACCCTTTCTCTAAGTGCAAAGTGACTCTCTTTCAAAGCCAGCCGGAGTGGCCGAGTAGTTCTAGGCACTACAGTCTGGAACCGCGCGACCACTAAGGTCGCAGGCTCGAATCCTGCCTCGGGCATGAGTGTGTGTGATGTCCTTAGGTTAGTTAGGTTTAAGTAGCTCTAAGTTCTATGGGACTGATGACCACAGCAGTTAAGTCCTATAGTGCTCAGAGCCAATTGAACCATTTTTGGAGACGCAATCAGCACTCGCATGTGGACCAGGTGGCAGTAACGGAAACTGACAATGCTACCATATGGGAACAGCAACGGCTAATTAAGCATTCTGATTTCTGCTATACTCCAACAAAGCATAACTGTGTGTGCCAAGTGATCTTACCCAAGCTCTAAACGAAGTGGACCCACGAAAGTAGGGTTCGCTTGCCTTTTCCCTTATTATCTTTCTCTTAATCTCATTGTTTAATCTGCTATACATTCTTCAGGCAGAGAACTGTCTTCTTCTTCTTGTCCCTCAAGCATTAGACCAATTGTCCGTTGTGACTTCTTGATTCAGTCATCTTCTCATGTGTGTACAAATGTTCGTTTTTCCTCAAAGGGCGTACTGTTGCAGTTGGTTTGGAGTACATTCGACGCCAACTGCATTCTTTTCCGTATTCTTTAGTCCTTTCGTATCAGGTATAATTTCCTACATTCTTCTGGGTACCTCATTTTTTATCTGTCTCCTGCTGTTACTCGCTGGATTGTTCTCAAAAGCCCCATCTCGGCTGCATGGAATATACTACGTATTCTAGAGTTCATATTCGAGTTTTCACTTCCGTGTAGACCACGGGGCACTGCCATAACTATATAACATCATATCATTCGGTCCTTTCGTAATATTCCCCTGGGCATTTGTTTGGTTGTGGCACAAATTATATTGAATCTCTCGGTTATTTTTCTATATCCACTTCGTCACCACATGATACATCACAGTAAAAGTGTATGAAGTTGTTAATTTGTCCTATTGTTTACTTTTCTAATGTGAATTTACATCTTAAACGTTGTGAGCCTTGAAAAACCATGGACTTTGTTTTAACTGAAACTTCCTGGCAGATTTAAACTCTGTGCCGCTCCGAGACTCGAACTCGGGATCTTTGCCTTTCGCGGGCTAGTGTTTTACCAACTGAGCTACCCAAGCACAATTCACGCCTCGTCCTCACAGCTTTACTTCCGCCAGTACCTCGTCTCCTACCTTCCAAACTTTACAGAAGCTCTCCTGAGAGCCATGCAGTACTAGCACTCCTGAAAGAAAGGATATTGCGGAGACATGGCTTAGCCATGTAAGTTTAAATGAATGCGATTTGCTATTTTATATAGTTCATATGACTCTCTGTAAACTATCTTTGTTATTCGAGAATAGAATCTGGTGGGTTGCAAATCTAAAGTTGTGATAACGTTTCTTACTTTGAAACTGTACTCTGTATTACATTTTATATTCCCTTGTTTCTGTTCCCAGGCAATGTAAATGAAAAAAAGTGTCGGTGACATATGGCATCCTTATTGAGCTCTTTATTAATATTTCTTTGCACAATATTTGCAGACTTCACATTTACATTCATATGTGATACTGACTATATACATCGGACTGGACAGTTGCGACCACATGTAGTGGCATGCCTCTTTTTTCCATTATATTCCATAGTTTTCTTCTGTGTACATTAACAACGACATTAATATACACTCCTGGAAATGGAAAAAAGAACACATTGACACCGGTGTGTCAGACCCACCATACTTGCTCCGGACACTGCGAGAGGGCTGTACAAGCAATGATCACAATCACGGCACAGCGGACACACCAGGAACCGCGGTGTTGGCCGTCGAATGGCGCTAGCTGCGCAGCATTTGTGCACCGCCGCCGTCAGTGTCAGCTAGTTTGCCGTGGCATACGGAGCTCCATCGCAGTCTTTAACACTGGTAGCATGCCGCGACAGCGTGGACGTGAACCGTATGTGCAGTTGACGGACTTTGAGCGAGGGCGTATAGTGGGCATGCGGGAGGCCGGGTGGACGTACCGCCGAATTGCTCAACACGTGGGGCGTGAGGTCTCCACAGTACATCGATGTTGTCGCCAGTGGTCGGTGGAAGGTGCACGTGCCCGTCGACCTGGGACCGGATCGCAGCGACGCACGGATGCACGCCAAGACCGTAGGATCCTACGCAGTGCCGTAGGGGACCGCACCGCCACTTCCCAGCAAATTAGGGACACTGTTGCTCCTGGGGTATCGGCGAGGACCTTTCGCAACCGTCTCCATGAAGCTGGGCTACGGTCCCGCACACCGTTAGGCCGTCTTCCGCTCACGCCCCAACATCGTGCAGCCCGCCTCCAGTGGTGTCGCGACAGGCGTGAATGGAGGGACGAATGGAGACGTGTCGTCTTCAGCGATGAGAGTCGCTTCTGCCTTGGTGCCAATGATGGTCGTATGCGTGTTTGGAGCCGTGCAGGTGAGCGCCACAATCAGGACTGCATACGACCGAGGCACACAGGGCCAACACCCGGCATCATGGTGTGGGGAGCGATCTCCTACACTGGCCGTACACCACTGGTGATCGTCGAGGGGACACTGAATAGTGCACGGTACATCAAACCGTCATCGAACCCATCGTTCTACCATTCCTAGACCGGCAAGGGAACTTGCACGTCCGCATGTATCCCGTGCCACCCAACGTGCTCTAGAAGGTGTAAGTCAACTACCCTGGCCAGCAAGATCTCCGGATCTGTCCCCCATTGAGCATGTTTGGGACTGGATGAAGCGTCGTCTCACGCGGTCTGCACGTCCAGCACTAACGCTGGTCCAACTGAGGCGCCAGGTGGAAATGGCATGGCAAGCCGTTCCACAGGACTACATCCAGCATCTCTACGATCGTCTCCATGGGAGAATAGCAGCCTGCATTGCTGCGAAAGGTGGATATACACTGTACTAGTGCCGACATTGTGCATGCTCTGTTGCCTGTGTCTATGTGCCTGTGGTTCTGTCAGTGTGATCATGTGATGTATCTGACCCCAGGAATGTGTCAATAAAGTTTCCCCTTCCTGGGACAATGAATTCACGGTGTTCTTATTTCAATTTCCAGGAGTGTAGAATACGCTAAGAAGAGATGGAAGATGAAGAAGCTTGCACAGGATAGAGTAGCATGGACAGCTGCATCCAACCAGTCTCTGGACCGAAGACCACAACAACAGGTATTATATGTAAATTGAAGGGGGATCACTGCTCTCAGCTTCAGTGGGACCTAAAGCGGAATCAGCGGCGGCACTTCCACCGAACGCCACCTATCCACCTATCATATAATATACACTACTGGCCATTAAAATTGCTAAACCAAGAAGATGACGTGCTACAGACGCGAAATGTAACCGATAGGAAGAGGATGCAGTAATATGCAAATGATTAGCTTTTCAGAGCATTGACACAAAGTTGCCACCAGTGGTGACACATACAACTTGCTGACATGAGGAAAGTTTCCAATCGATTTCTCATACACAAACAGCAGTTGACCGCCGTTGCCTGGTGAAACGTTGTTGTGAAACCTCGTTTAAGGAGAAGAAATGCGTACCATCACGTTTGCGACTTTGATAGAGGTCGGATTGTAGCCTATCGCGATTGCGGTTTATCGTATCGCGACATTGCTGCTCGCGTTGGTCGAGATCCAATGACCGTTAGCAGAATATGTAATCGATGGGTTCAGGAGGGAAATACGCAACGCCGTGCTGGATCCCAACGGCCTAGTATCACTAGCAATTGAGATGACAGGCATCTT
The DNA here is from genome assembly GCF_023864345.2 of Schistocerca serialis cubense. Lineage (NCBI taxonomy): Eukaryota > Metazoa > Arthropoda > Insecta > Orthoptera > Acrididae > Schistocerca > Schistocerca serialis. Next base: position 286,866,312 of record NC_064644.1, on the reverse strand, counting down.
ATCCGCATGGCTGTAACGAATCGTACAGCCACGTCTCGATGTCTGAGTCATCAGATGGTTACGTTTACAAGACAACAACCATCTGCACGAACAGTTCGACGACGTTTGCAGCAGCATGGACTATTAGCTCGGACACCATGGCTGCGGTTACCCTTGACGCTGCATCACAGACAGGAGCGCCTGCGATGGTTTACTCAACAACGAACCTGGGTGTATGAATCTGCAAAACGTTTTATTTCGGATGAATCCAGGTTCTGTTTACTGCATCATGATGGTCGCATCCGTGTTTGGCGATATCGCAGTGAACGCACATTGGAAGCGTGTATTCGTCATCGCCATACTGGCGTATCACCCGGCTTGATGGTATGGAATGCCAATGGTTACACGTCTCGGTCACCTCTTGTTTCCACTGACGGCACTTTGAACAGTGGACGTTACATTTCAGATGTACTACGGCCCGTGACGCTACCCTTCATTCTACCCCTGCGAAACCCTACATTTCAGCAGATAATGCACGACCGCATGTTGCAGGTCGTGAGGGGCTTTTATGCATAAAGAAAATGTTCGACTGTTGCCCTGGCCAGCACATTCTCCAGATCTCTCAACAACTGAAAACGTCTGGTCAATGGTGGCCGAGCAACTGGCTCGTCACAATATGCCAGTGACTACTCTTGATGAACTATGGTATGCTGCATGGGCAGCTGTACCTGTACACGCCATCCAAGCTCTGTTTGACTCAATGCCAAGGCGTATCAAGGCCGTTAAGACGGCCAGAGGTAGTTGTTCTGGGTACTGATTTCTCAGGACCTATGCACCCTAACTGCGTGAAAATATAATCACATGTCAGTTATAGTATAATATATTTGTCCAATGAATACCCTTTTATCAGCTACATTTCTACTTGGTGTACCAATCTTAATGGCCAGCAGTGTACTTATTTTTAGGGGATTCACTGATCCTGCAGTCTAGGGTGGAGGTTCAGTCGTGGCTGCAGGACCACCGGCCTGGACGGTGATATTGGACGCTACCGATCCCCTAGTAATGGCCACAGACCTGTAAGATCGGTGTAAGAACCGCGACCTATCTTTAGCGTCACAAATTTCCTACATACAGCAGACAGCACAGTATCTCACATTCTAACAAACCCACCACCACAACAAAGATCAGAATTTAATAATGATTGTGGAGTTGCACACGCTGCTAAATACTGCATTTTCGGGCAACAACTAAGTTCCTATGTGGCAAGTGTTATTAGAGCACTGTTAATAGTCATTTCATGTAATAATGAAAAAACTAGGCACTCAGCTTTTTGTGTTTTCGACGCTGGTCTCGTATTATCATGGCTCAATCGTTGAAAATCTAGGTGATTATGATTCCTATCTCGGATACAAAGAGGCCTATGTTTTATCGTGTTATATTCAAAAGTTTTGTAGATACGCTTCACAAACCATTCTTGAAGATTACACCTTTCAAAATTAGCGCAATAGTGATGCAAAAAAAAAAAATCAGCACTCCGAATTTAAGTTACACTTCCTTTTAATTGCAATATCACGTAAACACAAAACATCACTTCACAATACGAAACATATGTGATAACATCTTCGTCACAGTCTCTGTTAAAGTTCACATTTTATAACCTGACGATAATATTCGTCTTTCCAACATGACTTGACTTTCTCGAGGTCCGACTCTCTAACAAGTTAACAACTAACTAATAATCGCCTACGCGCCCAAAAATCAGAGTTACAAGTACGTCTAAGATCATAGTGACAAAAGAAATAATACACATAAGAATAATATCATTGCAATATAAGCATATGGATGTTGTTGTTGTTGTTGTGGTCTTCAGTCCTGAGACTGGTTTGATGCAGCTCTCCATGCTACTCTATCCTGTGCAAGCTTCTTCATCTCCCAGTACCTACTGCCACCTACATCCTTCTGAATCTGCTTAGTGTAGTGATCTCTTGGTCTCCCTCTACGATTTTTACCCTCCACGCTGCCCTCCAATGCTAAATTTGTGATCCCTTGATGCCTCAAAACATGTCCTACCAAGCGATCCCTTCTTCTAGTCAAGTTGTGTCACAAACTTCTCTTCTCCCCAATCCTAGTCAATACCTCCTCATTAGTTACGTGATCTACCCACCTTATCTTCAGCATTCTTCTGTAGCACCACATTTCGAAAGCTTCTATTCTCTTCTTGTCCAAACTGGTTATCGTCCATGTTTCACTTCCATACATGGCTACACGACTTCCTGACACTTAAGTCTATACTCGATGTTAACAAATTTCTCTTCTTCAGAAACAATTTCCTTGCCATTGCCAGTCTACATTTTATATCCTCTCTACTTCGACCATCATCAGTTATTTTACTCCCTAAATAGCAAAACTCCTTTACTACTTTAAGTGTCTCATTTCCTAATCTAATCCCCTCAGCATCACCCGATTTAATTTGACTACATTCCATTATCCTCGTTTTGCTTTTGTTGATGTATATCTTATATCCGCCTTTCAAGACACTGTCCATTCCGTTCAACTGCTCTTCCAAGTCCTTTGCTGTCTCTGACAGAATTACAATGTCATCGGCAAACCTCAAAGTTTTTACTTCTTCTCCATGAATTTTAATACCTACTCCGAATTTTTCTTTTGTTTCCTTTACTGCTTGCTCAATATACAGATTGAATAACATTGGGGAGAGGTTACAACCCTGTCTCACTCCTTTCCCAACCACTGCTTCCCTTTCATGCCCCTCGACTCTTATAACTGCCATCTGGTTTCTGTACAAATTGTAAATAGCCTTTCGCTCCCTGTATTTTACCCCTGCCACCTTCAAATGTTGTCTCAGAAATATGTTAAGTAGTTAACAGAAAAACAGTAGAATATTACTGGAATCGAGAGGTTCAGATGAGGTGCCGTAATGGTTACGTATTCAAGTACCATTACAAGATGAATACGGAATGATATGACAGTTTTATATCAAGAGCACCCACAAGGGATATTACGTTCAAACATTCATAAATGCAATATTAACCAAACCGTACAACGTTAAAGACTTTCTAAAATCCACAGATTAGTAATTAATAAATAATGTCAGAACTGATACCAAATGCTACTATACTCGAAATGTTAAACATAAACTATGCAATACTAACAAAACTGTATAATATTGAAAAACAACATAATTTAAAAGTTCTTTTGAAATCCATATACTCTCATTTTGAAGAAAGTAAATTTCAAATTGACTAAATGGTATCATTACTCAAAAAATTGAACTTCACTGATGTGATACTACAGACACAGCATTTGATAATTAATGGTACTGGTAACACTGAGCTACGGTGGACAGTTTCCTTCAGTACGCTGAGTCGTGTACAGTGTCGATTTACCGCCGAGTCTACAAACTGCGGTGTTCGTCCGTCATCTCCGAGACTTAGATTCCGTAAGCATCAGACACAGTGACAGGATATTAATATTTTTGACGGCTTCTAATAATTTAAAACATCTAATTGTGCTGGACATTTCAATTGAAGAAGCATCGTTTAAGTTGAGTATTTCTTCATATTTAATAAATACCATTTAACTATCGATTCAAAATTGTTAAGGCTTTCGTGGCCACTTGTTGACAAACTGCCTATTGGCTTCTGTCTTGGGTTCTTCGGCCGACGTTCATCTAATGATTTTTCTGACGTTTCGCCAGCACGAGTGGCTGACATTGTCAAAGCTTCACCCTCCATTGCCGGTGGTGAACTGGAGCCGAGCTTTTAAATAGAGATGGGTCCCCTCCAGGCCCGCACCAACGTGGTGACCAAACTAAGAGTTCTACTGTGACCTCCCTCAACATGTTAGTTATCTAGTAAATGGATCACAGGATGCTGGGCTGTGATGTTATCCGTGCATCTGAGTAAGACTACGCATTAACACGGTCCATCAGGTGATAGATAGTGGACGAAACGCGAGTGATGGTAGCGTTTTGAAGAGCGGAGGGAAATAAGTACCAAGGCTCGTGACGTGGGAAAAAACCTCTGCGACAGTGGGATGGGCAGTAAGAGCAGTAGTGGCTTACTAGGTGCGATAGTTCTTGCAAGGTTGAATTTGTTAGTATGGGTGTCATGCATCATTACCGTGGCAAGCGATGGCGATGTATCCCAGTTGCTGCAGCCGCTACATTCCTGGAACAATCAAGATCGTTATATAGTAATGGGAGATCGGCCATAGATCATCTCACTGTGTGGGGGATGCGTGGAGCTTGTCTGCATGCAGTGTACGGTACGGCTTCCCTGCGCGGTGCCAGTTATTTGGCAGTGTATTCCAGCTGGATATCCAGTAATGGCGTCTGATTAACAGGGGCTCACCTGTACCGTTGTGTTTGCGTGTGCTTGGCCATAGATGTTAGGTCCTTACAAGTATGTCTTTTGGTCTTTTATGTTTCCATTTATGGTTGTGGTCATAGTTCCCCAGATTCGGAATAAACGGGTTCTGCGAATGTCTGGAGTTTCTGTATAGTCTTGTGGTGAGTTTGTGGATTACCTCCGTCAGAGTCTCAAGTCGGTATTCCGGTGAAGGTCCGCGATGTGTGTGTATCGTGAGGCATTGTTTATGATTTATGATTTTGAGTACTTTTGGAGCCGAGCTCGCGGCCGCAGACTATATGACTATATGTACCTGGCGCGCCAACGTCCGAGGGCTCCCCCGCGGTCATTTCCGGTGCGGTTCTCCTCTTGCTACCTGCGATGGTCGTTCGCTGCAGTACGGGAAGCCAGGATCCGTTTACCTTAGGACTTTCCTCTTTCTTGTTGAATATATTCACGTGTTTTCGTATTTCTACATCTTCTCTGAACAAGCGCGTGTGATAGTGCATCTCTAGAGCCAGAGCTTCCGTATCGGCGAATTGAACGCTCTGAATGAGACCGATCACGTAATAAAATTCGCCGACACGGAAGTTCTGGCTGTAGAGCACCACTATCACACGCGCTTGTTCAGAGAAGCTGTAGAAATACAAAAACACGCGAACAGTTTCAATAAGAAAGAGGAAAGCCCTAAGGTAAACGGATCCTGGCTTCCCGTACTGCAGCGAACGACCGTCGCAGGTAGCGAGAGGAGAACCGCACCGGAAATAACCGCGGAGAAGCCATCGGACGTTGGCGCGCCAGGTACATATAGTCTGTGGCCGCGAGCTCGGCTCCCGTTCACCACCAGCAATGGTGGCTGAAGCTTTGACAAAGCCAGCCGTTCGTGCTGGCGAAACGTCCGTAAAATCATTAGATGAACGTCGGCCGAAGAACCTGAGACAGAAGCCAACAGGCAGTGTGTTAACTATCAATTGTTGGGAATTTTCTGATTGAAGGTAACCTATGCCATCAACCTGCATTCCCAACAAACTGAAAACTGTTCAGTGCATAGCGGACAATGTTTTATTTTGAAAAATACATTGAAACTTGGTTGCAAAAAAAAAAAAAAATCGAGATAAAATTGTCGGAGCCTTTTTACTATGGCTGGACACAGCATTGTTTTTTGGCCATTTATCGCCACAATGTGATGGTGAATTTGTGCGCAACTTAGACGTCTTCCCACAAGAATCGTACTGCCCAGCGTTCTATTTCAGCTTTCGAAAAATTCCATTTGCGGAACCATTTCCCTTCTGCACTGTGATGCGCCTTTTAGCTGTACCACGGAATAACTCTGCCTGCAGGAAATCCTGAACGTGTACGTTCCTCTGACAACTGGTGTAGAGCGATGGTCTTAGTGTAGGATGTCATGTGTGATTCATTATTTGAACTCGTATCGTCTTGAATTGAGCAGTTACAGTTGCAAAGCATTGCTCCTTCCGTTAAACTCTGAACAAGAATTATGTTGGAGGTAGCTCTGCTATCAATGTAAAGGAGTTCAATGTGGTGGGGATTAACTGGCGGCCGTACAAGAATGTGAGTGATACGCGTTCCTTCATCCACAAGAAGGGTTTAGCAGCGAACAAGAAGAACACAATCTGTAGCCACATTCTGTCTCCACTGCAGGTTTAGCAACGTGGGTGGAGTAGCCAGTAACCTCAGCAGATAATAACAATTGAAGAGGACTTTCACCTTAGATACCTTAGATACGAAACTTTGTGATCTGTCCAGTGGCAAGAGAACTCGGTATTCAAGGCGATTCTCCTGCCAAGAACCTAGTAGTAACAGGAATAAGTGCTAAACTTCACATCGAGATGCAAGGAATGTTGTCTTATAGTGAGTACCCTCCTAAATTATAACAGCTTCAATCTACCGACTAAGATACACCTTAAGTTTTTTCTTCTCTGTCTTTTAAATCTTTAAGACTGATCAGTCTTACTTTTGACGTTATACGGTCATGCAATCCCACTTTCGATTAACCAGGAGTCGGATGTGCGACATCGCCTCCGGGAATATGGAAAAGTAATTTGCGGGAGAGCACTGGATGTTGGACTGTAGCAGTGGAGTTCAAAGTAGTGGCGGTAAAAGGAATTGACCGAAATGCGGTCTTTCGCCTCCAAGACTGGATTTTCAGCGAAGAGAGAGAAGGCATCTGTCGCCACTTCCAGCGTCCTTTATAGGATTCGTGACGTGAGCGACGTGGAGAAAGCTTACGATCGAAGACAGAATCTCAGTTTCGCGGAAACGTACAATGCGATACATTGACGTATTCTGAAGAAAGTAACTGACGGAACTTAGTGAGAGTATCGGAGGTTATGATGGTACGCAACTTTCTGGTACATTAAGACTCTTGGACGTAATTCATGTAATTGAAAGAATTTTAATAGGTCCCTTTACCAGAAATTTATATTTTCTAACGTACGTGTGCTCGGTTCGTGAAATTAGACGTGAAATTAATCTCTGTGTATGCGAGTATGCAAAGAACGACTAGTTATATTTTGCTTCACGCTGCACGGCATATTGTTCTTCCAGAATTAAATGGCAAGGCAATTTTGGTCTGCGTCTTCGCCGAAGGTAAAATGTGTCCAATGCAGCCTTAGGTCTACGATTTATCTGAATCGGTTCAGAAAATTGATAGAGGCGCCCCTCTCCTCTAGCACTCGAGGTAAATTATTTTTAAAATGTCTCACAATTACATACTGGGGGAGGGGGGGAGGATTTTTTTGTGACCGGACGAATAGGAACCTTTCAGTAAATTAGCAATAAATCACCTATTAGCTAACAACATCCTCTTTTGTGTGAGATATAGGAAGCATAGAACCGTTAAAGACAGCAGGAAAACTACAGATTATACATTCCTTCAGTTCTTAGGTCTCATAATTTTATCTCTCTACTCTTTCTACAGCCTTACATGGCGTGCTTTCCTTTCTGCGAAAGAATCTATTAGCTCACCAAAGTTCGTTTCATAGGCAGTTTTATTCAGTGGCTAGGACTGTGAGACCAGATAGACTTACCTGACTCGTGTTGAACGCAGATAGCTTTTAACTATTTTCACTTTGCTGAATCTTCGGTAATGTGCACTATGTCCTTAAAGCTATACGAACATTACGAAACGCTTTTTGTAAGACACGCTTGCCTAGATGTTGTAACAAGTCGAATGCACTTGATTTGTCTTTAATTTCGGTTACCAGCTTTATGAATACGGCTAGTTCCAGGCAAAAATCAACTGCATTCAAGTCTTTCGAATATTTTCGTGTTGTATCGTCTCCATTCTTCTGCAGATCCTCAGTGGACACATTTAAAAACGTGTGGCCACTGAGGAATGGCGAAATTTCCATATAGACTGTTTGCACTCTCTACCCTTGTTTCCGTATGTGTTAAAATTTGGTCAAATACTGCTTTTATATCATTGGAAAATATCTCAGTGCGGTATAGCGTTCTTGATCCGACCTCGCATATTTCGTCGTGTTTACTTTTCTTTATGGAAGTTCGTTTTATTCTTAGGAGTGATTCGATTTCCAACTTTTTTGATACAGATGTACCATCATTGATCCAATGTTCCATTGGCTTTTCTCCAATTTCTTGCAAGATCCTTAACAAGACCTTGCATTAGCGCCACGGAACGCGAAATGATAATTTCCCCTCTCTGTATTTAGACGTTAGCTTTATTAATCTCTTTGAGGAAATTACCCCAAGCTGTTAAGTGGAGGATAAATTTACAATCCATCACCGCACGTAGCAGATGACGACCTTCATACTTAGACTCTGCGGCAGGAGACAAGTCTTCAATTTCTTACATAGCTTTGACAACTTTAATAGAGCACTAACAGGTAGGCGTTTAGCTGACCATCTTGTTTGACTACTTACTTTGAAGGTGGTTTCTGTACATTTTTGCATTATTTTCTACTGCGTAATGAATCCAACAAAGAAACAATATAGTTTTTGTAAAAGCCGAAATAGTCTAACTTCATTTGGAAATGATGACCCTGAATACGCGCCCACAAGGTTTAAGGAGTGTGCTAGACATGGTACAAACTTTGCCAGCTCGTTTGTGGCAGTAACCCTGCAATTGACTCCTTTATATAAGACGGGCATATTAGAACCGTTAATGTAAGATTGTCCACGATATATTTGCACATCCAAACCACTTGCTTCTGGTTTTTCTGGAATTCGCTGTGTGACATATCATCCAGTCTTTCCATCAATTTCTACAAAATCAATAAGGCTTTCTTTTATTTTTACGTTCAGTTTCTGTTATTGTTATATAACGAATCACCTGGCTCATTTGTTCTGTGAGAGATACATTTGGAGTGCTGTCAAACACTATGATGAATTAGTTGGTGTGCTTGATATCACTGATAAGGGTATTTCGAACTTTATTTGCCATTATAGCGATGATTTCATTTTGTATTGTCTTCATTAAATAGGACACTTGTAGTTTTTTTACATGGTCTAACTGGTGTTTGAGACTAGGACTGTAAATTATAGATTGCAGCAATCACTCGTCTTTCTTAAATTTTTACTATGCAGATCTAGATTTCGTATAGAAGCTAGCCATACTCAATGCACTATTATTTTTCGCTCAAAGCACGTAAGTCCCATTGAGCACACAATGAACTGTGGGCGAAGCTCGATCAACAGGGATTCTCGTATTTAAAGCTTATGAGTTGTAGTCAACAATGAAATATGGAATTTACACCTTTTTTCAATAGTTGATTGAATCATCAGTACAAAGTCAGTGATTATTTCTAAGATTCACAAGCAGCAATTTATATATTTAGCAAAGTAACTCATAATTCTACACCTACAACAACTCTCGGCGAGCTACATTGCGGTTTGTAATGGAGGATACCCTTTCTTGTTCCAGTCTCGAATAATCGGCTGGAAGAAGGATTACCGGTACGCCTCGGTGCAGGCTCGAATATTTCTAATTTTATCTTCATGTGTTTTCGCGAGATATATTCAGTAGAAAACAATATATTTGTTGACTCATCTAGGGACGTTCGTTCTGGGAACTTTAACAATAAACGACACCGTGATGCAGAACGTCTCTTTTGCATCGTCTGTGATTGGAGTTGGTTGTTCATTTCTGCGATGCTTTCCTGCTTACTAAAAGAAGCTACAACGAAACCCGCAGTCCTTCTTTCCATCTTCTCTGTATTCTCTATTAATTCCATCTCGTAGTATCCAATACTGACGAGCAATATTCAAGCACTGGTTGAATAAGGGTTTGTAAACTAACTTCTTTGTTGATGAACTACTTTTCCTGAGGATACTTCCGTCGAATCTCATTCTTGCATTTGCCTCTCCTGCGACTAGTTTATCATGAACGTTACACTTTAAAACACTCCGTACGCATACTCCTTGATATTTTATTGAGTGATTGTTCTGCAGTCGTTCAATCATACAACCACGTGTCTTTTTGTCTATGAACACGCAATGCGTTATGTTTCGTTATGATGAGGGTCAGTTGTCACTGATGCACCAAGTGTCTTTCCTTTTCAGATCTTTCTGCATTTCGCTACAATTTTACAGCATTGCCACTTCTCTATAAACAAGGGCATCACCCGCGAAAAGCCTGATCCAATTTCCGGTATTGTCCATATGTAACGTATGGTCCTATAATACTCCGTTGCGGTAAGCCCGAAGCTATTTCTACGTCTGAAGACCTCTCCATGGCGAATGACGTGTTGCGTTATGTTTGCTAGTAACTCTTCAGTCCAGTCACACAAGTGGTGTGGTACTCCTTTCTCTGGTATTTTGTTTAGTAACTGGCAGTGCGGAACTGTATCGAATGCCTTGCAGAACTCAAGGTACGCAGTTCATATCTCGGTGAATGCATTTAAGCTTTCTGGGTCTCGTAGACAAACCAAGCGAGCTCTGTCTCAACGATAATTGCTTTCGGAAACCATGCTGATTCCTGTAGAAGACATTCTCGGATTCCAGAAGTGTCATAACAAGCGAACATAAACACGTTCCTAATTCTGCAACAGATCGAGGCAGAAATATATGCCTATGGTTTTGTGCTACAGTACAATATAGATTCTCGAAAACGGGAATGACCTTTGCCTTTTGTTCCAGTCATCAGGAACATTACACGCCTCGGAAGACCTACGGTACACTGCTGCTGGTAAACAACGGGCAAGTTCTTTTGTATACGTGTAATCGTATTGGCGTCCCGTCAAGTCCAGTGCCCTACCGTATGTTAAGCTATTTCAGGTGAGTTTTTATCTCTTGGCAACTATTTCGATATCAGCCATTTTGTCATTCAGGTGAAACTTAAAGGAGGCTTGCAGTGCTATCTTCATCTGTGAAAAATCTTTGGAGGAATATGTTTAGTACACACATCAAAAAACGTTTTGCATCACCTCGGTTCAGAGATTTCCGGAACCTGTGTAGAAAATTGAAACAGAGATCAACATAAATATAATTTCCACCCTTTTCATTAATCTTGATAACCAAACATTCCATGGTGTACCATCATACAGCTAGATCTTCGGAGGTGGTGGTCCAGATTGGTGTACACACCGGAACCTCTAATACCCAATAAAACGTCCTCTCGCATTTATGCAAGCCTGAATTCGTCGTGGCAATCTATCCACAAGTTCATCAACGCACTGTTGGTCCATATTGTCCCTCAACGACGATTCGGCATAAATCCCTCAGGGTGGTTGGCGAGTCACGTCGTCCATAAAAGCACTTTTCAGTTAATCCCAGGCATGTTCGATAGAGTTCACGTCTGAAGAACATGCTGTCCACTCTAGTCGATCGATATCGTTATCCTGAAGGAAGTCATTCACATGATGTGGAAGATGGAGGCGCGAATTGTCGTCCATGAAGACGAATTCCTCGTCAAACTGCTGCCGATATGGTTGCATTGTCGGTTGGAGAATGGCATTCACTTATTGCACAGCCGTTATTTCGCCTTCCATGACCAACAGCGGCGTACGTCAACATCACATAATGCTACCCCAAAACAGCAGGAAACCTCCACCTTGCTGCACCCGCTGGACAGTGTGTCTAACGCCTTCAGCTTGACTGGGTTGCCTCCAAACACGTTTCCGATGATCGTCTGGTTGAAGTGCTATGCTACAATCATTGGTTAAGAGAACGTGATTCCAATCCTGAGTGGTCCATTCGGCATGTTGTTGGGCCCATCTGTACCGCGCTGGATGGTGTCGTGGTTGCAAAAATGAACATCACCATGGACGCCGGGAGTGAAGTTGCGCATCATGCAGCCAATTGTGCACAGTTCGAGTCGTAACACGATGTCCTATGACTGCACGAAAGGCATTAGCCAACATTTTGGCGTTGCTTTCATGGTTCCTCCGAGCCATAATCCGTAGTTAGCAGTCATCCACTGTAGTAGTAGCCCTTGGGCGGCCTGAGCGAGGCATGTCATCGACAGTTCCTCTCTGTATCTTCTCCATGTCGGAACAACATGGCTTTGGTTCACTCCGAAAAGTTTGGACACTTTCCTCGTTGAGAGGCCTTCCTGGCACAAAGTAACAATGCGGACGTTACCGATCCGCGGTATTGACCATCTAGGCATGGTTGAACTACAGACAACACGAGCCGCTTACCTCCTTCCTGGTGGAATGATTGGAACTGATCGGCTGTCGGACCCTCTCCATCTAATAGGCGCTGTTCATGGATGGTTGTTTACATATTTGAGCGTGTTTAGTGACGTCACTGAACAGTCATAGGGACTGTCTCTGTGATATCGTATCCACAGTCAACGTCTATCTTCAGGAGCTCTGGAAGCCGGGTGATGCAATATTTTTTTTATGTACGTATTTCTGCCGTTTCTGTGTCGCCTTCCGTTTCAATGCCTTTATGGTCAGAGAGTTTCTGGACAGATGTCTACAATCCGTTTACACATTTAACTTAAGACCAAACTTATTAGGGGTTTCTGTCATATCAGTAGGCAGAGTTTTAGTTTCGAATTCATTCAGCGCGTTACGAATGGCTCTCCTTAGTCAAAGTTTGACTTTGATTAATTTTTGTTTGTTTGTGATGATTTCGTAGGAGCTTTCTAAAATGGCTGTAGAGCCACGGATGGGACATTGCCATATTTTACAAGTCTGCTCGGCACACACATGTCTACAGCACACTATATAATGCTCTTGACTTTTGTCCATTGTTACTCAATTGTTAGTGCCGATCGCTCAGGTAACCTGTAATCTTTGTATTGTCGCTCCTGCTGAATTAAAAGATATTCCTGTCGTTCTTTGTATTTCTGTTTGCAGCCTTTTTCAGTGATGCTCCAATGTTCTTACGATCACTGATTCCTCTTTCTAAGCTAACTGCTGTTTCTCACCTGCAAACCTTTGATGTAACCTTCACGAGTCAATTATATGATTAGGATAATTTTTCGATAGTCAATTTAAAACAGTTTCACAGTATTCTCTGTCCCTACCACCGCTCCCCCCTCCCCCCCCCCCCCCATTTCCCAAAAATAACCTGAGTCTCCGCGTCTATGTTGGTATGTTGAAGTTTCCACTTAATACCATCCACATGCTACAACATGACCTGAAAATTTACGTGATATATTGTCCAAGTTTCTCAGAAAACGTTCCGCCACTACTTTTCCCGATCAGTTGATCGTCCGATGATCGCGTTTGTTCCATCTTTAACACTTGTATACAACCACATTATTTCGTATTTGGACTCTACCGATCTCACTTACCGCACTTTTATGCCTATAAACATACCTCCAACACCAGAATTCAACCTATCATCGTGAAATACAGGGTGAAAATTATTGAAATATATGAAAAGAGACGTAAATTAGTTACAAACTAAGGCATGCACACAGTTTATTCAACATGTAAACGTCACTACAGATATTCGGAGTTATGGTATTTTCGATATGCCTGCCATCTTTGGTGATGATGTGGCGCAGACGAACAATGAAATTTTGCAACACTTGCTGTGGTGTCGGAATATCGATGCTGTCGATGAACCCCTGAATGCCTGTTTTCAGCTCAGCGATGGTTTTGGGGTTATTGTTGTACAACTTGTCTTCAATGTAGCCACACAAAGAGGAGTCGCACACGTTCAGATCCGAAGAATATGGTTGCCGGACATTGCACACTACACAGTCAGCAATTGAAGGTGAAGGGGCTCCTGGATCGCGAAATGCGAATTCTCAGTCGCCCAATTTTGCTTATTGACGAACACATCCAAATGAAGTTGGGCAACGTGCTAGAGCAAACCATGCACGCGCATACTACAGTAATTCCCATAATACCCCACGGCCAACTGTGCAGTTTGAAAGTCCTAAAGCAAACCGTTTAGGAATTACAACGATTTTACTTCATGTAGTTCAATAATTGTCACCCATTACATTTCATTCGGAATTTATGAGTTAATTACTATTGACATTTGATTTCAGACAACTTTCTGTCTGTAGTAATATGTGGACATTGTTAAAGTTTATAAGCGAGGCTAATTTCGGAGCCCTTCCGTAGATGTTACTGCAGTTATCTAAAACAACATTTGCTTTCGCCGAAATGCTATGGCGAATGCTACCCTATCTGGAATAACAACATACCTGAGTTTTATTATGACCGAAATTACTACTAATTTATATACTTCTTTCTCGTTTCTTGAAAGAACGCCGGTCGTTGTGGCCGAGCGGTTCTAGGCGCTTCAGTCTGGAACCGCGCGACCGCTACGGTCGCAGGTTCGAATCCTGCCTCGGGCATGGATGTGTGTGATGTACTTAGATTATTTAGTTGTAAGTTCTAGGGGACTGATGACCTCAGATGTTAAGTCCCATAGTGCTCAGAGCCATTTGAACCAATCTTGAAAGAACTAAATTAGTTGGAGGCATACAATTTCTTTTGTCAATAGCTATCTATAGCACTCTCGTAGGGAAGGCACTCATGCCTTAATGTTAAATTCGATTGAAACTATACCTACATTTGTACTCTACAAGCCACACAGCGGTGCGTGGCAGAGGGCATTTTGTATGCCACTGTCACTTTCCCCTTTCTTGTTCCAGTCAATCGGATCTGTTTCATTTATCTTCCTTTTCCTTTCTTACAATATAAGTAGGATGAAGTAATGTATTTGTTGGCTCTTCTAGGCACGTACGCTCTCAGATCTTTAACAAAATACCACATCGTGAAGCAGAAAGCCTTTCTTGAGAACACCTGTCTTGTGATGTCTGCCACTACACTTGGTTGATCATCTCTGTGACACTTTCTTACTTACTAAGTGAACGCAAAGCGAAACGTGCAGCTTTTCTTTGGATTCTCTCTATTTCTTCTATCAGTCCTATGTGGTACAGGTCCCATATTAATAATCAATAATCAAGTAGTGGTCGAACAAGTGTTTTGTATGCTAATTCCTTTGTTGATGGTCCACATATCCTTAGGAATCTTCCACTGTAGCTCCGTTTGCCATCGGCCTTCCTCGCGATGAATTTGATATGGTCGTCCTTTTCAGATCGCTCTGTACACATTCTCTTAGGTATATTATGGAAGTAACTGCTTCCAGTGATTATTCTGAAATTGTGTAATCATACGATAAGCGGTATTTCGGTCTGTATTCACATTACGCCATATTTGTTAATGTTGACAGTCAATTGCCACTCCCTGCACCAAGCACCAAGCATCAAACGTCGATCCTTCGGAGGTCTTCCTGCATTTTGAAACAATTTTCTACAGTTATGACTTCTCTGTGTAGAATAGCATCATCCGTGAAATGCCTCATGGAACTTCCGACGTTACCTCCTAGGTCATTTATATATGTGTTTAAAAGTATTGGCCCTACAACTCTCTCCTGTTATATCTACAAAATACAGGATGTTTCAAAAAGAATATACGTATTTCGAATGCATATATTTATTAAACCTTAAGACATAGGAACGTACCGAGCGAGGTGGCGCAGTGGTTAGACACTGGACTCGCATTCGGGAGGACGACGGTTCAATCCCGCGTCCGGCCATCCTGATTTAGGTTTTCCGCGATTTCCCTAAATCACTCCAGACAAATGCCGGGATGGTTCCTCTGAAAGGGCATGGCCGAATTCCTTCCCCATCCTTCCCTAACCGATGAGACCGATGACCACGCTGTCTGGTCTCCTTCACCAAACAACCAACCAACCATAGGAACATGAAACTTCATACACATATTTACGAACCTTTGAAATTCATATTTCAGATGTTCAATATGTGCTCTACAGCGTCATGAACAATATCACAGCGATACTCAAATTCCTCCCATACACGGGAAGCACGTCCTTGGTCACTGATGTTATAGCAGTAGGGATCCAGTTATTAAACTCTTCCATGTTCTGTGAGAGTGGTGGTACATAAACGTTGTCTTTAACGAAACTCCACAGAAAGAAGTCAGAGAGTGTCAAATCCCGTGACCGTGAAGCCCAGCAGAGACACTCAAAGTCGCCAGCTCCTTGACGACCAATCCAACGGTTCGGTAGAGTTTCTTTCAGATATTCACGCGCTTGGCGACTCCAGTGAAGCGGTGGCACGTCTTGTTCAAAAATGAAGTTGTCTTCGAGCAGCCTCAGATACAACCAGTTTTGTAACATAGCGAGATACTGCTGACCGTAGCACGTTTTTCCATCAAAGAGGAATGGGCCGTTAACAGATGATCGGGATATCGCACTAAACACATTGACTTCGAGCGAATCTCGTACATGTTCAATGGCTGCATGTGGTTTCTGTAGGCCCTAAATTTGAACGCTGTGTCTGTTTATCTGATCACTAACATGGAAATTCACTTCATCACTGAACACGATGCGTTCTGCGAATGTGTTACCATTGTCAATAGCATCAAAAATCTCGTTACAAAATGCCACACGTTTGCATTTGTCATCAGGACGCAGAGCTTGTAACACCTATAACTTGTAGGCTTAATAACTTGCCGACATCTCAAAACAAGCGAAATCGTTTTTGTAGGCAGTTGTAACTCCCGACTGGCAGGACGAGTTGATTTTGAAGGACTACGTTGGAATGCAGTTTGAATTCGCGCAACATTTTCTTGAGGAACGCGAAGGTGGCCAGGACTCTTTCCGTTACATAGATATCCTGCATCTAGAAACTGTCGATACGATCTGCGAATGTTCCTCTCTTTGGAGAATCAATTTTGTACCTCAACCTGAAATGTCTTTGCACTGTAATCACGGGATTGCACTTCGCAAACTCGAGAACACAAAATGATTTCTGCTGAGGAGTAGCCATTTTAAACATATGACGGTTATCAAGAAAAACAAAAGACAACTGACATCTATCGGCTATTAAAATAAACTAGACTATGTATTCGTTTCTCTAATAGCCGAGCAGAGGCGCAGAGATTGATAGTTTGGACAAAATACTTTGTACACGTATATTTGTTTTGAAACACCCTGTACACATGTTAAAATGTGTGTGAATTCCTAAGGGACCGAACTGCTGATGTCATCGGTTTCTAGTCTTACACACTACTTAAACTAACTTATGCTAAGAACAACACACACACCCATGCCCGAGGGAGGCCGACGGAAGGGGCCGTGCAGTCCGTGTCAGGACGCCTCAAACAGCGCGGCCACTCCGTGCGGCCTTACCTTGTACAATATACCGTAGAGGAACTGTGCAGCAAACCTATGAGGAGACATGAGGGGAACATATGACATACATGGCGTTCCACGACAAGTCCACTTTGAGAGCCTAGCCAGTAACTGTGGACAGAGATGTCTAAAAATGGCCACATGAGTACTGCTACCACGACAGCGCCTAGATTCAAGAGGAGCAGGCAATAAAAGATTAAGCAGTAGTTACAAATCTCCACTTCAGAGTGAAAATTCATTCTGTATCAGAATTTAATTCTCTTCTTTGCTGTATCATTTCCTCAAGCAGTGCTAGTCCCGCAAGCTGTGCAGGGGAACTTCAGTAATATTGGGAAGGTATACGATGATGTACTGACGGAAATGAATCTGTGAGTGCTTATGAGTCGAATTTGAGTAGATTTAGTCTGTGGTGAACTGGTCTGCGAAGAGCCAAGGCCCCAGGTCAGAGTACCGGTCCGGGACGCAGTTTTAATCTTCAGGAAGTTTGACACCTCGTACTGACATTCCAAGGACCACAGGCGGACGGATGGTACACACAGTTTCACTCATGGCCTGTGACCTGTTCTGCAGAATACGTTGCATCTTTCACACTAACTTGTCACAATCGTGTCACAGCTATTTTAGTGCTCTCATACACGCTTGGTATCATGCCTTTTTTTGTAGCTATTTAACGTAAGGTGTTCAGAAATTCCCGTTAGAGACTTCTAGGATTTGTATAGGTGAGTGAGTACATAATGTTTTGAATAGGAAAATTTGACCGGAAACGTACCGTCTCCGTTCTACGACGATGTCAGTTCACGTCTGCTGAAGGAAAGAGAAGAGTCTCACCGTTGCTTGTTCTCGTGTCGAATAGGGTATACAGGATGGTGTGTACTACTTTTTATCCAGGTTGTATGCGAAATTTAATTAGCGAGACTCCTGTAGAGGTAAAGGAAGATCTGCTGGCACATGTTCTGACCGATGAACTAGGAAATGAAGAGACACCAGGTGGGATGGAGAGTATGTACCAGAACAATATCTGCCAGTTAAGACAAACCTTTCATAACGTGCTGTTTTCTTATCGACATGACAACTTGGCGTGAAGGTCAACTTAAAGTGAACACGTTTCATAACAAAATGACTTTTTATGACGTCTATGGCTGTCGAAACCGGTTATTTTAAATACAAGAATATTTATGCGCTCTTGGCTTTAGAACGTTTTTAGTCTGTAACATCGTTGATGGTCGCCACATCGAGCCGCTGTAGTAATACATAAGTACTGTTCCGTACGTACAGTGTGATGGTTTGATTCATGTTTTGGAAAAATGTAAACATGTAATGTTTAAGTGTAAATACAAACAAATGTGCTTAAGCCATAAACGGATGTTTCGTTATGTTTCATTTGAATTATAACCTAACAATTGTACTGTGTCATGTCTAATTCACTGCATCGAGCAGAAGTGGATGAGTTAAACATCTGAACTGGAACCATCGTAGAACAGAAACTGTATGTTTCCGGACATGGGTTCCTACTCAAAATATTATGTTATCACTCCTCTCTACAAGTCTTAGCACTTTGTAATGGGGATTTCCGAAAACCCAGTATACAACATGCACCCTCTCAGTGGTTTTTGCTGTATCGTTAATTTGCGTACGTGTGTTTGTCCTGATCGGCAGGTGGGATGGCTGCGAGCCGAGGACCAGACGGTGCTGACCCTCCACGACAAGGTGGTGACGCACAACGCGCGCATCACGTCCACACACGACAACCAGCGCACGTGGCGGCTGCACATCCGGCACGTCAAGGAGACGGACCGCGGCTGCTACATGTGCCAGATCAACACCAGCGTCATGAAGAAGCAACTCGGCTGCCTCGATGTTCACGGTGAGTCCACCAGCTGACAACTGAAGACTCTGCTCTCACTGTTCCGCGTTGCAATCGGTACAATCACTACGATACACCTGTAGTCCAATAAATAAGGCTTACATAGGAACAGTACGGTCGAATCTGAAATTACTTACCATAACACATCATGTTAAATCGAAACAAGCCACTCTCGTTATGCAGTCATTGTACATCTTCTTGCTCACTTTTATTGTTTTATCGATATCATAGTACTATCTGGTCTTAAGAAAGACCATCCCCTGTTACAGAAATTAGCCAGTATCATACACTCTGCTAAAGCAGTACCACATGCAGGTTCGTATATGTCCTGGTCGATATGTGACCAACAGCAATGTCGCGTGTACAAAAACTCTGAATTTATAATCCCGACTTATCTCGTAACGGTGGTAGAATCCTAACTTATACCGAAAGAAATCGGATTCGGGAGACTTAATTCATTTATAGGACAAGTACTGAATTTTATTCAATCTACCGGTTGGTTGTAAACAAATCAGAAAAAGTTCTGGAAAACGCCGGTTCCCAGAACTCCTGAAAATAGACGTTGGCTGTGGATATTGTATCACAGACTCACTCACTTCGACTCTTAAGAAATTCCGCTAAACCAAAGATATAACAACCATGTATAAGCAACGCCTGTTAGACGGAAAGGGTCCGACAGCCCATCAGTTCCAGTCATTCCACCAGGAAGGAGGTACACGGCTCGTGTTGTCTGTAGTTCAACCACGCCTAGACGGTCGATGCCGCGGTTCAATCGCGTTCGCATTGTTACTAGGAAGGGCTCTCAACAAAGGAAGTGTACAGACGTCTCGGAGTGAACCAAAGCGATGTTGCTCTGACATGGAGGAGATACAGAGAGACAGGAATTGTCGATAACAAGCCTCGCTCAGGTCGCCCAAAGGCTACTACTACAGTGGATGACCGCTAGCTACAGATTATGCCTCGGAGGAATCCTGACAGCTTTTCGTGCAGCCACAGGACGTCGTCTTACAACTCGAACTGTGCGCAGTAGGCTGCATGATGCACAACTTCACTCCCGACGTCCATGACGAGGTCCATCTTTGCCATCGCGACACCATCCAGCGCGGTACAGGTGGGCCCAACAACATGCCGAATGGACCATTCAGGTTTGGCATCACGTTCTCTTCACCGATGAGTGTCGTATATGCCTTCAACCAGACAATCGTTGGAGACGTGTTTGGAGACATCCCGATCAGGCTGAACGCCTTACACACACTGTCCAGTGAGTGCAGCAAGGTGGAGGTTAACTGCTGGTTTGGGTGAAATTATGCGGGGCCGACGTATGGCGCTGGTGGTCGTGGAAGGTGCCGCAACGGCTGTGCAATACGTGAATGCCATCCTCCAACCGATATTGTAACCATATCGGCAGCATGATGGCGAGGCATTCGTCTTCATGGACGACAATTAGCGCCCCCATCGTGCGCGTATTGTGAATGACATACTTCAGAACAACGACATCGCTCGACGAGAGTGGCCAGAATGATCTCCAGACATGAACCCTATCAAACATGCCTGGGATAGATTGAAAAGGGGGTGTTCATGGACAACGTGACCCACCAACCACTGTGAGGAATTTACGCCGAATCGCCGATGAGGAGTGGGACAATCTGGACCCACAGTGCCTTGATGAACTTGTGGATAGTGTGCCACGCCGAATACAGGAATGCATCAGTGAAGAAGACGTGCTACTGGGTATTAGAGGTAGCGGTGTGTACAGCTGTCTTTATCACCACCTGCGAAGGTCTCCCTGTATAGTGGTACAACGTGCTGTGTGTGGTTTTCGTGAGCAGTAGAAACGGCGGAAATGATATTTATGTTGATCTCTATTCCAATTATCCGTACAGGTTCAGGAACTCTCGGAACCAAGGTGATGCAAAACTTTCTTTGATGTGTGTTTTATAACTGGCGGAGATCCAAGTGCTGCAGTACGGGCTGGATACAGCGCAGAAGACTGAAACTGGGTAGGATGTTATCAGCCAAAAGGTGAAAATATGGCGCTGTAAGCAATCAGAGTGTAGTGTGATCCTTTAAATCAATAAGTGTTCGGATAAAACCCGAACAGACACGACCTTTCAGATAATCCCACATCCAAAAGTCATCTGAATATTGGTCCGGGAATCTGGAGGACTACAAATCTGAAATTACCTTGAGATGATGCGGTCGTTCCTGAAGATATCTCGAAGCAAACGTTTCACCTGACAAGCGATATATTGTGTCACACCATCTTGCAAGAAAATGTTTGTATGGGCACAGCTGGTTTCATGTAAAGCTGGAGTCACGTCTTGTAGAAGGAGGAACTTATAGCGTGCAGATGCCACTGTACACCTAACAGGACCACGAAGTGTAATCTAGGTGAAAAAATAATGACCGAGAATGAAGGAGCTCGTGAAACCATTCCATACAGCCACATCTCCACAAAGCGACATAGCCGGCTGATGTGGCCGAGCGGTTCTAGTCGCTTCAGTCTGGAACCGCGCGACTGCTACGGTCGCAGGTTCGAATCCTGCCTCGGGCTTGGATGTGTGTGACGTCCTTCGGTTGGTTAGGTTTAAGTAGTTCTAAGTTCTAGGGGACTGATGACCGCAGATGTTAAGTCCCATGGTGCTCAGAGACATTTTGAACAGCGACGTAAGTTGAGTGCAGTGTATGTTTCTGCACAACATGTCGCGGAGAAAAACCTCATATGGGACAATTCTGTGCATTAATGGCACCGCGCGGAGTAAAATGTGCCTCGTCCACCCAGAAAACATTCCTCGGCCATTTCCATGCGTGCCGAAACACAAAGGGGAAAGTCAGTTCCTTGGGGCTTCAGTTGATGCACATTATCAGTCTTGTAGGGGCATCAGTGTAAAATACTCCGCAAAACCTTGGACTCTGGACCAGGTTAGAGAGACATTCCCGAGACACAGCTCGAGCACTGTTGTAGAATTTTAAACATGTTCTGCATCTTAGGCTATAGTTACAGCAATTTCACCGACGCGTTCGGAATTGGCCGCTTCCCTTTCCATGCTGCACCTCCTAATTCACCTATTCCTTCAAATTTATTGGTCGTATTCTTTAGCCCATTTACTAACATGGGTCTCTTAGCGGCGATTTCCGTCGGCGTTATTCCCAAAATCCAGGCCGGTATTGCTGCCGTCAGATAAAACAAGTTTAGCTGCAGTACACGGTTTTACATCTCAGTAGTCATTGTGCTTCTTAAGGAAAACAACAACCTTTGTAATGCTTCACATCAACAATCAGTCAAAAAAAAGTCAGCACGTGTCGCCAATCGACAAACAGTGTAATGACGTGAAAACAGAAAACATTGCAATTCAGGGTGCCTACAGCACCATATTTTCACCTAGTGGCAGAAAAAGGAATTAGCAGGTTAATAAATAAGTTCGTAGCGTTTCTGTTTTGCACTTTTTTATTCGGTTTGTTATTGGTTTATCGATTGTCATTTTTCACTTTTAGTTAACTATTGCTATCTGAGTTTACGTACTATCATTTTGTCGTTTTGAGACAGTGAGCGGAGCTTTGAACTCCAGAAAGTGGTATGCCAAGTAGAGAAATTAGAACATTTTCGTCAAATCCTTCTGCTTGAGTTCAGTAGAGCGCTGACAGCAGCGGAGGCAGCCAGAAAGATTTGCGACATGTATGGGATCATGGCACTGGAAAGAGCACGACAAGAAAATGTTGTAAGGACGATTGTTTTGACATAAATGACTGTCCACGTCCAGGAAGACCTTCAGGGTTTGGTGAAGATCGTTTATGCACATTAATCCACGATGATCCACATCAGTGTACTCGAGAACTGCCAGATATAATGAACTGTAATCATGTCACCATCTTGGGACTTTTGCATGCAATGCGAAAGGTTCAAAAATCTGGTGCATGGGAACCGCACGCTCTAGGCCAAAATCACAAAAATTTGTGGGTGGCCATATGTGCATTTCTGCTTCCTAATCATCAGTTGGCTCGTGAACAAAACCGACCATTCCTATTCTGTATCAATACTGTTGTGAGAAAGGTGTCCTTGTGCTAATATAAGGAAAAGAAACGAATGAGTGAGCAAAAATTAACTACCTGCCTGAGGTGCAGCCAGACGCAATCCAAGAACAACTGCCCGCCTGCATTCTTGTACACTGACAAAAAACCTGAGAGTTGGGAAGCCATTCAAAAAAATGGTTCAAATGGCTCAGAGCACTATGGGACTCAACTGCTGAGGTCATTAGTCCCCTAGAACTTAGAACTAGTTAAACCTAACTAACCTAAGGACATCACAAACATCCATGCCCAAGGCAGGATTCGAACCTGCGACCGTAGCGGTCTTGCGGTTCCAGACTGCAGCGCCTTTAACCGCACGGCCACTTCGGCCGGCCGGAAGCCATTCCGCATCCACCTTACTCACCTGCTCTTGCGCCCTCAGCTTTTCACCTTTTTCACCCTCTTATCGAACAATCTTCAAGGCAATTCCTCTCCGTTGAAAATGCGCTCAGAACATGGCTCGACGAGTTCTTCGCATCAAAACGACGTAGTTTCGAGTGTCATTGAATCGAAAAGCTACCCCAGCGTTGACAGGGCGTTGTGAATAGTGAAGGAGAATATGTCATTGATCACTAAGTCTTTGTTAAGTGCATCTGTTGTGTTTATTAAACTTTTGAAAAAAAGCCACGAACTTAAGCACCAATCTAATATTTTTTTTCAGAATATCCGCTTGTGCATTGATTAATGACCATACCTATGGTGTTTCAGCTCCTTCGATGTATACAGCCCGCACTGCATCACTCAAAACGTCGTCGGTTTAATTATAACCAGCCAGCATAAAGGATATGTATGACAGTGAGAAGATTACAGTGTTGTATTCGTTGATCTAACAGGTGAATATTACACAATGCAAAATGGCATCCTAATTTGAAACTTCTTTTTAAGTAATAATGAATGCTGGTGTTTTCAAAATAATGTCATTCTCAATCAATAACATGACATCTTGTGTTGCGTTACACAACAAGCGCAGAAGATGAAGTGATTAGAAGCACATTACTTCTCAAGCAAGTGTACTAATGACCAAACCTGCTCTCAAAAACCTCAGTCTTTCTTTCGACCGAGTACTTTGTTCGACTTACGCGGTAATGTAACGTAGAGAGGGCTCTACGGAAGATAACAAAAACTCCCCATAACCACTATGGAAACAATCATACCATCAGTCCATCAAAGATACAAGCAACGACATTACATTTGCGAAACAAAGAAGTTGGATGAGATGTAAGCATCTTCTTACATGGAAACACACAACCAATTACAGACCCACCAACCTACGTAAGCGTCGCCCTTAATGGAGTAATCACCCTTAAGCATTACTGTAGAAGCTTGAAACATATAACTCAGATTAAACACAATTTGTTAAATAAACTTTCCAGGTCGCCGCAGAGAGCAAATTACGTAGTTATGTTGACTTTAAGTCTTGCGCTGCATTTTTTTACAGTTGAATGTGTAGAATCCGTGCTGACTCACTCGCTTTACGCGAGAAAGATTTTCATTGCACAATACTTCGAGGGTTGTCGCTGCCTCCTGAAAAACCAGTTAAGTGTCCTGGCTATCAGCATAATAATATTTATCGTGGCAGGTTTCTCCCTCAGCTCCTGACTGGTTTTATTTGAAGGATTTTGACGTCTTCCGAGAATTCCTCTGTGAACTTTCGTTTGAGCAACCAACTGGAGTTTGCTCTCTGCCTCCTTAACAAGTTATTGAAGCTGCTTTGCATAGCGAGTTTCCTTTACAACCAGCAGGTAATCGTCGCCGCACGAATTCCAGGGTATTTTTTTGCCATATTTCCAAGTTTTTCCTGTTGTAGCTCAGATGTATCATCCCAAAAGACTGGGCCACAAATCGAAGCTAGCGATTCTGTCGTTAATGAGTTCATAAATACACTGATGTAAAGAAAAATCGCAATACCATGAAGAAATGGTACTACAAAAACGAAAGTTGTTAGACCTTTTTTCTACATCTGAAAGATGGGAACTATCCAGATTTCGTACCAGTCGTATAAGTGTAGAGCTAGTACCGTAACTATAAGGATCAAAATCATGTTGGCTTTAAATGTGCGCTGTAACGGTCGTGAGCTTCAGTTACTTTCGAGACCCACTGACTTTAAACGAGGTCGTATGATACGGTTACGAGAAGTTGGATGTTCCTTCTGTGATATTGCAGAAAAACGTTACAGGATTGTTGTCACAGTACTTGTGTGCTGCTAGCGGTGGTCATAGTAATGTATGGTTGCAAGATCAGTCTTCGGAAGGCAACGTAGAACTACCGAGAGGGAATACCATCGTGATTGGCGTATGGCTTTGGCGCAACGCACTGCATCTGCAACAGGAATTTGAGCAGCAGTTGGCACCACAGTGAGACGACAAGCTGTTAGAAATCGGTTACTTTAAGGACAGCTACGAGGTAGACGCATGCACTCCATTGACCCCAAACCACCACTGTTTGTGACTTCGAGAGCTTATTGGAGGGCAGGTTGCGGGTGTTCTGTTTTCTGAGGAAATCAGGCACTGCCACGGTGCCAATGGTGACCGTGTGTTAATTAGAAGGAGGCCAGTTGGGGCCTGCAACAAACATACCTGCGGGTGGACACACTGGACATACACCTGGAGTGATTTCGTATGGCATGAGGAGCAGTCTCCCGATTACCACAAGCACCCTGACTGCAAATTTGTATATCAATCTGGTGATTCGGCGTGTTGCACTGCCATTCGTGAACAGCATTCATGGCGGTCTTTTCCAACAGGATAACGCTCGCTCACATACCGCTGTTGTAAACCAACATGCTCTACAGAGTGCTGACATGTTGCCCTGACTTGCACGATCACAATATCTGTCTTTAATCGAGCACATATGGAACATCATCGGATGACAACTCCAGCGTCCTCCACAAAAAATAGTAACCTTTTCTATATTTATCGATGAACTGCAACTGCTACCTGAACTGTGATCGAGCACCTGTACGACAGAATACATGCGCGTTTACGTGCTTGCTTTCAACATTTTGCAATTACACCGGTTACTAATGTATCTGCATTTCACATTTCCTCTGGCTTACCTCGGGCTACATTATTCTGTGATCTTGAAACGTTAATCAGCTACATACGTACCGTGGACATAAATATTCCCGAAATTATTATTTTTTGGTGTTACCGACTTTTTAGCTTTCTGCATCAAGTTGATTTGGTTTCCATTCCACAGCACATGGCTCAGCCTATTATAGATGTGTCTTAAATACTTCTCTCAGTCGAAGGTTATATAAATATATAAATATATAATATGTAAATATATAAATAACTGCTAAGTCAAGTAAAATCCTACGACATACCTTCCTTTCGGTATCTATAGAGGATTGGTTATGGATTGATACACTTGTTTGTTCTTTTTGCATATACGCTGTTTCTGGTAGAACTACTTTTGTTAAGAATCTTGTGACTGTCTGATCGCACTCGAGGATGTACCCCATTTCTCTCATTAGGTATACAGGAGGATAAAATTTCAGTATCTCTATTGTGCCCCTATTTTTGATTTTAATAAACATCACTAACATTGAGACATTTTCACCTACAATAGAAATTCTCTGTATCATTTTTTAACGTAACTTAAGACCATTTTTTCCGACAGGACAGGCGCTTACCTATACTATGTTTGGCAGCATTATTGTTGTATCAGCTTTTTGCAGTCAAAAAGTAACTACGACTGAGCCATTACCGTGAGTGGTTTCATTTCAGTTATTTTTAATTTAAAACTTCACATACGGCGAAGTACAAGCCTGAATGTGGATCACCACTAACTACCACTGATCTGATGTCCACATCACAAGCAGATGGTGCAGAAGGCAGGAAGGAATGAAGATTAGGGCTTAACTCCCCGTCACCACAGAGATTGTTCAAGATGGAGCACTCGCTCTGAATATTTCAAAGATGGGGAAAGAAATCGCCCCTGCCTTTCAAAGGAATGTTTCTGGCATGTGCCTGGAGCGAAAATCCTAGATTTTGATGGGCTATGATTTGAACTGTCATCTTCCAGAATGCGATTTGATTGTGCTAAACTATATGAAGAAATAGAGGAATATGTTGACTGCATAAAGGTGGATGGAGATTCTATAGTAAAAGATAGTTGGAACGCCATTGTAGATAAAGGAATGGAAAAATGTAAGCAAAGGAATATAAAGGGGATTGTGGAGTTCTGAAACTGTTTGTCCTTTGCATATACCAAATATAAGATTGTCCTTCAATGGGAAAGAAACTGTATGTGTTTGTAATGATGCAGAGTTGGTTGCAAACGGAGAGTTGTAGAAAAGATAAGGGAGGAATGAGGAAGAGGAGAGAGTAGCGATCAAGGTTATTTCTTTCTGTTTGTATATGAGGAAAGTGTTACTGGAGAAGTCGTGGAGCATGATATACATCTTTTGCCAAATAGAGTAGCTTTACACCAACAAAGCACAACGCATAAAGTATCTGACATGGCAGAGTCTTACCACAAGAAAATGAAATAACCCACAAAGTGGAACATTTTTATTTATTGGTATAAAAGTAGGTGTTTAAAATCCTTGGAAAATTATTTTCATGAGAGACAGAATTATTGATATCTTCACTATAAAATACTACCGCTTACACAGCAATACGGAAGGTAAACTACTTTGTTTACCGTCACTACGTTACCTCCGACACTTTCGTATGGTTGGTACTGACGAAGAATATCTTTAGTCGAGTGTAAGTCAGTGTTAATAATCGTCGATGTTAGTCACTGGATGCCACTTTCTATTGTTTCGGATCTCCAACTAACTCTAAGTAAGCACGCATTTATATATACATTACCTTGGACGTTTTTAATAAAAATTAAATATACGCCAAAATAGATTAATTCTCTGTATCATCTGTAAAATTGCTCCGTTTGCAGCTTGGGCGATTTTCAAGCACGTATACGTAACTTCCCGCTTAATTTTACAAGTACAAGTATACTAGCTATCTATTACAATGCAAAATGAAGCTGGAAGTTTAAAATACATGCTTGAATATGATCCAAGTTTGAAATTGGCGGATCGTACAGATAATAACAAGAATACAGCGTACTTGAATCATGTTTTCATTTTCAAAACACGTTGAGGCTGTGAACGCCCACAAAATTAAAATTTTGAAGTTAGTTATTAATAAGAACTCGTTCGGAGGAGAGTGCAGCAGTCACTCAACAGATGAGCAAGTTGCACTTCCATGACACTTCGTCAGCCATTGACCAGAAAATTATACACAGCCGTACAATTTTTATTTCAGTTAGAAGATGTTAAAAGCATGAGTGCTTCCACTCATCCTTTTCAGATATTCTAACTGAAATAAAAACTGTACGGCTGTGTGTATTTTTCTGGTCAATGGCTGACGAAGTGTTATGGAATTGCAAATTGCTCATCTCTAGTTTCGAATGTAAGCAAAAAGATATTCTTACGATATACCCTTTCCATTCTGTACATGTATCGGTCGCGGTAGTCTACAACATTCGCTGCAGTGTGTCACTTACCTGTTAACAAGATATCATGTTACAGTGATATTTTAGGGCACACTTCTACGAAAGTATCTGTATTTTGTGTATTAGTCAGAGAGTAATTCCACGGCCGTGTAGGTTTGCACCAGTCTGCGGAAAGTAAATGCAAGCTTTCAGAACTGGTTCATAAATGTCGTTTTATAAATATCCGTCAAAGATAGGGGCACTTCAGTCCATCAGTATGTTGCTTTTATTGTACCGTAGCCGGCCTCAGTGGCCGAGCGGTTCTAGGCGCTACAGTCTAGAACCGCGAGACCGCCACGGTCGCAGGTTCGAATCCAGCCTCGGGCATGGATGTGTGTGATGTCCTTAGGTTAGTTAGGTTTAAGTAGTTCTAAGTTCTAGGGGACTGATGACCTCAGAACTTAAGTCCCATAGTGCTCAGAGCCATTTGAACTATTTATTGTACCATAAACTCGTCCTTAAGCTGACTACCGGCGTGTTTTAGGGATTTCTGTAGTGGAATTAAATGCACCATGATTGCTCTTGTCACCATTTTATAAATATTAGCGGAACAAAATTTATCCTGAAGGGGAGAATAGTTTTCTGTGTAAGTCGAACGCTCAAGCTACTGAAACGTCGTCGCAGGAAACCCGACAGATAACCTTATTTCCAGGGAAGCCTGTGATTGTAATCGACGCATCTCTGGCTGCATGTACTATTGGGACACTGTTAGTGGACATTAATATGGTTGACGGTTTGTTCTCTTCTTGACATCCTCCCAATGATATAAATAAAATGTAAATATCGTGTGAATAGGGCCTCTGGTCGGGCAGACCGTTCGCCGGTTGCAAGTCTTTCGATTTGACACCACTTCGGCGATTTTCGCGTCGACCCAATGAGATGTCAGTGTCTGTAGAGGATTGGCAGCCCATTGTTTCTCATGAGCCGAAACCAGAAGAGGTAAGCATGTTTGATGCTGATTTCTGGAGAGACGTCGACGTTTTAACGCATCCGATAGACGTCCCACTGGGTTTAGGTCGGGACTCGCATATTATTTGGCACAAACCATTGGATCAGAGATGCAGCTTTATGACGAGTGCATTGTTATGTCTCTGAAACGATTCTATCCCGTACGCAGTTTGCAGTGATGTGAAGTGTGTTCATATATTTCGGTATGTAGCGCTTTCTGAGGCGTAATGAGGGGAGGACACCTTAATAACGAAAAACATTCACATAAAGTAACACCACCTCCTCTCTATTTCACTGTTGTCAGTACAGATAATCGCAGATAACGTTGTCCAGGCATTCGAAAATTCCAAAATGCCCTTTCATTAGACTGACACAGCATATAGCGTGACTCGTTACTGCAAATCACTCGTTTCCAGCCATTCACTGTTCCTCTTTACACGACCTAGAACGTCGGTTAGTTCAAATGGATCAGATGGCTCAGAGCACTATGGGGCTTAACTTCTGAGGTCATCAGTTCCATAGAACTTAGAACTACTTAAACCTAACTAACCTAAGGACATCCCACACACCCATGCCAGAGGCAGGATTCGAATCTGCGACCGTGGCGGTCTCGCGGTTCCAGACTGATGTGAATAGAACCGCTCGGCCACTCCGGCAGGCGTCGGTTAGTACTGACTGCAAAGAGCTGCTCCACCACTTGACTCTATTCATTTTAACTTCATGCACGCAGTCATTGTACTATGTGCGCTGCTGGTGGTAGCATTTCAATTGATTTCATATGGTCTATTTCCAATCATCACCTGTGGTGCTTCACGGTCCCTGTCCGTCAGCACACGTGGTCTGCCTGGTCTTGTTTTAGCTCTGGTTGATCCTCCTTGTTTCCACTTCACTATCACTACGGCAACAATCGACTTTGGCTGCTTAGAAGGATTGAAACGTCACTGATGGGTTTGTTGCTCAGGTGGCATCGAATGACTAGCCTATGTTCGGAGTGACTTAGTGCCGAAGACTGACCCATTTTGCGTTGCTTTACTGCTGACAACACGACCATTCTCTCCCCCCCCTCCCCCACCACCCCTCGTTATGTCATCCTGGTGGCTTGGTCTGTTGCTATACCCAGTGTCGGAATACGTTTCGTCGGATAGTGCTACCAAATGGCCGCTACTCTATTAGTCACTTTTGAGATACCAGTATGTTAACTACCCTCTTAAGCACAACGCTGCGTACAGTTGTTTGGAAAAAGTGAAACGTTTCAATGCGAGGCGTTCAATGGAATCTACTGAGCTGCCTGCGGCCTATCTGCACTCACTCCAGAACATTATGACCGCCTACCTGACAGCCGGTATGGTCAATTTTTGGCACGAATAACAGCGGCGGGGCGTCGTGGCAGGGAAGCAATGAGGCCGTTATACGTCGCTGGAAGGAGTTGGCACCACATCTGCACACATAAGTCACCTAATTCCAGTAAATTCCGGGAAGGGGGATCGATCAGCTCTGACCCCACGTTGGATAACATCCCAGATGTGTTCGATCGGGTGCAGATCAGGATCAGTGGATCTCGCCACTGTATTCCTCGAACCATTCCATCACCTTGGCCTTTTGAAATGGCGCACTATCTTCCTGAAAAACACCTGCGGAAAACATGATCGTCATGAAGCGGTGTACGTGGTTTTCAGCTAGTGTACAATACTTCTGCCTTGCACGAGCTCCACTGGACCCATGGAAGCCAAAGTGAATGTTCTCCAGAGTGTAATGGGACGCCACCAGCTAGACACTGTACCTCATTACAGGTGACAAGAAGCTGTTCCTCAGGGAGACGACGGATTCGCGTCCTCCTATCGGCATGATGAAGTTGGTATCGGGATTCATCAGACTACGCAACGCTCTGCCACTGCGACAACGCCTGATGCCTATGGTCACATGCCCATCTCAGTCGTAGATACCGATGTCGTGATGTTAACATTGGCACATGCGTGGGTCGTCGGCTGCGGAGGCCCATCGCTGGAAGTGTTTGGTGCACTCTTCGTTCAGACACACTTGTACTCTGCGCAGCCATAAAGTCTCATGTTAGTCGACCAGAGTTCGCCACCCGTCCTGTTTTCTGCAGTCTGCCCAGCCTACGACGTCCGACATCTGTAATGAGGGGCGGCCTCTCAACTCCACAACATCTGGGCGTGGTTTCACCTTGGAAGTGGAAGACACTCACCACTCCTCGAACACCCGACAAGATGTGCAGTTTCCGAAATGCTCGCGCCGAGACTCTGCGCCATCACAATCGCACTCTGTCGAACTTAGATGCATCGTACGCTTTCCCCATTCTACACTCGGACAACGTGCCCACTCATACTACATGGACAGTGCGTGTGTCTAGCAGTCGTTCCATGCCAGATGATACTGCTATCGCCTGGATGGGTTTATATCGATAAAAGATAGGTGGTCATAATTTTCTGTCTGGTTACTGTGTACGCCGCTTTACTGATCTCTATATTTGTGCTTTCGATTCTAGGGAGAAGGATGAACAATGGAGTATTTCAAGACAGCCATAGTGACACTTTAATAGACCAATATTCTTATTTCTCAGTGTATGGTTACCATTTCATACATCTATAACTATAAAATAAGTACATATATAGTCATGTGTATCTTTCTTCATGTCTTTATCGCTTTCCGTGTTATATTTGTGTGTCTCCATTTGCTTTTCCTTGTCTCGTCAACTAGAGAGATTCTTTGAATTTCTGTGTTTGGTTCGAGTGCAGGGATTCGTTTTGTAGTTGTGGTGATCTAGCCAACTTTTGTGCAGAGACAAAGTATCTTCGTCTGTGTTAAAGAGACATTACGGAGACTGGTAAGGAAATATTTAATATCTTGGTATTTTCTCTACCTATTTCCGGTTCTACCTACGAACCTCTGTCGAGGAGCGTGGAACAGCACTGTTCACTGGGTCGTCGGAAGGTGAGACCGAAGGCTCTGGTCATTTCTCATTATGTAAGTTTATTTTGTAGGAATGTATACAGATTTGGTCGAGGGTGAGGTGCTAATACGTGCCACGCGGAATTAGCCGAGCGGTCTAAGGCCTGCAGTCATGGACTGTGCGGCTGGTCCCGGCGGAGGTTCGAGACCTCCCTCGGGCATGGGTGTGTGTGTTTCTCCTTAGGATAATTTAGGTTAAGTAGTGTGCAAGCTTAGCGACTGATGACGTTAGGAGTTAAGTCTCATAAGATTACACACAAAAAATGGCTCTGAGCACTATGGGACTTATGGGGTCATCAGTCCCCTAGAACTTAGAACTACTTAAACCTAACTAACCTAAGAACATCACACACATCTATGCCCGATGCAGGATTCGAACCTGCGACCGTAGCAGTCGCACGGTTCCAGACTGTAGCGCCTAGAACCGCTCGGCCACCCGGCCGGCAAGATTACACACACACATTTGAATTTTTTCTAATATGTTTCTTAGAAGTATATCCATAGTAAATCACACAACAGTACCTGTATGTATTTCATTTAGGGTTAGGATGGGATGTTTGAGGGATGAGACGAAACAGCGACGTCATTGGTCTCATCGTATTAGGGAAGGATGGGGAAGGAAGTCGGTCGTTTCCCTTTGCAGGAACCATCATGGCATTTGCCTGGAGCGATTTAGGGAAATCACGAAAAATCTAAATCAGGATGGCCGGACGCGGGATTGAACCCTCGTCCTCCCAAATGCGAGTCCAGTGTGCTAACCACTGCACCACCTCGCCCGGCGTATTTCATTTAGGAAGTGGGATATTTCGGTTACTTATCGCGGTTCTTAGTCCTACCGCTACTTAGCGATGGGAGAGTGCGTGATCCTTCGGAAAGGACGTGTAGTTAAAAGCACAAGTCGGAATTATTGTGTAAAATGAAGGTGGAAGGGGTGAAAGGAAAGTGATTACTGATGTCAGCTGCATCGAAACATTATGCAGAATCAGCGGCGACGAGTGAAAATGTGTGCCGCATCGGGATGCGAATGTGTGATCTCCTGCTTTCTAGGCAGGCGCGTTAACCACCACGCTATCCGGGACACAGTATAATCGCAACTGCGCGGACGTCTCAGCACGCCTCACGGCCGACCCATACTCCCACCGACCGCCACCTACCCGCAGTCCGTCTCCATTTCCTCCGTACTCGCTACTTTGAGATTCCCGCAGGAGGTCGGGCATACCTTTGCATCCGCATTGAAGGAGGTGCATCCGTTGCTCACCTAGGTCACGACCAAAAGAACAGATTCATACAGTCATATAACTCACATTTTGCTCGAATCGAGTTCCCGTATCCTCTTCAGATATTATGAGGTTGTTTTTCGTAATCCTGTGCATTTTTCATGAAATGACAACTCTAATCATATCGATCTGGTGATGGCGTGTGAGCTGAGTGAGCGGTCCGCCCGTCCGTGTGCCCGCAGTGCCGCCGGACATCGTGAACGACGAGACGAGCACCGACCTGGCGGTGCAGGAGGGCGAGAACGCGACGCTGGTGTGCCGCGCCACCGGACACCCGCCGCCGCGCATCGCCTGGAGGCGCGAGGACGGACAGCCCATCCTGCTGCGCCGCGGCCCGAGGGACTCCATCAAGGGTGAGCGAGCACTGCGTCTCAGCCGCCGCGCCGCTACACGAGTGTCGCTGCCATCAGAATGAATTTTCTTCTCTCTGTCACCGAACTTTCTGGCAGATTGAAATACTGTGCCGGACATGAGTCGGATCTGGGGCATTTCCCCATCGCGTGCAAGTGCCCTACCGACTGATCTACCCAAGTACCAGTCACGACCCGTCCTCACAGCTCTACATCCGCCACTACCTCATCCGAAATCTTACAAACTTCAGAACCTTTATAAAATTACTTTTATCTTAATAATATGAATATTTATATATGTGATTGGAGAGAAAGAGAGAGAGAGAGAGAGAGAGAGAGAGAGAGAGAGAGAGAGAGATTGATTTTTGATTGAGATTTTTACTTTAAGTCGTAACTGGTACCTTAATTTTGGTTGCTGCCTCCTTGAATGATCAGTTTCTGAACCAGTTGGTAACATATTACAATTTGGAGGAAGTTATTGTTCTTTAAGGTTTAAAATACGACTCTGTTAGTTACTTAGCCGTACTGCGGATAGCTTTGAGCCCAATTTTTCGTCGCTTTTCATACCTAAGGGACCACTGCTGTACGTAAATAGGATCAAACAGCAGTCTGCTATTCGTGAGAAAAGGAGATTGCGTAACACACAAATTTCCTTCAAACTACACGTCCTACTACATCAAAATTGGTCAGTGGAGTTCAGCGCCATACTATTGTACAAGAACATAATCCAGTTACTGCAATTAAGAAATTATGAGAGGTTGTTACTTATTGAATGAAAACTATAGAGAATGCATTTCTTTTTCTGTATTTTAGTGAACTTTGTACATGGTAGACGGCAACGACAATGAAGTTCACCTCCTTCTCCTATAACAAAGTATTTCTATTCTTCACTTCCAGAAATTTTGTACACATGAATGTTTGGCAACTCTTACGCATACTTTACTCGGTCTTATCACTAAAATATCGATTCTCATTAAATGTAACAATACGTTCTGAGCGACGGCCTAGCAATACGTCCTCTTTCCACAAGACACAGATTAACAGTTCTCTTTTTTTATAATTTTTTTTAAAGTCCATACTCGAAGGTTCACAACTACTATCGTTGCGGGGATTGCGCGCTAAGGAGTTTGTTGCTGTCTAGCTGCGCTTCACTTCACTTCAAGTGCCTTTTGATCAAATTTATATTTACGATATTTACATTACTGAGTTTCTCGGAATAAAATCAGACACAAATTAGTTTAAAAAAAGGGGCAGTGAGGCTCACATAACATTGAAACTTCTGCATACCTTGCAGGAGTAGCACGCTTGAAAGAAAGGGTGTTGTGGAGACATGGCAGCAGTTCGGCACGCAGGTTTAATCTTCCAGGAAGTTTGAAGTCCTCAGGAAATTTTGCTCTCCACCTCCGTCCATCCACACTTTTGGCTTCATTTAGTAGTGTCCCTAGGACATGCAGGAATATCAGTGACATAAGTAGAAAGAACGGCACCCGGGGAAGAATGTTATACTCCCCCACTTCCGCCCCATCCCCTGTCCCTCTCAGATAAAGACTGAGTAATATTTATTTCAACAGGAGCATAATTCGGTAAATCCTAATAAAGACAATGTCTAAAGTTGAATTGGTGCTAAATATAACTGAATCTTTCGAGGAGCGAACATGTGTTAGACAGGAAGACGGTCTATCCCCTATTTTGTTCACCAGTGCCCTTAAAAAATTCATCTGAGAATGGGAAGAACAACTCAGAAAATATTAATTGACAACCAGATCTGGTTATGCTACAAAACAGTTGTCTGGTAATCCAGTTTTCAACATTTCCTGACGGATTTGCAATACTGTCCGGAGGCACGGAAAAAGTAACAAGGAAAATGAACATTTTATAAAGAAATGTCTTCATTTACCCAACGCAGTTTACAAACTGCAAAACTTACAGAAAAACGTAACTTTTTCATGTTGTGCCACTGTCAAGGAGTGTAGCTAGCAGAAACTTGGCATACATAGAAAGAACTGCAACCGTGCAGTAAATAAGGTAACTGAGAGAAATAGGCAATGACACGAACAGAAATGACGTTTTTATACAAAAACAGTAATCACACTGCAATCACCTCGATTCATTATGGTCCGTCGCACGTTATAAAAGGTGGGACATGGTCCTTAACGGGCAGTGTGGCCATCGCGGACTGCAATGAATGTTCTGCAATTTGCTTCGAGCCTGGCCTAAAGGTTGGTAAAGAGATCTTTTGGAAGAATATTCCATTCATCCATAAGAGCGGATGAAATTTGCTGAAGGGTTCATGGTGCGTGTGTACGTGCGGAAATACGCCTCCCCAACGCATCCCACAAGTGTTCGATGGGACTTAAGATGAGAGAACTGGAAGTCCAGTCCATTCGTCGAATACCTCTCCTTATAAAAGTTCATCCACCTGCGCATTGTCGGTAGAAAGCAGAGCAAAAGCAACGATAAAGAAAGCAAACATTGCATTATATCTACAACACTAGTGCCGAAGCAGACATTTTTTCAGGAAGGAAGGAATTTCTTAGAGTGAAAAAGAAATGGCAGAAGAAATATTAGCGTTACTGCAAGATAAGGCAGTGGAATGTGTAGTGTCGTATACGTGCGGACAATGTACGTGAGGAGTGCAATGATAATGATACGTATTTAACAAGTGAAAGTGATACTGAAACAGGTTTCGAGCCATGTAGCTACTCATCCTTGACGGACAGGGAGACACAAATCCCGTCTCCAGTGTAACGTATGAAAGACAAGACAACAGTTTTCCAAGGAACGTGTACTAAAGATAATTATGTTTATGGAGGATCATCCGCATCGTAGTAAAAAAAAAATAGAAAAAACACATTACGAGTAAGTCCGCAGCAGTATGAACGTGAATTACAAAGAAAATACCTGTGGATATTCAAGGGAGGACAAAGGAAAATAATTTGGAAATTTGTGGTAAGGTCTTATGGGACCAAACTGCTGAGCTGATCGGTCGCCAAGCTTACGCACTGCTTAATATAACTCAAGATAACTTACTCTAAGGACAACACACACACCCATTCCCGAGGGAGGACTCGAACCTCCTACGGGGGGCAGCAGTGCGGACCGTGACAAGGCGCCTGAGACCGCGCGGCAGGAGGACAAAGCACACTACATACAAGAACTAGTGTTTGCGCGTTTCAAGGCAACTCGATACAACTTACAGGAAGTGCATGATAGCAACATACTACCTTACACGTATTAGACTGCACTCGACATAAATTACAGAGATATCAAGGTAAGCAGTGGATGGTTGTGTAACTTCAAACAGTGCTACAGAATTGGATGACGAATAATAACGAAATTCCAAACAAAGCATTAACTTGAAGATACACTTCAATTTGCGGAATCGGCCATAAAATTTACAGATGAGATAAACAAACATCCAACAGTTCAATATCGAATTTGTTTTCAACTCCGACCAGTTGGGATGTGAGCAGAAAATACATGGGAAGAAACACTGGAAATTAGAGCTACAAAAAGAGCTGTATCAGAACATCCAAAATCAGTGCCTTAACGCGTTCTTATACAATTTACCGACTGTTAATCTGGATAGCAAATTGGCTGCAAAGCTATTCTTCGTGCTGTGTGAAGTTGGAGGTGCTCTGCCTGCTATGATTCTGTCTCGTTGGACTGATCTTGCAATGGCAGTCAGGAATATTTACATCACAACAAGCAAGAGTGGGAAACTGGGCGTACGAGAACTACAATTACGTTACGAGCACTGCTTTTGACCAATAGCTGATCAAAATAACTTGCTTTAACTTGATTCCTGGTCTGCGTATAAAAATTATACTCTTTTAGTGCAAAGTATCCCTCTTTGAACTGGACAAATTCAGCCTCTGAATGTTTGTTTTTTCCGTGCCCATGAAACATATTACCGCATAATGTGCAGCTACGTCGTAAAGAATAGTTTCAAGATAAGCTCCATGACAGAATGTTTCGAAATCGGTTGCATGCCACCACATTCCATCAGTTCTCATCACTCCATTACATAGATATGACTCTATATGCATTCTTCAAGAGAGGATACCTAGCTAAACCCATGCACTGTTTGTAATTCCAAGGGCTGCGCCTTCGATCTTGATGCTGAGAACCTTTGTGATCTGTGTGGCGCGCAATTTTTCACTCGGTGTTCATGGTACAAAGTTAATGGTTCGTTTTGAACGTGTATTGAACATCGACGCTCATTTTTTTGTGAAGTGCAATACAAACACTTGGGTAAAATATTCCGGAGGTAAAATAGTCCCCCATTCGGATCTCCGGACGGGGACTACTCAGGAGGACGTTGTTATAAGGATACAGAAATCTGGCGTTCTACGGGTCGGACCGTGGAATATCAGATCCCTTAATCGGGCAGGAACGTTAGATAATTTAAAAAGATAAATCGATAGGTTAAAGTTAGATATAGTGGGAATTACTGAAGTTCGGTGGGAAGAAGAACAAGACTTCTGGTCAGGTGAATACAGGGTTATAAACACACAATCAAATAAGTGTAATGCAGGAGTAGGTTTAATAATGAATAGGAAAATAGGAATGCGGGTAAGCTACTACAAACAGCACAGTGAACGCATTATTGTGGCCAAGATAGATGCGAAGCACACCCCTACCACACTAGTACAAGTTTATATGCCAACTACCTCCGCAGATGATGAAGAGATTGATGAAATGTATGATGAAATAAAAGAAATTATTCAGATAGTGAAGGGAGACGAAAATTTAATAGTCTGGGTGACTGGAATTCGAGAGTAGGAAAAGGAAGAGAAGGAAACGTAGTAGGTGAACATGGAATGGGGGTAAGGAATGAAAGAGGGAGCCGCCTGGCAGAAATTTGAACAGAGCACAACTTAATTATAGCTAACACTTGGTTCAAGAATCATGAAAGAAGGTTGTATACATGCAAGAAGCCTGGAGATACTGGAAGATTTCTGATACACTATACAACGGTAAGGCAGAGATTTAGGAACCAGGTTTTAAATTGTAAGACATTTCCAGGGGCAAATGTGGACTATGACCACAATCTATTGGCTATGAACTATAGATTAAAACTGAAGAAACTGCAAAAAGGTAGGAATTTAAGGAGATGGGACCGGGATAAACTGAAAGAACCAGAGGTTGTAGAGAGTTTCAGGGAGAGCATTAGGGAATGATTGACAAGAATGGGGGAAAGAAATAAAGTAGAAGAAGAATGGGTAGCTTTGAGAGATGAAATAGTAAAGGCAGCAGAGGATCAAGTACGTAAAAAGTCGGGGGCTAATAGAAATCCTTGGGTAACACAAGAGATATTGAATTTAATTGATGGAAGGAGAAAATATAAAAATGTAGTAAATGAAGCAGGTGGAAAGGAATACAAACGTCTCAAAAATGAGATTGACAGAAAGTGTAAAATGGGTAAGCAGGGACGGCTAGAGGACAAATGTACGGATCCAGAGGCATATATCACTAGGGGTAAGATATATACAGCCTACAGGAAAATTAAAGAGAACTTTGGAGGAAAGAGAACCACTTGTATGAATATCAAGAGCTCAGCTGGAAACCCAGTTCTTAGCAAAGAAGGGGAAGGAGAAAGGTGGAAGGAGTATATAAAGGGTCTATACAAGGGCAATGTACTTGGGGACAATATTATGGAAATGGAAGAGGATGTAGATGAAGATGAGAAAGGAGATACGATAATGCGTGAAGCGTTTGACAGAGCACTGAAAGACCTGAGTTGAAACAAGGCCCCGGGAGTAGACAACATTCCATTAGAACTACTAATAGCCTTGGAAGAGCCAGTCCAGACAAAACTCTCCATCTGGTGAGCAATATGTATGAGACAGGCGAAATACCCTCAGACTTTAAGAAGAATATAATAATTCCAATCCCAAACAAAGCAGGTGTTGACAGATGTGAAAATTAACGAACTATCAGTTTAATAAGTCACGGCTGCAAAATACTAACACGAATCCTTTACAGGAGAATGGAAAAACTGCTAGAAGCGAACCTCGGGGAAGATCAGTTTGGATTCCATAGAAATGTTGGAAGACATTGAGGCAATACTGCCAATACGACTTAGCTTAGAAAATAGATTAAGGAAAGGCAAACCTACGTTTTTAGCATTTGTAGACTCAAGAAATCTTTTGACAGTGTTGGCTGGGATACTCTATTTCAAATTCT
Organism: Schistocerca serialis cubense; assembly: GCF_023864345.2. Lineage (NCBI taxonomy): Eukaryota > Metazoa > Arthropoda > Insecta > Orthoptera > Acrididae > Schistocerca > Schistocerca serialis. The sequence continues at coordinate 286,826,189 of NC_064644.1, read as the reverse complement.
GAAGGTGTCAGGCGTAAAATACTCCAAGCGAAAGGCTACTTACAATTTGTACAGAAACCAGATGGCAGTTATAAGAGTCGAGGGGCATGAAAGGGAAGCAGTGGTTGGGAAAGGAGTGAGACAGGGTTTTAGCCTCTCCCCGATGTTATTCAATCTGTATATTGAGCAAGCACTAAAGGAAACAAAAGAAAAATTCGGAGTAGAAATTAAAATCCATGGAGAAGAAATAAAAACTTTGAGATTCACCGATGACATTGTAATTCTGTCAGATACAGCAAAGGGCCGGGAAGAACAGCTGAACGGAATGAACAGTGTCTTGAAAGAAGGATATAAGATGAACATCAACAAAAGCAAAACGAGGACAATGGAATGTAATAGAATTAAATCGGGTGATGATGAGTGTATTAGATTAGGAAATGAGATGCTTAAAGTAGTAAATGAGTTTCGCTGTTTGGGGAACAAAATAACTGATGATGGTCGAAGTACAGAAGATATAAAATGTAGCCTGGCAATGACAAGGAAAGCGTTTCTGAAGAAGAGAAATTTGTTAACATCGAGTATAGATTTAAGTGTCAGGAAGTCGTTTCTGAACGTGTTTGTATAGAGTGTTGCCATGTGTGGAAGTGAAACGTGGACGATAAATAGTTTAGACAAGAAGAGAAAAAAAGCTTTCGAAATGTGGTGCTCCAGAAGAATACTGAAGATTGGATGGATAGATCACATAACTAATGAGGAAGTATTGAATAGAATCGGGTGGGAAGAGAAATTTGTGGCACAACTTGACTAGAAGAAGGCATTGGTTGGTAGGACATCTTCTGATGCATCAAGGCATTACCAATTTAGTATTGGAGGGCAGCGTGGAGGGTAAAAATTGTAGAGGGAGACCAAGAGATAAATACACTAAACAGATTCAGAAGGATGTAGGTTGCAGTAGATACTGGGAGATGAAGCTTGCACAGGATAGAGTAACATGGAGAGCTGCATCAAACCAGTCTGTGGACTGAAGACCACAACATCAAATACATACATCCCGTAGAAGGCTCATCTCTGCACCTCAGCGACATTCATTTTCTGTCACCCTACTGATGCACATGATGAACCATTCGCAGCTAATATTTTTCCTGTCACAAATTATTAAAATTATTTACTAAATATTGAATTTGTGACTTTGCATTCATGGGGTTCCTTCTGAGATACAAATGTAGCAACTTAAGTTTGCAAAGGTAAGTTTCATAGTTAGTTATGGAGGCAGCTATAGTCGGCGCAATTTCGATGGTTGATATTAAATTCTGGAAGAGATTTAGTATAGTAATTTTGGTCTTGGAATTGTGACTTGATGCTGATATCATCGACAGCTAAACTTCTGCACACTCTTATCTACATCACGGCTGCAAATTTTAGTAAAACTTTCACATTTGTTCCCGTCGTCGTCCTTGTTAGCAGTGGGGAGCAGTCCTCGTGTGTCGGGTAAAAACTGTAATGTTTTCTATGTTTCATTCAATGAGGTTAAGCTCGTTTTATTTCTTCTTCATCTTCATCTGTTTTTCTGCTCTTTTCGCTACTCATTCGCATCCTTCTCTTGGCCTATCCATTTGTATTTCATTATCTTCGCCCATACCAAAACTGCACTACAAAGGAAACACGCCCATGGAACGATTACCACGTTATAAACTGCTCGTTCGACGAAAGATCGATAGCTACAGAAAATTACAAAGGTTGCATCAGTACGCAAATAAGGAATTAATAGTAACCCGCTGAACTGTAGACCCGTATCACTGACATCAATTTGTTGTAAAATTTTGGAAAATATTGTGTGTTCCAATAGTATAAAATATCTCGAAGTAAACAATGTACTGACACACAACCACTATATTTTCGTGAAATGCAACAGGCTCTTTATTGACACTAAGTAATGAGTGCTGCCCACAGGGGTCTCCAACAGATTCCATATTTGGAAACCATTTCTCACAAGCGGCTCTTAATCAGATTGCATGCCAATGGAGTGCCGTCTCTGTTGTATGACTATATTTGTGACATCCCGTCAGAAACGTTACAGTTCTTAGTAACTGACGGGAAGGCCTTCTGGTATCCTTGATCCCCATACATGATTCATAAGAATCCCAGCAGTCCTTTTAGATGGTTTGCAAATGATGCCGGCGTTTATGGCCTAGTAAGGACGTCACAATAATGAAACGAATTTCAACATGATTTAGACATCAGCAAGAACGGCGAAAAGAGGCAATTGACTGTAATCATGTCGAGGTGTGAGGTCCACCATATGTGTACTAAGAAATGATTTAAACTTCGGTTACATGCTAAATCACACAAGTTTAAGGGTTGTAGGTTCATCTAAATACCTACGGATTGTAATTATGGGCAACTTAAATTGCAACAATCACATAGAAAATGTTACTGGTTTTAGATGGTTTGCAAATGATGCCGGCGTTTACTGCCTAGTAAGGACGTCACAAGAATGAAACGAATTTCAACATGATTTAGACAAGACATCAGCAAGAACGGCGAAAAGAGGCAATTGACTGTAATCATGTCGAGGTGTGAGGTCCACCATATGTGTACTAAGAAATGATTTAAACTTCGGTTACATGCTAAATCAGACAAGTTTAAGGGTTGTAAGTTCATCTAAATACCTAGGGATTATAATTATGGGCAACTTAAATTGCAACAATCACATACAAAATGTTACTGGTCAGGCGAGCCAAAGGCTGTGTTTTATTGACAGAACACTGAGAAGATGCAGCAGGTATACAATAGATACTGCCTATTCTACTCCAGTCTGTTGTCCTCTGGAGAATTACTGCGTGGTGTATGATCCTTATGACATCGGATTTACGGAGGAGGCTCAAAAATTTGAAATGGATGCAGCTGGGTTTGTGTTACCATGAAATAGGTCAGAGAGTGTCACAGTTATGATAAGCGAATTGGGGTGGAAACCATTAAAACATACGTAGCTCCTTCGTTGCGGCGAAGTCTTTTCATGAAATTTCTATTACCAGCTTTCTCCTCCAAATCCTAAAACTTTTTGTGGGCTCGTGCCTACATAGGGAAGAATGTCCACAGTCAAAAAGTAAGAGGAGGCAGAGTTCGCACGGAAAAATTTGTGAAACTTTGCCCATAGGCTATTAGAGATCGTACGAGTCGAGTAAAGGTCTGTAAGTCGTTCTGCGAAACCTCTTTCAAAGGTTTAAATGTGAATTTCAGAGTAATCATGTAGCTGTAAATGTTCCCCCACTTCTTTTTTAATTCTGTTCAACCCTAGTACTACTATTTTTAAAAGACATCGGTTATTTCCGTTACTCCACACGTATACACACCTGGCTGGCTGGTAGGTAATATAAAGGGCTGCATGTTAATGACACTCACCTTTTTGAGTTAACACTGACTGACCTTGGACGAATTATAGATATCTGCGTAGCGTATCCCCATTCTGATCTTTGACCCCGAAGCTGGACTATGTGATGGTAAAAGGAAAACGTGGCTAGTCTTAAAGGGGGCGAAATTAATATCTCTAGATACAGGCTCCCTGGTTGATGCCATATTTCTCGACTTTCGAAAGGCGTTCGACTCAGCTCCCCACTGCCGTTTGCCTAAAAAGAGCGCGCTTACGGTCTATACGATGAAATTTGCGGCTGGACAGAAAGTTTTCTAACAGACAGGGAGCAGTATGTCGTCCTGAACGGGGTGACTTCAACAGAAACAAGTGTAACTTCAGGTGTGCCCCAGGGCAAAATAAATGCCCAGTCTTTGGAAATGGTGACATCCTTCAAGTATCTGGGTGTGACTATTCGAAATGATCTCAAAGGGAATGATCAGATTACACAAGTAACTGGTAGGGAAAACTCTAGATTGCGGTTTATTGGTAGAATCCAGAAGCGATGCAGTCCTTCAACAAAGGAAAAGCTTACAATACGTTAGTTACTCCAGTCTTAGACTATTGTTCGTCTGTATCGGACCCTTACCAGTTGTGTCTGATTCAAGTGATTGAGAAGGTCCAACGAAGACCGGCAAGATTCGTGACTGGTACATTTAGCCATCGCGAGAGCGTAACAAATCTCATAGAAAGTTTGAAGTGAGACACACTTTCAGTTAGACGGCGTGCTAGACGGAAGGGGCTGCTCACTAAATTCCGAAATCCGGTCTTCACTGAGGATGTAGAGCATATATTATTACCACCAACTTTCAAATCCCAATGATCACCATTCAAAGATAAGGGGAATTAGAGTATTTCGCGATACTACGAGAGAGCAGCAGAGCAAACTATATGGTAGGGTTCTCCGAAGTATGTTGTTTGAACCTAGTTGCCTTCGTTCAGTATTTTCTCTTCGAACTGTTTTCAAGTCAAACTGGTCCAGTTATAGGTCAATGCTCATTCTATATGGCGCTCTGTGAACGTTTTATGCCAGTGGAGGCTGTCCTTGTGTAAGAGCATCTTGTTCTGTACTGGTTTTAGATTCGATGACTTTATTTTCTAAATCTTTTATTTTCATAATTGTGATTACCACCACCTTTCCACAGTCTTCACTGAAATCGGTGGCTCCCTGCAAGTGGGGTTGTAGTCCATGCCTTCTCCATGGACTGATTCTGGGGAGAATATTAATATCAGATGCCCACGAGCTGTCAATATTAGTCTCGCCAACTAGCTGGAGCAACCTTTTTTCATTCTGGTCACCTGTGTCATTCAGTATGCGTGTGGTAGTAAAGACAGTAGTTCAATTGCTGAGATGCAGCAAATCCTGTGCCCGCTCATAAAAGTTTGCGAATTCCCTTTGCCTTCTGACTAATGCAGTCTTCAGTTGTTACGTAATTTTTACACGTTTACCGCTTTTTGTCACATACTTAATCAATAAATCTCTTAAACTGTGGTTTCCTCTAGATTCTCGTATTTTATTACGATTTGTTTCATTAACATCCAATAGCCGCTCCCAGGGGATGGTGATTGCGAAGGGGAGGGGATTGGGAAGAAGAAGGCGGTAAAAGATTTCTGCTTCAAGTCCGCTATACTTAAGAAACCCACGCGATAAAACTTCCCCGGACAAATTTAGCGTTCGGTGTCAGCAGAAATGTCACAGCGCAACCGCACTGGAGATAAAAAAAAAAAACTAGGAAATAATTACAATATTGGGTCAACAGTTATACTTCAGAGTGTAACAACATCTTGTACTTTATTTTTATATTGTTTTCAATTGTTATTGCTATGTTTCGTAACCATAATAGAACCTCTAGATGCTTAACCTATGAATATGACAGCGACCGCAAAAATGGCACTTTAACACTGTTGATTACTCCTCATGGAACTGTCACTGACAGAAGAATCATTTTAAATACTTTAATATTGAAACTCTGACACAGTTTCAAACTACTGCGAAGGCTATTGTCATTTCCGAAATATCTATTAAATGCTTTTGAGGTTCTTGTCAAAACACAACTTGTTTATATGAGTTACGTCTTAGATAACTTTGTATTAACAACTAAACACCAGTGTCAGTATTCACTACAGAACCTGGAACAACTACAACATTCCCTCGGCAAAACCCTTTCGTGAAAATATTAAATAAGGAAGAAAACGGTCGCCTGAACAGAAGGGACAAATGAAAGGTATATTTAGATGTCAGCTAAAAGTCATTGCCTGGAAGTGTCATTAGTCTTTGCACGATTACCTTATTTAAAATCAAGATAATTCAGGTAACCATAATTTCAGCACTTCTTGCAGTCAGAATTACTGAAACTTTTCGTAATGAAATTTATGCAGATGTAAATCTCCAACGGTTTCGAGTTAGTATCAAGACGCAAAAAACATATTAACCATGATGACATAGCCGGCTGCGGTGGTCTCGCGGTTCTAGGCGCTCAGTCCGGAACCGCGCGACTGCTACGGTCGCAGGTTTGAATCCTGCCTCGGGCATGGATGTGTCTGATGTCCGTAGGTTAGTTAGGTTTGAGTAGTTCTAAGTTCTAGGGGACTGATGACCACAGATGTTAAGTCCCATAGTGCTCAGAGCCATTTTAGCCATGATGACATATTCTTTGTAATTAAGCAAATTCAGAGACAGTTCTATCAGTTTATAGTATTTTTAGTAACACACATCTACAAGCTACAGTTACTTTATGGAGAGTGTGCTCAGTTAACAAGTGATACACAGCAATTATTTCACTTTAAAATATTACGGAACACCTGAAAGTACTTTCAAAGCACCACATGACTATTTGAGATGGTGAAGGACATCGAGGAAATGATAAGCCCACAATAAACTTTTAACAGAATTAATATATTGTTCAAAAAAAGACGAAGCTAAATTAAACACCGTCCGAAGAGGCCTTGGAAAGACCAACGGTACCGAACGGTCGCCGTGTCATCATCAACCTGTAAGCATCACTGCATGTGGATATGAGACACAGCACACCGCTCTCCCGGCTGTTGTCAGTTGTCGTGACCTCTGCCGCTATTTGCCAATCAATTAGCTCCTCAACTAGCCTCAAAAGTGCTGGGTGCAGTCCGACAGCGCGTAACTTGGCTGATTTGACGGGAACCGGTGTTAACATTGCGGCAAAAATAGAACTACAACCATAACTGATCTTCATTTTTTTATTCTACAGATACTGAAACGTTCGTGCTTTTGTAATGATGCATAGACGAAAGGGCAGTAGTCATCCAGCACAGCGCATAATCTTCACGTCTCTTAAAACCAAATATGGCTCCAGATTGCCTTGTTGCTTTTTCATAGCCATCATACTTACTAAACTGCGAGGAACATTCACATTACTATATCCCTCAGCAATTATGCCTTTCTTCCCGATAAATAAGTTGGAAACGTTGAGATTTCTCTGTTTGGCGAAGCTATTGAATTTTCGTATTGTATCAAAGTATTCCGGGCAGTCAAGCTACTGCTCACTTGTTTCTGACAATGCATGTAAAAATTGAAAGAAAGAAGGGGAGGCACGTTTATAGTTTAGTCTCCCTCTGATAACAACGTCGTTACAGATGGATAACTTTGAGAAGAGCACTGCCGACACGAAATGGAACGAAGGAACGTCCTACAATATTCGTCCAACACGGGCTAGACAAATTATTAGAAAACTAAATCGGGGCGTGGGCAGCAATTTTAAACCCACACCACTTGAATATAACAACGATTCGAAGGGTTTACTGGACATATATAAGAGCTTCTTAAGAGGGCACAAAAACGTTTGTACAACAGGAATTTCGTAATTAATTGGAGCTTTATAAGCAAAACTTACAATACGGGCCATTAAAATTGCTACACCAAGAAGAAATGCAGATGATAAACGGGTATTCATTGGACAAATGTATTATACTAGAACTTACATGTGATTATATTTTCACTCAATTTGGGTGCATAGATCCTGAGAAATCAGTACCCAGAACAACCATCTCTGCCCGTAATAACGGCCTTGATACGCCTCGGCATTGAGTCGAACAAAGCTTGGATGGCGTGTTCAGGTACAGCTGCCCATGCAGCTACAACACGATACCGCAGTTCATCAAGAGTAGTGACTGGCGTATTGTGACGAGCCAGTTGCCAGGCCACCATTGACCAGACGTTTTCAGTTGGTGAGAGACCGGGAGAAAGTGCTGGCCAGGGCAGCAGTAGGACATTTTCTGTGTCCAGAAAGGCCCATACAGGACCTGCAACATGCGGTCGTGCATTATCCTGCTGAAATGTGGGTTTGGCAGGGATCGAATGAAGGGTAGAGCCACGCATCGAACACATCTGAAATATAACGTCCACTGTTCAAAGTGTCGTCAATGCGAACAAGAGGTGACCGAGACGTGTAACCAATTGCGCCTCATACCATCACGCCGGGTGATACGCCAGTACGGCGATGACGAATATACGCTTCCAATGTGCGGTCACCGCGATGTCGCCAAAAACGGATGCGACCATCATGATGCTGTAAACAGAACCTGGATTCATCCGAAAAAAAATGACGTTTTGCTATTCGTGCACCCAGGTTTGTCGTTGAGTGCACCATCGCAGGCGCTCCTGTCTGTATGCAGGGCAACCGCAGCCATGGTCTCCGAGCTGATAGTCCATGCTGCTGCAAACGTCGTCGAACTGTTCGTGCAGATGGTTGTTGTCTTGCAAACGTCCCCATCTGTTGACTCAGGGGTCGAGACGTGGCTGCACGATCCGTTACAGCCATGCCAATAAGATGCCTGTCATTTCGACTGCTAGTGATACGAGGCCGTTGGGATCCAGCACGGCGTTCCGTATTACCTATCTGAACCTATCGATTCCATATTCTGCTAATAATCATTGCATCTTGACCAACGAGCAGCAATGTAGCGATACGATAAACTGCAATCGCGATAGGCTACAATCCGACCTTTGTCAAAGTCGGAAACGTGATGGTACGCATTTCTCCTCCTTACACGAGGCATCACAACAACGTTTCACCAGGCAACGCCGGTCAACTGCTGTTTGTGTACTAGAAATCGGTTGGAAACTTTCTTCATGTCAGCACGTTGTAGGTGTCGCAAGTGACGACAACCTTGTGTGAATGCCCTGAAAAGGCAATCATTTGCATATCACAGCATCTTATTCTTCGCGGTTAAATTTCGTGTCTGTAGCACGTCATCTTCGTAGTGTAGCAATTTTAATGGCCAGTGGTGTATTTTATCATGGAATGGGAAAAACTGTTGTTTATCCTAAAACATTCACGAACTTGTTTCACAATTACGTCCTAGAAACGAGATTTCTGATTTGTTATACGCATGGATGTAAGCTTTTTATTTGTATTGAATATGAAAAGTATTGCGTATTGACATCACAGCTGTTTTTTTTTTTTTTTTTTTGGAATTCCTTGTGTTTGTTTCAGTTGCGGCAACACGGCCATTGATTAAAACCTGCTGATGAGTACTGCTAAGCAAACTACAGCCCGTTTCGAAAGTACGGAAAATATTTGTTTGTCAACTAATTATTCTGTCTCAGTCTAGAGACTTAATGAAATTGCTATTTATATATGAGCTACGCAGCTGTCAAACTGAGAACAACGCGTTCGCAAAATATTTTCTCTATGCCGTTATTTACATATGCACAAGCAGATGCAGCTTCCCTCGTAAATTGCCAAGTTTGAAACGTCTCCAATTTGTAAAGTCATTTGAGTACCCTAAAAAATTTACTTTCTGTTATGGTACTTAAAAAGCGTAGCGATGTCTCTTATCACATAAATCCGTGCTTAATCATTTTCAATTATGCGCAGATCTGTTGCCTTGTTGTTTTACTTTCCGAAAATAATTTCTCTGCAGCACTCCAATTGTGAGACCTCTCGTGACTAGTCTGAGTATTAATTTGTATTACAGCATTATCTGTCAGAAGACGTGGATAGTTGACTGCGCAAGTCACTTGACACATGGCCTTCAGAAGCGTACTTTCCACTCACGATCGTTTCTGTCTCCGTAAACTGCGTGTTGTGTGATGTCCTTAGGTTAGTTAGGTTTATGTAGTTCTAAGTTCTAGGGGACTGATGACGGTAGCTGTTAAGTCCCATAGTGCTCAGAGCCATTTTAACCATTTGTCTCCGTAATACCACTTGTTACGTGAAAAGGTGCCCTCTAATAATCTCACCAAACGCGAAATAAGTTGGTATACTTTCGGAGATCATTGGCGCTTCTAAAGTTTAATGAATACCAGAGTTAACACCAAAAAACTTTAGCAAATTTTAGACGTCATGCGGACAAACTAAGTAGTGCACCGGTGAATACCTAAATATTTTGTTGCTACTATCTTAGCCATGATATCGAACATCCCCTACCAGTTGTACTATTGCTTCTGTTCAGTTAACCCTTTAAAAATTCGCGGTGTCAGAGACTTGTGTAGCATTTATGGGAACCGTTACACAAGATGGTCTAGTTCAACCAGAAAATGCTCCAGTTCACAGTTCTCTAGCAACTCTGGACGTGTGGGGTGTCGCATTGTCCTACTGGGAGTGTCCAAGCCTCTCGGAACGTACGATGGACATGAGCTGATGCGGGTGGTCAGACAGGATGCTTACGTACGTGTCACCTGTCAGAGTTGTGTCTAGACGTATCACATCCATGCCCGAGGCAGGATTCGAACCTGCGACCGTAGCGGTCACGCGGTTCCAGACTGTAGCGCCTTTAACCGCTTGGCCACACCGGCTGGCCTGACACTTGTTAATGGCCCCAGTACTGAAATGTGCAGCAATGTGCGGAAAGGTTTCACTTCTGTCACGTTGAACGATTGCGTTCAGTCATTGTTGGTCCCGTTGTTGCAGGATCTTTTTACGGCAGCAGCGATGTCGAAGATTTGATGTTTTACTGGGTTCCTGATATTCACGATACACGTGTGAAATGGTCTTAAGGGAAAATCCCCACTTCATCGCTGCCTCGGATTTGCTGTGTCCCATCGCTCGTGTGCCGCCTGTAACACCACTTTGTAACCCACTTAAATATTGATAACCCGCCATTGAAGCAGTAGAACTGCGTTAGACACTTGTTGTCTTATATAGGGGTTGCCGACCGCAGCGGCGTATCCTGCCTATTTACATATCTCTGTATTTGAATGCGCATGCCTATTCCAGCTTCTTTGGCGCTTCAGAGTATATAGGAGAACTGCAGGGTTCCAGCCCCAGTCGTGTATTCTGTATGGTTCCCCTGAGTCACTTAAGGGAAAAGACAGGATAATTCCTTTCACGAGCATACAACTGATTATCTATCATATCTTTGTCCTACGCGAGCATATGCTCTGTAACGGCAGCGTCGTTGACGTCAGGTTAAATGAAAGCCGCCCTTGGTCATTCTTGTAAGTAGATCATGTTGCTATGATACTGAACGATGGTGAAGAATATGTATGACCACGTACAGTTTACTCCAAATTGTGGCCACGTTAAAGTGAGTTTTCCGTTGCCACCACACTCTTTGAGGAAGGAGCAGATGACACTTAAGGCACGGTTGGGAAAATAAATTTTCAGAACACTAAATTGAAATTAAAGTTCTTTGTGAACAACGTTGTTTAAGTCACAACTCAGTGTTCTACTAAGAGTGATCAATCAAAATTCAAAACAAATATTTAGCGTTTAAAGAATGTTGTGTGCCTAGCGTAGTTCGAAAATATGCTAGGAAGGGAATCATTGCTATTTTTTAAACGTTGAATAGTGTTTTTTCTCTGGTAATTAAATAAAAAAGAAAATTATTTCGTATGTTAGTAATAGAATGACTTCTTCAGAGCTACGGAGACATCCTGTATACAGACATTCTGTATACAGTCTGTGAAGCAGACAGAATACGGAGTAGACAATAATATTAGTAAACACAAAAAATTAAATGAAAATTTACATAGACTGCTGAAATCCAAGCGGAAGCAATTGTTAATTCACTATGCTGCGCAGTCAGGAAAAGCATAAATTTGAAATGACGTACACGTGCGTGAAGCTGACTTTTGTAATGAATAATATCATTCAGCAGATGGGAAATTTAGTATTAAAAATTTAAGCCTTTACGTTAGCGCCAAAGTCCGCGCCAAACCATTCACGGTTAGTAAATATGTGTTCGCTCCTTCAGAAGGCTGACTAGAGTGATGGAGAAAAGTCTTTCTCTTCCTAGTTATGACCTCATCTCAGCAGAAATATAGCAAATGGCTCTGAGCACTATGGGACTTAATATCTGAGGTGATCAGTCCCCTAGAACTTAGAAATACTTAAACCTAGCTAACCTAAGTACATTACACACATCCATGCCCGAGGCAGGATTCGAACCTGCGACCGTATCAGTCGCGCGGTTCCGGACTGAAGTGCCTAGAACCCTCGGCCAACGCGGCCGGCAGAAATATAGCATAGTATCATTGCAGATACTACATTCTACCACCACCCGAATAGACCTGCCTGCAAAACAGGTTTACTTCAGACAGTGAGTTCTCAGTTAACTCAGGAAATAGTTTGTCATTCCCTGGCTGATACTAAACGCCAACCACTTCTTAGAAGAGGCATCCTTACGATCGTGCATCGTCATTCATAGAAAGAGCCATATCAAATGATCTTCACCAGTTTTGCATAAATTGATAATAATAAAAATATGAAACAGATTTATTAATAATTCAAATCACCCAGAAATTTTTAAATGTGTAAAGAATGTCTAATTGAAGAATGTCTAATTCTCGCTTTGAGAAGATACTGAAAATCGTTTTTGAAATTTTGTCACTTTATTCATTTTTGCTGTGCCAAGTATCGGAAGTAAGATACATGTTATTCAATATTACCAATACAAAAATATTAAAAGTATCATACGCTTTGCGTGTCACCCTGTAATTAAATGCCACTTGTACGTATAAGCCGAAGCTACTGAGATCATGGTATATGGGATTACCGAAGGAATTGCGCTTCCTTCATTAGGAGTCATAAATCTTCTGAGTTGTTGCTGCTGCCCGCCACGACTCCCTCTTCTGTTCCAACTCCAACAAAACAGACACCCAATGGCCTGAATTATTAGTTGGCATCTCTGTTCTCCCTGCTGCTCTTACACTCTGCAGCTCTCTCTTGTACAAATCCACGATGTTTTAACAAGTGCGATATGACCTTGCACCTTATGCCTGTCATTGTTTTCCACATACTGCCGTCGTCGCCAATTGCTTGGATACCCCTACACAGTACACAAAAACCAAATGTTTATCTCGCGCCACGCGTATCCACACCCGCAGCGGCAGGCAGCTACCAGTGTTTTGGTAACACGCGGACCGCCGTTCGCACGCGCTGTTGGGTTGTGGAGCCCCAGCAGGTGCGAGCGGCAAATTGCAGGAATTACATTCCTTCCGTGGCGCGTTTTAAACTGGCGGCAGCGCCACCGCCTCGCCTCTCTCCTCTGCGCCAGCGCGGCCAGGCGCCGCTGTCCTCCTTTATTTGCCGAGGTGTGGCGGGTATTAGTGTTTTTTTTTCTGCCCTCATCCCCTGAGGTGAAATATACTACTATAGATATTGCTTTACTCCCGCCCGGCGGTCTTTATTTACGCCGGCGTCTGAGAGTTACGTTTGAGAATGTGGGCCCGCTCAGGATAATAGCGTTCCAGCGGTTATGGCCCTGGAAAGGCTACCGTTCCACTCTCCTTTTAATAAACAGTCGCCATTGCCGCGATCTCATACATTCTTAGCAATGGACGTCCACTAGCGGAACGTGTGCCCGGGCCGAGTGCGTGCCTGCGTATATGTGCCGGGGAAAGTAACTGTGCGTGTTTCCGTATGAGGCCGAGAGCGAGATATATATGTATAGGTGTGTACGCGTGTAGCGGTGGAGAAAGAGGCGATGTTTCTCGGCAGCCTAAAGATACGTTTGAAATTTATACGTAGGAAGCAGACCACGGAGAGAGATATCACGTTCGATCTGTTCATAGCGTATTTTTACCCCCTCTTTTCTCCTGAACGCTGGATTTCTCATAAGACTCTTAGTACCGGCGAAATATTTGTCCATGCCCCCAGAATCCAGGAAATTTTAGGTATGTTCAAAAATTTACATCATGGAAAATATCGGACAGATAAATACCACATTAACACTGTTTTAAGCTCACTTTGTGTTCTTTAATACACAACTGTTAACAAATTCTGTCTGATATAACACGGTGAAGTTATATGATTATATATGGTATGGTTTTCGTAAAATTAAAAATGTCATACATTCATAAAGGTAGAGTAAATGAGTTTATAAATACGTAATGATCATCGTATTTAAACGTCCGCCCCGATAGCTGAGTGGTGCCAGCACGGTAGCTCAGCGTGTTCGGTCAGAGAGCTGGTTGGCCTCTGTAATAATAAACTGAGTGGAAGGATCAACAAACCAACTTGACCGGTTGTCATGTAACGTCCGCAACGACCAAGCACAACCAAAGTAGTCAGCGTGACGGATGGCCTACGGGCCCGGGTTCGATTCCCGGCTAAGTTGGGAATTTTCTCCGCTCAGGAACTGGGTGTTGTGCTGTCTTCATCATCATTTCATCCCAATCCGGCGCACAGGTCGCCCAATGTGTTGTCGAATGTAATAAGACCTGCACCAAGGCGGCCGCCTGCCCCGCAAGAGGCCTCCCGGCCATTGACGCCAGACGCTCAATTCCATTTTTACCGTATTTAAATACAATAGCCCTTCCTACATGGATACTGTATTGTCGTATCAAATAATTTAAAAGAGCATTCCGTACACCTGGCCACAGAGCACTGTTCGAGCTGATGATGCGTCTCCTTGCGAGGTACATTCCCAGTTTCTTTCTTTAAGTTTGAAGAACAAACAGAACACACAAGGAAGGCATATTTTTTGCTTGTGGGTGGTAAATGTTGCGGGAAATATCTCTGTGGCAGTCAGACTAAAGGGACCGTTTTGGGTATTTGGAGCTGGAGGCAAATTGGTAATGAAATTAGTTATTGTAATTTTCTTGGTCTGAAATGAACTGCTTAATCTAAATGCAATCGCTACTCCTAGAAAGAGCAAATTAAAAAGCAGTTTCCGCCACCGTTCACCTTTTGCACCTATTAGCCTGAACACACTGTACTGCAGTAGTCTTCAAAGACAACTGTGTAGTCCAAATCATCTTCACTATCTAGAGCAGGCGTCGTCCAGTAATTTTAGATGGGAACGGATACTTTTGAAAATTTTTATCGAGGTCCATAAGAAAACCCTCCTGTTCCTTACTAACTTTTTATTTTAATTTTGTCTCTAAACTAATGTAAAATAAAATAGATAGGAATATTAGTATTAAAAAATCCAGAAAAATTAATGTTCCTCACTATTTTTTTATTTTATTTCCATTCACAAAAAATGTGAGACACAATAAATAGATGGGCACATTTGTATTGAAAAATCTTAAAATTAGGTTCACGTGGGAAGCAGATTACGTGAGTAGTATCTTCAAGGTGGGTGGCCGTTAATCTTCTGCAACACTTGTTCTTCAAAATATTCTATTTTTGAAAGTCAAGTTTCACAGATATATATGAATTAAACATAGTACCCAGGTATATGGCTTTTCTTTTGCAATTTTCATATTTTTCTGGGACATGTTTACTCCAGAATTGTTCAGCAGATGCATTTTTATACGTATGCAAGGAAATGTCTTCCTGCAAGCCTGTTATCTCCATTTAGACTATAGGCTTAAGAAGGAAGAACGTCGGCCGGAGTGGCCGAGCGGTTCTAAGCGCTACAGTCTGGAACCGCGCGACCGCTACGATCTCAGGTTCGAATCCTGAATGTGTGTGATGTCCTTAGGTTAGCTAGGTTTAAGTAGTTATAAGTTTTAGGGGACTGATAACCTCCGCAGTTAAGTCCCATAGTGCTCAGAGCCATTTGAACCATTTTTTGAAGGAAGAACAACTTTTCAGCCTCATCTGTCCATTCTGGCTCTGAGCACTATGCGACTTAACTTCTGAGGTCATCAGTCGCCTAGAACTGAGAACTAATTAAACCTAACTAACCTAAGGACATCACACACATCCATGCCCGAGGCAGGATTCGAACCTGCGACCGTAGCGGTCTCTCGGCTGCAGAGTGTAGCGCCTAGAACCGCACGGCCACTCCGGCCTGCCTGTCGATTCTGCCACTGGACAAACTTCAAAAGGTGGTTTTAACAATCGCAATAGCTTCTCTATGTCTGAAAAGTCTTCTAATCTTGTTGTAAATTCCTTCTTAAGATCTGAAAAACAATTTCAGAAAGCTGAAATGTTTCCTTCAGACTTATTTACGTATTGTAAAATTTTTGGAAAGTGAAAAAGTTCTTGACTTGCAGTGCCTTTTTCAAAGATATCCTGCTTGCGATTGAAAGAAGACGCGCTTTGTAACAGATCACATACTAATTTTCCCTTTTACTTGTAACTCCGTATTCAGCACATTTAAATGTTTCACAATGTCTTTCAGGAAAGCCACAGCTAGCGTACTGCGTTGGTTTGTTATAAACTCCAAATGGTTAACGTTTCTTGTGAATCCAAATTCTCCAAAAAGGATGCTACTTCCCCTTTTATTGCCAAAAAAAAGTTCAATCGCTTGTTCTTTACATAGAAAACGAACATTATTGTACAGGAGCAAGTCAGAATGCGCAGAATCAAACTCAGAAAAAAAGCTCTTTGCACTGTCTGTCCTGAAGAGCAGAACAAGACCTCCAAAGAGTTATCAACTTGATCAATCACTTTTTTCAGAGTCATCTAAGTTTTCCACGAATGGCTGCCTGGTGAACTATGCACTGATAAGGTAGTAATGCAGCATTATTATCTTAATTAATTGCAATGAAATGAACACCCGTAGCTGCTTACAGACGTTGACATACGTCAACGTGAACAGATGAAAATGTCTGCACACATTTTCATCTGTTCCCGTTGACGTATGTCAACGCCTGTAAGAAGTTAAGGATGTTCATTCCATTGTAATTTCATTCTAAGGAGCTGCATGGTCACCGAAAGAAGAGATACTATCTTAGTATATATACTATTGTATTAGATTGTGTTTGCTAGCTCTTTTTATTTGCCGATCATCGATTGGCCGCCGTCATTTGAAAGAGACACTATTGGATCAGAACTAATGTTTGGTTTTGTCATGAAGTCATCAAGAGTCTTGAGTAAATCGTATCCGCGAGTCTTGCCTTTCAACGGCAATATTGTTAACAATTCTTTGCTAAAATGCTTACTTTCAATATCTAAAAATTGCATGAAAGTGGACATTTGTTCTTCATCAAAAACGTCGCATGGTTCACTTAGTGCTATGGCTTAACAAGACGCCTTCTGCAGAAGTTCGAGCTAACTACTTTTACTGTCGGCATCGAAAATTTCGATTCTTCCTGTGTTACTTCTTCGCAGCATCGCAGTACCTTGAACTGCGTCATCAAAATCTTCTTTTCATAAAGTGCCAGTGATACTTCCAATATATATTTTTTTTACTCTCAGCTTTGAATATACACGCATCGCTGCCTCTGCGTATTTTGCTATATCACTCATAGAACGAATTAGGAAAGCTGTGCTTTTTGTTGCAAGAGGATAGATATGCCTAGGTTTTACTTGACGAACTTGACAACCCAGGGAAAATTTTTTATGGAACTGCTGATGAGTTGTTTCGTAATGTCGCTTTAAATTGGGACTTTTAACAAAAGCGACAGTTCTGTTGCATATGACGCATACCGTAACAGCTCCAGGCCTACCAGGCAGCGTAAAACAATATCGATCAGTCAAATCAGTCAAAAACTTCCAATTTTTCGCTATCAACTTTGTGCTTTCTTGGGTCCGTTTCGAAGCAAAAGAAACGTTGCAAGCCTCGATTATAACGAAACGCTCAGTACGAGACAGCAACAACCACTGACGAAATTTTGATAAAATTTGTGTGCTTTAAATAATTTCGTTCTTTATAAAAATACCGGCGCCTGGCACACAGCAGGCACTGTTGCAGCGCAAAGCAGCTGCTCCAGTGTCACGGTATATGCTGTCGCATACCAAAGGAGTCGCACCGCAAAGGAGGCGCTTCATTGTCAAAGATCGCAGCCGCCGAGTAAACTCGCCCGAAGTTTCATAAACTACCTTTAAGCTATCGTTCGAGTTACGAGAACAAAAATGGTGTTTAGATGATCATGCCTTCTCCATTTAATAGAGGTTTCAGTGGTTGCCAGAGTCTAGAACAGATTTATAAAATTTTCTTGTCCATTAAATAAAATTGTTGCGTTGCATTCGTGTGTACAGAGCTTTTATGTGGATCGACACTACACGCTGCAGAGGCGGCCAGCTTGTTCCCTTCCGCCGCCACGCTCCAGCGCATTTTCCTGCACTGCACAGCATAGCAAAAAAAAAAAAAAAAAAAATGGTTCAAATGGCACTGAGCACTATGGGATTTAACATCTCTGGTCATCAGTCCCCTAGAACTTAGAACTACTTAAACCTAACTAACCTAAGGACATCACACACATCCATGCCCGAGGCAGGATTCGAACCTGTGACCGTAGCAGTCGCGCGGTTCCGGACTGAGCGCCTGAACCACTAGACCACCGCGGCCGGCTCACAGCATAGCAACTATGTGTTTAATCTACCTATAACTAATCATTAATGATTCTAATTATCCAGCAGTTCATTGTACACTACGAGAAAAATTGTATGGGTGACGTTCAAACGAATTGTTATCTACAGAAAATTTTTTTCTTAAGTAATTTGAGCACGTAATTTATGTTTTAAATTTTTTTTTGGGGGGGGGGGGTCAGTTTTCGATTATCCGCGATCCGGACGTGGACTCCGGTTATCCAGTTGCCGACCATTGATCTGGAGAATCTATAATGTCTCCAAAATTCATCTAACCGGCAATTCTTTCACCAGATAGACCACGGCGGGCCATTCTCTTACATAAAATACCAATAACGTGCTATAGTTGCAGGATAAAACATAACGAACGAAATGCCGCGAGAACGAGACGCACCGAGAACAACGCGCAGAGCTTTTTAATCAGCAAAATACGCTGGCCATTAGAACCTACAAGCTTGGCGTCTTGGAAGGGAGCGCGAGTTTGGCTCTGAGAGAGTTAAACACCGGCCAAAACAGGTGAGCTTCTCTGTTGCTGCTCACTGGTTGCAGAAAGTATGAAACACCGGTGTTACCGATGAGAATAGAGCTAGAATCAAGAGGAATCAATGAAAGTAAGCGCAGCTTTTGAAATCTTTTTGTTACGACTTCATTGCGTGTAGTTCTCTAGAGTATAGAAGAGCGAGAAACAGAAGTCGTTGATGAACCAACTATTAAGATATTAATTTATTCCACATCTAATACGAGACAGTAAAAATGACTCGTAACTTCGTTGCTGTAATTTCAGCATGAGTTGCAAACAGCAGATCTGAATGTAAAAATATATACAGGTACGAGAGGTGTATGAATCTGTCACTCTTCAATACGATGTCTGCCGCTGTGAAAATCCGTAAATGTTATTCAGCTGGCAAACGCGCGGAAAAGAAGTCAGTGCGTGAATGCTGGAATCTAAGTTGGAGCTCCGGAGAGGGGACGCTTGCATCTCATTGGCAGCGGCGTGATTGTTTGTGGCAGCGCCGACGTGCCACGGTGGCGGCTGTAGGAAACGCGGCGGATCGATTGGTAGCGCGCGTATTTGGAAATGCGGCCGACCGGATAAAGGTGGAAGTCATGCAAAAACTTGCAGTTTTTGACGTAATTATGTCTCTGATTACACGACCATCATTTACAGGTGGGTACATCTCTCCTGTGATTGAGGTATTTCAGTTCAAATTGGACAAACAATTAGAAAGGTTGAAACGTCCCCTTAGAAAAATTAATGAATTACTGTGCTGATAAACCTCTTACATTATTTGATTTTCAAACATCTGAGCAGAACTGAACGTACTCAGACATTTCGCTCTTTACCTATTCTGATCAACACTGAACTGACACAATCTGACTTTTAATAATCCCTACAAAAGAATGGCCCTGACTAACAATAACCTATACCTTTCATGAATCACTTATCTCACAAAAATCTTCATTACTCGAACTACTGAAATACAGCGAGCGCCACTACTGCCAACTAAATAGAAGATTCCACCTACTGAAGGCACTAACTACTGGTTGGTTGGTTTGGGGAAGGAGACCAGACAGCGTGGTCATCAGTCTCATCGGATTAGGGAAGCATGGGGAAGGAAGTCGGCCGTGCCCTTTCAGAGGAACCATCCCGGCATTTGCCTGGAAACTAACTACTGATAGGCATAGTTAGCAAATGAAAGATTTTGATAAAGAACAAACAATGCATTTACCTTAATAGTGTTCAAAAGTGATAATATATATAGCTGTTCATGACATCCAGTTATAAATGTACTGTCTCTGATGGACACACGTCGAGATCATCCGCTGTCAAAATTCCGCCATCTCACTTCCCACATCCACCACTGCTGGCGGCTCACCTCCAAATGCGCAACGCTACGCGCTGTTGACAGCTAACTGCCCAACACTACAATAGCCAACAACAATGCAAACCAGCCACAGACTGCACGCAGCACAGCCAGTGATTTTCATACAGAGCGCTACGTGGCGGTGGTGTTACCAATATAACAACCTAAACAGCCTACTTACAAGGTTACCTCGTATTTCTTCAAATCAGTGATTTTTACATGTGTCAGTTACTGCAAAAGAAAAAAAAAGACGTCTGGCGACTGTGTGTGTAAACACAGCCGTTTACCGATGGCTGCATTGTTGAACCAGGGGTGCCTCCAAACAACACCTAGAAACATTTCTCAGACGCTGGACGAGCATTTTGCACAAACTACTGCCAATGCAAGCACTTTAGGTAGAACAGTTCTGAGGCCTACAACTCTACTTTCTCCATGTGGGCGCTCGAGTCGGCACTGAGACTTCTGACACTGCACCCGGTCACGACCACATCCGGTACTGCATGCTTCGCCATCTGCCTGCGGCGTCAAACGATATCCTCTTCGACTGTTTTAATCTAATATGGTAGCCAGGTGTCTTCACCAACTCGTGGAGGGTGACAATTCTAATCCCTCTCATGAAACCAGGAAAAAAGACCGCACATGTCCCAGTAGGTATCGGAGAACCGCCTTGACGTGCTGTCTAGGGAAGACCATGGAACTGATGGCTAACTGTCGTCTGGTCTGGCTTTTAGAGACCAGGCAACTTCTTAGCCGCTCTCAGTGTGGATTCCGAAAATTTCGGTCCACGGTTGACTACCCGACCCCCCCCCCCCCCCCCCTAGAAGCGGCTATTCAGCAGGCTTTCGTCCGTCAGCATCACTGTATCGGCATATTTATTGATATCAGTAAGGCGTACGATACTACTTGGAGACACAGTATTCTCGCACAACTGCCTTAATGGGGCTTTCGCGGCCACGGGCCATTGGATGGAGGGATGTTTGGTCTCCATCACATTCCGGGTAACACGGCCCAGTAATAAGTCCTTAGTCCTGGGTGGGCGCGTATCTAGGAGACTGGTATGTGTGTAAGTGTAGTCGATGAAAGAGGTCGACATGTGAGACGAATGAGGCACGAGATGGCCGACAGACACCGGTGGTGAGGTGGAAACAGCCAGGAGGACCTCAAGTAAGCTGCGTGTTAGAGATGGGCCCTGTCTGGTCCACTGTCTTCTAATGTTACTCATATACAAGGCCGCAGTTCGCATACGGACATTGACGAGCCCGGGCCACCATCCCGTGGGGCCAGCGTAAGTGTCTCATAACGGACTTAAAACATGGAACCCGCCATAAAGTAATAGCCAAAGGCCGCCTGAAGGAGGCGCCCAATCGTCGTCAGCAGAGGGAGAACTTGTGCGATGTGGACAAATTTTTATGCCACATGACGATTAAGTAACTCAACGTTTTGAAGTGTGTCATGGCGGCGCTAGAGGTTCTAGTGGACGTCATTGCGGATGACGTGTAACAGGCGGCGGAAATTCATTGCCGCTGTGCGTGTGCCCGTTGGGGTAAAGGTAATGCCCAGATACCGGAGCGTCCGCACAAGCGGCAGGGATGCTACTTCACGTTCCTGGAGGCCTCGTCCAATGTGCGTTGCAGAAGATTTGGCGACATTCATGACACTGCCAGCGGCAGCCCCATAACGTGTGATCAGTTGGAGGATTGCTCGAATCTCAGAGCCGGAGCGAATGAGGAGGAGGAGGTCATCAGCATATGCCCGACAGCGAAAAGTGTGTTGGCGAAGGGTCAGGAAAGAGAGCTTGGCTGTCAAGGCCCTAAAGAGGAATTCAAGGGAAATGGCATACACGAGGTTAGAGAGAGGGCATCCTTGCCGTATGGAACGTCAGATGTTTACCTACCCTGCTACGTCCACTGACTTGGACATGTGAACTGGCACTGTTGTAAAGACGCCCTAAGACATGGAGGAACGGAAGGGGTATGCTTATTCGGGCAGCCACCGAAAACAGTTTGGTTCAAATGGCTCTGAGCACTATTGGACTTAACTTCTGAGGTCATCAGTCCCCTAGAACTTAGAACTACTTAAACCTAACTAACCTTAGGACATCAAACACATCCATGCCCGAGGCAGGATTCAAACCTGCGAGCGTAGCGGTCGTAGTTCCAGACTGTAGCGCCTAGAACCTCTCGGCCGGTCTGTCTGTATGTTAACCTGTCCTCCAGGCGTCGTTTGCTCTGGGGAGAGGATATGGGGCGTACTGGTGGGAGTCGCATTGCCAGTAAGCGAGCGAAAACCTTGTAATCGGCATTGAACAGTGTGAGTTGTCTGTAACTCGTGACCGTCGAACCACGGGATGGTTTATGGACCGGAATCATGGTGCCCTCAACAAAGTTGGGTGGGATTGCTTGGTCAGATGTCATCATATAAGTTCGACGGTAATGTTCAACAAATGCGTGGACGATGTCATTCTGATTGGTCACCTGCGTACCATGCGGCTTGGGCAGAGTGTTGATGATCTGCCGACGAAGCCGTCGTTCGTCGGACACTATATGATGCACGGATGGAATATCGAAACCCGCATGATAGGGGCGCCGCGTCCGTATCACAACCCCTTGCAATTTCCGGCGTGCCAGTGCAATTTTCCTCGCCTTAGTTCTTTGCCCAACTGGTTGTCTGGGGATGGTGGCTGAGTGTCCATATCTCGGAGAATCGCTTAATAGAAGTCAACAGTATTGCTATGACATTCGGCCATGTCCTTCCAGTATCTCATCAGTGTCCTAAGGATCGCTGGTTTGGGGCAGTCCATCCGCCACGTCAGTGTCGTGTGGTAGCGGGTAAGGCGTCGTTTGCAGGCTGTCCACGTCTCAGTGATATTTTGGCGACAAGTCACGTCATGCAGATGAGAGATATTTAGTTGTGCACGGCTGTGGCGGAAGGAGGACCATACAGATGTAAGCGCAATGGTCGGAAAAGACCAGTGGCTAGCATACGGCGCTCCGTATCGCAGATCTTAGAATTTTTGAGGCATAAATATCCTGTCTAGACGGTTTGCGAAATGACTGGTAAGAAAGGTTTCTCCAGATTGTCGCGTTGTTGAACTTCCCAGGTATCGTGGAGCAGGAGGTCCCGCACAACTGTACGTAGTTACTGGCATGTAGTATAGCGTGGAATATGTTCTTTGGGGTGGAGCATGGAGTTAAAATCACGTCCTTCCTGCAGAAGGGCGAAATCAATATCAAAAGCTCAGAACTTATCCTGCATAAGGCGCATTTTCACCTCGGAACGGATGTTATTGGTGTTGATGGTTGCTATCCGGTACGTCTGGTGGCGAATTGCTGGAGGCTGGTCAACTCTGGTGTCATCGCAAGAGCATGGAACATTATCCTGCTCGCCCGGAGGGGGTTCTGGGGAGAGTATCATTAGTGGATCGGCTCCGATGGCGGAGGGTCCCGTAACAGGTCCTGCTCCTCTACCTCCTCCTCCTGCCACGCCGTGGCGGTGGGCACCGGTGTATCGTCATTTATGTCCGCGGAAGATGATTTAATGGTTCGTGTGCAGTGTCGTCTGTGTATGCCGGATGTGGACAGGTAGGACACATGCCTATCGAATACCTGCAACGCCATCTCGTGGAGACGCCCTCAGCCGATCGGATTGAACCGTCCATAGCGACCTCTATGCCGATTACGTATGATGCGGCGGCATGGCGGGAGACGCCAGCTGTGCATGACGACCTATCTTTATTGGTGGAAGCCTTGGAGGCCCTGCAATAGATCCACAGCAGCCGATACTTCTGTTGCCCTCTCGTCCAGCCCAGGCGCATCGCTACAATGATAAGCCGACGGTGCGGTGTAAGTTGAAGAACAGGCTGCAGCGTCCTCCCCTCGCCCTACCCCAGAGGCGAGACAGCGTAAACAGAAATCGCCAAAGCGCCATAAGAAGCGGCGCATAACAACCGACGCAGGAGAACAGCCCGAGACGGCAACGACAGATGATGAGGTCGCAGCTTGTCAAGCAATATCAGTGACAATCGGTTTATCAGTTTTAGATTCGACGGGAATTGCTGCTTTTAATGAGTGCAGATCGAGCTGAGCCGTTCCCTAGCGAAAGTGCATGCAGTGAACATGTGTAGTCGGATACCTGGTTGAAGTCTCACAGCGGCGCATGAATCTGGCTGTATTCTGTGACCCAAACAACTCAGAAAGGGGACAGTAACTGAATGGGCCCCATTTCAAGTGACACAAGGCGTAGAGTGCATCCCCGGCCCCATGAAGCCGTTTAAGCCGTGGAGTGTACAGGACGTTATACTGGAAATGTTCTGTGATGTGTTAAGGGAATTTCTCGTACCACAACCTAGGTTACCCCTTTATTTATCTAAACATTCCTGGAGATCAACTGTTGCCTTTGATTCCACCTCTTCATGAAGAGCACGCTGCATAACATCAAGCAGGTTGTAATTGCTGAGTTTGGGTGCAGAAGGTCGTGTCTTGAAAATTTACGGAACAAGCACGTGCTCTCCAGTTCAGCTTGCTGTCCGCAAACTATAAAACACTCTGCTTTCATCTCGCTCCCCGCCCCTCCGAGTATACGCGGGTGGACGTCCGATAGGCCGTTGTGAGTTTCCACAGCTGTGTCCCCGCAAGCAGTAAACTGCTGGGAATGCTGCCTGCCGATTCTGTGTGCAGTTAACGGCGCTTCAGAATGGCCGGAGGTTATGTCACGTGCCGTGGTCGCGGAGGCAATTGCTATTCAGCGCTCATCGCCACGTTTATGACGGCGCACAGGGATGCAATTACGGAGAGATTTCAGGAAGACGTCTGCTGCCTGACTCTCGTTCCAAGTAGAGTAACAGCCGGAAGGCGCGGTGCTCTTCGCTAGCTTATAACTGGAAAAACAATAACACTAACGTTAGTACTCTGATTGCAGTGAATCGGAGAAAAGCTTCTGGTTTTCAAATTAAATATGGTATGAATTACTTTTTGACAGATTAACAAATTGATGAGAGTCTAGTAAGCTTTTAGAACTTACGAGTCCTCGGGTTATGGATGTGCAGATGGCTACTAAAGTGGTTGAAACTACCTATGCAAAAAAACTTGCGAACTAGGCAATAAAGTGTGCTTAAACGATTCTAATTTCTCAGATGTTAGACGATCGCTTCCTGCTTTCACGGACGATGTCAGGTGATTATAACATAAGGATCTTTAAATTAAACATCATCAATCCGGTCTTTTCCTCAACGTTCCAGTGGTTAAGAGAAGCAAAAACATTGTAGAAAGGTGAATCAGGTATATACATTTCTTACTTAGTGTTCGGATTTTCGATTCTTTGTCGACCAACCCTGCTCTTCCACAGTTCTTTGATTTGAAAATGTAAGTAAATGTGTTAAGTGTTAGGAGTATGGGAAGTAGATTTTACACAAGACTGTTGATAAGTAACTTATTTACGTAAAAATTATACAGCAGTCTATTCTAGAGTACCCATAAACCTCCGATCGTGTAAAGGATCAAGCTCCCGTATACACAACAGTTTCCAACTTCTGATTACTTTACAAATGAGTTGATCTGTTAAATGTTAATTGTTAAGCATGTAAGTTTAGAAGACGTTTCAAATTACATTTAATAGTTGATGGAAGTCACTAAATGCTTTACTGTCAACATTGGATGATTGTAGTTCAAATGGTTCAAACGGCTCTTAGCACTATGGGACTTAACATCTGAGTTCATCAGTCCCCTAGAGCTTAGAACTACTTAAACCTAACTAACCTGAGGACATCACACACATCCATGCCCGAGGCAGGATTCGAACCTGCGACCGTAGCGGTCGCGCGGTTCCACACTGCAGCGCCTAGAACCGCTCGACCACACCAGCATGAGTGTAGACACTTTGTGTTAAGCTGTAAGCGAAAGCTGGTTTTCCAAGCACCTCGATGTGCGACGCCGTATCTCCTGAAATACGTGTCGTACAATAACGTAGTTGTGCAGTTGCATTCAATGGGACATGCGGATACGGACTACAAAATATGTCGCACGTAGGGTTGCTAGAAAAGAAGCTACAAACTGAAACGTCGTCTCTGTTGATGAGATTTCACTACATGAACAGCGAAAATGCAGTAAACTATAAACGTTTTTCCTTTTATCAGTTTTTGAGTGGTGTTACTGAGAAAAGTTTGTAAGGACTTGAAATAAAATATAAAGTTTGTTTCAGGCCACTATCGGCTGTTATTTTCAAACACTGGATGAATATAATCTGGGTTCTTGTTTGCTGTGAATTGAGTTGTCTCAAGGCATATACGCATTTACTAACTGTAATACTTATCTTATTGCATTAAACATTTATCATAAGGCCGTCCGGAGTGGCCGAGCGGTTCTAGGCGCTACATCTACATCCATAGTCCGCAAGCCACCTGACGGTGTGTGGCGGAGGGTACCTTGAGTACCTCCATCGGTTCTCCCTTCTATTCCAGTCTCTTACTGTTCGTGGACAGAAGGATTGTCGGTATGCCTCTGTGTGGGCTCTACTCTCTCTATCCTCATGGTCTCTTCGAGAGATATACGTAGGAAGGAGCAATATAATGCTTGACTCCTCGGTGAAGGTATGTTCTCAAAGCTTCAACAGAAGCCCGTACCAAGCTACTGAGCGTCTCTCCTACAGAGTCTTCCACTGGAGTTTATCTATCATCTCCGTAACGCTTTCGCGATTACTAAATGATCCTGTAACGAAGCGCGCTGCTCTCCGTTGGATCTTCTCTATCTCTTCTATCAACTCTATCTGGTACGGATACCACACTGGTGAGCAATATTCAAGCAGTGGACGAACAAGTGTACGGTAACCTACTTCCTTTGTTTTCGGATTGCATTTCCTTAGGATTCTTCCAATGAATCTCAGTCTGGCATCTGCTTTACCGACGATCAACTTTATATGATCATTCCATTTTAAATCACTCCTAATGCGTACTCCCAGATAATATATGGAACCAACTGCTTTCAGTTGTTGACCTGCTATTTGTAGCTTAATGATAAAGGATCTTTCTTTCTATGTATTCGTAGCACATTACACTTGTCTACATTGAGATTCAAATGCCATTCCCTCTACCATGCGTCAATTCGCTGCAGATCCTCCTGCATTTCAGTACAATTTTCCATTGTTACAACCTCTCGATATACCACAGCATCATCCGCAAAAAGCCTCAGTGAACTTCCGATGTCATCCACAAGGTCATTTATGTATATTGTGAATAGCAACGGTCCTACGACACTCCCCTGCGGCACACCTGAAATCACTCTTACTTCGGAAGACTTCTCTCCATTGAGAATGACATGCTGCGTTCTGTTATCTAGGAACTCTTCAATCCAATTACACAATTGGTCTGATAGTCCATATGCTCTTATTTTGTTCATTAAACGACTGTGGGGAACTGCATCGAACGCCTTGCGGAAGTCAAGAAACATGGCAGCTACCTGGGAACCCGTGTCAATGGCCCTCTGGGTCTCGTAGACGAATAGCGCGAGCTGGGTTTCACACGATCGTCTTTTTCGAAACCCATGCTGATTCCCGCAGAGCAGATTTCTAGTCTCCAGAAAAGTCATTATACTCCAACATAATACGTGTTCCAAACTTCTACAACTGATCGACGTTAGAGATATAAGTCTATAGTTCTGCACATCTGTTCGACGTCCCTTCTTGAAAACAGGGATGATCTGTGCCTTTTTCCAATCCTTTGTAACGCTACGCTCCTCTAGAGACCTACGGTACACCGCTGCAAGAAGAAGGGCAAGTTCCTTCGCGTACTCTGTGTAAAATCGATCTGGTATCCCATCAGGTCCAGCGGCCTTTCCTCTTTTTAGCGATTTTAATTGTTTGTCTATCCCTCTGTCGCCTATTTCTGTATCTTCAATTTTGTCATCTGTGCGACAGTCTAGAGAGGGAACTACAGTGCAGTCTTCCTCTGTGAATCAGCTTTGGAAAAAGACATTTGGTATTCCGGCCTCTTGTCTGTCATCCTCTGTTTCAGTACCATTTTGGTCACAGAGTGTCTGGACATTTTGTTTTGATCCACCTACCGCTCTGACATAGCCAAGTCAGTACATAGAACTTTACTTTCGAATTCATTGAACGCCTCTCGCATAGCCCTCCTCACACTACATTTCGCGTCGTGTAATTTCTGTTTGTCTGCAAGGCTTTGGCTATGTTTATGTTTGCTGTGAAGTTCCCTTTGTTTCCGCAGCAGTTTTCTAACTCGGTTGTTGTACCACGGCGGCTCTTATCCATCTCTTACGATCTTGCTTGGCACTTACTCATTTAACGCATATTGTAAGATGGTTATGAACTTTGTCCACTGATCCTCAACACTATCTGTACTTGAGACAAAACTTTTACGATGAGCCGTCAGGTACTCTGAAATCTGCTTTTTGTCACTTTTGTTAAACAGGAAAATCTTCCTACCTTTATTAATATTTCTTTTTACGGCTGAAATCATCGATGTAGTAACCGCTTTATGATCGCTGATTCCCTGGTCTGCGATAACTTTTTCAAGTAGTTCGGGTCTGTTTGTCACCAGAAGGTCTAATATGTTATCGCCACGAGTCGGTTCTCTGTTTAACTGCTCAAGGTAATTTTCAGATAAAGCACTTTAAAAAATTTCACTGGATTCTTTGTCCTTGCCACCCGTTATGAAAGTTTGAGTCTCCCAGTCTATATCCGGCAAATTAAAATCTACACCCAGAACTATAACATGTTGGGGAAATCTACTCGAAACATTTTCCAAATTATCCTTCAGGTGCTCAGCCACAACAGCTGCTGAGCCAGGGGGCCTATAGAGACATCCAATTACCATGTCTGATCCTGCTTTAACCGCGACCTTCACCCACATTGTTTCACATTTCAGATCTCCGTCAATTTCCTTCGATACTATTGCACTTCTTATCGCTATAAACACGCCTCCCCCTTCACTGTCCAGCCTCTCTCTGCGGTATACATTCCAATCTGAGTTTAGAATATCATTACTGTTTACATCTGGTTTCAGACAAGTTTCTGTTCATAGTACTACTAGGGCACTGTGACCGTTTATTAATGAGAGCAGTTCTGGGACCATTCGATAGACGCTCCTGCAGTTTACTATTAGCAGATTAATATTGTTATTCCCTGTTGCATTTTGCCTACTCCTACCTTGCCGCGTCTCAGGAGGCGTCTTGTCGGGCCTAGAGAGGGAATTCTCTAACCTAGAAAACCCACATGTGCACTCCACACGTACTCCGCTACCCTTGTAGCCGCTTCCGTCGTGTAGTGCACGCCTGACCTATTCAGGGGGACCCTACATTTCTCCACCCAACTGCGGAGATCGAGAAATTTGCACCCCAGATCTCCGCAGAATCGTCTGAGCCTCTGGTTTAAGCCTTACACTCGGCTCCAAACCCCAGAGGACCGCGATCGTTTCTGGGAACGATACTACAAATAGCTCAGATTTCACCCCGCCAGCGAGGCGTTCCGCCTTCACCAACTCCACCAGCCACCTGTTTGAACCGAGGATGACCTCTGGACCCAGACGGCAGGAGTCATTGGTGCCGACATGAGCAACAATTTGCAGTCGGGTGCACCCAGTGCTCTCTATCGCCGCCGGCAGGGCCTCCTCCACATCTTGGATGAGAACCCCCCGGCAAGCAGCAGAGTGAACGCTGGCCTTCTTCCCCGACCTTTCCGCTATTTCCCTAACGTTGTAGTTCCCAATCACTAATAAACCCTCCCCCCTTGTGCCTGCTCGGACCTTGTTCTAGTAGCGGCCACATGTCCACTCACAGGCAGAGCGGGCGATGCCACACGGCCAGCCACCACATTGACCCTCCGCCTCGTACGCCGCGAACGCCGCTGACCAACATGTGCCCCGACCAGTCCAAAGAATAACCAGGGCAAAGACTGCAGCCACTCTTCGTCAGCCGTCTCTGTCGCTGCCACAAGTTTCCACTGTCCCCCACCAGAAGGTTCTACTCACACTCTGCCAGCAGCACCTGCGCGACCGATACCGGATCGCCCTCTAGTCATTTGGGCCGCCAGAGGTGCCACTCGGAGGGAATTTTAAGTAACCCCCGCTGGGACCGGTAACGAACCTCACAACTGCCATTAGACATATGGAAATATGCCGATGAGCCAAAATGACTACTGCCCACCCCGAAATAATACAAGGTGCACCGGATATAAGTGCAGATATTTCTGTTGGTGACTAATAATGATGTGTTAAACAATATTACATCGGTATTTATTTCGTCTGCAAAGTAATAATTACTGTTGTACGAGTAGCATGTTTTCAGTTTGGTTATTACCTCCAAGTGCATGTGGCAAGAGCACGCCATTAATGCTTATTCTACCCTGGGATGCCGGTCAGGTGTTAAAGTGTGGACATGTGGACACGAAATGTTGAGTCTATACTGACAGGAGTAGTCCACTTCGTGGTTCAGCTACGGCCATACAGAAAACATCAGGTCGTAAGGTTTGTGCCATGTTTGTGGGAACAATGATCGATGCTGAGAAGAAAGCAACATACACAGTGCTGAGTATACATAATTATTAAGATATCAAATACAAAAATATCTGTATTGATACACGTTACACTTTGTATAAGCGGAGCAGATACGGAGAAGAAATTATTCTGCCGACGATGCGAGCCGCAAATGGAGAGATTCACTCCCGTAAGCGATCTTGACTAAGGGCAGACTGTTACGGCCCATAGCCTGGGAATGAAACGGCGAAGAAAAACCCAGGAGAAAGACCGGAACGTCAGGAACTTTAGAAAGTTGACATGGAATAACAACGCAGAATGTCTAACCACAAATAAAAACGACCACGAAAGCACACAGACATACATAAGTGTACTACAGGCATGGAAACGCAAATGATTAGGATTTCGGCATAACTGCTCATATAGGTAGATGTAGCATATTAACAGTTTGCAAATAAGACTGCAGAGCGGGTGTCAGATTCACAATAGCATTTGCATTATGGTTATTTGTGAGAGAATTATGTAATGGGGCGAAATGTCCACCAATACATGTTGGGATTCGATAGCAACAAGACTGGCGGGAATCAGGACTAGTGGCTATCTTCCTGAGATTTTAGTGCTCTGAGTGATCGGGATCTCTATGGACTCTCATGCGATTATGGAAACGAAGGGCACAGAAGGACCATACCGAATATCACAGGGGATCTCAACCGCGCCACGTGACTAGCGCCTGAGAGTTGAGAGATGTGGTTCATTCTGTCCGATCCGATTTTGGACCTGTTCGTCGCATGGCGAGTATCCACACAAATACTGCGACGACACCTGCACTTCCACAGACTGTCAGCAGGTGACCGTTGTTGTGACTTCCCTTGACACGTATCTTGTAGCCGCCCTTCGTCGATCTGCGGTCGTCGACTTCTCTGACGTAAGATATTGACGTTATCTACCGTATATGCCCGGCTTTTCGTCATATATACATATCAGATGGAGCAGCCACAAACATCTTCACTGTAACGACGACTAAACATCGGATTTTAATAATAATAATTTATAGTGACTTATTGTACGATAGATCACCCTTCATATGTTGCTGCGTCACCGAAGACAAGTCAGTTAATAAAGTCTTTGGATGTTGCCTATTATTTCAACATCCTATTCCCGATGGTACTACTTATGCTCACTGTTTATGATGTTTTATTATTTCTGTCCAATAGGTAATGAAAAGTTAAATAGCTTTTGTTGTGTCTAGACAAGACAGCCTAGACACAATGAGAGGAAGCCGAAAGGCACGCGCTACGCTCACGCAGATGGGCGTGAGGTCTGAAACAGGATACGTAATGAATGCTATAAAGAAAAGTACGTAGCTTCTGGAATACTTAACTTTAATCCATCCTTTTGGTACATCTGGAGATTGTGGCGATACAAGTGAGACTCTTTAGATACATGCAATGTTACTAATGGCGCCTTTCTAGGTCGTAGCCATTGACTTAGCTGAAGGCTATTCTAACTATCGGCTCGGCAAAGGAGCGAGGCTTCGTCAATGTGCATCGCTAGCTACGTCGTCCGTACAACTGGGGCGAGTGCTAGTCCATATCTCGAGACCTGCCTTGTGGTGGCGCTCGGTCTGCGATCACACAGTGGCGACACGCGCGTCCGACATGTACTAATGGACCGCGGCCGATTTAAAACTACCACCTAGCAAGTGTGGTGTCTGGCGGTGACACCACAGCTTTTAAGTCATAACTTGTGCTTCGTAATATTTCATAATCGAACCTTCCGTTATCTAGAGATACTGTTTGCAGCTTGCCTATGATTATTTTTTACTAATACACACGCTGCTTTGGAAATCACTTTACTTTATTAACAACATTTAATAATAATTTAATGAGCATGAATGATTGCGTTTTATATATAGGGAAAAAGAGGGTTGATCCTACAAGTACTCTCAGCGATTACGGCAACTAAATTGCCCAAGATTTTTATAGTTCGTCACTCAAAGATATTATAGCAAAGACTATCGTTTATTACCATACTTCAATACAGTCATTCTAACTTCGAACATTTTACTTTCACAATGCTAAGTGTCCAGTTCCGTTCTTATATTCAATTTTACGTCCCTTCTTATAGTCCACAGATCCTATTACAGGTTTTTCGGCAAGTAATAGAATTTAGTACTGAGCGATACTTTTTCTAGCGTACACAATTCCTTAGATACTCTTAGTCCGTGATCTTACGGCAAAAGTCTGTCCCGTATAAATTAACAATAGTCAATTTTCTTGCAGTTTTACAAAAGTGCCCTGATCCATTCCGTAGCACATACACGGAAATGCGAGCTATATCGCACGCCGCAGCTACGTAGACTTATTCAGAGCGCAGAAAACAAGACAAGAGCACTGACAATGCTCGCGTGTGGTTAATATAGTACAATTTAAAAACAAAAGTAGCCGCGTTAAACCCTCTTTGATTTTCCCGAAGCGCTACTTTGCTGCGGGCGTTATTCTGATTAAAGATTATATATCGATAATTTTAACTAAATCTTTTTCAATGCTATTAATTATTTCCGATATTATCGATCACCTCTCCCCTATATGTGAATAAGGCTGATAGTATTGTTCTCAATTAAAAGAGAGGTTATAAGGTCTAGATGCTCACCGTCAATGGAGATCTAGAACACTGGATAGAATATTTACAGCACGTCGTCTTTTCGGGCGATTGACAGTCCTGCATACGGCATCACGTTGGATGTATTCATTAGTGGAGGCTGTGAGAGGAACAGAGGTTGCCACGCTGCATTCAGCAACGTCATGTGGCTCCAGTATTTGTCGTGTTGGTGAGCGGTGCCATGGAGTAGACAGCACACTCACTTCTGTTTGATAAACCAGGTAATTTTTACTGCAGTCGTTAAATTTATAACGTGTTACGGTTTTTGGTTGTGCCCTATCTACGAGTTATGTGCTACCATAGCTGAGTGATGAGCTTAGAGGGCCG
This sequence comes from Schistocerca serialis cubense, assembly GCF_023864345.2. Lineage (NCBI taxonomy): Eukaryota > Metazoa > Arthropoda > Insecta > Orthoptera > Acrididae > Schistocerca > Schistocerca serialis. The sequence continues at coordinate 286,792,844 of NC_064644.1, read as the reverse complement.
CTATGTGGAGGACCCAGGATTGACTTCCAGAAATTCCAGGGAATTGTCGTTGGTGGGAGGACTGGGACAAGGTCCAATTAGGCTTTTGATGCTAATTGAGGATCTACGTGACCCAGTAGCAGCGACTCCACGATCTACAAAATCGGCAAAATGGTCGAGAGAGCGGTGAGCTGACCGCATGCCCTTCCAAACTGCATCAACATGCCAGCCTGTGGATGTCTTCATGCCTGGCAAGGAGCTGGTTTTATCTAAGTGGTTTTCGTACCACCTTCCATCAAGACAGTGCAGGGTCGCAAGCTTCAGGTGCTGTTATGACCCAGCTCAATATAGAAGGTGCTTCATTGTTGTCCTGGCCAGCACGTTCTCCATATCTCTCACCCATTGAAAATATTTAGTCTTGGGTTTCCGGGAGACTGGCGCGCCACCACTCGACAGGCACTTCGATCGAAAAATTGTGACATTGTAAGGAAGGACTAGGGAATAACATACCTGTACCTATCATCCATGCTCGCCTCGATGCTCAGCTGAAGCGGGGCCAGTGCTGCAGTCAAATAGCAGCCATATGCATTGGCTTTCTGGACCTATATGCGGCCGAATCACATACAAATATACTCAAATATCCTACTATACATCCCAGCGCTCGCCAAACTTTTATGCTCAAGGACTATCGAAATCGTGGAGCGGCATCTCAGCCGCAGATGTGCCGAACTTATTACTAACTGGTAGGGTGCAGTAATTTGTCACTTATGAACTCATAATAGGATAGCTATTCTAACGGTGCGAGAAGATGGCTGCTGGCTGACAAGGACTGAGCGTTAAAATTTGACACCATTCGTAACACCGTGTCGCATTTTTTCTGTTTCAGATGTCCTTTACCCTCAGTAACCCTCATGAGTTGTGACATTGTAACTCTTTTAAGATCTGACATTCTGTTGTCTGTGTTGGATAAGTAATTATAATTGTAAGTGAAGAAGAATTTCATGGTCTGCTGAATGGATTGAAAAGTCTAATGAGTGAGGAATACGGGCTGATAGCAAATCGAAAAAAGACGAAAGTAATGAGAAGAGTCAGAAATGAGAATAGCGAGAAACGTAGTATTAGGATTGATGATCACAAAGTAGACGAAGTTAATGAATTCTGCTACCTATGCAGCAAACTAGCACATAACGGACGGAGCAAGGACGGCATAAACAGTAGACTAGCACTGACCAAACGGACATTCCTGTACAAGAGATATCTATAAAATAAAATTAGTTGTATCAAACATAGGCCTTGATTTGAGGAAGAAATTTCTGAGAAAGTGCGTTTGAAGCACAGAATTGTGTGATAATGAAACACTGAGTGTGGTAATCCCGGAACAGAAGAGAATCGAAGCATTCGAGAAGTCGTGCTACAGGAGAACGTTAAAAATTAGGTGGACTGATAAGGTAAGGAATGTGTAAGTTCTCTGCATAATCGGCGAGAAAAGGAATGTATGGAGAACGCTGACAAGAAGAAGGGACAGGATTGTAGGGCATCTGTTAACACATCACGCATACAACCTCCATGGTACTAGAGGGTAAAAACTGTAGAGAAAGGCTGAGATTGGAATACATCAAGAAAATCATTGTGGACGTTGGATGCAAGTGCTACTCTGAGACGAAGAGATTCCAACTGGAGAGGTATTCGTGGCGGGCAGCATCAAACAAGTCACAAGTGTGATGACTCAAAGAAAAGAAAAAAGGTATACGAATTCGTGCTGAAAAGTATTACCTCCAAATTTTTTTTATGTGAAAAATCGCAGTGCTTAGTGTTACCTCTTTATTTCTTATGTCTACATATTTGCGTCCCACTGCCACCTGAGGGCTTCCAACTGTAACGTCTAACATGGCAATGTGTGACTTGACTACAAGGTCCAGTCGTATTAATACGATCGCCGAGTATGTTCCACGTCAACGTGTAATAAATATTCCCAGAAAGAAGGTGGCAATACTAGCAGTGGAAGGTTTATAAAGTGTGTCCTGGGATGCAGAGAGCAGTGCATTAGTTGTAATGCGGAAATGGAGCGATTTATGTGACGTCTAAAAGAGAAATATCATTGGCTTTCGGGACAAGGAGGGAGGCATTTCGGAAATGGCTATCTTCGTAAACTGTTCGTATGCTGCCATGGTTAAAGTAACTGCACGCCAAAAGGGCGCTATCCAGAAACTGGCGCCAAGGTAACTGTGGCGCACCACGGACCATAGATGACACGGGTGAATAACGGTTGCGGAAATGTGTACGGGCGAACAGACGTAGAAATGTTAAGGAACTGACCACCCAGGTGAACTTAGGGGCTACCAACAGTGTTGCCTCAGCGACCGTTCAGCAAAGTATGCTGCGTATGGGACTACGTAGCAGGCGCCGGTTTCATGCACCCACACTCGCTGCTGACGAAGGCTGGAATCTGAACGCCAATTCCTCAACGTCCACTGAGTGGTGACAGGTAGTCTTTTGAGATGAATCATGTTTCATGCTACATCGGGCAGAAGGCTGTATTGCCTTGCAGTAGTCATTGTAACATTCCATGCCGGAGGAAGAGCGTTATGGACAGGGGAATGTTTTCTTGGGTGATCTCGTTATTCTGGAAGGCACAATCGATCAACACAAGTAAGCGTCTATCGTTTGGGGCCATGTGCGCGCCGGCATACGAAGGTATCTACCGGGTGATCAAAAAGTCAGTATAAATTTGAAAACTTAATAAATCATTGAATAATGTAGATAGAGAGGTAAAAATTTACGCACATGCTTGGAAGGCCATGGGGTTTTATTAGAACCAAAAAAATCAAAGTATTGCTAGACGCGTGAAAGATCTCTTCCGCGCGTCGTTTGGTGATGATCGTGTGCTCAGCCGCCACTTTCGTCATGCTTGGCCTCCCAGGTCCCCAGACCTCAGTCTGTGTGATTATTGGCTTTGTGGTTACCTGAAGTTGCAAGTGTATCGTGATCGACCGGCATCTCTAGGGATGCTGAAAGACAACATCCGACGCCAATGCCTCACCATAACTCCAGACATGCTTTGCAGTGCTGTTCACAACATTATTCTTCGACTACAGCTATTGTTGAGGAATGATGGTGGACATATTGAGCATTTACTGTAAAGAACATCATCTTTGCTTTGTCTTACTTTGTTATTCTAATTAATGCTATTCTGATCAGATGAAGCGCCATCTGTCGGAAATTTTTTTGAACTTTTGTGTCTTTTAGGTTTTAATAAAACTCCATGTCATTCCAAGTATGTGTGTCAATTTGTACCTCTCTATCTACATTATTCCGTGATTTATTCAGTTTTCAAATTTATATTGACTTTTTGATCACCCGGTATGACCAAGGTAATGAAATGTGTCACACAGCTCGCAACGTACGAGCGTTGTTCGAATACCAACAGAATGACATTGCCGTTCTCTAAACTCACTGGGTTCATACGAGAATCTGTGGGACTACCTCGGTCGAGCAGCATGGATCCTCAAATTTGGGGAGCTGGTCACGTTACTGCAGTCAGCAGTTGTTACCTTACAGAACGCCGCTGACGCAACTTCAGCCCGTCTCGTAGAGGTCCGCGCTGCAGAAGGTGGTTATTCAGGCTTTTGACAATTGCTCACATTAGTGTAACTGGACAATGTATGCCAGTTGGTGCGAAACAAGGTGCTGCAATCAAGTTTAGAAGTCGAAGAGTTCGTCCGCACGTGGAATACCCTCTCCTTCAGCCTGGTGATGCCAGACTTCACACGAACGTTGCGACATTTGCAACTCTCTGGTGCCTTGGGTTCACTTTCATCGATCATGGTTCACGTAGTCCCCATTTGGCCCCATGCGATTGTCAGCCAAAAATTTAAAGAACGCCTTCGAGGACTTCACTCCGCAGCTCGTGGTCTGGTGGCTAGCGTTACTGCCTCTGGATCACGGCGTTCCAGGTTCGATTCCCGGCCGGGTTGGGGATTTTCTCTGCCCGGGGACTGGGTGTTTGTGTTGTCCTTATCGTCTATTCGTCATCATGGTGACTGTGACTAGAGTGGACTGTGAAAAAATTTGGACTGTGTAAAAGTTGGGACTTTGTACGGACGCTGATGACACCGCAGTTGTGCGCCCCACAAATCAAACATCATCATCATCATCATCATCATCGAGGACTTTAGTTTGATAGTGACGTAGTGGTGCAAGCAGACTTCAGGTTGTGGCTCCATCAACAATATCAACAAAATCGTCGCTCGTTGGTAAAAAAGTATCGGTGGTCAGGGCGGCTACCTTGAGAAAAAAAGCATGCACACATGAAGACTAAAGTTGTAGAATGTCATTAGCGTTTTGTTATTTAAAAACGCTTTAAGAAGTTTTACATGAAAAAAGGGACGGATTACTTTTCAGCACTCCCTCGTACTTGAATAAGACACGCTTGCTAAAAGCTTATAATGTCATTTTTGTCTACTCATTGCGTTGTTTGATAACAGATTTAATTAATTTAATTTTTACTAGAAATAAGCACCGCATGATCGTGTCAATAATGCACATTCACGAATCTTTGTTTCTTCCGTTTCAAAATGTATGACACACCATGTGATCGGTACGAGTCGTGCAGGCCCGTATGTCGTCAGTATTGTAAGACAAGGAATAATAAGATATTCCCGGTCTAAGATGGACTAACCACCGGGGCCACGCTACTTACCCCTCTGCCCCTGGGCCAAGTGTCCAACTGACCTCACGCCAGAGTTCATCAGCGCCAATTAAAATTAAGACATCCTAAAATATTCCTGTCTCTGTTATTATTATTATTATTACTTTTTTGTTACTGAGTAGGAAAACTACACTCTCAAGAAGGTCTTCCCGTTAGGTGATGTTTTTGGATTCCACTGTAAGTTTCTGGATGCATATTATTTACAAAAACGGCTCAGGACCACGGGCTATATGAAAACTCGATTCAGGCCGCATGAGGCTCCCGGACTGCAGTTTGGCTATCGGTACAATACGTAACTTTCCCGTATTTCTTTATCGCTCCTCGTTTGCACTTTTACTAGCTAGCAGTTTACATATACCGAAGTGAAATGATATCAAAGAAAACTAGTCAGAAATGCTGAGCTTCGTTTGCAGGAAGTATGAGAAAACCGAAGTCTTGCGGCGTTCTGAGGTAGCGTAATTTTTGAGGCATGCAGTTCTGGCCGTACACAAATTTTATGTAGTCATAGTTCGTTCATACACTGCAAATTCAAAATACCTCAAAGATTTTCACTGCTATCATTTAATTTTTAGGAGTTTATGTCTATCAGTTCATTAATTTAACTTCAGTGACCTGTTTTCTGGGGAACCATAGTCAGTTTTCGAACTGCACCCTCACCAACAAAGGCAGTAAAATGTCAGTAACTGAATTTTAGGAAAACTATATCAAGCACAAAAAAGGGGGTATCACTCTTTTGTAAGACTGCGTAAATATATATTTATATATTTTAAATTGCTTTCGTGTTACCGTCCAGTCACGTTTCACTGAAAACGTTCATTTCAGGTAATAGTAAAATTATTTAAGGTTAGCCGATAAGGAGTGTTGTTGATTCTAGGTGTCCGTTTGCTGAAGCACGCTGTGGAGCAGTAGGTTGCACAGGAGAGCAAACTGCGCTAAGTGCTGACCTTGTTAAGAGAATGCTTTCAGACGCCGAACGGCTGACGCCGGAAGCACGTCACCGCCGGCACGTATGTTCAGCGGAAGGAATCCCCGCCAACAGCCTCACTTGAGGCAGGCTGTCGTCGCTTTCCTACACGCTGGGGAGAGCCAGAGGGGAGAAAAAAATCAATACTCACGGTAGATGCGGGTGGCCCTGGTTGACACGTCGTCCATACCGTGATTTTCCTCGCACGTCTCCTTCTCCCCTTTCGGACGAGGATATCGAGACGCGAAGAGATTTGCTGAAGCCATCTGAAGGCTGTCCCGAAGTATAAAACCCTTCACCTAGGAGGTATCGAATCTGTCAGATCGCCACTGCCATTAGAAAGAAGAAGTGAACGACAGAAAATAGAAACGTATGATACACATTTGTGGTTATCACTTTTATTAAGCTGAGAAAAATAACTCTGTTTCAGGAATAATAAATGAATTTGTAAACAGCAGAAGATTCAGTTGGCGTTTGTAACTTGAAACATGGACCTGTACGTTGATTCATTTGGGTAATGTATGAAATGGAACAGTACCTATAAACTTAAGGCAATGTACTGTATATCGCAAAATCATGCTTGTTCTCCAGGTGCGATATTCACACGCATCATCACGCAACTAGCAGTACAATGATACTTAACTCAGACTAAATTCCTCTACATTCCCAGTTATTATATTTCCTGGACTCGAGATTTTACGCTTCTTGGAATGAAATAAGTCATATCATTTATCCCAAACGTCTGTCGTTTTAGACAATATAAAAATTTTGAGAATGAAAACATGGCCCATGTAAGCTGTAATCTGCTCATTGTATGTGCCTATATACCTGTCTACATGCACCGGTGATGTAGTAAAATTTCAAATGAAGCGTGAAGCTTAAAACATGTGCTTGAAAATGATCTACGGCTGAACTGGCTAAACGCACAGATAATAAACACATTAAAACCTACTTGAACCATATCTTCATTTTCGAAACACACTTAGGTTATGTACCCCTACAAAAATTAATTTCAAAAAGAAGAAAATTGTTTGGTTGTGGATTACTTAGAAACTATTGGTAATAATACATACATTTTTCCATGTCACATACGAATAAAAATCCTTACCTTACAACGATTTCTTCTTCCGTTTTCGTTAGGAGAAGTGATCTGACTGCCCACAATAGATCAAAGTTTTATTACTCGCCTGGTACTCTTAAGTTAGATTGACCGGAATATGACGTGTCGATGTTGGTGAGACAAAACACATTAGGGAATGATGGATAAGACACGGACCACCACACTGCGATCAATGGTCGCAGTGGAAGAGACAATACAGAATGCAGTCTTATGCGTTCTCCTTAAGTCAGATTCCATGTCTATAACCACTAATGAACATATTGTTACTGTCGTATCTGGTGGTGCACTTCCCAAGTTCTATGATCTCATAATGTTTAGAAAGTTCATCTGATTCTGTGGTGCTACTCAGTTAACAAGAACAGTCCATACGATTACACCCATCATGATAATCTCCTTCATATGATGAAAAATATTGAATTTTCATTTTTTCTAGTAAAACTACACTCCTGGAAATCGAAATAAGAACACCGTGAATTCATTGTCCCAGGAAGGGGAAACTTTATTGACACATTCCTGGGGTCAGATACATCACATGATCACACTGACAGACCCACAGGCACATAGACACCGGCAACAGAGCATGCACAATGTCGGCACTAGTACAGTGTATATCCACCTTTCGCAGCAATGCAGGCTGCTATTCTCCCATGGAGACGATCGTAGAGATGCTGGATGTAGTCCTGTGGAACGGCTTGCCATGCCATTTCCACCTGGCGCCTCAGTTGGACCAGCGTTAGTGCTGGACGTGCAGACCGTGTGAGACGACGCTTCATCCAGTCCCAAACATGCTCAATGGGGGACAGATCCGGAGATCTTGCTGGCCAGGGTAGTTGACTTACACCTTCTAGAGCACGTTGGGTGGCACGGGATACATGCGGATGTGCATTGTCCTGTTGGAACAGCAAGTTCCCCTGCCGGTCTAGGAATGGTAGAACGATGGGTTCGATGACGGTTTGAATGTACCGTGCACTATTCAGTGTCCCCTCGACGATCACCAGTGGTGTACGGCCAGTGTAGGAGATCGCTCCCCACACCATGATGCCGGGTGTTGGCCCTGTGTGCCTCGGTCGTATGCAGTCCTGATTGTGGCGCTCACCTGCACAGCGCCAAACACGCATACGACCATCATTGGCACCAAGGCAGAAACGACTCTCATCGCTGAAGACGACACGTCTCCATTCGTCCCTCCATTCACGCCTGTCGCGACACCACTGGGGGCGGGCTGCACGATGTTGGGGCGTGAGCGGAAGACAGCCTAACGGTGTGCGGGACCGTAGCTCAGCTTCATGGAGACGGTTGCGAATGGTCCTCGCCGATACCCCAGGAGCAACAGCGTCCCTAATTTGCTGGGAAGTGGCGGTGCGGTCCCCTATGGCACTGCGTAGGATCCTACGGCCTTGGCGTGCATCCGTGCGTCGCTGCGGTCCGGTCCCAGGCCGACGGGCACGTGCACCTTCCGCCGACCACTGGCGACAACATCGATGTACTGTGGAGACCTCACGCCCCACGTGTTGAGCAATTCGGCGGTACGTCCACCCGGCCTCCCGCATGCCCACTATACGCCGTCGCTCAAAGTCCGTCAACTGCACATACGGTTCACGTCCACACTGTCACGGCATGCTACCAGTGTTAAAGACTGCGATGGAGCTCCGTATGCCACGGCAAACTGGCTGACACTGACGGCGGCGGTGCACAAATGCTGCGCAGCTAGCGCCATTCGACGGCCAACACCGCGGTTCCTGGTGTGTCCGCTGTGCCGTGCGTGTGATCATTGCTTGTACAGCCCTCTCGCAGTGTCCGGAGCAAGTATGGTGGGTCTGACACACCTGTGTCAATGTGTTCTTTTTTCCATTTCCAGGAGTGTACGAAGCACGCTCCTACATACACTACTGCTTCTGTAGAGTAATCCATTTCCATATCATAATAAAATCTAGATAGTAGGTTTCGCTCTTGTAAATAACAACACTGATCATACTACACACTACAATCACTATAGTATATTACTACTAAACTAGTTTTATTCTGATTCATCTGCGATTTCTTGATGAAACAGTGTCTATTGTATTAAGTAAACGACATACATTTCGCCTTGACCTCAAAACTTTACTATTTTGTACAATCAAATTATCAGGTTGTTAGCCCGTTTTCCAGATGACAGCAGTGTGTAGTGGTATCCTACGAGAAAGGAAATTCAGCGAATGTGCTGAAACTTGTTACTGAAATGATACTGGAGTAATACGTAGAGGGTACGAAACAAGCCTCCAACGAGTGGAGTGAGCAAAATAAATGTTCTGGCAGCTGTTGTTCGTAATCCTTACGCTGTTCTGTATATAAGTGATGTGAAGAGCTTAGCTAAATTGCTCTGTATACAGGATGGTTAAACTGCCCCTAGCGCTGGGTTTTGTGTAACCCACAGTGCCTTCAGTTACAATGTGCGAGATTTTCATATTGTTTCGCTCACTACGTGCAAACTATTGATATTACAGAAAAGAAAGCCGGACGGTGTGGCCAAGCAGTTTAAGGCGCTACAGTCTGGAACCGCGCGACCGCTACGGTCGCAGGTTCGAATCCTGCCTCGGGCATGGATGTGTGTGATGTGCTTAGGTTAGTTAGGTTTAAGTAGTTCTAAGTTCTAGGGGACTAATGACCTAAGAAGTTAAGTCCCATAGTGCTCAGAGCCATTTGAACCATTTTGAACAGAAAAGAAAAACAGGACATTTTTGTAGGAAATTCAGTGTACTGAAATTTTGTGAGCGGATACGTTTTCGAGTTATTAAAGAAAAGTATGTTTCAAAGTGACATTTGTGTTTTTTTTGTTGAGTGATTCGCTACAGCCAATAGGGAAAACAAATATCAGTGCAAAATATAACTACATGTAATATCCTACACAAAGTTCCTGTTCGCTTTTCCTATAGAACTAATAGTTTACACGAAGCGAGGGAGAGAATATGCAAATATTGCACGTGGGATTTGAAGGCATTGCGGGTTGTATAAAACCCAGAGGTACGGACAGCTGTATAAAAAAAAAAAAAATGGTTCAAATAGCTCTGAGCACTATGCGACTTAACTTCTGAGGTCATCAGTCGCCTAGAACTTAGAACTAATTAAACCTAACTAACCTAAAGACATCACACACATCCATTCACGCGGCAGGATTCGAATCTGCGACCGTAGCGGTCGCTCGGCTCCAGACTATAGCGCCTAGAGCCGCACTGCCACTCCGGCCGGCCAGCTGTATCACCTGTATACAAACAATTTAGTGGGTAGTACCAGAAGCTACATCTGACTATTTTTGGATCATGGTCTTACCTTCAGAGAAACCCCTAAGCTATAAAACTTCGAAACGTTGTAACACCTGCAGAAGTTCAATGCTTGGTGCAAGGATTTGACCTTTGATACTCAGCATAGAGAAATGTATTTCGGATAAATAGGAGGAAGCACTCACTGTTATATGAGTAAAAATTGAGTAATAATCACTAGAAGCAGGAATATTCAATAAATATCTGTGAGTACGCGTAAGTAGTGATTTTAAGTGAAGTGGTCACATAAAAGTAATTGCTGATAAGGCAGGGACCAGACAAATTCACTGGAAGAATTCAGGCTAAGTGCAGTAGGTCCACGAAGGAAGAAGCTTACGTCACGGATCCTTACCTGAAAGGGTCGATGGAGGAAACAGGAAGGTTGCAAGAAGAGCAGCGGTTTCTGTCATAGGTTCATTTAGTGAGCGCGAAAGCGTGACGGAGATGTTTACAAAACTGCAGTGGTAGGCTCTGCAAGAGAGGCGTTCTGCATCGCGACGTGGATTACCTGCATCGCGGAACGATGTCGACGGTAAAACTAGAGAGATTCGAGCTCACACGTAGATCAACCAACAATCGTTCTTCCTACGGCTCGTTCGTTACTGGAACAGCAAGGTGAAAGAGGGGGGGGGGGGGGGGGGGAGGGGTGAGGGGCGGGCGAGTGACAGTGGTACACTCCAAATGGTGGCTTGCGTTACACATTCTTATTAGCTGGCTCGCAGAATACAGAAGTAGATGTAGACGTAGGTTTTCCACGATCATCGTCGGTGGCATTTTTACCTCGGAGGATTCTTAAGTTCGCGCCTCTGCACATGCAACAGGTTCTATATACGAAGGTATAATCAGAAATATACGAGTCAAAAGAGTAAACGTTACCCATCCATTGAGCACGTCTTATGTAACCATAGGTTTGCAATCACAGCGTGGTCGGTCATTAGTTTTAGCAGTTCACAGATTGCAGCAATATCGATCCAATGGAACGCTTGGAAAGGTCTTTGGGGAGACAAGACAGATCGCTATAAAAGTTTCACGGTTTTATGCTGATATTTAATACTGCGTTACACGCTCCTCGTCGGCTCAATGCTAGCAGATCATTACATCTTTGCCAGCTCGATATGATTCAGAATGGTAGGCAAAAGAAAAGGCACACACTGACTGCAGGCTATTTAGAACACCTCTGTGAGAGGAATATATGGTGACTATTTCCATAAAAAAATCAAGGCACTTTCACGGGATTTATCCTGCGAAAAAAACTGTTAGTGAACGTAGAATATTAACACATCTAAAATTCTCAAAAAATAGGTGTAACCGGCGATTGAGCAACGGGCGTCCCAGGCCCGCGATTGGTTTCAATCCGACCCGAGGAAGAAATTTGTGAGAGGGAAAGCTAAGCGCTCACGTTGTATTTTTTTAGTGCTAACAAAAAAAATCCATACCTATGATACCAGTCTCATAAGTGTTTTTTACAACTGTTTAAGAAATGCTTGCTAATAGTGTCTCTGGGTATTAATAGACTAAATTTCAAACATTCGAATAAGCTGCCTCTAGCCCAAAATCGAACAGTTACTCGCAATTGCTTGTCGACAGGAACTGCCTACCTTATTGCCGTGTATTGTTTTTGTAACTTTTCTTGTATTAACATTAATAAACAATTCTTGTTCGTTGTGGACGTTGTAGAATCCTGCGACTGTTCCGACTGAAGGTAATTTCTAATGAATAAGACGCAACCAGTGCCATTTATAGACGTTTATTCTTCTGTGATTACATTTACGATTTCTGGCATCCCATCCTCAGATGTTTACCTTTATTTACTTTCTTTGAGCATTGTTTCTTTACTAACACCACTGAGAATTTTCCAGCGGAATATTTTAAACCAGCTGCAGTTAAACGTTGTAAGTAAAGACACAGTGTTAACGACGCTTAAATAAATGGAAACATCTGAAGATGGAGCGGGCACAAAATTTAATGCATTTTCCATAAACGTGATTTGAGGGGTAATATAATGGCGTGGCGTGGCGTGGCGTGGCGGGAAATGGGTGCCATTAACATCAGTGTGTTCCCCGTGAATACTAATGTAACGGTCGCTAAAGTTATGATTTTATGCGCTAAGAGCGCTACTATCGCGTCAAGGGACGATGCGGCTCGCGAGCTTAAGTATGCGCATCAGGCCCACGGGTTACTATAGGTTCCCATGCTTGGTGTAAGCTATAGGTAGCGTTCTGAGCCGATACGAGGAGGGCATCTGCATTCGCACCGCATCTGTAAGTCTCTTGTCCACATCCACAAGTCTTATCCTCATACAGACCTGTGCAAAATAAAATTCAGGAAATACTTAAGGCTGTTGGATACCCACCCGAATAGCCATGCGTGTTAAAGCGCCGCCTTATGGCCGGGAGGTGAGCCAGCCGCAGATCCAATCCAGTCGGCAGATCAATGACGAGGGACGATGTCGGGGCCAGTCTGGATGTAGTTTTTAGGCAATTTCCCACATAGCACTAGGTGAATGCCGAGCTGGTACTCAAATCCTCCTTAGATACACGATTTTCAAATATTCAGAAAATTTTCACATTCTTTCACATGAATAACACTACACGAAGATACGAGGTAGGGAAGAAGGAAAGAAGTACTTTTACTCGGTAGGCACGGCGGATATCTGCCAGTAGAACTGTGCCTGGCCTACATTTTTCACTTGCAGATGTATGCCCTTGTAATTTACTTTCCATAAACTAAGGATATAGATGCCAGTCCTCGCAACATTTTAGTGTAACAGAGCCTGTCACTTTCGTAACGCGATTTGTAAGTTACAACTTTAAGTCTTACTTAGTGAAACGCTTTATGTGGACTTTTCTTTGAACATTTTCGCAACAGTTGTAAGATAGATGGATGGTCGGCACATCTCGCATACTGTTGCACGTCAGCTGTATAGTTCCTTAACAAAATATACGCCAGTTCCGCATAATGTAAAGTTAATTTTAACCTTGGACACTTCGCAATGCACTAAGCGTTACAACATGTATTTGTGAAGAATTATACATTCACCGATTTAATAACAAATTATTTTTGGTTCATGTATTATAAGTAGACATTAAACGTAATACTGAGTCTTCTTTAACTTCTAACCAGAAAGTAATCCTCATTACCGATCTCAGCATTTACTCACTCCTACACCCGAGTATATCCGGATCGGAGTTGGCTTTGTCCGTAAATTAATTATTACTGCAGCTGTCCAAACACGGAATAGAGTGGTATTACATATGTATAGAGAGGTGCAATATAATATATTTACAAGGGAATGATAAGAATGGAAGATGAAGAGACACGTACTCGGATTAAATCGGATGTCAGGCAGGGATGCAATCATTCTTCCTACTGTTCCCTTAAAAATTAAAAAAAAAAACTGTAAGGAAATAAAAGAAAGGTCTGAAAGTGGAAGTAAAATTCGGAGCGGAATATCATTGATTGTATTCATTGCGACATTGTCTTCCCCGTCAAGGAAGGAAAATTTACACTACCTGCTGAATGGAATGGACAATTTATTGAGCAAAAAGTGTGGATGGGAGTAAACCAAAGAAAGAAAAAAGTAATGAGGAATAACAGAAATGAAAACATTCTACTACGCTCTAAGCAAAGTAACACACAACGGACAATGCAAGTAGGATGTAAGAAGAATCGTGGCACTGCCGGAGAAGGTTTTCTTCGTTAAAAGAAGTCCGGCAGTATCAAAAATTGGCCTTAATTTGAGGATGAAGTTTCAGAAAGTATACGCTTGTAATACAGAGTTATGTGGAAGTGACTGACGTACTTCGTGAAAACAAAAAAAGGAGGTAATCGAATCGTTTACGATGCATTACAAAAGAGTGCTGAGTATTAAGTTGACTGATGGAGCCAGAAGGAGGAAGGAAATATACGGAAACCTACTACAAAAAGACGGTCGAAGATGATAGGATATGTGTTAGGTCATGAGGTATTAACTTCAGTGGTACTGGTGGGAAATCTGTAGGGGAATTCAGAGACTACAACCTGCCTAACGAGAGATCGCAGATTTCAGGGCTACTCTTAAATGACAGAGATAGTCTCAGTATAGGAAGTGGTGGTGGGTTACACCAAATAACTTGAAAGAATTATTAAGAAACAGGAAACGAAACATGAAAGAAAGAAAGGAAGAAAGAAAGAAAGGAAGTAGTAGGATGACGTGTGAGGTTGAAAGGTAGATTTCTGTGTTAGAAACCTAACTTTCGATATTCCTAGTAAGCGAGAAGATAATGTATAATACTCTCAGCGAGATTTTGAGTGATATTTTCAAGGCACACAATTTTTAGTCCTCTTCATATTTGACCATACTGAAGAATAATTGTTTTTTTGTGTAGGAAGAACCACTGAAACAACTGACTCAGAAATATAGCCACACATGTAACACATATTTTGTAACATACGCTTAATTTTTTAGATATTTAAAACCTTTCATCTGTGCCAGTAAATTCTTGTAGATTGCTGCCATGTATTTTTTTAAATACTAAAAATGTTAAAATACCAGAACAACCGATGTCTCCTTCGTGTCGCAGCTGCCATCCTGTTGACAGCAATTAAACGTTCGAGGAGTGGTTGCATCAGCATAAAGCATTTTTAACGTTTTCAGAAGACCCCTGACATCACATTACTAAGTTCTTTTGGCCCTAAAATACCACTTGTGTGCTTTGTGTGCGTGTGTGTGTGTTTGTGTGTGTGTGTGTGTGTGTGTGTGTGTGTGTGTGTGTGTGTGTGTGAGTGGGTGGATGCGTGTTTGAATAATCTTCGACCATTCTCACAGGCAATAATGAATGTACTCTGGTATTCTAGAGACATGCAAAATGAAAAATGTAAAGGACACGAAAATGTTTCTAACGCCGTATGATTTGAATAAAAACCTTCAATGTAGTCACACAGCAAACAGTTACATACAAATTAGCACAATGGGATGGAAAGAGCCTACATTATCCAAATAACACACATTACATAAGAGAATAGCTTCTTGAGAACAATAAGCTCCATAAATATCTGTTAGCTTCTCGCTTATAGCAATCTGCTAGGCTATGGAGCAGTTTCCATTATCGTGTACCTATCAGTGCAGAGTGAATTCAGTAGTTAACTACCTAAAAAATCACTTTATGCTGTTCCAGTAACTCTTGTATGTGAAATGAGAAGCGACAGCGACATAGTGTTACCATATGTACACTGATCAGCCAAAACATTATGACCAACTTCCTAACGGTCGGTACGTCCACCTTTGGCCCACATAACAACGGCGACGCGTCGTGTCATGGACGCTCGCCTTGGTAGGTTCCTGTAGGGAGTTGGCCCCTCATCTGCACACATGTTACCTAATTCCCTCAAGTTCCGGGGAGGGGAGCGATGAGCACTGACGCCACGTTCAATCGCATTCCAGGTGTGTTCGATCGGGTTCAGATCTGGCGAGTTCGTGGGGCCAGCACATTAGAGGGAACTGGTCACTGTGTTCCTCGAACCACTCCATCACACTCCTGATCTTCACATGGCCCAGTACCGTCTTGAAAAATGCCACTTCGCTCGGAAAACATGATCGTCATGAAAGTGGTACGTGGTGCGCAACCAGTGTACGATACCCCTTGGCCATCGTGGTCTCTTGCACGAATTCGACTGCACCTATAGATTCCCACGTGAATGTTCCCCAGAGCATAATGGAGCCGAAGCCAGCTTGTCTTCGCTCCACACTACAGGCGTCAAGGAACTGTTGCCCTGGAAGACGACGTATTCGCACCCGGTGATCGGCATGATGAGGTATCGGGATTCCTCAGATCATGTAACGCTGTGCCACGGCACAAACGTTTAGTGCGAACGGTCACGTGCCCATTTCAGTCGTAGTTGCCAATGTCCAAGTGTTAATAATGGCACATATATGGGTCGTCGGCTGCGGAGGCTCATCGCTAGGAGTTTTCGGTGCACTGTGTGTTCAGACTCACTAATACTATGCCGAACTTTAACGTCTCATGTTACTTCCGCCACAGTTCGCCATCTATCCTCTTTATCCAGGTTACAACGTCTGACATCTGTAGTGAGGAGTGTCGCCAGTCCCGGGAGGTCTGGATGCGATTTCACCTTGGTTACCCTCCAACCATAGCTCACTGTGCTTAAACTTAATCTTAGGATGACTCATTTCAGCTGTCAGTTTGTCAAAAATCACGACAGAAAGAAGGCGGTCACCTATATGAAGCACATTTAAGTAAAGTATGAATAAAAGGAATGATATTGCAAAATAACTATGTAACACTGTTGTTAACAGCAAACGCTTATTACTCACAACTATGTACTCAGATTATAGTCTTGTGATTAGAATCTGAATTACAAAACCAAATTACTATCATCACAAAAGAGATCCAATATTATCCATACAAGACGGGTCTTGCAATTGAAGATATAATAGAATGAAAAGAAGTTAAAAATGATACTGTAACCAGTCTCCAAACACTTAATAATTTGCTACATCTACAAACCTACCCCTCTGCATGTGAAGACGCGGATACAAAAGAACAGCCTGAGTACCTTCAAGCTGTAGAACGTATTTCAGCACTGATTATAAATTGGAATGATCTCAGAAAGTCTTCTTGCATGCCGTAGAGACTGCTTAAAACCATAGCTCTCCGTCAAACGAAAGTGATTTCAGTAAAGCAGCGTGCTTCCTCAAATGTAGCTATTGAATCAGAAACACCTAACCACCTTAAGTCTCTGAACAACGAATGTAATGGCTGATTTCGTTCCAACAAGGTAGACTTGGCATTCAACTGTTAACGCACGCTATTGGCTAACGGCCAACCACCGACTAAAGACTAAATTACGGCACAACGCTTGAGCAAAGAGTTAGCAGAAGTATGTAATCGATATATATTGAAGTCAGTATCTCACACATAAATATAAAAACAGTTATTACAGATCAGAAACCAGGTAAAATAGGTGGTGAGAAAATGAACGAGCCGACAGGCACCTTACAACTGGTCGATGATATCAACGACTAGCTCCTGAAGCTGTGTTTTCCCGCTGTTCATAGTCGAAAAACGATGTCACTTGTGCGTAAGCTGTTTGTTTTGCCAGTTGCAGAGTTTCTCGTACTCCATGGTGTATGGAGAGTGTAGGAAGGATGCAGTTTGTTCTTGTACGGTGTATGTGGCAAGGTATTCCAATAGACGTCAACCATCTCGGCAATTATTCATCAACATCTTCAACCAGTTACGTGAAAGTGGTAGTGGAACATCTGGACAACGTAACAGAAGGAAATAAGTGATGCCAGAAAAAGGGGCAAGTTTAAGTTCTTGCTGCTGTTGCAGTTAGCTCCCGCGCAATGGCACGAGGAAGTACATGAATCACGCAAGTGTCCTATGCATTTTCGATTGACATAGATTCCACCCCTATCACATCTCTCTCAATCAAGAGGAGCATGGAAATGGTTTTGTGAATCGTGTTAACTTCTATGCATGGGCAGTAAGACAAGATACTCCAGATATGTCATGTATCTTGTTTAGTAGTGAAGCCACATTTACCAGTCATGGCAAGTAAACCGCAGAAACGTGCAATATTGGTCAGCTGACAATCCCTGTTCGCTTCGTCAGATGGAACGTCAGGACCCATGGAGTGTAAACGTGTCATGAGGTATAGTGAACTATTAGCTCATAGGGCTATGTCACATAGACGGAACACTGAATGCGCACATGTATCGCAGCCTCCTAGCAGACCGTGTTCTGCAGGTGCTGTAAGACGTTTCTCTGCACTCATTTGTGTGACCTTGTTACTTACAGTGTTACTTACAGTGTTGTACAACATTCGTTCTCCTATCCTGTTACCGGACGTGGGGGCACAGCTGTGTAATAGTGGTAGGGAGAAATTGTCTTAGCAGTGTACTGCACCAGAAAACGTTTCACGAACTCGCAGACTCGGCCTACCGTAACAACAGTGGCAACTCGGCCTCCAAAGCAGTAGCGACGAGGCCTTTGAAAAACTGGCGACGAGAGTTTACAAAAAAATCCATCCATCTTGATTTACGTTTTCTGTGATTTCCCTAAATCGCTTCAGGCAAATGCCGCGATGGTTCGTTTGAAAGGGCACGGCCGACATCCTTCCCCCGTACTCCCCTAATCTGACGGGACCGATGATTCCGCTCTATGGGCCCCTCCACCAAATCAACCAAGCAAAGAAAGTCCTTCTAGATACTAGTAGGAATCTGTGGTACCAACATGATGGCAGTCCAGTTCATAGAGCACGAAGTACTATATCATGTCTTCACAAATTGCTTCCAAATAGTTGTACCGGGCGCACAGGACCTGTGCTTTACCCAGCCTGTTCCCTGGATTTGACGCCCATAACATTTTTCTCTGGTGAAAGCTGAAAGACGTATCTACAATGACATACCAACTGCCACCAATGGTATACAACGACGTATTACTGCAGCCTGCCTGGGTACCACCACTGAAATGCGAGCACATTTGCGGCAGTCATTACATACCGGACTGGAAGCGTGTATTGCCGCTGCTGGTGGTCATTTTTAATACAACCTATGATGGTCAATTGTGTCGTTACTAGTCAGAATCCACATAGCTAGTGTATGCACTTCTGTTGGTCTTTAGTGTGCGCCACCACAGGTACTGTACTAGTGTCAGACTGGGAGCTTTTCAAAATATGATATCTCGTAAACGTCTCGCACTAGATTCCTGCAAAAAACTCCACTGACATTACAATTTATCCTATTTTAGTATGTTAATGGAGTAGGCACTGTTCCATTTAAAAAAGCTTAGTTGTTGATTGGGTAATAATACAAGCCCCTGACTACTAATCCATTATGTGCAATCCGCATATTAACAGCACCTTCCATTTCTGCATTAATTGCTATCCACGTTTTTGGTAATTCACGCTGTTTATAAACCTGTGTGTGTGTGTGTGTGTGTGTGTGTGTGTGGATGTGTGTGCGTCTGTTTGTGTGAGTGAGTGTGAGTGTGTGTGTGTGTGTGTGTGTGTGTGTGTGTGTGTGTGTGTGTGTGTGTGTTTGTGTGAGTGAGTGTGTGTGTGTGTGTTTATGTGTGTATTTGCGTCTGTGTGTGTGTGTGTGTGTGTGTGTGTGTGTGTGTGTGTGTGTGTGTGTGTGTGTGTGTTTGTGTGTTTTTCAGTGTGTACACAATTCTACATTCAGAATGCCCTCCAAAACCCCAAGATTGATTTCAACGAAATTTGGCACAGAAACAGCAGGTATCACGAGTATCGCCCCTACGTTGTGTATAAATTGTAGCTCCAATAGGAGAGCAACTAGGGGCAAAATCTTGTATTTTCCAGCCTGTGGTGTATAGACTGCTATGTGTGATAAACATTGTGTGGGATTAGGTGTCAGAATGGCTTATTGTCTTGCTTTGTATGGCGGCGTGTATTTCAGGTTCAAATAAATGATTTTCAACCCATTGGTGTGTAGCCAGCCCTGCATGACAGGGGTGTTGGAGTAGTAGTATCGGTCTGCTTTATAGAACTGTATTGCATTGGCTACATATTCTGATGAGCACGACTGGGAACAGGTTAAGATGGATAGACGAAGGGATGGACAGACTGAGGAGGTGAGCAAATGGACAGAGAAAGGAGAGGAGGAAGAGATGAATGAGACAGGTGGAAGGTGTGGAGGGTTTGTGGGCTGGTGGGAAAAGAAGATAGGGAAATGGAAAGGGAGAGGTGTTGAAGGATACAATCGGAGGGGGGAGGAAGATACAGTAAGAGAGAAGAGTTGCAGGAAATGGAAAAACCGAGAGAGAAGAGAAGGTGTAGAGGGAGAGAGTGGGTAGGAAGAAAATTAGAGAGGCAGCAGGATTATGTGGACAGAGGGAGGTAAAGGTGGACACGGGGAGCGGAAGGCGGAGGTGTGTTCCTTGCGTGTGTCGAACGCACCGGCAGGCGAAGCAGCTGGGGAAACACTAGTAAATTCTCCTAACTGTGATGTTGGTGGTCTTCTGACACAGTTAAAAGTGTAAAATATCGAAGCACTCTCTTCCTAGATAGCTAGTCGTTTCTTAACAAAGGCAGCCACAACACGATCTAAACGTCAGTTATTTTCTTTTTAACATTTTAAGTATTTTATAAGTTGATGCAGGAATACACACAGAAGAAATCTAATGAGACTGACATCGGCTCGGTGTTGCAGTGGACACGTACAACGGGAGCACGCTGCCCTTCTGGCGCATGGACCGCCGCCAGATGGGCGCCTTCCTGTGCATCGCCTCCAACGACGTGCCGCCCGCCGTCAGCAAGCGCGTCACGCTCAACGTCAACTGTGAGTACCGCGCACCGTGTCCACTCTACTCATAGCACCCCTGAACACTTCATACACCATAGGCGTTCTGTCAGTTGTTGTCCTCTGCAACTAGAGCTGCTGCATACCTTCTCTACAATCTTACTAAGTAATGAGTGTTCCACGAGACGCTAAGCAACGGTTTTCTATAGCCTTAAACGTTCGGTTACGCTCGTATTTTTTCGCTGTATGCAGTTCACGCCCGAATATGGTCGCGTCACTGGTTTTCGTATTCTGTCAATTCTTCATCGTCACCGGACTCACAGGGACGGAAATGTTACTCGATTGCTTCTTCCCTGTGCCCTTCGTGCCGGCTTGATAGTTTTCACGTTCTGCCAGGGCCTTATGGTCAGAAGAGCAAGTTGGTTTTTCTTGAATGTGCTGATCTCGATTATAAAATTAATTTGTGATACGATAGGAGAGATTAGTTCTGTTGTACAGCGTCTCACTATATTGCTGATAATGGTAATTACATGTAATGGTAATTTAGTACACTTTCTCAATGCGTAGAGCTGAAAGAACTGTGCGACGTTTTTTTTCATAGGACAACCAATTAACATATCAAAGAGTGTGATCTCTCTCGACGATCATATCAAGCATAGTATCGTATTCAGTAAAAGAAGAGTCCCCTGCGAATCTGTAAATAAACATTTAATAAGGAAACATCGACCTAACTGTGATATTTTGTACGAATGAGGGATGCAGCACTCGTCACGATACTGCAAGCAACACAAGGACCACCATTTTTATACTGCAGTCAAACAATGATATAAAAACCACTCTTTACGGGAATTTACCTGCAGAGCTATAAAATCAAATCTGAGATCAACAACCGCGACATTTGCTATGTTCGAACACCCTTTTGGCGCACGTCTATTAGAGGTTCTGAATTTGTCATCAATCACGTTACTCGTTTATCATAATGGCACCTCAGCGCTCATTGGTCAACTGCGAGCATTTCATCAACCGTGTGCGTTTTACCAACTGGGCTTTTATTATCATACTTTCTCTTCATGTAATGTAATATGGCGATTTTGTAATGAGATCAGTTATATCATGGCAGCTTTGTACTGTTGTAACAGGTTATCTTAGAACAATAAAAATATCTGCAGTGTGATCGCGCCGTTCGACGTGTGTTCTTCACTTCCAATGAATTATTTCACTAAATGGTAATGCTGTATGGGCCAGTCACGTTGATCTGAACACTGCCTATATTCAACGTCTACGTCAATAAGCAGTCACAGACGCAGATGGTAGTACTAGCAGTGGAGGGCACATAAAGTATGTCCGTGTGACGCGCAAAAAGTGCAGTCGTTGGAACGCGGAAACGGAGCGATTTATCTGATTGTGAGAAAATGAAACACCTACAGCCGTCCGTACCATTTTATTTATTTAGTTGCAACCAGTTTCGGCGCTTTAACGCGCCGCCTTTAGGCTGTAATTGACGCAACAAAATAAATAAAATCATAAGGACGTCTTTTGGCCTTTCCTCTCCTCCCAAGAGTAAACGGCTGTCGTTCCAAATACTTCCTGTCAAGAGGATGGACGTACAAAAACTCAGTTAATCTGACGTCTAATGAGGCATCATCAGTAGCTTTCAGGGAAAGGGTAGAAACTTTTCCGAAACGTCTCAGTTAGTTTAAATGTTCGCGTGCCGCCATCGTTTATGTATACCCTCCATGGCAAAATGGCCCTATCCAAAACCGGCGCCGAGGCAACTGCGGCCCATCATTGGCCACAGACTCAGGGGTGAAAGACGACAGAGGTGTACGGCTCAACAAATGCGCAACTGTTGAGCCTCAGACCGCGAGCGGTTCTAGGCGCTTCAGTCTGGAAACGCGCGACCGCGAATAATGCCTCGGGCACAGATGTATGTAATGTCCTGAGGTTAGTTAGGTTTAAGTAGTTCTAGGCGTCTGATGACCTCAGATGTTAAATCCCATAGTGCTTAGAGCCATTTGAACCATATTGAGCCACAGATCGTCCAGATAGACCAAGGATCTACCAGCAATGTCCCGTGAACGACCGTTCAGCGAACGTTGCTCCGGAAGCATATCTGCAGCAGGCACCTAGTTCAGACACCCATACTGACTGCAGATCATCCGCAACGAAGGCTGGTATTTGCATGCCAGTATCGTAACTTGCCGTCCACTGTGTGGCGACAAGTCGTCTTCATCATGTTTTATGGCCCAATGGCGCGAAGTGCCTGAAAGCAAACATCGTGTAACAATCGCCGGAAGGGTCCAGGTCGGAGGAGGAAGCGTTGTGATCTGGGGAGTGTTTTCATGGTACTTCCTGGGGGATCTGATCGTCCTGGAAGGCACAATGGATCTGCACAAGTATGTATCAGCGCTTGTGAACCGTGTACACCCCTACAGTGCAATTTGTTTTTCCATGGCATGATGGCATTCACTAGCAAGAAAATGCAGCCTGTCACACTGCTCGCGGTGTACATGCATGGTTCGAAGAGCACCCCCAGGATGAGTTTACCTTACTCTCCTGACCACCAAACTCTCCGGATTTAAAAAGGATCGAGTATCTGTGGGATAACCTCGCGTTGGCTGTTCGCGTCATAGATCCTCAACCGAGGTACCTAGTGCAGCTGGCCGCAGCACTGGAGTCGGCATGGCTCCACATCCCTCGCGGTGCCTTGTAGAAACTCACGGACTCTATTCCTGCACGTCTCGCAGCTTTCTGCGCTGCAAAACGTTGTTACTAAGGTTTTTGACCCATGGTCACATTAGCCGGAGAGGGTGTTAAGTTGACTGAGACACACTGATAAACCAGAACACTGTGTCCCCTACCCAATAACAGGCGAGTAGCCTTCTTGTGGCGTCGCTGGCTCATAATACTTTAGAGAAAGTATATAACCGAAGCTCAGACTAGTGGGGAATCATTGTAGTGACGATAGGAACCGGCAGAGGGGAGCTCGACTGACATATCTGATCAGGCAGAACATTATGACCACCTACCTAACAGCCGGTATGCCCATCTTTAGCGCGAATAACAGCGGCATAGACGCAATGAGGACTTGGTATGTCGCTGGAAGGAGTTGGCACCACATTTGAGCACACAAGTCACCTAATTCCCATAAATTCCCAGCGCGGCTGCCCCCATCGGAGGTTCGAGCCCTCCCGCGTGCATGGGTGTGTATGTCGTCCTTAGCGTAAGTTAGTTTAAGGTAGATTAAGTAGTGCGTAATCTTAGGGACCGATGACCTCAGCAGTTTGGTCTCATAAGACCTTAAAACAAATTTCCTAATTTTCCATAAATTCTGGGCAGCTGGCGATGAGTTACATCCCGGATGGGTTCTACCGGCTTCAGATCTGGCGAACTGGGAGGCCAGCACTGTTGCTGTGACCCTCGAACCACTCCATCACACTCTTGGCCTTGTGACATGGAGCATTATCGTGTTGAAAAATGTCGCTACTGTCGGGAAACATAATCGTCATGCAGTGTTTTAGGTGACCTGCAATCACTGTACGATATTCATTTGCCGTCATGAAGCCTTGCACGAGCTCCACTGGACCTATGGATGCCCACGCGAAGGTTCCGCAAAGCATAATGGAGCCATCGCCATCTTGTCTCCATCCCGCAATACAGGCATCAAGGAGCTGTTCCACTGGAAGACGACGGATTCGCGCCCTACCATCAGCGTGGTGGAGAAAGTTCCGGGTTCATCAGACCATGCAACGCTCTACTTCTGCACCAACTTCCAGTGCCAATGGCCACGTGACCATTTCAGTCATTGATGTCCACACGTGATGTTATCATTGGCACATGCATGGGTGATATGCTGCGGAGGCTCATCGTTAGGAGTGTTCAGTGATCTTTGCGTTCAGACGCAACTATACTCTACCCAGCATTAACGTCTGATGTTAGTTCCGCCACCGTTTGACACCTGTTATGAGGGTGACCCCCAACCCCAGAACGTCTGGCCATGGTTTCACCTTGGTTTCGCCACGTGTTGAAGACACTCACCACAGGACTCCTCAGACACCCGACAAGTTTGAGAAATGCTCTTGCCCTCGGTCAAGTTTAGACAAATCGCTCGTCTTCACACGGGCAGCCTGTTCACTGATACAACATGCACTGTCTGTTGTGTGTGTGTGTGTGTGTGTGTGTGTGTGTGTGTGTGTGTGCTGTTGTGGGTACGTGTGTATGTGTGTGTGTGGGTCTTGTATTCATTCCCCGCAAGGTGATTCTGCTATCGCCTGAACGGTTTTATATCTATAGTATCTATAGTAGGTCGTGTGTAATAATGTTATAGCTGATCAGTGTAAGCGCCTGTGACAAAGTGTAGAATCCTACGACCTTGCAACTAGGAACGAACATCTCGGCAATTGCGAGGCATAAGAGCTGGGTGCTACTGTCGTGAACATCTGTGTAAAGAGATCGAAGGACTGTGGTATCGCGAATGGCCGACAATCAGGGGGACATCCACTCATCATGACAGGATGGGGAAATCGGAGGCTTCCTCTATCCGTTAAGTAGAACAGGCGGCGATCTGTGGCAGTTGTGACGAAAGAATACAATGCTTGTAGAGGGACGAGTCGGAGCACACAGTTCAGCGCACGTTGTTGAACACGGAGGTACACAGCAGATGATACTCACACTTCCCATGTTGATCTAACGACATTGTCAGTTACCATTGCAGTGGGAATGAGGTCATCGATACTGAAGCAATGGAAACGTGTCGCCTGGTCGAATGAATCACGATTATCGTAACAATATGTCTATTGTCGTATGGGGATACGCCGTCATCCAAACCAACAACTGCTCGAAAGATGCTACGCGCCACGGACGTACGTCAGTGCGAGCAGCTTTATGATATGGGGAAGCTCATTTGGGATTCCATGGCACCGATAATTGTAATCGACGACAGCGTATGGGCTGTGACCTACGTGAACATTGCTGTGGACTACTTGCATAACCTCATGCTTCTTGTATTCCCCTACGACGGTGGCATCTTCCCGCAGGAGAAATCGCTGCGTCATAATGGTTTTGAGAGCACGATAGTGAACCAAGTTGCTGTCTTGACTACCAAATTCGCCTGAGCAGAACCCGATGAAAACGTTGTTAAAATTCGTGGTGAAACCTTTAGCAGTCCTTTATTTTGCATACTTTGCTACTAGTTTCGGTCAATGACCGTTATCGAGTTTAGCTGGCTTAAACGGCAGGAAAGTTATACCATAATGTGAACAAAAGTTGACAGCTGCCACGCTGACAGTACGGGTTCAAATCCTGCTTCTATACTCCCGTTTTCTTCAATTTCATCTTACTGTATGGTATGGTAGTAGTCGTTTTCACCGCAGTAATTTCGTTCATAAATTAGTTATTACAGCAAACTTCCTTAACGTGCGTATTCCCTTTGTTACTGAACAGATTACAGAATAGTCTTACTCGCTATTAGTTGCATCCCTTGCTGTGCTGAAACGGAGTTCCGGATGGTATTTGTCACGGCAGCAACCGACAGCTAATGAAAGCTACTGCCTTCCAGGACACGCATTTTTCAGAAGGGGTGCTGAAAACTCATTTCGTTTGGATTCAAAAAGATTGTTCTTTCTTCAAATTCCTTCGATGAGACCCACGCGCATCAGTTCGTTCCTATGAAAGCAGGTTCTATAAGTTGATGCAGAACTAACGAAAGAATTTTAATGGAATCTTTCTTTCGAAGCAATTTCTCTATTAGTCTTTAGCAGGTTCGGACCATTTTCTGCTTTTGGTCGTGAAAATTGTAACATTCCTGTAAAAGAAGACATCACAGGGTTGGCGAAGTGGAGTGAAATTGGGTGGGATAAACTGTATGTTGGAAGGGCTTGCTTTTCTTTCATCCTTAAAGATTTGATCATAAGTGCCTGATCAATCCATCCTCCCCAAGGATCAATATTGCAAAGAAATCTTTCTTCTGTTGTACAGCATTTTCGTGAACTTCCATGATTTTACGCAGGCCACAATCAAATTTTTTTAATTTGTTAGCCAACTCGTCAACTCCAAACTCTGACAAATATAACGGATGGTTCTCGCATGCATTAGAAAATTTTTGAGACGTTTGTATTCCTTTTTGCCTGTTTCACTTACTGCATTTTTATATTTTCTCCTTTCATCAATTAAATTCAATATTTCTTCTGTTACCCAAGGATTTCTACTAGCCCTCGTCTTTTTACCTATTTGATCCTCTGCTGCCTTCACTACTTCATCCCTCAAAGCTGCCCATTCTTCTTTACTGTATTTATTTCCCCCATTCCTGTCAATTGCTCCCTTATGCTCTCCCTGAATCTCTGTACAACCTCTGGTTCTTTTAGTTTATCCAGGTCCCATCTCCTTAAATTCCCACATTTTTGCAGTTTCTTCAGTTTTAATCTACAGGTCATAACCAATAGATTGTGGTCAGAGTCCACATCTGCCCCTGGAAATGTCTTACAATTTAAAACCTGGTTTCTAAATCTCTGTCTTACCATTATATAATCTATCTGATACCTTTTAGTATCTCCAGGGTTCTTCCATGTATACAACCTTCTTCCATGATTCTTAAACCAAGTGTTAGTTATGATTATGTTGTGCTCTGTGCAAAATTCTACCAGGCGGCTTCCTCTTTCATTTCTGTCCCCCAATCCATATTCACCTACTATGTTTCCTTCTATCCCTTTTCCTACACTCGAATTCCAGTCACCCATGACTATTAAATTTTCGTCTCCCTTCACAATCTGAATAATTTCTTTTATTTCATCATACATTTCTTCAATTTCTTCGTCATCTGCAGAGCTAGTTGGCATATAAACTTGTACTACTGTAGTAGGTGTGGGCTTCGTATCTATCTTGGCCACAATAATGCGTTCACTATGCTGTTTGTAGTAGCTTACCCGCATTCCTATTTTCCTATTCATTATTAAACCTACTCCTGCATTACCCCTATTTGATTTTGTGTTTATAACCCTGTAGTCACCTGACCAGAAGTCTTGTTCCTCCTGCCACCGAACTTCACTAATTCCCACTATATCTAACTTCAACCTATCCATTTCCCTTTTTAAATTTTCTAACCTACCTGCCCGATTAAGGGATCTGACATTCCACGCTCCGATCCGTAGAACGCCAGTTTTCTTTCTCCTGATAACGACATCCTCTTGAGTAGTCCCCGCCCGGAGATCCGAATGGGGGACTATTTTACCTCCGGAATATTTTACCCAAGAGGACGCCATCATCATGTAATCATACAGTAAAGCTGCATGCCCTCGGGAAAAATTACGGCTGTAGTTTCCCCTTGCTTTCAGCCGTTCGCAGTACCAGCACAGCAAGGCCGTTTTGGTTATTGTTACAAGGCCAGATCAGTCAATCATCCAGACTGTTGCCCTTGCAACTACTGAAAAGGCTGCTGCCCCTCTTCAGGAACCACACGTTTGTCTGGCCTCTCAACAGATACCCCTCCGTTGTGGTTGCACCTACGGTACGGCTGTCTGTATCGCTGAGGCACGCAAGCCTCCCCACCAACGGCAAGGTCCATGGTTCATGGGGGGGGGGGGGGGGCGAAGGGTAGCCGTGTTTATTTACATATGAGGCATGGTTATTTTTAAGGGTGACTGTATTTCCTTACTGCCAACACTCCACACTCCCTTACCCCCTACCAACCGCGACGGAACAAACTGTCTGCCTCGTGATGACTGGGTGTTGTGTGATGTCCTTAGGTTAGTTAGGTTTAAGTAGTTCTGAGTTCTGGGGGACTGATGACCATAGATGTCAAGTTCCATAGTGCTCGGAGACATTTGATTTCAAACTGTCTGCGTGCATTTATACTCGTGTAAAAGATAGCTAAAGTTTGCTAAATGTTTGCGAGTCGTGTAACTAAGAAGGTACTTGGGTACCAGCCCGGTATTCAATTAGTCGGATGTAGAAAACCACCTACAAATCACATTCAAGCTGGGCAGCACTCTGGCCCTCGTCGTTAATTCACCGGACGGATTACAGCCGAGACCAGCGCGCCGCCACGTGTGCCAGAAACGGGAATGCACGTGGCTAACACGTCGGGTCACCTAATGGCTATGATCCAACAATTGAAACACGTTACCGGTCTAAAATTTATGGATAAATTGTCTGGGTGACGGTGGCAGCATACACGACTGATTCGCAAGACCCACTGGACACTAACTGCCACTTCTACCTGAAGTCGTCCTTTTTAAAAACAGAAGCATCTACCTCTTCGTTCAAGAATGAAATTTGCGTAACACCATATTTTCTGAAGGAGAGATGCAAACACAGAGAAGAGTTGCCTGTATTGTACGACCTCGTAGTTTGTGCCACTGCTATAAGATGCGTGCCTACTATACTGTCCGACATTTTATCGGAGCTATATTATCCACTATCACTTGTGTGTGTTGAGGAACATATCCTCTGAAGACTGCGTTAATTTTACAGTAGTTTTCATCTAACAGTTTAAGTAGCGAACGGAATTGGTGTTATAATGCGAGTGGCCACATAAAGCTTTGTTTATGGTTGAATACAGATACATGCAATAACCGCAGTTCTCATACAGTCGTGAGCTTGTATTCGTTGTTGTTGATCTGAAGGAAACAATCGAAGAGAAAACGAGGACGCTGTTTATAATGTACCTCATTATGTTTCTGATATTGTACGGGTACAGCTTAATAAAATTGCCCATACAGTCAGCTTTAAAAATGCTTTTAGCATTATTAGTGCAAGACAATGTTTAGATATGATGTTGTGAATTTTCTAATGGGTTCTTTATCCTGTCAAAGATTAATTAATTATTTTGTATTACAATATGGCAAGAAAAGCACTATGGAAGGTGGAGCTGAAAGGAATTGTATTCAGCATGTTTAGGCTTTTATGTTAGTGACGTCACGTAGTGCTCTGTATGAAAATCACTGGCTATGTTGTGTGTAGTCTGTGGCTGGGTGGCATTGTTGGAATATTCGCTATTGTAGTGTTGGGCAGTTGGATGTGAACAGCGCGTAGCGTTGCGCAGTTGGAGGTGAGCCGCCAGCAGTGGTGGATGTGGGGACAGAAATGGCAGAATTTTGAGAGCGGACGATCTGAACGTGTGTCCGTCAGAAAGAGTAAATTTGTAAAACTGGATATCATGAATGACTTTTGAACACTAGTTAGGTAAATACATTGTTTGTTCTCTATCAAAATCTTTCATTTGCTAACTATGCATATCAGTAGTTAGTGCCTTAAGTAGTTAGAATCTTTTATTTAGCTGGCAGTATTGGCGCTCGCTGTATTGCGGTAGTTCGAGTAACAAAGATTTTTGTGAGGTAAGTGATTCATGAAAGGTATAGGTTATTGTTAGTCAGGGCCATTCTTTTGTAGGGATTATTGAAAGTCTGACTGCGTTGCGCTAAGAATATTGTGTGTCAGTTTGGTGTTGATCAGAATAAGTAAAGAGAGAAATGTCTGAGTACGTTCAGTTCTGCTCAGCTGTTTCAAAATCAAATAACATAAGAGTGTTATCAGCACAATACTTCATTAATTTTTCTACGGGAGGTTTCAAGCTGTAACAGTGTATCTAAACGGCTATCATTGATTTAATGAATATGCACGCATATAAAATGTTTCTAAACTGACAATTAAGAGGCATGCTGAAGGTTACCTAGAAATGCATATGAGATTTAAAAAAATTAGTTTTCAAGTTGAAAAAGAATAAGAATAGAATTTTCTTACATTTAGGGAGATGATGTTCGGTTTAAGCGTATCAGATGTAAGAAAACTTGTGTTCGACACTGCAAAACGAAACGGATTTCCTCATCATTTCAATCCAGAAGAAACCGCGGCAGAAAAAAGTGGGATGAGAGCGACTATTCAAGAAATTTCGCCGAATCCGACGGAAATGATTAAGCACATCAAAAGTGACGGCTTAGCCAAGGAAACTATGAGCCACCACAGGAACGCAGTCTTAAAACAGATGAATAGCACAGCGAGTTGTACGAGAGAGATCAGATGAAAGACAATGAGATTCATGAAATGCAGAATTTGGATTCAGGTAAAATGTGCTGGACAGGGGGGAGAGGGGGCGTGGGACATACTTTACAAGAACGGTACAACTTACGCACCTACTGGTAAAATTTGGGGAAATCCCTAATTTATACCACATGCAGAAATTTAGAAAATTAAGTGTAATGTGTTAATTTTTGCCAGCACTTCCATTCTTTACATCAGATACCAAGAGCAAAATCCTGAAGTCGAGTATAGGATATTGTAACTTACTGTTGAGGTTGCAACAAACAGAATTTCTGAAGTGGTTCCGTTTAGAGTACTCTCCCCTAAATAAAAGCACTCCGTCTTCAGGCCACAAGTAGCCCATCGGGACCATCCGACCGCCGTGTCATCCTCAGTTGAGGATGCGGATAGGAGGTGTATGTGGTCAGCACACCGCTCTCCCGGTCGTTACGATGGTTTTCTGTGACCGGAGCCGCTACTATTCGGTCGAGTAGCTCCTCAAGTGGCATCACGAGGCTCAGTGCACCCCGAAAAATGGCAACAGCGCATGGCGGCTGGAAGGTCACCCATCCAAGTGCCGGCCACACCCGACAGCGCTTAACTTCGGTGAAGTCACGGGAACCGGTGATCCACTGTGGCAACGCCGTTGCCATCTCCCCTAAATAAACAGAATGCATTTTTATCGGTGTACTTGACTCAACTTCACTTGGAAAATGAAGATAATGGTTCACCCTAAAAAATACACTCCTGGAAATGGAAAAAAGAACACATTGACACCGGTGTGTCAGACCCACCATACTTGCTCCGGACACTCCGAGAGGGCTGTACAAGCAATGATCACACGCACGGCACAGCGGACACACCAGGAACCGCGGTGTTGGCCGTCGAATGGCGCTAGCTGCGCAGCATTTGTGCACCGCCGCCGTCAGTGTCAGCCAGTTTGCCGTGGCATACGGAGCTCCATCGCAGTCTTTAACACTGGTAGCATGCCGCGACAGCGTGGACGTGAACCGTATATGCAGTTGACGGACTTTGAGCGAGGGCGTATAGTGGGCATGCGGGAGGTTCAAATGGTTCAAATGGCTCTGAGCACTATGCGACTCAACTGCTGAGGTCATCAGTCGCCTAGAACTTAGAACTAATTAAACCTAAGTAACCTAAGGACATCACACACATCCATGCCCGAGGCAGGATTCGAACCTGCGACCGTAGCGGTCACGCGGTTCCAGACTGAAGCGCCTTTAACCGCACGGCCACACCGGCCGGCTGGCATGCGGGAGGCCGGGTGGACGTACCGCCGAATTGCTCAACACGTGGGGCGTGAGGTCTCCACAGTACATCGATGTTGTCGCCAGTGGTCGGCGGAAGGTGCACGTGCCCGTCGACCTGGGACCGGACCGCAGCGACGCACGGATGCACGCCAAGACCGTAGGATCCTATGCAGTGCCGTAGGGGACCGCACCGCCACTTCCCAGCAAATTAGGGACACTGTTGCTCCTGGGGTATCGGCGAGGACCATTCGCAACCGTCTCCATGAAGCTGGGCTACGGTCCCGCACACCGTTAGGCCGTCTTCCGCTCACGCCCCAACATCGTGCAGCCCGCCTCCAGTGGTGTCGCGACAGGCGTGAATGGAGGGACGAATGGAGACGTGTCGTCTTCAGCGATGAGAGTCGCTTCTGCCTTGGTGCCAATGATGGTCGTATGCGTGTTTGGCGCCGTGCAGGTGAGCGCCACAATCAGGACTGCATACGGCCGAGGCACACAGGGCCAACACCCGGCATCATGGTGTGGGGCGCGATCTCCTACACTGCCGGTACACAACTGGTGATCGTCGAGGGGACACTGAATAGTGCACGGTACATCCAAACCGTCATCGAACCCATCGTTCTACCATTCCTAGACCGGCAAGGGAACTTGCTGTTCCAACAGGACAATGCACGTCCGCATGTATCCCGTGCCACCCAACGTGCTCTAGAAGGTGTAAGTCAACTACCCTGGCCAGCAAGATCTCCGGATCTGTCCCCCATTGAGCATGTTTGGGACTGGATGAAGCGTCGTCTCACGCGGTCTGCACGTCCAGCACGAACGCTGGTCCTACTGAGGCGCCAGGTGGAAATGGCATGGCAAGCCATTCCACAAGACTACATCCAGCATCTCTACGATCGTCTCCATGGGAGAATAGCAGCCTGCATTGCTGCGAAAGGTGGATATACACTGTACTAGTGCCGACATTGTGCATGCTCTGTTGCCTGTGTCTATGTGGCTGTGGTTCTGTCAGTGTGATCATGTGATGTATCTGACCCCAGGAATGTGTCAATAAAGTTTCCCCTTCCTGGGACAATGAATTCACGGTGTTCTTATTTCAATTTCCAGGAGTGTAATTAACTTGGGAGTAAAATTTAATACTTATTTTCCGATTCTATCATTCTCCAGGATTTTGTCCACTTTGCTTGTATATAAAGTTTTCTAGTGTTCAATGTTTCTGAAGTAAATCATACTTCAACGGATCTCTATCAATTAGTTATAAACAGCCTTTTACTTGCATTCGATTGCCTATGAAGAGGTCTTTTAAATGTGAATGTCTGTTAAGCCTTACTGTGACTGTTAGTGATATCGAATAAAACCACAAGAATACTCTTAACAGTCTCTGTACATATATATAGTAATACATGCAGCAGTGATTGGTAAACGTAAACTGGTGTTCCATTCCATGAATAGAGGTAATTTGACACCTTGCCTCATCTGCAATAGCACACTCATTCAATCAAGTAATGCTTTCCTAACGATGTAGCATGACCTTTTCTGAATCGTCCCGTATCAAGTGTTATGGATCAGCTCAGCTGTTATGGATCAGCTTAGGGAAGCAGTCATCCACAAAACCTATTACGCCAGTATTAAGTATGTGTAATACTATTTTCCAATAAATATTAGAGTAACAGATTTAATGAATTCTATATTGTGTTCACTCATTGATACCAGCACCGGCAGATGCATTTAGAGTGTCCATTACAGATAATTACAAGCTAAATTAATGTGTTGAGGAAACTATAAAAAGCGTGAAATACTTATTTAACTGCAATTGTACTAGAATACAGCATTCAAGGGAAAGATATTCCAGTCTGCGTGCGTCAGAGTTATCGACACTAAACATTCAGTAGGGCATTAATGGATGAAGGCAGTAGATTACGAATTACATCACAGGCTGCATAAGCTTATTTCAAATCCCTTTTCCAGTAGCACTTATCGAATGGAACCTACTCACAAGGGGATGCTCAGACCTGTTAATCGCGGATTTACATGAGTGTCAAGTATGTTGTAGATGTACCTGTCCTGATTATCTGGCTAACGGCTTATCAACGTGACAGACCTTCGTTTCCGAGAAAATCAATGTTGAGGTTTTATGCTTATCTCCTACACCGTTATCCCTAGTCCTGTTTCGACCAAACGAAAGTAGCGCAACGGCAAAGGTATGAATGCCATGCTGTCTACCTCTTTTTCTATTGTAATTTTGTCATATGCAGTATCATTAAATAGTATATGTCATGCAGACTTATTCAGAAATAGTAATTTTCATCATGATAATTTCGTCAGTAAAACAATCATTACTGCATACTTTCTTCAATCGTGTGTTCCGTTAGTGGTTCTTAGTTAAAATTGTAAATATTCGGACAGCTCCAAAGAGTTCGCAATGATGGACAAAGTATTAGAAGCTGCGAAAGGATTCCGGATACAGACCGAAGTACTCATTTTTAATTTTGACCTCGATTACTTAATTAATACCAACCAAACCGCCTTGTAGTAACAACCGGCCTACAATAGATTCCTTGGACAATAAGAAGCGAAAACCGCCTCTGTGCAGTAAAAGTAGATTAGTAATTCCTTCGTAGCACAGTATACCACAACAGCGTCGGGAAAGATGTTCCCTCAAATTTTCTAATGCATGCGAGAACCATCCGTTATATTTGTCAGAGTTTGGAGTTGACGCGTTGGCTAACAAATGCAAAATGGCTAAGCAGGGATGGCTAGAGGACAAATGTAAGGATGTAAAGGCTTATCTCACTATGGGTAAGATAGATAGAGCCTACAGGAAAATTAAAGAGACCTTTGGAGATAAGAGAACGACTTGTATGAATATCAAGAGCTCAGATGGAAACCCAGTTCTAAGCAAAGAAGGGAAAGCAGAAAGGTGGAAGGAGTATATAGAGGGTCTATACAAGGGCGATGTACTTGAGGACAATATTATGGAAATGGAAGAGGATGTAGATGAAGATGAAATGGGAGATATGATACTGCGTGAAGAGTTTGACAGAGCACTGAAAGACCTGAGTCGAAACAAGGCCCCCGGAGTAGACAATATTCCATTGGAACTACTGACGGCCGTGGGAGAGCCAGTCCTGACAAAACTCTACCATCTGGCGAGCAAGATGTATGAAACAGGCGAAATACCCTCAGACTTCAAGAAGAATATAATAATTCCAATCCCAAAGAAAGCAGGTGTTGAGAGATGTGAAAATTACCCAACTATCAGCTTAATAAGTCACAGCTGCAAAATAATAACACGAATTCTTTACAGACGAATGGAAAAACTAGTAGAAGCCAACCTCGGGGAAGATCAGTTTGGATTCCGTAGAAACACTGGAACACGTGAGGCAATACTGACCTTACGACTTATCTTAGAAGAAAGATTAAGGAAAGGCAAACCTACGTTTCTAGCATTTGTAGACTTAGAGAAAGCTTTTGACAATGTTGACTGGAATACTCTATTTCAAATTCTAAAGGTGGCAGGGGTAAAATACAGGGAGCGAAAGGCTATTAACAATTTGTACAGAAACCAGATGGCAGTTATAAGAGTCGAGGGATATGAAAGGGAAGCAGTTGTTGGGAAGGGAGTAAGACAGGGTTGTAGCCTGTCCCCGATGTTGTTCAATCTGTATATTGAGCAAGTAGTAAAGGCAACAAAAGAAAAATCCGGAGTAGGTATTAAAATTCATGGAGAAGAAATAAAAACTTTGAGGTTCGCCGATGACATTGTAATTCTGTCAGAGACAGCAAAGGACTTGGAAGAGCAGTTGAATGGAATGGACAGTGTCTTGAAAGGAGGATATAAGATGAACATCAACAAAAGCAAAACAGGCATAAGGGAATGTAGTCTAATTAAGTCAGGTGATGCTGAGGGAATTAGATTAGGAAATGAGGCACTTAAAGTAGTAAAGGAGTTTTGCTATTTGGGGAGCAAAATAACTGATGATGGTCGAAGTAGAGAGGATATAAAATGTAGGCTGGCAATGACGAGGAAAGCGTTTCTGAAGAAGAGAAATTTGTTAACATCCAGTATTGATTTAAGTGTCAGGAAGTCATTTCTGAAAGTATTCGTATGGAGTGTAGCCATGTATGGAAGTGAAACATGGACGATACATAGTTTGGACAAGAAGAGAATAGAAGCTTTCGAAATGTGGTGCTACAGAAGAATGCTGAAGATTGGATGGGTAGATCACATAACTAATGAGGAAGTATTGAATAGGATTGGGGAGAAGAGAAGTTTGTGGCACAACTTGACCAGAAGAAGGGATCGGTTGGTAGGACATGTTCTGAGGCATCAAGGGATCACCAATTTAGTATTGAAGGGCAGCGTGGAGGGTAAAAATCGTAGGGGGAGACCAAGAGATGAATACACTAAGCAGATTCAGAAGGATGTAGGTTGCAGTAGGTACTGGGAGATGAAAAAGCTTGCACAGGATAGAGTAGCATGGAGAGCTGCATCAAACCAGTCTCAGGACTGAAGACCACAACAACAACAACCCTTCGCCCATGCGAGACAAAGCCAGAAGAAGAATACCAGGATATCCCGACTTTGCCAAATCTTCATGGTTCTTACCTCATACAGTTGGAATTGAAGACTAGCAAATTAACTGTGCGAGAAATTTTTCTGTCGATAAGGTTTGGTTTTAAAAATGTGATAGAATAAACATATCTTCATGTGCCAGGTTCCTACGCACTATACAGTGCAAGATACTACAATTAGGTAGCTGTGGGATCATGAAAACGTGGGACCACGAAGATATATTGAGAAATAATGCCTCCTAAAATGCATGTGAAAACTAATTTTTTTTTTTTGTTTACGTGGCTGCGCTGCAGTAACCAATAGGTTTTCTTACGTTCTACATCTTCATTCTTGATTTCTTGATGTCTACAAAACGCATTTCGCCCAGCGTGAGACAAGTTTGTTGACAAGGTTGCTGTATAATGTCTGTCTTCATCGAGGAAGCCGAAATCTCACCTCTGCTTGCACCGCTTCATCACCATAACGGTGAAGTCCTCGAAGGTGTTCTTTAATTTTTGGAAACAAATAAAAATCGGATGGGGTCAAGTCGGGACTGTAGGCGGAAAATGAGCGTGTGGCATCGTTGGCCGGGAGGCCCCATCTGGGGAAGTTCGGCCACCAAGTGCGAGTCTTATTTCAGTGGACGCCACATTAGGCGACTTGCGCACCGGTGATGAGGATGAAATGATGAGGAGAACAATACCCAGTCTCTGAGCGGAGAAAATCTGCAATACGGCTGGGAATCGAACACGAACCCGCTTACGTGGGAGGTGAGAGCGTTATCACCCAGCTAAGCAGACGGACATGCAGGCGGGATTATCGTTGACTGTGAACCCAAGGCGTCGGATTTTTGCCGACGTCGCATCGCTCGTGTGTGGCCGGACATTGTCATACTGAAGGACAGCGGGCTCCATGTATCGAGACACGTTTTCTGGGGTTTGAAACTCGTTTATAGCATCCTGTTTCTCACGAATCAGCATAGTTGTAACTCACCGCCGTGTTACACTCAAAAATTCGGAGCCCTCCAGCGGCAGAGGTTTGCAACTTGTGTCAGCGAGGCAGGAAAGTCGACGAGTCATATTCATGATATGTAATACTTTAACCGATATTGACAACAGAGTAAAAAATTCGGAGGCATTATTTTTCAGCACTTCTTTATACAGTGGACAAGGAGAATACTACCGAGCACAAAGAATCGATCGTTGAAAACGTATTAAGTCTCACACAAAATCCTCCACTTCGCTAAATGAGTTAATGATCGACTGATTTGCCTATAATGATTAAGGCAATGGACTATGTACACTCATGCTAATAAATTAAGGATAACTGCAAACTGTGGTGCCACACAACGTGGCACTGCACAAAATTGGCGCTAATAGCATTGGCACAAATGGAACGCACACGACACAGATCTGTAAGTCCACGGTATTGGTGATAAGTTGAGAAAACCGTGCCGAAACACATGTGCTACAAAACGCCACTGTTTCCTGCGCATGTACCTCGACATCAATATGGGATATGATCACCATGCACACGTAGACAGGCCGCACAACGGGTTGGCATACTCTGGATCAGGTAGTCGAGCAGCACCTGGCGTATAGCCTCCCATTCTTGCACCAGTGCCTGTCGGAGCTTCTGAAGTGTCGTACGGGGTTTGAAGACGTGCAGCGATACGTCGACCGAGAGCATCCCCGACGTGCTCGATGGGGTTTAGGTCTGAAGAACAGGCAGGCCACTCCATTCGCCTGATATCGTCTGCTTCAAGGTACTCCTCCACGATGGCAGCTCGGTGGGGCCGTGCGTTTTCATCCATCAGGAGGAAGGTGGGACCCACTGCACCCCTGAAAAGGCGGACATACTGGTGTAAAATGACGACCCGATACACCTGACCTGTTACAGTTCCTCTGTCAAAGACATGCAGGGGTGTACGTGCACCAATCATAATCATACCTCACAACATCAAACCACGACCTCCATACAGGTCCCTTTCAAGGACATGACTCATGGTTCACGCCAGATGAAAACCCGGCGAGAATCACTGTTCAGACTATACCTGGACGCGTCCGTGAACATAACATGGAACCAGTATTCGAATGAGCATGTACTGTGTTCTTGATACCAGACTTCATGGGCTCTCCTGTGACCAGGGATGAGTGGAATGCACCTTGCAGGTCTCCGGGCGAGTAAACCGTGTCTGTTCAGTCGTCTGTAGACTGTGTGTCGGAGACAACTGTTCCAGTGGCTGCGGTAAAGTCCCGAGCAAGGGAACCTGCAGTACTCCGTGGCCGTTTGCGGGCACTTATGGTGATATATCGGTCTTCTTGTACTGTAGCGCCTGGACACGTTTTCTGTCTGCTGGAATTGTAGCAATAATCCTGAGATCACACTTTGTGGCACACGAAGAGCTCGTGCTACGATCTGTTGTGTTTGACAAGGCCCCAGTCGCCCTAGTATTCTACCCCTCATAACGTCATCAATATGTGTTCTTTGAGCCATGTTCAACATACACTCACCATTAGCACGTATGAAAACGTCTGCACACTTACTCGCTGCTTCGCACTCTGCATTCCACTAACATTCCTCTGCGGATGTGGACTGCTGCCAGCGCCACCGTGCGACGACCGCAGGTCAAATGCACCGCATGGTCATACCCCGAGGTGAATTAAACGCGCAGACCGCCCACCAGAGCGTTGTTTCACCATGTATCAGCATTATCATTAACTTATGAACATGAGTGTAGAAACGAAACGATGGCTCAGGCTCGTAAAAATCAGTGAACATGAGACTACTATCTGGCACAGAATATAATTATAAATGAAATAGGACACGTCGAATCATAAATCCTCAACTAACATAAGCGAACCAGAAAGAGAGATTATTAAACATTTCTGTAGCCAAACTAACAAGTAAACAGTTTCCTCTATCGAACTGGACAGCTCAGCAGATGTTACCCACGGGCAGTCAAAGTGAGTATAATGACTCCCGGTGGATAACAGCTCTAATTTAAAACTGGTAGTTGGCGAGGAGGTCTCACTAGTCCTGAACAACTTCAGCACGACAACGTTCTGTCCTAACATATATTTGTAGCCTATCTCTGAACCTTCATTCTTTGCTAGACTTGCTCACAAAATTATGTTCGCAACGGGTCTAGGCTAAGCATGCTGCTGTGGTCCCCCGCGTAAACATTCACATTCGAAATACACATATATTCGCACACTCATGATCACTCAAAAGAGATGCGGCGTCTGGAAGGGATGTGTAAAAATAAATAAACATTCAAACTTGCCCATTCGTTCTCCAAATGATAATGGTCTCTTGAGAAGGTTATTGTGAA
This sequence comes from Schistocerca serialis cubense, assembly GCF_023864345.2. NCBI lineage: Eukaryota > Metazoa > Arthropoda > Insecta > Orthoptera > Acrididae > Schistocerca > Schistocerca serialis. The sequence goes on along the minus strand of NC_064644.1, from coordinate 286,753,339 downwards.
ACCATAAAATCAGCGTTACAAGTACGTCAAATGCATCTAAATGCGAGAATAGTAAAAGGTCTGCGATTGACTCGTTTGAAAATGTTATCTCTCTCTCTCTCTATCTCTCTCTCGCTCTCTCTATTGGTTCAGTCGATTCCGACTGTCCGCGACCCCATGAAATGATTCCATGATGTTCGCCCGCAGACCTTCCAGGTTGGAATTCATTACTTCTGTGATGCCACAAATCCATGTCATCTTCTTCGTCTTCTTCCCCTTGCGTCTTCTATCTCCCAGAGTACTTTTTTTTTCATCGAATCGTTTCTTCTCATCAAGTGTCCAAAGTGGAAAAATTTTGGTTTCAGTAAAGGACCTTCCTAAAAGAATCAGGTTTTGTTTGTTGTAATACCGACCTGTTCGTCCTCTTTGCGGTCCATGGAATCCTAAGGTGTTTCCTCCAACATCACGATTCTGATGTGTCTATTCTACACCGTTCAACCTTTATTACTGTTCTGGTCTCACAACTGGAAAGACCATAGGCCATACTATACAGATAGTTTTTGTTAAAGTTACGTCTCTTCTTGTTAAAACTTTGTCAGGGTTGAAAAATTTGCCTCTCTGCCAAGTAACGAGCGTCTATCGATTTTTGGCTGCAGTCACCAGCAGCAGAAGTTCGGTATGCAAGATAACTGGACATAGAAACTCTCCCTCCTACACGCCGTGAAGACACGCTGTGAAGTGGTAGATGCTGTGGCAATAATTTTGTTATTCTTGGAATTCAGAATTAGATTAACCTTTGAACTTCCATCTTTCACCTTCAATAAGAGGATCTTCAACTCCACTTTGTGCCTTCAGGATGTTATCATGTGTACATATGAGGTTGTTTTTACTTATCTCATCTATTTTAATTCCGGTTTCTTCGTCATCTAAGCGGGCATCCTCGTATGTACTGTGTATACAAACTAAATAAATAAGAAGACAATATGCATCCATGGCGTAATCGTTTCTGAACTTTGACCCATTTAGTTGATCTATATATGTTTCTCGCCATAGCTTCTTAGTCACAATTCAAATTCCGCGAGGTAAATCAGGTAATCTCGTACTCCCTTGTTTTTGAGTACTTCCCATTATTTATTGCGGTCAGCGCAATCAAAGTCCTTAGCATAATGGATAAAGAAGAGATAAACATCATTCTGGAATTCTCTTGGCTTCTCCATAATCCATCGGGTGTTGTGAGTTTGATCTCTGGTCCCTCGTCCTTCATGAAATCCAACTTGTGTTTCAGGTAGCTCCCGGGGTTAGGGATAAAGTGCATTTTGCGTGATTTTAGAAATGACTTTGCTAGGATGTGAGATAAGTGCGTCTGATCGGCGATTTATTATTTTTAATGTTAATAAATGAATGCAGTCCACAATAGCGTCTTCTTAACTCAAACTTACACAGTTGTGCGATGCGTGCAGGCCAAACCAATGCAAGTGCTCACAAAGACAATCATGATACGTATTTATTTGCGCGTTGCTTCTGCTATTCACATAAGAGTCATGACCCAAACCCTTGGGTTCAATTCTGTCAGTAAATGACCTGCCTTTCTACCTTCACACAAGCTCTCCCGCACACACATCACGCAGGAGCGCCGAAGAGTAGTTTCCAGAATTCATCGATCGCTTTGCAACGAACAGCGAGATTTAAGAAACATTCAAACAGATTAAAAATGAGTAACGATCCAGAAATCCAATATGGAATCCTACCTTTAGCGAGAAATATTCATTTAGAAATCAGCTTAGTTGATCTGTCCGGTAAAGAAAAGAAACTGTGTTTAGTGTTGTATTTGAAATAGCTTGCAGGTAAATTTTATAATAACTCTTTTTTGTTCAACTTCTCGTCGTTCAATGGAGGTATTCTGTTTCTTCATACGCATTTCAACACGATGTTATTGAGTGAGAACTCTTTTACTTGGAAGCATCCAAGAAGTACTGTCGCCGTTAAATCGTAGTCGAGAACACTGGAACATACATGCTACTGAAATTAGTGGATTTGCTTTCAGTTGCCATGAATTCAATGTAGGAAGATAACTAATCGAATCCTCTGTTTCCTCTGGTTATCTCAGATGGTTTTCCATAGTCCTTCACAGAAAGCAAGCACGACTTTTAATTTTATCCAGATTATTCAGTGGCAAGAAAACTCAGTTTTGGAGGGAACATCGTACGCAACGGCAAGATAAAACGAGACTTGTGTACTGGACCGGAAACAAATACAAATGTTTTTGTATCAGATCAACTTCCTAAGTAAATCATAAAGATTACTGCATTTAAGGGCGGCTACAGACAGCGTGTGACTCATGGTGAGCGGCTGACTTTAGGCTGGTATCCTACTGCCTATGTGGAAAGTAACGGGAAACTACCACATTACATTCCCAAGCAGTACATGGTATGTCTCTCCATGTGAAAGATTCTGGTGTTAAAACTTTCCTTCATTCTGATCTCCGGGAGGGGAGCACATCGAGAGTAGACATATTTGAAAGGAATAAAGGGACAGAGAAGGGAGGAAAGGTACGGATTGGAAAATGGAATGTGAGGACACTTCTGCAAGCAGGAAAGCTAGAGAATGTAAAACAGGAGATGAAAAGGAACAGATTAGATGCCTTCGGTTTGTGTGAAATGAGATGCGGACAGAATGGGGAGATAGAAAGTGGAGACTATAAACTCTTTTACTCAGGGGAAATCAGGAATGGTGAAAACGGAGTCGGAATATTGATAGGGCAAAAGTTGATAAATAAGGTAATGAAGGTACAAAATATTGTTGGAAGACTGATGATACGACTGAAGTGTAGTTCAAAAGATTTGGCATTAATACGAGTAGATATGCCAACCAGCCAGCACAGAAATGAGGAAGTTGAAAATACTATGAGAAAATACAAGAACTCATCGAGAAAGAAAATAGAAATGCCTGGATTATCATCATGGGGGACTGGAATGCAGTGGTGGGTGAAGGAAGAGATGAAGATACAGTAGGAAAATTTGGATTAGGAATAAGAAATGAGAGAGGTGAACGACTAATTAGATTCTGTAAAGAAAATTCATTAGCAGTGGGTAACACATTATTTGAACACCACAAAAGGAGACGTTACTCGTGGATATCAAATTTGAATAGGGAAAGATATTAGCTGGACTACATCCTGATACAAAAAATGTTTACGAAGTGTTTGAAGAATGCTAAAGCTTATCCAGGAGCGGATATAAATTCAGATCACAACCTAGTGATGGGAGAAATACAAGTGAAGTTGAAAAAAGTCTGGAGAGGTAAAGCAAAGGAAAGACTAAACATAGAAATCCTCAAAGAGGTAGGAAAGGCATCAGATTTGGAGAACAGATTTATGGGAAAATGGCAAAGAGGTAGTGCTGATGAAAGTGTTAATGGCAAGTGGATAAAAATGAGGGAAGGACTCGTGCACTCTGCCAAAGAAGTACTAGGAATTAGAGTATCCCAAAGCACCAGGATAGAATGGATAACAGAAAACGTGTTGAAAAAGATGGAAGAACGCAGAAAGTTGAAAAGTGTAGAAACTGAAGAAGGCAAATAGAGGTACAGGAAACTGAAGAACGAATTAAGAAGAGAAACTGAAGAAGCAAGAGAAAAATGGATGAAACAGAAATGCGACGAAATAGAGAAAATGGAGATAGAGGGAAAGTATGAAATGATGTATGGACTGGCTAGTGAGATAGTTATTGAACGTAAAAGAAAGAGGAATAACATGGAAATAGAACGAGCGGATGGTACTCTAGCAGAAGAACCACACGAGGTTTTGAACAGATGGCAAGAATGTATTGAATGTCGGTATAAGGGGGATGAAATGCAAAGCGAAATTAAGGTAGAAGAGGAGCAATATGTGCCGGACAATGGAAAGGGATTTACCATCTTGGAAGCAGAAGTAGAAAATGCGCCGAAGGAGATGAAGAATAGGAAGGCATGTGGAATAGATGATTTGCCAGCAGAACTGTTGAAGAGTCTGGGAAACAAGGCAAGAACAGAAATAGTCTACCTCTGTAACGAGATATATGACAAAGGGGAATGGCCTGAGGACTTCGCAGCAACAGTTATGATACCAATAGAGAAAAAGAGAAACATTAAAAAATGTGAAGAGCACCGGACCATCAGTCTAATTACTCATGCAGCTAAAGTCTTGCTGAGAGTGTTGAATAGAAGGTTATATGGCAAGCTGGATAGAGGGATTGCAGAGGAGCTGTTCGGATTTAGAAGAGGAAAAGGAACAAGAGATGCTATTGGCCGGCTAAGAACTATAAGGGAAAGATATATGGAAAAGGGTAGAGAAATCTTTGCTGTTTTTACAGATTTAGAAAAGGCTTTCGACAGAGTTCAGTGGAACAAGCTGATGGATATCTTGAAGAGGAAAGGAGTAGATTGGAAAGAGAGATGACTGATGCAGAATCTATATTTACACCAGAAACTAAGGATAAGGATTGGAAGCAGCATTGGACGAGGTGTTAGACAAGGTTGTTGCCTTTCCCCACTGTTGTTTAACGTATACCTTGAAGAGATTATTGCGAAAAGGTTAGATGGGAAAAGAGGAATATGTATTGGTGGAAAGAGCATAGAATGAATAAGATTTGCTGATGACATGGTATTAGTGGCAGAAAGTGAGCGGACAGTGAATAACATGCTCAAAGATCTGAATGAAGCTTATATGGAATATGGAATGCAAATAAACGCAGCAAAAACAAAGAGTATGGTCATCAGTACAAGACGCAGACTGTCCAATATTAAAATAGGACAATCTACCATTAGCCAAGTAATGGAATTTAAATATCTCGGAAGCACAATAACTGAAGAACTGAGATGTCACCAGGAGGTGAAGACTCGAATTGCCATAGCGAGGGAGGCATTCAACAGAAAGAGGAGACTCTTATGTGGCAAATTAGATAAAGGACTAAGGAAAAGGCTTGGCAAATGTTTTGTCTGAAGTGTGGCACTATATGGGGCAGAAACATGGACACTGAACCGAGAGGATGAAAAAAGGTTAGAAGCATTTGAGATATGGATGTGGAGGAGAATGGAGAGAATAACCTGGATGGAAATAGTGAGTAATAAAAGAGTATTTGAAAGGGTTAGTGAGAGATGTCTGCTAAAAGTTGTAAGAAAAAGGAAAAAGAACTGGTTGGGACATTCATTGAGAAGGGAGTGCTTGCTAGTAGATGCATTGGAAGGATTGGTTTGTGGGAGAAGACTGAGAGGAAGAAGGAGATACAAGATGATAGACGACATAAAGGGAAGAGGAAATTATGCAGACCTGAAGAGGTTGCCAGAAGACCGGACAGCCTGGAGAACTACCGTGTGAAGACCTGCCTTTAGGCAGAACACTGATGATGATGATGAATTGTGTAATGTTGCGATTGTGTGGCCGTAATTCATTTTAACATTGTCAGCAGTGTCTTCACTTTAGTAGTAGGAATGTACCTCCAATTTCTATAATTGTTAAACCACTCTGAATGGTAGACGGTAAATTCAACAGGTTGAATAAGACACTCTATGAAATCCACTTGAGGTAGATCGGCTCAATGACAGTCGAAAGTCATTGCTCATTCTACTCTTACTGGCGACACAACCGGGTAAGCAACTCGCCGAAGTGCTCTTATATCTTGTTGCGACAAATTGGTTATACGGAATATTATGTAAATTATATATTCCCGACATATTTCCGGTGGAACAGTTCTGAAAAAGAATGTTTGTGTCTACAGTTGCAATTTATATTGATGCTGAATAGTCGATGTTGTTCGGTTATTTATGTAAATCAGTCTTACATTATTTGTGTCTCGCCAATCAAAAATAGGTCCCGAAACTTGTATACCTGACACTAGTGTCAGTTAGTTTCAAGCACTTTTAGAACTTACCTCACACTCCCAGGGTTGTAAATTGTTCTCGATTGTCACCGGACAATCGAAAGCGAAATATTTGGATTCGACATAGATGTCGATCGTTTTCGTTCACCATTATTGTCATGTCATCGCCCTGGTACCACCCAATTCAAGCTGTTTTAACTCCAAAGTAATCTCTTTCCTCGATAACAAACCATATGTGTACAGTGATCGAAAATGTTGGAGGTGATCCATAGGTATTCTGGGAAACACACACATGCGTGGTGTGCAGCATAAGACGTAACGCGCATTTCTTTTCGTGAACGGTTAAAGATATCTAAAGTGAATTTACAGCAAATAATAGCACCCAGAGAGGTGCGTAACTGCTGTATCAACCGAGATGCTGAAGCAAAGATATTTTTTTAAAGGTAACTATAGTTTTTAACAGCATTCGAAAACTCTTGACGAGTATAATGATATAAAGCTTGGTGTAGAAAAGTTTCGTCAAAACGTGCTAAAGCTGGAATGCCGGGTGGCCGGAGTCGGCTATCGCAGTGTTACAGCCGCCAAGAGAGGTTTCACGCCTGTGTCTTCCGTTATATACAGTGAGAAGACAGACGTACACTAGTTAAAAAAAAAGTTTTACGTTACATCCTAGTCTGAATTTTTACAACGTAGATACAGAGTCAACTACGATTTTTTTCATATGTAACTTTATAAATATGGGCAGCCACTATCATTGAAATTAATGGTAAATTGAAGTTCAATAGATCGTAAGCAGGCGTTCAGTGATGATTTATTGAGGACAGGTTTCGCTGAGCTATAGCAGCATCTTCAGGTTGTTACTAGTGTCATGCAGATAAGGACGCGGAGGCGTCCCCGACGATCGTTGTCACATAATCCACACCCATGAAGACGGCAATTCGTCAATAAATAATAACCGGGAAGGCATTGGTGCGAGTACTGCAGGGGATGAGGCACATGTAGTTGGTTATTACAAGAGTAAAGGAAGGGAGGCGGCCTGCTGTATAAACTGTACAACCTAGCGGAAGCGCATCCGGTCGTATGGCTATCTTCGTAAGTTTGGAGAAATGCGCCATAGGGTGACCCATTTATAGGGTTCGCAGTTGTCCATGTCTTGGTACGCCTTTTATTTCGGAAAGCGTGCGGCTGGCAGACAGCAGTGGAGAGAGTAGCTAACAAGCAGCAGCTGAGTAAGGCTCACGTAATTAGGGTCTCTACAAGATTATGATATTTTGCACTTACAGAGGTACAGTTTATGGAGGAAGGTGATAACTAGCACAGCTACAGTAAAACATCACCTCACACAGCTTGCTGACGTGCGAGCAAGGTATTTCTAGGCAAAATTTGGTGCCTCAGGAATTGCACCTCAAGTAGATCAAGAATGGTTCCAAAATGTAGACAATATGGTGTGTTTTGCCTATCTAGAGGATCATTTTTAAAGTAAGAACCGACAGGCCATCGTGTCCGAGCATCCCGTCACGTGACGTCCGTTGGCGGTCGGTCAATCTTGGCCAGTCTCTAACTACGGCGGCATTACGTTTCACGTTCATGCCGGTGATGGATGTATGGTTAATTTTGGTTCGTGTTGCCTTGTCAGTCAGTAATCCCGATGACTGCGAGGTGCGTTTGGTTATTCGGTTCTTAAATGCAGAAAAAGTTCGTTCTGCTGAAATTCACCGATAGCTTGTTAAAGTCACGGTGCAGACGGGATGAATGATGGAAAAGTGCGCAAATGGTTTAGGCAGTCTAAAGAAGGAAGGGCAAATGTTCATGATGAAGAACTTTCTGTACAGCCTACTGTCATGAATTATGACTTGCTGGATAATTCAACAAACAGCCCTGACTATTTCCTAAGCTGAAAGAATTTCTTTGTAGAACGCGCTTGGAAAATGAAGACTTGTTGAATGAAATTGTTATTAACTGGTTTAACAGTCAGGTGCCAGAGTTCTTTGATCATGAGATCCAAAAGCAGGTGCTACGACTTCATAAATTCTTAAATTTTAAGGTGACTATGTTGAAAAGTGAATTAAATTAATGTACTTAGTTTCTCAACACAAAATTAAATATGAATCAGATAATACCAAGCAACTTCATTTGTATTTGAAAGGTTACGTAGAGTTGATAGTTAGAAACGGTAGGCTTTCACTGTCTTGTGAGATTGTTGCTGGTAGTAAAAATTAGATGGATTTATTCAAACATAAATCAATTAACTATTTGAAGTTGAATGAAAAAAATGTTTCAAAGTTTGTCCCTTCAGGACTGACCACAGATTTTTACAGGCCGATTTTTTTATTTTTAGAGACAAAATACTCAATATGACTTTCTATTGGTTCCTGACCAAAATAAATACTGGCACTGGGGTTTTAGTGAAAATTTGAGTTATAAAAACAAAAGCTGGAATAAGAGTGAAGTGCAGTGTTAAATGATGTTTTCCTAAGAGAAAGACACCTCTCCCCTTATATTTCCACTAAATGCTCTGCAATATCTTTAACAATAATCAAATAGGTTCATACATGTTAACATTTACGAAAGAGTTCAGTTTAAGCAAAAATAGTTCTCGAAGGCAAATTTTATTCATATTTGCAAGTTCCTATGAAGACGGTATGATAACCACTAAAGGTTTAGCAGGTTCATGTAATTTACCAGTCACGACCTGCCATTTGTTGTAAAAGGCGATAAGGAATTTGTTATTTAGAAGTAAGAACTTACGAAAAAGTTGTTGATCAGGAAATACTTGAAAGAATTAATTACTCACTGCAGAGACGAGTGCAGTATCACGACCAAAAGCAAAAGGAGATGCCATTCACTTTGTCTAACAGGTACGAGCATACTATGAATTGTAACACGTAATGTGCTGAAGAAGTATAGCATTTATTGTCAAGGCATGGAAAAGGAAAGGAAACCCCGCGATTAGGCCCTGAAGGCCACGTGATAGTAGACTGACCGCCATATCATCCTCAGAACTCACATTCGGGTGTGATATGGAGGGGCTTTTAGCACTTTAGTAGTTAAAACTGAACAGTCTCCATGGCAACATAAAATTTACCATTTAGGGTGAAAAGGAGCAATAGCTATCCTTTCTAGATGTGCTGGTCACGCAGGTGATGAAAACCTGCGACACAGCATGTATTGACAACCGCCACATCCCGACCGATACATTCAGAAACTGTCAAATTGCCATCAGAGCCAGATAAGGGGCTAATAAATACGCTCGTAACGAGAACAAGACGAAAATGGGAGCCGCAGCTCCTCAGACGTCAGAGGAACCCCTAGAAAGTGCTCTGAGGAGCAATGAGTACAACACCAGTTACTTTAGAATTGTCATAGAATGAAACACTCGGCGAAGTGACACACCGAAAAAAGAACTGTCGGGTACGACCTATCTGCCACACATTCCCAGAGTGAACACTGCCTAAGGACTACTTACAAATCGAAGAAGATAGCAGATCGGCAAAGGTAAAAAGGGATTCACTTGCAATATCGGAATTACATCGCTTACCATGTACATGTCGAAAACTCTATATTGGAATGACTGGAAGGTCAATCAAAACTAGGTTAACTGAATATAAGTGGCATAGCAGCTAGATACAGGGTACTCAAAACAAAAGTTTAGAATAGAAGTGATAGTACTCACCGAAAGTAGAAAAACAAGTCCCATAAAAATGGGTCCGGAAACGCATACTTTCTGAGAGGAACACGTGTTTATAGGAAGGACTGCGTGACGCTTGGTTGCGTTGGCTCTCCACCAAATGTGTCGTCAGGGTACTATGAAGTCTTACTCACAGTGCTCTGTACTCAGTTGTGTGTTCCGAGTCGTGTCGTAGACTACGTTAGTTTTCGCCGTGTTTGTGTGCTCTCTTCGTATTGTACATACTGTCAATCTTGGGTACTTATCGTGATGTTACACCTACTTCCAAATGCGGATTCACTGGTATATTTACTGTTATTACATTGTTTTGTTAGTACGTACAAATGGTGTGGTATATTTCGATCTTCTCTCCTCCACCACTTGTTAGGAATAGAAGCCTACTACTCGAGAAGCGAAATGGTGGATATGATATTCTGCTATGGTTTAGCAAACAGACGTAACCTGCGAGCCTGTGCCGCCTACGCTGAAAAATATTCACTGCACAGCGTGCCCTCCGACAACGTCTTCGGAAAATTTTTCCAGTGTCTGAGAGACACGGGTAACTTAGACCTCTGAAGACTGACAGTGGAAGGTTTCCCACAGTCCGCACGCTTGACATGGAGGAGATTGTGCTACGTTCGGTGGAATAAAGCCATGGGTTGAGTGTGCGACAATTTGCAGCAGCAGAAGGCGTGTCTCACTGTCTTATCTTGGAGGTACTTCATGAACAGTTATTGTACCCATACCATCTACAGCTCGTTCAGGTCCTAAGGCCACAGTACCATCATGGACGACGACGGCCACAGATCCACTGTTCACATCCAAGTTTTATTTACCTATGAGGCAGAGTTCACAAGAGATGGTGTTGTGAATTTCCGTAACCAGCATGCATTGGCAAATGTAAATCTACAAACCAATTCGGGAAAGAGGAAATCTGCACCAACTCTCAATTAACGTATGGACAGACATAATTGCCGATAGACTGATAGGGCCACACTTGCTACCACAAAGGTTAGCTGTGTCGCATTATCTCGACTTTCTCATTAGTGTATTGGCTACCTTGCTGGAGGCTGACATTCCAGCAACGAATACGCATGTGGCTCATGCATAGTGGCGCACCAGCGCGCTTTCGTCCCAATGTGCTCAAACATCTGACGAGACATTCCAGGACCGCTGGATTGGTCAGGAGACCCACATCTTGGCCTGCTCCAACCCCAGATATCAATCTCCTAGACTTTTCGTAACGGGGACAACTGAAGAAATTGGTCTACGCTATGCCAATCAACGATGTGCGGACTCTATAGGGTCGCGTATTCAATACATGCCAGCAGTTACAATAATAACCGGAAATGCTTCAAAGGGTGCGTCATTTATTACGCTGGAGGGCAGGGGGGTGCATTGTCTCCATTGGACGCCACGCTGAACACTTCCTGTAAACACGTGTTCATAGCAGACAGTCTGCATTTCCGGATCCATTTTCATTGGACTTATCTCAAAAAGTGTGTATTACCGGACCCGCGATTATTGGACTTATTTTTCTTGTTTCGACACATTTTTTTTAACACCCTGTATAATCTACGGCCGCCAAGTCGACTCGAGTGCATCATCAGCAGTGGGCAGTTAAGTTCTGAGAATGCCAGCCACTCATGCTGGTGAAACGTCAGAGAAGTCATCAACAAACTAACGTCGGCCTTCGAACCTGACAAAGGAGCCAAAAGACAATTTGTCAATAAGCGGCTACGGATACTTTCCTGTTTTGTATTCCACATAATCTCGAAAATGACTCTTTTTGGGACCAGCGTTTATTGTAACTTTCCTGCTGGTAATATCGTGTACTAACTAAAACATAGACGGAACAGCATCCTGGTCACCTCTGATGTTGTTTCTTTGCTTACCAAAGTACCACCCTGTGGTTTTCTGGATATATCGGTTTCACTTACCGTAAGACATCACCAAGTTCTTACATGCGGGTCTCACCTCGACCTATTTCATGTGGCAACTTCTACGAACAGCTGAAATGCATCGGCTCGAGTAGTCCTCTTAGTAAATTGGTGTCCAGCTTCTTCATGGAACAATTCGAAGAACAGGCGCTGGACTTGGCACTTTGTACACCTAAGGTGAAGTGTAGATATGTCGACGATAACTTCGTTGTGTGGACCCAAGCTGAGGAACAACACGGTGATTTCCTAAGACGCCTTACGGGTTCCCTACGATACGTTTCTGTATGAAATTTATCAAACATTTATCTCCCGTTCAGTAAAATGTCTACTTATTACCAAAACAATGTACCCATAAATTGTTATCCAACTGAAACTCGTTTGATAACCTTTGACTATACAGAACCTAATTTGAACTGAAGTGTAACTGGTCAGAATACGGTTTGTCTTTATATTAATCGCGCAACTGAAGGAAAACAGTCATCTTGCCCTAATCAAAATTTCCTCTTATCTCGCGTGTTGACAACATTGTCGCAGATTTCTTGAAAGCACAACAGCAAACATCAATCAGGAAGCAGCTAAGCTAGATATCTCTTTTTAAAGGAAATTTCCAAACAATATTCAAACTGCTGCTTACCGTATGGTGGAGTGTGGTAAAGCATAATGACAAACCTTCATTAAACAGTAGGATGGCGAGAGTAAGTATTCCTCTTAAATGTTAATACAAGACAAAGATTTTAGGTTGAGGTATGTTTTCGAAAAGACAGAGTAAGATTTCGCAAGTATTACACACATAGCATTGGTCTGAACAATACTATGCTTAACAAATCGAACAATGATTAGAAAAGAGGACATTTTTAACAGAGAATTTCTATAAAAACCAAACATCTTAACCAGTTGGTATCTTAATGCACGACTTAGGGAGGTAAGGTGGTCTTTCTCTCAGTTCTGAGGAAGTGAACAAAGTTAATTAGTGACAGTAATCATTCTGACAAACTAGCTATGCAGTGCTACACTCTTACCTAAAACTTCTTCTCAAAAATAAATAAATAAAAAATCTTGAAATTATTATTTTAAATCATATTTTTCTGGATGTCTTTTGTAATAAATCTCTCTTCATGTAACATACACTATCACAGGTCAACAAAGCGCTACTAAATACGTCTATCACCTACCACTTCTCAACAAAGAATGTATCAAACTGCGCAGAGGCAAGGACTGTGCCACAACAATATCAAAGACAGTTTAATAATAATATTACTTGCTGTCTCTCTAACATTCACTTCTGCAACTTACAAAAATCCAAATGACATGCCTACCTTATAACCTGATTGATTTCAATGGTAATACAAAATTTACTATGGGAATATAAAAGGGCCTTTCTAGACTGTCAAAGCACCAGTTTTCGTTATTGTTAAAGATACCCCTTGCATGTACACATCAGATGTATACACACGACTAAAATCTTGTGAAGAGGTCTCCGTCTGAGATCTGTTAACGGTGGTGTCTCGTTTCAACAGAGCAGTACGTTGACGTCCTTACAAGCTACCTCACCCTCACCTTTCATTACCAGTGTGTAAAATTTACTGAACACAACACCTGATCCGGTAAAGGTCTATTCCCTCATCGTCGATCCTCCTTACTCACAGTCCAGAGGAGAGCCCGTCGCGTGATGAGCTGGCCCGCGTGACGGCGTCGGCGGCGGCGACGGCGAGAGACGCTCGCAGCCAGCGCCGACGCCGACAAATGACATTTGCATTTTCCGATCTCCTATTCCGGCATTTGGAGCGCTCGGCCCTCAGGAATGCCGCGTCCCTGGATATGCATTTAAAGTGCTGTTTGTTGAGCGGGGCGCCCTTTTTCCATTTATTGGGTTTTAAGGACACGGACTAAAATCGCCGGCCGGCCTGGTAAACAAACGGAGAGAGGCGGCAGGAGTAGCGGCGTCGCGTTATGGGCGCCCCCCGGAGCGGCATCCACTTACGAGCGCCGGGCCCTGGCTCAGCTGATCGTACCGTCCATCTCGGCTGCCGGGCTACCTGCAGCTCGGAGGGACGCAGCGGCCGGGCTTGCACTTCTAGTGATGGCGTTATTACGCTAACAGCTTTGTTCACGTTCAAGAGGGCCAATTTTAAACACACCTTACAAAATTACATTATGGTCCTAACCGCCTCTCGGATCCACTTCTTTGCTTTTCACAGTCAGAAGAACTAGAGCACGAACGCTGTAGCAAACACATTTTTAGAGAGATAAGAAGCTTCATGTTTTTATTTTCACCTTTAAGCTTGAAAGAAAAACTGTGGTTTTCTTCCTCTTATTTGTTTCTTCTGAACCAGTTTTCGCCTTATACGGCCATCATCAGAAAACAACAGATCTGTATCTACAAGGGGCACTAGCACGTAAGACTCCATTCATTAGAAACAAAGATACCGTCCAAGCACACAGAATATTTGGACATTTAACTAATGAGGAAAACGCGGCAATTTCCATCATCCGATTTCCCAGAAAGTTCGCTCACTGGAAGAGGCGTCAGTAAAAACGAACAGGTCACTTGGCTTATTCGCAAATACTCAACCGTTTCTGAAAGGAAAAAAAAAACGATGGTTAAAGTTTTTGAGGCAGTTCATAGGTCTTTCAGTTTCCACGCAGTTTAACGGATGCGGTGGTACAGTGGGTGGCTGTACAGCGTCACACTTCTGCGCCCAGCGTTCGAAACCGATCACTGTGTTTATGTTTTTCATACATTTACCTATGTACTTAGAAGATTACTACACAGATTTGTTCCACTGTGTTGTGAAAAAGTATTGTCCTTACTAGTCTCACTAATCGTCTGCTTCCGACTGAATCGTAATAAAAGTAAAAATAAAAATAAATGAATGAGAAAGTTATTTGAACTTTTTTACGGTGAAATGCCTGTAGTATATCTTGAATCATAATCAATTGCAAGCGTCAGTTTGCGGAAAAATGAACAGTTACGCGTAGTTTGCCTCGAAATTATGGCCAACGCGTGATGTCTTCAGCAGTGTTAACGACGATTCTTTCCCGAGTGGTATTCATACGAAGAAATGTCGCTGTGGCAAACCTGCTTTCGCTCGCTGCTCAGAGTTTTTTTGAATTTCTTTGTTTCTAGTGTTTCTCCATACGTAATTTTAGATTTAGAGAGAGGGTTGAAACATAAATAGTGGCAACTATTTATTCACAACCGAAACAAAAGAGTTACATGTTTGCACCTGTTACTGTCCTTCAAACTAGTCACCAGCGTTGTGTAGAACCCGTTACCAGTGATGTGGAAGGTGTAGTATAACGTTAGCAGAGCCTGTTATGTTGATGGTGCGAATGGAGCCGTCATAAGTTATGGTGATTCTCGTGTACGGCTGTGTAATGGTGTTATCCTACAGCATTACGTTACTCCACGGCAGACAGTCAATGTACAGTATTACTGTTCGTTTTTGGAGCATCACCTGTGACCAGATTTTCGAAAGAAGCGGCGACAGTTTCTGCGCAACCCACCCATCATTTAGCACGACAATGCGCTGGCGCATACAGCGCAAGCTGTGACTGCTCTGTTCGGTCGATAGGACTGGGAAGTACTGTACCATCCACCATACTCCCCGGACTTAAGTTCTTGTGACTTTCATTTGATTCCCAAGATGAAGCCAGAGATTCGACAGACAGTGGACCGCTCCATTCGCACCATCAACAGAGTAGGCTCTGCTAACGGTATACTACGCCTTCCAAATCGCTGGCAACGGGTTCTACTCAACGCTGGTGCCTACTTTCAAGGACAGTAACAGGTGCAAACATGTAACTCTTTTGTATCGGTTGTGAATAAACAGTTGCCACTATTTAAGTTCCAACCCTAGTATAACGCCGATGTATCACTATATGTGATGAGAAACATTCATATAGTAATACAAAGGTATAAAAAAACATCATCAGATTTGGCACGGCTATATTTCTGAAACTAATAAACATATACACTGAATTTGGTTTTTTCTTGAATGGGAAACTCAAAAAGCTTTTTTTCATACCTTTTCATAGACGTTCAATATGCCCCCTGGAGATGCACAGCATATGTTAATGCGGTATTCAGATTGTCCCCACACCGCAGAGAGCGTGTCTTGAGTTACAGATGCCACACCTGCTATAATACGATGCCTCACTTCATTCATTGTTGTTGGCAAGGGAGGCATATAAACAGAGTCTTTTATAAAACCTCGCAAGCAATAATTACGCATAGTCAGTTCTGGTGACCTTGGAAGCCAGTAATGTAAGGCTGAGTCACTTGATGCAGTGCGACCGATCCATCGTTCCGTCATCCTTTGATGGAAAAATTCCCCCACTCTCATATGCCAGTGTGGCGGTGCCCCATCCTGTCGGTAAATGAAGTCGTTAGAATTAGTCTCCAATAGTGGGAAAAAGAAAGTTCTCAAGTATATAGAGACATGTGCTACCTGTAACAGTGTTCTCGGCAAAGAAGAATGGACCATTCATGTTTTCCCGTGAAACTTCACAAAACACATTAAATTTTGAGTCCCTCTCATGCTGTATAACTTCGTGTGGTTGTTCCATACCCCATATTCTCACAATATGACGGTTCTACTTCTCATTTAAATGGAATGTTGCCTCGTCACTAAACACTAAGCATGAAAGAAAACTGTCATACTCCATTTTGCCAAGAACGAAATTACGGAACTACACACGATGTTGTTTGTCACCTTCACGAAGAGCGTGCTGTATCTGAATTTTGTGTTGTTTCATACGTAACCATCGACTCAACATACACCAGAAGGATATGGGGGTCATGTTGAGCACTTGACTTGCACGGCGAACGGATTTCTGCGTACCTCTTGTGAAACTATGTCGGATGCGATTTGCCTTTATACAAACAATGTGTTTCTCGGAATTGTCCATGCCATCGTCTAATGCTCTGTGTTGTAGGAGAATCACACGACACCTACTACGAAAATCATGCTGAACAGTTATTACTGACCCGCACAGTGCAAAACGTAGAACACAAAACGCTTTTTGTTGTCTCGACACCATTTTTACTAGAACGGAAGTGGGAGCACACTGCTGTTACCTAGCGGGAACCATGTAAAACTCGAGAATTTGTTCTTTCCAACAATACGTCGTTCACGATTTTTTTAAAAATCGGATGATTCTTTTTGATACATCCTGTATTCTGTGGATATTGGTAGATAAACGAAAAAATAGGAAAAAAAGCATTCTGGTTTCGAACACGGGGCGCAAAGTGCAAAGCTGCACGGCTACCCACTATACCATCGGGTCACCGGTTGGGTTTAACTTAACGCGTGCTAAAAGGCATATAAATTACAGCAGAAACTTTGACCGTCGTCTTCTCAGAAACGGTGCAGTATTTACGGATAACACGAGACACCTCTACGCTTATTTCGACACCATTTCCACTGAGTAAAGTTTTAGGGATATCGGATGATGGTACTTGCGGAGTAAGAGATATATCGTTCACAACTGAAGTACATCCTCTGTCTAACCAGTGAGATACGTTTTGGGAATTGAGAAGTGTTGTGAACCGCTTCTATTAACATCAGAATTGAAACCCTGCCTTTCATAAATGTTTTATCAATTTTGCAGTGCATGGGTAAAAAATTTCTACAAGGAATAATAGTGGTCATAAGTGTATCTACAATGCGGTTGTTATTAAGTTTTCGGTACTTGAAAGGGCGCCAACGAAAGATGAGTTATCTTAGGACAATAAGGAGAAGTGCAAGAGAAATGACGAAAACAACAATGAAAGAAAAAAATTAAATTTCCACATGAGATGGTAACGTTTGTTAATTGCATGACATATTTTACCAAGTTACAAAACGGTGCTGAACATGAAGACCATCTGCAGCCTCGACAGCCTGGAACTGCACTAGAGATTGCTATACTGTTGTCTGAAACATCTCAGTTGGTATGGTGACACAGCTCGTGCACTACTTAAAAATCACACAATGCGTCCGGCATTTCCAGCCTTGGCAACGGTAACTTCTTCAACAATTTGTGATGCAACTGATCGTCGGTCTCTTTCAGGAGCAATTCCCAAATCACCAGTTAATTTCAACTTCCCGAGTTGTGTTCTTCGACCCTGACGAGGTAACAGGAGCTCTCCATATTTCTTTAACGCGTCGGTAATCGCGAAGAGCACGGGCAATGTTGCTGTTGTTTTGGCAAAACAGCGCTATGAATAAAGTGAAGCTCACCTTTTCAAGACCCATGTTGACTGGCTCCAACAGTAATGCACACTGATATCTGTGTTTCAGCTCCACGTCACCGTACCATTACCATTACCGGTTCCTAACGGCAAGTCATCTGATTGTCAGGAATGGCACCGTGTACTTCAGTACTGTGAAACATGAAATAAGTCTCCGCCAGAATTATTCGAAACACTTCGGTAGCGCTGTAACGTATAATTAAATAACATTTTCAGAACGCATATAGATCATGCAGCCTTGGAAGTAGTCAAAACTAGTGAAGTCTGGCGACCTTCCATGCACCGAAGATGTGAGGCCTAGGTCGTGGCCCGGCGTCGTAATTTCGAACACCTTCTTTGACAACGGTCGTTGTCCGTTTTTGTTCTTACTTCTGGCTTTCTGCTGTATTAAGCACAATAAACATGTTTTCTCGATCTGTTCGTATTCTTCCTTTCTTGTGTTTTGTGCGTCATCATCGCGCCAGGAAAGCGATCCCGACCATGCATTTTTTCCTTCTGAAACAAATTATTTTGCCGCCCCCCCCCCCACCCCTATCCTCCACCACCTCCTATTTATCTTTCCTTTCTAAGCACTTCTCTTGTTAGGCATAAAAACAACCTGCGATAT
Source organism: Schistocerca serialis cubense (assembly GCF_023864345.2). NCBI lineage: Eukaryota > Metazoa > Arthropoda > Insecta > Orthoptera > Acrididae > Schistocerca > Schistocerca serialis. The sequence goes on along the minus strand of NC_064644.1, from coordinate 286,735,056 downwards.
CTATTTACCTCTGTCTATTTATTCCAGCTATCAGTTACAGCAATAATAATTATTATTATTACAGAGAGTCCTTCGAGGACATCAGAGTTCATTCTTTGAAAAATTATTATGCGTTTGTATTCTTCACCTCTGTGAGAATTAAAAATTACAATCTTTTCATTGGAACTGAGCATATATGTGTATTTCACTACACCAGTTTTTACAGATTAGTTCACAAATCGGTTAATTAATGTGTATCGGTTTCCATCTGTATTGCTTTTCAATCATTTAGAATATTTTACTATTTGAAAGATCACAAATTAAAAATGACGGTATGATAATAGTCAACATTTAAATGACAATTTAAAAACTATTATATTCAAACAGGTCCACCAAAAAGGAAAGAAAGAAGAGTAAAAAGGTACCCAGTTCAAAATTCTGAAATTTTCTGACGTTTGCACAGTTAGTGTGATGTGTTGCTTGAATTTTCGAAGAAATCAGGTTCAGTTTTAGTTGGATCTCTGAAACAACAACTCTCAGCTGCTGTCGAGATCGTTGTTTCGTTTTGATTAGTAACCATGCGGAAAGTGTTGACTGAAAGAATTAAGTTGAAGGGAAGGATAGTAACACGTCCACTGAACCTTCTGGCTAAATTCGGATATTCATTGCAAATCTGCACCCGCAAATTTTCAAAAGACTTCGATTTAAATTCACTCGGGATGTTCTATATTTGGGAGTTCTATCAGCTCCTCCTGCATCATTGTCGGAAAGTGGTCTGTTATGATCATATGGAACTGATTGAGGATCCAGTCGTTCTCAGATAAAGATTCTGGAAATTTATGCTCAAATAGTTGACGAAGATTTTCGACATGTACCACGCCAGTTCCGCTAGTCTTACCTACATCCAACTCATTTTTCTTCCCGAAATCATTTAGACAAGAAAACACTAGCGTTTACCCTTCTCAATCTGGTTTTTCCAAAGTCCAAGTTTTAAACGCTAGCACTTTCTTGCTTAGTTAGATGGTATTACTATTTCAGCCTTGAAGTGATACGCTAAGACCACTGAGTTTCTCAAAACCCTTGACCTAGTAACAATATTATACGCAATTTCTCATCCAGAAACAGAGCCGAGGAAGTAGAACTGCTGTTCAATAGGAAAAGACGAAGTTAGTTGTTCAGCTCCACAACGCAACAAAGAACTTTATCGCTAGACAAACGCCATACTTTCGTGTCCAATAGAAGCTAATCATGAGTAGAACCCATCTCCTTGCAAAGAATGGAAGATAGCTTAATGTTTAAAGCTAGAGCTTTCATAAAGTTTAGAACACTGCCTGCATCGTTCATCAGTTTATCGACTTCCGGTTGTAGTCACTGTGTCATGCAATGTGTGAATTTTACAGAAAGAGAAATAGTATACACGTAACCATTAACCGCTTTTAGTTCCGGTAGATACTAACGCACCATCGGTCCATGTAAACCCACAATGAAAGCTTTACAAAATAGAAGGTTCATGAGAAATATATTTTAATAACTGGAGTGTAAAAAAAACAGAAGAGTGGGAAGATGTCGCTACTGTCACCATTTTGCATGGCGTATTTTGGGCTATCATAAAGACGTGGTAGCAACTGATTTCTCATGTTAGTAACCACTAAGCAGATACAAGCCAGGGTATTGTCTGAAAGAGGTATCGATTTCAATCCCTCGCCAAACCTATCCCTTTGCATGATTTTGCACATTTTGACCTCTGCCGGATGAAGTAATTTGTTATATATAATATGTGATGTTTTTATATTGCAGTTAAGTAAGAAAGCTCTAGGGAAGCTGTAAGGGGTTTCTTAGGAACTGATACCTGGTCTCTGAAGAATCTGACATTCTCCATGACGCTTAAAAGCTAGGTTTATTTACACAGTCCGGGTGTTTTGTCTACAGTTGTCGCTCAAATTTTTTACCTACAGGCTATCGTTGGCTAAAATCTCTCAACAAGGAACACTTAGTGATCGTTCCTCTTTCAAAAGATGCTGGTAGATCCTAATGTCAGATAATGAACTTCATATTTACGCACTTACGGATGGTTTTGTGTTCAGAACTAACGTTGCTGATAGAAACAGGGAAAGGCGCGAAAGAAGATGCTTTGATTAAAATAGAATCTTTTTCCTTTATTGCAGCTGTATACTTTCGAAGGAGAAGAGACACTCGGTGAATCACTTCCATGGGATGTCTTGTTATCAATGCTAATCAGCCACATGTCTACGTGAATGGTGGAACTTGTATCACTTTATTATAAATCGGGTTAATTACTTCCAAAGAGCACGCACCAAATTCAAGCTACCTAACTACCTTCGAACCGACACCGGAAGCGTGGCTAAACCGAGTGGACAGTCACAATGGCTGAGATTAATAATTTACCCTAGTATCCAGTGTTGAAAGGAAGTGGTGGTGACATTGTCAAGCGGATTATTGTCGTTAGTGGTTCTTAAATGTTTGGTAAGTAGCTAACCAGTCAGGTGATCGGCGACAGAGCCTACGTGATGAAACATTACTCGCGACTCCTCTCAGTATTCCTACTGACAGAATATACTGGCCAGTTCTTGCGAAGTACGGCAGCAAATTAACGACCAGGGATATTTCTAACAAGGCTCTTGGAGGTAAGAATCTGTCGCTTGTAATATTTGTTCACGGGATATCTTTTCTCACACGATACAAAATAAAAATAATTTAGTGAAGGGTGACAACCGCCTCTATTGCTGCAGCTCCGAAGGGGGGGAGGTGTACCCCTACCCCCTTTGGGAACGGCCGGATGAGAATACCATTATTTCTCCTGGAAGTTTGTAACCGCTGTCCTGAAACACCCTGCACACCCCCGTCAGAGACGAGCTACCTTGCGTATTTTCTGGAACAACGCCCTCAAACGGAAACTTTTCGATCGCCATTTACAAGAGTAAAAGTGGTGTGAAATTGATTATAGCGTGTAGAGGTATATTTTATTAAAAACGAGTACAGTCATTTCTTATAAGCTGCAGTTACAACAGACATTACAGTTATTTATAGTTCTTTTTTTACACTGTAGTAGAAATAAAATGTCTGAGGGTATTTTCGTTACGTCGTCATCACTGTAAGAAAAGTTGTAATGCTGTAATGGAAATACTCTCGGGAATTGTAAAACAACTGCGGCCAATATGGCCACACAAATGAATAAATAAAACGTGTACACGAAATAGTAGACTGACAAAGAATCTAGATTTAAAAGGTTTCAGTTTTTAGTTATAGTTGTAGATAATTTAAGAATCTAATGTGCCATAAAACAAAGGCAAAAACAGCATGCTAATGTAGCAGTGGATAATAAACTGAGTTTGCGGTTTTCAAAGACATTTCAGCTATTGTTAGATGGACACTTTATAAAATCGCATTGTTTGGAAATATTTAAATGAGTGAAATTCAGCAGAAATATTAAATTGACATTGTGGCATCCTGGAAATGCAGAAGGTAACAGCAGATCTACTCCGTGTCGTTTATACCCAGCGAGGCGGCGCAGCGGTTAGCACACTGGAATCACATATCGAAGGACGACGGTTCAAACCCGCTTTCGGCCCTGCAGAATTATGGTTTCTGTGGTTTCCCTAAATCGCTTCAGGCAAATTCCAGGATGGTTCCTTTGAAATGGCTCGGCCGATTGCCTTCCCCATCCTTGACACAGTCCGATCTTGCGCACTGTCTCTAATGACCTCGATGTCGACAGGACGTTGAACCGTCTTCCTTTTTTTCTTGTCGCTTATAAGTATAATGCGGATTTAAGAGACAAGCTGACCTTTTCATACAGCTTAACGTGCAGCATTCTAGTTTGCGAGTTACGGACGTTAGCTAGACCTGAATCGAATCAGCGCGGCCGAGATACGACTGTAGAATGGCACATCAGGCAGCCACTGAGTCGTTTTAGGCGGTTTTTGACAGGCTTTCATGCAAATGCTGTGCATGTCTCTAACATCCGTCTCAGAGAAATCACGATACACGAGCAGTTTAAATGCGATAACACATAGAACAAAGTTTACACCATTTAAAGACAAATGGAGTAATGTCGTCTGAAGAGCGAAGTGCCAAAGCAAGGGTGGTACCTCGCGACAGAACCAGAAAGCTGCCGTAAGCAGCGATGAATGAAAGACGGTGGCACAGACACGACCACCGGTTCAGCACGCTTGTTTACGGCGTAGCGGAGTGCCGCTCAGCCTAGTCAGCAATCATCGCAAAGAAAAAAAATATGAAGGCTTCATACATGAAATTTGTCGAGAAAGCCTGCACTCGCATATAAAAATTTTACTTTTGGGATGGTGAAAGTTTCTCATGCTTTCTTCCGAGCCAGCAGTGCAATAACTGAGTTAGAAAGAAGTGTGCATAACAGTTTACAGTCAACTGTAGTCTGTGAAAAGAGAATACTATCTTTTTCTGTATCGAGAGATATATTAATGTTCAGTGACTGTAATAACCACTCGTGACACTTCCGTGGGCATAGACTGAAATCAAGTTAATTATTTTATCTTGTTCATAATGTATTAAGCTAATCTAACATTATACGTGTTAGAGTATCATCTGGGCCCCTACCGGAATAAGGCTCAAAACCCACCAGTGTACCGACGAGTGTTATTTCGCCCGGTACAACAGGTGGTGCAAAAGGCTTCTCTACCTTAGGATACCTTGATGACTGTGGCGTCAGAAATGGATATAGGCATAAAGATAAAATGCAAAGTAAAGTTCGCCAGGACTTGGAAAAGGGAGTTCATTACAATGTGAGGAAACGCCAGGGAAAAGAAGAATAATGTTGTTTCTTAACTGGCTCAGGCTAACATGTTACGATGTTTGTTGCATGATCACATATAGCGTGAGACGAACAAATAGAAATAAACAGCAAGATATACATCCTTAACTTCAGAGACATTCTCACTGACTTATCCTGCTGGTTTCATTAGGAATTTCCTTAGCGTATGATGCCCTCCTTGTTTCGTAGTGCGTTGTACCCGATTTACCCCCTTTTACAAGGTTTCACAAAATATTTTGCTGGTTGGGTCCAAACTGATATCAAAATACTTCAGCAATGTGTTCTCATACGACATACACTCATACTGACATGGTAGCACAAAATGGCGAATGAATCAGTGATGTCACTTTTACACACTGTGTGTGTCTTACTTAGTATGAGAAAGTTTCACCACTACATAAGTAAAGTTTTCGTATTTTTTCTAAGCCAATGATTTCGCCATGAAATTTCGATGCTGAAGTAAACACGAAATCTAAATTCCGTATCTCAAGAGGTATGAGCTCTTGTTCAGTAGAAGAGTTGTTTCACAGTAGCGAAGATGAACAGGAACTTGTATCTCTCAAGGTGTGCTCTTTAGAGCCCACATTAAATGGACTTTGTTCTTGGTTTGGTTCACACTACCACCTCTCTACATACAGATATCAAAGAAGTATCAGTAGACGACATGTCTCTCACACTAGCGAAGGCATAAAAGTGCTCGTAACTCTTAAAGTATGCGTTTTAGAGCTCAAGTTTACTGCACACTTTTTTGTTATTTTGGTCCACACTACTATGTCTGAAAGTTTGTCGGTGGAGCTATCGTTCACGCTGTATACGTATGAATTCTTTGTATGACAATGATATGTGACTGAAGCAGGTTATGAAAAAAAAAGGTAATAGACAGTACAACAGCTTACGGCAGAATGCAATGACCCTTTTATAAATTCCAGAATACTCCTTCGAAAAGATCGTGACCTATATCTCGTACCGTTTCCTGTCGTTTCTACTAATACTGACCTCGCTGTAAGGTTAAGGTTTAACCTTCCTTGCTGCCGGTCTTAGAAGCGGCAGTACGAAACATTTTGCTGCTGACATTTACTAGCGTTGATTGCCAGACGCCATGTCCGCCGACCACTACAGCTATGGTCCCAGCGTTCTACAATGCCGATTTCTGGCACTCTCAAAATGTCACTGACAAACCGCTTTTCACTTCAGCGAATAAACACGGGAAATAGTCGTCAAGAGCATTCTGCAAACATTTCCCACTGTCACTCAATGCCGGTGATTTGCTGCAAACCAATGATAGTCTGATTAATTATCGTAGCGGTGTATATGCACAGATCGTTACAATGAAATTTGAGGCTCTACAGTTTCAATCTCTTCGTGGTAATGGGGAATTCGTTAGCAATTTTTAATTGGTACGGAAACCGCAAATACTATTATCTGTATCCTGTTACTATTTTCAAATGTGTCTATTCGGTCGGGAAGTAATGATGTAAACAAGGGAACAGTAAATGTTAACACCCAAACTGAAATACTTATTTCCACAAGTATCACATCAGATTTTGGATAACTGTTGACCTGTATTACGTAAAATGAGACTCGTAATTATTTTCAGAACCGAGATACTTCTACGGATTTCCTTACTACTGTAACCTCCCCACAAAATTCGTTAATAAATAATATGAATAATATTCTCATTTAGTGTAACCTCAAAACAGAAAAATTCCTAAACCTCTCAACAGTAAAAATTATAATTATGTCGTTCACATTCAGTGTAACGTCCCAACAAAATAATTTCCGTAACCTGGTAATAATACAATGTAACAAACCTCTCAATTAAATTGTCGCTCACTTGTAACTTTTCAATAATTGACTGTGAATTTAAATTTTGGACATCAGCAGTGTTTCGTCATGGCCCTGAAAGATCATTCTGAATAAAAAAGAGAAAACTTCTTACCTCAGTGAAGTCGCCGGATAACGCATACATATCTGCTCTTACAATAAATTTTTCTGGCACAGCCCTGTGCAATGCTGGCCGATAGATTTGTCATTTATGAAAGGAAGCAACTGATTTTTCTTTTGCAACAATCGGGATGATCATGGATTGGAGAAATTAGTAAATTCTTTAAATTGAAATGAATGGTTGTTAAAAGTTACTTTTTATGAGAAAGATTATTATTACGAGATTTTTGAAACATTTACATGGGAGTTGAGATAACCTTACTACATATGCGCCAGTCTGCTTTTTACCTTATACAATAATACTCAGACTCCGGCATCGCTCCACCGCGACCGGCCCAGCCAATACGATACACCAGACCAGGCCAGAGCAGACCGCAGACTAGCAACAACTTACTGCTACAGCTACACAGTTCCTACTGCAGTCAACACTGCTATCTGGTCAGAGATTCTCTTAACCTTGCATATCGCAGGCCGCGTATGAGCAATACATCGAAATTAAATCTGCTCGGACTTCTTACACTACTTGTAGGATAATGATAGCAATTTTTATAAATGCTACTCTTTATGCTTCTGCAGTACCAGCAGCTGTCGTCACATGCTCCAAAACAACCAGTATGACATGCTGTGCATATGGCTTACCGATCATCATTCGCTAACACGCTATTGATTGATTTTCCTTCAACAGCTTACTTACGACCACCTCACCTGGATTTTTAAACCAAAAGTATTCACAACAAAACGAACTAAAGATCAATGGAACGAACTGTTCTCACTTTCAAAATGGTCTCGTTACTAAATACAAAGAAGCCATTGTAGTTAATGCAGAGATGGTGTTTGGAATTAAAGTCCATGTTAGTGTCAGCAAAACGCAGTATTTAATGTTATTATGGAGATTTCATAATGAAACCGATAATGTTAAGGAGTATAATAGGGTACAAACTGGCACAACTGGCTTGACTATATACCGCTGGACACCCATTGTCGTATTATTTAAAATATCGGTAAAGAAATATTTTCGACAAAAGCGATGTCATTCTACGTGTAAGAAACAAAATAAAATTAGTTTATCGTGCAACTCTAACTTCATACACTAGTTCCTGTATATTATTCAAACTACCAAAATATTCGTCACCCATGAAAACGCTTAAGCCAAAAACTCCGGAGTATTATTGTGTGATATTACGTTACCCACAGCACAGAATACAAGTACAGATCGATAATTTGACTTCATGGACTCACTAGTGCATTAACATACAAATAAACGCTGACTTGGCAAACACAAATAACTTTAACACCAGCATAAAAGCAAATATTTGCGTGAATTGTCTACTCATAACCAGTAAGAACAATTAACAGATTCCGTTACGTGATGGCGAACACCAGATTTACTCATTTCTAATTTGGAAATATTTATTTCATGCTAAACCTGAAGAATCTCTAATATGCATCTGTAAGAGAAAAATGGTAGGAAACTACTTAGGGAAATTATTAAGTATGTGGTAAGCTCCGTTACGACAGGACGTAACAATAGCGAGGGTTGAATAAAGTTACTGCAGCTTATCGTTAATAGTTTTGCACGTGTTTGTAACTCCAGATCATCGATAATATCCGTGTTGACACTATATGAGATTATTAACAGGTTTTACAGTCTTTGATATTGTACAGGCGAAATGTCTCGGTGTATTATTTCTAAAAACAGTAAATCATTTTCCTATACGGTGCAATGAAAAATTAGATAGGTCCCAATTGTAGCCAATACATAAAAATGGGGGAGGTAGATAAAAGGAAATCTCTTAACCGTGAAATCAACGATATTCAAACACTATGCATGATGAAAGCAAATACTTTACCGCACTGTTTTTAAAAACAGTTACGACAGGACGTAAAAACAGCGAGGATTGAATAATTACTGGAGAGGTCTGTTAATATGATGCCAAGACAACACTTCTCAATTTTTGAAATAGAGGTCTATGAACATATAATTTCAGATGTGAGAGCTTGTCTCTTACCCTGTGGCGCTGTTAAAATGTTCCGCGACTGCCAAGCATCTCGTGTGGATTTGCACATCTTGAACTGATGACTGTTGAACGATAGTGATAGGTAATAAAAACAGACTTCTAGATCTCGGACTGTCATTATAGAGTGTGCAAACTGTTTCAACAGCCAGTATACGACCTCTTTTAATAATACCCGCGAGTTTATCCTTGTGTACTCAACTGAAAGTCATCGCTCTTCCGCTCACTGTGATGATCCACTTACGCATTTTGGCAGCGTCACGGCGCACGAAACGAACACGCAGGCGTGCGATTGCGTCAAGTATTCATACACGACGATTCACAATCGATAGTTCATCCTTGATTTTAATAGACTGGAACACTATAGCGCAACAGATACATTTGTTGTTATTAATAACAGTAGCACTAGTAACTAAACATAATAATATAAGACAAAAAAATTAAATTAATGAATATATTTACGTAAGCTCCCAAGGGCTGTATCCATTCAGAAGAGACTGTTTGTGAACAATGAATACAGTGGTAATGACACTCAGAATATGAGTTTTTATTACTTCTTAACATGATTTGTGTATCAGTGGTATACATAATCTTAGAAAGGACACCACTGCTGAAAAGAAGATTTACCGTATCTGAATGGTACACCATTCAGACGTGTCAAGTCTTTTCTGCAGCGATTTCTTTTCCAAAATTGTGTGTGGATGGTGTTCGAATCAGAATTTTGTAGATAAATTCCCATTTATCTCAAAGAGTGAAGCGCATGAAATGTGTCAAAATGGTTACAAATTTGACTATCAACTTCTATTTGTCTATAATTTCAATGAAAATTCATAATACAATACTGACGGAAGTATGTTACTCGCGCAGAAAGTTTGTCGATCATGTATACAGTTGTTGCCTATAGAATCAACTGCGATGTTAATGATAAACATGGAAGACAGATCAACAGATCGAGAGATGAAAAAGTTTGCAGCTAGAAGGAAATCACAATAAAATTAAAGAAATTCTTGGGACACTGAAAATCTTAATGAGGGAACCTAACAACTAGAAGATTAATGAAAGACAGCAGACTTATCACAGTTTATTAATAGTCGAGTGTGTGTATGACTGACAGTGCGGTGAAAAATGGGTAACAGAAGTCATCTTCGAGCAGCAGAAGACGGCAAGACAACGTGCGGGACTCAGTGTAAACTACTGATCAGGATAAAAAGACGTCATTAATGGAGTCTTGCAATAACAACATTTCGTTAGGGTGGTGTGAGCTACTCCGTTGCGGATGCTAATGTGATGAAATATTTTACTTTGGAACACTTAGGAGATAAATATTAATGCTGTTCCTTGAATTGAAACACAAGATAAATTCTCGCAATCTGAAATTAAGAAGTTGCAGGAGTGAATAACATTGCAGTTGTAAGTAGGCTGTTTAGGTTTTTTTTATTGGTAACGCCACCTCTGTATGAAAATCACTGGCTGTGCTGTGTGCAGTCTGTGGCTGCTTTGCATTGTTGTAATACTCGCCATTGTAGTGTTAAACAGCTGGCTGTGAACAACGCGTAGCGTTGCGCAGTTGGAGGTGAGCCGCCAGCAGTGGTGGATGTGGGGAGAGAGATGGCGGAGATTTGTAATTTGTCATGAACTGCTATATTTATATATGATGATATCAAGGTAAATACATTGTTTGTTCTCTATTAATATCTTTCATTTGCTAACCATCCCTATCAGTAGTTAGTGCCTTCAGTAGTTTGAATCTTTTATTTAGCTGGCAGTAGTGGCGCTCGCTGTATTGCAGTAGCTTTAGTAGCGAAGATTTTTGTGAGGTAAGTGATTTGTGAAAGGTATAGTTTAATGTTAGTCAGGGCCATTCTTTTGTAGGGATTTTTGAAAGTCAGATTGCGTTGCGCTAGAAAAAAAAAATTGTGTATCAGTTTAAGGACAGTCGTGTATAATTGTTCAAAGGGGACGTTTCATATGTCGACCCTTAGCCTAGGATACCTCACTGGAATCTTCTGATTTTTTTCTTGTACTTTGTGTAATTAGTGTAGCTATTGTTTATTGCTAGCGCGTAATTATAGAGAGAATTTCCTTTGTAGTTGTAGTTTTTCATTGTTGTACAGTAAAACAGTTGCGGCATGCATGTAGATTTGCACCAAGTATTTCGCAGCTGCGCTGGCAATTAAGTAGACATTATTTCCATTGCTATGTTATTTTATTTTGCTCTTCAAATTGCGCTTTTCTGTGTTATCGTGTGAAATACTGTGACAATAATGGCGTGTGAAAAACGTAATACTAGGCTCCAAAGTAAACTGAGAAATGACAGTGAAGACGAAAGCAGTGTGTTAGCGCCGCAGAGTAATGAATTAACTAATGTTCAAAGTAGTAATTTGGTAATTGCGCATAGGGAAATGGAGCGGGCGGCAAACAATGGTGTAGACAGTGAAACAGGTAGTGAACAGGGAAGCGTTATCGATCGATTGGTCGGCAACAGCTCGCCTCAGGAATCGGGAATGACAGAACACAATATTGCTAATACTGCAGACTCAGGTTTTGGGTTCCCACCGTTTTCTCAAATGAGTCAAGACACATTTTCCACTTGTCAAAATGTGAATGTTGCCGGTGCAACTTCACTGCCGAAAAGCACTGAGGAACATGTTTCAGACACCAGTGCATTGTTATTACAATTAATGCAACAAATGGGACAAACGCTTGAAAAGTTAGACACAATGGAACAACATCAGAGACAAACACAGCAACAGTTAGACACAATGGAACAAAATCAGGGACAAACACAGCAAAAGCTTCAAAAGTTAGACACAGTGGAACAAAATCTTAAAAAGTTAGACTCATTGGAACAAACACTTGAACAAACACGTGAAGATTTAACTACTGAGTTACATAACATTGAATCGAAATGTCAAAAAGTCTGTAATGACGTAAAAACACAAATTTGTGAGCATTTTCAACCTATTTTTTCGCGGCATGAAAATGCATTACAGAATCACGAAGCAGCCATAAAAGAACTGCAAATTATTGTTCATGAAAATCATGAGACCTTGCAAGCTAAATTTGACGCAGTTGCATCTACCGATTCGGTTACGCAACTTGCAAAAACTCAGGAAAACTTTAAGGACACAGTAGATACTCTGAAACTTGGTTCAGAAAAACACACTGAAGAAATAAGTACACTATCGGAGAAAGTAGCCGAACTTTCGGATCAGGTCACTAACTTATCTACAAAGGTGGATGATGATCTGAATGACACAAGACCCGTAGCCTTCACTGACACAGAAGAGTATGAACAAATAAGAAAATTCAAACAAAATCAGAATCAAATTAATACACAACACCAAATAGAAATCCGGGAAGTACAAGATCAGCTGACACAGGTAATACAAGAATTACGTATTTCAGAGGACACTCGCGCTCCAACACGGGAAGAGGGACTTAGAAACACGGAAAAGCCGCAAAATAATAACACAGGGCATTTCGGAAGTTATGAAAGAAATTGGCAATGTGCACCGAATTTTGAGATGGAACGGCCGACACGACCTAACAATGACCGATATGCGACTCGCCGACATGATGATTTTGACTATAAGCTGCTCATTACTACACGTAAATTCAAAACATTTAAGAAATCTGGCAACGACATTCATCCACAAGCATGGCTCCATCAATTCTCGCATTGTTTTCCTCCCAACTGGTCGTTAGAACACAGATTAGAATTTATGTGTGGCTACTTGGAGAATGAACCAGCTGTAAGAATGCGATCGGTAATTCACGATTGCCACAGTGAAGGAGAATTTTACCATGCCTTCCTCTCAGCATATTGGTCTCAAGCCACACAAGACCGAGTAAAACATGGTATCATAATGATGAAACATTTCGAACAATCTGAATTCTCCAGTCTTGTGAAATATTTTGAAGACATGTTGCACAAGAATCAGTACCTGTCAAACCCATACAGCCACTCAGAACTCATCTGCATTTGCTTAATCAAATTACCTGAACATTTACGGCATATTATTTTAGCAGGACGTTGCAAAGACGACATTGAAGCTTTTCAGGGACTGTTACAAGAACTAGAAATTGACACTGATAATCGCGGAACGCGAAAACAAGGACACAACAATTACAGGTCACATCCGTCACAATTCCGTGACGACAGAAACAATAACCGGACACGATTGGTCTATTCTTACAACGCAAATCGTGACCAAATTAGACACCACCCATACGACAACCGTTGGCAGAGTAGTAATAATTACAGGGAAAGATCACCTCTCCGCGGTAGTGACTATCACAGAGACAATCAGAGAAACAGACAATATGGGAACCAAAACAATTATTATCAAGGGAGGCAGAATAACTTCAGACGCAACAGTTCGGCGCACAGTTACGATTCAGGGAGAAACTCTCCACCACGTGACCGACAAGAAAGAAACTAAGGAATCTACCGACATGACGACAGACGATGTGATGGTAACGACAGACCTGAATTGCATCAGAACTGGCGGGATTCAAACAGAGCAGGGCACTTTCGACAACGTGAATTTGTAGAAGTTAGGTCTCCAAATCCCAATAACGACGCGCGCCAACAAAGAGACAATAGGCAATGACTCACACCGCTGGCAGCCACAAAACGTTCTTATGACACTAACGACGCAGCTGCCGTAGCTAGTAATTACGTAAAAATGGAAGACATTTGGGACATCTTACTCCAGGAACACGACGTAAAACATAACAACATTGCATATCCTGTGATTCACATTACTGTAAATGACGTAAAATTTACGGCAGTACTTGACTCTGGCAGTCCCATTTCAGTAATCAGTGAAACAGCCTTTAGCAAATGCAACAAATCGAATGATTGCCTCACTCTTCCGTTACGTAAGATTAAATTACAGGGTGCAATCTTTGGAAAAAGTGTAGATGTACGCCAACAAACCAATTTAGAATTCTTTTGTGAAAGCCACAGCTTCTCTATGAACTTTCTCATTGTTCCATTATTGTCGACGGAAATTATATTGGGAGTAGACTTTTTGAATGAGTACAAAGCAATCTTAAACTTTCACAATGCTGAAATAAGTTTAGAGAAAGAAGGTAAGTCAATAGCTTTGAAATTTGAAGATTGGCTCTCAAACCATGACGAGGAAATTAATCGGCTTTACCTTCTGTTAGACAACAGTTCGGACTTTTCTACGGAACTAGACACTAACAATCACTCTGCAAGTACTGACAGGGATGATACCGACGGCGCATTTGACACTAATAAGTTAATTCAGAATAAAATTCAAACAATTGAGAATTGTAATGACACTGATAGACAGGACCTTTTTGAGATTTTACAAGCACATTCCACAGTTTTTACTCATAAAACAGGAACAATCAAGGGATTTCAATACCAATTTCGTGTTCGTGAGCATACTAAATTTTGTGTTAGACCATACGTAATTCCGGCGCATTATAGGGACCGTGTTAGAACAGAAATACAATCTATGCTTAATGAGGGCATTATTGAGCCTGCAGTAAGCTCATACAACAATCCATAACATGTTGTTGAGAAGAAAAATGGATCGATCAGGCTTGTCTTAGATTCGAGACAAATCAATACGATCATTATTCCTGAAACAGACAGGCCGCAAATGTTAGAAGAACTTCTTCAAAATTTTAATGGTGTAAAAGTGTTGTCTTCCATTGATCTCAGATCCAGCTTTTATCACATCGAACTTCATCCAGAATGTAGAAAATACACAGCTTTCCTTTGTTTCGGCGTTTGTTATCAGTTTCGGAAACTTCCTTTTGGTTTGAACATTTCTTCGGCAGCATTCATTCGTGGGTTAAATTCCATATTACCTGAGTTCTTAAAACGTCACATCACCTTAAATGTGGACGATATTCTGATAGCAGAAGCTTCATGGGAACAACAAAATCGCATCCTCAACAGTTTGTTACATATTTTTGCAGAATCTGGAATTACAGTTAACTTGGAAAAGTCTGAATTCGGTAGGACAAAGGTGAAGTTTTTGGGACATATTATTTCTTCTGAAGGGATTCAGCCGGATCCTGAAAAGTTAGAAGCAATCAGAGCCATTCCAGTTCCATCCACAAAAAGACAAGTCCGCAGTTTTCTAGGTCTCGTAAATTTTTACCGTCGTTTTCTGAATATGCAAATTCTTGTTACACCAAAACTTTGTTCTCTCACTGGAAAAAATACTATTTGGAACTGGGACGAACAAGCATTGTTGGAATTCAATTCTTTGAAAGAAGCGTTACTTCACGCGCCAATCTTAGCTCATCCAGATCTGTCACAAGATTTCTGCCTTAGCACGGATTCTTCTAAAGTCGGTCTAGGTGCCCATTTATTTCAAGAAGCCGTAGAAAATGGCACTACCATTCAGAAAACCATTGCTTTTGCTAGCCGAGTGCTAACAAAATCTGAAAAAAATTATTCCGTTACTGAATTAGAAGCTTAGCTATCGTCTGGGCATTTAACAAATTCCATTTCTTTCTTTCTGGTAAGCACGTAAAAGTATACAGTGATCATCGTGCATTACAATTTCTTATGTCTTCAAAATTAAATCATGACAGGTTAAAACGTTGGGCATTGTTTCTGCAAGAATTCCGCTTCACAATAGTCTACATTCCCGGCAAGGAGAACATTGTTGCGGACGCACTGTCACGCGCACCGGCTGGGCTTGAGAAAAGTACCACAGAAGGCAACCTCGAGAAAAATTTCAGTATTCTTTACATTCAGAATGTCGCCTTTGAAAACTTCATCTCCACATCTTCAAAGGACATTGCTCATGAACAAGATAAAGATCCGATTTGGAAAGACA
Source organism: Schistocerca serialis cubense (assembly GCF_023864345.2). Taxonomy (NCBI): domain Eukaryota; kingdom Metazoa; phylum Arthropoda; class Insecta; order Orthoptera; family Acrididae; genus Schistocerca; species Schistocerca serialis. Next base: position 286,719,475 of record NC_064644.1, on the reverse strand, counting down.
TCAAGAGCAAATGGTATGAAAAGACACACACACAGTTTCGGCATTATTATCTGGTTAGAAACAACATACTGTTCAAACGCTGCACTGTTGATGACAAGCTATGGGTACTTTGCATTCCTGACGATTTTGTTAATAAGCTCATTTGGTACATTCATTTCAGCTACGCACATTTTGGTCCACGAAAATGTTATCATATTCTTCGAACGACTTGTTATTTTAACAATATGGAAAAGAGAATTCGAAGAGAACTTGTCTATTTGTAAACTTTGTCAAAAGGCGAAACCATCTACTGTCTCACATCGTGCTCCGTTGTTTCCTATCATTCCTTCTAAATTAAAAGAATTTGCTGCTGTTGATCTCTTGGGACCGCTTGTCAGAACATCTAATGGATTTTCGTACGTTCTAGTCGCTGTTGAACTTACTTCAAAATTTGTTTCTTTCACACCGTTACGTAAAGCCACTGGACGGTCTGTATCCAACGCCTTTGTTAAAAATTTCTTACGTGAAGTTGGACACATTGCTAAAGTCATTTCAGATAACGGACCGCAATTTATATCTGCTGTTTGGTCACGCATGCTTTGCAACCATAAAATCAAACCTGTTTTTATTTCATTGTACTCACCACATTGTAACCCCTCCGAACGGATTATGAAAGAAATCAATAAGCTTTGCAGGCTTTTTTGTCACAGAAAGCATCAGCATTGGGACAGATATTTACACTTATTTCAAAACGTGCTGAATGAAATGCCTCATGATTCCACTGCTTTACCACCTACTCTTGTACTGAAGAATGAAGAACCACCGAACAGAATCAGAGAGCTTGTACCTTTCCCGAATACACATAAACTTCGACACAAAGACATAGTTGATTTGGCTCTTAAAAATATAAAATCTGCAGCAGACAAAAGGAGAAAACTACACGGTAAAGCAAATGCAAAGAAATTGTATATTGGTCAGAAAGTTCTCATTAAAGCTCATTCATTGTCACATAAGAAGAAATACTTGAGTCACAAATTCTTTCTAGTTTACAATGGACCATACAGAATCCGACGTATACCACATGATAATTGCGTTGAAGTTGAAACTCTGCGTACTAGGAAGAGTAAAGGTTTACACCACATTTCACATGTAAAACCATTTATTGAAAGATAATCTGCTTTTTAACTTTGTCTTTGCCATAAAACTTTTCACTTCACATTTCTAGTATGCTTTGTCAGACTTAAGAAACTGTTAACATGCAACAATGTTTGAAGTTAAATATCCAGTCTAGAACCTAGGGAACATTTTTAAACAGAAATTACGAATGCATTGTTATAGTGAACAGACGACACAGTGTTGTAATTGTACATTCTTGCTTGTTAGTTGCACGATTACATAACGACTATCAGGCTTACATACTTAGGACACATACTGGTACTGCTAATGAGATTTTAATGCAACATTTTGGTTTACTTGAAAATACATTCTGGGTTTAATGTACTTTCTGTGAGATACCAGACGACACAGTGGTTAGTTTAAGTGACAACTACACGGTTTTATCACGACGCTACTAATGAGTGACAATTTACAATGTTGCTTTTGTAGTGTTTCTGTTTTATTTCTGCACAGTTGTTCTGTTTTATTCTGCAAAGTAAAACATGTTTTAGTAGTAACTTTTGTGGTATAGCTACAATGAGATTGCCTTTTCCGTAGCACAACAATACGTTACAGCACAGTACTTTCTTCATCATGGCAATAAGCGTAATAACTAAGACATCTATACATAAAGCATTTCACTTTTGTCTATCATGAGGTAAGTACATTGACTTCTGCAGAACTTAGCTTTCAGAGGAAGATAAGTACGACACTTCCACAGAATTATCTTACAGCAAGACGCACATTTAGCGCTACAGGACACGCATTTGAGTGATTAATTTTGTACTTAAAACATTTATTTTGAAAGATATTTGTAGTACAATGATACAAAGGTTTTCAGTGATACATTTCATTCCATTGCTGTAATCTATAACACCTGAGGGTATAATTACATTAATCCTCAGGGGGGGTACACGCTTACTTTGTGTACCATGTGTGTGGCAACCACAAGGAACCCTAGCTAATATGGTATTTGCTTATACAACTTTACACATCGGTACCATATTTCTCTAACACACAAATTACACAGCTATCTGATCATTTAACTGAGAGATAAACATTTTTTTTACTACATCAGTGACACATGTTTACGCAATAAACAGTTGGGTAAGTTCACGCTTATGAAACTGTATTTTGTCTGTACTTTGTAAACTGTTCATATTTTTTCGGAATCATTGTGATACTATGAGAGCTTTGAATGATGTATTTGGTAAGGGAGCATGATTTTAAAGTACGTTTGAGGTAGATGACACTATTGAAATGAGCAGAGAATTTTTTTTAGGTTTTGAAATTATTGCAGAAAGCTACGACTTTTTTGAGATTTGACTGAGGTGTTATGATGTTATTATTACGACGACGATGTGTACTATGCTGTTGAGATATGTTTATGGTCAATAAGATGATGCTACCGTATATGAGGAATAAGAAGTATGTTGGAAACCAAGAATCGTACTTTAAGAGTTATGAAATGTGTGTATATGCGTGAATGTATCACAATGCTGGCGAAAATTTTTTGGACACTTATATTTATAGGATTTTGTTTCTACAGATTTGCAACACTAATTCTTGACGTGTGAAATATTTTTATGTGAGACTGTCACTGTAGCGGAAACTGCTGTCGTAAATATTTCCGTAAGAAAGTTAAGTGACCACCTGCACGTAATGCGTCGCGGGCACCCACCTGGGCGACAGCCGCCCGAAAAAAAAAAAAAAAAAAGCCATTAGCCTTTCAGCGGCACAGGTAGAAAAAAAAAGGGGAGGCCATTGTCCCAGCTACTGACATTTCCTTGTTGAAAGCATACTGTGGAGCTCGTAATTTATGATATTTACTGAAATGCCTAATAAAATGACAAGAAATATTTTTACATCTGCACACCTGATTATGACAAGCGTCTTTCTATGAGAGTTGAGAGAATTTCTACTAACTTATGAAATGTCACATGACTACTGAATGATATTTGTATGCTTTGCTTTTCATAGTTGCTTATTTCATTTGATATCTGGTTTCCAGCTGTGTTGCAGCATTGCTTTTATAAAATAAAATGCATTTGCTAATGTGAACACTTTCTGTCAACAGATCTATTAAATAATAATTTTGTAATTCACATTCTTTAAAAAAGGAGCACTAGGAAAGGAAGGAACAATAAGAAGGGACTAGTAACAGTAACTGTACACATAATTTTCTTTTCAAGTACATGGTAATATTTCCTTTTACAATCAGTTGTTGTGGTGCACCACTTTAATTACTTAGACATTAAGATGTGATTATACATTTCCCTTATCTGCATTGTTATCTTTAGTGTACTATTTTTTCTGCTTGAGCTATGTCATGTTTAGATATAAGCTGCTGTTTGCCAGGCATAGTGTTACTGAATTTGACTACTGATTTACTACTGATTTATTTTTATTGTTTGCAGCACATTGCCTTATATTAGTTGTAATATTGCAGTTGCTCTGATAATTTATGCTGCTTGCTTTGGCATTTGTATTTTTGTATCATTGCTGTTTGTGTTAATTGTTTTGTGCTGCAGCATTGCCTCGTCCCTTAGTTTAGCATCTGGGCTCAGTAGATTTAAGTTAGCTTAACAGGGGTAGACTATATACGAAACTGACTATGGAGAATAGGTAAAGAATGCATTGCGAAGTTATATGAAAACGATTTGGGCCCAAATGAGTATTGTACAAACAGAAATAATTATTTTGAAAGAAATATGAACAGAATACAGAAAGCAGGCTTAGATAGGACTTTTTGGGAATAATGATGAACAAAGGGAGATCTCCATGCAAAATACTGCAGTAAAACAAACCCTGTCCTTTCCCTTTTGTGTTATCCCACTATATGTTTGTGTACCCTTGTGTATTTGTTTTCTTCCTGTCTCTGTGTAGTTTCATAGAATTTTTTCTTCTTTTAATATTAAGCTGCATTCACTATGATGAGGAATACTGTTATCCTCAAATATAATTTGCATTAATAATATGTTATTTACCTTGTAAATATGCTTAGACATTATTTATTCTGGTTTGTTGCTCACATGTGAAGGTGATGTTTAAAAAGTTCTTGTGATCTTTATGTATTTACTTATGTCATAATTCCTGTAACACTGATGTATATGTCTATTTCTAAAGCCTGTACTACAAATGTTATCTGTATTATTATGTTCTTTAATGATGTATTTTGTACCTTTGTAATTGTATTTTCATGTTGTAAATTTATAAAATTGTAATTGACACCAGTTCATCTTATTATTAACTTATAAGTTACATTTCACTGCACACGTTTCTGTTGGTCATAGCATATAGACAATATGTGAGAAGTAGGGACTGTTAGTGTTTGCACGTGTGTTAATAATTCAGCAAGGGACTGGATAACAGCATTGCTGGTTCTAAGGACAATTCCAAAGACTTTGTGAGTGCACAAGTGGTGGTTTATGGACTTGCTATATTCTCCGCAAGACTCTTCGATGGTGAATGTGCACCTGCACAATCGCAACAGATGGCTGCTGGCCATCTCTACAAGGACTACAGTGGGTCTGCACCTCTGGTGGCCCACCAATACCATTATCTCTACAAGGACTACAGTGGGTCTACATCTTTGATGATCCATCAATACCATTATTTCTACAAGGACTGCAGTGGGTCTGCACCTCTGGTGGCCCACCAATATCGTAATCTCTACCAGGACTACGGTGGGTCTGCTCTGTGATGACCTACCTACCAATATTCATCAAAACTTCGACTGACTCTGCAGTGGGTTTGCTCTGTTGTGGCCCATTACCTGTCAGCATGTCGAGAGTCAGAACTGTCTTTCCGTTGGAAGGACAACACTACTTCTTCAAGACAGCATGGAAATCCACTACTTCTGTGTGCATTTTCTTTTACAGCTCAGACTTTGAGAAAAACACTGCTATTTTACTGTGATGAATCAGGACTATCTTTATAGACTGTGAGAAAATTTTAGCTTTTGACCAACATTGTATCAATAAGTGTGTGCATTTGATATCTTTGTTATTGTAATTGTGAAAAAAAAATTTTAACAAATATGTATTGGCCAATGCCCAAAAAAAATTTGTAAAATTTTTTTGTGGGGAGCATGGGGGGTATGTAAGTAGGCTGTTTAGGTTTTTTTATTGGTAACGCCACCTCTGTATGAAAATCACTGGCTGTGCTGTGTGCAGTCTGTGGCTCCTTTGCATTGTTGTAATACTCGCCATTGTAGTGTTAGGCAGCTGGCTGTGAACAACGCGTAGCATTTCGCAGTTGGAGGTGAGCCGCCAGCAGTGGTGGATGTGGGGAGAGAGATGGCGGAGATTTGTAATTTGTCATTAACTGCTATATTTATATATGATGATATCAAGGTAAATACATTGTTTGTTCTCTACTAATATCTTTCATTTGCTAACTATCCCTATCAGTAGTTAGTGCCTTCCATAGTTTGAATCTTTTATTTAGCTGGCAGTAGTGGCGCTCGCTGTATTGCAGTAGCTTGAGCAGCGAAGATTTTTGTGAGGTAAGTGATTTGTGAAAGGTATAGTTTAATGTTAGTCAGGGCCATTCTTTTGTAGGGAATTTTGAAAGTCAGATTGCGTTGCGCTAACAAAATATTGTGTGTCAGTTTAAGCACAGTCATGTATAATTGTTCAAAGGGGACGTTTCACAGTATGGTGGCACTTTGGACAGTATCATTACCAGAATCTCACAAAAACAAAGTTATTTAAACGCAAACATAGGGTATTCTGTATAAAACATGTAACTCTATCCATCTGCGCGATAACTTCCTGATAAAAAGGTACAAGATCTCTATGAAGAATTAATTGATAAATGACAGTTACCACATTATCAGAAAATAATAAATTTTTTAATACAAAAATAAGAGAATTACTACTCGTACGGAAATATATTATACAAGGTGTTTGGAAATTTCCGTTACAGACTTCTAGGACCTGGAGACGGGAGTGAATATTTAATATTTTCAATGGGAAACCATGTCTGGAAGTCTGTCGTTTCAGTTCTACGACGGTTTCGTATCAGATGAGTAAGATATCCACGTCTGCTTAGTGAAAGAGAAAAGTCGCTTAGCTGCCTGTCCTGGTATGTAATAAGGTAGACAGAATGACGTGCACTACGTCAGACGGTCACCTGATGTCACTGAACCTCTACCTTGCTGTGAGATAGGGGAAGGTCTTCTGGCACGAGTTCTGACCGCTGCAGTCGGAACTGACACCAGGCTGGATGGAGAACATGTACCAATACAATGTCCGTGACAGCACTGGTGATCGCTACATCGAGTTACTGTTATAATGCATCTGTACTGTTCTGTACGTTCAGTACGCTAGGATCTCTTTTGTTTTGGAATAATGTAAACACGGAACGTTTAAGTGTTAATACAAACGAATGCGCTTAAGTGATGAAATGAACGCTTCGTTATATTTCCTTTCCAAGTGTTATCTAATAATTGTACTGCGTCACACCTAATTCAGCTCCTGAAGCAGAAATGAATGAGTTAAAAATCTGAAGCTAAACCGTCGTAGAACGGAAACGGTTCGTTCCCGGACATTAGTTACAACTCAAAATATTCTGCTTGAGGAACTGAATTAGGCTTGACGCAGTACAATTATTAGATATCATTTCGACAGGAAATATAACGAAGTATTCATTTTATCACTTAAGCACATTCGTTTGAATTAACACCTAAGCGTTTAGTGTTTACATTAATCCAATATGCTATACTCGCTCAACTCTATAAGTGCTTGAACTGTGTAACTGGGATTTCCGAACACACTGTACACTTATGGTAACAGAAAGTGTTAAGTCACATTTATCAAACTTTGTGGGGATGTTGATCACTGACTTCATTCCATACGAAATTCATGTCCATCATCAAGCTCAGTCTGTCAGTGTGAGATGGATCATCCATGTACGTTTAGGAGATGTTTCCATGACACAACGAATTTTAAATTGTGTTCCTTCGCAATCATTGTCCGATAGAAGAGCACGGCCTCCTAACAACATATTGACGAATTTTTTGTCATAAGTGAAACACATGCCGTGTTAAATCATGAATATTGTTTGGATTAGGGTGGTATGAGAGTATACGACTTCCACTAGGACAAGACAGATTCAATAGGTGCCCAATTAAAAGACTGGGCAAGTTAGCCAAAGTTCATTACACTCCTTCAGGTGTTCTCAAGTAATCTGCTGTGCCATTTTGAGCCCAGGTCCTGAAAGGTATAGCAACAGATTTCACCATTGTCGCCAGATACAGCCGAGCCTCCATTCACTCTTCAGAACTTCCTATAGCCGTCCTGTTACCTTACCCAATAGCTTCCCGCACGATGACCTTATCAGCTCGTGAGTTAAGAGTTTCTAATGTTGCTACTTCCTATGGCATTTCACAAGGTCGTCTTCGGACACGTTGATGTCGATCTGACCACCACAAATGGAAGAGGGACTCTAAACCATGCAAGTCTCCCTAGTCTCTACTATGTTGTCAGCGACAAAGGGCGCAGACGTAGGAACAAGAGATCTCAACGCAGTTTCAGCTAATCATAGCATTAAGGTTTGTGATGACAACTTTTCTGTCCGGAAGTCAGCTCATATCATCCGTCTCTTCATTTGGTAGAGGAATTCTACGATTCAAACAGAATTTTCGCTATGCAGTGGAGTGTGTGCCTGTTTGAAACTTCCTCGCAGATAAAATCTATGTGTTGAACCGGAACTGGAACGTGGACCTTTATCTATCGCGGACAAGTGCTCTGCTGACTGAGCTATTTGAGCTGGATTACTTCCAGGACTGCTAGTGCGGTAAGGTATGCGGAAGAACTTCCGTGTAAGTTGCAAGATACGGAATGCACTAGTGGGGGAAATAAAACAGTGAGACGTATTGGGACAGCTCAGTCGGGAGAGCACTTGCCCACAAAAGGCATAGGTGCTAGGTTAAGTCTCGTCCGGCAAACAATTTTAAAATTCCAAGAAGGTTCAGTCTTACGACTTCCTCGTTTCGTAGACTTTCTGAAAGGATCCGTGCACACTTTCCTTGTCTCACGTTTGTTCTGATTTCGTCTCCTAACCACTCGTCATGGAGTCGTTTTAGACATCCAACCCTGTGCGATCTGTCGACACAGTGCTCCCATGGCCCTTACGCCATTGTCTCGGCGATTCCCTAAGACTAAAAGGTAACGACATGCTTCACGTGCACGTCATCTGGATATGTAGATCGTGAAATACTTACAAATACTTTTAATTAACTTTTAATAGATGGACCTGGAAGTTGTATAACAAACGCCTGTCACACTAACGTTCCTTCCATGTTCACTGTACACATTTGATAATGGCAGTAGACGGAAGTTCGTAATAAACAAATAATCTTGTAGAGACTACCCCGTTCTATTCACTAAAAGAATCTAAGAAAAGACGGAAGAAAGGGCTCATTATAATTTTAAAGACCTCACATTAAGTTGCTGATAAGATTGGTGACTCACAGCATTAGTGCTCTTGAGCTCCGTGCTGCAGCGTACTGCGTAGATGGCTTCTGAGCTATTAAGCGTCTTCCTCATAACCATTCAAAGAACATTCACACATGTGATACCTCCTAATATCTTGTCGGACTCCCTTTTGCCTGACGTAGCGAAGCACCTCGACGTGGCACGGACTCAACAAATCGTGGGAAGTCCCTTGTAGAAGTGCTGAGTCATTCTGCCTCCATAAGCATCCATAATTGCAAATGTGTTGCCGGTGCAGGATTTTGTGCTAGAACAGACCTCTCGATTACGTCCTACAAATGTTCGATGGCGTTCGTGTTGGGCGATCTGGGTGGCCAAATCATTCGCTCGAACTGTCTAGAATATTTTTCAAACTAATCGCAAACAATAATGGCTCTGTGACATGTCTCATTGATATCTTACAAAATTCCGTCGTTGTTTGCGAACATGATATCCACGAATGGTCGCTAATGGTTTCCGATCCGGCCGGAGTGGCCGCGCGGTTCTAGGCGCTACAGTCTGGAGCCGAGTGACCGCTACATTCTCAGGATCTAATCCTGCCTCGGTCATGGATGTGTGTGATGTTCTCAGATTAGTTAGGTTTAATTAGTTCTAAGTTATAGGCGACGGATGACCTCAGAAGCTAAGTCCCATAGTGCTCAGAGCCATTTTGAAAATAAACGCTTACGTCTTGCTTGTGCCGTTCGTACTTCGAATGTACTATCCAACCTAAAAGCATACTACTCGTAGCAGCTATAATTAATAGAGGGCAAGTGAAGTAAATGCTGATGTAATTTTGTTCAGTTCACTGTCCTCGGTCATCAATAGAAAACTGTGCTTTTATTACAGTCCTCCCCCCCCCCCCCCTAACAGCCTTATAGCCAAATTGCATTTCCATGAAGGATGACACATAAAGAAATTTTATATATTGCAGGTGTTCAGTACAATAGGAAAACACAAGATGGAGTTTGTATGTGTTGTGGGGTATAACTACTGCCAAATTTCAAGAGTCCCTTCCGCCTCCAGCTGAATCAGTGGCTCTAATTTGTCTTCACACCAAGTCCATCGGAGCTTGGTTTATAGATACAGTTACGTCGTATATTGCTGCTTCCACATTACATATGAGTTCATCAACCGTAGCTGAAGTGAGTAGTGAAATGCTAGTATCTCGACAAACAGAGCAACACGTTTTCTATGAGTGAGAAATCTGGAAGATATTCTCACCAGAGCGACAGTTGCACACCCTTTGTATAGAGGAAAGTCGGGAGAACACGATCAACATGTGTTCTTGCATTATCTGGTTGCAAGATAACGTGAAGGAGACCTTCAATATAGGACAACGCCCTAACACGTCAGAGACGTAACGAATTCTGTCCAAAATACCTGCTATACGAGTCAGAGAAGATCATATTACGTACTGAATAACAATGTGTACCATGTTGCCAGACCCAGAGGAGTAGGCAGCCTGCCGATGTTCGTGCTACAGGGAGCCTCCACAGATGCGTACACCCGTTGCACACACAACTTGACTCTTGTGAGAAGACCACTTGGTGGTTGTGTTCCAGATGTTGTCTCACTGTTTCTGTGGAAATTTGGCTTGCTGCAGTGTAGTCCATTTTCTGACACATGGTATATGGTGTGATTGTACAATCCTACAACGTCGAGCAACAACATGTCCGTCTTTCAGTTGCTAAGAGCTAGGAATCGTTGAGATAATACCTCGCGTTGAGTGTCACTCCTGAAGGAAAAGATTTCATCTTACCATGTCAGCTGTGCGATGCTGACCAACGCGAGCAACAGCACCGCTTTATCAGTCATCACCTCTAAGTCCAAGATTGTTTCCTCGGACCAGTAAAGGTTGTAGCATTATGCTTAATACGTAATCAGTGGCGAGTAGTTCCAGTAGCAAGTGGAATCTTTCTCGTGAGAGTAACCGCAATAATTGCAGTCTGTTAATGTGATTGGCTGATACTTTCAGAGGCTGTGAGCCCAAAATGCCAACTTTTCTTCAGTAACGTGTTATTAACGGTGCACTAAAATTACTTCACATTCTAAATAGCAAACGATAACCTACTTATTTCGATAGTCAGAATTAACTAAAAACAAAATGTAAATGAAAAGACAGACGAAACTCTTCGCGTGTCTTCAGAATACCGTTTAGACCAGACTCCCAAGCGAAGGAGCGACGCTGGCTGGTCAGACCGGAAGGGGGACTCTTCGGGAACAGATGTGTTGTTAGACGCGGGCAGTTCTATTCCCATTTTACGTAAGCGTAGTGAGGTATTAATCAGATCGGAACCAGCAGTCATGGCAGACAGACGTGTCGGCTAATGCGATTGGTCTAATCTTAATTTTAGGAACAATGAATGTAGAACAGTTTAAACATCTGTAACATGTAATCAGTTACAGGTGTTTCAAGATAAAGTTTGTGTATGTATTAATGACGTGTTACTTGTTAAAATTCAGTGAATAATGTTTGTAACTCACAGTTTCTCGTGTTCTGCTAAAACAGATACGAGAGGCATCGCTAAAAGTAGTGAACGAATCATTCAATTACACAGCGTCAGTTTCTCGCTGGCAGCTCTTTATACCTGAAAGACGTAGGGCCCACGAATACTTGCTGCTGTCTGCGGAGGGGACACCTTTAGAAGACTGCATGTTGATCACATCGTTAGAACTCCATGTATTTCACTGAGAGCGGTGACAGCAACTAGGCAGCTCGCGTGTAATGCGTTCCCTGAACAAATGAAATCATTGACGCGTCGTCTCGACCCTGTTGCTGTCGAGTTTGGACAGGTGTTGAATTTTCTCTTTGAATTTTCTCTTTTTTTAATAGAGGCATAACACGATCACCTCACATAGGGCCAACGTAAGACCTGATTTCTGAATCAGATACCCATGCGTAATCTTCTCTTACATACGCAGAATGTAGCTTGCGTTACTGCTACGCAGTTGCACTGAAACGCTACTCAGTAGCATCCAAAAGCAGGATGTGAACTTCACACCACGTTAGCATTAGTTGCATATCGCTTTCGTGATGTTTGTGTTTTAATGATAAACAGTGTAGTTTCAAGTGTTTCCAATGGGCTATTTTATCCACGACAAAGTGTATATTACTGCAAGTTCTGCGGCAGATAGTTCTTCTGTGGTAGTGTAAATTCTGCGAAAAGCCTCAGTTTACTACTAATCCTGTCCGTTGCGTCATTAATGTATAACATGCACCTTGGGCTGTTTATACTACCCCGCTATACAACAAATATTACCTCTAATACATGTGAGTCTCCATTGACGATAAAGAGTAGCGTACATCCTGTTTGCAATTTATGATTCTCATCTGAGACCTGTTAGATGTCATGTAGGAACGCATTTTCATTGAAAGATGTAGTCTGATCTCTGCTTGTAACACTGAAACTATCATACGCGAAAAGCGTTAGTTGAGTATCACGTCATACCTTTCGAAACCCAGTTCTGCTTCCTTTTGTTACAGATGAATGTGACATGTGCAGATTTTCAATTACGGGGAACGAGTATCTGGTCAAGGGATTTGCTCTTTGGTTTTCCGAGTAAATTATACATATAGTTTAACGTGGACTCTACTGGGTCCTAGGATGTTTTTTTTTCATTTTTTATTTTGTCCATTTATACATTTATTTTTTGATTAAGGTTATTTTTAAGACCGCTAATATTGCTAACTAATCACTCTTCGTAGCAGCGATACGACTATTGAATGAAAGTAACATCCTGATTTTCCGTCGCATCGTTTGGTAACATACGATTATACTACTACTTCGGTTCATGTCTCATTCACAATTCTTTAGCTACTGATGTTCGTACAACTGATAGCCATAATACTCGATCAAAATTCTTTTAGGTTCTGAGACTATGCCTGCCACAATATTTTCCTTTGCTAGATATGCAAGGTTTCACACATTGGTCTTCTGGAAGCCGAGAGTCTTCCTATGTCTGCCAATTGGCGGAAGTGCTGCATGGCAAAACTTTTTTCAACTGTAATGTGATGGACAAGTAATGACAATTTCAGCTGTTAGTCTATTCCTCACAAATTCCTTATCATCCTTTCACAATCATCGACGCTCAAGTAGCCGAAGTGGCATCAAATAAAATTATATTTGCATCATGGGCTAAACATCCAGGTGGTGTCTCCCGGACAATAAAGCCAAAAGCACATTTCATTTTTTGATGATTCCTTTAAGAGAATTCGTGGCATTCCCAGAACCACTACATCCATCGTAATGCCAATATCAGATGGGAAAATAGACTGATATGAGGATCAGCAAGTAATGAAAGACGGCGTAAAAGAAATTTTAGTATAGGATACGAAAACCATTATGTAAAGATACACGTCACAATTTACGCACAATGGCAGGAAAAATGGAAGGCTGAGGACTTCACCACATTCAGGGTATACTTAAGAAGACGCTAAATGATAGCGTTTTCAGTCCACTTCTTTTCCGTCCCGGCTGAGTCTCGCTAATTAATCCAGAGAAGACGTTTGACGCCACCTGATAAAGATGAAGAAATCGTTAAAATACTCTGAACTAACGTGAATGTTTCTGTTTTGGTACATCATGTCTTCAGACATCCAAAACTGCCTTCAATTATTGAATTAAAGCATCTCCAGTAGGAAATCTTTTTCAAGTTTTTTATCCAGGATACAAAAACGAAAAATGAAATTAAATTAATGCATTATCAGTAAGATGTAACATAATTTTTTTGTTATATTGCATATCAACCCGGCGTAAGCAAAATGTCTCGAAAAACGCAGTAGGGATGCCACGAGGTAAAGTTTTGCAAAACAAATATTTTATCTACAATGACGGTATATTATCAACAGGTCTTCGAAACATGTAAATATGGAACAGTTTCAAGAGGAAAGAAGAAACCGCTAATCTTTTAAGATATATGGACAGGGATCCTAGAGAATCGGGAGATGAGTTTTATCTTTGACCAGGATTAACTCTGCCGATCACGTGTAAATATTTACCACGCTCGCATTTCATGGTATTTATATCGCTCAGAGACGTTCTAGCCATCAGTGTGCAAAAGTAAGCGAAACCAGGAGCTCCTTTGAAGGTGTCCAGCCCAGCTCTGGACGAAGCGTCAGCATCGTATAGGTTTCATGGACCATCACCATACAACCCGGAAGATTCACTAGCAAGTAAATCAAACGGAAAGTGGAAGCCTTCTCCGTACGATCAAACGTGTAAAACTTGCACTACAGGAGTTATTTTGTGCGTTCCTCTGCCTATGACATAATGGTACAGGAAGGGAGGGGGGAAAGCGCGTACCAGGGGACCCAGCAGAGTGTAGGGTAAGACGAAGAATGTTCATGAAGGAAAGGGGTTCATTTGTACCCAAATGCTTCGGAGACATTATTAAAGGTGTTAAGAAACTCGCTGTTTTATGAATCCCTCCGTTCAGTGTTCTTTTTGTGGTGAACATAATTCTACATTTCAATTTCTCTTAAAAAGGCCATAATGCTATCTTCTTCTATTTTATGCAGAAGATAGGATAATTATCAAGGCTTGTAACACGGAGCATTACTTTGATTAGCTGACGACCAAAATTATATTTATAGGTCGCGTTTTCGCTTCCTGTTTCGGTATGTTCTTTGGTATCGATCTGAATCCATTCGACTGCCTCGACGGTATAACACGCTACTATTCAATAGATGTGATTTTATACTTACTAGCTGCTTTGAAATTATTTATGTTAGTTTTTGTACTAGTTGGATCTAATCTAGTTCCTGTTACGAGTTTTAAATGGAGAATGTGACATTAAATTTCGTAGTGGGAGCTGCTGTTTAATAAATCTGAAGTGAAAGTACGGACTTACTGGACCCTTATAGTGTCTAATTATAACTACGAACAAATGGTTGGAACAGTCCAAATAGTTTCGCAGTACGAGGGTAAGCCAATTATTAACCGCAAAGTCGTTATAAAATTTTATTCTAATCAAATAGGCTTCATGATGCTCTCATAAAAGAAGGTTCTAGTTTGAGCTGCGAGCCAGGAATACACCGCTTCTTTCACTGCTTCGTTCGAGGCAAATCGACGGCCCCTTAATGCCTGATTGAGTGGACTAAACAAGTGATAGTCAGAAGGGGTGAGATCGGGACTATATGGAGGATGATCCAGTACTTGAAATTTGAGTTTCTGGAGTGTTTCAGCAGTGTGGACGGTCATTGTTGTGTTACAATATACCTTTTGACAGCAAGCCTCGGCGTTTCCTTCGAATTGCAGGCTTTAGCCTGGCAGTAAGCATCTCACTGTAACGTGCACTGTTTATTGTTGTGCCCCTCTCCCCATGATGTTCCATGTGTGTCCCAAAAACCCTTAAGCATCTGTTTTCCAGCGGACGGTTGGGCATGGCGAATTTGGATGTTTCCATTCCATAATCTACCGTTTAGTCTCCGGCTCGTAATGATGGTCACCAGTAATGATCCTGTCTAAGAAGTTGTCCCATTCGTTACCATAGCGATCCAAATGTTTTTTGCAGATGTCCAAGCGCATTTGTTAATGCAACTGTGTGAGTTGTTTTGGGACTCATCTTGCACAAACTTTATGAAACCCAAGCATTTTGTGGATGATTTCGTAGGCAGAACCGTGACTAATTTGCCGACGATGTGCCACTTCGTCAATTGTTAATCGCCTGTCTAAGAGAATCATTTCACGTGAACGCTCAATGGCTTCTTCATTTGTGGCGGTAAACGGTCGTCCGGCTCCTTCATCCTGCGTAACACTTGTGCGACCATTTCTGAATTTTTCTATCCATTCGCAGACACTCTGTTGTGGCAAAACTCTGTTCCCGTACTGTACCGAAAGTCTTTGATGAATTTCGGCCCCTGATACGCCTTCCGACCACAAAAAACGGATCTCTGAACGTTACTCTTCTTTGGTGCAAATAGACAGCGGAGCAGCCATGATTAACAGCACGACAGCGATAACAAAACGAACCCAGTAGCTTGAAAATTGGAAAGATATAACAACAAATATACAAAACATGTGTCATCAACGTAAAACGAGAGTACTACCAAAATAAATAAAAATATAACTAAATTGCGGACAATAATTGACTTCCCCTCGTATATGCGCTTTCGCTACGCAGAAGCGTAGCTGTAGTCCGCAGCGCTTTTGCCAGAAGTTATCATGTTCACTGCAGTTTACGTGTAAGCCTAGTGATACCGTGATCATCGCGTAATGATGTAGTGGAAGCTCTGTTCGTAATTATGTTTGCGTTGGTAGCACTCTCTGGGTACGTTGATAACATTGTCAATGATTCAGGCGCTTCGATGGCAGCATCGCCGCCGTGTTGCGTAGCCGATGAGTACGCCGTGAGGAAGGGTGTGTGTACCGACGCCTGCGCTCGTTTGTGCAGCTGTGTACGCGCCAGTCCCTAGTAGCGAAGTTACCAGTGCACAGTACTCGGCGATCGGGACGGCTGCTGCGGGGAACGTGGATGGGTTGCTGTTTCCTGACGGTATGAAGTAACAATGTTTTTTTTTTTTAATTTGGGTCTCCTGTGGACCACGTAAATTACTAATACTGATTTAACTTCTAACTAGTAAACCCAGATTCTTTGAAGAATCGAAATCCGATGCATAAAAGAGGTTCAAACGTCTGATTTATTTACAAAAGACTCAATGTTTTAAATAGCGGTATTTTGCTTTAAGCATGTAATCGAGAAAAATTTAGGAAAAGTTTTAAATTATGCTTAAAGTTTGTTGGAAGTCGCTGTTTCATACTGAAACACTGGGTGAGAGTAGTCTGGGTTATTCGTGCTCAATTTTAAGGCAAAGCTAGTCTATCAAGCACAGCAATGTTTGTGGCGTCATATCTTATGAACTATGTGTCGTACAGTGATTTACTTTTGCAGGTACATTCAGTAATATATGAAGATATTGTCTGTGAAGTGTTTCAAATACGATTATTACTAGAGAAATGATGAATGAAAACGTGATGTCTGATACTGAAGATCTACCGTGCACTGCTTTAAGCAAAACTAAATGTTAATGACATGATCCTTCCTGAACTATGAGCCGTTATATGATGTAATTTTGCAGGTACATTCAGTGACTCACGATCGTATGTGGATACAGTCTGCAAAATGTGCTGCGAACAGAGTCGATAGTAAAAAGGCAGTCAGTTAAAACATGGTTCCTGATGGTGAAGACTGAGTACATGAACACCGAAAATATAGTACATGATAAACTTTTTCCACTTCATCATTTGTGGTGTGTGTCAGTGAGAAAAAGTTTCGTAAGGGTTTTCAATTATATGTAAAATTTGTTGGAAGTCTCTGCGTGCTCCTTTTCTCATATACTGGATGAACAGGGTCCAGGTATTTGCGAGTCTTCAGTTAACCTGTGTCAAGACAAACTGTAGTACATGTCTTGCTGTGATAAAACCCTAACATAAAATTATCCCTGTTAATAAGTAGAATAGGACAGCGTTTTAACTTTTAAATTCGGTCAATAATTACACGAAATATCGAAAATCAAATTTATGTTACCCCTGGAAGTCTTCAAATAGGCAACATTTAACTGGTGTCCTATTCTGGAATAGCAATTTTCTAATATGGATTTCTCCAATAAGTTTTCGTTTCATGAGAGTGTTGTTGTTTTTGGAACTTCTGAACACTTTGTTCCATTCTTTTCCTTCCTCTGCAGATGGCCATCTATTACCCTCTGCCTAAATGTCTCCCTCCAGAATCACATGTTCTTCAATCTTCATCTCTCTCATATCACTTCTCATTTCTTAGAACTGCTTCAACTTGGCAGACGTTTCCGCTCTACAGACTGCCAGATGGCCATTTTCTTGTCATTTGATTTTGTTGTTCAATTTCCTTGTAAAGATCTTCACCAACGCTCGCCGTGTACTCACTGTTGTGTTTTACTGACTTCAGTTTCTTTGTTAGAATTTCCCTGTCTTGCTTTTCCATGTTTTCTGTTTCTGCTGTCATAGTCAAATCCCTCCAGCCGGTTGCGAATAAATTATCCAGTTTTCTTAATGTTAGGTAGTGCTGTAATCCTGCTTGCGAGGCGAGAGATCTCGTATTGTATATATCTTTACTCAATTAAAATGCTGTTCTTCGTTGCTCAGGTTTATTAGCTTTATTAGCCGTTCTTCTGTATTACCTCACCAAGACATTGAAGTTTACTGACTCTTATATTTTCCTTTACCTTTGTCAATGAAAAATGCAGAATTTATGTATTCGAGTATACAAGGCAATGTCATACTGACTTACTCATCGTCACCAAGAACAAAACGCTAAGTTTAGAAGATTGAAAATTGCATAGCTTGTGGACCTTGTACTTTAAGTGTTTAGGAAGGGATTGTTCGAAATTGCACTCCGTAAGGGGAGGAACTGGGGAACAAATGCGTTTTGAATCTAGAACTAGGAGAAGTGGTATTTGGCTCCTCAGTCAGAAATTTGAAAAAGAAGGTTGTTTCAGCCTTATTGGAGAGTCAGCCAGTAAGGAGATAAAACAGCTCGTGAACGTGTTTTGAAAATTAATCATTGTTAATATGACTTCCCTAATGGAGTGAAATAGGGAATGAAAATGTTTAAGAAAATATTTCGTTATAATATTTAAAAAATTTAAAGGTTAAACTATGAAAACTGGTATGGTTCAAATGGCTGTGAGCATTATGGGACTTAACATCTGTGGTCATCAGTCCCCTAGAACTTACAACTACTTAAACCTAACTAACCTAAGGACATCACACACATCCATGCCCGAGGCAGGATTCGAACCTGCGACCGTAGCTGTTACGCGGTTCCAGACTGAAGCGCCTAGAACCGCACGGCCACACCGACCGGCCAAAACAGGTATTTAACTTCCCAGTTAGATAGAAAGAAATGTAAGTTATGAGATGAAAGTTCCTACGAAAATATCAACAGAAAAACGGAAATGGCATGATTAACATAAATGTTGGTATCTAGCCACCAGAATCGCATTTTGGGCCGCGCGGGGTAGCCACACGGTGTGGGGCGCCTCACCACGGTCCGCGCAGCTCCCCCCGTCGGACGTTCATGCCCTCTATCATGGGTGTGTGTGTTGCCCTTAGCGTAAGTTAGTTTACGTTAGATTAAGTACTCAGGAAGGTTAGGGACTGATGACCTCAGCAGTTTTGCCCCATAACCTCTTACCACATATTTCCCAATTTTTCGGTATTTTCGTCGGAAGTACATTCTGGAAAGACCATGCTTCTACGACCTTAATTAAAGCGAAAAGTTAGGAGCTGATGCAATTTGTGAACAACATAAAAATTCGATTACAGAAAAAATCTGTGCAGACCATATAGTCTATGTGAGTGAAATATTGGGCGCTAACATAGACTTACATATTTACAAAATAATCTGTTTTTGGGCAGCATATTTGAAGACAAGTCTTTCCTGCAATTCTTCTAAAAAAGATGATTGCTTTGATTGCATCGAAACAAGTGTCAAGTTCATAGTGCTGTGAAATGTCGGGAAGAAACCGCAAATTGGCATTCAGGAAAAGAATAACAACACCAAAAATGTAACAGGAGCGTAATATGTAGGAAATCGTCCACGCTTCCTGCCACTGAAGATGTCTTGCAGAAATGGCTCAAATGGCTCTGAGCACTATGGGACTTAATATCTCAGGTCATCAGTCCCCTATAACTTAGAACTACTTAATCCTAACCAACCTAAGGACATCACACACATCCATCCCCGAAGCAGGATTCGAACCTACGACCGTAGCGGTTACGCGGCTCCAGACTGACGCGCCTAGAACCGCTCGTCCAGCCTTGCAGAAAATAAAGGCGAAACGCATATGGCATTAAAATTGTGTTTCATTTAGCTACTGTTAGACGGTCCATAAAGTAAAAATTATCAATATACCGTGCAGTGCTATGTCCATCAAATTGATCTGGGGTAGGCCTTACCCGGGAACTCTGTAGCGTTTGTTTCTTTTACGATTGTAGCAGGATTTGAACATAACCACGAAGGTGCCTCTCCATTGTAATTGTTCTTTAGTATTTTAAAGAGCGATCTGTCCAATGACTGTAGATGACCGATCGTGTGAGTAGGAAATGATAGGATGATTATGTAATAATCACGAGCAATCTGAATTTCATCTAATTCTTGGCGTTTGTGCTACGTCATCCAATACAAGTAGAGTTTGTGTCAGGTCCCTTTTTGCATTCGTTCTGTTGCGATTAATTATTGACATCTGAGGTATGAAGTCGCCTTCTGCGTTCATTGCGCATTCATTTGTCGTTGCGAGACCCCTTCCTAAGCGTTTGGTTGCGCCCACTTTGTGTCTACCTTTTCGGGCAATTACTTAATACGGTTTGTGGACTGTAGATAATGTGGTTTCATCCACTTTATTCACTCCTGGAAATGGAAAAAAGAACACATTGACATCGGTGTGTCAGACCCACCATACTTGCCCCGGACACTGCGAGAGGGCTGTACAAGCAATGATCACACGCACAGCACAGCGGACACACCAGGAACCGCGGTGTTGGCCGTGGAATGGCGCTAGCTGCGCAGCATTTGTGCACCGCCGCCGTCAGTGTCAGCCAGTTTGCCGTGGCATACGGAGCTCCATCGCAGTCTTTAACACTGGTAGCATGCCGCGACAGCGTGGACGTGAACCGTATGTGCAGTTGACGGACTTTGAGCGAGGGCGTATAGTGGGCATGCGGGAGGCCGGGTGGACGTACCGCCGAATTGCTCAACACGTGGGGCGTGAGGTCTCCACAGTACATCGATGTTGTCGCCAGTGGTCGGCGGAAGGTGCACGTGCCCGTCGACCTGGGACCGGACCGCAGCGACGCACGGATGCACGCAAAGACCGTAGGATCCTACGCAGTGCCGTAGGGGACCGCACCGCCACTTCCCAGCAAATTAGGGACACTGTTGCTCCTGGGGTATCGGCGAGGACCATTCGCAACCGTCTCCATAAAGCTGGGCTACGGTCCCGCACACCGTTAGGCCGTCTTCCGCTCACGCCCCAACATCGTGCAGCCCGCCTCCAGTGGTGTCGCGACAGGCGTGAATGGAGGGACGAATGGAGACGTGTCGTCTTCAGCGATGAGAGTCGCTTCTGCCTTGGTGCCAATGATGATCGTATGCGTGTTTGGCGCCGTGCAGGTGAGCGCCACAATCAGGACTGCATACGACCGAGGCACACAGGGCCAACACCCGGCAACATGGTGTGGGGAGCGATATCCTACACTGGCCGTACACCACTGGTGATCGTCGAGGGGACACTGAATAGTGCACAGTACATCCAAACCGTCATCGAACCCATCGTTCTACCATTCCTAGACCGGCAAGGGAACTTGCTGTTCCAACAGGACAATGCACGTCCGCATGTATCCCGTGCCACCCAACGTGCTCTAGAAGGTGTAAGTCAACTACCCTGGCCAGCTAGATCTCCGGATCTGTCCCCCATTGAGCATGTTTGGGACTGGATGAAGCGTCGTCTCACGCGGTCTGCGCGTCCAGCACGAACGCTGGTCCAACTGAGGCGCCAGGTGGAAATGGCATGGCAAGCCCTTCCACAGGACTACATCCAGCATCTCTACGATCGTCTCCATGGGAGAACAGCAGCCTGCATTGCTGCGAAAGGTGGATATACACTGTACTAGTGCCGACATTGTGCATGCTCTGTTGCCTGTGTCTATGTGGCTGTGGTTCTGTCAGTGTGATCATGTGATGTATCTGACCCCAGGAATGTGTCAATAAAGTTTCCCCTTCCTGGGACAATGAATTCACGGTGTTCTTATTTCAATTTCCAGGAGTGTATATCTGGTCAACAATAAACTTAATTTCATCCAGTATTTCCTCGTATTTATAGAAATCCATTAACACTATCTTCCTAAGTGTCATCGTTATTATGCTGGAACTCACGAGGACAACGTGGGATGACCTTTCATATAGCATTTTTCCCCAGATATTTGTTTTCATTACTGAAGCGATGATTTGGATGATATTTTTCAGCAATTTAGTAGGAAAGTTTCCTAAATTCAGTAACTGATACTACGACAAAACTTGACTCTAAATTAATTCAGAAAAATGTTCAAATGTGTGGGAAATCTTATGGGACTTAAGTGCTAATGTCATCAGTCCCTGAGCTTACACACTACTTAACCTAAATTATCCTAAGGACAAACACACACACACCCATGCCCGAGGGAGGACTCGAACCTCCGTGGGGACCACTAAATTATTATCCGTTGTGCTAATTCAACTTTCATCTCTGCTGTCACATAATTAGCTCTTCCAAGTTTTGATGTTTTGTTCAAACACTCCAAATGACGATGCAGGGTGGGCTTTGGTGTATTATATCTTCTTCATGCTTCATTAAATCAAGTTCAACCAGTCCGATGTTTCAGTAGAGCTTCGCCCACATCGTCCGGTTTTCACTTAATGTACGCCCACTTCGCCATGTTGATCAGCTGAATCAAACCATTTTTAGTTGGTATGTAATTTCCATCAATCCCTAAATCGCATCGGTATGATTAACGAATTTTCCACAGGTACGACTTAGGTCATGAGGAGCCCTACCGTTTCAACAAAAATTTACAGCCGTAACTTCAATTTCTCCACCGTTTGCTTATCCTTCAATAAATGACAGAGCATTATGAAAATAGACATGACACAAAACAATTATACTATCACCATATTCTCCTCTGACATTGCTTACAACTGAGCTACAGAATGTAATAAAAACACTCAAACAAACTTACTTATTAATTATTTCCCTGTCATGCAGCCAGCGATCTTCTCACTTGTTTTTGCTTAGTCGTACGATTGTTTAGTTCAGTTCTACACCACTTATTGTTTGTTGCATTATACAACTTGGGATCAGATATTCCTGAACTGCGACTTAGGCAGTAGTACGACTACTGCAACTTTACGATGCATGATATCAACATTCAAACGTGCAAAATAGAAAATAAACCATTCAGTGTACGAACGTATTACGTTCCTCAGTGAGCTCTTTCGAATGTAACTACGTGTAACCTAAATACAGGGCATTAAAAACAACGAAAAAGACATACCTCCATCGAAATCAATAGCAGTCATCTCTAGCGCTTTACCTCAAAAATAGTTACCCTGTTGATTAAATAACTTAGCAGACAGTTTGATTTTCGCCTTCATCAAATTCCACGAAAGTCAATTTATTCGCGGTAGAAAATTTCGTGCGCACCATTTCGCTACCGGCATAATGGGGTCAAACAATCGACAGTCACTCCCACAGAAACTATACATTATTGAAGCGAAGGAGTCTTTTGTCTTATTTCACGTAGCACTTCCACATGTGAGAAAACTCATTACATGACATATTTACACAACATCTCTTAGGTGTCTACATCTAACAGCTACTCGAGCCTCACAAGTTCACACTTCGCTAACCATGCATGACAGCATGTCTCACTTTCTTATACCTGAGGAATCTGCCATTTTCAAATGAATGACGGAACTGTGATTCGGTCTCCATAGATAATATGGAGATTCATGACAAAGAAAATAACATAGGAAGCTAAAGTGAGACATTTACACTTTTACACCTTTACACTGAAGAACTACGTAAGCCAAAGCAGTCTGAAACACGACAGTTGCTCTATGCTCAGCGCGTGCGTCGTCATTTTTCGACCCCTGAGGGAGAGGACGTAATTTTTGACATATTTGTGCCACAATGGAACTTCTACAAAAATTAATGACTCAACTTCCGCGGAAGACCATTATGGCATTTTTCTGAACTTTCTTCAGAGTTTCACGCGAAGAAGAAAATCTCATTAATCACACAGCGAACGGTAACGGCTTCTTGCCACCGCGGCTTAGAAGCGCGCCTCGGTGCTGCCCTTCGGCTGTCTGTGGAGACGGCGGCGAATCTGGGCTTGCCGCCGTGTCCGCTTCGCCCTAAGGATTGCCTCTTTGACAGGTGTTTAACTGTAGCGCGTGTATTTTCGATTTAGTAGCGTATGAGACAAAAAACAGATAAAATGTAAAGAAAGTTACTGACGTGACTTCCCTAACCTTTATTCTTTCGACATGCACTCTGACGCTATAAAAGAACGAAGTGGACGGAATTCAGTACATGCGATGTACCTATACAGACAAACAAATTATTACAATTTCAGAAAAATTGGATAAATTATTCAAGAAAAAGACTGAGCAGGTCAATAACGCGTTGGTCCTTACTTCGTGTTCCGATGTCTGTTACAGTTGGGTATATATGATAAAACTTCTTTTGCGGTTCTTCTTTGTTGCCTTTTTCTAATTTGGCAGTTATATTCTACATATACATTTACATTTATACTCCGCAAGCCACCCAACGGTGTGTGGCGGAGGGCACTTTACGTGCCACTGTCATTACCTCCCTTTCCTGTTCCAGTCGCGTATGGTTCGCGGGAAGAACGACTGTGTGAAAGCCTCCGTGCGCGCTCTAATCTCTCTAATTTTACATTCGTGATCTCCTCAGGGGGTATAAGTAGGGGGAAGCAACATATTCGATACCTCATCCAGAACCTCGAAACCTGGCGAGCAAGCTACACCGCGATGCAGAGCGCCTCTCTTGCAGAGTCTGCCACTTGAGTTTGCTAAACATCTCCGTGACGCTATCACGGTTACCAAAAAACCCTGTGACGAAACGCGCCGCTCTTCTTTGTATCTTCTCTATCTCCTCCATCAACCCGATCTGGTACGGATCCCACATTGATGAGCAATACTCAAGTATAGGTCGAACGAGTGTTTTGTAAGCCACCTCGTTTGTTGATGGACTACATTTTCTAAGGATTCTCCCAATGAATCTCAACCTGGTACCCACCTTACCAACAATTAATTTTATATGATCATTCGACTTCAAATCGTTCCGCACGCATACTCCCAGATATTTTACAGAAGTAACTGCTACCAGTGTTTGTTCCGCTATCATATAATCATACAATAAAGGATCCTTCTTTCTATGTATTCGCAATACATTACATTTGTCTATGTTAAGGGTCAGTTGCCACTCCCTACATCAAGGGCCTATCCGCTGCAGAACTTCCTGCATTTCGCTACAATTTTCTAATGCTGCAACTTCTCTGTATACTACAGCCTCATCCGCGAAAAGCCGCAGGGAACTTCCGACACTATCTACTAGGTCATTTATATATATAGTGAAAAGCAATGGTCCCATAACACTCGCCTGTGGCACGCCAGAGGTTACTTTAACGTCTGTAGACGTCTCAGCATTGATAACTAGATGCTGTGTTTTGTTTGCTAAAAACTCTTAAATCCAGCCACACAGCTGGTCTGATATTCCGTAGGCTCTTCCTTTGTTTATCAGGCGACAATGCGGAACTGTGTCGAACGCCTTCCGGAAGTCAAGGAAAATAGCATCTACCTGGGAGCCTGTATTTAATATTTTCTGGGTCTCATGAACAAATAAAGCGAGTTGATCTCACACGATCGCTGTTTCCGGAATCCATGTTGATTCCTACAGAGTAGATTCTGGGTTTCCAAAAACGACATGATACGCGAGCAAAAAACATCTTATAATCAGAGATATAGGTCTATAGTTTTGCGCATCTGCTCGACGACCCTTCTTTGGGACCACCTGTGCTCTTTTCCAATCATTTGGAACCTTCCGTTCCTCTAGAGACTTGCGGTACACGGCTGTTAGAAGGGGGGCAAGTTCTTTCGCGTACTCCCTGTAGAATCGAATTGGTATCCCGTCAGGTTCAGTGCACTTTCCTCTGTTGAGTGATTCCAGTTGCTTTTCTATTTCTTTATTTCTTTATTTTTGTTGATTATGTCTCTTTTTTTTGAAAATATTTAGTTTTCTCCAGACGTCATTTTCAAAACTGTCCCTGTCTCGTGGAGTCTTTCACGGAATTCAGCAAATTCGTTTCTAATCCCGCGTGTTACTAAGACATATTCGTCGCACACGTCTCCGAGCCGTAGCGCAAAGTAGGCAAGCCTTCACTCCTTATGATCTTGTTCCTGTTTCTTTTCTCGTTTATCTAGGTAATTTTCTTGGCGTTGTTAGATATAGGTTGTTAGATATAGGTTTGACGATATCAAAAGCAATGTCACAACCAAGGCACTGGAAGTGGGAGACATATCAAGTAGGTCTATCGTCTAGGATTATATTCGTGCAGACTGGATATTAACTTCCAAAAGTCGTTCTCTTGGCCTTTGTCCAGTGATGCTGATGTTATACATCGAGCAAATAAATTGAAGATAATAGATCACTGATGGTCATCCTTAGCTTGCTGTGAACGACTATCTCGAAAACGATGAAGTTGTTCGAATGTTCTAATGCAACAGTACTGAACATCTATAGAAAGAGATTGAACAGTGAAACCATCACTGGGCACTAAATGATTGTACGTCGACGACTCTTCACAGATCGTGGGAATCGGAGGCTTGTCTGTTGTGTGAAGTAGGATAAATGGTGATCTGTTGCGTCTATGCCAAAAGAGAACAACAAGTGCTTCGGAGCACACCGCTCGTCCTACACTGCTGAGCTCCGCAGCAAACCACCCCTACGTGTTCACATGTTTACCCAACGACATCGTCATTTACTTTTGCAGTGGCCGCGGGACCATCGGGATTTGATCGGCTATCAATGGAAACGAGTCGGACCTTCGGGTGAATTACGTTTTGTGCTGTACGCTGTCATCGAGGTGAACGGCGGCTTGAAACGTGCAGCTGCAGACGCACGCTGATGGGTGGAGTGTTATGGTAGGGGAGACCTTCTCCAGCGTTTGCATCGAACCTGTGGTAGTAATCGAAGACTCAGTGGCAGCTGGAACCACCTACATCCCTTCATGCTTCATGTCTCCCCGACAGTGATGTCATCTCTCAGCAGCAGTTATAAAATAAAAATAATTTTAAAAAGTTAGTTCTCTCTATCTTGCGAACGTCACGTTGCACCATGGCATACAAATAGTATTCGAGCTCAGGTATTAAATGGAAGTTTACAAGAAAACTGATTACTGTTTTGTTTGTAGTTGGCCAGTTTATTATTCAGCAAGCTAAAAAAATGGTTCAAATGGCTCTGAGCACTATAGGGCAACTTGTGAGGTCATCAGTCCCCTAGAACATAGAACGACTTAAACCTAACTAACCTAAGGACATCACACACATCAATGCCCGAGGCAGGATTCGAACCTGCGACTGTAGCAGTCGTGTGGTTCCAGACGTAGCGCCTACAACAGCTCTGCCACTTCGGCCGGCTACTCCTCAAGAATGCAACATACAGTCTTCCTTATAAAAACGGTGAACATCTCACGAAATACACTCCTGGAAATGGAAAAAAGAACACATTGACACCGGTGTGTCAGACCCACCATACTTGCTCCGGACACTCCGACAGGGCTGTACAAGCAATGATCACACGCACGGCACAGCGAACACACCAGGAACCGCGGTGTTAGCCGTCGAATGGCGCTAGCTGCGCAGCATTTGTGCACCGCCGCCGTCAGTGTCAGCCAGTTTGCCGTGGCATACGGAGCTCCATCGCAGTCTTTAACACTGGTAGCATGCCGCGACAGCGTGGACGTGAACCGTATGTGCAGTTGACGGACTTTGAGCGAGGGCGTATAGTGGGCATGCGGGAGGCCGGGTGGACGTACCGCCGAATTGCTCAACACGTGGGGCGTGAGGTCTCCACAGTACATCGATGTTGTCGCCAGTAGTCGGCGGAAGGTGCACCTGCCCGTCGACCTGGGACCGGACCGCAGCGACGCACGGATGCACGCCAAGACCGTAGGATCCTACGCAGGGCCGTAGGGGACCGCACCGCCACTTCCCAGCAAATTAGGGACACTGTTGCTCCTGGGGTATCGGCGAGGACCATTCGCAACCGTCTCCATAAAGCTGGGCTACGGTCCCGCACACCGTTAGGCCGTCTTCCGCTCACGCCCCAACATCGTGCAGCCCGCCTCCAGTGGTGTCGCGACAGGCGTGAATGGAGGGACGAATGGAGACGTGTCGTCTTCAGCGATGAGAGTCGCTTCTGCCTTGGTGCCAATGATGGTCGTATGCGTGTTTGGCGCCGTGCAGGTGAGCGCCACAATCAGGAGTGCATACGACCGAGGCACACAGGGCCAACACCCGGCATCATGGTGTGGGGAGCGATCTCCTACACTGGCCGTACACCACTGGTGATCGTCGAGGGGACACTGAATAGTGCACGGTACATCCAAACCGTCATCGAACCCATCGTTCTACCATTCCTAGACCGGCAAGGGAACTTGCTGTTCCAACAGGACAATGCACGTCCGCATGTATCCCGTGCCACCCAACGTGCTCTAGAAGGTGTAAGTCAACTACCCTGGCCAGCAAGATCTCCAGATCTGTCCCCCATTGAGCATGTTTGGGACTGGATGAAGCGTCGTCTCACGCGGTCTGCACGTCCAGCACGAATGCTGGTTCATCTGAGGCGTCAGGTGGAAATGGCATGGCAAGCCGTTCCTCAGGACTACATCCAGCATCTCTACGATCTTCTCCATGGGAGAATAGCAGCCTGCATTGCTGCGAAAGGTGGATATACACTGTACTAGTGCCGACATTGTGCATGCTCTGTTGCCTGTGTCTATGTGGCTGTGGTTCTGTCAGTGTGATCATGTGATGTATCTGACCCCAGGAATGTGTCAATAAAGTTTCCCCTTCCTGGGACAATGAATTCACTGTGTTCTTATTTCAATTTCCAGGAGTGTATTATAAAGGAAATGAGAGAAGTAGTATTTCAGGCAGATCTTAGTGGTAAATCTAGCTTTGACAGTAAGATAGAGGGATTCTAGATTACTTCACCGAATGTGCGATTTCAACAAGATAGCAAATGGTCAGCACTGTTTAAAGATATGATTGCATAGCAATCTCGAGACATAGGCTGGTTCTACAGTCTCCATTTATATCTCAATGTTCACCAGCACTAAAATCGTTGCTAGTTGCGAATGGTGTAGCAATGAAATACGGATTTATATGCACCTCAGTTATGGACACTAATGTTCAACTGAGCTCTACCTTAACTTCTCCCTCTTCCGTAAATAACACTAGGAACATTCCGCATTTAGTAGGGAAGCCGGGGAATGAAGCAAATGTTTTGATTTCCCTAAAACGAGGACGCGCACGTATTTCACTCGAGTGCTGATGGCTGCCGGCATTTTCCTGCTTTCAAGCTATTCGTTAAATGAGGCACAGTGCTATATTCCGCACGTACCACGTACTATGTTCACGCCATCGGCAGTAGGTGGTTTGGGTCTTGTTATCTGTGTAACATACGATCCTAGAAAGTTAAGATAAAATATTGATGGATGTGATTTTATGGTCGCTTTGTCGGTTTGTGTCGATCGAATCGTGACAGTACGGCCGTGTGTTATGCTACGGATATATAACAAGTGACAATTATTTAAATAATAATTATTTTGAATATACCACGTTTTTAAATCTGAGAAATAACTGTAAAATAATTTCACCTAGCCTCATAACATTTACATCCCCATACAGCTAGCCCACAAAATTTGTGACAGAATTTTTAACAGCTCTGCAGATTCTTAAAAGATTTAAAACGCGAACGTGGGGCCCATGCTATAGATAATAGTAACGAGTTGAACTATTCACACATCAATTATGTTTTGAATGCGCCACAAGTTTTTTGTTTTATGTATTACAATTCACATACCTATATATTGACAGGAATCTGTACGTGGCTAAGAGAAAATATCTTATACTTTTTAGTCAGATTTAAAAATGTTCTATATTAAAATATGATTTTAGTTTAAATACATATTTTATGCTTTTTAGTGTAGTGTTTTTGGAATTCTTCAATCTATTTAAAATATTTTGATGAAAATGTGGTAAATTTCAGATTTATTTCAATTTATATTCACCTGAGGCAGGAAATAAATGTTTCTTCCTCCTACGTATATCTCGTGAAGACAAAAATGAGAGAGATTCGAGCTCATACCGAGCCTTACTACTAATCGTACATCCTGCGAAACATTCGCGACTCGAACAGGACAAGGGGAAATGGCAGTAGTACACAAACTACCTTCCGTCCCACACCAGGCAAGAAAGCGAGTTAATAATGTATTGGCGTCAGATTCAAAGCTACGACAAATGTTTCAAGTATCTAGCTCACTGGGAAGTTACTTTACAATCAATTTCAACATTTGTGCCGAACAGATAGACAGACAATAAAGAGGTAATAAAACCATGGTAAAAGAGGAGACTAAGCTGATTAGTTGCTGCACGAAGTAAGCGTAATGTTTAAGGATTACATTATACACATGATTCGATTTCCCAAATAATAGCTTTGGGATACCTAATTAACGGTCGAAAACTAATATTTAATTTCTCATTTAGGTAAAATACTTACACCTTACTGCAACAACGTAAGGTCAAACTTAGAACTATAAAATGCGACGACCGCTTGTCTGAATGTGTACATTATAAAATAATGTATTGATAATGCCTCTCGCCATTATACATCAACTGTTTCCTCCCGTTGTTCTGGACAGATGTGTAATAGCTCAATATTGTGGACACGGGATTCTATAGGTTATTTTGAAAAGGTTCTTGCGATTTCACACAACCATAGCTTCTGCTCTTAAATTAATGAAGATAGAAGCCTGAGGTGAATTTTAGCTCACACATCCAGTCATGTTAATTTGAACACCTGCCAAAATTTTGAATAACCAGCTTTTGCAGCGCGGACCTAGAGGTATAGAATCAATGGGGTTCTGTAAGGTATCGACATGGATACGTGGCCATGACGACCCCAGTGCTGTAACTAGCTACGCTAGGTTTCTTGGCTAGGTTTTCAGAAATCATGGCCCGAACTTCCCGATCTACGCGGCCCTATAGATTCTCAATTGGGTTTAAATCAGGGGAGTTTGGTAGCCAGGAGCATACGGCAAACTCGTCTTGCCGAGGAAAAACGAACTGCATGCATGAGTGGACATGATCCAAAAAGACAGATGCGTGCTTTTGTTGATTCATTATGATTACCGGAACGACTAAATCACATAGGGAATTCCACGAAAAGCTTTCCCTTCCGACAGTTGTTACAGGGTGCTTGCTTTCAGATGTTTCACGCAGTATACGCCGAGGGCCATCCGTCCGAAGGAGCATAAGACCTGATTTATGAGGAGAGGCTACCTGTCGCCAGTCAATGTACGTCCATTGACGGTATTGGCGTGCAAATTTCAGCCTTCGTCACCGATGAATAGCAGTGAGCATGGGTTCTTGAAACTGGCGCCTGCTGCGCAGGCCATACGCAGCAAAGTTCGCCGAACGGTCGTTGAGGAGACGTTGTTGGCAGCCTTTTGGTTCATTTGGCCAGGCAGTTCCTCAACGGTTGCCTGTCTATTCGCCTGTAGACACCTCTGCAGCCTTCGTTCAACGCTGTCATCAGTGTGGCTCGTGTTGCATTACAGTTGCCTCCTCTCTTGCTTTGGATAGCGACGACATTTTACCATGCAAGGTATACTTTATCCATGGAGATACGCAAACAATCTACATACTTAGCCCGCTTTGGAAATGTTTGCACCCTTGGCCTGAAAACCAACGCTCATGCTCACTGGATGTCAGATAAATCGCTCCCTTTCTTACTGCAATTTCCCGCCGCCACCCCTCCCTCTCCCCCCCCCCCCTCACCGCACCAACCCCTCTTACGCATCTGACATACCCTCCATGCTAATGCTGCAACCTTTCGTTAAAATGAAATACCTTGTGGCTAGGGTCTCCCGTCGGATAGACCGTTCGCCTAGTGCAAGTCTTTCGAGTTGACGCCACTTCGGCAACTTGCGTGTCGATGGGGTTGGAATGATGATGATAAGGACAACAGAATTTCCAGTCCCTGAGCGGAGAAAATCTCTGTCCCAGCCGGGAACCTAACCTGGGCTGTTAGGCATGACATTCCATAGCGCTGACCACTCAGCTACCAGAGGCTGACTATCTTCCGTTTGTGAGTGGTTATTGCACGTTGACATCAGACATTTGCGTGGTTACATAACGTGCCTGGGACTTGTAAAACATTAACAGTTGTAAGTTCCCGTTTAATGTGGTAGCTTGCAGAAATCTCCATGTTTCAGCCAACTCACCCTTTCGCTCAGTTGTTCGCTCGTTATACATTTATGTCAAACTTAGATGGCGAAAACGCAGCACGATGAAAAATTTTACGTTCCCTGTCTCCAAATGTGCAGTTCAGTTACATATCTTTGGTGTGTTTTCGACACAACTTGAACACTGAGAATTGCAATGTTTTGTATTATATATAATTCTGAACGAGACATAAGAATGAGAGAAACTCTGGAAACATGAAACATGAAAAGCTAGATGCAATTGCTATTAGGAATTTCAAAAGATACACTGCACCAAAGAATCAAAAGATCGCTCTTTGAAACGTTTTTCATTCTCCCCCACTGCGGCACAGATATTTAAAATGTAGGTCAAAAGCTCCTTCAACGTTCCTCTGTAACAGTGGAAGCGCGTGGAGGCCTGTGACGCCGCCTTGGTTCTCGCCAACGCTTCAAACAACAAGGTGTATACACGTGCGAGAAAAAATGGCTAGAATTGAGAAATGCATGGGAAGTGTAAGGCTGGTTACTGATGTCACACATGTAAGATATTTCACCACAATCTGCGTAATACTAACGTGGACGTGTCACACGATGGAGATATCATCATCTACCTCACCCCTTACCTACATCTCACTCCTTGTCTTGCCTCTGAGATAGATGTCAGAAGCAAATATCAGATGAAATCACGCGGCATTCTTATTGGTGGCCCAGGAAAATATTCCTGTCTCATTGCCACTTAGAATCGACATGAAGATTAGAGAAATGAGTGATCATGCGAATCTTTATCGACAGTCATTCTTCCTACGGCATTATAGTCGGACTAGCAGAATCCTACGCCACACACCGAATTAATGCTTACGGAATATAGATGTAAATGAGCTCTGCTATACCCTGTGCGTGGATGCGTACTGAGCAAACTTCCATCACCGTACACCAGAAAGTCGTCATCATTACGTTTAAGACCAGTGCATAACTTAAAGTTGGTGTTTAGTGGACATTTTTAAAGTGTATCATCCAGTAATCTGCTAGTTACTAAGATATGATTACGGCAACCAGGCGGAGTGGCAGGTTGCCTACCCACATTGAAGAGCCAAAGAAACTGGTACACTTGCCTAATATCGTGTAGGGTCCCCGTGAGCACGCAGAAGAGCCACAACGCAACGTGACATGGACTTGACCAATGTCTGAAGTAGTGCTGGAGAGAACTGACACCATAATCCTGCAGGGCTGGGCTGTCCATAAACCCATAAGAGTACGAGAGGGTGGAGGTCTCTTCTGTACAGCACGTTGCAAGGCATCTTAGTTGCGCTCAGTAATGTTCATGTCTGGGGAGTTTGGTGGCCAATGGAAATGTTTAAACTCAAAAGAATATTCCTGGAGCCACTCTGTGTGGGGTATCGAAGTGTCATGCTGGAATTGCCCAAGTTCGTCGTATTGCACAACGGACATGAATGCATGCAGGCGAGCAGAAAGGAAGCATACGTTTGTGTCACCTGTCAAAGTCGTATCTAGACGTATCAGGGATCCCATATTACTCCAATTGCACATGTCTCACACCGTTACAGAGCCCCCAACAGCTTCAACAGCCCCTGCTGACATACAGGGTCCATGGATTCATGAGGTTGTCTCCATAGCCGTACACGTTCATCCGCTCGATACAATATGAAACGAGACTCGCCCGACTAGGCAACTCGCCTCCAGTCATCAACAGTCCAACATTGGTGTTGACGGGCCCAAGTGAGGCGTAAAGCTTTGTGTCGTGCGAGCTTTGTGTCTTGCGAGTGGGCCTTCGGCTCCGACAGCCCATATCGATGATGTTTCGTTGAATAGTTCGCACGCTGACGCTTGTTGATGGCCAGCAATGGAATCTTCATTAATTTGCGGAAGGGCTGCACTCCTGTCACGTTGAACGATCCTCTTCAGTCATCGTTGGTCCCGTTCCTGCAGGACCTTTTTTTTCGGCCGCAGCGATGTCGAAGATTTTATGTTTTACTGGATTCCTGATATTCACGGTACTCTCGTGAAATGCTCGAACGGGTAAATCCCCACTTCATTGATACCTCGGAGACGCTGTAGCTCATTGCTTGTGCGCCGTATCTCACTTAAATCTGGATCATCTGCCGTTGTATCGGTAGTAACCGATCTAACAACTGTGCCAGACGCTCGTTGTCTTATATGGGCGTTGCCGATCGTAGCACCGTATTCTGCCTGTTAACATATCTCTGTATTTGAATACGCATGCCTCTACCAGTTTCTTTGGCGCTTCAGTGTAATTGCCTCCGGGGACGACAAAAATTCCATTTTCAAGATTCCGCTTGGTTATTGACCGAATTAAAAAATATATAATGCTGCCATAATCTATTGATAGAGCTGTATATTCTTATACACACAAGGCGCTGACAAGAATAATATACAGAAGAATGGAAAAGAAAATTTAGGATGTGCTGGTGCAAGGTGTTCGAAATTCTGAGAAAAGTAGGGGTAAGTTATAGACGGGCACCATGCAATATGTACAAGAGCCAAGAGGGAATAATAAGAATGGACGACCAAGAACGAAGTGCTCGGATTAAGAAGGGTGTAAGACAAGGATGTATTTTTTCGCCCCTACTGCTCAATCTGTGCATCGAAGAAGCAATGATGGAAATAAAAGAAAGGATCACGAGTGGAATTAAAATTCAATGAGAAAGGGTATCAACGATACGATTCGCTGATGTCATTGCCTTCCCGAGTGAAAGTGAAGAAGAATTACATGATATGCCGAGTAGAGTGTAGAAGAATTTGGATTGTGAGTAAATCGAAAAATGACGAAAGTAATGAGAAGTAGCAGAAATCATAACAGCGAGAAACGGGACTGACGGTCACGAAGTTGATGAATTGTGCTACCTAGGCATCAAAGTAACGAATGACAGGCGGAGTGAGGACATCAATAGCAGACTAGCAGTGGTTAAAACGGTACTCCTGGCCAAGAGAAGTCTACTAGTATCAAATATAGGAATTAATTTGAGGTAGAAGTTTTTGAGAATGTACGTTTGGAGCACAGATTTGTATGGTATTCAAACATGGACAGTGGAAGAAACGGAACGGAAGGAAAAAATGTTCAAATTTGTGTGAAATCTTATGGGTCTTAACTGTTAAGGTCGTCAGTCCCTAAGCTGACACACTACTTAACCTAAATTATCCTAAGGACAAACACACACACCCCTGCCCGAGGGAGGACTCGAACCTCCCCCGGTACCAGCCGGGAAAGGAAGAGAATGGAAGCATTTGAGATGCAGTAAAAGCTGAAAATTAGAGGACTGATAAGGTGAGGAATGAGGAGTTTCTGGGCAGAGTAGGAGAGTAAACGAATATGTGGAAAACACTGATAAGGAAAAGGGACAAATTGATTGGTCGTCTGTTAAGAAATCAGAAAATGACTTCCATCGTACTAGAGGGAGTTGTAGAGGGCGAGAACTGTAGAGGAAGGCTGAGATTGGAATACATCAAGTAAATAATTGAAGACGTAGGCTGAAAGTGCAACTCGGAGATGAAGAGTTTGGCATTGGAAAGAAATTCGTGGTGGCCGCATCGCATCAAACCAGTCAGAACACTGATGACAAAAAAAAAGTTAAAAGTTTCGTATAGTGAGAGAAGTATTCTTACAGTTCGAAACTGTTTGTTTTGAGGCAGCGTAATTGACAGCGCAGAAATACCCTGATTTTATATACCCAGTACTCTGGAATGAGAGCACTTAGCGATTTACAATAATACTTACAAATAATTTCTAACTTTCGTAATTTTTTCTGGGTTACATGTTTAACGTAAAATATTTAACACGGTAACTCATTTGTAAAGAAGATGTTTGAAGCTATTTTATACATATGAGTTCGATTCGTTAAAGAATCAAAGGTTTATTGGTACGATTCTAACGCTTAAGACGTCGGATGCGTCAGAAGTAAATCAGAAAACAAGCTCTAGAAACAGTCCACCTTATATTTTATTTCGTGCAATCCTCATACTTGTTATTTACTGTCGCGCAAGATGCTCTGCTATCAGTGTTTCGGTAATAGCTAAGGTGTCATATGTCACATTCATCATCAGCTTTCCCGAAACAGCAGAGGCAATTCTGAGTTTTAACCGCCTCCATACGGTGCTGCAATAAATTTTGGCCGTCCACTCCGACGATAGGTGGTAACGTGTACCGGTAATCGCGCCTGTGCGCCGAGGGGCCATATCAGCCGGCAATAAAGCTGTCAGGAAGATATCATCTGGACAACAGCAATAGAACCACGCTGCTGGATGGAGAAGCGAGCATTCCGGCTGAAAACGTCGTGTGCCCCTTTCCGCAACTTATACATTTAACAGTAATATGCTGTCTTGTAGATAATTATTAATCCACTGCTCCGGACGGAGTGACCGAGCGGTTGTCGGCGCTACAGTTTGGAACCGCGCTACCACTACGGTCGCAGGTTCGAATCCTGCCTCGGGAATGGATGTGTGCGATGTCCTTACGTTAGTTAGGTTTAAGAAGTTCAGACAGATGACCTCAGCAGTTAAGTCCCTTAGTGCTCAGAGCCATTTGAACCATTAATCCACTGCAATATACTATGATTGTTAGCCCCAAGTTGGTCGCGAAAGATGTAACAACCTCCATCTCCTCTCATTTAATTGCGTGGCTGATCGTCGAAGATAAACCACAAACGATCAAATTTGGGAATTTATACATGAAGTATAAACAGAGGAGGCTTCTACCAGATAACTCCACTTAATGGTCTCAAGTTAATTAGAAAATGAGTGATGTGAATTAGTGGTCATGGAACGTCAGTGGTGAAGATGCCTGCTGAAGACTCGGGAAAATAGGCAGCGGCAGAACAGATCATCAACGATAAAGCGAAAGTAAATGAGTGCCACTCGTCATAATTCATAGGTCTTACCTCTTCTGTATCTTCTAAGATACTTTCGCAACTCTGATAGGAATTAATTTACTTTTCTGGTAGTGGAAGTTTCTTGGTTCTTCCCAGTTTATTAGCCCCTATATCCCACCTGTGCTAAAACGTGCCTCGTAACTTCCGTGGCGTTGCCTGGAGATACACTACCGATAGCCCCCAGAATCCACGCACTTAGGACGATGCGTGGCTTGCGAGAAAAATTACTCAACCTACTGCTCCACCGACCTAATCGGAGAGCTGGCAAGTTGGCGGTGATTAATTCTGTGCGCTGCACAGTTTAATTTTTTCTTTTCCTTTTGTAATCTTCTCATATTCCACTCCGTGAAGTGAAGTGAGCTCTGCGACATCCGGCCCATTTAAGGGTCGTGGTTTCGTTCAACCAGTTATCCGACAACTGGGGCAGTTTTGGGATCCCAGTGGGGAATAAATGGGAGGGCTGTAACAGTTACAGCATTCACTTTAATATTATGGGAAGTCTCCCTAACATATTAGCCGGAATTTCCAAGACAAACATTAAAGGGTTTTGTATATGTAAAGGGTATATATTTTGTACGTATTACTGAGCAGAGTGTTGTGATGTGATGTACTCTGCCCTTCTTTGTACTCTTTTTATTCTCAACTTCTTAGAGTGTAGCGCGGTTCAATTCATTCAATTAACAGACAGGCTGAAAGTGTGGCAAATGTGGGATCCCAATTGCGTTTGATAAGGATGGGCTTACCAGCTCCGACATGAGCATTAAAACGAAGGGAAACCACCTGAAAATGTCTGTAGGAACTGGGTAAGTTGTCCCAGCAGAAAATTAAAATATTGTTTATCTGTGAACTATATATTGTATGAATATATGTGTTGCTGAACGGACTCAAGTGTTGCATGTTTTAAATAATGTCTATATAACGATGGTAAACCTTACTTTGACCTGAAAGACCGGGCTATTGGTTTTCACTTCTCCGAAGTTAGCTATTAACTAACTGTCCTGTAGTTACCTAACGTCTCATGGGAAGATTTCGAGATTCTAGCATTGTATGTACACTGCTAACAGTCCATATATTGCCACCAACTGACCCCTTTATTCCCGCCGGTAATCTCCTCAACAACAAAACTCAATAGAAAAAGGATTACATAAAAATACCACACTCTAATTTCCATGGAAACGAATGCAATCGGGGCTTCAATGAAAATTTAGCGAAGTCCGAATCGTTCACTAACGGTACAACTAACATCTTGTCCCTACAACTGAGTTTGCAAAGCCGGCCGAAGTGGCCGAGCGGTTAAAGGCGCTAGAGTCTGGAACCGCACGACCGCTACGGTCGCAGGTTCGAATCCTGCCTCGGGCATGGATGTTTGTGATGTCCTTAGGTTAGTTAGGTTTAAGTAGTTCTAAGTTCTAGGGGACTTATGACCACAGCAGTTGAGTCCCATGGTGCTCAGAGCCATTTGAACCATTTGAGTTTGCAAACACGGCCTAATAAGTGCATGCACACTTACTAAATGACAGCCCTTGCCTAAAGAATCGGAATGACTAAACTAAATCCACGTCCGCGCACGGGGACACACATTGATATTCTCTCAATTTTCTCTGCGGCAAGAAATAACTCGATTGGACGACGTCGATCGCCATCTCCCGAATTGTGAAATACGAGGTGAAAACAGCAGCCAGAAGGTATGACACTTCTAGACCCCACGGTGGCTGCGAGCTTACTAACATTTAGGCCTTTCAGTAAATCAAAATCAGAAACTTAAAGTAGACCTCCACTGGGGTGACAAATTCATGGGGTAGCGATATGCACATGTACAGAAGGCGGTAGTATCGCGTATATAAAATATAAGAGGGCACTGCACTGGTGGACCTGTCATTTGTAATCAGGCAATTCATGTGAAAAGGTGTCCGACGTTATTATCATCGCACGACGAGAATTGAAAGACTTCGAAAGCGGAATGGTAGTTGGAACTAGATACGAGGGGCATTCCACTTGGGAAACCGCTAGAGAATATTCCGAATCGACAGTGCCAAGATTGTGCCGAGAATATAAAATTCCAGGCGTTGCTCTCATCACGGTCACCGCACTGCCTTTTTTTGTGGTTTTAGGGCGCACAACTACAGTGGTAATTAGCGTCCAGACTAAGTTATGAATGCACTGCGAGGTACAAGGTTAAAACAGCAACTAAAAGGACAACACGATAAAACAGGCAAGGGATTAAAAGAAAACAGCATAATCAAATGTCCTTAGACAGGTTTGTCAAGTGGATAAAACAAAGAACGCGAGCAGCTGCTCCTGGGTCATCCACTAAAATGTCATCCAGAGTACATGGCAGGCCTAGATCAATGCGCAGTGTATTAAAATTCGAACGGGACGTTAAAATGTGGCGTACCGTCAGCAATTGCCCACACGGGCAGAACGGCGCCGGCGCAGCCGTCAGCAGATGGCGATGGCTGAACCGGCAATGTCCAATCCGGAACCGGGCCAAAACGACCTCCTCCCGCCGGTAAGGACGTGAAGAGGTCGTCCTAGCCGTGGGGAGAGGTTTCAAGGCCCGAAGTTTGTTTTCAGTAAGTGTAGACCAATCGGCATGCCACAGCGAAAAAATGCGCTGACAAATGACCCTGCTAAAATCAGATGAAGGCACACAACAAGAATCTGTCCGAGGCTGGAGGACCGCAGCCTTGGCCGCGGCATTTGCAGCTTCGTTCCCAGGGATACCGACACGGCCTTCACTTAACGACCGAGAACAGCCGCTTTTGCTTATTGTTGTTACTGCTTAGAGAGAAGTAACACTGTGTGAAATGACCACAGAAATTAATTTAGGATGTACGATGATCGCATCGTTAGGACAGTGCCTCAAAATTGGGCCTTAGTGGGCTATGGCAAATATTGATCGACGCGAGTGCCTTTGCTGACAGCACGACATTACCTGCAGTGCCTCTCCTGGGTTCGTGACCATATCGGTTGGAATCTACACGACTGGAAAACGATGGCCTGGTCGGATGAGTCCCGATTTTAGTCGGTAAGAACTGATGGTAGGGTCCGAAAGTGGCGCAGGGCCCACAAACCTATGAACCGAAGCTGTCAACAAGGCACTGTGCAAGCTGCAGTGGGCTCGATAGTGGTTTGGGGGTGTGTTTAGATGGATGACTGACTGGGTGTGGTTGTGTCCGGCAGCTTGGAGAACATTTTCAGCTATTCATGGACTCAATGTCCTCAAACAATGATGTCTTCGGGCCACAGTGGTTTGTGACTGGTTTGGAGAAGGAGTGAATGATTTGACCACCCAGGTCACCCGACATCGAACACTGGTGGGGTTTAATCGAGAGGTCAGTTCGTGCACAAAATCATGCACCGAAAATACCTTCGCAATTATGGACGGCTATAGAGGAAGCATGTCTAAATATTTCCTCAGGAGCCTTCCAGCGATTTGTTAAATCCACGACACGCTGAGTTGCTGCACTTCGCCGGAGAAAAAGAAGTTCAACACTATATTAGGAGGTATCCCAAGGCTTTTGTCACCTCAGTGAATAGTCCTTCTGTAAGGTATTGCTTCCTGCGAGGACTCTGTCAGTGGTAGTGGCGAGGTGGGTCAGCGTAGTTAGCACCGTCGGGCGTGACTAGACAGGGAAGTTTGCGGTGGCAGGGAATAGCATCAACGAGGAATACAATACAAAATCCCGCAACTTCTACTGAAGATTGTAGGTACGAAAGTCATCGAAACGTTGCCTACAAACCGAGAAGGTTTTATCACTGGAATACACCAAGAAAGGCTGCAATTACGAATGGTTTGTACCTCGTTTTCCCTGTCAGAGAAACGTTTTGCCCTGGAGTAATTAACTCGACGTTGGGAAGGCAGAGTCTCCGAGCTGCGCGGGTAGCGACTGCCCCAGGCGCCCGAGGCAGCCAGTCCCCTGAGGCCGCGCCACTGTGCTCCCCTCTCCGTCTGAGGCCGGCACGGCGCGAGGCTGCGAAGTCATCTCCACTCACAGTGTGGTCTGCTGCTCCGGTCCCTCAGAGACCATGAAACTAATATCGGCCGCAGTTCACTGTCAAATATTGGGACACTCACAAAATCACTCTTTTCTCATTTTTAACTTAATTGACAAAAGTAGCGTAAGAATTAGAACCAAGAAACATCAAATAAGTTAGATTCCTTGAGATTTGGAGACGACTAGGTAATAACATTCCAGAGGCTAGAAATCAAATAACAAGCCTACAGAGTATAGTGCCAAGAATAGGACTCTAGATGTCTTTCGAATACATAAGATAATGGTAGCAGATCCACTACTAATCAACCACATAATAGTAAATAACAGGAAAGTAAAACAGTGTAACATTTTAAATATCCAGGACAATTTATAACTTACAGCTTGAACGAGGAAACTTCATCGTAAGAAAGAATTAACAAAATGGTAAGAACTCAACTAAAAAATCTATAGATCAAAACTGGATTAAGACATTACAGGTGGGTGGTTCAACCAGAGGTGGATTCGGAAGCGAAACTATTTTCAGTCACCCAAAAAAAGAGATTCTTCTAAATCATACGAGTAGATAGAAAAGTAACTGGAACATGAATAAATGCCGGCCAGAGTGGCTGAGCGGTTCTAGGCGCTACAGTCTGGAACCGCGCGACCGCTACGGTCACAGGTTCGAATCCAGCTTAGGGCACGGATGTGTGTGATGTTCTTAGGTTAGTTAGGCTTAAGTAGTTCTAAGTTCTAGGGGACTGATGACCTCAGACGTTAAGTCCAATAGTGCTCAGAGCCATTTGAACCATGAATAAATAATAAAAATGGAAAAGATATACCATGGTAGAGACTGCCAAATGAAGTCGTGTACAGCGGAATAGAGCCCACTAGAGAAACTGTACGAAGCAAAGATCTATTTTTCGATCATAATATGAGGACACCAGAATCAAGATATCAAGAAAAATTGTAAAGATACTTTAGAACATGAAACAACAAGTAAAGAAGATAAGGCGAATATGTAAAAGTTGGAATTAAACCTGGGCGATTTGCAAAACAAAACAAAAAATTTAAACAAACTGAAAAATATAAAAATAAGAATTTAACAAAAAATTAACAAACGGTAAATAATAAAAAGGAACTACAAAAAATATCTGAACGAAAGAAAAGATATTGAGCAATTCGGAAAGAAAACCTACTGGTGAAGATGACCAGAAAACGGCCCACTGAAGCGGTCCAACGAGGCCTTAAAGTTAGATTATGATGAAGAAGAACAGTAGTGTTACTAGTGTCATTCACAGCTTCAATATAATCAGAATGTATTCATTTCTGTATGTCTTCTTGTTCCTTCTTGTCTTGATGGTCGGTGGTGTGTTTACTTATACTACTCAACATGGTATTTTCCTTGGTAGGCCAGTTGTGTATGATATCCCATATGTCTTCCATGTGATGGTAAACTGACGACAATGGAAATTATTATACTACGAAGCACCTGTTCGTTACGTTTGGAGACGGTGATCTCATAATGGGCATTAAAAGATTAATCATCCTTGCATTCGGAATCTATATCCATCATCAACTGGTAGCGTCTGGGATTCTCGGCCACAAACTCTGAGAACGACGGTACTAGCAACATGTTGCAGTGCCCAATTTGCTATAAACCCACCCATGTAAACGTAGAGGACAATGTGCTAACGGAAGGTGGTAGGTTTGTACGTTCATTAGAAGTTGTTTGAAAACAACGCCATTTGTAAAAGTCTTCCAACTCGCTCCAATAGCACCAACAGCTATTCGTCATGAAGGACTCGATCGCCTCCAGTTTCAAGTAGAAAACAACAAAAGTAGCAAAATTCAGATTTTCGTTTACCTGATTACTACTTTCGGGTTACCCACACTCGTTTTCGAAACATTCTGTGAGACGGAAAGTTAAAATTACAAATTACCTAATAAACTGTTACAAAAACTGAGTGCAGATGACAGGATACAGAGCATAAAGTACCAGGATGTAAGTACGAAGCGGAAGATGTGGTATAATCCGTCATGGAATGAAACCTACGCTAAGAATGTAAATACACGAACATCAAAGTCAAGTTTCTCTATAAACATTGGCAAGACAAACATACAACTGACTGTCTACTTCCTAGGCTGCCACAAGGAAACCTAAGGCTGGACTTGCCCGATCAGGATGCTGGAAATTTTTTATTACAGTTTCCAGTCTTCAAGGCTCAAATGGCTCTAAGCACTATGTGACTTAACATCTGAGGTCATCAGTCCCCCAGAACTGAGAACTACTTAAACTTAACTAACCCAAGGACATCACACACATCTATACCCGATTCGAACCTGCGACCGTAGCAGCCGCGCGATTGCGGACTGAAGCGCCTACAACCGCTCGGCCACCGCGGCCGGCTCCAGTCTCCAAGGACAAAACAATTAACACTATAAAAGTACAAAACAGCTACCACAATTCAGCTTTTTAGAATTTTTCGAACAAGGGAATATTTAAAATCTCTATAGATTTTTTCCAAAAAGAGGGGGAATTTAAAAGCAATGAACAATAAAGAACACTAGCACCATACACAGCTTCTTTGTGAGCCATAAATAGTGTCGAAAGAAACGTAGTCGAAAGACATGTTCGGTTAAATAGATACATCACGTTGTTATGTACTACTGTGGGCCGTTGCATCTGGTACAGTGTGAGACAAAGCCTAGAGTTCTAAATTCGATTTGTACAAACGAAGTGTCAATTAAAAACATTCTGTTGCGTTCATGATTGTGTGTTTTACAGACTAATTAAATCGAAAGGTGATGTTTTTTTCAGTGTCGTTCTATTAGACGAACCTAGGCTTGAACAGAACTGAATCGTGCGGAGATCGCTCGTCCTTTTTCGCTCTTGAGTTGGAAGATCCATGAATGAACCCTAGAAGTCGCTCTTCCCAGTGGATATCACCAACTGTGACTGCGGAGAACCGCAGACCAGCGAACATTAACTGGAATGTCATAATTGGCCTTGAACGTGGACAGAAGATCTTCTCCATGCGACACAGGGTGCAGTTAAAGTTGCAAGATTTTGGTCAACAGTAATGTATGAGAACGAAGTCTTTCGCGGTGGCACTGATATGTAAAACATT
Organism: Schistocerca serialis cubense; assembly: GCF_023864345.2. Classification (NCBI taxonomy): domain Eukaryota; kingdom Metazoa; phylum Arthropoda; class Insecta; order Orthoptera; family Acrididae; genus Schistocerca; species Schistocerca serialis. Next base: position 286,675,773 of record NC_064644.1, on the reverse strand, counting down.
CTCGCGCTTCTTGCGGCATCATTAAGGTTACAACCTCGGGCTTTCGACGATTACCTCAATCGTCATCGTCAGGACCAACTTACTGCACCGAAACATCCCGTAGACTGTCGAGACAGAGAAATAAGGAAGGCTGCCATTTTTAGATGTTTTGCTACAAGTCAGATCAGCGTCTCGCCCTCGCTGTGCCCCACAGGCCGACACAAACTCTTTTATGTCTTATCGCCCCAAGTTTTTATCGCCTACTACAAAAGTGAACAGTTCTAAATATATTGGCACAAGGAGCAAAAGCTTTTTCTGACGAGGACCAGTAGGATTCTGAAATTAATAACCTGAAATATGTGTTTCGAAACAACGGTTACTCTACGGTTCACGTCATGTGAAGAGTTCTCTAAGAAGAAGAAATGTGAAAATTTGTAAATTCACGTGATTAGCCTTTGATTGTACTTCTTCCTTTCTACGGTTCTACATCCTGCAGAATAGACATATTACAGTGGAGAAATGGGGTATAAAACCTATGTTCCGACCCCTTAGGATATAAAGGAGATAGTACTTCCTGTTAAGGGCAGTCTCCGCCTCAAGATCCTTGGGATTTATGACATCCCTTGTGAGTGGGAAAGGACTTACAGCCGTCAGCCCATTCCCACCGTTTCTCACGGCTGTGCAGAACATGAACGGAATATTAACAATCGAGAACTGGGAAATCTTCAGTTATTGAGAAAAGCCTTATGAACAAACACAACATACGGTTTGATAAAACAATAGTTTTGTCCCATGCTTCTACACACTCAGTTCTGTGATTAAAGAGGGCGGGTAAACTAGAATGGGTGAGAAGAACTTCAGCCATGACAGTGGGTACAGTACTAGCGGTGCATGGAAGCGAGGAGCTCTCGATGCAGAGAAGAAGCAGAGACTTTAGTCGCAATGTTTACGCTATTGCGGGAGCGGTGTCACCTATAACGGAGAAGTTGAAATCATTTGCGACAGCATTACGTATTACACTGATGTGAGAAAAGCCATGGGATACTTCGTAATATCGTTTCGGGCCTCCTTTTGACTGGTATACTGAAGCAAATCTACGTGGATGGACTCCGTAAGTCGTTGGAAGCTCCCCGCGGAAATAATGAGCAATTTTGCCTCAATAGCCGTCCATATTGGTGAAGGTTTCGCCGGTGCAGGATTTTGTGCACGAACTGATCTCTCGTTTATGTCCCATAAACCTTCGATAGGATTCATGTTGGGTGATGTGGGTTGCCATACCATTCTCTCGAATTGTTCAGAATATTTTTCAAACCAATCTGGAACAGTTGTGGCCCTACAACATGATGGATTGTCATCCATAAAAATTCCATCGCAGAATGTCTGCATGTAGTCTCCAGGTAGCCGAACATAACTATTTCCGTTGATGATCGTTTCATTTAGACCAGAGTACCCAGTCCATTCCATGTAAACACAGCCTACACCATTATGGAGCCACCACCAATTTGCACACCACCTTGTTGGCAACTTGGGTTCATGGCTTCGGGAGTTTGCGCCACACCCGAACTGTGGCATCAGCTACTACCAACTGAAATCGGAACTCACCTGAACAGGTCATGTTTCCTCTGTTGTGGGTAACAGTTTATTAGGTAATTTGTAATTTTAACTTTCCGTCTCACAGGATGTTTCGGAAACGAGTGTGGGTAACCCAAAAGTAGTAATCAGGTAAACGAAAATCAGAATTTTGCTACTTTTGTTGTTTTCTACTTGAAACGCAGCCAAAACCTCTCAGACAAACAGAAGCTAAACGATGTCAAAGTTAGCGTAAGGAGGGCTATGCGTGAAGCGTTCAGTGAATTCGAAAGTAAAATCCCTGTGCACATTCACAAAAGATAATGTTATGAATGTGGTGGAACAGCGACACTGTCTTTTCCTTATACTAGTATAAACGCACGATTTCTCGCCACCAGTGGTGAAACAAGATAGCAATGGTCGGAGTTTTTCATGAGCCAGTTGGGTGCGAGCAAGCAGAGATGCAAATATGGGCACCAGCTGATTATAGTGAATTTTTTTCATGGACTATGCTCTAACCGTACACCCGATTTTTGAACTTCCTCCGACGCATGCAACTATCTACATCTACATCTACATCTACATTTATACTCCGCAAGCCACCCAACGATGTGTGGCGCAGGGCACTTTACGTGCCACTGTCATTACCTCCCTTCTCTGTTCCAGTCGCGTCTGAAAGCCTCCGTGCGCGCTCTAATCTCTCTAATCTTACATTCGTGATCTCCTCGGGTGGTATAAGTTGGGGGAAGCAATATATTCGATACCTCATCCAGAAACGCATCCTCTCGAAACCTGGCGAGCAAGCTACACCGCGATGCAGAGCGCCTCTCTTGCAGAGTCTGCCACTTGAGTTTGCTAAACATCTCCGTAACGCTATCACGATTACCAAATAACCCTGTGACGAAACGCGCCGCCCTTCTTTGGATCTTCTCTATCTCCTCCGTCAACCCGATCTGGTACGGATCCAACACTGATGAGCAATACTCAAGTATAGGTCGAACGAGTGTTTTGTAAGCCACCTCCTTTGTTGATGGACTACATTTTCTAAGGACTCTCCCAATGAATCTCAACCTGGTACCCGCCTTACCAACAATTAATTTTATATGATCATTCCACTTCAAATCGTTCCGCACGCATACTCCCAGATATTTTACAGAAGTAACTGCTACCAGTGTTTGTTCCGCTATCATATAATCATACAATAAAGGATCCTTCTTTCTATGTATTTGCAATACATTACATTGGTCTATGTTAAGGGTCAGTTGGTACTCCCTGCACCAAGTGCCTATCCGCTGCAGATCTTCCTGCATTACGCTACAATTTTCTAATGCTGCAACTTCTCTGTGTACTACAGCATCATCCGCGGAAAGCCGCATGGAACTTCCGACATTATCTACTAGGTCATTTATATATATTGTGAAAAGAAATGGTCCCATAACACTCCCCTGTGGCACGCCAGAGGTTACTTTAACGTTTGTAGACGTCTCTCCATTGATAACAACATGCTGTGTTCTGTTTGCTAAAAACTCTTCAATCCAGCCACACAGCTGGTCTGATATTCCGTAGGCTTTTACTTTGTTTATCAGGCGAGAGTGCGGAACTGTATCGAACGCCTTCCGGAAGTCAAGGAAAATAGCATCTACCTGGGAGCCTGTATCTAATATTTTCTGGGTCTCATGAACAAATAAAGCGACTTGGGTCTCACACGATCGCTGTTTCCGGAATCCATGTTGATTCCTACAGAGTAGATTCTGGGTTTCCAAAAACGACATGACACTCGAGCAAAAAACATATTCTAAAATTCTACAACAGATCGACGTGAGAGATATAGGTCTGTAGTTTTCGCATCTACTCGACGACCCTTCCTGAAGACTGGGACTACCTGTGCTCTTTTCCAATCATTTGGAACCTTCCGTTCCTCTGGAGACTTGCGGTACACGGCTGTTAGAAGGGGGGCAAGTTCTTTCGCGTACTCTGTGTAGAATCGAAATGGTATGCCCTCAGGTCCAGTGGACTTTCCTCTGTTGAGTGATTCCAGTTGCTTTTCTATTCCTTGGACACTTATTTCGATGTCAGCCATTTTTTCGTTTGTGCGAGGATTTATAGAAGGAACTGCAATGCGGTCTTCCTCTGTGAATCAGCTTTGGAAAAAGGTGTTTGGTATTTCAGCTTTACGCGTGTCAGCCTCCGTTTCAATGCCATCAACATCCCGGAGTGTCTGGATATGCTGTTTCGAGCCACTTACTGATTTAACTTAAGACCAGAACTTCCTAGGATTTTCTGTCAAGTCGGTACGCAGAATTTTACTTTCGAATTCACTAAACGCTTCACGCATAGCCCTCCTTACGCTAACTTTGACATCGTTTAGCTTCTGTTTGTCTGAGAGGTTTTGGCTGCGTTTACACATGGAGCGAAGCTCTCTTTGCTTTTGCAGTGGTTGCCTAACTTTGTTGTTGAGCCCGTCCCTCATAGTTTTACTCGGCACGTACCTGTCTAAAATGCATTTGCCTTGAACTTTTTCAGTGTCGGAACTATCGCACAATCGTGGAATATCAAAGTCCTTCACATACCTTACATGTGTCAGTTATGGAGTACTTTCAGATTTGTCACTGTGGATTAAGACTTTTTAAACTACGTTCATCATATCCCAAAACTCTTCCTGGACGAGGAGAGACACTAAAGCCAAAACGATCCTCTTTAAAATGAATTGCTTCCCCGAGTTACAGCCATCACTGTGACGTATTACAGACGCAATCCGAGAAAAACGACCAGGAAGACAACGTGAATCGATGCTACTCTACGATAATACCCACCCGCATTCTGCTAATTAGCAAGAAACACTAAACAGGAGTTGGGTTGTTACGTCAACTCATCTTACGCCCTCAGATTTCCACCATTTTACCCTCTCCGGATGAATATGCGCTCCGAACATGGCTGTACGTATTCTTCGCCTCGGAACCATGTTATTTCTACTTTTGTGGAATCGAAAAGTTACTCCAGTGTTCGTAAATTGCTGTAAATATTGAAGGATATGATAATATTTATGACCATTGTCTCTGTTACGTGGATCTGATGTGTTTACTGAACTTAAGAAATAATGTTACTAACTTAAGCACCAACCCAATAATTAACGACCGATTAGAGACCGTCTGTGAGCTATATAAGGCCACATACCGTAAGTTTCTCCTGACGAAGACGATGGAGGTAGTCGTAGAAAGCCCGTGGTTTTACCCTGAACTAATGCGGCAAGATGTCTCACAATATTTTATGCAAGAGTAGTTAAACTTGATATATATTTCTTCCATTTGTGTGTAATAGTAATTACTATGTACCGCATTTGTTGCTGACTCGAATAAATAACAATCAGCACCGGTATACTGTTTACCCCCATTGAAACAAACACACTCTTCTATTCCTTGTGGCATGTGAGCAAACTGCCTTCAAATGTCACGCTTGAAACACCATCTGTGACAGTTGACGAAAATGATTTGCTTTATAATGGTATGAAATTGTAAGTCTTCCCATATCATTCTAAACATCCTGTTTGGGCGAAAGATAGGGGGAATTGGGTGACTAGCCAACGACCTGTATATCCCACAATAGGTTTTACGAGTGAGTATGGTCTTCCGTTATCTGCTCGAATGTGGCGTTTGGTACCACAGCATGAGACGATTTTAGGGCTTTTCAGTTGGCACTAACGGAAAGGCGGGTGACAGCAGCTCATATCCGTGAAGCTGACAGAGTGTCAACAGTAAGCGTAGGAACATGTTATCGGAACCTGGATTGAGTTCTACAATTGCCATCGATGACATCATACCACAGACAATAGAGACTTGCCGGGTACTGAACCAGAGACAAACTGGACGTGGCGCCGGCCGTTGTGGTGGAGCGGTTCTAGGCGCTTCAGCCCGGAACCGCGCTGCTGCTGCGGTCGTAGGTTCGAATCCTGTCTCAGGCGTCGATGTGTGTGCTGTCCTTAAGTTAGTTAGCTTTAAGTAGTTATAAGTCTAGGGGACTGATGACCTCAGATGTTAAGTCCCATAGTGCTCAGAGCCATTTGAACCATTTTTTGAACTTGGACGCTGAATGGCACACTGTGGAGTTCAGCTATGGGTCCCAATTTTTAGAATTTGATTCGGTTTTGTATCACTGTGCAATTCTACAGCAGCAATCGCTAGAATCAAAGTTGCGAAAAAAAGTCTTTTAGCTGAGTAAGAAAAAATTGCGTGTTATTCCTCAATTAACGGAACAGGAATATAAGCAAGAGACGTCATTACTTATGTTTCAATTGTCTAAAATCGGTCTGCTGCGACATTATCTTTCGGTGCTAAAATCGAGCTACTGTGACACTGAGCAGAACAGCAAACGTGAAAATTCTGACAACACCGATCTAAACGATACTGCCATTTATCTCACATATTTCACTCGTCAAAACCTATAGTGCACTCCCTGTTGTCCTAGAATCTTGAAATTTGACAAGATGCAGAGTTTCACAATACAAGCAAAAAAAAAAGAAGATTCAAAAAATTGTTAATTTGTAATTAAATCAAATAAAGTCTTAGCTTTTCGTTTCCTTTTCCCTTTTTTGTCACCCTGTCTGTCTGTTTGTTTTGGCTCGCTTTTCTCAGGAGTGCGGTAAAGGTAGCAAGATGAAATTTATGTCAAATACGAGATCTACTGTACCTTGCCGGTGTAAAAGAATTTAAGCTTGTAGTCGATGCAAAGAAATGATAGGGCCATATATGCCTCATATTTTGATATTCACAAACTCACACATCAAAACCTATAAATTAACTACCTATATACCGGTCGAACCTAGCGGCAATCCCTGGAAATCGGGATCGAAGTTCGATCGGACCGCGGGTATTTCAGTCTTCGTTTAAACCTGCCCTTCACCTCTCAATGATGCAAGGAGTCGCTAGAAACAACACGTGGTTCGGATTCCACGTTAAACTATTGGCCCACTTTCACCAGTTGGATCGTTGGGGTATGCCAGGTACATGCCGTTCGCCGAGAAGGGGTCCAATAGAAGGACCTGACCAGACAACTGAGCCACACGAAATTAGTTGTTATTCGTTAATATACACTGACTGAATAAAAATCGGAACAGCAAGAAGGAGTCGTGAGACACAAACGAAAGTTGGTAGGTGTGCTTCTACATTCCAAAGGTGATATCTATTCCTATTTCAAGACAGTTGCGAGTATGAAAATCAGGTTTGCTGTAAATTCACGCCATGACAGTCGTAAGCGGTAGTTACCTTTGAAGCTGGGCACGGTGAGTTGATGTTAGTCAAGAATGCGTTTAATGCGACCAAGTTGCGATTATCAAAAAATCAAAATGTGTGTGAAATCTTATGGGACTTAACTGCTAAGGTAATCAGTCCCTAAGCTTACACACTACTTAACCTAAATTATCCTAAGGACAAACACACACACCCATGCCCGAGGGGATGACTCGAACTTCCGCCGGGACCAGCCTCACAGCGCGATTATCGACAACTCCCACTGTTTGAACGAAATCGTCTAATAGTTATACGAGAAGCTGGATGTTCCTTCTGCGATACTGCGGAAAAAATTGGCTGGAAGTAGTCTTTGCAATTGATTTCTGGCAACTGTATTCGCTGGAATGTTCGCTCGACGCACAAAAGGCGAGCCATCAAGAATTCCAATGTGCAGGCCGCCCCTGCCTGTAAGCATCAACATAGCATAGCAGTCACAGATCCTCTAAACCCTCTTCAGTACATTCGTTTGACTATACACAATGGGTACGACAAGGGACTAATAGCCTGACCGGATAGATCCTAGGAGCATACCGTCAGGCTATGGTCACATCTGAGCAGCGGCCATTACACAGTGGAGAATTTTCACCACTGCTCCAGGACTTGAAGAAACTTAGAAAGAGAATTCGAATACGCTGGTAGCGATACTGTAACCCTGAGAACCGCCGAGAACTGTAGCATCTCTCTCGCGAGCTATATTGCAGAGCCATTGAATTCCGTTAAGAAAAATGGGAAGATAAGATCGTTGCTCTCACTTTCCACACCAGGCTTGAATAGGGCCTGGTCCGGTCACTTCGAAACCCAAGAAGTGCGGAAGTGGCGGGCCCATTGCGTGATGCATTGAGCATGGCAAAACTTTTTTCGATGACGTATGCGGCACAAAATGTCTTGTCGCCTGAGGACGCCGTCGGATATAAGAATACGACACCAGGCAGAAGACTTCAGACGGATGGCACGACAAACGGAATCCCTCCTGCCGACACCAGTCGAGGTCTGCTCGATTATACGAATACCCGGTACCCACTCAGCCGCCTGACCGGACAGTATGACTATCGAACAGTTAAAGAAGTTGCCACGCAAACCACTGGTGGTGATAGCCCGCATTTTAACGAATGGCTCCTGTAGGATACTTTGCGTTCGATTAGAAGATTGGTCACACTGTACTGCTAGCAAAGCTAGGCAAGGACCATCGCCCACTGCAAAACCGTTAGCCCATCAGCGCCCTGCCAGCACTCTCCAAAATACTACAACAAATCATACTTCAACAACTTCAGCCAGAAATCACCCAATGGAATGTCATACTCCCAGACCAGTTCGCCTATTAGCTACGCCTGCCATCCAAACTCTAGATCCTCAGGTTTACGGAGCATATCGCATATAGTGTGAACCATAGGAACTATGCATGGCCGGCCCTTCTCGACGTTGAAAAGGCATATGATCGAGTACGGAAAAATAAGCTACTCACCAAACTGCGTGAGGTCCCCACCATCCCAGACTACTGCACGAAGCTTATCGACAGCTATCTTTATGAAAGCACCGCTTTGTCCGAAATGATGGTCAGCAGTCTAGCATTCAACAACGGCCTGAAGTCACCCCTCAGCACTCTGTTCTGTCTCCGATTCTATTCATCTTATACGCTAGTGATCTGCTGTAACTTCCACAAGTCGTCCTTGCACAGTTCGCTGACGATACTGCGATCCTCATCAGTAGCTACAGAGTCGATGCAGCGATACGGCGCCTTCTATGTCAGCTTACACTTAGTCAATAATGGATAGCAGCGACCCGCGTCGCTCTGAATGCAGAGATGACATAGGCCATCATGCTTACTCGCCGCCGGCCCGTACTCAGACACCATGTCACACTGAACAACATCGCACTCCCTTGGACAAACCAGTTGTAATACCTGGGAGTGATATTGGATGGGAAACTTCCCTTCAAGGACCATATTCAGAGAAAACGCAACAGTACCATGTAACAGTTTCATGAATTATATTCAATGTTATCGAATCAACATCTGACCTGAGGGCCAAACTACATCTCTATGGAGCAACGATCCTGAATGCAATCACATATGGCATGGATCTCCATTAGAAACTGCTCATGGAGACCATCAAGGAATTAATCGTATCAACCACTCAAAATCAGCTCATTACCACTGAAGCACAAGATGTCTTGTAGTAACAAGACATCTTGTTTATGTGGGGTCCGTCGCCCCTGAGAGGTGGTATCGTGTCAGAGTTCCCCACACTATCATCGAGACACCCCAATGACATAACAAATAATGTGTGTTATTAACAAAAACAGGAGAAAAAGTGATGTAAAGTTGCGTGACAGGTATGTAAAGTCAACGAGTAATATGTAACATTAAATGAATGCATGAAGTAGCCAAAATCTTACGAGGGTCAAAAGCTCTCGTGCCCAATAGACTTCTCACGCGCTAATAAAGAGAAAATTACACATTTACCCTTGACAATTAGGAAATACAGACACAAGGTGATAGTACATCTGTGACACCATACAAAAAAAAAAAGAAAAAAAAATGAAGGGAAAACGAGACAAACTGAGAACACGACTCTTTATGGCATCAGTCCAGATGTAAGCCAGTACCGTTATACAACAAACATTACAAATCATGTTATTAGAGAAGATACCGCCCTTCAGTGAAAAAAGTGGCACTTCAGACGTCTTATCGTACTCATTAATGACATGAGGACCTCTTATTCGTATCAGAATTTGAACCAAACAAATCTAGCGTGTCTGATCGAGACTTGACCAGGTAAAACTAAACGTAAACTTTCGAAATATTCAATACTATCAGTTTACAAGACCGAATGTCCGAACCTTGAAATAAATGGCGATAATTTAGCACTACAACGGGAACTTCACGAAGCTTATTTTGCCCTTTATTGTATTAAAGGGCTACGCACAACTGTGAAACGCCATAAAGTAAAATTGTGGTGATAGGAGGAGAGTAGAACCCAGTACCTACATGAATTTTTAAGTAAGCCTAGAGAGACGTCAGATTTTAAACAAGTTGACCAACAGTGTGATACTGGAACCTGAAACGACGATGCAAATTATTTTCGATGGCAGGGAAGCGAAGAAAATTGTTAAAATAGCTCAAAGCACTATGGAACTTAACATCTTAGGTCATCAGTCCCCTACAACTTAGAACTACTTAAACCTACCTATGGTAAGGACATCACAAACATCCATGCCCGAGGCAGGATTCGAACCTGCGACGTTAGCAGCAGCGCGGTTCCAGACTGAATCGCGTACAACCGCTCGGCCCAGGGGAGCGAGCCCACCACCTTTCGCTATTGTCTTATAGCTACGAATGGACATAAAATATTTATTGTTTCTTCACTAGTAACGAGATGTGCACGTGTTGGGCTAAATGTAACGCAATGAGTAGTTGTGGGCTGCTTTGAACCCCTACCCTGTGCACATCATAGCCATCAACTATCAAATCCCCTTTCACTAGTAATTAGGAACTCGCCGTTCGTAGAGACGTAGAGTAGTTTGGCATCGTTAGGAAACAACGAAAAGATGGGACAGTATCATCTCAACAGAGGAAATTGGAATCAGAGTTCGAATCCCATTGCTGTGCCAATAACTTGAAACTTCCAGGGTCACTTAAAATAATAAAATAGGTCCTATGGCATTAGATGATGATTGGTTCGTGAACCAAAATAACGTTAATAGTACAAGAAATCTTACTAGAGACAGGGTTTCTTCAAGCAGCGGCTTTCGCCTCTGACGGCCAAAATTGAACCAACTCTGTTCCGCTAAGTAACATATGGATATGTTTAATGTTGATTTGGAACCACAGCACTGTCCTGCATTCTTTTCTTGGCATTACTAGAGGTGAAGAAAATAAGGTTGTGGCTATTAAAAACTAATAGCCCCAGCTTGAATCTAACCCAAACCTTAGCTGTTAGAAACGAACCTCAGTCGAAACAACCACTGAATTTCACATGTGTTAGCATCATGTTTTTGTCATAATGGGGTAGTGCAGCAAGGTGGAGGTTCCCAGCTTTTTTTGGGGTGACATTATGTGGGGCCGACGTACGCTGCTGGTGGACATGGAAGCCACCGTAACGGCTGTACGAAACGCGAATGCCATTCTCCGACCGATAGTGCAACCATATCAGCAGCGTATTGGCGAGGCATTCGTCTTCATGGACGAGAATTCGCGTCCCCGTCGTGCACATGTTGTGAATGACTTGCTTGAGGATAACGACATCGCTCGACTAGAGGGGCCAGCATGTTCTCCAGATATGAACCCTATCAAGCATGCCTGGAATAGATTGAAAAGGGCTGTTTATGGACGACGTGACACATCAGCCACTCTCAGGGATTTACCTCGAATCGCCGTTGAGGAGTGTGACAATGTGGACCAATAGTGCCTAGATGAACTTGTAGGTAGCATGCCACGACGAATACAGGCGTGCATCAGTGCAAGAGGACGTATTACTAGGTATAAGAAGTACTGGTGTGTTTAGCAATCTGGACCACCACCTCTGAAGGTCTCGCTGTATGGTGGTACAATATGTACTTTGTGGTTTTCATGAACAATAAAAAGGGCGGAAATAATGTTTATGTTGATCTCGGAACAGAGGTGATGTGAAAATTTTTTTGATGTGTGTATTTATGATAAGTCGATGACACACCAAAGTGGAATTCATTCAGCAACTTTGATTTGTATACCACGAATATGTCAAGTGAAACGTATAAGATAATTGTCTTTCATTCCAGTAAGTGACAAAACCATCACAGTGTCACCACTCAGGGTCCACTGTGTTGTCATGACCCTGTCATTAACAGGACGATTATTTTCATAAAGCCAAGGCTAACAATTTAGGAGTGCATCTTGTGCATCTATGATGAAGGGGCTTAATAACTTGTCCTGCAACATCATGAGGACCAATCCAGTATTTATGGTGCGGGAGAAGAATGGAAAGTTGCACAGACTACCGCGATACATACAAAGGAAATAAACGGAATCCACTCAGTAGCAGATCCATTTCGTCGACATCAGCATGACGCCGATCTGTATCAAGCGGCCGCTGGCTCATGGCGCTGAGAGTGGTCCTACAATGGCAAACTGTCACAAGTCCTTTCACAGGGTTTGGCAAGATTTTTCTATTACTGACTGGTTAGAAAATGAACGACATTGTCTCTGAATTTAAGGCAGGCTGATGGTCATGGGAGACAGACGAAATACGGCTTAAAAGGAAAAGGAAAAGGACTGGTTTGATATCACTGCTTTGCATTCACACTATATGACATTGACTACTAGACAACGAATAGGTTATTCACCACAACAACTCAAGTTCAAGTCAACACCTCTCATACTGTGTGCTGTCTATCCCATTATGACAAAAACATGGTGCTAACTCACATGAAATTCGGTGGTTAGTTGGACTGAGGATACCATGTAACAACTAAAGTGTTGGTTCAGTTCCAGCTGGGGGTATCACTTTTTAACATTCACAATCATAACATATTCACCTCCAGTAACGCAAAGTAAAGAGCGCAGTATTGTGCTGTGGTTCCAAATCAACATTAAACATGACCATTCGTTACTGACTGGAACAGGGTTGGGTTATATTTGGCTGTCAGAGGCGGAAGTCGCTGCTTGCAGAAACTCCATCTTTAACAAGCTTACAAACCCCAAGCTTCCTTACACTAATAATGTTATTTTAGTTCACTGACCAATCGTCGTGTAAGGTCGTAAGACCCTCATTTCTTCTTTTAAGTGATCTTGAGATTTTGAAAATATTGGCTCTAAGTTCGAGTACCGATTCCTATTTTTCTCTGGATTTAATCCTTCGAGAATATTCTGTCCCATCATTTCGTTGTTTCTAGACGATGCCAAACTCCTCCATATCTCTACAAACGAGGTGATCCTAACTACTAGTGAAAGAGATTTTCATAGGTGGCACTTCTTTGTGTGGGGTAAACAACGACGATATGGGCGGGGCTGGAGTCCCAGGCAGCACAGAAGTGTCCGATGCGTTACCTCTAGTCGAACTTGTGCATTTCTCGCAAATGGTGAAGGAACAATATATACTTCATGTCTTTTCGTAGCTATAAGACAGGTTGTGGGCTCGAGTCCCTGCCAGGCAGAAATGATTTGTATCATCCTTTCAGGTACCACCCGTGAACTTATTTCTGAAATCTGATTGTGTTTAGTAAGCAGTTCTTATAGGTACTGAGTTCTGTTCCTCGTCAGTCTTAATCATGGAGCACTGCGATTTATTACGTACCTTTCGTGGTTCCTTCTCAGGGGTAATATAAGCTCCGTGGAGTTCCCGGTGCAGTGCTAAATGTATCTCCATTTATTTCCACGTTCGGAAATTCGGCCATGAAAACTGATACTGGTGAACACTTCGATGCCTTACGTCTCTGTATGCCTAGTTTACTCTCGATCAGACAAGCAAGCTTTGTTTGGTTAACTATGGTTTCACATTCTGACGACGAACAACAACTCGTCGTGACAATTAACGAGAGCGATAAGACTTCTGAAGCGTCATTTATTGTAATGAAGCTTAATTTAGAAGCGATAGGGACTGTTTTATCACTAATAACTTGTTTTCTAATAGCTGCTGTATCTCGGTATTTGTTTGGATGTGGACTGACAGCCATAATGAGCAGTGTTCTTGAGTGATCTTTTGTGGCAATCGTGCTGCATATGGAACAGCAATCTGAGCACCATGATACAACGAACTGTTACAAATAGGTTACTTCAAGAACAGCTCCGAGTCCGACACTCTGTAGAATGATTCCCACCAACCCCAAACCACCGCCATATGCGACTTCAGTGGTGTACCTCTTAGCACCATGAACGCCACCAACATCCCTTTCACACACTCGGTCGTTTATCCCACATGAACAGTTATCCTGTAACTGGCGTGATACCGTGCGTCCGCCAGGTCTCTCCTCAGCGGCGATCTCTGCTTGTCTCGTCTTCGGGGCGTGTAAGGTTGGCAGCACTTGGATGTCGCTGTATAAGCTAGGGGGCGAGATCCACAGCTAGGGAATTCAATTACGTTGGGGGATGGGATTTAATATTATTTCAGTTGAAACAATGAAATTAATTAATTACATCAGTGCAAAAGTTTCGATATAAAACAGCAACTCCAGGTCGGTTAACAGATCGCTGAAACCACTTACAATACGCTGTTCGTTTGGTATGATCCATACAGTGTAACTGTTGCACAGTAGTAATTTTATACGGATACATCCCTAGTTCTTTGGTTACAGCGTTACGTGCTGTCGTGGAAGAGACTTCAGTCTCTTGCTATATTCTCTTCACTGGTTTTGTTAGAATTCTCAAAGATGCACGAAACATCGTGAAGCATCCGTTCTGTTAAAATTGTGGTCCTAACACTTCATGGTGCATCATGAACTGAACCTGTGGTCTGGAATTTCCTAATTAAAACACATACAGTTTCACGATGCGGACACCTCGAAGCAGGAAAACGGAATCCAAATTGCCGCCTCACATGCTCCGTAAAATATCCTCCTCTTTCACGAAAAACGCTCTATATCTACAGCTAAATCTACATGTATACTTTGCAACTCAGACTCAAGTGCCTGAAAGATAGTTCATCGAACAACCTTCACAATAATTCTATTTTATTCCACTCTCTCACAGAGAGCGGAAAAACGAACATATATATCTTTCCGTGAAAGCTCTGATTTCACTTATTTTATTACGAATTTTCGATTTGGGAGGAGAAACTTAGTCACTGAAATTTCGTGAGAAGATCCCGCCGCAACGTGAAACACCTTTGTTTTAATCAATGAAATCCACCCCAAACCAATAATGTCCGTGACACCCTCTTCCCTGTTTCTCGATAATAGAAGACGTGTTGCTCTTCTTTGAACTTTTTCGAGGTACTGACTGGTGAGGCTCTCACACCCCACAGCAGTACTCGAAAAGAGGACGCACAAGCGTCGTGTAGGCAGTCTCTTTTGTAGATCTGTGGCATCTTCTAAGTGTTCTCCTAATCCACCGTAGTTTTTGGTTTCCCTTTCCCACAACATTTTCTATGCGTTTTTTCTAATTTCAGTTGTTTGTAACTGTAATTCATAGGTATTTAGTAGAATTTACGGCCCCTAGATTTGACTGATTTATCGTGTAACCCAAGTTTCACGGATTCTTTTAAGCACTCATGCGGATGACCTCACTCTTTTCATTATTTTGGCTCAACTGCCAATTTTCGCACCATAAAGATATCTTTTCTAAATGGTTTTGCAATTTGTTTTGATCATCTAATGTTTTTACTAAACGATAAGGGGCAACATCATCTGCAGACAGCGTAAGATGGCTACTCAGATTGTCTCCTAAATCTTTTATGTAGATAAGAAACAGCAAAGGGCCTATAACACTACCTTGGGGAACGCCAGGTATCACTTCTGTAATATTCGATACTTTCCGTCAGCTATTACGAACTGTGACCTCACTGGCACGAAATTACGAATCGCGTCACATAACTGAGACGATATGCCTTAAACACGCAATGTTATTACAAGCCGCTTGTGACGTACAGTGTCAAAAGCCTTCTGGAAATCCAGAAATACGGAATCAGTTTCAAATCCCTTGTGAAGAGCACTCAGCACTTCGTGTGAGTAAGGACCTAGTTGCGTTTCACAGGAACCATGTTTTCTAAACCTGTGCTGAGTGTGTGCCAATAGACCACTCTCTTTAAGGTAGTTCATAATGTTCGAACATACTGAAAATTAGGAAATTTGTGGCAAGATTCTTTGCGACCAACCTTCTGAGGCCATCGGTCCCTAAGCTTACACACTACCTAATCTAACTGAAACTAACTTATGCCAAGGACAGCACACTCACCCATACCCGAGGGAGGACTCGAACCTCAGACGGGGGAGCCTTGCGAACCGTGACAAGGCGCCCTATACCGCACGGCTACGCCTCTCGGCTCGAACACGCTCTCTCTACAATACTAAGCATTCTCACCACATTAAGCTTACACAAGAACTAGGCAATAAAGCAGCTAACAACGGCAACATACACACGACTCTACCACACCCGCCCTACCACTGCGGACCCTGGAACCATGCAGGCAAGTCTTGGAAGTGCTGCCAACGTTTAGGCAGCCCGGAAAGTGGGACACGCGAAGATCGCCCCTGCGGAGAGGCTTTGGGGACTCACGGTACTTGCCAGCATAAAATAAAAATAGCTGCTACAAGGAATTTGCATTCAACCTACACTGAGGAACGCAACATTTACGCGTAGAGTTGACACTGCGACCTCTCGCACTGCCCTAATCATACTACGACTTTCTTAACGCGAAAAATAAATCAATACGAATAACCAACATTCACGGAGACGATTTACACCAGTGCGGATGTGTTGTCGGGGAAGATTATGGTATCGACTACTGCTTCCAGAGGGAAGACCCGCGGACACCGGGAGGTGCCTTAGAAATATTCTTGAATTCACTAGGGCTGTACAAAAGCCAATGCCACCAGCCGTAACAGAATAAGTTGAACTAGTTACATAGCATTAGCTTACTGTCAGTAGTTAATGACATAGACGTGTCAGATACGTTCTAACATATTGCGGTACAAATTCGACTCATAGCAGATGACTACCTTAAAACCCTGTGGTTGTGATGGCGTACCAGGTACAACCATTCGTTTGGGAGCATGGCTTCATGTGATTCAGTTTTGCTCTGTGATAAAGTGTTTCAACATGTTTAAGGGACTTCTGTCAACGTTGTCATAGTCGAAAATTAACATTTATATAGCAGCAACTGAAAAAAAGGAAACCTTACGTTCACCTTTGTTTCTCCAAACTGCGACAGGCACCCACCGTAAACGGCAACGGTGGCTAAAAAGTAAGTAAGTTAAGGCAAACCGGAATTCTGTTTAGTAACAAGAAAGCATGACTGAGTCTAGCTGACGAGAAAACACTGAGCGCTTTGAACAGTAAAATTTTTCAAACTAAGTAATTAGTACCATCTTTAGAAACTGGATATATATATAGAGTGTGAACCGGTAAGTGTTAGGACAGTTTTTTCCTTACCATTTCCTTAATCGAAGACGACTTTACTTACGCTCGTAATGGACTGTTGATTGGGCGAATCCCACTCTGGCGGAAGTTCAGCAGTAATTAAATATCACCAAATATATTGTACGATCAGTTACATTTACAGGAGGCGTACTTTAACGTATTTCGATACATAACTCGCCTCGTTAGATGGGTAAGCCGTTATACCTGGCTTGTTTCTGTCGCTTGCGTGAATGCTTACGGGGGAGAAGATGCATGTGTGTGCTGGAGTGGGCGTGTGCGCGCGTGCTCGTTTGTTTGTGTATTTATATGAGTGAGAACGAGAGAGAGAGAGAGAGAGGGAGAGAAAAGAAGAGAAAGTAAGGAGAGGGATGATATGTAAGGGAGAACGAGAGGATTGGGAGGAGAATGGTGAGAGATGGTGAAGAAGGACTGAATGGAAGAGAATGGGAAAAAGAGAAGAAGAGGAGGGGTATGTTGAAAAATGGAAAGTGACTGCTTTAACACCGTGCCAGAAAAGGAAAGTAATATCGACATGATTCAATATTTAGTTGGTGTTTATCGCGAGAATCGGTTGATGTTATCAGTTTGTCATCGAATAAAAGGAGTAGAACAGAAATAGTAATTAATTATTGAAGTTGACTTGGACAAGCATGAAATTCAGACACAGCGCCTTGCGAAAATATCCTTATCAGAAGCAGTGGTTTTCTAGGTCCCAAGGCAACGTTGTCACTCATGCGTACTATGATGCATTCCGGATTATGCAGTCAAGGAACGGTAAGGCGCAGGTTGCATAGAGGAGTAAAGTGAAAGACGGGGCCACAAAAGCTACTGTGTATGTTATGCACTCTTCCTTAAAAAATGGCAAGAGATGAGCTGAGATATACGACAACAACTTCATTTTTTACATACACTGATTCCCTCTTAGATAATCTACCACGTTGCATTCTTTTGTCAATAGAGTTGCAGAGTTTCGGCATAAACCGAGGGAACAGAGCAGGATTTCACTAAAACACAGTTACAGGCCAAGCGACCAAAGCGTTCAGCTCATTACAAATGTCAGCATTTAAACGAGTGGGAGTAATTCCATTGTCAGAATTCGCTTCGCCGTTCAACACGTTTCACATGTGAGACGTATACAATATCGGCACGCAAGTACCACTGACGAAACGGCTCTGCAGCACTATTTAATCGTTGAGTTTTCTCTTCTAGAGAAATCTGACGTTTTGATTTTTAAAAAAAATATGATCAGTGAGCATTCTCTCATAAATTGCAAAGCAACAAAATCCGATAGGGATTTCCAATATCAATTTTCCTGCGAACGAACCAGCATTCGAAATAGCATTGCATTCCTCGCACAACAATATGGCATACCAAAGAATTTCAAAGCGTAAAGCATTCCTGCATATAGTGAAAACAAATGCGTAATTTAAATAAATCGAATTAGCAATGCGATTCGTTTGTTTTACACAGAAATCAATCTCTTTAAACAATTCTCACAATGTTTTCGAAGTAATATGAATTAAGTAATGACGTAAGTTACAGTGTGTATTCAACACTCATTCTGTAGCTGCAGTTTGCTACTATAAACATATTGGTATTTCATTTCTATTTTCAACCTGTATAATTGGCACAAACCTACGAAATTTGTTGCATTTGATGTAGAACTATGTATTCAAATCGTTTTTATGTAACCTTGTATTTACACTGTAGTATTATATTCGTATATTTTTAAGTTATAGGTCAGTGGTCTCCGACCTAAGGTAATGACCCCTGAAGGATAGAATGAAAGTTTCTGAGGGGTACAACCGAAAGGGGTCGACTGTTTTCGCAAAGGAAACAAAATTTTTTGAAAGCTCATTACAATTATCACGTTTGATATAACTGTCAAACCCTGTAGATATTTTACCAATAATCTCAATTCGAATACTAGCGTTAACGCATGAAACAGTGTAGTAGAGATTACACCTTGTGAAACGAATGTATGAACAATATCTTTCTCACATAGTCCACCCACTACACACATACTCTGTACTTCGTACAAGCCATCAATGATCGTCAAATTGCGACGTAGGCATCGTATGTGCTTAAGTATCTCATGAAAATTCCTTCTCCGACTTCTAGTTAGTTCCAGCAATTGATGATAAATTGCTCCATTATTAACTTCGCAACAGATAAAGGAAGTAATTGATTGCATAACCCAACAGCATCTGTATAATGGGTACTGCACTGCTTCGGAGCATGTACAGTATTATTGTTAGTTTGACATAAAGGATTTCAAGCCTGCAGTCCTCCAGTTTCTACCACTACAGAAGTAAGGAGCGCGGCAGTGAAGTGATTTAGGAACAATAAATGTAGTTCACACTTAAATAGCTCAAGTATAAATGAGAATATAGGCTCGTGGTGAGGCAGGTGTCCTCAAGGAGAGGAGTGTTGCAGCGGAAGCACGTTTCGTAAAAAATGTCTACCCTCGATGCTGATAGCTTTCTTCTCTCAGAAGGTGCTCTACGAGGGCTATTTGGAAAGTAAGACCCGAGAAATAGAAATGACAGTGAAAACCCCATGAGCTTTGCAGAGATGTGTCTGTAGTGTCTCTGGTGTGTCTGTCGATCGCGTCACGTGGCTTTTTTTCCGTTTTGAGCACAAAGTCAGCCGTAAAGGCGTTTATAACACTAGAGTCTCGTGCCAAGTGTGGGTACTCGTGGAGTTGTTTGGTTTTTCATCACAATTCTGAGCCATACACTGCAGGGACAATGACGACGCCCCTACTGCTTTTTCAATTGGAAATGTTTGATCACCCGCCATTCAACCCGAATTTGGCTCCCTCTGACGTTCGTCTCTGCTCACATGGAGTGCTGGCTATGAAGACAACATTTCGGCACAGACAACGAACTGTAGACCAGCGCAGAGAAGAGGCGAAATGCACAAGCGGCTGCCTTCTGTGACGAGGGTGTTGGAAAGTTGGTACAATACTTCGCTAAACGTTTAAGGCGGATCGGCGACTACGTACAGAAGTAGCTGGAAGGTGTAGTTTACTGTTGCAACGAAACCTTTTTTGATTTTCACTGTCGTCACCAGTTCGCAACCGATCGAACCTTACTTTCCCAATAGCCTTCGTAGGTAGCTCTGCCAATGAAATGAAAACTAGATCATTCTGTAAAAAAAAAAATAAAGTTGCTATGCATGATCAGTACAGATTGTTTCATCAACTCATTATCTCATGGTTTAAAATCTAAATATCATTTATCTTTCGTGATTTTAAAAATGAGAATGTGTAAGTAAATTCTTGCTAATTGTAAAGGTAAGCGTTAATATTGATGACAGTGGAGGGCGGGGGGAAGGGGTAGAGGAAGGGCAGGGGGGAGAGACCACACAATATCAGATTGCACTTAAGGGTAATTGTCTCAGAAAGGCTGGGAACCACCGTTGTGGGTGCTGGTATATCGTACGACCGTCAAAACTGCATTAAAAAAATAAAAGTTCAGTCAGCTGTGATACGATGTTCTTGTTTAGGAAATTAATAGCACCATACAGCCCACAAAGCGACAAAATTTATTTTATAGTTGTATTACACATTTTTGTTTAAAATTTACAATGTTTAATTTTCACAGTTCTACGTGACAGGGGAAGTTCTAACATGGAACCACAGATTTATTCAAATAATAACTGGATGCTGCTTCTAGTAAACGACCACCAGTCGTTCTGTGATTAAAAACCAATGAAGCCTGCATCCTTCTAAACCTGCCTACTGTAATCGAGCCTACATGTTTTACCTCCATTCTTCCCTCAATTAACAAACTGAAGATTTATTGATGCCTTAGGATGACCCATTCAGTATTCAGACTCTTCTGAAGCACTACAATTTCAAATTAATGTATTCTGTAGATTTCACTACTGTTTATCAAGCACTTTTCACGCCTGCGTTAAGCTACACCACAAAAGTCTTCTTAAAGGCTTCCTAAATTTTTAATATAGAATTGGCGTTAGCCAATTTCTCTTTTTCAGAAGTAGTTGTCTTGATATGTCAGTATACATTTTATATCTTCTCTGCTTCAGCTGTCATCAGTTACTTTCCTGCCGAAATAGCGAACTCATTTACTACGTTGAATGCCTCATTTCCTAATATCATTTCCTCCTTTACTTTAATTCGACACGGAGAAGATCAGTTTGCATTATGAACATATTTACCTTAAAAGATAGTTTAAGGAAAGGCAAACCTACGTGTATAGTATTTACCGACTTAGGGAAAGCTTTATACAGTGTTGATTGAAATACTCTCTTTGAAATTCTAAAGGCAGCAGAAAGAAGAAAGCTATTTAAACTTGTCCCAAAACCAAAGAGCAGTTGTAAGAATCGAGGTGTACGAAAAGGAAGAAATAGTTGAGAAGGTAGTGAGGCAAGGTTGTAGCTTATCGCCAACGTTATTCAATCTATACATTAAGCAAGCAGTAAAGGAATCAAAAGAAAAATTCGGGGTAGGAATTAAAGTTCAGGGATAAGAAATCAACAGTTTAAGGTTTGTCGATGACATTGTAATTCTCTGACAGACAGTAAAGGACTGGGAAGAACATTTTAACGAAATGGATACCGTCTTGAAAGGAGGATAAAGATGAACATCAACAAAAGAAACGCAAGGGTAATATAATGTAGTCGAATTAAATCAGGTGATGCTCTGGGAATTAGGTAGTGAAACTAAGCATTAAAGTAAGAGATAATTTTTGTTAGTTGAGCAGAGGAAATAACTGATGGTGGCCGAAGATGAGAGGATACAAAACGTAGACTGGCAATGTCAAGAAAAGCGTTTCCTAAGAAAAGAAGTTTGTTACCATCGAAAATCAATTTAAGTGTTAGGAAGTCTTTCCTGAAAGTATTTGTTTGAAATGTAGCTGTATATGGAAGTGACACGTGGATGATAAAGAGCTTAGACAAGAAGAGAATGGAACGCTTAGAAATGTAGCTACATAAAAATGATGAACACTGCGTGTGTAGATCACAGAACAAATGAGGAAGTAGAGAAGAGAATTGGTGAGAAAATAAATTGGTGGCTCTATCTGACTAGAAGAAGGGATCGGTTGACAGGACACTTTCTGAGAGATCAAGGGATCACCAGTTTTGTATTGGAGAAAGACCAAGAGATGAATACTGTAAATAGATTCAGGAGGATGTAAGTTGTAGTTATTCGGGTTTCAAGAGGCGTGCGCAATTTAGAGTAGTATGGAGAACTGCATCAAACAGTTTTCGGACTGAAGACCAGAGCAGCAACATATTATTACCTTTGTTGATGTTCTTTTCACAATTTCTTTCCACGATAGTACTCATTCAGTCAATTGTTCTTCCAGGTCCTCTGCCGGTTTTCACAGAATTTGAACGTCATCAGCATTTCTCTAAATTTTTATATTTTCTTCCTGAACTTCAATTCTCTTTCCAGAATTTTCCTTCATATTTGTTACAGCTTGCTCAATGTACAGATTGAATAGGTTCAAGGAGAGACTACAGTCGTGTCTGAGTCCCTTTTCATCTATGGCGTCCCTTTCATGTCCTTCGACATTCACAGCTGCAGTTTTGTTTCGACCCAAGATGTGAATAACCTTATGCACCTTGTATTTTACCCTCGCTACCTTTAGGAATGGTGGCGCTTGCTGCATGTTGAGTTCAGTTTAGCAATTGTCCTCTTCTTCTGCACAGTTGCGCCATCGGTGCGGGTTCCTAACCAGCTGCTGGGAGCGCCTCTGGGGACTGACGTGCAGCTCGAGTGCTTCGTGGAGGCCTTCCCCAACACCATCAACTACTGGGTCAAGAACCGCGGCGAGATGTTGCTAGACGGGTAAGTCTGCCACAAACGTCTTATCGTTACCATTTTAATCGTTTGTTTATCAGTGGTTACTGTGCGGAACCACCACTTCTTTTTAGATCAACCATCTAGGTTACTACTTGTGTGATGGTGAAAGCAGGACGCTTACTTGCACATGCTGACGTCTAACGGCCACCTGTAATACTCGGCATTAAGTTCATTCGTTTCCCACTCTTGTGGGAACCGTTAACTTAAGGAAAGCGGAAGATAAGTTCAATCAGTTTTTTGAGCTCCAAAATATCCACAAAAATACTGAAATAACAATTTTCCATCTTCGGAAAAACACAAGCCAAAATTAATCCGCCTGTCAAGCTCCAAAACACATTGCAGGTCTCTATTAACCCAAGTACAAAGACTTCTACTATAAAGAGAAGCAAAGGCAGGGTCAGGCACGGGATGAGGCACCTAACAGAGTACGAGTACCAGTAACACAGAATTGTGTAACGATTATACTGGAAGAAAGTTTAATTTTATTAGTTCTATTCTGTACCCTACTCTTCCAGAAAGATAGCCAGGTAAAGTAACTGAAGTGTTTTTCGTTTATTTTACTGTTCTTGTAATTTGTCGAAAAAGTTATTGTCTTCAGTAGAAGTTGTTTTTGCTAAAGTAATCCCAGGCTTGTACAAAAACTGTCTCAGACGACTCTAACTAAATTATTTGTCTCGAGTGGTGATAGGTAAAACTCGTGAATATCCATTACTTTACAGAATTCCCACCACCAGGGCTCAACGGGGCCACTGTTAATCAATGAGATACAAAGACTCGTGTACTTTCGACGTATTGTGAAAATGTGATAGACAGGTTCCAACTCATCGGTCCAGACAGCTTTCACTGTACTCGGGCCTCCATCCCTGTATTCTGTCTTTTCACTACGACGAGCGATGAGGAGTGTTACTCGTGTATTACGGTGGCTTCTCTTCTCCAAAGCACTGAGGTAGATCTCTGTGATACGGCTGCCCACCGTCTGCTGTTGTCCAGCACTCAATCTGGGATTACGGCGCTACATTATGGTCCAGCTAGCCGTTGTTAAAATCTGACATAGGTGATCGCCAGCTGATTCTTCTGTGCTTGGTTTTCGAAGATGAGATGCTTGTCATACACCGTTGATATGGTGCCACTTGAAACCCACTTCTTATAAGACCTAAAGTACTTTCACAATCAGCTGCACTGATTTCACACGTCTAGCCCACGCTGTATTAAATAGCATCGCCTACGGTATCCCAGTCAAGTTCAAAAAGGGTTCAAATGGCTCTGAGCACTATGGGACTTAACAGCTGTGGTCATCAGTCCCCTAGAACCTAGAACTACTTAAACCTAACTAACCTAAGGACATCACACACATCCATGCCCGAGGCAGGATTCGAACCTGCGACCGTAGGAGTCGCGCGGTTCCGGACTGCGCGCCTAGAACCGCGAGACCACCGTGGCCGGCTCCCAGTCAGGTGACAAGCCGAATGCTCCGATCTCCATTTTGACAAGAGCACTACAACGCATCAAAATACAGTTGCTTTTGATTGTGAAACATTTTTATCCTAGGATGTTATAAACTGTTGGCTCTAGTCTGGGAGTTTGTCATGACTCACTTCCATTTAAATCAGTAATAATTCCTGTTTCATGGTTATCTTTTATATTAAATTTTCCACGAATGACACATCCGGCATGCCAAATAATGTATGAGAACAGGTAACGAAGTTCGAGTTCCAGTCAGCAGCAGGATTTGTGACAGGGAGTGAACTCTGTATTTATATTTTAATAGTTTCAGTGAGTCCTAGTTGGGTTAACCGTTGATGAATAATGCAACATACATACCATGCGAAATGCTGCCAAGAGATTTAGCGTGGCCTATGAACCGCCCAAATGTAGGTGAACTAGAAAAAATGAAAATGAATGTGCAAATTCTAAACGAAAACGCTTTTAACTGCCAGTGAAGTGAAATGAACAGAAGATAGAAATACATGGTCAGACGAATATAGATTACCATTTATACCATTAGAACACAATATAAATCGAACAATATTGGTAGAAACAGTTAAGGAAAAGATTATGTTACTACAAATGCTACAGGATCACTCCCATCAGAAATGAAACCAAACCGAAAAAAGAACTATATTATACACGCACGACATTACGTCAAGAACTACAGTTCACGGACGCTGTCGAATCACATTATTGCGATCACACTTACATGCGAGACGAGAAGAAAGAGAGTGAATGAGGTTTTCGAAGGTACCGAGAAGGATGTGGAGCTATCCCGACTCCACTGCCGTGGCCAACTGAGCTAAGTTTCTCAGTTGAGCCTCCATGGAGTTAAGGGCGCCCGTACGATAGTTTGTGGGAGAGGGAGTTGTTAAACCTGGGACAATGGAGTATTTTTAATAAGTGGGAATACTAACAGTGGGTTGAAAGCAGCCATAAAAAACTTCGAGTTACGACACTGTTAATAAGTTGCGTAATAAAGTACTTTTCAATTATTTTCTTGCTAGAAAAATACCTGACTACACAATATTATTTCCTTATCCTGAGAGCTGAGAGAGTGTGCGGGGGGGAGAGAAGCCCCCCCCCCACATTTTTCCCCGGTATGAGTGCCTTTTCGATGGCAACGTACGATCCGATGGAGATGGTCCCGCGGAATCTGGACGGGCTAAAATCCGGGGAGTTTGGTGGCCAGGGGTGTAGAGTACAGTCATCCTGGTGCTCTTAGAACAACGTATGTACAGAGCGAGTTTCGTGACGTCTTGCATTGTCCTGCTAGTAGATACCATCCGCGCCGAGGAAAATCGAACTGTATGTAGTTGTGGACATGGTACTCAAGGGTGGATTCCAACTTGTGTTGATCCGTTCTGTCTTGCAGTTTGAGATTCCGAAGAACAGAACTCTCTCTCCTCCAGCATGGACCCTTCCTATTATTGTTTCAGAGTGTTTGCTTTCGGGCGTTTCCCACCAAACACGCCAAAGGTCATCTGTCCGATGAAACATGAAACGTGATCCATCTGAAAAGGCCACTTGTCGACACTCACTGGAAGTCCAGTTGCGGTGTCGATGTGCAAATTCCACTCGCAGTTGCCAATGGACAGCAGTCGGCATGGGTGGATGAACCAAGCGTCTCAAGCGGAGGCCCATACGCAGCAACGTTCGCTGAACGGTCGTTGAGGAGACACAGTTGGCAGTCCCTTAGTTCGACTGGGCGGCCACATGCTTAATAGTTGCACTTGTTTTCGCCCGTACACATCTCGGCAGCCGTTGCTGATCCCTGTCATCTACGGTCAGTGGTACACCACATCTGCCTCGGCGCCGGTTCCGGCTAGCACCGTTTAGCCACGGACAGTATGGTTTAAACTCGGTGGCAGACGACCGTTTCACAAAATTAGCCGTTTCGGAGATGTTTCCACCTTCGACGCGAAAGTCAATGACCGTTCCCTTTTGTACATCAGATAAATCACTTCGGTTCCGCATTACGATAATGCCTACAGCGATTTGCACGTGTCCCTCAACCCTCGCCCCCCACCCCCCCCCCCCCCAAATCCAACATGCATTATATATCCTACACACCCAGTGCTGACACCTGCTGTCCGTTAGTAGTTATTGGATGCTGACGTCTTACTGTGACTGAATCGTGAAGAATTACCTGTATCACAAGCAGAATAAAACGAGGTAGAAGCAATTCACAAAACAGTTTAAAGGGTAATTCAGTACGTAAACAGAGTTGAAATTCTAATTACAATGTCAGACTGGAACGCTGTAGTAGGAGGAGCAATGTAAGGCAAGATTGCTAGGGAATACGGGATTGACTGTTGGTAATTCATTGATAACAGAGTGCTTAAGTTCTGAAGTAAACTGCAGCTATTTATAGCATATTTGTTCAAAATTCCAAAGATAAGGAGGTGTACTTAGAAAGCCGAAAGAGGTAGAAAGATCCGAGCTGTGTTCCATCTCGCTGATACAGAAAATAGGAATCTGAAACATTTTAACGGGAGAAACACTTCAAATGACAGATCAAAGAATGTAACTACTGCCAAGACAACAGGAAATCAACAAAGTGGAAACAGAGAGTGTGGGAGGGAATTAAGGGTAAAATTTTTATGGGATAGCCGGGTTTATAATATGTACAAGTGACTATCTCGCTTGAAAGCTGTCAGTAAACCTACATCCTAAACGTATTAAAGCAAATGGGTGACCCTAAATACTGAATAATCATAGAAAATATTATTGTTAATATTATTATTATTGTTATTATTTATAGTGGCAGCATCAGCAGTAGCAGTACTAGTAGTAGTAGCAGTACCGCCAGTTTAAACGTTATGAGGTCTTAGACAGTAATCTTATTCGAATTATCATTACATATGAACAAATCATTTTGAATTTGATTAATAAAATTTTATTATTTTATTAAGATTATTGTCATAGGTTTCACGATGATAAAACCGCGGTCCCTTGTAACAGAAGGTCTGAAAGCACTAATCAGATCGGAGTTAAAACTTAAAGAAAATTTTACGGATGTTAATTGTGATTGAAGAGTGGTTACAACGACTTTTAAGAAGTAAAGAAGTTTACAGAAGATACAGAAATGCTAACAACTATGAGGAATGAAGCTCAACGGAAGAGTTTTCTGTTTGTTGCCAGAAATGTGAAGGCCAAAGCGGTCGTCCATACTGTTTGCAATAGCACACGACCCTCTCCGAAATGCTGAATTTTTTGTGGAATATTAATGTTTATTTCACCGGGTGTTATTTGAATATGCTTTTATTCTGCCTACATAAAAAGTCGATGTTTGACGTGCGTGTTTTCACAACGACGCTCAGCGCACATCATTGAAATATAAGCAAATCACATTTTAATGGTCCGTGAAATACATACATGTAATTACACAACCAGTAACCGCGCTACACATAGCTGGAATAACTAATGAATATGTGTATAACATGTTACTGAAATGCTAATACAGAGATTCGCGTTTATTTTTAAATTGTTTATACTATGCCAGTACATAATTGGCAGTTCACACGTGTATGAACAAAGATGGATCTTTGCCGCGAAAAAAAAAGATACCATTAAAATAGAGTCACGAGTCTTACTACAGAGGATCCCAACACAAAGAAATTCCAGACTCGTCATAAATGGAAACCACAAAATTGAAACAATATTACAGTTATTGATGGAATCTCACACGTAATAACAAGATTGGTTTTAAAAATTACCAAAATGATATTCAACGGTAATTTTTCTGTTATATGTACGCACGCTCGCATGTTCTGATAGCGAGGAGGAAGACCTCTATGTACAGTATGTATGATAATATAAACAAATGACACTACGTTACAATAATGAGAGTCTTTAATGCTAGAGGAGGCTACTAAAAAACAGTTCTTCATTGGAAAACTTCGCATATAATATCATAAATGACATACAGTTTTTTATTGAAGAAGAGCCTCTTTGTCCTAACACTTAAAGCTATAAACAGTGTAAGGGACGTTCGATGAGAAACAGAGTCAGTGGATGTCAAACATGTAACTTGATGTGCTTTATCCATATCAATTGTTATGACTGCGACAAACCAAGAAATGACATCTACACCTTTCATTTCAGATTTTCACTAGTGGTAACTTCGTCGGGATATGTACATGTAGAGAGTGGTAAGTGCCAAACATATGGATGCCAGTAGTAATAACGTGTGCAGTTTTCGTGCAAAGAAAATGCTTTCCAGGGACGGTTTGTGCAAATCCGAAGACGATGCGGATAACTGAACTCATATATTTTTCAAAAGTTCTTGTTAATCAGGTAACTATGAATAATAATGTAACAAGTGAGCAGTGCTACGTTTTGTCCCTTACTGTAGTTAACGGGACAGTGTGATACCAGAAACGTTAAAAACCATCCTTAACGCTGTTCACGTGCTGTAGTAGGGTGCCAATAAAATTAATTTTGTGTTGTGCTGAATCATAAATTAGTATCTGAGATTATCATACTTTATTATTGCAGAAATCGATAAGACAAATCTGAAACCAGTCAGCCCTTTCAATTTTGTATTTGTAGAGGTTTTGCAGTAAAGTTGCCCAGCAAGTAAATAGTGGTAAGACAATAATAATCCAAGTTCACTCAGTTCGCCAGTAAACATCGTTGAGTACTCACTGTGTATTCTTTAGAATAAAATTTAAGGTTTTAAAAAAATGACATTACAAATATTTGGAAGCAATTACTTACGAGCATTTGAATAAAAAAATCCCAGTGAACATATTTGAAACATCTCATTAACGTGATTTTATTAATATTTTACATAGCAATTTCTCTAAACAATCTACTTGTACCTTACAAGTGTTTACAGTCGAGGTCTTAGGTAGGAAATGGTCTTCATAAGAATGAAATGGAGCTAAAAGTAAAACACTTCATTTTATCAATTATTTTAATATATTTTAACGATGCTGACGTCCTAAGACACTTCCTTACTGCAGGAGGTCGTAGATTTGCAAGATACACAGAAGAAGTACGTACAAATTTTTAAATAAGGTCTCGGACATGATGAGAGATACGTAGTTAAGAGAATTACTCTAAAAATAGGGTGTGTAACAGATTAAATATTGCAAGTACAGCACATAGGACTACACCCACATCAATACATCAGCAGAATTATCCACTGCCTAGAATTAATGAAGCGCCATACTTCAACTACGTTTACAGTGGGCATGAGCACAGCTATAGGTGATTAAAAATGAAGAAACTTATTTATTTTGCATATTCCATTCATTAATATGGTAAATAATATTTTTTCGTGGAAACACAAATTATAAGACAGTGTTCTCCAAATACAGAAGCGAGTCATAAGAATTGAATATGATGTTGATTACAGGCACATATTCATACACACACCACACACGTTAACATACACTAAAGAGCCAAAGAAAGTAGTACACACGCCTGATATCGTGTAGGGCACCGCTAGCACGCAAAAGTGCCGCAACACGACGTAGCATGGTCGCGACTAATGTCTGAAGCACTATTAGAGAGAACTGACACCACGAATCCTGCAGGGCTGTCCATAAATCTGTAAGAGAACGATGGGCTGGAGATCCCTTCTGAACAGCACCTTGCAAGGCATCCAGGATATGCTCAATAATGTTCATGTCTGAGGAGTTTGGTGGCCATCGGAAGCGTTTAAACTCATAAAAGAGCTCCTGGAACCACTCTGTACTAATTCTGGAATTGCTACTAGAATTTCCCAAGTCCGTCACAATGAACAATAGACATGAATGGATGTAGGTGATCCACTTGCTTCAACAGTCCCCTGCTGACATGCATGATCCATAGATTCATGAGGTTCTCTCCGTACCCGTACACGTCCATCCCCTCGATTAAATCTGAAACGAGTCTCGTCCGACGAGGCAACATGTTTCCAGTCACCAACAGTCCAATGTCGATGTAGACGGCTGCAGCCAAGGAGTAAGCTTTATGTCGTGGAGTCATCAGGGGTACTCGAGTGGGCCTTCGTTTCCGAAAACCCATATCGATGGTGTTTCGTCGACTTTTGTCACTTGTTGATGGCCCAGAATTGAAATCTGAAGCAGTTTGTGGAAGGGCTGCACTTATGTCATGTTGAACGATTCTCTTCAGTCGTCAATCGTACCGTTCTGACAGGATGTTTTCCTGGCCGCAGTGATGTCGGAGATATGATGTTTTCCCGGTTTCGTGATATTCACTGTACGCTTGTGAAATGGTCGTACGGGAAAATCCTCACTTTGTCGCTACCTCAGAGATGCTGTGTCCCCGTCTATAACACCACGCTCAAACTCACTTAAATCTTGATAACCTGCCATTGTAGCAACAGTACCCGAACTGCGCTAAACACTCGTTGTCTTAGATAGGCGTTTCCAACCGCAGCGCGTATTCTGCCTGTTTACATATCTCTGTCTTTGAATACGTATGCCTGTAGAAGTTTCTTTGGCGGTTCATTGTATGTCATGCTAACACGTGATGGGCTGTTTCGTTTGACAAGTCCCCTAGACACAGAACTACTTACACGTAACTAACCTAAGGACATCACACACATCCATGCCCGAGGCAGGATTCGAACCTGCGACCGCAGCAGTCGCGTAGTTCCGGAATGGAATGCCTAGAACTGCTCGGCCACAGCGACCAGCCCATTCCAGAAGTCGCTGAACATAAACTTCCTGGCTGACGAAATCTAACTCACTTTTAGTTTTGAATACATTATGGGAGTGGAGGTGATCAATGTCTTACAAATATTTACTATTAGAAACAGTCTTGATCACGATTCATTTATCAAGGTGACCGGTTTAGACCATAACTGTGGTCATCTTCAGAACAACAAGTTGGATAGAAAGCTTTAATTAGAGGGCTACATACATAAAATAAAATACATAAAGTTATAAAGCTATAAAACAATGAATTACCATTGAGTAGGAACCTCTTTGTGTTGGAGAATCATTACTGGAGAAACCAGTGCACGTCTTACTATATATAATGGAGGCTTCGCCCACTTCTGACGGCATGATGTCACTACTAACCAATGAGTTATAAGTCGAATATCAATTTAAAATTTCTTAGTTAAACACACAATTGGGGAATCAAATATATACTAAAAGTCAGGCCTTTACAAAATAATATGTAATGACTGTCAGAAACAGTATATTGGCCAAACTGGTCGTAACTTTCTAACACGTTTTAAAGAACATACTACTGGTACTGCACGTACCAAATGAATATTTGGTCAACATCTTGATGGATACAGTCATTCTGAGGGTTGCATTTCTAACAATTTGAAAATATTATATAGTGTGCGAAAAGGACCACTGCTAAATACACTCCTGGAAATTGAAATAAGAACACCGTGAATTCATTGTCCCAGGAAGGGGAAACTTTATTGACACATTCCTAGGGTCCGATACATCACATGATCACACTGACAGAACCACAGGCACATAGACACAGGCAACAGAGCATGCACAATGTCGGCACTAGTACAGTGTATATCCACCTTTCGCAGCAATGCAGGCTGCTATTCTCCCGTGGAGACGATCGTAGAGATGCTGGATGTAGTCCTGTGGAACGGCTTGCCATGCCATTTCCACCTGGCGCCTCAGTTGGACCAGCGTTCGTGCTAGACGTGCAGACCGCGTGAGACGACGCTTCATCCAGTCCCAAACATGCTCAATGGGGGACAGATCCGGAGATCTTGCTGGCCAGGGTAGTTGACTTACACCTTCTAGAGCACGTTGGGTGGCACGGGATACATGCGGACGTGCATTGTCGTGTTGGAACAGCAAGTTCCCTTGCCGGTCTAGGAATGGTAGAACGATGGGTTCGATGACGGTTTGGATGTACCGTGTACTATTCAGTGTCCCCTCGACGATCACCAGTGGTGTACGGCCAGTGTAGGAGATCGCTCCCCACACCATGATGCCGGGCGTTGGCCCTGTGTGCCTCGATCGTATGCAGTCCTGATTGTAGCGCTCACCTGCTCGGCGCAAAACACGCATACGACCATCATTGGCACCAAGGCAGAAGCGACTCTCATCGCTGAAGACGACACGTCTCCATTCGTCCCTCCATTCACGCCTGTCGCGACACCACTGGAGGCGGGCTGCACGATGTTGGAGCGTGAGCGGAAGACGGCCTAACGGTGTGCGGGACCGTAGCCCAGCTTCATGGAGACGGTTGCGAATGGTCCTCGCCGATACCCCGGGAGCAACAGTGTCCCTAATTTGCTGGGAAGTGGCGGTGCGGTCCCCTACGGCACTGCGTAGGATCCTACGGTCTTGGCGTGCATCCGTGCGTCGCTGCGGTCCGGTCCCAGGTCGACGGGCACGTGCACCTTCCGCCGACCACTGGCGACAACATCGATGTACTGTGGAGACCTCACGCCCCACGTGTTGAGCAATTCGGCGGTACGTCCACCCGGCCTCCCGCATGCCCACTATATGCCCTCGCTCAAAGTCCGTCAACTGCACATACGGTTCACGTCCACGCTGTCGCGGCATGCTACCAGTGTTAAAGACTGCGATGGTGCTCCGTATGCCACGGCAAACTGGCTGACACTGACGGCGGCGGTGCACAAATGCTGCGCAGCTAGCGTCATTCGACGGTCTACACCGCGGTTCCTGGTGTGTCCGCTGTGCCGTGCGTGTGATCATTGCTTGTACAGCCCTCTCGCAGCGTCCGGAGCAACTATGGTGGGTCTGACACACCGGTGTCAATGTGTTCTTTTTTCCATTTCCAGGAGTGTACTTTAGAAGAAATTGAAATCTTTTCACTTCACAAAAGTAATCCATTATCTGTTATAAGCGAACAACTACAATTCAAAGACTTACATTCATTTGAGCTTTTTGATGATCTGTTTTAGAATGTTTAGTCTTCTGTCCTTCGTTTTTTAAAATTATTAAGACTTTTAGGAAATATTTTATCTTGCCATTGTAAATTTTTTTCACAAAACATTATTTTATGACTGACTAACTGTTTTAGAATTTTTGCTTATATGCTTTTAAACTGCATAGTGCTAATTCACATCCTTTTACTTGTGACACTATGACACATAGTATTATAATTTTAAATTCCTTCCATTTTCATTATTTTTATTTGTTTACAAGACTGGCATATAAATTAAGGAATAGTAATGCCTTTTAAAAATTGTCACATGTAATTTACATACGAACTTCATAGACAATATTTCATATATATGGACAACTACTTCGTATCGTATCTGTGCAGCATGTAGTATACATGTCAACTAAAGATTATTGCAGCCTACTCATTGAAAATCGTTTCAATAAAGACATGTTGCTGCTCAATAATACATCGTCTGACGTGACAGTCTTCGCCATTCCACTTTCGCAACCACTTCGTTAGAAAGAGGTCTGCTGCCACATCTTTGCACTGGCGTTTGACCTCACCACGGCACCACTAGTTCGCCTATCGAATTTACAACAACTTCAGTGGAAAGAATCCTGCTGCCTCATCTTTGGAACGGCGTCCAACTTCACCATGGCAACCAGTGGTTCCAAATGGTTCACTAACAGGCCTTGAGAGGGCAACCCATGTACTGCCGAACAGAAGTTCATTTATCTTACATATTTAAATATTTTTAACTCTACTTAATTGACAAAAGCTGTTTAATAAGCTAAGTTTAGTGTGTATTTATTTTTAATTCTTGACAATGTTCTTTTAAGTAAGAAATTTTAAATTGTTATTCGACTTGTA
The DNA here is from genome assembly GCF_023864345.2 of Schistocerca serialis cubense. Taxonomy (NCBI): domain Eukaryota; kingdom Metazoa; phylum Arthropoda; class Insecta; order Orthoptera; family Acrididae; genus Schistocerca; species Schistocerca serialis. The sequence goes on along the minus strand of NC_064644.1, from coordinate 286,641,842 downwards.
ACTCATTGGTTAGTAGTGACATCATGCCGTCAGAAGTGGGCGGAGCCTCCATTATATATAGTTAGACGTGCACTGGTTTCTCCAGTAGTGATTCTCCAACAGAAAGAGCTTACTACTCAATGGTAATTCATCGTTTTATAGCCTTATAACTTTATGTATTTTCTTTAATTTATGTAGACCTCTAATTAAAGCTTTGTATACAACTTGTAGGTCTGAAGATGACCACAACAGTGGTCGAAACCGGTCACCTTGATAAATAAATAGTGATCAAGACTGTTTTTAATAGTAAATAATTCACTTTTTCTGTTGTACGTGACCATGTTCTGCCCTCTGCTTCCACCCAGATATCTGTTTTGGGTTTTATGACAAGCTGTTCAGTCATGTCCACGCGAACCTTTGCCTGTCTTCCAGGAATTAGCATGCATTAGCAAACGGGAATAGAGGTTGCATAAAAATTTCTCGGTTCACTTGCAGCGTCAAATTTGTATAATATTCTGCAATCCAAATTTTATGCGACAAGTGAACCGAGAAATTTCTGTGCAAGGGATCTGCTGCGAAAACGTCGTAGACCAGAAGAGGAGTTCTTCGACATGCCGTATATATGTAAAGCCACTTATATGGGTTAATTTTACTGAATTCTAAGTTCCTAATCTGATATCTCAAATAATAGCGTACTTTGAATCGTTATGTTCTTGGATATCAAAAAGATGCCTGGTCATTATTACATGAAATCACACTATTCCATTCCTGCAGTATGTGACCCTAATCTTCTTTGCCATATATAATTTCTAATTTTGTAGTCGAGTGCATGTATGTTTTTAAGAGTTAATAAACCAACAATTCTAAAACTGAACGGACTAAGTCGTTTTCCGCCTAGCCTGTGGGTGGGTTGTCTGATTAAATCGGAAACAACAAAATTACTGTTTATCTTCACGCTTGAGGCCTTAGCTGTTTCGTATTGTCTACCTTTAGTGCCATTCCAAACAGTACCTCTTCTATCTTTTATATAATGAGTTTGCTATCTTTTCTTTCCTTTTTCTTTTTTTTTTAGTCAGTAGTTTTCTGACTGGTTTGATGCTTACCGCCACGAATCATCTCCTTCATCAACCTCTTCATTTCAGAGTAGCATTTGTGACCTAAGGCCTCGCCGGCCGCGGTGGTCTAGCGGTTCTAGGCGCTCAGGTTCGCAGGTTCGAATCCTGCCTCGGGCATGGATGTGTGTGATGTCCTTAGGTTATTTAGGTTTAAGTAGTTCTAAGTTCTAGGGGACTGATGACCTCAGATGGTAAGTCCCATAGTGCTCAGAGCCATTTGAACCATTTTTTGAACCTAAGGCCTCAGTTATTTTGTTGGATATACTCAGATCTCTGTCTTCGGCTACAGTTTTTACCCTCTACCGACCCCTCTAGTATCATGGAGGTTATTGTACCTTACAAGTTATTCCTTGATGCCATAACATATATCCTATCATCCTGTACCTTTTCTTACTGGTATTCTATATGTTCCTTACTTCGCCGATTCTGGAGAACCAGCTCATTCGTTATCTTATGAGCCCACCTGATTTTCTACGTGCTTCTGTAGCAACACATCTCTAATGTTTCGATTCTTTCCTTTTTCTGGTTTTCGCACAGTCCATGATTCACTACCATACAATTCTGTGCTCCAAACGTACATTCTCCGAAATTTCTTCCTCAAATTAAGGCCGATGATTGATGCCACTAGACCTCCCTTGGCCAGTAGCAGCCTTTTTGCTTGAGCTAGTCTGCTTTTTACGTCCTCCCTGCTTCGTCCATCGTGTATAATATTGCTTCCAAGGAAGCAGAATTCCTACACTTCCTCTAATTCATGATCCCCAATTCTTATGGTAAGTTTCTCGCTATTCGCATTTCTGCTACCTCCCACGACTTTTGCGTTTTTCCGGTATACTCTCGGTCAGTGTTCCGCACTCATAAGACTGCTTATTACATTCAACAGATCCTGTAATTTTTGTTCATATTCAATTAGGATAACACTGCCGTCAGTGAATGTCATCATTCACGTACTTACACTCTGAATTTTAATCTTACTTTTGAACCTTTCTTATATTTCCGTCATTGTTCCTTTGACATACAGACTGAGCAGCAGCTGTGAAAGGCTGCATTTCTGTCTCACGCCCCTTTTAATCGGAGCACTTCGTTCTTATTCTTTCATCTTATTGTTTCTTTTTGGTTCTTGTGACTTACTACATATCACCCGTGTTTCTCTACAGCTTATCCCTAGATTTCTCAGAATTTCGACCATCGTCCACCACTTGACATTGTCGAACGCTTTTCCTTGGTCGACTAATGCTATGAATGTGTCTTGATTATTCTTCAGACTGGCTTTCATGGTCAAGCCCAACGTGAGAATTGCCTCAATGGTGCCTTTACCTCCCCTGAAGGCAAACTGATCATCTAACTGAGCCTCAGTTTTCTTTTCTATTGTTCTTCAAATACCAAAATTTACTTAAGGGCACAGCGAATTTATGAAACAATGCGTATTTTCACATGTCAAAACCTTGTTCAGCTGTCTTGAATCACTACTTTCTTACATTCGCCGAAGAGTACAGTCTCCAAATAGAAGTTACTAACGATAGCCTATAATTGCAAAATTTTAATATCTTAAAAATTTTCCTTTCCAAATAGTAATTCATTACATGATTAGTTACCTGATACGTAACATTCGTTTCCTATGGCTCACGGACGCCCTATAGGGCGATAAAGCTTAAGATGAGAAATAGTTTACAAAATGATATTCTTAAGACCCGAAAAAGCAATGGCTGAAACAGGTTTTCAGCAGTTACAGTCAAGATCTTCTTTCGTTTAAGAAATCCAGTCCTATTTCACATACCCTTGCATGAAATGGGGTTACTGACTGATTCTTCCACCCGGCAACAAGCTAACACATCCAGGACCACATGGTCCCGTTCTGAGAACCATTTTAAGCTAACTGTGATGGGGATCGTGCTATTCTGTTCGACTGTTGTACACGCATCACTCTATTTGCGGTGGAAAATTTTTCCGAAAAATAATAAAAGTACAGCCATTTCTGTTTGATGTTGATCAAGTTACCGCCTAATGCGTAACAGCAATAGCGGGCCAATTTAAATTGAAAAAAAAAAGACGAAAGAAAACCTTTCCGACTGCGTTATGCTGACGTAAACATTCAGTAAATCAACAGATAATTTGAATTCATTTATTTAAGCTAATGTTGGTTTAAGCGAAACATTTTAACTACCGCAATTAAACGCCACGTGGAAATTATTGTGACATTCCTGAATTGAATGTAATTTAAAACGTTTAGCTAATAACTTTCAGTGGGGAAAGTACAATGAGATTTATCACGTAAATAGATAACGACTATACGGAATCGCTTTATTTTCATCAGTTAATTTTTTTAGGTTTTGAATAATATCAACGTTCTGGCCAGAGTTGGATGCGGCAGCCTTCAAGTGACATTATCACGCTCGAGATGTAGGTGCAGTTATACACAGATTGATTAAGAGATCTGTAACATGTGGTGGAGCCTACTTCAATGTGGAACAAAAAGAATGAGAAATGCGGTTTCCAGCATATTTATTTATATCTAAATACAAAGTAGGTTGATGCTACACTTCAAGCTATCTGACAGAAATGATGATGGATAAAGAAATTTTTGCGATATATTTCTGTCAGTGAGGGTACACGAAACGTAGGTTAAATGTTTTTGGTCATGGAAGTACGTAACATCTACGAAGTATCTTCAGTTTTGAAATTCCCAGGGCAAACATTCCAAGAGCCACGGAACATATTACCTAGTCGGAAATGCACTCGCTAAGTGACTATGACGCAAATATTCTGAGAAATTAAGGTTCATACGGAGGTAGAGTGAAAGTAATTGCGAAGAAGCCATGGGTAACACAAGAAATGAATAAGCTTATCGATGAAAGAAGGGAGTGCAAAAATGTGTAAGGAAGTTCAGGAATCAGATGTACAAAACACTTTTCCACGAAATAAACAGGAAGTGCTGCGAAGCTTAGACGAAATGGCTGCATCAAAACTGAAGAAATCGAAAAAGAGATGATTATCGGAAGTAGTGACTCAGCATACAGAAAAGTCAAAACAACCTCTGGTGAAATAAAAAGCAAAGGCAGTGACATTAAGAGTGAAATGGGAAGCCCACTGTCAAACGAAGAGGAGAGAGCGGACAGGTACAACGAGTAAACTGAAGGCCTCTATGAGAGGAACCATTTGTCAGATGATGTAGCAACATAAGAAACAGGTGTCGACAAGGAAGAGATAGGAGACCTACTATTAAAACCAGAATTTAAAAGTGCTGTGAAGGACTTACTATCGGAAGGGATAAATAACCTTTCATCGGAATTTCTAAAGTCTTTGGGGAAAGAGGCAAAAAAATCAATAAGCACGTTGGGGTACGGAATGTATGAGACTGAATATATGCCATCAGACTTTCAGAAAAACATAATCCATATGTTTCCGAAGATACCAAGTACGTGAATTACCGCGTAAGCAGCTTAACGGCTAACGCATCCAAGTTGTTGACAAGAATAATATACAGAAGAACGGAAAATAAACTTGTAGATCTGTTATATGAGGAGAAATTCGGGTTTAGGGAAGGTAAAGACACCAAGGGGCAGTTCTGACGTTGCGGTTGCTAATGGCGGCAAGGCGGAAGAAAAATGAAGACACGTTAATAGGATTTGCCGACCTGTAAAAAGGTTTCGCCAGTGTCTAATGATGCAAGATGTTCGAAATTTTGAGAAAACAAGGGGTGACCTGTAAGGAAAGACGAGGTGATATACAATCTGTGCAAGAAACAAGAGGGAATAATAAGAGAGGAAGACCAACAGAGAGATGCTCGGTTCAAAGAGTGTGTAAGACAGGGATGTAATCTTTCGTCCCTGCTATTCAATCGAAGAAGTATTGATGGAAATAAAATAAAAGTTTCTTGAGCGGGATTGAAATTCAAGGTGAAAGACTATGATAACAATTGCTTATGTCATTTTTATCCTATTCTCTCCTTAGACAGTAAAATAACCCATGACTGACGGAGTAAGGAAGACATAAAATACCGACTAGCATTGGCAAAAAGGGCACTCCTACCAAAGAGAAATCTACTAGTATCAAACACAGACCTTAAATTGAGAAAGAAATTCTGAGAATTTACATTTGGAGCACAGCACTCTATAGTAGTGAGACATGGACTGTGGGAAAATTGGAACAAAATAGAATCGAAGCATTCGTGATGTGGTGCTACAGACGAATATTGATAACTTGGTGGACTGATAAGATGACGTAAGAGTGTTTCTCTGCAGAATTCACGAGTAAAGGAAAATATAGAAAACACTGAAAAGAAGAAGACAGAATGACAAGACATCTGTTAAGACATCAGAGAATGATATCCATGGTATTTGACAAAGCTGTAGAGGATAAACACTGGAGGAGAAGACGAAGATTGGAATTATAAATCCAGGAAATAATGAGGCAGCTGACATTTGGAGATGCTGACATTCGTGGCAGGCTCGCATCAAACAAGTCACTAGACTGATGATTAAGCCCGCTATTTTGGGGATTTGACTCAGTGGACAAAAATAAGCTCGTAAGGTCAGAGCCTAGCGGGGAACGTTGAACAGAGCAGAATTTTCCGAATAACCTTTCTTCAGAAAAACATAATTTTTGAGGCGCTACAGCCATGTAACGAAAGCCAGTCAGGGACAGCGCGTTGAAGCTGGACAGGTAACCGAACGATTCCTAACTACGAGAATTATTCTCACCATTTTTTTCTAATAGTGGTGACAGTCACTTCTTCGACGTTTCAGTTTTGTAGCGATATTGGAGATAGGAGCTACAAACATTCGGTATAAATATGTGATTTGGGAAAAAAGTGGGTTTAAAATGTAACCTTCTCTCCTACATTGACTTAAGCCACGCTTGTTGATCAATTCTACTTGCTAAAATAAAAGTTCATAATGCTCTGTACATTAGCCAAAATTAAGGAAAGGTACCCTTCAGATTTCATTATTAACCACATTGCACCTTGCAGTACCACATTTCGATTATCTGTTTGAAGTGCTGGTTGTGCAGTGCTGATTATCATCTCCACAGTGTAAGGTGCTAAGATTCTTTCGGAGTAGCGGATTTACAGGGTGACTTACTGGATGACAATTAATGAACTGTGTGAAATAAAATCGTTACAACTTGTGAACGGTTTCCGTTAGGACGTTCAACCTACACTGTTGGGTCGGGGCATGATTGCAATTAGTATGCGCATGAATGGTTTGATTTAGCGATGAAGCCCACTTTCACTTGGATGGGTTCATCAATAAGAAAAACTGGCGCGTTTGGGGATTAGGAATCCGCATTTAGCAATAGAGAAGTCTCTTATTTCTCAAAGGCTGACTGTGTGGTGTGCAATGTCCAGTCACGGAAGTATCAGTGGGATATTCCTTGATGGCACGGTGACTAACGAACGGTACATAAAGGTTTTGGAAGTTGATTTTATTCCCATTACTCAAAGTGACCCTGATTTCGACAAGATGTTCATGCAACACGAAGCTCGATCCTATAGAAGTAGGAGAGTGTCTGATGTACTTGAGGAGCACTTCGGGGACCGCATTCTGTCTCTGGGGTACCGAGAGGCCACTGGCCTGGGCCTCGATTCTCCGTGCCTGAACACAAGCGAATCCGTTTTGTGAGGCTATATTAAAGACAAGGTGTACAGAAATAACCCCCATAACCATTGCTGAGCTGAAAGCAGCCATTCAGGAGGTCATCGACTGCATCGCTGTTCAGACACTTCGTCGGATGAAGCAAATTTTCGCTATTTGTCTGCGCCACATCATCGCCAACGGTGGCAGTCATATCGAACACGTCATAACCTAAATCCTAATGTCTGTAGTGACGCTTACATGTTGAGTAAAGTGTGTGCACGTCGTACATTGTATTTAATTTACGTTTTCTTCATGTAGCTCAATAATTGTCACCATGTAGTGTTCAAGTTTTACCCAGTGATCATAAGAGGAAACCTTGAATGGGAACAGTTTTTACAGTTCATCTGAAACCATTATTATCAGCTAATGTAATTAATAACTGTGGCATCCAATACAGTAGGTCTTATCTTGGAGAAGTTAGTTTACATTAGCCGGCCGAAGTGGCCGTGCGGTTAAAGGCGCTGCAGCCTGGAACCGCGAGACCGCTACGGTCGCAGGTTCGAATCCTGCCTCGGGCATGGATGTTTGTGATGTCCTTAGGTTAGTTAGGTTTAACTAGTTCTAAGTTCTAGGGGACTAATGACCTCAGTGGTTGAGTCCCATAGTGCTCAGAGCCATAAGTTTACATTCGCACAGTGTCACAAGTTCATTGCTGATAGGCTGTCGTTTCACTGACTCAGCTGCAAACCCCTACCTTGCTCCAAGCTAATTATCACTTTATTTTTCCCACACTGTAAATGTAGATGCAAATGAATGAGACCATGTGGCTCTCCTAACAGCTTTGAATGCTGCCACCCTGGGACAAATGAAGACGTCTGCGTAAGATACTAGCTGAGGGTCGGAAAGAGCGTTAGAGATGATTTTTGGATAGGAATATAGCGCGGCCTAATCTCTCGGAAGCTTTCATCTTCCATTAATGTGTATGTCGGATGGCGCCTTTGCGGTTTCTTTGCTGCTATTGCAAAGGAACAGGTTGTCGACCAGAACTTCCACTATCTCCCTTCCGTAATAAAACTTAAATATTTCTAAAGAGAACAAGAACAATAACACAACATATTCTTTTTCGGCCAGTTTAAGTTGTAAAAAAGGGGAATGTGCTGTGAGACACTATGGAGTATTCCCTATTCAGCCCCTCGGCGCAACACACTGACCAGGCAGAGCATTATAACCATCGATTTAAAATCGATATAAATCCATCCAGGTCATGCCCGATAAATGTACACTCCTGGAAATTGAAATAAGAACACCGTGAATTCATTGTCCCAGGAAGGGGAAACTTTATTGACACATTCCTGGGGTCAGATACATCACATGATCACACTGACAGAACCACAGGCTCATAGACACAGGCAACAGAGCATGCACAATGTCGGCACTAGTACAGTGTATATCCACCTTTTACAGCAATGCAGGCTGCTATTCTCCCATGGAGACGATCGTAGAGATGCTGGATGTAGTCCTGTGGAACGGCTTGCCATGCCATTTCCACCTGGCGCCTCAGTTGAACCAGCGTTCGTGCTAGACGTGCAGACCGCGTGAGGCGACGCTTCATCCAGTCCCAAACATGCTCAATGGGGGACAGATCCGGAGATCTTGCTGGCCAGGGTAGTTGACTTACACCTTCTAGAGCACGTTGGGTGGCACGGGATACATGCGGACGTGCATTGTCGTGTTGGAACAGCAAGTTCCCTTGCCGGTCTAGGAATGGTAGAACGATGGGTTCGATGACGGTTTGGATGTACCGTGTACTATTCAGTGTCCCCTCGACGATCACCAGTGGTGTACGGCCAGTGTAGGAGATCGCTCCCCACACCATGATGCCGGGTGTTGGCCCTGTGTGCCTCGGTCGTATGCAGTCCTGATTGTGGCGCTCACCTGCACGGCGCCAAACACGCATACGACCATCATTGGCACCAAGGCAGAAGCGACTCTCATCGCTGAAGACGACACGTCTCCATTCGTCCCTCCATTCACGCCTGTCGCGACACCACTGCAGGCGGGCAGCACGATGTTGGGGCGTGAGCAGAAGACGGCCTAACGGTGTGCGGGACCGTAGCCCAGCTTCATGGAGACGGTTGCGAATGGTCCTCGCCCATACCCCAGGAGCAACAGTGTCCCTAATTTGCTGGGAAGTGGTGGTGCGGTCCCCTACGGCACTGCGTAGGATCCTACGGTCTTGGCGTGCATCCATGCGTCGCTGCGGTCCGGTCCCAGGTCGACGGGCACGTGCACCTTCCGCCGACCACTGGCGACAACATCGATGTATTGTGGAGACCTCACGCCCCACGTGTTGAGCAATTCGGCGGTACGTCCACCCGGCCTCTCGCATGCCCACTATACGCCCTCGCTCAAAGTCCGTCAACTGCACATACGGTTCACGTCCACGCTGTCGCGGCATGCTACCAGTGTTGAAGACTGCGATGGAGCTCCGTATGCCACGGCAAACTGGCTGACACTGACGGCGGCTGTGCACAAATGTTGCGCAGCTAGCGCCATTCGACGGCCAACACCGCGGTTCCTGGTGTGTCCGCTGTGCCGTGCGTGTGATCATTGCTTGTACAGCCCTCTCGCAGTGTCTGGAGCAAGTATGGTGGGTCTGACACACCGGTGTCAATGTGTTCTTTTTTCCATTTCCAGGAGTGTAGTATGAGTGAGCGTGCGGACAGTGTGTAGAATGGGCACGGCGCGCGATTTATCTGTGTCTGGCCGAAGGCATATTTTGGTACCCCGGAATCTCGGCGCGAGCATTTCGGAAACTGCACGACTTGTCGGATGTTCGAGGGGTGCTGTGCTGTCTTCAAACCGTGGCGAAACCAAGATGAAACCACGTCCATACATCGTGGGTTTGGGCGGACACCTCTCATTACAGATGTCGGATTTCGTAGGCTGGGCAGATTGGTAAACAGGACAGACGGCGGACTGCGGCGGAAATGAACATCAGACATTAATTCTGGACTGAGTAGAAGTGCGTCTGTACACACAGGGCACCCAACACTCCTAACAATGGGCATCCGCAGCCGACGATCTATGCATGTGCCAGTAGCCGGACGTTGGTGCAGTGGCAGAGCACTGCATGGTATGATGAATCGCAATAGCTTCATCATCATGCCGATGCGAAGGTATGAATCCGTTGTTTTCGAGGAGATCTTCTCCTTTACATCTGTACTGCAGGATGGCACCATTATGCTCTGGGGAAGATTCACGTTGGCATCCATGGATTCAGAAGAACTCGTGCATCGCACCATGATGGCCAAGACTGGTTGCAGACCACGTACATCCCTCCCAACTGATGGTCCTCTATGGTGTCAGATCGGAACCCAATGGAATACATCTGGGATGTTTTTGATCGTGGCTTCAGAGTTCATAGTCTACCTCCAGTGTATTTATGGGAATTAGGTTACTTGTGGGTGCAGATGTGGTGCCCACTCAATCTAGCGACCTACCAAGGTCTTATTACTTCCGTGCCACGACATGTCGCCGCTGCTATCCATGCCGCATGTGCACCTACCGGCTATGGGTAGGTGGTCATAAAATTCTGGCTGATCAACCTTCAAAATGGCGTCTTTAACGGAGGTGCATTTCTTTTGGCGGAAAACCAGAGCATCGCAGATATCCATATGCGCTTACAAAGTATCTACGGAGATTTGACAATGAGCAAAAGGATGGTGAAGCGTTTGTGAGGCGTCTGTCATCATCGCAACATGGTTGCCTAAACCTGTTATCCCATCTCCCACGTGCCGGGCGTCTGCCCTCAATGTGACTCTTGCAATGGTGGAACGTGCGGACGCCCTCATTCGAGGTGATCAACGGATCACAAACAGACACCTCACGGCTCAACTGGACGTTTCTGTTGGCGGCGCTGACTCTCTTGTCCACCAGCTGGATTGCTCAGAGGTGTGTGCCCGCTGGGTTCCTCGCCGCCTAACAGAGGATCATGAAGAGCATCGAAGGACCACCTGCGAGGAACTGCTTTCGCGTTACGAGGATTCTTTGTCGAGCACAGTCACACGCGATGAGACATGGATTCATCACTTCCAAACGGCAAACCACGGAGTGGCGCTACACCACGTTTCCTCCGACGAAAATGTTAAAAGCCACACACTCAGCCGTTAAAGTCATGGCGACGGTCTTCTGAGACTCTCAAGAGGATATTCTGTTTGATGTCCTCCCTCAAGGTGCCACCATCTGCTCTCAAGTGTATTATACTACCCTCAGGACAATGAAGAAACGAGTTCAGTGTGCTCGTCGCCACAAAAATACAAACGAACTTCTCCTTCTCCGTAACAAGTCTGCCCACGCAAGTCTGCCCATCCGCGAGGAGCTCACAAAACTTTACTTGACTGTTCTCCCTCATCCACTGCACAGCCTGGGTCTCAGGCCCTCCGACTTCCATTTGTTTAACCCAACGAAGAACGCATTGCGCGGGAAGCACTACGTGGATGGTGGGGAACTTATTTATTGCCGCAGGGTTATGACTACCACGTCGACCAGTAGGGGAGTATCATGCGGGCGTACGGGCCATGTCGCTAAGATGACTTAAAACTGTCGCACTGAACGGAGATTATGTTGAAAAATAGCGTTTTGTAGTGTGGGGAATAATATGGTGCATTGGGATCCTGAATAAACCAAACCTGTTTTCAGAAATAAATGTGTTGCACTACTTATGAAACGCCTCTCGTGTTAATGTTTGTCGTAGCGGATGCCCTTAATTTTCGCAATACTTGTTAAAATCTACAGGGATACAGATACCTTATGGGTAAAGCATGCCTGGCGGGAGAGAGCTATCATCTTTATTAGAATTTTTCTGTCCTAACCTAAAAGGTCTGAACTCTGTGGAAGAAATTTCACAGTCCAAAGTTTCTTTATTATGTGTTTCATCTACTTTTGGATTTTTAGGGTTACATTTCATTTACCTGCGTTGTATTAAACCCATCGACTGTACCGTTAACCTAGAGTAAACATGTGCTGTTATATTGCTTTATTTTGTAATTTCGTGCCTCTCGTTTTAATTATATTTAAAAATCGTCCCGGGAGACATGATCAACTATTGTAGCAAACGTATGATAACCGCAATATCTCGTGGCTATAGACAAATCATGTCGGGTGTATTACACGTATGGTAGGATGATGCTTAGGAATGCAAAAAGGGCTCAGAAAATTACGGCAAAAGTACGTTTGTACACATAATGAGTTTTCACTCTGCAGTGGAGTACGCGCTGATGTGGAACTCTCTAGCAGATTAAAACCGTGTGGCCGACCGGGAATACAATTCAGGACCTTTGCCTTTCGTGGGCAATTGATCTCACGAAAGTAACGCAAGAGAACTTCTGCGACATTTGGATGGCATCAGGTGAGGTACTGGTGGAAGCCAAGCTGTGAGAGAGGGTCGAGAGTCGCACTTGTAGAGGTCAGTTCGTGTAGCAAATGCCCACTAAAGACAAAGGTTCGGAGTAGGAGTCGAGACCCGGTACACAATTTTAATCTGCCAGGAACTTTCACAATTTTGTATAGTTTCTGGACCAAGAGACTAGTGGTTATTTATTCATGTGAAATTTACTTTAACACTTAGATGCGTCGATTGTATTTTTCGTTTTCTGAACTACTACTATTGACGTTTCAGTTAAGCGCGGTCAGGTAAAGTATTTTCTCTAAGTGCTACACAGCTTCAACCCACTTAAAGAACGACGTCGTGGTACCCCCAAAAGTTGCTGTAATGAATACATATTTATAGACAACTGGGTTCTGTCAAATGACCATCTCAGATGAAATGAGTCATGTAACAGGCACACGTGCACAATGTGTGATCAGAAAGTGACGGGAATCTTTATTTACTCAACATCAATCCTTCAAAACAGCCCCAGTCAGATATAAAACGCTTGTGCCAGTGCTATTTCCAACTTTGGAAACCCTTCTGGAGCTCCTTTTCACTATGGTTTTCAGCTCCTACAGAGATTTTGTTTTCATCTCATGAATGGTGACGAAATTATGACTATCCATAGTTCTCTTCATGGTTAGAAATAATAAGAAGTCGGAGGGGGCCATGTCCGGCGAATACGATGGCTGAGGTAATATAACGGTTTTGTTTTTTGCCAGGAAGTCAACAATAAGAATTGAGGTGTGTGCGGAAACGTTACCGCAATACAATTTCGGTGAGTGGTTTTGGCACAATTCCGGTCGTTTTCTTCGGATTGCTTTACGCAAACGTCTTGTAACATCCAAGCAGTATTCCTTAATGACCGTACGACGAAAAGGTAGGAACTCATGGTGCACTGTCACACTGTGATCGATGTACACATTGAGGAGGTCCTTCACATGTGATCGGATTTTTTTTTTTTTTTTTTTCGTTTTGGCTTTCCTTCAGGCAGTTTCCAATGGGACGACTGAGCCTTGGTTTCGACGTAATACCCGTATACCCATTTTTCGTCACCTGTTATAACTTTCCTTAGAAGTCCTGGATCGTTTTCGGCTTTCTTAAGCAATTCCTGAGCCATCTCAATGCGACGTTATTTTGATCGAATTCAACAATTTTGGAATAAATTTTGCTGCTACACGTTTCATTCCCAAAACATGGGAAAAACTGCTGGAAATGAGACAGAGAATGTGACGACATCATCAACAGCCTCTCTGATAGTGATTCGGTGATTTTCCAAAATAATTTTCTTGACATCTTCCATGCTGCCGCCAGAAATTGATGTGCTACCACAACCAGGACAATCAGGGCTGTCATAGTCTCCAACGTCTTGTCGATCCTCTTTGATACGTTTATAACATTCGTAAATCTTGTGTTACCCACATTAGATTCGAAAAAAGTCACGGTCAACATTTCCAATGCAGTGCTGCTCTTTATTACATTTATCAAGAAAATTCTTTGTCCATCTTTTTCAAAAGTCAAAATTCGCCATGCACTCGAAAACACGTATATCATTTTCGACTGACAACAGTAAGCTAAATATTCAAAATAGTCGAATATACAGACACACATCAGTAACATGTGCACCAGCAATATACAAAATAGGACGAAAAGAGCCCGCGAAATTAAAAATAATTCCCATTACTTTCTTATCACACCTCATATGTGACACCTGCTGCAACAGTTATATATTTTACCGCAAGGAACCTTCCAGTAGTTTAAGTCAGTAGTAATCTCTGACTGAAGCTGATTGTTTGGAATAATTCATTCAGTATAACAGCACCTGATGCTTCAGTATGTCATTCTTTAAATACTCGTATATGAGAGATAAAATATTTAACAATTTGAAAGAGAGCTTATTAGCCACACGTACCTATGGACTGTGCTGGTAAGTGTTCAGAGGCAAATTGAATCCAGTATATAGGTCTGCAGTTTTCACGCATGGCACAGAAGTCAATCGGTTTTAAGTAAGCCACCAAAATGAAATGGGCGTGTGGGCCCTTTCGTTGGTAACAAGTATTTATTGACTCTGCCTTTATGAGGAAATAGGTCGCAGTTTAACTGTATTCCGAATTTATAGTAGATTGCCGTTCAATAAAATTACTTTCTCTTGGAAGCAGCTGTAGCTAAGATGAGCTACCTGCCGGCTGCGAAGCGCAAATAAGTTTCTTCGCCAAAAAGTACGTAACGGTAGATAAACTTTGTGCCAAGAAGCACAGATATTGGCCAGAAGAAAGTACGTCGTTCACCCTTTGATGGTTTACATTGATCTTATCGTTAACGGAGAAGACATTAGATTTGTGTAGTTTCTCCAAGTAGCTCAGTGTTGATGCCTAGACGGTTCAGTTGAATAGATTTTGACCGCTTTCCCTTTTATGTCTTTCCAAACCGTGTATGTGTTTTAGCCTCATCAACACAATTCGTAAATCCTGTGTTTGCCAAAAGTCTCGATCAACATCCATTCTGCCCTCTCCAGAGCGGTTCTCCGCCATCCTCGGCCTCGGGCAGATTTTATATCTCCTCCCACATCATCTATCAACCATTTTCGTGGCCTTTCTCTCTGTCTTCTTCCGGTTGGCCTCCATTCAAAAATCGTTTTAGTTGCTCTTCCAGTATCCATCCTAAGGATATGTCCAACCCAGGCTGTTCTTCAACGTTTTATAATTTTTACGATGTCAGCTCCTTGTAAGAGGCGATCCAGCTCAGTACTCCTCCTGTATCTCCAGAAACCATTATTACCCTGAACCGCCCCATAGATCGTGCGCAGCATTCTATGTTCAAATATCCTGAGCTGCTGCTTATCAACTCTCGTCACCGTTCATGTCTCGCGTCCGTAGGTTACAACTGGCCTGATCATGATGTCATATAGTTGCAGATTCAGCTGCCTATTTAGTAACCTAGAAGCCAACAATTTCTTAAACGTGTGGAAGCATCTATTACCACTTAGAATGCGCAGTTTCATTTCAGCTGAGATGGAATTTGTGGTGTTAACACGAGGGTTCGAACTTTAATAGTGGCAAAAATTTATTTGCAGCTCATACAAAATAGATACGTGTTTAAAAGTTTTACTGACCTTCAAAGTAGTCACCAGCATCGTGTATAATCCGCTGCCAGAGATGTGGAAATCGTAGGATACTCTTAGCAGTGCCAGTTGTGTTGACAGTTCGAGCGGCGCGGACTATTGTCCGACGAATTTGTAGCAGTTCTGAAGTGAAAGCCGTGAAGTGTGTCCTTCAGTATAGAAAACACGAGGGCTTACGTCAGGGGAGTGCAGTTTTTGGAATAGCACTTAGCAGCCCCATCAGTCAAACAAATCAGTAACAGCTTGCACTTTACGTGCTTGAGCATTGTCCTGCAAAATGATGGTCAGGTCCTGCAGAAAGTTTCATCACTTCTGTGTCCAAGATGGTCGTAGGTTATGTTCCAAAATTGAGTCTGGGGAGTCTAGTGCGTCGCACGGTACATTCCAGGAGTTACATGCTTCGCCCACGGTCCCTGCGGTCGAGACATCTTAGCGGGTATCGGGCGCGGTTGGACCACAATCTCCCCAAGGGGAGTGGCGGGTTCAGCGGCGTTCGCGGCGCACGAGGCGGAGGGTCAATGTGGAGGCTGGCCGTGTGGCATCGCCCGCTCTGCCTGTGAGAGGACATATGGCCGCTCCTGCAGCAAGGTCCGAGCAGACACGCGGTGGGAGGGGTTTATTATTGATCGGGAACTCCAACGTCAGGCGTGTGATGGGGCCCCTTAGGGAAATAGCGGAAAGGTCGGGGAAGAAGGCCAGTGTTCATTCTGTCTGCTTGCCGGGGGGTCTCATCCGAGACGTGGAGGAGGCCCTGCCGGCGGCGATAGAGAGCATTGGGAGCACCCGACTGCAAATTGTTGCTCATCTCGGCACAAATGACTCCTGCCGTCTAGGTTCAGAGGTCATCCACAGTTCATACAGGCGGTTGGTGGAGTTGGTGAAGGCGGAAAGCCTCGCTCGCGGGGTGGAATCTGAGCTGTTTGTAGTATCGTTCCCAGAGCCGATCGCGGTTCTCTGGTTTGGAGCCGAGTGGAAGGCTTAAACCAGAGGATCACACGATTCAGCGGAAATCTGGGGTGCAAATTTCTCGACTTCCGCTATCGGGTGGAGAAATGTATGGTCCCCCTGAATAGGTCAGGCGTGCGCTACACGCAGAAGGCGGATACAAGGGTAGCGGAGTACGTGTGGAGTGGACATGTGGGTTATTTAGGTTAGAGAATTCCCTCCATAGGCCTGACAAGATGCCTCATGAGACACGACAAGGTAGTAGTAGGCAAAACGCAAAAGGTAATAACATATAAATGTGGTAATAGTAAACTGCAGGAGCGTCTATAGAAAGGTCCCAGAACTGCTCTCATTAATAAACGGTCACAACGCCAACATAGTACTAGGGAGAGAAAGTTGGCTGAAACAAGATGTAAACAGTAATGAAATTCTGAACTCAGATTGGAATGTATACCGCAGAGATAGGCTGAACAGTGAAGCGGGAGGCGTGATTATAGCGATAAAATGTACGATAGTATCGAAGGAAATTGACGGAGATCCGAAATATGAAATAATTTGGGTGAAGGTCATAGTTAAAGCAGGCTCAAACATGGTAATTGGATGTCTCTATAGGCCCCCTGGCTCAGCAGCTGTTGTGGCAGAGCCCCTGAAGGAAAATTTGGAACTTATTTAGAGTAGATTTCCCTACCATGTTATAGTTCTGGGTGGAGATTTTAATTTGCTAGATATAGACCAGGAGACTGAAACGTTTTTAACTGGTGGCAGGGACAAAGAATCCAGTGAAATCTTTTCAAGTGCTTTATCTGAAAACTACCTTTAGCAGTTAGGCAGAGAACCGACTCGTGGCGATAACATATTAGATCTTCTGGTGACAAACAGACCCGAACTATTTCAAACAGTTAACGCGAAACAGGGAATCATCGATCATAAAGCGGTTACTGCATCGATGACTTCAGCCGTAAACAGAAATATTAAAAAAGTTTGGAAGATTTTTCTGTTTAACAAAAGTGACAAAAAACTCATTTCAGGGTACTTGACGGCTCAACACAAAAGTTTTGTCTAAAGTACAGATAGTGTTGAGAACAAAGTTTAGAACCATCCTACAATATGCATTAGATGAGTATGTCCCAAGCAAGATCGTAAGAGATGGAAAAGAGCCACCGTGGTACAACAACCGAGTTAGAAAACTGCTGCGGAAGCAAAGGGAACTTTACAGCAAACATAAACACAGCCAAAGCCAAAGCCTTGCAGGCAAAAGAAAAATACGCGAAGCGAAATGTAATTTGAGGAGGGCTATGCGAGAGGCGTTCAATGAATTCTAAAGTAAAGTTCTATGTACTGACGGTAGAAAATCCTAAGAAATTTTGGTCTTATATCAAAGCGGTAGGTGGATCAAAACAAAAGGTCCAGACACTCTGTGACCAAAATGTTACTGAAATAGAGGATGACAGACTAAAGGCCGAAATACTAAATGTCTTTTTCCAAAGCTGTTTCACAGCGGAAGACTGCACTGTAGTTCCTTCTCTAGATTGTCGCACAGATGACAGAATGGTAGATATCGAAATAGACGACAGAGGGATACAGAAACAATTAAAATCGCTCAAAAGAGGAAAGGCTGCTGGACCTGATGGGATACCATTAGATTTTACACAGAATACGGGAAGTAAGTTGCCTCCCTTCTTGCAGCGGTGTACCATAGGTCTCTAGAAGAGCGTAGCGTTCCAAAGGGTTGGAAAAGGGCACAGGTCATCTTCGTTTTCAAGAAGGGTCGTCGAACAGATGTGCAGAACTATAGACCTAAATCTCTAACGCCGATCAGTTGTAGAATTTTGGAACACGTATTATGTTTCCAGAATGAGAATGTAAAGTTTGGAAGGTAGGAGACGAGGTACTGGCAGAAGTAAAGCTGTGAGTACCGGACGTGAGTCGTGCTTCGGTAGCTCAGATGGTAGAGCACTTGCCCGCGAAAGGCAAAGGTCCCGAGTTCGAGTCTCGGTCGGGCACACAGTTTTAATCTGCCAGGAAGTTTCACGTATTATGTTCCTGTTTGATGACTTTTCTGGAGACTAGAGATCTACTCTGTAGGAATCAGCATGGGTTTCGAAAAAAGACGATCGTGTGGAACCAACACCGACTCAAAGGAAGGCCTTGGCGCTTGTTGGTGACGTCACGTCAGCTAGGCACGGCGAACGCAACGTCAGTTGCAGGCAGAAACGCCTGAGCATGCTTATCCTTATAAATCTCTTACTTTTGGACAAAATGTTTGGTAATGTTTTGGATCCTGCAGTTTTATTTTGATGAAAGATTTTCTTACTATCGTAAAGCTACAAATGAAGATAATAGTTCTGTATTACTGAATCCTGTCGAAACAAACGTAGATCAATTGAGAAGATGCTTTGCCCCATTGCAAGCTTCGGAAATTTTACATTCAAGTAACTATATTTACTTGATCCTTTTGTTATCGAAATTTACCCCAACCCCCTTACAATGAACTCGTTTCTTTTATTTATTTTCGTTTGACATCGTCACTGGAAATGTGAACTAATTTACATGTGTAAATGTCCAACTGTTGCCAGTCATTAGATTACAGTCGTTATCAACGAAAGGAATTCTCAACAGGAAACAAAATAGCTTCATACACCGAAAATACTGCTGAGCTTAAACTTTTTAAAGACGCACATTAGAAAAGATAAATATTCCCCTCTTGCAACTAAAAGGAGAAACTTTATAAGATAAACAAAAAAATTATTTGATGAAACAAGTATCTCTCTTTTGGCTCCTCTTCTGGCCCCCACCCCCTCCCCCAACGTGTGCAATCGCAAGATATTTCATTAACATTCAGTGCTCCTGACCCCATAGTCAACCAAGATACCTAAAGAAGAGCACCAATATGTTCACAGTTTCTTGTGAAAGCAACCCAGTACAAACGTAACTTCCTCAGATTTACAAATAAGGTAAAGAAGCACGAATTCTCTTGCTGCTGGACCATGAAGTTGTTTTTGTATGTCAATCCTTAAAACAGGTGCAAATTTAAGTTCAGGAGTACACTATTTGTTAAGAAGTGTAATGAATTGCACTATTAATTGATTGTGGAAATCTGTCCGAACAATGTGTGTCGGTAAACTACCGCCAATAGTTTCACATTCTCTTGTGTAAGGGAGGGAGACACCAGTATGAGTATGCCTGCAACAGACCTGGCGTTCGCCGTGCCTAGCTGACGTGACGTCACGAACAAGCGCCGAGGCCTTCCTTCGAGTCGGTGTTGGTGGAACCCAGCTCGCGCTATTCGTCCACGAGACTCAGAGGGCCATAGACTCAGGTTGTCAGGTAGATGCCGTGTTTCTTGACTTTCGCAAGTGGTTCGATACAGTTTCCCACAGTCGTTTAATGAACAAAGTAAGAGCATGTGGACTATCAGACGAATTGTGTGATTGGATTGAAGAGCTCCTAGACAACAGAACACAACATGTCATTCTCAATGGAGAGAAGTATTCCGAAGTAAGAGTGATTTCAGGTGTGCCACAAGGGAGTGTCGTAGGACATTTGCTATTAACAATATACATAAATGACCTTATGGATAACATCGGAAGTTCACTGAAGCTTTTTGCGGATGCTGCTGCGGTATATCGAGAGGCTGTAACAATGGATCTGCAACGAATTGACGCACGGTGCAGGGAATGGAAATTGAATCGCAATGTAGACAAGTGTAAAGTGCTGCAAATACATAGAAAGAAAGATCCTATATCATTTAGCTGCAATATAGCAGGTCAGCAACTGGAAGCAGTTAATCCCATAAATTATCTGGGAGTACGCATTAGGAGTGATATAAATGGAAAGATCTTATAAAGTTGATCGTCGGTAAAGCAGATGCCAGACTGAGATTCATTGGAAGAATCCTAAGGAAATGCAATCCGAAAACAAAGGAAGTCGGTTACAGTACACTTGTTCGTCCACTGCTTGAATATTGCTCACCAGTGTGGGATCCGTACCAGATACGGTTTGATAGAAGAGATAGAGAAGAACCAACGGAGAGCAGCGCGCTTCGTTACAGGATCATTTAGTAATCGCGAAAGCGTTACGGAGATGATAGACAAACTCCAGTGGAATACTTTGCAGGAGAGACGCTCAGTAGTTCGGTACGGGCTTTTGTTGAAGTTTCGAGAACATACCTTCACCGAGGAGACAAGCAGTATATTGCTCCCTTCTATGTATATCTCGCGAAGAGACCATGAGGATAAAATCAGAGAGATTAGAGCCCACACAAAGGCATACCGACAATCTTTCTTTCCACGAACAATACGAGACTGGAATAGAAGGGAGAACCGATAGAGGTAATCAAAGTACCCTCCGCCACACACAGTCGGGTGGCTTGCGGAGTGAGGATGTAGATATAGATATAGATGGGACATCCGATCTCAAGAGAGGCAGTGTCTTCATAACGCGAGACGAGTTGTTTAGTGTGAACTGTGCTTTTAGCGATCTCCAGGGCTTTATTTGGTTCGCAAAATTCGCAGTTTCATTGCGATAATGGACGAGCGTAGATTGGCTGCGTTAATTCTGTTAGCTATTGTTGCAGAATGATGGACTCGTCAGAGGCTTGAAAAGCAAATTGCTAATAGAGGAACACGACGTACAGCTGTGCATATGAGATACATAATTGTATAAGTTAATCGTGAATTCAATCGAATTTTCATCCCAATCTCGGTTTGAAATTGAAGACGGGTAAGGTACTCTGTCTTATATGTATGTGGTTCGAAACCGATAGTGCGATAATAGAAACTGAAGGACAAAGCAAAAGCGTCTCGTAGCAGTAATTTCATGAAAACTTCATACATCTCAAGACCAGTTTCATTCGAAAGGAAGAGGAGATTCTGGCGAAGCTGCTCACCATGATTGAAAAAGTTATTTACTGGCACGATACAAACAGGATCCAGTCCATGAATCCCAAATAGGTATGTACATTTTACAGGAAGTTTCATAATAGCAGAAACTTCCAGTGCATATATTGTGTCTTCGCTCAGACGTAGACAGGCAGTCACGTTAAAATTTTTGGCCTCTGGGAATACATCCAAGTCGTTGGTCGTTAGATTAAGAACTGCAGCATATAATATGTTGTTCATAATGAATAACACCGACTTATTGAGCTAAGACTTCTAGTAAAAGAATAAGAAAGATCCAGAATCTGTTAGCAAACAAAAGGAGGAAAAAAATTCTAGGAGGGCGGTGCCGTCTTTATCTTCACAGTTCACAACTCACGAGCCCATCAACTGCGCCACTGTTATGAGACGAGTGCTGAGCCTCCGAATATTACATTCACTGTCTACAGTCCGCAGCTCGCGATCGTGCGGTAGCGTTCTCGCTTCCTACGCCCGGGTTCCCGGGTTCGATTTCCGGCGGGGTCAGGGATTTTCTCTGCCTCGTGATGACTGGGTGTTGTGTGATGTCCTTAGGTTAGTTAGGTTTAAGTAGTTCTAAGTTCTAGGGGACTGATGACCATAGATGTTAAGTCCCATAGTGTTCAGAGCCATTTGTAACTGTCTACAAACTGTTCCTGTAATTGCCAATACTTGACATATTATATGAAAATCGTACCAAAAAGCAGCGCATCATTATACCGTAGTACCGAAACTTCACAGTTTGGTAGCACACAAGTCATAATACTAAAACACCAACTGCAGGAAGCCGTTACCTATCGGTATGTAACTCCCTGTCGTTTTCCTACAACGAATTGTAGCAAAAACGTGCCGTTTTCGAGAGATCCTCAATTTCTTGATGCTTTGAAAAAGCTTCTAGTCATACCATGTAATCTATGACAAAGAAAATCCACCAAATAGGATGTTAACGCCATGTAATATGGCAGTTCGTATGTTCTGCTTGTGACGTCAAAAGATGTTGTATCTCATTGGCCACGTTTCTCTCAGCGAGTCAGGCATCTAACATGATGATTCTTTATTACACGTTCCGCAATGCAGTGGAATATGTAATTCCACGCTGTGACGTCACCAGCTCCACGCGCACGTGTGTTTTGCCGTCCCGTGATAGGACCGCTAAACTTGCAGCAGGAGAATGGGTTTGCAATGGACACTTTCGTTTTAGTTACATGCAAAGACAATAATTTGGCTGTATTGTTTGCCAAAGTTGAGCAAAGCATAAATTCTCTGGTTGCTAGTCGCCTCAAGGAACACGTTGGTTTATCTAATGTCCGTGAAAGGATTCATTATACTCGTCGAAAGTTGGGTTTTGATGCTAAGAAATTGAGCCGACTTCGTTGATGATTGATAAGAAAATTTCTTCGGGTTGAATGGACGGTGCTTATTCGTCGCAGTCTGAATATGAATATTATTCTGTAACGGCTCGACATTTTATTCCATGTTCTATGAATCATACTGACGACTTTTTTATTGAAATGATGTGGAAATTGAAAGTTTACAGGCTACGTGTGCATCACTAGTGTTAACTTTAATGAATATTATTTTTTAGTCCTACCCATGCTCTCATGCAAAATAAAAGCTAAATTTTTTACAGGCTACTAGTTTTTAGAAAAACAGGGGTGCATAAAAATACGTAAACACCAAATAACAATACATTACCATGCCCAATGTAGTGTGGGAAAACCGTTCGCATTCAAAGCACCTTCGAATAGTCTCGGAATGTAGGAGCACGTTCAGGCAATGACGATGGAAGAGAATAACGATTCCGTCCCAATCTCTCCAAAGTAGACGACAAACTCTCAATAAATCTGAAATATGGTGATTGTGGTGCCCAGTAAACATGAGAGGCTTCATTCTCGTGCTAACAGAATTAGTTCTGTGTGATGTGAGATGTATGAAGAAGGTGTTGTCGTCTTGGACGACCGCATCATCCTTGTGGGACAAAAATTGTACCACCGGATGAACCCCATCAGCCAAAATACTCAAATAATTCTTGGCAATAAAGCGGCATTGTAATCTACAGGTCCATGGAATACCACGATATAGCTGCCGAAATCATGAATGCCCCTCGCCATGTTTCACTGGGGGTGCTAAACTCGACCAGAACAGCATGGAACAATACTTATTTGACCAAATGTCATTCTTTCATTGCTTCCGTAGTTTAGCATTTACGTCTGCGGCATCACATTTTCCTACTATGGGCATTTGTATCCTCGAAGAGTAGTTTTGGAATCACAGCACGTCTGGCGATTACCTGCTTATGGAGATCCATTCGTGTTGCTTTGCTGCTGACAACTTTCATATGTGCGACATTCAGCTCCGCAGTGACTTTTGCAGCTGTTGCTCCCTCATTTTTCGTAACACTCATCTTCAATGAACGTCCCTTCCGATCATTCAACACACACTTTCGACAGTGTTTGCAGATTATGTGTTCCCGCTTTCCCTGTACTCTGTATAAATCAATGAGGCCTCTTGAAAAACCAAACATTTAGGCTACTTTGGCTACGGAAGAACCCACCATACAGGTACCACAATATGCTCTGACATAGCAGACCCACAATTTCAAAGGCTTCTGTTCTGCCAGCGACTGACACTTGCTACGTGTTGTGGACATTGCACATGTGCCGTTCGTGGTTAAAGACTACACTGTAACCTGCAGGCTTGGGTAGCGTCTGCATTTATGTTCAAGCATGCATTTGTACCAGTGTTATCACACCTGTATATACTTCCAAGGAACGAAGTTGTCTAGCACAAATTAATTGAAGTTAGATATGAAACTTAGTTTGGTACATGGGAGTTATTTTTTTGTTATTGGTCAATGATGAAAAATTTTGGCTGGTGTATACTGAACACGTTCCTGAGCTACTGAAAGCATAAATATAGTGATAAAGGTTATTAGTGTTGTAGGTATGGGTCTCATTAATTTTCTCAAATTGTGGTAGACTTTGTATGACGAATTTCATCATCTAATGTTTTTATTATAATGATGTGGATAAAATTCCCAACTCCAAGATTAAGTTTAGACACTACATCGACGCCCAAGTGTTTATCCTTTGATATGATGTGTCCAACATGCTATTTTTAAACATCTCCTGAAACTGCCGAGGAACTAGAAGACAAACATGTCGTGAGTCGACTGGGTCAGGATCGATCAAGAGTAATACTAAAGCAGCAAAACCCCTTGCTACTCTGCTGAGCCCACTAATATGTGGGTGTCTATATCACATTAAGTACTTGACGAATTTACTACATTTAAGGACCATGTCAGAACGACTCTGATATTTTTTATAGAGCTTTTCTCACGTGTCTGTCTAAGTTGTTACTGAAAGCACGTTTAGATACTGCATATTGAGCATGTAGAAGCTGAAGCATATTGAAAAAAATCACTTTCGCGTCATCGGCTATAGAACTGTATATTTATATTCTGCGTGTGCCAGTTATAGCTACCATTTTCACAGGAGGAAAACATAATTCATTTATGGATGAATAATATATTTTCGTCACTCAACTAAATGTATAGCGTACATAAGTGCCATATGAATCTGTCTGAACATAATCCGTGTACACGTGCTGCCCATGTTCAACTTTTGGTTGTGCCCTTTTCGATGAAAATTTATTTTTGATTCGTTGATCTATAATGATTTTCTTCTTTGAAGATTATTGTAGGTACTGAAACCAGTAAAGAAAAAATACGCAGTTGTACAGCTGATGACGTGAATAAATTTCTTTCTGATATTTTAGCAGGTATTTATCTGGTCTCCTGACTTGTATTTCACTTTTTGAATCGTTACGGTTACTTCAGGCTGAGGTTGGTGTTCAGTTAACTAATTTATTTCGACATGCGTTGACTTCCATTACTTAACGTCCGATTATATGAACAAAGACTTGGAATTGTTATAGTGCGGGCCGCGGTGGCCGAGCGGTTCTAGGCACTTCAGTCCGGAACCACGCAACTGCTACGGTCGCAGGTTAGAATCCTGCCTCGGGCATGGATGTGTGTGATGTCCTTAGGTTAGTTAGATTTAAGTAGTTCTAAGTTCTAGGGGACTGATGACCTCAGATGTTAAGTCCCATAGTGCACAGAGCCATTTAAATCAATTGTTACGGTAAGCTCTTTATCAACTACTATTGCCAATCTGCATACGGAAGACTTCGAGGAAAGTGCTGTGGGGTAGGCGGCAATGAAATCTACTTTTTCTTTGAGTTAGATATCTGAAACGTTTGATGTTTTGGCTCATACGAGTGATAATTTAAACAGTTTTTTTTTCGCTCAGGTGGTGGAAAAGAGTGGCTGCCTCCAGTTCCTTGATGTATTGCTCAGGATTACCAAAATGGTTGTAGTGAAATACAGAGAGAAACGAGATGTTCCATCTATTAGCTGTGAAGCGGGTGAGTGATGAAAATAACGACATGGCACCTACAAGAAATGGCTCTGAGCACTATGGGACTTAACATTTGAGGTCATCAGTCCCCTAGAAGTTACAAATAATTAAACCTAACTAACCTAAGGACATGACACACATCCATGCCCGAGGCAGGATTCGACCCTGCGACCGTAGCGGTCGCGCGGGTACAAACTAAAGCGCCTAGAACCGCTCGGCCCCTCCGGCCGGCCACAATCTAGGGTTCTGATACCTGTTAAGTGTAGAATTTTGCCGTCTTTGGTATGGATGGGCACTGTGCTGTTTTCAGATGAGAGCTGAGTTGGTGGCCCCTCCGCTTACATCTCCATGCAGTCTTAGGCTTCAATCACCCTCGTGGGGGACTGGACCTGGGGATTCGACGGACGTCCAACAAGTCGCATGTGCTTCCCCACTGCTCCACTACTGTGTCAGTCCCGGCTAGTGCCATCAATAAGAATGACCCGTCACCAGTGGTCGAGCGGGAAATCGTTAAAAGGTGTGGCAGGCTGCGAAAAACTCTCTGACCGGGAGGAGTTATTCCAGATGTGGAAAGGCTGCTTCCAGCTGCTGTGAAGAGCACAGGACGCAGCCAGCTGCAGATGGTGGTTCATTTCCGTGCTAACGACGAGTGTCGCTTTGGATCGGAAGAGATTATGTCTGTTTTCCGGTGACAAATGGAAGTGATAAATACTGCTAGACTTTCTTGCGAGATTAAGCCGGAACTCATAATTTCTATCATCGACGACAGAACCGATTGTGGACTTTTGGTACAGAGTCGAGTGGATGACCTCACAGTCTCAGACGGTTCTGCGACTGTATAAGCTACAGATCATTCGACTTGCACAATAGGATGGTGGGTTTCCCGGCTTCTCTTAATAGGTCACGGGTCCACTGCACACACGAAGCCGCCACACGGGTGACGGGGGGTGTGTGGAGAGGACTAGGCGATATTTTAGGTTAGAGGATCACCGGAACCTACAGAAAGGGCGTCAGCCTAAAAGGGTGCATGGCAAGCAGCGGGAGGTAGATACAGGAATAATGGGTATTTAAGTTAATAAACCTAATACGGTGTCGTAGCAGGCGGAGAGGTGATACTCCGACGTGGCGCGTCCCAGGTGGCGGATAGGGGGGTCCTCACCGGTTTACCGGCGGACTTGAGCGAAATAAAATAGCTCTCGCAGACCAAACACTAAACAACCTCTACGGCTAACAACCGTAGTTGTAACTCGGAGCTTGCTCCATACAAGGTTGACTACCTTTGAAAGTCAAACATGGAAGGAAATCTTTCAAGGAATAATCCACCGCTTGGCAATAACCAAGGAAGACTGCACTCGGATACGGTGGGCAGTCACCTGAAAGATAACTTGGATGAGTCGGAGCATCTGAAAATACCCAAAACGGACAGACGACCAAATCTCAAGACAGGACAAATAAACTACATTGCGACACACAATATAAATTCCCTCATACAACCAGGCAAACTCAAAATTCTGACGGATGAAATGGATCGCAAGGGGATTCTCATAACCAGACTTCAAGAAATGAGAAATACTGATCAGGAGCCGATAGAATCACAAGGATATAGGATTTACAAGGGAATACCAGGGAAAAGAGTCATGAAACAGTGTCCACAATTTGGAACAGGATTCGTGGTGAGTCTGAAAATAATAGAGTCCATAATAGAATTTAAAGCACAATCTCCCAGGCTCTCAACATTAACTCTAAAAGCTGCAAATAAAATGTACACAATAATAAATGCCCATGCCCCGACAAATGATAAACATAATAAAAAAGAATACAGAGAAGAGGTAGAAAAGTTTTGGGAGCTCTTAGATCAAACGACGAATAACATTAATAAAAATCACATCAAAATTTTAATTGGAGACTTCAATGCCCAGTTAGGAAGGGAAAAGAGATATAGAGACATAATAGGGAAATGGACAGCACAAAGAAGAACAAACAAAAATGGCATAAGACTAGTGGAATTTTGCAGAAACCATGACATGATCTCAAAATCGACGTATTTTAAGAGAAGACCAAGCAAACTAAAAACTTGGAAACATCCAGACCGGAAAAAAGGAGAATGGCAACTGGACCATGTCTGCATGGATAAGAATTACCACAAGAAAATTTACAATGTGAAAGTACTGAGAGAGACAGATACCGGATCAGATCATTACATGATAAAAATTAAAATTAAATTAACCCCATCAGCAAAGAAAAAATCCCACCAGAAGAAGAATAGAACCTATGACCCTCATAAACTGATACAAAATCAGGATTATGAAGCACAAACCAGGGATATAAAAATAACAGATGATCTGGAAAAAATAATTCCCAAATTGAAACAAATAGCTGAACAAGTTGCCCCTATAAATCCCAGGAAAAAACACCAGTGGTGGAACGATGAATGTGATGAAGCAGTGTTGGATCGACACCAAGCCTGGTTAAGGCATCAAAATGAAAAAACAGAAAAATCATATTTGGAACTCACAAAACAAAGGAAGACAACACAAAAAATAATATGGAGAGTTAAACGTCAGTAACAAAAAATATACTTCTAATGATACAAACAAATAGTGAAAAAGAAACTCAAGAGACTATTACAAAATATTTGGCAGACAATTACAAAGATATGATCCTCCAACATTAATGTTAAAAGATAAAGATAATAACCTAGCCCATAGCAATAGTAAAAATACAGAAATTCTAGCAGAAACATTTAACAAGTTACTAAATTGTGAAGATCCCCCAGAACTTCTTCAGATAAACACAGAAACCCCAATTAAAACACCAGCAGAAAATATAAATCCACCTACAATTAATGAGGTCTACAGAGCTTTGAAAGAACTCAAAAACTACAAAGCAAGTGGAGAAGATCAAATGTTTGCTGAACTTTGGAAATATGCAGCAGAACCAGTAAAGATAGCATTACACCAATGCATAGTAAAAATCTGGAATGAAGAGATATTACCAGAAAATTGGACTACTGCTATAATACATCCATTACATAAGAAAGGAGAAAAATCAAATCCAGACAACTATAGAGGAATTTCCCTTTTGGACTGCACGTATAAGATCATGTCAAGAATACTATACAACCGCTGTAAAGATCAATTAGAACTGGAACTGGGAGAATATCAAGGAGGATTTAGATCCTGGAGAAGCTGCCCAGAACAGATAATCACCTTGAAGTTAGTTACGGATGTCTACAAAAGAAGGCAAAAACAACTAGACATAACCTTTGTAGATTTCAAAAAGGCGTATGATTGCATCCATAGATCTTCAATGATGAAAATATTATGGAATTTTGGACTTCATCCTAAATTAATAAAAATGATACAGTTAACCTTAACAAACACCAAATCCAAAGTAAAATTTAGAGGAGAAATATCTGAACCATTTACGATTAAAACAGGGTTGAGACAGGGAGATTGTTTATCACCATTGCTATTCAATTGTGCTCTTGAATATGTAATGAGAGAGTGGTACAAGGAAAATCCTATGAATATTAAAATTGGAACTAAGAAAGATAAAATAAACCTAAATTGCTTGGGATTTGCTGATGACCTAGCATTACTAGCTAATAATATTCAGGAAGCCACGAAACAAATAACAAGCTTACAAAATATAGCACAAAAATTAGGACTCCAGATATCATTTGAAAAGACTGAAATAATGGTAACGGATCCACTTGTAATAGATCACATCACAGTGAACAATAGGGAAATTAAAATAGTGAAACAATTTAAATACCTGGGTGAGATTATAACACATAAATTGGACGAGAAACCTACATGGCGAGCAAGAACTAATAAAATGATAAAAGCTCAAAAACTAACATGGTCTATGTACAATAAAAAATGTCTATCAATTAAAACAAAATTAAAACATTACAAGACGGTGGTTCAACCAGAGGTTACATACGGAAGTGAAACTCTTTTCAAAGTCACCCAGAAAAACAGAATTGACAAAATTTTAAAAGTAGAGAGAAGAATTGCTAGAACATGCATAAATAAGAAATATCAAAAAGCTGGGCAATGGCGGATAGTTCCAAATGAAGTGGTATACAGAGAACTGGAGCCCATCACTGATACTATACGAAAGAACAGGATCTCTTTTTGTGGTCACATTCTGAGGACACCAGAAACCAGATTATCAAGGAAAATTATTGAGAAACTCTGGAATTTGAAACAACAAGGAGGATGGCTTAAGGAAATAAGAGAGGATATGGAAGAACTGGAAATAACTTTGGATGATTTGCAGAACAAAACGCCAAATTTAAAGAAGTTGAGGGACACAGAAATAAGATTTAAACCAAAAATTGACAAACGACATACAATGAAAAGGGTATTTACAGATAAGGAGCGACGAAAAGCATCGGAACGAATGAAGAGATACTGGGCCTCTCGGAAGGGGAAAATACCAAAGAAGAGGACCAGAAATGATTGACTCAAGTGGTCCAATGAGGCCGTAAAAGCAGAAGAAGAAGAAGAAGAAGAAGAAGAAACCGGCGTAGCTGTGTTGGAAAAGAACCATAGCTCAAAAACGCTAGTAGAACTAATAGAAAGCGCTGAAGCTCCAACCGTCATAGGTACGGAAAACTGGCTAAAGCACGAGGTAAGTCCAGCCGAAATTTTTGCAGAGGATTTAACCGTGTTCAGAAAGGATAGGTTAAATATGGTTGGTGGTGGAGTGTTTATTGCTGTCAGAAGTAGTGTATCTTGTATTGAAATTGAAGAAGTGAATTAGTATGTGCAGAGGTTATACATGACAACCGGAATAAATTAATAACTGGTTCTTTTACCGACCCTCCGATTCATATGAGACAGTTAGTGAACAGTTCAAAGAAAATTTAAGTGTCATGTCAAATTGGTACCCTACTCGTACGATCTACAGTTGCTGTTGGTTTTAATGTACCCTCGAAACGTTGGTGAAAATACATATAAAGTCGGAGATAGGCATAAAATATTGTCCGAAATAGTAGTGAATGCTCAGAAAATTATTTTGAGCAATTAGTTCAGGAGCCAACTTGAAGTGTAAATGGTTGTCAAAACATACTTGACCTCTTAGCAACAAACAATCCTGAGCAAATAAGGAGCATTATGACGGTTACAGGGATTAGTGACCACAAGATTATTGTAGTGGGATTGGATACCGTAACATCCTAAGCCATCAAAAATAAACGCAAAACATCTGTTAAAAAATACAGATTAAAATTCTCTTGATGCCATCCCAAGAGACAGTATTCAGTTCTTCCAAACTGATGATGAGAGTGTAGACCAGACGTGGTTTAAATTCAAAGAATTAACATCGAAAGCAATTGAGAAATATACATCAAATAAATTAATAAGAGATGATACTGATCCAATATGGTACACTAAACAGCTCGGGACACTGTTTCAGAAGCAACGAAAGAAGCATGTCAAATTTAGAAGAACTAAAAACCCCAAACACCTTAAACGTAGGGGATACTTTAGTGGTAGATACTTTTAATAGCTTTGAAAACAATGCTCTGTCTCGAAATCAGGCCGAATATACAAAGAGATTCTGGTCGTATATGAAGTAGACCAGCGGCAGGACGTAATAAATAATTTCACTGCGTTATGACAATAGTGACGTTACTGATGACACTGCCAGTAAGGAGAGTTATTATACACCGCCTTCTGGGTTTCCTTCACCAAAGGAGGTAAAATAAATATTCCAGAATTCGCATCAAGAACAACTGCAAACATGAGTAGCTTCGAAGCAGATATCCTCGGTGTAGTAAAGAAATTTAAATTACTTAATAAAAACAAGGCATCTAGTCTAGATTTTATACCAGCCACGGTCCTTTCAGTGCAGGCTGATTCAATAGCTCCTTATGTATCAATCATATGCAACCGTTCTCTCGTCAAATGATCCATATCTAAAGACTGGAAAGTTGAAGAGCGCATACCAACGCCGAAGAAAAAGAACAGCAGTAATCTAGAGAGCCATATCGCTAACAGTGATCTGCAATTGGATTTTGGAAGGTATACTATGCTCGAACATAATGAATTACCTCGAAAAATGCGATTTGTTAAAAAAGAGCTAAGACGCATTCAGAAAATATCGAACTTGTGAAATTAGCTCTTCATTCTCACGATTTAATGAGTGCTATCGGGAGGCGATGTAAAATTGAGTCATATTATTTAGATCTGGAGAAGTCTTTTGACACCGTTCCTCACAAGGTACTTCTAATGAAATTGGGTGTCTGTGGAGTATCGTCGCAGATGTTTGACTGGATTCATTGTTTCCTGTCAGAGACGTTACAGCTTTTAAAAACTGACGCAAAGGAACTGTAATGGGCGCTCTGCTGTTCTCTATCAGCATAATCGGTTTCGAAGATAAACTGAGCAGCCGTCTTAGATGGTTTGCAGATGATGCAGTCATTTACCATCTATTAAAGTCATCAGATGATCAAAACCTAATGCAAAATGTTTTAGACAAGATATCTGTATAGTGCGAGCAGGCAAGTGAGTCTAAATAGAAAAAACTGTGAAGTCATCCACATGAGTACTAAAAGGAATCCGCTAAAACTCCGATTTATTGCCCAAAAACTAAAAAAATGCGAGAGGTCTTCTAAAAGACCGCCAGCACTACGCTCTTGCTTCATCCTCGGGAGTACTGATGTGAGGTGTAGAGCCCATACGTTAGGACTGCAGGAGGTTATCGAAAAAGTCCAAAGAATGTCAGTTCATTTTGTTTTATGGCGAAATAGGGGAGAGAGTACCACGTACAAGTTACACGAATCGGGTTGGCAATCATGAAAACAAAGACTTTTTCCCTGCAGCAGGACCTTCGCTTGAAATTTCAATCGCCAATTTTCTCCTCAGAGGGTGACATTATTTGGTTACCGCCCAACCCCCTACACAGGGAGAAATGATCCTAATAATTAAATAAGAGAAATCAGAGCGTAAAGAAAAGTTAAAGTGTTAGTTTTGTAGCACAGGCTTCGAGAGGTGAGAGATACAGAAATAGTTTGAAGATGGTTCGGTGAGCCCTCTGCCAGGTATTTAATTAGAAATTGAAGAGTAATCATGTAGATGCAGAAGTAGATGTAGATCTAAGATTAGGGCGATTTTAGGTTCTGCAGACAACGATCTTGGTCAGCGTAAGGCGGGTGTCTATTGCATTCGTGGCACTTGTGACATGTCATGCATTGGTCGGATCATGAGGACAGCAAAGGACCGGTGTATTCAGTGCAAGGATCACACGGGCTCAGAACATCCGAGCTAATCTGCTATTGCTAGTTACTGCCTCCGTACCGCTTATGGTATTGAATGTAAGAACAAACGCTGTTTCTTGGGTGCACTTTCAGGTATTGGGATTTTGTTATAAAGAATGTAGTTCAGCTTAAACTAGCAAAAACCTGATACATAGGGACTGAGGTCTCTACTTCAATTAGGTTAAACTGGCTCTGAGCGCTGTGGGACTTAACATCTGTCATCAGTCTCCTAGACTTAGAACTACTTAAACCTATTGACATCACAGACATCCATGCCCGAGGCAGGATTCGAACCTGCGACCGTAGCAGGAGCGCGTTGCCGGAGTGAAGCGCCTAGAATCGCTCAGCCACAACGGCCGGCAAATTCTGTTAGGCATCCTGCCAGCTCCGTGGGAAAACAACAGTGTTACTTACACAAGTAAGTAATTAATATTCACTATCGATAACTTCTGACTTTGGTTGTGTGGTGTCTTTAATTGTTCCACGCGGGCGCGTGCGTGCGTGCGTGTGTGCGTGTGTGTATGTGTGCGTGCGTGTGTGTGTTGCCTCTCTGGAATTGCTGTTTTCCACTGAACAACACACATTTTGGTGACAGGAGTCTGGGAGTGATTTTAGGATTTCAGTGTATGAACACAGATATGGCATCACTATTTCTATTACATTGGTGTATAAGTTAGTAGCGTTTTTAGTGAGTTTAATAAACACAACAGATACGCTTAACACAGACTTTAGTCACGATTAGCATTCTTTTCGCTGTTTACACCAGCCTGTCAACGCTGGGTATTTTTCTGTACCACGTTTGTAGAAATCACTTCATTTTGAGACGAAGAATTCGTCGAGCCATGTTCGGAGCGCATTGTCATCAGGAAAGGAAGTTCGTAGAAGGTTGTTCATACAGAGCGGAAAATGTGAAAATCTGAGGGCGAAAAATCAGGTAATGGAGCTGGTGCTGAATGAGTTCCCAGCTCTTCGATAGGGTTCTATGTCAGTCTATCAGAAGGCGAGCTGGCGTTACCTTGGAATAGCATCACTGCACACAGTCATCCTGGTCGTTGTTCTTGGACTGCGTCTGCAAGACATCTCAGTTGCTGACAATAGCTTCCTCGGGGAAGTAATTCGTAGCACACCACACCGTCGCTGTTTCACCAGATCATCATCATCATCATCATCATCATCATTAGCCAATTCAATCATTAAATGATGTGGCCTCTTCGAGTCGTGGATTCAGGTAGGCTTTCAGCAGTCTTCTCCAAGTGGGACGGTCTTGGGCAGTTCTCTGCCTGGTGTTACCAGCGATCTTCTTGATGTCTTTGTCCAATCTGTCTGGTGGTCTTCCTCTAGGCCTCTGGTGCTCTATCGGACTCCACTCCAGTACTAGCTTCGTCCTTCTGTTGTCTTTTCTTCTTGCGACGTGGCCAGCCCACTGCCATTTCAAGGAACCTACTGTCTCTAAGATGTCATTAACCTTTGTCACAGACCGGATGTCATCTGCCCTTTTCCTGTCCTTTCTTGAATAGCCCAGCATTGATCTCTCCATGGCTCTCTGTGCTGTCCGAAGTTTTCCTTATGTAAATGATTTCAGTGTTCATGTCTCGCAGCCATACGTCATCACAAGTAGAATGCATTGTCCACCAGATGCATAACATTATATTTTGTGGATGCGCGCAGGTCTTTATACGGGGAACTATGGCTTTGTTTGGGATCAACCATTGCTTTCTTTTCCTTATGTTAGCATTAACACACTAAATCTCATTAGACTAACGATACGAGATAAGAATGGCCGGTGTTGTTCACGAGCCAATTGATGACGAGCAAGGACAGATGCACATATGACCACACGCTGATTTTTGTGAGTCTATCTAAGAGCCTGCGACATCCGTACCACATTTTGAACGTTCTCCATTGCATGATGGTGAGATGGTCACAGTTCATCACATCTCGAGTATATTGAAGTGTATCACTGTGGATTAAAGCGTTTAAACGATCTTCGTCAAACCTCCAAAGTCTTCCTGAACGTGGAGAGTGACTAACGCCAAAACGATCCTCCTTAAAACGGGATAAACCATTATATTGCCGTAACCTCTCCAATGCCATTATCGTCATACACGGCGCAAGTGTCTGCCTCTGCTGCTGTCGCTCTTCTAATGAATTCAGACAGAAGAATATGTCAGAAATATTCACATTTCTCCACTTGACACACCGTTTTCTAGCGTCCACAGATTCACTCACTATCTCTAGATGACGAAATGCCAATATGTTGTAGTTGTTGTTGTGGTCTTCAGTCCTGAGACTGGTTTGATACAGCTCTCCATGCTACTCTATCCTGTGCAAGCTTCTTCATCTCCCAGTACTTACTGCAACCTACATCCTTCTGAATCTGCCTGGTGTATTCACCTCTTGGCCTCCCTCTACGATTTTTACCCTCCAAGCTGCCCTCCAATACTAAATTGGTGATCCCTTGATGCCTCAGAACAAGTCCTACTAACCGATCCCGTCTTCTGGTCAAGTTGTGCCACAAACTTCTCTTCTCCCCAGTCCTATTCAATACTTCCTCATTAGTTATGTGATCTACCCATCTAATCTTCAGCATTCTTCTGTAACACCACATTTCGAATGCTTCTATTCTCTTCTTGTCCAAACTATTTATCGTCCATGTTTCACTTCCATACATGGCTACGCTCCATACAAATACTTTCAGAAACGACTTCCTGACACTTAAATCTATACTCGATGTCAACAAATTTCTCTTCTTCAGAAACGCCTTCCTTCCCATTGCCAGTCTACATTTTATATCCCCTCTACTTCGCCCATCATCAGTTATTTTGTTCCCCAAATAGCAAAACTCCTTTACTACTGTAAGTGTCACATTTCCTAATCTAATACCCTCAGCACCACCCGACTTAATTCGACTACATTCCATTATCCTCGTTTTGCTTTTGTTGATGTTCATCTTATATCCTCCTTTCAAAACACTATCCATTCCGTTCAACTGCTCTTCTAAGTCCTTTGCTGTCTCTGACAGAATTACAATGTCATCGGCGAACCTCAAAGTTTTTATTTCTTCTCCATGGATTTTAATACCTACTCCGAATTTTTCTTTTGTTTCCTTCACTGCTTGCTCAATATACAGATTGAATAACATCGGGGAGAGGCTGCAACCCTGACTCACTCCGTTCCCAACCACTGCTTCCCTTTCATGCCCCTCAAATCTTATAACTGCCATTAGGTTTCTATAAAAATTGTAAATAGCCTTTCGCTCCCTATATTTTACCCCTGCCACCTTTAGAATTTGAAAGAGAGTATTCCAGTCAACATTGTCAAAAGCTTTCTCTATGTCTACAAATGCTAGAAACGTAGGTTTGCCTTTCCTTAATCTAGCTTATAAGATAAGTCGTAGGGTCAGTATTGCCTCACGTGTTCCAATATTTCCACGGAATCCAAACTGATCTTCCCAAAGGCCGGCTTATATTAGTTTTTCCATTCGTCTGTAAAGAATTCGCGTTATTATTTTGCAGCCGTGACTTATTAAACTGATAGTTTGGTAATTTCCACATCTGTCAACATCTGCTTTCTTTGGGATTGGAATTATTATATTCTTCTTGAAGTCTGAGGGTATTTCGCCTGTCTCGTACATCGTGCTCACCAGATGGTAGAGTTTTGTCAGGGATGGCTCTCCAAAGGCTGTCAGTAGATCTAATGGAATGTTGTCTACTCCCGGGGCCTTGTTTCGACTTAGCGCTCTGTCAAACTCTTCACGCAGTATCATAGCTCCCATTTCATCTTCATCTACATCCTCTTCCATTTCCATAATATTGTCCTCAAGTACATCGCCCTTGTATAGACCCTCTATATATTCCTTCCATCTTTCTGCTCTCCCTTCTTTGCTTAGAACTGGGTTTCCATCTGAGCTCTTGATATTCATACAAGTGGTTCTCTTTTCTCCAAAGGTCTCTTTAATTTTCCTGTAGGCAGTATCTATGTTACCCCTAGTGATAAAAGCCTCTACATCATTACATTTATTCTCTAGCCATCCCTGCTTAGCCATTCTTGCCTTCCTGTCGATCTCATTCTTGAGACGTTTGTATTCATTTTTGCCAGCTTCATTTACTGCATTTTTATAATTTCTCCTTTCATCAATTAAATTCAATATTTCATCTGTTGCCCAAGGATTTCTACTAGCCCTCGTCTTTTTACTTACTTGATCCTCTGCTGCCTTCACTACTTCATCCCTCAAAGCTACCCATTCTTCCTCTACTGTATTTCTTTCCCCCATTCCTGTCAAATGTTCCCTTATGATCTCCCTGAAACTCTGTACAGCCTCTGGTTTAGTCAGTTTATCCAGGTCCCATCTCCTTAAATTCCCACCTTTTTGCAGTTTCTTCATTTTTAATCTACAGTTCATAACCAGTAGATTGTGGTCCGAGTCCACATCTGCCCCTGGAAATGTCTTACGATTTAAAACCTGGTTCCTAAATCTCTGTCTTACCACTATATAACCTATCTGAAATCTGTCAGTATCTCCAGTCTTCTTCCATGTATACAACCTGATTATATGATTCTTGAACCAAGTGTTAGCTATGATTAAGTTGTGATCTGTGCAAAATTCTACCAGGCGGCTTGCTCTTTCATTTCTTACCCCCAATCCATATTCACCTACTACTTTCTCTTCTCTCCTTTTTCCTACTACCGAATTCTAGTTACCCATGACTATTAAATTTTCATCTCCCTTCACTATCTGAATAATTTCTTTTATTTCATCATATATTTCTTCAATTTCTTCGTCATCTGCAGAGCTAGTTGGCATATAAACTTGTACTACTGTAGTAGGCGTGGGCTTCGTGTCTATCTTGGCCACAATAATGCGTTCACTATGCTGTTTGTAGTGACTTACCCGCATTTCAATTTTTTTATTCATTATTAAACCTACTCGTGCAGTACCCCTGTTTGACTTTGTATTTATAAACCTGTATTCGCCTGACCAGAAGTCTTGTTCCTCCTGCCACCAAACTTCACTAATTCCCACTATATCTAACTTTAACCTATCCATTTCCCGTTTTAAATTCTCTAATCTACCTTCGCCATTAAGGGATCTGACGTTCCACACTCCGATCTGTAGAACGCCAGTTTTCTTTCTCCTGATAACACCGTCCTCTTGTGTAGTCCCCGCCCGGAGGTTCGAATGGGGGACTGTTTTACCTCCGGAATATTTTACCCAAGAGGACCGCATGATCATTAACCATACAGTAAAGCTGCATGCCCTCGGGAAAAATTATGGCTGTAGTTTCCCCTTGCTTTCAACCGTTCGCAGTACCAGCACAGCAAGGCCGTTTTGGTTAGTGTTACAAGGCCAGACCAGTCAATCATCCAGACTGTTGCCCCTGCAACTACTGAAAAGGCTGCTGCCCCTCTTCAGGAACCATGCGTTTGTCTCTCTCAACAGATACCCCTCCGTTGTGGTTGCACCTACGGTACGGCTATCTGTATCGCTGAGGCACGCAAGCTTCCCCACCAACGGCAAGGTCCACGGTTCATGGGGGGGGGGGGGGGGGGGGGGGAATGACAATATGTAAACTCAAATAGCAACAGCAGACTACAAAGAAATAACAATCAGTGTATAGGATTATAGCGACCGGGATACCAACATGCAAAACAAAAACGCTACGAACTGTGCACCAACCTTGTGGACTTGCTCTAGTGTTTGACTTAGTTTGTTCGTCAAACTAAAAAATTTGCAAACACGTGAAGATGAATATCAGCATGAAAATTATAAATCTACTCAGGAATAGGATTAAACTAAAACGATATCATTATAATGTAAACATATTAAATACATAGTGGTATTGGAGATCGTCCTTGACAGAAAGCAACATTGTCTCTCTTAATTTAGCATGGAAAAACTCCGTTTCTATGATTGATTCGTATGTGATCGATAAGGGCACTTATGCTGGAGAGACCAAGAGCCGTCTGCTATCATGTGACTGTCCCATTTCCTTGATACCAATCCTCCATGACATCTGGCAATGAAAGTTCAGGACATGTGGTGAACACTGGGTCAAGAACATCTTGCTGACTCTTAATTACCATACTCCTACTTCCGTTAGTCTTTTGTACTTACAACACAAAATAACAATCGTTGTCGTGGTTTCGTGATTCTCTCCATAACATTGGCACTCCAAATTTTACATTTCCCATTGTCTCTTTTGTCCACATTCGAAGAAACTCCAAACAGGATTAATAACCTTATGTGCATTCGAAGGCGTATCTCTGTCCCCAAGACGAATACCAAAATATGCCAAGTATGTTTCATTCTCAGAGCTAGTGATAGTCAGTCTATATTTTATCGAACTGTATTCGCCACACTTATCTCATAAGGGAATGTCGGGGAATCTAATCGCGAAGAACTCATGTTGCAAATTTCACTACATTAATATTTAATTGGTACAATAACATGTTACATGACAATAAATATTTAAATATAAATTTTAAATAATGAAAGATTCTGCCACAGAAGTAAGACGAGACAAGTCAGTCTAAAGTTTTATTTGATAAAAAACAGAACCAATTTGGGAAAACGAACGACAAATTCGGATTCAGCGATCTTTTTTTCGGGGGGGGGGGGGGGGTGTATGATCTACCTACAATCACATAAGTTGTTTGAAAGTTAGATACGCCAGGAGAAAGTCGAGCATCACAATGTCAAGTTATGTCTTTTACTTTTTCAAAAAAAAAAAAAAACACCCAATTACATCGTTACAGCCTCAGAGGTTGTCTCCTAATTTAGAGAATCGACCATTTAATATAGAAGCTAGTTTTAGACCACGGCCGTGCCCATAATCTGATATCACCAAGGATTTAAATACCGCGAGGGAAAGCATGCGAGAGCATGAGACGAAAATCGGTACATGTGATGTACGCACAGAAAAGATTGCAATTTCTGAGAAATTGGGTGATTGTTCAAGCACCTATGCAAGCATTTATTCTGCTTGACACTGATTCATAGAGTCGTTGGATTTCCTCATGAGGGATATCGTGCAGAATTCTGTCAAATTGACGAGTTTGATCGTCGTAATTCCGAGCTGGCTGGAGGGCCTTGCCCATAATGCTACAAACGTTCTGAACTGAATTGGAGGAGATGCATTAAACTTGCTATTCAATGTGGGGTATCGGGAGCTCGTAGACAAGCAGTAGAAACCCCCACGGTGTGCGGGCGGGTGTTATCTTTCTGAAATGTAAGTCCAGGATGGCTTGCATTAAGGGCAACAAAACGGGACATAGGCAATCATCAACGTACCGCTGAGCTGTAAGAGTGCGGCAGATGACAACCAGAGGCGTCCAGCTATGAAAAAAGATCTCACCACAGACCATCATTCCTGGTTGCGGACCGTGATAGCGGCCACAGTCGGTTTGGTCTGTGGCGTCTCCAGACACGTCTTCGACGTGGATTGATATTGACTGGAGCAGAACCGTCTTCGATGATGAGTCCCGCTTCGAACTGAGCCGTGTGACTCAGAAAATTCCTTCGTATTACGTTGTTCTTCTTTTACCATAGAGTGTGTTATCAACACATCACTTTTGGCTACATTAAAATGTTTTTGTTAATGCATCAGGCTTTGGAAACTATCCTAACTAATTGACACGAAGGAACAAGAGCTGATACTACAAATATTTTCATCCCACAAATAGCAGTGAAGCAATAATGATGGAACCAAAACATAGCAATTAAGAGCTAACGCACGCTACATTCGTGAATTGTACGAGAGGACACCTTACTGCAGGATGCAGCAAAAAGCACGCTCTGTGAAGAAGTTTTCTCAGTGATTCTTTGGGTATACATGTAGATACTCAAAAGAACTTTATTTATCGTATACACCATTTTAATGAATAACTGTCCCCTTACTGATATACTTCGGATACGAAGTTTTCACTACAGAATACTCTGTAAATTGCAAATATCACGGAAGTTTTGGCTTGGGACTGACGGAACTGTCTTAGACAGATAAGCTGTTGCCGAGCTTCGTCGTCTCAGCGAGGTGCGTTTTACGTTAAGCTGTTTAAGAGTTTTGTGGGAAGCCCAGCAGAGCCGGGATACCACTTGACTCCTGCGCCACGCCTCGCTGTCGCATTACGTACTCCTCACTTGCAGGGCTTCCAGAGGGACCGAGAAGGCGCCGGGGAGTGGAAGTCGACAAGACAGTGTGACTCCTTATTCAGTGACTGCTGATTTGTACTGCTTTCGAAATTTAAATGGCAGGAGGCACGAGGAGAATCTACACGTACATACCTACTCCGCAAGTCAGCATACGGTGCATGACGGTGGGTAGCTTGTGCTACCCCGTTCCACTCCCAAATACTGTGAAGGAAAAACGACTACCTATTGGCTTTCGTACTAGTAGAAACGTCATATCTCGTCTTCAAGTTCCTAAGCGAGATGTTTGTTGCCGACAGCAGAATAGTTCTGCAGTCTATCCCAAATGCCGCTTTCCTGATCTTTTAATTCGCTCCAGACTTTCCCAGTAGAGTTCACGGAGCACCTCCCTAATGGTCGGGTGCTGATCGATACCTCCGGCAGTAAATTGTAGCTTCGATGTCTACCTTTCATCTTACCTGGTGAGCATCCCAGACGCTTGTAGCACTAACTGGCTCCTAAAGATAAGAAATTACGGAAACGATACATTGAGTCACAGCTAGATTAACACATCGCACATTTACTACTATTCTCACAAATTTAACAAGTTTATACCTTGGCTCTATACAACAATTTCTCTTAAACTTCATACACAATCCAAACAATTAGCAACCATGATAATTATTCAGTACAGGAACCCTAACTTAAGCAAACTTTCAATAAACAAACCAGTCAGTTATTTAGTGTGGAACCGAACAGATCTACAGAAATTAAAATTAACTTAAAACGCTTTAAGCAGTATAAGAATCCTAGATTGTATTCTCAGTTGAAATACTGCAAGGATACCAACAAGTTGAACAGAGCTTTTCTGTCTTTACTTTACTTATAGATAAACTTTCGAAATGGGTTCTTATAACATCTACTAGCGAACGTAGCATGGAATTGATATTTAGAATGGTTCCTTCCCCCCGTTTTTGTAGCTTGCTTAGTTTCGAGGCGCTGCGCCATTACATGCAGTATTTATTTGTATCGTCAACTTTCGAGTTTCTTCATATGGCAAATAGAGTACCTTAAGCAGCCCAGTATTAGATACAAGCGCGCCAAAGTTTCACTGACGCATGCTCCTGCACAAGTGCGTTACGTACTAAGAAACAAGAAAGCAAACAATACACACAATTCATGAAAGATCCATAACACCGCACAGAGAAGGTGAATACCACTGAACAATTTACATCAGGCAAATGCCTTTGAAATAAAGTCTGTACACGGAACTGTGGAATCTCTACAGCTTGTGTAACACATGGCATATATAAACTACTGGCCATTAATATTGCTACACAAAGAAGAAATGCAGATGATAAACGGGCATTCGTTGGACAAGTATATTATACTAGTACTGACATGTGATTACATTTTCACGCAATTTGGCTGCATAGATCCTGAGAAATCAGTACCCAGAACAACCACCTTTGGCCATAATAACGGCCTTGATACGCCTGGGCATTGAGTCAAACAGTGCTTGCATGACGTGTACAGGTACAGCTGCCCATGCAGCTTCAACACGATACCACAGTTCATCAAGAGTACTGACTGGCGTATTGTTGCTCGGCCACCACTGACCAGACGATTTCTATTGGTGAGAGATCTGGAGAATGTGCTGGCCAGGGCAGCAGTCGAACATTTTCTGTATCCAGAAAGGCCCGTACAGGACCTTCAACATGCAGCTATGTATTATGCTGCTGAAATGTAGGGTTTCGCAGGGATCGAATGAAGGGTAGAGCCACCAGTCGTAACACAGCTGAAATGTAACGACCACTATTCAAAGAGCTGTCAATGAGAACAAGAGGTGACCGAGACGGGTAACCAATGGCACACCATATCATCACGCCGGGTGATACGCCAGTATGGCGATGACGAATTCACGCTTCCAATGTGCGTTCACCGCGATGTTGCCGAACACGGATGCGACCATCATGATGCTGTAAACGGAACCTGGATTCATCCGAAAAAAAGACGTTTTGCCATTCGTGCACCCAGGTTCGTCGTTGAGTACACCATCGCAGGCGCTCCTGTCTGTGATGAAGCGTCAAGGGTAACCACAGCCAAGGTCTCCGAGCTAATAGTCCATGCTGCTGCAAATGTCGTCGAACTGTTCGTGCATATGATTGTTGTCTTGCAGACGTCCCCACCTGTTGACTCCGGGATCGAGACGTGGATACACGATCCGTTACAGCCATGCGGATAAGATGCCTGTCATCTCGACTGCTAGTGATACGAGGCCGTTAGGATCCAGCACGGCTTTCCGTATTACCCCCCTGAACCCACCGATTCCATATTCTGCTAACAGTCATTGGATCTCGACCAACACGAGCAGCAAAATCGCGATACAATAAACTGCAATCGCGATAGGCAACAATCCGACCTTTATCAAAGTCGGAAACGTGATGGTACACATTTCTCCTCCTTACACGAGGCATCACAACAACGTTTCACCAGACAACGCCGGTCAACTGCTGTTTGTGTATGAGAAATCGGTTGGAAACTTTCCTCATGTTAGCACGTTGTAGGTGTCGCCACCAGCGCCAACCTTGTGTGAATGCTCTGAAAAGCTAATCGTTTGCATATCACAGCATCTTCTTCCTGTCGGTTAAATTTCGCGTCTGTAGCACGTCATCTTCGTGGTGTTGCAATTTTAATGGCCAGTGGTGTATGAACAGTTTCGTGACCAAATAAAAGAACACCATAAGAACAGAAACTCATGAAATGGCGACAAAACCATCAGTACACAATTCCTGAAGGAACTGGAAGTCAGACACAGTCACGACACACAGT
Source organism: Schistocerca serialis cubense (assembly GCF_023864345.2). Taxonomy (NCBI): domain Eukaryota; kingdom Metazoa; phylum Arthropoda; class Insecta; order Orthoptera; family Acrididae; genus Schistocerca; species Schistocerca serialis. The sequence continues at coordinate 286,598,138 of NC_064644.1, read as the reverse complement.
TTCTACGCATCAAGCGTGTTCAGATTCTTGACGAGCCACCGTGCGTTCGTGCTAAGTACACACAATGACAGTCCTCCGTGCGAGATACCGCGATCCCTTCGTCTCAGGCACAGCCGAGTAAACACACCGTCTATCTTCTCCGGTCGCTGCTTCACGGTCAGGGACAACTTCCTTTTCACTCGTATTGTCGTTCGAACTAGCCGTCGCTGTCATATTCTCCGTTTCCGCGCTGTGCTCGCGCAGATAAACCCTTCTTTGTGTAACAGAGTTAACAAGGAGCGTCGATAGGAAGGATGGCCAACATAGAATAACTGAATGTTAATAAGTCACGGCTGCAAAATACTAACACGAATTCTTTACAGACGATGGGAAAAACTGGTAGAAGCACGCCTCGGGGAAGATCAGTTTGGATTCCGTATAAATGTAGGAACACGTGTGGCAATACTGACTCTCCGAATTATCTTAGATGGGTTAAGGAAAGGCAAACCAATTTTTCAAGCACATTTAGACTTAGAGAGAACTTTTGACAATGTTCACTGGAATACTCTCTTTCAAATTCTGAAGGTGGCAGGGGTAAAATATATTGAGCGAAAGGCTATTTAAAATTTGTACAGAAATCACATGACAGTAGTAAGAGTCGAGAGGCATGAAAGGGGAGGAGTGGTTGGGAAGCGAGTGAGACAGAGTTCTAACCTATCGCTGATCTTATTCAATCTGTATGTTGAGCAACCAGTAAAAGAAAGAAAAGAAAATGTTGGAGTGGGAATTAAAGTTCTTGGAGGAGAAAGGAAAACTTTGAGGTTTGCCGATGACATTATAATTCTGTCAGGGACAGCAAAGACCAGGAAGAGCAGTTGAACGGCATGGGCAGTGTCTTGAAAGGAGGATATGGGATGGACAGCTACAAAAGGAAAACGAGGATAATGGAATGTAGTCGGATTAAATCAGATGATGTTGAGGGAATTAGATTAGGACACGAGACACTTAATGTAGTAAATGAATTTTGCTATTTCGGAAGCAAAATAACTGAGGATGGTCGATGCAGAGAGGACATAAATCGTAGACCGGAGATGCAAGGAAAAGAAATTTCTTAACATCTAGTACAATTTAAGTGTCAATAAGTCTTTTCTGAAAGTATTTGTGTAGAATGTAGGAACGTATGGAAGTGAAACATTGAGGATAAATTGTTTAGACAAGAAGAGTATACAAGCTTTCTAAATGAGGTGCTACAGAAGAATGCTGAAAATTAGATGGGTAAATCACATAAGTAATGAGGAGGTACTAAATAGAATTGGGGAGAAGAGCAATTTGTGGCACAACCTGACTAGAAGGAGGGATCGCCACGTGGGATTAGCCAAGCGGTCTGAGGCTGTGCGGCTGGTTCCGGCGGAGGTTCGAGTCCTCCCTCGGGCATGGGCGTGTGTGTTTGTCCTGAGGATAATTTAGATTAAGTAGTGTGTAAGCTTAGGGACTGATGACCTTAGCAGTTATGTCCCATAAGATTTCACACACATTTGAACGTTTTTTGAAGGAGGGATCGGTTGGTAGAACATGTTGTGAGGCATCGAAGGATCACCTATTTAGTACTGGAGGGCTGCGTGGAGGGTAAAAATCGTAGAGGGAGGCCAAGAGATGAATACACTAAGCAGATTCAGAGGGATGTAGGCTGCAGTAGTTGGAAATGAAGAAGCTTGCGCAGGATAGAGTAGCATGGAGAGCTGCATCAAACCATTCTCTGGAGACCACAAAAACAACAACAACAACCGATCTAGGACATAGTGCCGAGCGCACACCTGAGCAGCGCTCAAGAACTGATGGCACACTCTGTACGCTTTCTCCTTCATAGACGAGCTACGCTTCCCGAGAATGCCCTCAACAAGCAGGAGGTATTTAAAACACAGACTTGTGTCAAGCAGCTAAAGACTAATATTGCAATCGAATATAAAATGATAGTTTTTCCTACTTATCTCCATAAATTTACTTTTTTACACGTTTAGAGCAAGCTGCGATTCATCACACTACACAGAAATTATGTACGGGTCATCCTGTCTCCTTCTACAGAAAGAAGAAACACAGTTCGGTGAGCAGTGGAGTGTGCCCACCAGTGCACATAAAAAATTAAAAAAAATCATTGGTTCTTCTCCTGACTACCCCTTCCACTTCTCCATTCTACTCGATGCGGAGAGCGAAGAATATATGTTCATACGCTTCCTCACACCCTCCTAAGTATGTGATTCTACGCCTAGGAACTTATCTAAAGCTGCAGATGCATTCTGTAAACTAATGTCAGGTGAATGGCAAACGGTATATCACATTGCACTACGTATTATCAGTCTCTTGCCGAATCATTCGTATGTGGAGCGCAGGCAGAATGATTACCTGAATGCCCTTGCGAACTGTTATTCGTTTATTCTTGTCTGCGGGGTATGACACATACGTTACATACGGGGTTGTAGTATATACCTAGATTCCTCACTTGACGCTGTTTTTTTCATCTCTGTGCTTAAGTGTTCAAGGGGGAGTTGGTTTCTGTCCATAAACAGCTGCCAGGTCAGGTATTTTAGTTCCCAGCGCCACTATAACTTGTTCCAGACAAATCTTGGACCTTTAGCCTTTGGTAGGAGGCCGCACTCATAAAATACTTTTCGAATGAATTAATTGCTGCCATTTGACTGACGGATTTTATTTGTTCCACTATCGCGATTTCAGCTGTAGAATTTTCTTGCTTATACGGTGTTGAAAAATAAAACCAATAAAACGTATGGACAACAAAGTATCAAATATTACACACATTCCAGTCACAATAATTTGACCAGTAGTGAAAATCCTAACCAACCTCCTATTCCAGCGTGGATCGCTGCGAGACGTCAGTGGCGTTCTGCAAGGTACCGACATGGAAGTGGAGCCATGCCGACTCCAGTGCCGTGGTAGGTTGCACTGGGTTTCCCGGTTGAGGATCCATGGTGTAACAGTCCGATCTAGATGGTCCCACTGATTATCGATTGGGTTTGAATACGGGGAGCCTTGTGGCCAGTGGACTAAGATAATCTCATCCTGGTGCTCCTCAGAAGTGAACGTTCACTGCGAACTGTGTGACTTGTTGCATTGTCCAGCTGGTAGATGGCATCTTGCCTACTGGGGGGGGGGGGGGGGGTGTTTGGGGAGAGGAGACCAAACCGTGAGGTCATCGGTCTCATCGGATTTGGGAAGGACGGGGAAGGAAGTCAGCCGTGCCCTATCGAAGGAACCATCCCGGCGTTTGCCTGGAGCGGGATTGAACGGTCGTACTCCCGAATGCAAATCCAGTGTGCTAACCATTGCGCCACCTCTGTTGGCATATCGTGCCTAGGAAAACAAGCTACATGTAAGGGTGGTCATGGTCCCCAAAGTTGGATGCATACATGTGTTGACCCATTGTGCCTTTCAGAATGATAAGATCAAGGAGGCCACAAAAACATTTCACAGACCACAACGCTCCCTCCTCTGGCCTCTACGCTTCCGACAGTTTTTGCTGGATGTTTGCTTTCAGACATTTGACGCCGCACACGCCTACGATCGTCTGTCCGATGATAGAATGTGATTCATCTGGAAAGGCCACTTGTCCCCACTTATCGCCACTTGCGGCTGACGTCCAGTTGCTGTATTGGCAAGCAAATTCCAGCTTTCATCGCCGATGAACAGCAGTCAGCGTGGCATGAACTAGTCACCTGCTGTAGAGGTCCATATATGTATGCGTGTGTGTGTGTTCAGTCACTAGAAATAAAACACATTTTATTATCTATTTCATATTTTGCGTTTTTATACCAAGTTGTTATATGTTACGAATAGAGCTGCGCTCTACCAAAATTACAGTTCAGTTGTCTTGGAACATTACCTAAATGATGTGGGGAATTGTGGGATTACTGGTATTATTCGGTAATGCTGGTATTTAAATAGACATATACGGATGTGGAAGAGAGAAAGTGGGAGATGACCATTTCCCTCTGCTTTTTCGTTTGTTTGCGTGTTTGCTTCGCACATAATTTAAACTGTATGTTGTTCAATGTTAGTCCATTGTGTATTTTGCATCCTTACAGAATAAAAATTGCAGTTTGTAAGTAATGTAAGTTACTTGATGGTGTAATTTCCGCGCTTTTGTGTAATCAAAGCAATTATTTTTGATGCAAGTACAGTTAACCTGCACATTTTTGGTATTTTGTACTCAATAGGACATTTTTCATGATGCTCAAAGGCAAGAGTTTCCTGTTATTATTTGCAAATGATAAAGTTACTTATGAATAAGAGAAACATGTTTTATATAAATTTATTGAATTGCTGGGGTGAAGTGTGATTTATTTTTGTTTCCTTATGTTACCTTCATGTTGGGGAAATTGGGTTTTCTAGCGGTATATAACTTATCAGTTTTCTTTATTTTTACTGCACTATGTCTCTGCTTCATCTTAAAAGTCCACAATTTTCTAGTAAATCATGAAATAAACACTGAAAATTTAAGTTTTGCTATAAATACTCTTTATTCTTAAGTAACAGACAAGAAGAGAACTGCGTGGAACAAAAATGTTCCTAGGATTACCCAACCCTATATACGTCATCACTCATTTTGTAGACGGTTCACCGCTTCCAGTTTTCACAGGAATCTAAGAAGGCATTGATTGCATACATAAAGAAAGCGATGTTCATGAGGAACAGATAATACATATAAAAAAACACCCAACGTAGAGGTAAGCGGGTGCGACCTTAACTGCCAAAGCTACATGGAAAACTACTGTACTCTATGCTTACTTATGCTAGTCTACAGTAGCCTACAGTAGCTTTACGCCTCTGATTGAGAATATTCACATTTTCTTGAGAGTAGTAATTAAGAATTCAAAGATTTTATTTTTATTAAAAAATTATGATTCAGTACTTGGTAATTAAGATTTCCATTTCTTAACAAATAAGTAATTTAAATAAAAGTTAAAATTAATTGTTACCAGCGAGATTGGTACTAACAACTTTATGATTACTAGACGTTCATGCTAAACACTTTATTTTCAGAAGGTGTCACAAATCTTTCACTTTGACCTGAAATACAGCATTAAACAAGATGTATAATTGGTAAAAATTTTTCTTTTTGCCATTTACTGTTGAAGATTTCTTGTTTTTCGATCATTATCTGTCGTTTTAAGTTGTTTATACACTTTCCTCCCTCGTTGAACACGGAGAGGAGGAGGAGGAGATTATTGTTTAACGTCCCGTCGACAACGAGGTCATTAGAGACGGAGCGCAAGCTCTGGTGAGGGAAGGATGTGGAAGGAAATCGGCCGTGCCCTTTCAAAGGAACCATCCCGGCATTTGCCTGAAGCGATTTAGGGAAATCACGGAAAACCTAAATCAGGATGGCCGGAGACGGGATTGAACCGTCGTCCTCCCGAATGCGAGTCCAGTGTGCTAACCACTGCGCCACCTCGCTCGGTTTTGAACACGGAGATTATAGTGCAGTATATCGTCGATGCTACAGGTCTTGCCTTGAATGCTGGGCAGCTGCCGCTCTAAACATTCTGTAGTTAATACTGTCCGGAAATCTGATTGTCAGAGGAGATTTTTCGAAAGTTTTTTTCCTTATTTTTGCGTCACACTGCTTCTTGATGCCCTTTCTGTGACCTTAAAATTATTTAACTATAAAGATGGCTCTTCCACTAGGTCCCTTTTCAAGGTGGTACACCATGCTAACCAGACAACGAACAGCCTGAAGCCAAAGATCACTTCATATCATCAAACTACTCTCAGATCAAAGAACTTAGTAAGCCAGTGCGCCAATGATTAGTTTTCTAAAAGTTAGATAGGCATAAATTCTTCGCACTTAAGTACGTGCATTATAGAAGTATGTAAGTTTTGGTGAAAAAAAGGAAGATGATAACTCCTTTCAGTTTCACGTTCCGAATCGCTAAATTCATTTCAGTTTGCAGGAAAAATATTAGAGCTCTTTCCACCGCAGCTTGCGGAGCAAAGGCATTAAACACCTTTTTCCTCCAAGGGACTTGACGTAAAACACGGCAGCCACTGTAAACTCTTTTCAACACGAGTAGGCAGTGTTATGTGCAGACACCAAATGTCACTGTAGGCTTAATATCATTTCCGTTTTCGGCCTTTAACACGCACAAAAAAGAACTCTGCACTGCACTCATTCTACAGCCATGAGCTGGCGGTGGTACTTCCACAGCGCAGTAATACGAGGGACAGACGCAGAAATGCCGGAGCCACGTTACTGAAAATAACTTACTCCTGCCCCTTGTACCTGGCTGCACTGCGTGTATTGTTTTTCTCCTCACACCATTTCTATGAGCCACTTTTTACTCTCACTGTGCGACCTCCTGTGCCTGCAGCACGTCACATGTGGATATTACAAACATGGTGGCCGGTGAAATGTGGTAATACTAGAGAATATTATAAAGAAGTAGCCGGTCGCTGTGGCCGAGTTGTTCTAGGCCCTTCAGTCCGGAACCGCGCTGCTGCAACGGTCGCACGTTCGAATCCTGCCTCGGGAATGGATGTGTGTGATGTCCTTAGGGTGGTTAGGTTTAATTAGTTCTAAGTCTAGGGGACTTATGACCTCAGGTGTTTTAAGTCCCGTAGTGCTTAGAGCCATTTGAACCATTTTTTATAAACAAGTCGCTAAATATTGCAGACACAGAACGTTATTACTGTGAGAAATTTTTGGAAGAGCCGCACTACAGAAGAGAGTGTTCTGAGAAAGGTACTAATTATTTCAAGATTCATATAATTAAAGACTGGAAATGTAAAAACCTCTAAGCACATGTTTTCAAAAACATGATTTCGGTGTTATTATTTCCTCGCTACTCTTTTGCAATTCGTAATATCATGGAGAAAATGTTTCACCAATCATTTCAAGAAGATGCATGGTTTCTTTGTCAAACAGTGTTTCCCTTAGAAGTTCCCTCACCTAAAGCCATGAACCCATTTCTCGTAATTGCAATGTACATAACTGACACCCTTGATTTTAAACATGCTGTTGAAACATTGTTATCAATGCAGGTGTGTAAGATGTTCAACTGCAGTATGATAAAAATGTCTCAAACCTGCAACCTCAAAAAGTTATCAAAAATTTTCGCTATGGAACAGAAGAATGGAGAAGTGTCAATGTATTCAAAAGAGGAACGATCACAGCAGACGAGTGCCTTGCCGTACTTCATATGAAAGACCAGCCATTTTTGGCAGCTGAAAAGCAGAACGACCTGTTCACGATGTACCCATATCTAACTCTTTTTTACTTTTTATTTATTTCATTATTTTGTATAGGTGGATAGCCTCAACTCCCACACCGGCATGGTGGCCCTCTCAAAAGGTCTACTGCCATCTCTGCATAAAGGTTAGTTTTCACTAAGGTGAGGTGCCGCAAGATGTGGGAACTGCGATGTTTGCTTACGTCTAGTTAAGGTTGACTACTAACACGCGCTCATCTGGCGATAGATTGGGCCGAAAGTTGAAGGGTAGCGGTTTGAAGCGCAGAGGGAAAAATGTGCCAAGACAAGAGCCAAAGGAAAAAAATCTGTGCTATAGTTAGATCGGGTAGTAAGAGCAGTAGCGGATGTCTTGCTGCTTGCGACAGGTCATGCAAGGGTAGGCTGTGTTAGTAGTGGGTATCATCCGTGTCAGCATTTTCTACCGAGGAATAAAACTATACAATAATTACCAAAAGAGATTAAAGAAATTTCCAAAATACACCTATTTAAAAAGGCAACTAAAAAGTGCCTGTTTTGCAATACATTTTATACACTGAAGGATTACTGAGCTAAAACAGAGTAGGGGTTTGAATAAAAATGTTATACAAATAAATAACAATAACAATGATTATAAAATATACAACATTCCATATAACACCTTCACTTTATGTATTTTCCTTCTTTTTTCATTTCTAGAAATACTCACCCCCAAGCTATGCGTAGCACAGTACACACACCTCTTCCTCTTTCTGAGCTCAACATCTCACTCATTATGGAGGGATGCTGACTCAGTTTTTCAGGGTAGCAAATGGGAATCTGCGGTACAGAAAATGGCGCAGAGATCAACAGTATGTGTGTGTGTGTGTGTGTGTGTGTGTGTGTGTGTGTGCGTGCGTGTAGTGAGTGAAGTGTTATGAAACAATGTGTGTATAGTGTGTGCAATGACAGATAGTGAGATATGCGTGAGCAGTGTGGTACTACATTATTTAATAAGTTAATTGAAAAAAAAGTATTGTATACCAGGAGTAAATCTAATGATTGTCTCTAACTAGAAATCTGTAAATAAGTGTGTATACTATTTGCTTATTTTAAATTGCTCTAAATTTGTAAATACTTTGGCATGTCCTATATCCTTGTAAAAAGAAGTCTAGGATGAGTAAAGCTGCTACTACTACTGCTACTACTACTACCACTCTACTAGTACTACTGCGATACCTTTACGTTGTGCGATGCTGTTACTCGGCTGCTGCCGCTGGGTGCCGGTGTTGATCTCTCAGTTAGCGTCAGCATACCAGTAACAGTTAGGTTCATCATAGTTTTGTGTTCCACAATTGACATATCAGATGCAGGCGTAGGGTGATGTTGGCGATTTGTTTGAAGTCAGTGTGCGAGCTCGTCGGTTTCCCTATTGTAGCCCGTTGGTCGACTTTAATAGTAGCTGGCATATACAGTCAACGTTTCTGATTTGCAAGGGCTTGCCGGTGTATGTCGCTTGTTGGTGTATGTTAGCTTTCCATAGGTGGTTATGCCCTAGCTATTAGTGTCTTTGGCCGCTTATGCTTCCAAGTATGGTTCTTCCTCAGCTGCAGTTATATAGTGAACTTCACAACATCTAAGCCCAAGAATACAGCTGTGTAAAAATACAGAAGTCAATACCGATTGATATTCTCATGAATTATATTGTGTTATCTCTTGTAAGAAACGTAAAATAAATGAGAAATGTTTTAGTTGATTTTCTCGTTTCTTTAGCAGGCAGTTCTTAAATGATCGAGAATTTTTTGATGTGCAAGCATTTAGAAAACCTGATATAACGTTTCGAACATATTCCACGGAAAGCCCACTCAGGCTGATAGATACGGTCATGGAAAATCCATTCGCCATCCAGGCAAAGGAGAGGTGTCCTCAATACGTTGCTGGACCGGGCTAAAATAATCTATGAACCACAGTGCTTGGAGAACGGGGTCGATCTTTTAAAACATTGCTTCAGAAACATCCAGTCTGACAAAGGGATAAGTGGGGCGCTACACACTAATAGGTCTAGAACTTCTAATGACAAAACAACCAACTAAACTTAAATATTTCTTTCTATTTGTAAGTACTGTAACAGATCGCACGAACAGAGTACTCAGAAAGTATAGTATTGATACAGAGTGAAATCCAGAGCATCCAGCGGCCCGTGGGCCACACGTTGACAAAAGTAAGGATCAATTATCCCAAGAAGAGACCATCACATCTGTCACACGATCGGTAGAAAATACATAAATATATCAAATTCCGCTTATGTAATGTTATGACAAACTAAACCATAGTACTAGTATTGGGTTGAAATAGGCAGCCATACTTTTCGTTTTGGTGCAAGAATTAAACTGAAACGTAGTCCTAAAGATTTAATGAAATTCGCAGACATACTTTTCAATTTGGTACAAGAATTTGAAAATTTATTCAGGATTTTCGAAAAATAATCAAAAGTTTTGTATCTATGCGACACCGTTTGTAAAAAATATAAAGATGACGCCAGAATATTTTCAGACAGAATGCATATGTTGCAGTCTGACATCCAACTAAAAAAAAATTGACAAGCTATCTGATGGACTATAACAATACCTGGCCAGAGACAAATATCCCTTGCTTCACTGTTGTGGGTTATGTAAGTTATCTATGTCAGGAAGCACATACATTTGAGAGTAGTTCAAGAGTGAAGCAAACAAAGATTAAAAACAGAACCAAAATCTCAGACGAATGCCTTGAGAACGCCCTGAGAATTGCAACTACTTCGACTGAACGTGTTATTGATACATTAGTTTTCCAAATTCAAAGGCAAATATCACCTTAATTCTCTGATTTGTAATGACTTACATATAAAATTATTAAATAAACCGCCGGCCGGAGTGGCCGAGCTGTTATAGGCGCTACAGTCTGGAACCGCGTGACCGCTACGGTCGAAGGTTCGAATCCTGCCTCGGTCATGGATGTGTGTAATGTCCTTATGTTAGTTAGGTTTAAGTAGTTCTAAATTCTAGGGGACTGATGACCGCAGAGGTTAAGTCCCATAGTGCTCAGAGCCATTTGAACCATTAAATAAACCATACATATGGACTAAAAAAATTTTCAGTACCCGCCTTAATGGACACAAGAGCGATTTTTGCTTGGACAAGACAGACAAAACGGCTGTAACAGATCATGCACTGGGACCAAGGAACCACCAAATCCGTTTCTTTGACATTGGTTTCTGCAAGATGTAATAAGTACTACGCTACGATGTACAGGGAGGTCATAGAAATTCAAATTCGCAAAGACAGTTTCAATAGAAAAGAAGAGTTACTGGTGTTAGACATGTTGTGGACCTTAGTGATAGATACTACAAACTCAATAGCATACGCCACGAACCAACGGTTGCGTGGATGCATGTAAACTTTTTGTCTTACTGATCCAGTTTATGACTGTAACTGCTTCGTTGAAGCCCGAGATGACGTCTCCAGCACTGAAAGATAAAAAACGTTATGCAGAGAATTATGCCTTGTACGAAGGCCTTTTGCTCATAAAACAAGTACCTGTAAATATATGTTTATTAAGCAAATAATTACTATAGTGTTTCCTTTCGAAGTCACTGAAGACAATGACAATTACGTTAATCATGTTCTGATAAAAACAAAAATAAATATTTATTTCAGACGACAGTAGTTACTGTTGTCTACCAGATAAACAGCATGGAATCAGATAATGGTGATGCATGGATGAAAATATGAATCATTCAATGCAGAAACGAAAAACTTTAAAAAAAATTGAATTATCCTTGTCGTTTTCAGTGTGCTGAAACGTAACGTGGTAACAACAGAACTTTATCATTCGCTATTTACACGATTAACGTTCAATATTTACATAATAGTTTATTAGCTACTTTGATGATACATATTTCGTACACCACCTAAATTAATATAAAGTTCCAACATTGGCTGGAATAGGCTTGCTTGTGGTAAAAAATTTTAAGCCAGGACAGGATACGTTTCGCACAAGAACCTAGTGGATCCGAAAAAAAATGTCACATACAGATTTCGTCGAATGAAACAGTTCGTGAAAGTTTTACCAAAAAACTGAAAAAGTTTCACAGGTCTATGTGAGAACTTGCCTCATTCGTCAGAAATGAGGATGAAAGAAGGAGCGTTTGCTGGACCTGATTCTTTTTCTTTTTTTAAAAAATGATATTCCAGTCCAAATTAGAACAAATAATAATAAGGTGGAGGTTTTTACGTCCATTTTAGTCGGCAGTAGTGACCCACACTACATTTATTTATTTTGTATGGTAGAGAACTTCGCTGTCTGAAGGGTCATTTGGAAATTTTTCCTGAAAGTGTGGCTTTTTATGAGGAGACCGGTAATTGTTTTAATCAAGAAAGAAATTGGCCACGTGTGAGAAGAGTTCGCGCATTGAGGGTTCCGTAAAAACTTAATTATCTTAATTATGCGTATAGACAGATCATACATCCCGGGGATAGAGAATCTTCACTGTTTTCTACCTCTTATGGATACCGATACTGACAAGAAATCGGTCAAGGGAATTCCAAAACCGCATCAAAAACTCTTCAGTAGGTCCTGTGATTAGCCGGATCACACCAAAAGATGCGAACAGAGGACTTCAGTTTATGTACAGAGAAAAGTTTTAATAAAATGTTTGTGCTGTACTTACTAAAACCTGATTGGTTGGTTTGTTTGGTGGAAGGTCACCAGACAGCGATGTCATCGGTCCCATCCGGTTAGGGAAGGAAGTCAGCCGTGCCCTATCAAAGGAATCATCGCGGCATTGGCCTGAAGCTACATAAATTAGGATGGCCGGACACGGGTTTGAACCGTCGTCCTCCCGATTGCGATTCCAGTTTGCTAACCACTGCGCCACATCGCTCGGCGCTAAAACCTGACTACAGTTTACATTTTATGTTGGATACATTACAGCTTACATTTTAATGTATTTTATGCTTTTGACGGATGATGAATGCTGTGTTTTTCGTGCATTACAATTACGAAATTACCGCTTTCTGATTATTTCCTTTTGATGCGAAACCTTGCTTCTTGCAATATTTCGCATGATTCTAGATCAACGCGTGAGTTGGTGAGGATCAAAATATGTGACACAAATGACAGCATCTTTTGATTACTTTGACTTAGAAGCTTAAATATTTTATACCGCCAAGGGACCACAGGCTTTAGTATGTGACATAAATTTCGACTTGATACGTGAACTCGTTCCTGAAGAGAAATGTTACTTCATGAACAAACAGACAGACATAGAAATGGACAACGAAAAGGATCCTATTAGCGTTCCGGTTTTACCTTTAGACATTCAGAACCTTAAAAATATTGATGACAATGTGGTGTCAGTACAGTGAAATAACTGTACTAGTTTTGGTCATATTTCATAGATATACAACAGGCAGTTCACTGGAGAAACAGCTATATTATCAGTTATGAAGAGATGAGAGAAAAGAATCATAAGAAGTTGTACACTACTTCCTACGTAGTAATAAAAGAGTGCTTTCTTGTTTGTCTTTCAATAAACACATTGTACTTTGGGAAAAATGTAACGAACAGTTGATTCCAGTTACATGTTTTTCGTTACTTTTTTTTAGTTTATAGTTAAGCCACGGACGATACTGTATATAATAGAAAAAGGAAACTGAGAACAAATATGGATTTAGCACCCATACCACCTATTGAATTATACTGTTTTCAAACAACGAGAAAAAAAATATTTCTCCATTGGTCCGTGTAATTCCAAAAACTTTCCATGTTTTAGATTTCTTGTGAAATTTCAGTCACATGATTCTATACCCTCGAAGTTACTCCGTTCGCCCGGTTGCATCAAATACGTGCGTATAAATTATAGCGCATAGATGCAGAAGTAAACATACGTTAGTTATGAAAGCTTAGTTGTAAACTTAATATGCACGAGCCCCTACGAGAAAGAGATGTATGTCACAAACACTTTTACGCTAAGTTATTAGTTTCTCCGCATTTTTCATGTAATTCAAGTCTGACAAGCAACAGCGTCGAGTGCGAGATGAAAATCAAAGTAGAACGGTAATATAGTTTAGCGGCGTTCCGAGACCCAGTGCGACACGACCGTATCCCACGAGAACCGGATGGCTCCCTCGACAGCATGCAGTGACCTCTCGTGTGCGCCTGACAGCTGTCGAACGCCGCTGTCTGCTGCATAAGACAGATCCTCCGGGACCTCGTGTAGCTGTTGATGCAGGCGCCCCAGGGAGTGAGCTCTGATTCAGCTGGATAATTTTTTTTTTTTTACTGCTGAATGTTTCCACTCTTAGTCGACTAAACATCGGCTAATTTTTCTTTCCCTCTTATGTTAACGAAGGCGACCATTTGCTACATTATGGGGAAATATCGCGCAGCTGACATACGAGCATGAAATGAATTATTCCTTGCAGGATAGTGCACGGTACAAAAGCGTTCCAAAAGGCAGGAAAGTGCACTGTATAAAAGTGTCCCAAGGAGATCCACACGAAAATGCGATTTCTCAGGGGGTCATATCTCTATTGATCACAGAGATAAGCGCTCAAGTTTTTTGGATTGCATTTGGCCACCAAACATCTGTGTGTATATCGTAAGAACGGGCCCATTCCAGCTACGTTGCAGTACGGTGTCGAAGTTTGATCATTTCACACGACCTCCAGCTGTGGAAAACTGAAAATGTCGTTTGGCTCTTTTGCATTAGGTGTGGTCTAGAGTGGGTCATCAGCAGCTTAAAACAGCATTATTTATTCTTGAGCGGCTCTTCAGAAAATCCCGAGAAACTGATATTCTAGGGCAGCTTCGAAACTTTTCTCAAAAATTTTTCAATCATCTGTTACCTCGAAGCAGAGTCAAAATTACCGCACTTTTAGGGAAAAGAGCAAAACCACTTTTTAGCCGTTGTTGCACAGTGGACCGCAATTATCTGCATAACTAACCATAGCAAGTGGCTAAAATTTTTACTGTTCATTCCTTCGATATTCTTATATAAACGCCATTTTCCCATTTTAGGAAACATGCGTCCATTATCAAGATAGACGTGAAAAACCATAATATTTGGGTTGTGGAGACGGCCTCATCTGTAATTTCTGTTATGGCAGACTCTTGAGATTTTTGCCATGTGTTCTTAAGATCATATCCTTGGTGAAACTTGAAATTGTAATTGTCCTTTACCAAGATCCAAAGTTCAAAGTAATTATGCACGTAATATCCTGTTTGAGGGGTAAATGTAGTTGTTACTGACATAGCGGAAACATGGCAAATCCTACAGTCATCGAAAGGGTTCTGCAGTAATCGAACTACGTTTCTTCACCTTACGACGGGCTGTCTCTATATTATCTGCACTTCACATATATATAAACATGTTGAAAGTGGTACTGCAGCCTGGGAAGTGATTGAAAAGGTTTCCAAAGATTATTTAAAACTGAAAAGACTGAAAATTCAGTAAACTACTTCTGATAACATTGTAAATCGTGTGAGATACAGATCATAAACTGATCGTTTTCGATGAACTGCGACGAGCATAGTATCGCGGAAAAACGTAAAGCAAACGATTTTATCTTAACCTTATATTATGAACACATATTTGTTATTTATATGTCAAAGTATATAAATGTGTTAAACTGTACAAACAGGAAAAACTTTACTGACTTATAGGAGTAGTTTTACATAGACAGCACACACCGCTGTAACAGAGAAAAGGAGGGAACCAGCGGGAAATGATCCTATCAGAGCACCGAGAAGACGAATATGTACCTCCTTAAACGACCGTGATAGAAAAGTGGGGGAACACGCTGCCTCAGTCATCATTCCGCCATCTTCACAAAACATTTTGGGGGTGCGAATATATTCGCGTGCTCTTGAGGTGAAAGAGAGTAGCAGCAAGATAGTGACTTTGTAAGAGGGAAGAGACAGAGATGGGGGGAGAGATAAAGTGGCAGTGAAATAGAAAGAGAAATGTGTGAAGACAATTAGAGTGGGGGCCAAAGAGAGAGGACTGGAGGTCAGGAGAGACAAAGGCAGTAAAAGAAACAGAGAGACGTCAGAGATAGAAGCAGTGGGAGCAAAATAGAGAGGAGGCGATGGAAATAGAAAATACAGATTTGTGAAGAACATACATATTCTTGGGACGGGGGCGGGGGCGTCCTGACACTCGAAGATCGGCGAAATTGTACATGTATACTGACGGGAAAGAACCTAAACACCAAAAAATTATTAGTGTATAGTAATGAAATTACTGGAATGCATTTTTCAAGGTAACATATATGACTGATTAACATTACAGATCACAGGTTAATATAAGCGCCAGAAAAGAAATAATAATTGTGAAATGCTAGGACGTTAATAACCAGTGTAGCAGCCTGAATGTTGAATGCCAGCATGCAAACGTGCATGCATTGTGTTGTACAAGTGCCATATGTCAGTTTGTGATGTAGAATTGCATGCCTGTAGCACGTGGTCGTTTATACAGGGACGATTAACACTGCCTGTGAATGACGTTGGAGATGTCATGAGACAATGTCTCGTACTTGCTGGACTGCAGACAGATCTGGTGACTGAGCAGGCCAAGACCACAATTCGACGCTCTGTAGAGCATGTTGGATTACAACAATGCTATGTAGGCGAGCGTTGTCCTGTTGGAAAGCATCCCATGAAGTTCTGTTGTTGAATGCAGCAAAACAAGTCGAATCGTCAGATAGATGTACAAATTCGCAGTAAGGGTACGTACGAAATCTCACCCCACGCCCAAACTGCAGCTGAGGTCCAGTGTGTCTAACATGCACACAGGTGGTTGCTGGCCCCGACTGGTCTCCTTGTAAATAACACACAGCCATCACTGGCACCGAGGCACTGCCGGTCTTCTTCAGAGAACACAAAAAACCTCCACCCTGTCCTCCACTGAGCTCTTAATTGACACCACTGAAGTCACAAACGACGGTGGGTTGGGGTCAGTGGAGAGCATGGTACCTGGCGCCAGACTCGGAGTTGACCTTCAAGCAACCGGTTTGTTACGGTTCGTTGTGTCACTGTGGTGGCAACTGCTGCTGAAATTGCTGATGCAGATGCAGTGCTATGTGTCAGAGCCGTACCCTGAACATTATGGTATTCCCTCCATGCGGTGCCACGTGACCGTCTGGAGCCCGGTCTTCTGCCGACTATACATTCTCGTGACCGGTGCTATCAACAGTCATATATATGGCTACATTTCTGCCAAGTCTTCCTGCAGTGTCGCAGAAGGAGCACCAAGCTTCTCATAGCCTCATTAGACGACATTGTTCAAAGTCAATGAAGTGCTGACAATGGCACCTTTGTCGCTTGAGAGGCATTCTTGACTAACATCAACGCACTACGTCAGTCTCGAAGGTAACTTACGCTCACGGCCGTTACTTCGTGTATTTGAAGTAAACTGGATTTGCATTCTCACAGTTGCTCTAGTAGTGCCACTCATAAGACTGGCGCGAAATACACGCCTACCAACTTCAATGTCGCATAACTCTTTCTGGGGGCTGTGATTTTTTTACCGTCTGTTCAGGTGTAGGGGATGCCACATCTTGGACCGAAATTTTAAAGACGTGGGTATAGGGGAAAAGTAAGTTGGACCATCCCCTTAAGAGTTTTGGCACTGCCGAGATATGGTGGAGATATTTTCAGTGGGAGAGGAAACAGTGGCAGTGGCATATACCGTACATCAACTCGAGAAAAGAGGAAGAGAGACATATACACATAGTGGCAATAAGCGGGAGATCCACAGTATGAAGATTTAAACACAAAGAGACACTGGATAAATGGCCTTAGAACATTCTGTGTCAAAACAGCGCGAGTACGTTTCCACGCCTAAATTTTTGGTGAGGAAGGCAGAATGAGCATTGAGACTGCTGATTCCCCACTTTTCAATCAGAGTCTTTTGAAGACGAACACATTGACCATTTTCATGTTCTGACAGGAATACTTTTTCGCAGGAATGTAATATATTCCACCTATCAGTAGCTGACGATTCATTTACTAAACGTCGAACCGTTTTCCTACAAACTGTGTATGGTGACCAAAAATTACATGATTCTTAAAACTTTATCATTTAGCACAGAACGCGACCGTATACATCCCACAAGTGTCACATTACGTTTTAGGAACTGCAGCGGTATCACGACAGTAAACTATCTTCTTCTGAATTGATTCTGCCCTGGTACAAAGATCTACATATCTACACCCATACTCCGTGCCTCGTCTCATGGCATGAGAGCTTTTTATGCTGTTGATTGTGATCCCTCCAATGCATGGGGAAGTTTAGCTCGGCGGTCTCTGTGATGCTATTCGAGAAGGCTTACATCGTACAACGAAAACACGACACCACATCACTCACAGATTCACTGCAGTCATCTACACGTATCGAATAAATTTAACACAAATTCTCACACTTCATGTAGGGAAGGTGCCAGTGCGCGAGTTGGATGGGAGAAAAGTTTTCCATTTGTGCGGGGACGGAGGGAGAGGGTGAATCTACCCCTCGGTGTCTAGCAACCTAGATACCATATGACTCTGCTTTTCTTTATTGGGGTAGGAAAAAACGCTTTCCACTTGAGCACGGGGGCTGAACCTGCCCCTCGGTGTCTACCAGCCTATGATACCATATGACTCTGCTTTATCTTATTCGTGCTGCCATCCTCTGTACGTATTCAATATCCCACGCTTGTCCAATTTGGTTCGTGTCCCATACACTTAAGCAATAGTCTGTGTTGGATTCACGAGTGTTTTGAAAGCGATATCGTTTATAGACCCACCGCATTCCTCTAGTAATCTACCAAAGAAACAACGTCCAACACGTGCTTTACCTACGACTAGTCGATGTGATCATTCCATTTCAATCCCCTGAATTTTCGAAAATAAGTAGCGGAAGTGGTAACAAAACGACTATTCACAGTGGTGTGTACAATGTGTGAGACAGGAGATATAGCAGGGGCGGCTCCTGTATAGGTTTGCAGGTTTGCGCTACCCCCAAGGAATAATTTTGTTCAACTGTGTTTGCCTTCTGAGCGTTCTATACTAGGCGAGAAGTAGCGCACTGTTTATCTCTTTTGAAATGCCCGGTCTCCAAACACCGAACGCAGCGGAGTTGGACGCACCGTGCCAACAGCGACAGCGGGTTTGCACTGTGTCTGAAAACGCAGACTTGGGTGTCTCAGGGCGGTGCGGGGGCAACGCTTGACAACAATGTACTCGTATGCGGGCCTTGTGTGTATAAACACCTCACCCGGGCCAGCCTACCAGCCGCAGGAAGAGGGTCCGAACTCTTCCGGAGAGAAACGGAACTATCTGATCTTCGAACAAAGTGGGATTCTCGCATCACCTTACCAGTTCAGGTGTAGCTGCGAGTGAACTAGCTATTTCCTGTGCGTTGTGTTAGTCATTTTACTGTGTGCTACACTGAATTTTGAGGCTCAAATGACAAGTGAATACGTGAAATAATGAATCAGGTAATTTCATTGCTCTCTGAACCCTTCAGTTCACGGAAGTTTGAACAAAAATTAGAAATCAAGAGGGTAGGTAGGCCGACTCCTGCTTTAACAATTTCGCAGACCGTTAAAGCGAAAAGTCGCCAATTCAGTAGTAAATCAAACTCTGAATTGTACAACAAGCATGAATGGCTGTTTGGTAGTGACATGAAAAATGCCTTATATTGTTTTCCTTGTTTATTATTTGGAGGAGATCTTTCATGGTCTAAACACGGAGTCTGTGACACTCAAAACCTCTATGACGAAAGTAGAAAACATGATATTTTTTCAGTTCATGTAAATAACATTTTGAATATGGAGAGTCTAGGCAACGTAAATATAGCTACCCAATTAGACAGTGGGTACACAAGGTCCGTGGCATTACACAGCTAAAAAGTTATCGATAATAGGTACATATTGAATCTAATTATTAACTGTAATCGTTTGTGCGGTACGTTGGAACTTGCCCTTAGAGGTTATGATGAGACTGAATCATCTTTCAATCCTGATGTTTTTCGTCCCTTGGTTAACTTTAGTGCAGAATTAGACTCTGTATTAAAATCGCATTTATAGAAAGCTACAGTTTTCACAGGAACCTCAAAAGCCATCCAGAATTAACTCCTCCAGTGCATGCTTCAAGTCTGCCAAGAGGAAATTAGAAAGAAAATTAAGGGTGCTGAGTTTTTGGCCATAATAGCTGATGAAGCCAGTGATGTAACCTGTGTTTTCCAAATGGTTATAGTATATAGGTACATCATTAACGGAAAACTAGTTGAAAGATTTTGGGACTTCTTAGCATGATGCCCAGTCCTTGGCAATGTCCATCGTCTAACAGATAAATAATCATTTGAGGAATTGTCCACATAAGCTAACAGCGCAAACATATGATGTGCTGCAGTATGAGTGGGTCCTCACGTGGGGTGCAGGCTCTTGTTAAGGTAAAGTTCCCCAATGCTTCATACATTCATTGTTATGCCCACCAGTTCATCTCATTATGCTAAAAGCCTCTTCCATTAATAAAAATGTACGAATATTCTTCACTAAACTTCAGGGACTTTGCAGCTTCTTTTCAGCATCTCCTCTAAGAACAGCAGTTCTCGACGAAACACTACGAAAACGACTGCCACGTTCATTGCCTACTTGTTGGAATTTTCAGTCAAGGAGCGTCACTACCGTTTCCGAATATAGGGTAGACATTATCACGTGAATGAATAATATAAGGCAGGGGGAAAAACTGTGTAATGAGAACACAATCCTGCAAGCCGGTGGCTTGGTAACAATTCTCAAGGATGAAAAGTTCATTTTTTTGCTTTCATTTCTTCATAAAATCATGATCCATGTGCATATTTTGTATAACCAGCTAAAAAAAGGGACAGTGACCCAACTTACGCACAAAATCAGCTGACAGCTTTTGAGCTTGAAGTTGCGAACATTGGGGAAGCAGAGAGGGAAAATTCAACAGGTTTACATGAGTACGATAAAAGAAGGAGAACTGAAGATGGCGCAGCGATGTGTAAACTACTGTGGGAGCAAAAGAAGTATGTGATGTCATACGTGACGAGGCAAAAGAAAGATTCAAGTTCACTGGACACTTAGTTGCAGCCTCTCTCTCTTTCTACCAGAGAAATTCGCTAATTACTCTTCCAGTTTTCCAGAAACATCTTTCAGAGCTGCTATTGAATGCTACTCTTTTTTGGAAGCAAAGAAACTTCGAACAGAACTCTCTGTTATTTATGGAAGAGAGGAGTTCAAAAGCATGTGTGGAGCTTTGAGCTTTCTGGATTACATAACAGACAATAATCTTTGTAATGCACTGAGAGAATATGTGAAACTCCTGAAAGTGATAATTCCAATTCCAATGACCACATCGGAAGCAGAACGTTGTTTGTCTTCTCCGAAACGCATCACAACCTTCTTGCGGAATACTATGGACCAAGAAAGACTATCAGCACTCGCGATGCTCTCTATTGAACGCGACCTCGTTTTAGGAATTGCAGACTTCAATGAAAGAGTGATTGAAAGATTTGGAAATATGAAGGAAAGAAGAATAGAGTTCCTGTACAAGTGATCACCACCACATCAAAATTCAGAGATAAAATCGAACGGCGTTAACATCAGTCCTGCTGAAAAAGGTGAGTAAGGCATGCCTACCACTTTTTGCGTACATAGTGCTGCAGTTGATTTTAGTTTCTTTTTTTCTGCAAAAGTAATACTTTTTTCCATGTACACATTTTGGTTTTACTATGAGTAAATCCAGGAGTGACACGAGCGAGCGGTCTGTTTATATACGGCATTACAAAAACATGAGCAGTGTACTGATTTTCTTTGGTTGATGTTTTGCTTCGTGAGCAAAGTGCACCACCATCTTCTTTGGTCACGAGCCGCCACTGAAATATAGTATCAAAAATTGGGGAAAACGTCATTCACAAAATTTCTGTCTGCAATAGCCGACACTTTCGATAATTATTGCACTATCAGCTTAACAGATCATGCTTCCAAGTTGCTGAAAGAAGTATTATACAGAGGAAAGGGAAACAAAATTGATAATCTGCTAGCTGACGATCAGATTGGCTATAGAAAAGGCAAAGGCACCAGAGGGACAGTTCTGACGTTGCAGTTGACAATGGAAGCAAGACTGAGGAAAAATGAAGACACGTGCAGGATTTGTCACCCTGAAAGAGCCTTCAACAGTCTTAAATGGCGCCACAACTTCGAAATTGTGAGGAAAATACGGTCAAGCTGAAGGGAAAGACGGATAATAGCAAGCTATAGGGAAAGACTGCCAGCATATGATATGTACAAGAATCAAGAGAGAATAATAAGAATCGAAAACCGAGATGGATATGCTCGGATTAAGAAGTGTGTAAGACAAGGATGTAGTATTTCGTCCCTACTGTTCAGTCTAAACATCGAAGAAGCAAAGATGGAAATAAAAGGAAAGGTTTTAAGACTCGGGTAAAGTTCAAGGGGAAAGGATACCAGTGGTGGTTCATGGTGTGGGTTCCTGTTGTCACATCCTAGTTCATGAACCACGGGCAACGTATGAGTCGCCAAGTAAGTGGTTCCGACAGTCGGGATACCAGTTACTTTGGAATAAGGCTGGGCATCTCAGACATATTCTGAGTCGTGGTCACCTTTGCGCTCATACGGCAAAGACTACCAAATCCACCGGTTAGTCTCTCAACCGTTAGGGGTAAAACCCAATGGGACTCGGGGCAAGTAAGGCTAGCAACCTGCTTCCCTGGTACTTTAATTATGATGCTGGCAACAATCAGAGCAAAATGCCTCGGACCTTTGGAGGTGACTAAGTCCCACCTCTAACTGACAAACCAGGGACTCCTAAGATACGTCTTGGCAAACAAATGGTAATGAGATGGGGAGCTATTAATATCAATGGGGGCTACTCTGGGAAGAAGGTAGAGCTGACAGAGGCTGCAAGTAAGATGGGGCTGGACGTTTTAGCTGTTAGTGACACTCGGGTAAGGGGTGAGAAGGAAGAGAAAGTGGGAGAATACAAGGTCTACCTGTCAGGAGTCAAAGCAGGAATAGCACAATGGGGTGTAGGGTTTTACATCAGGAAAGAAATGGAACCCAGCGTAGTTGCAATAAGGTATGTAAACGAACGACTGATGTGGATAGATTTGACAGTGTCTAGCAAGAAAATTAGGATTGTGTCAGTATATTCGCATTGTGAAGGGATAGATCAAGATAAGATCGATAGTTTTTATGAGGCACTCAGTGATGTAGTTGTTAGAGTAAAGGACAAGGACAGTGTTCTGCTCATGGGTGATTTTAATGCCAGGATTGGAAATCGAACAGAAGGGTATGAAAAGGTTATGGGTAAATTTGGAGAGGATATGGAGGCCAACAGAAACGGGAAACAACTCTTGGATTTCTGTGCCAGTATGGGCTTAGTAATCACAAACTCCTTTTTTATACATAAGAACATTCACCGGTATACTTGGGTAGGCAGGGGAACCAGATCTGTCATCGACTATATAATAACAGATCAGGAATTCAGGAAGGCTGTGAGGGACACACGTGTATTCAGGGGATTCTTTGATGACACTGATCATTATTTAATCTGCAGTGAAATTGGGACTGTGAGGCCGAGAGTGCAGGAGGTCAGGTCCATATGTAGGAGGATAAGAGTGGAGAAACTTCAGGATAAGGAAATCAGGTACAAGTACATAACAGCGATCTCAGAAAGGTACCAGTTAGTTGAACGTAGTCAATTACAGTCATTGGAAAAGCAATGGACAAGGTACAGGGACACAGTACTAGAAGTGGTTAAAGAATATCTTGAAACGTTAGTGTGTAAAAGTAGGATGAAGCAAACAGCTTGGTGGAATGACACAGTCAAGGCAGCCTGTAAAAGGAAACGGAAGGCGTATCAAAAATGGCTACATACTAGAACTCAGGTACACAGAGAAAGTTATGTTGAAGAAAGAAGCAAAGCCAAACAGATAATTGCAGCATCCAAGAAGAAATCTCGGGAAGACTTTGGAAACAGGCTGGAGACTATGGGTCAAGCTGCTGAAAAACCATTCTGGAGTGTAATTAGCAGTCTTCGAAAGGGAGGTAAGAAGGAAATGACAAGTATTTGGGACAGGTCAGGAAAACTGCTGGTGAATCCTGTGGATGCCTTGGGCAGATGGAGGGAATATTTTGAAGAGTTGCTCAATGTAGGTGAAAATACGAACAGTAATGTTTCAGATTTCGAGGTAGAATGGGATAGGAATGATGATGGAAATAGGATCACATTTGAAGAAGTGGAGAAAATGGTCAATAGATTGCAGTGCAATAAAGCAGCTGGGGTGGATGAAATTAAGTAGGAACTCATCAAATACAGTGGAATGTCAGGTCTTAAATGGCTACACAGGATAATTGAAATGGCCTGGGAGTCGGGACAGGTTCCATCAGACTGGACAAAAGCAGTAATCACACCAATCTTTAAACATGGAAACAGAAAAGATTGTAACAACTACAGAGGTATCTCTTTACTCAGCGTTGTGGGTAAAATCTTCGCAGGAATTGTTGAAAGGAAAGTGCGAGTATTAGTTGAGGACCAATTGGATGAAAATCAGTGTGGGTTTAGGCCTCTTAGAGGTTGTCAGGACCAGATATTTAGCTTACGGCAAGTAATGGAGAAGTGTTATGAGTGGAACAGGGAATTGTATTTATGCTTTATGGATCTAGAAAAGGCATATGACCGGGTTCCTAGGAGGAAGTTATTGTCTGTTCTACGAGATTATGGAATAGGAGGCAAACTTTTGCAAGCAATTAAAGGTATTTACATGGATAGTCGGGCAGCAGTTAGAGTTGACAGTAAATTGAGTTCATGGTTCAGAGTAGTTTCAGGGGTAAGACAAGGCTGAACCTTTCTCCACTGTTGTTCATATTATTTATGGATCATATGTTGAAAAAAATAGACTGGCTGGGTGAGATTAAGATATGTGAACACCAAATAAGCAGTCTTGCATATGCGGATGACTTAGTTGTGATGGCAGATTCGATTGAAAGTTTGCAAAGTAATATTTCAGAGCTAGATCAGAAATGTAAGGACTGTGGTATGAAGATTAGCATCTCCAAAACGAAAGTAATGTCAGTGGGAAAGAAATATAAACGGATTGAGTGCCTAATAGGAGGAACAAAGTTAGAACAGGTGGACGGTTTCAAGTTCTTAGGATGCATATTCTCACAGGATGGCAACATAGGGAAAGAACTGGAAGCGAGGTGTAGCAAAGCTAATGCAGTGAGCGCTCAGCTACGATCTACTCTCTTCTGCAAGAAGGAAGTCAGTACCAAGACTAAGTTATCTGTGCACCGTTCAACTTTTCGACCAGCTTTGTTGTATGGGAGCGAAAGCTGGGTGGATTCGGTTACCTTATCAACAAAGTTGAGGTTACGGATATGAAAGTAGCTAGGATAATTGAAGGTACTAGTAGTTGTGAACAATGGCAGGAGGGTTTCCTCAATGATGAAATCAAAAGAAAAACTGGGAATGAACTCTATAGATGTAACAGTCAGGGCGAACAGGCTTAGATGGTGGGGTCATGTTACACGCATGGGAGAAGCAAGGTTACCCAAGAGACTCATGGGTTCAGCAGTAGAGGGTTGGAGGAGTCGGGGCAGACCAAGGAGAAGGTTCCTGGATTCGGTTAAGAATGATTTTGAAGTAATAGGCTTAACATCAGAAGAGGCACCAATGTTAGCATGGAATAGGGGATCATCGAGGAATTTTATAAGGGGGCTATGCTCCAGACTGAACGCTGAAAGGCATAATCAGTCTTAAATGATGATGATGATGAGGAGGAGGATACCAGTTATATGATTCCCTCGGGACATTGCTACAATCACTGAAAATGAAGAAGAATGCCACGATGAGTTTAGCGACGTGAAAATTCTGATGGGAACAGGATATTGATTGAAACTGCATCGACGAAAGACGAAACTAATTAGAAGTAGCAGAAATGAGATTATTTAGAAGTATAACACCAGAACTGGTGAGCATGAAGTAGAGGAAGTTAAGGAACGCTGCTCCCTTGGCAGCAAAATAACCCATGACACGAGGAGCAAGGGAGGACATCAAAACTAGACCAGCATTAGCAAAAACAGCATTCCTGGTCAAGAGAAGTCTGCTCGTATCAAACATATTCCTTAATTTGAGGACGAAAATTCTGAGAATGTGCCTTTGGAGCTCAGCATTGCATGCTTGTTAAAGGTGGACTTCGCGAAAACCGAAACAGAAGAGAATCGAAACATTTGAGGTGTGATGCGACAGACGGATGTTAAAAGCTAGGTTGCCCGATATGGTAAGGGATGAGGAGGTTCTCCACGGAATCGACGCTGAAAGGAATGTATGGAAAACACTGACAAGAAGGAGGAACAGGCTGACAGCACTTCCATGGTACTGGAGGGAACAGTAGACAGTAAAAACTGTAGAGGGGACACATATTGGAATACATCCAGCAAATAATTGAGGACGTATGTTGTGTGAATCGTTAATATTTCAGTCATTAGATACCACGTTTTCTCATTTTGTGAAATACAAAATTTTACATTTCTACAATTTATAGCAGTTTTTCAATGTTTGCAACTCTTTGAAATCTAATGAAGTTCCAGCTGAATATCTGTACAGCTAGCCTCAGCCAATATTTCGTTGCATATAATTGCTTCATCTGTATTTACTATTAATATACAACATGAACATCAAGGGTCCCAACACAGATCTCTGTGGCACATCTGAAGTTACTTCTACATCAACCAACGTCTCTGTGTCCAAAAAAGCATACTACGTCGTCCTTTCCAAAACGTCTTCAGTCATGTCACAAATTTCAATAGATTTCCTTCACGATCGTACTTTTGACAATAGGCGTAGGTGTGGTACTGAGTAGAGTGCATTTCAGAAGGCAGGAAAAATATCTAGCTGAATGGATTCATCTATGGCTCTCAGGATGTCATGCGAGAAACTTTTAAATTTGGGACATAATTCGCTTTAGTTGTCACCTTTTGGTTATGCTGAACTATGAAGCTCTTCTGCCCTTTACACAACACAACAGCCAGGGACATACACTGAAACCAAATTACTATAAACTCACTTGTCCTCTACTGTATGTAGTAGCAAACAAAAACTAAGATTAAATTTAGGGTAAAACAGTTTAACAAACGAGTCCACTTTTTACTAATATAAACAATGAAGAAAATAGTCGTCTATGAGCATCACAGCTCTTCCCTACGCGAGCATTTTTTTATTAGCTGGTGTTCGTAAGTGGTAATAGTAAGTGGTCTGCAGTTTTATTTTCCCCACAGCGTTTGATGCTCCTCACAACAGACACACACTTTTCTACATTTCTGTTACTCTACTGACAGTAAATGGAGATACCAATAAGATTTGAGATGCTGTAATTCGAATATATTAGTCCTCTGCTGTTTGGAAAATTTCCTCTTCTGTACATATTCCTGTTCATCAGGCTTCTGAAGCCAGTCGCGGCTCCTCTAAGTGTTCTGTAGCTTCTTTCTTCTATTTATTGATGATTTCGCATTTCTTAATGTACTTCCATGATCATTCTGTTTATTATGCTGTCGTTAATTCTATTGATATGCTCTCTTTGCGGGTCTAAGGGTTCCATCTAGTCACTAGTTGACCAGTCTGGTTTGGCAGTAGAATATAGCAAAAGGAAGGCGGAAGTTCTGAATTTCACGTCTAAGAAATCGTTGACGCAGGAGAACCGTAGTTTGACCATCGCACAGAGTCCTGTATGGGTGACATAGTAGTAACTATTCCTGGCGTAGAGAAACAACTGAAAGAGTTATGTACAAATAAGTCGCCAGGACCGTGTGGAATCCCAATTCGGTTTTACGAAGAGTGCTCTACGTCATTGGCCTCTTACTTAGGTTGCATTTATCGCGAATCCATTGACCAGCGCAAACTGTCAAGAGACTGGGAGAAAAGCGCAGGTCATTCCTCTGTATAAAAAGAGTACGACAACGGTCCGCAGAATCACAGATCAGTATCCTTAAGACCGGGCTGCCGCAGAATTCTAGAGCACATTCTGAGTTCGACTATAATAAATTTCCCAGAGACCGAAAAGCTCACGTCCACGAGTCAACACGGCTTTAGAAATCATCACTCTTGCGAAATCCAACTTGCTCTTTTCTCACATGATATACTGCAAAGTATGGGCGAAAAACAACAGGCCAATTCCATGTTTCTGGATTTCCGAAAAGCATTCTACACGGTATCCGACTGCAGGGTGATAACGAAGGTACGTGCATACGGTATGGGCTCCCAGATATGTGATTGGCTCGAAGACTTCTTAAGTAATAGAACCCAGTTTATGCTCGGCGGCCAGTGTTAATCCGAGACAAGGGTATCGTCAGGAGTACCTCAGGGAAGTGTAAGAGGACCATTACTATTTTTCGTATATATAATTGATCTCACAGACAGGGTGGGCAGCAATCTGCAGTTGTTCGCTGACGATGCTGTGGTGTACAGGAAGGTGTTTATGGCAAGTGACTGTAGGTTGATACAAGATGACATAGACAAAATTCCTTGTTGGTGTGCTGGATAGCAACTGGATCTTAATGCAAAAGAAAGTAAGTTAATACTGCTGAGTGGGATACAGCATTAGTTGTGTCCTGCTTGAAATGCAACAAGCAAGTCAGAACTGTGGTAGGGAAATCGATGGTGGACTTCGCTTTACTGGGAGAATTTTAGGAAAGTGTAGTTCATCAGTAAAGGAGACCGCGTATAGGACGCTAATGCGACCCGTTCTTTAGTACTGCTCGAGTGTTTGGGATCCGCACCGTGTCAGATTAAAAGAAGACATCGAAGCAATTCAGAGGCGAGCTGCTTGATTTGTTACCGGTAGGTTCGATCAACATGGACATGCGTCAGAGGCTCAAGTGGGAGTCCCTGGAGTGAAGAAGGCATTCATTTCGAAGAACACTACTCAGAGAGTTTAGAGAACCGGCATTTGAACTGACTGCAGAAAGATCCTACTGCCATCAACATACATTTCGCATAGGGACCACGGAGATAAGATGCGAGATATTAGGGCGCATACGAAAGCTTATAGAAAGTCGTTTCTCCTTCACTCCGTCTGCAAGTCGAGCGGGAAACGCAACGACTAGTTGCATTACAGGGTACCCTCCTCCACGCACCGTACTGTGGTTTGCGGTGTATGTATGTAGGTGTAGATGTAGATTTGATAGTTAAATTATTGGACTGTGTGTATGGGTCCAGGTTCCTTTTTCCCATTTTTTAACTCCCTTTGGAGGACTCAGTATCATCATCGTATTATACCCCTATCTGCCTCACCTCTGTTTCTATTTTCTTATCGTGGATTAGGCATTTGATTGAACACAAAGCTTCTGGCTTCATCTTGTTGCTCTTATGCCAGAGTTTACTTTATGGCTGCCACAAAAATCTTTTAAAAATACATATTTCGTTAATTGCTGTTGATTTCCAAAAACAACACACTTTTCAAAGAGATAATGATGAGTTAAGTAGGGTCCAGCACCTGAAAATACTGAATACTACACTTGTTGTGAAAATTCATTTCAACTATTAACACTTAAATTCATCGCTTATGTTTAACTGACAAATTTAAAACACTTATGAAGTCTCCTGATGAATGAAATAGTAACTATATTTTTTGAAAACTTTAAAATAAAAAGTTGGTACATAATTTGATAACAATATTTTCAAAATGTGGGCATAAGGTATCCTCCAGCTGGTGTGGCTAGGCTTAATTTTGATTGAGGTAAATTTTCATTTCGAAGACTTCTCAGGAAGGTAATTTGGTCTTGGTTTTTAGAGCTGTGACTCACTGAACAAAGTACATTACTGTTGCATTAAGTATCTCCTGAGGTAGTTCATGGATGTTTTCTAATTATTTGAGACCCATAGTCATGGGTGGTTCGTTAATAAGTAATAATATATATATTGAACATCGTCGTGATTCTAGTGTGATATCTTCCTTATTGTTATGAGCTAGCCCTGTTTAGTACTAAGACTTAGTCTACAACGTAAATTCATCCGTAAGATATCTATCGCATTGTTTTATGGTATACACTGTGATCTCTTACACTCGTATGCGTACCTGATGATAGTATCGTAGGTATTGGCCGCGTGTTTATCACAAGTAACGTACGCATTAAGCTTAACGATATGAGCAGTGTTGTGGACTGTAACTAAAAACAGTTTGTGGGTCAACAGATTGTTAAGAATTCGCATAAATTGATCAGGATTCTCAGAGAAAGGGGCCGATATAATAGCTTACATAAGTTTGGCCTCACTGTCTAGGTGCGTTAAGCACTTGAATCTTTCAAGTTAGCTTTATGGTCAAAACTGTATATTTACTTTTGTTACAATAATTTATGACATTAATTATAATTGTGAGGAAAAATCGTTTGAAGCAAACGATTTCTATAAATTTATGTTTGCCTTTTTGACCCGGTTGAAATGATTCACAAAATAGTTTTCTGATTTCTCACCCTTGAATAGCGTTTAGTTCCGAGAATGAGCACAATATCTTCTATTATTCACATATTTCTCTAATTTTCTCTAAATTAAGTTGGTTATATCCTGTTCAAAATTCAAATGAATCATCCAGTCCAGTTACATGGGAAACATGCCCCAAATTACTCTCTTCCAATGGGTGCTACATATATTGCTGCTTTGTTTGCAATTTCTTCTTCCATAGATGGTTATACGTCTTCCAAATTAATCATGGGCGAATATGTTTAAAAATGATATTTTTAGACTTAAAGACTTGTGAATATAAGCGCATTGGAGATCCTCAGAAAGAAAACGTGCAGAAAGGGTAATGGATAGGGCATATTTCAGATTCCAAAATTTAGAGTGTATTATTAACGATAGTGTCAATTTTGTATATTTTATTTTTGCATGCTTTCCTTTGCAGCTTAAATCTAACATCAAAATTAACCCATTGTAATTGGATAACTATTGAGACCATCTTCGCACTTCTCCCATGCTTCGCTCATAGGAGTTAACGCTTCTTCAATATTTTACGCCAGTTAAGAGACAAATGCAGCTAATACTGTATACAAAATTATAAGATAAAAATAATTGTTTTAAAATAATAAAATCGATGTACCTGCAGCATAAATACTTTGCTCCATTAGATTGTGTACTAGCTTTTACTCTGATTAAACCATACATTTCACTTTCTCCTGTTGAATCATTTTCAGGAAAGATATTGACAGTAATGCAAGAATCACTGAAATGAAAGGTGTTAGGTGGTATCAGTGCAATGCCTTAGATTAAATTACTATTATTACATACATAGAATTTGTGCAAAATTATAGATGGAACGGTAAGACAGCTTTTGAGAAAAAAGAACTTTTTGGAACAATTACTGTCAAGGCTAGTCCAACAGGACGTTTAATATGTACGAAAATGAATACTAACTCATTTTGGATGTCTTAAAACTCTACATTCGTATTAAATGTGGACTTCTAAGTCCTTCTTAGGATATCAGTTAGGACGTTGGATTTACTCTCTGGACGAGCTGGGTTGACAGTGCCGTGTGATCATCTCTTTGGTTTCCAAAATCGTTTAATGGAAAGGATTAGATGGCTCAATTGGAAAGGCCATGGACGAATACCAGTATACAGTTTACGATTTTATATATACAATTTGAGTATGCACAAATTCTTCAGTGGCATCGTTGGCGTAGGCAGTAAAACACGAATTCTGCTAGGTATACCAGCTGGAGGATACCTTATGCCCACATTTTGAAAATATATATATATATACACTAAAAACCAATTTAAATTAAAAGCGTTATGCGTTATGCGTGCAAACAGCTTTGGTTACATGAAATACCGGAAAGGAATTCATATATGACAACAAGATTTCGCGCTAAGTATTATTTTTGCAGTATGTATACTCAGCTGGAGATATTTTGATTCCCTGTATTTTAACTGTTAGACTTTTCAGCTCTCTTCTTTCATGTGTTCAGTAGTTATTTACGTTTTTTGTGTCATGGAATTCTGTCTTGGTATCAATGATGAATCTTTGTACGGTTAGATACACGAAATCCTATTCTTTTAATCTCGCTTTACCATATATGCTTTCCAGAGCTCTTTTTGTTAGATCTATTTCTCTAAACTTTAGATCTGTAGATCTCTCTGTTCTCCTATCTTTATTGTTAGGTGACGTTAAGCTCGACCAAAAGTACCAAGGTAGAAAACAGATATAAAAATAAAATTCATACTCTGGAATATTTACTGCAGAGGCAACATACGATCCCCAGGGAACTGATGGTCTAAATACGTTTTCCTCTGTACATTATTGGGTTATTGATGCATTGTCTTTTCTACAAAAAAATGCAGCAGATGAAAAGCCATAATATTCGTTTTTAGTTACACATCTTCGACAGCACTACCTCCAGCGTAGTTTGTGCTCAAAATTCTCATCGCCCTTTGAACAGATTTCAGTAATATCATTGAGTCTCAGAAATAAAATACAAGCTTCGTACTCCAGTTACACAGTCACATACTGCGCTCTCCACGCCACTTCATTGTGTATAGAACAGCAGATGCAAGAGATTTCTCATTTAGTAGCAGCGTTTATTACAGGGATCCGATTTAACGAATCAGCATTGCACTTTGTAACAGTTTCGTTGGTACACTAGGGGTACAGTTCCGTTCAAAAATAATAATGTAGAACACAAATCTTTCTTTCCCTAATCATAAAGGGCTGTCAATTTTCATGTCATAGAAAGGAGACTCCATTGGTTTTATAATTGCTTCACAATTGCTCTGCTTTCGTTGTCAGTGTCTTGTATTTCGCTTCCTCAATACAGTAGTTGTATCCTGCAATTTTTCCGTTGATGTGTCTTTTGATCGACCTAAACCCATTTTACATCATTTGTTTGCACCTCATCTTATTATCTAATTAGTGTTTAGGTACTTGTAGTACTAATGGAATACGTCACATTCCTGATCTCTGATCTTCGACCATGTATGAAGCTGCGAAGATTTTTTTGTTATGGGAAACTTCAACTTTCATTCCGTTAACGTTTTATGGAAGACAAAGTATGGTGTACAGTATGAGTCTGAACTCAACCGACAGATCTCCTGAAGTAGTTCAGGAATGTTTTCTAATTATTTGAGACCCGTAGTCGTGGGTGGTTCATTAATAAATAATAATATAATTATGATTTATTGTGTTCATTTCCTGAGTTACCTTGTCTCTGTGAAAATACCCTCATAGAAACGAAATAATCCCTAATTTTCAATCACTATAACGTACAAGACAGAACGCAGGGTAATACATAAACCCATAGATGACGCAGCAGTAGTGTGATGTGGATGCCGTCTCTACGGGAGTCACCCAACACAGCGCCGTTGTTCCAGTTTTCCACTGCATTTAATTAAACCACACCGTACGTGAACATCGGGCAACTGATCATTAGTAAACCTATCCGCACAGCTCTGTATCGCGTTTAATGCACAAGTAACACTGCCGGAACGACAAACTCAAAACAGAACCCAACACTACTGGATATAAATTTGAGGGGAATTCTCAGAAAATTTCCCTGAAATTCCTTCTAAACTCTTTTCATGTTTGATGGGTTCACCTTGTATAGTAACTAAAGTGGGAACATTCCTGCTACTCCAGGGAAGGTATCGTTAAATTAGTCACGTCGTTATGAAATGGAAAGCGTATATATGTCGCTGCTGCGATGATTACTGCTTTATCGAGGACCATTTAAGCTTGTTATTCGATGCATGTAAGTGCTCATTGCTTATGGATAGCTGAAAGTTCAAGTAAAGAGCAAGCATCAGCTTGGATAAGGAAAAGACATGGAAGTAATCTGACAAACTGAGGTGTCACAATATGAGGAACTATTGTGAAATACGTATGCTGTGTTAGAAAACCCATAAGTTCCTTTGATATGAGGAAATACACTCTAGGTACTCCTCTTGCCTTCTTATCAACTTCACGACAGTAACACAGATGAGGAAGCAGTAGTGATAAACATGTGATGCAATCATTAAGACTGCAGCTATACGTCCTGTAAACGATAGTGCCTTAGAGGCACAATACTGGATATGGATGGTAAAGACAAGAACGGAATTTGGCGGCAGCTTTGTGGAGGAAATGTTCAGGTACTGGCTTCAATCTATTTTGTAGAATCACTGAATACTTACATTTCCATGATTGGACGAATTTTCAACGTCCTCCTTTTATATCCGTGCTCCCTGTCTTGTTAGTTATTGCATCAGTGAATCGCTTTATCCATCCCATTAACCTGTTGAATTTTATACTGAGGTTTTCTCATATGTTTTGTTTTTTCTACCATGTCTTATTCTACATCTCTTTATTGTGAGTCACTTCGCAGTTAACTTTCGATATAATGAAACAATAACTGGTAATGTTGGGCATTTTAGTTGCATAGAAAACTGACGGATTTTTTACCTTGTACATGTAATCACCGTAGCTACAAAAAACTTTGCCACTGCGGGGATGAGAACGAATATAGAACTCAAGACATTTTTCACAGTGGAATAGCCCAAACATTTTAGTAAACACAGGAAAAGTTACTAATTACAAGAATATCCAAGGTGTACCTCGGGACTGCATTGTTCATCACGTTTGAGGTATGGCTTTGTTGTTAAAAAATACGGAATGAATGTCTGTGTAGAGGTTTCATATCGATGTCAATGTAAGTGCACTCTGGCTTAGACAGTGGCTAGTACTAACAGTATTACTTTTGCATCATCCGTGCAAGAAAAACACTGAGACACCCTGAACGAAGCGTACGAAAACTACTAGGAATAAGCTAAATTCTACGAATTTCTTCGAACGGAGTTGATTTTAACTTAAAAAAAATTAAAAAAAAACACGCTGCAAATGCTCGCAATATTTCGTGCAAGCGTCAAACGTGTAGCACTCGCTGAACACTGGCGGTGTTGAACAGAGCATACTAAAGAAGCTGAGTAACCTCTGCTGTTAAATTACGCTGAGTAACCTCTGTTGTTAAATTACTATATCTCAATTATTAGCCGCCTGGTTTGAGGCACCATTTCACGGATTGCGCGGTCCCTCCCGCCGGAGGTTCGAGTCCTCCCTCGGGCATGGGTTTGTGTTGTTCTTAGCATAAGTTAGTTTAAGTTAGTTTACGTGGTGTGTAGGTCTAGGGACCGTTGACTCAGCAGTTTGGTCTCTTAGGAATTCACACACATTTGAACATTTTTTATCTTAATTATTAAGAAATGACACATTACTATATCAGCTTATAAAACATAGGCCTTAACCAGCAAAAAAGATAATTCAAAAGTCTGAGATATGGTGTTATACAATGATGAAGTATGATAAGCGGACTGGTAAACGAGAAATAAGTAAGTCTTCCTTAGAATGGGTGAGGAAATGAATATGTGCAAAATGGTTAGACGAAAGGACAAGAGAATATGAAATGTGTTACGACTTTAGGGACTACCTTCTATAGGGCTTAAAGAGCACGTAAGGATCAATGGCTACAGAGGAAGAGAGATATTTGAATGTCCAATACTTGATTCAAGACTGAATGCAAGCGTTACTGTGAGATAATGAAGTAGTCACAAGGTAAGAAGTGGTGTCGGGAGATGTCAAGCTAGTGAGAAGACTGTATTTTCCGTTTCTGCAGAGTTCATATTCGATACTGTATAATTAATGCTATATACGTCGCAGTACAGCATACGTCTACAATACTACAACAACCGCACTATAGAGAGGTTTCTTTAGTAGATGGAAGTATCCTTCACCTGTATCAAACCATTTCTTAGGTTTTCCATGCTTGTTCAAGGAATGCAATTCTATGTAAAAGGTAGCAGGATTACTTTATTAATTCTACTGGAATTCCTAGCGTTTTGATAATTAGTTTATTTTGTTTCTTGTTTCAACAATCACCGCCATTCACGTGTTTTTTACTACCCTCTCGATTTTCAAGCTACACAGTACCTGTGACAAGTAATTAACTTCAGTTCTTCTCCCACACGTTTCTTCATTTTTCACTTAAGTTACTTGTCCTGAAGTTTGGTAAATTTTGTGTAGTTGATTTTGTCCTTCACCCAGCTATCCTAACTTGTCCTGAAGTTTGGTAAATTTTGTGTAGTTGATTTTGTCCTTCACCCAGCTATCCTAATAAACGCCCATGTTAATTTGAATATTTAATCGCTCAATGTGTATTTTGAAAGCGTTTCAGGCGTCACTTGTTACCAGAAGAACTGAGAGGAGTGTTGCTGTAGTAACAGCATGGAGAATCAAATCATTACATGGACTTCGTACAGTATTAAGGATAGACGATGTATTTCACAAAGTAATCCAATCAGTATAAAGCAAGCTATCATTAGCACGTGTTTTCTGTAGCTCTCAGTAGCAAATTGTTCACTCAGTAGTTACCTAAAAACGAACTACTTCGTCTACATGTCATTTAGAGCCTATTCATTTACTGTTCCAACCAGCCTGGTGTCTTAGACATAAAAAGGAAGAAACACAGTCACTAGTGAGAAGCTCCCCTGGTCTCCGTTGCAGCAAATGACTGTTTTATCCAGGCTTTTATCTTGCCTTTGTCAACTGCGACAGGTGTTTCAAACTCTCATCAGGGTGCGCTCTGGAAAACTGGTTGCTGTAGCGAACTTTCTTGATCTGCTCCGGAGTCTCTTTGCCTAAGCGAAATTCAATAGCAGGATTATCTCAATTTGTAATACTTCTTGGATTTGTTGTAATCATTTCGAGTTGCGTGAACATATAACGTAAAGTATATAATATACATTCCAGCAGCAGAGGGATTCGGGCACTGTTAATATTCTTTATTTTCAGTAAACACGCTACCTACTCATGCCATAAAAGTTACTTCAGAGTGTAAGGATTTTGAATCTAGTTGACGAAAATTTGTCCAAAAATCTTAAAAGTGGCTCCATTTTCCTTGATTCTATATATGAATTCCGTTAAATATCAAAAGACTACCAACCACGCCAGATGGAAGAAACTGTAGGATGCCGATGTGCCATCATCACGCATGTCCAGATAACGAATAAAGACTTGGAGTAAGATAACATTTTTGCGAGGACACTGTCAGAAACGTAAATATAGAGAAATTGTCAATCCGTTTTTTATGTAGAATCTTGGGCTTCTTTCATATAGGAATACACCTTTATACAACTGAGTCTCTTGTTTAGAGAATCCTAATTACGAATGCATTAACTCTCTTATAATGTCTGACTGCAGAGTCGATCATTATTACTTCACTATTCTGTATCTTTAGTATCACTGTCCTATATGTTCTGCAGCACTTTGTTGTAACACTTTCTATCGCTAGATTGGGTGCTTCTATTTTCGTCTCTGCGCCAGATGCAAGAGACCTCCTAGCCCAGAGATGACGCACTTTTTTGCGGAAAATGCTTTCTTACGGCCTTAAGAGGTAGGGGGTCAATGGAACCTTCCTAGACCTTTTATGTACCGAAGTTCTTTATTTGAATGACCCTTTTATGTCCTGAAGTTCTTTATTTGAGTGGTCCTCCGCTAGCAGAACTGTGATTACTTATTTTTGTAAAATCGTCATCTTTTTCATCTCTATCACTGACATCTCCCACCATCCACCGACTAACAGTTTCATCGAATTGATGACAGACGAAAGTGGGGCGTTCATGGGAAAAATTTTTCTACTGTACTGGAGAAAACAGATACGTGGACCAAGAAGGGCGGTCTAGGAGACCCCGTCACGTGTCAGTAAAATGCATCACAAACAAACAAGAAAGGCGATAATGCAACCGATAGCAAAACATCGTAGGATTGGCGATTTAAGGAGCTTATGGAGAGCTCAGGACCATTCCGCCGGGGCTGACCTAGAAAAGCGAGTTCGAATATTTTCGTGTGGTCGGAGAGACCACAACTCGTGATTTAGGAGTTAGTGACATACCTTCGGCTAAACAATGTCGACTCTGGTACCATATTAGATAGTGTGACATAATAACGTATCTTTCAGTAAATTTTATAGTAATATTTAAAGTAACAGTTATTTATTGTTCAATCTCAGCTGCAAATTTTTTTTACGTTGAATGATATGTTTCGACCACTGTGTATCATCTTCAGATTTGAGTAGTGCTCTGATATGAGGTTCATAATAGACAAGACGGGTTCCTGACCCAACTATTTAAATCTAAAGATGATCTAGTGTGATCTAAACATGTCATTTAATTTAAAAAGTAGAGTATCTCAGGCTGGACAATGAATGTGAATTATTTTAAACGTCAGTTACTGATCCCCTAGAAACGAATATGTCAGTTATAGTAAAAATAGAATAGCCTTCTGTAGCTGCACGTTGCTGCACTCGTACACTATACCTTACTCGTGTTTTGTGGCGAGTGGCCAACAGAAAATCACGGGGCTGCTGTTAGTTGCTGAATTCGGGCTCTACGGTACGGACAGCTATGTGTTAGTCACGGAGTTGCGGTGTTGAGCAGGTAAAAGTTCTGAAGTTGGTGTGAACAGACATTTTTACCTGGAGCTACCATGATTAGTACCATTAACTAACAGCTTGATTTCAGTCTGCAAGTCAAAACTGTGGGCCCTGCTTTGATGAGAAAGTAAACCATACACTGGTTAGCGGGATGTAAACTGTTGATAATTTAACGAGATACTGAAGCTGGAGCAGGTGCTCATTTGAAGAAGAGTGATATCGAGATAATTACTCTGCACATAAGCATTAAAGCCAAAACAATCTCTGTAGTTGGCCCCTTAGCGACCTAACAAACTGCTAGGCAGCTGCAACTAATTGGTCACTGCTGGTGTACGAAGCACGGTTCACATTAACGGTTGTATATGACGCTTGTAACACCTTCCAAGAGGAACTAAAATTTGATATCCAATATTTCATATAACTGTTGACTATCATAATTTGCACATTAAGTTGTATAGCCGGACGTTTAAGGCTGAATACAATAAGAGAAGTGCCACAGTTAGAAATAGTGGTTGTGTCTTTCGGCAACAGGTAATAGCATGAAAATTACCCAGACATTATCTGAGAATGAGAGCACGAATGTCTCCCAACAAACTTTGCACCTAATTTTAAATCTATTCGATACTTGTTCTCGCTGACATCCGATAAAAATAATAAAAGGAGAGATATTTGTATCGTTTACTACATTTTCAGTGCTCATGCAGTAAAACTTCAGCATCAGACATGATTTTCTATTTTATTACTGCCTTACATGTACAGCTATTCGCAATAGAATTTTCAGGTAGTATTCACAAATTCCGCTGAATGTACATGGAAAAGTATATCACTGTAGGGCATATAGTTCAGGAGATATGTCATCATAATCACTGATATGTATGAAAAAGGTGATGCATGACAGATGAAATTCCTGTAAAACAAGATGCGTGAAAAATGAGATGCCTGAAAAACTAGCTTTCCTTAAAATGGAGAGTAAACTATACATATTATGCTCGCCCAGTTTTGATCTTAACTTTTTTGTTAGTCAGTGCGTGAATAATCAAAAACTAACAAAACCCACATAATTATGGTTTTGCTCCTTCAACCATACATTTCACATGCTTAATATCACATACCTAACACTTTAACTCATTTGTACAGTAACTAGATAGTTGAAGCTATTTTGTATATAACTCCTGTAATGGCACATCCTCCTCGTCACATGACACCAAAAGTCCTGTGTGAAGAAACAGTCTGTAATCTCTCACTGAAAATTAATAATATTAATGAATTGCAATTCACAGAAAAGGTGTAAAATACGGAAGTACACAATTTAAATAACTTTCTGGATATACACTCCTGGAAATTGAAATAAGAACACCGTGAATTCATTGTCCCAGGAAGGGGAAACTTTATTGACACATTCCTGGGGTCAGATACATCACATGATCACACTGACAGACCCACAGCACATAGACACAGGCAACAGAGCATGCACAATGTCGGCACTAGTACAGTGTATATCCACCTTTCGCAGCAATGCAGGCTGCTATTCTCCCATGGAGACGATCGTAGAGATGCTGGATGTAGTCCTGTGGAACAGCTTGCCATGCCATTTCCACCTGGCGCCTCAGTTGGACCAGCGTTCGTGCTGGACGTGCAGACCGCGTGAGACGACGCTTCATCCAGTCCCAAACAGGCTCAATGGGGGACAGATCCGGAGATCTTGCTGGCCAGGGTAGTTGACTTACACCTTCTAGAGCACGTTGGGTGGCACGGGATACATGCGGACGTGCATTGTCCTGTTGGAACAGCAAGTTCCCTTGCCGGTCTAGGAATGGTAGAACGATGGGTTCGATGACGGTTTGGATGTACCGTGCACTATTCAGTGTCCCCTCGACGATCACCAGTGGTGTACGGCCAGTGTAGGAGATCGCTCCCCACACCATGATGCCGGGTGTTGGCCCTGTGTGCCTCGGTCGTATGCAGTCCTGATTGTGGCGCTCACCTGCACGGCGCCAAACACGCATACGACCATCATTGGCACCAAGGCAGAAGCGAATCTCATCGCTGAAGACGACACGTCTCCATTCGTCCCTCCATTCACGCCAGTCGCGACACCACTGGAGGCGGGCTGCACGATGTTGGGGCGTGAGCGGAAGACGGCCTAACGGTGTGCGGGACCGTAGCCCAGCTTCATGGAGACGGTTGCGAATGGTCCTCGCCGATACCCCAGGAGCAACAGTGTCCCTAATTTGCTGGGAAGTGGCGGTGCGGTCCCCTACGGCACTGCGTAGGATCCTACGGTCTTGGCGTGCATCCGTGCGTCGCTGCGGTCCGGTCCCAGGTCGACGGGCACGTGCACCTTCCGCCGACCACTGGCGACAACATCGATGTACTGTGGAGACCTCACGCCCCACGTGTTGAGCAATTCGGCGGTACGTCCACCCGGCCTCCCGCATGCCCACTATATGCCCTCGCTCAAAGTCCGTCAACTGCACATACGGTTCACGTCCACGCTTTCGCGGCATGCTACCAGTGTTAAAGACTGCGATGGAGCTCCGTAAGCCAGGCAAACTGGCTGACACTGACGGCGGCGGTGCACAAATGCTGCGCAGCTAGCGCCATTCGACAGCCAACACCGCGGTTCCTGGTGTGTCCGCTGTGCCGTGCGTGCGATCATTGCTTGTACAGCCCTCTCGCAGTGTCCGGAGCAAGTATGGTGGGTCTGACACACCGGTGTCAATGTGTTCTTTTTTCCATTTCCTGGAGTGTATAAATATAGGTGGTAATTTGCTTCACTTGGTCGATTATCGATTAAATATCACAGTTTACAGTAACAAAATTACGAAATCGTTGTGGTATCTGGCTTAAATAATTATCCATTTCAGATAACTGCAATTAATCCTGGAAACTGATTTATGAGACAATCACGTTAAGCAAAATAAAAATATGTGTTGTCATTAAAATATACTAGTGATGTTTTAGAGTAAATTATATCTTTTTTTTCTGATGAATCTGTTCATTTAAAATAATTTCAGGATGTCTCGTTGCAGGTATTTCTATTTCTTCGAAAATATAATCGTCTTTTTCGGCTATATATTCGTTACGTATTATTTACTGACGATGAATTTCACTGTCCTGATAACAGAATTAATACAGATTAGAAGTAACATTATGTAAACTCTGTGCCATACACCAAAAATTATTTTACCTATATAGAAATTGCCAGTGCCAACAGGATACGTTTTCGTAAAAAAAAAAATAAATAAATAAATAAATAATAATGCTGAATACATATTTGTATATATAAATCATATAATCCTATTATTACATGAAAATTACGAAATATTGTCATTGCCACATGCTAGAGAACATTCCGTATTGCAAGTCACATTAGAATGAATTAAGAAATCTCATACACAAGAAACAATGCTACATTCACTGTAAGCAATGTATCAGAAGATATGTCTGGCTTTTGTGTAATAAAGATACCTCTCATGATGGGCATTACCTGAGACTAGACTGGTAAAATAATTATTAGCATCAAGCAGCTTCAGTCACGCAATAAATTATTGATATGACATGCTTACAAATTCTACAAGCTGCAGAGTACCGAATGTACAAGGCAATTTAATACTCCACAACAGTACAATCGGTGCTATTCTCTTGTGCCATAAGACATGACTGAAGGTAATTCTTCAGGCTTTCCTAGCGATCTAATGACATCTTGGGTTGTCGGGTGTCTGCCGGATATCGGCGTCGTACTTGCACGATATTTCGGTAGCGTTGCTTGTTACCTTCATTAGGTACGACATGAGACTACTCCTCGAGTGGACCTGGTCCAGTATTTATACCTGTGGCCTTCTACCTTCATCAGGCGCTGTCGCGGGAAATGTTAAGGACGACCTGGGCTTACGGAAACCGGGGGTTTATAATATACCTTGCCAATGTGGCATGGGAGTCAATAGAGATAAAAGTAACCAATAATCTCATGAACCATGACACGGGGTACCAGCTAAGTAGAGCCTGGGATCCTACTATGGAATTGTTGAAGAAGCAATGGGGACAGTTGCAGCACTCCACAAATAGAAGAACTGAAGGCGTGGACATGGAGAACGATCCCCATACAGTGTTCCAGGGACATCAGACTGAAGATGGAACGCCCAAGGTTGGGTCTAACGGGCGCGGACCGCAGAGGGAACATTTAGAACCGCAGCGGACCGAAAATGGAACGGCAACGCTCCCTCCAGCAGATGACTGTGAGCGGGAGAGGACCGTAGGGGGAATACCTGGTACGACAGACGGGATACCAAAAGCACCAGACCAAAGATGGAACACCTAGGAGCGTGTCTGGCGGGCGTAGACCGAAAAGAGAACACCCAGGACTGCAGCGGACGGAAAAGGGAACGGCAATGCTCCAGAAGGTGGCAACGAGCGGGCGCGGACCGCAGAGGGAGCGCATGGTGACGGGGGGAAGGCCACATGTATAAATACTGGACCAGGTCCACTCGAGGAGTAGTCTCAGGTCGCACCTGATGAAGGTAACGAACTACGCTACCGTAATATCGTGCAAATACAACACTGATATCCGGCGGAACACCCGACAACCCAAGATATCATAACTGAAGGTAATTATAAACATCGAAGTATACACTGAACAGCCAAAACATTATGACCACTGCCCACTGACCACGTTGGATGCTGCTTGGTGTCGTTGCGGACAAGTGATGTAGTAACAAATGTATGTAAGTGAAGCAGACAAGAGCAAGGAACCACA
The DNA here is from genome assembly GCF_023864345.2 of Schistocerca serialis cubense. Lineage (NCBI taxonomy): Eukaryota > Metazoa > Arthropoda > Insecta > Orthoptera > Acrididae > Schistocerca > Schistocerca serialis. Next base: position 286,555,672 of record NC_064644.1, on the reverse strand, counting down.
CTAGCGAAGATAAGGGCTACAAGTGGCGAAATCCATTGAGATAAACAACTCTGGCAAAGGGCAGATTATTTTTACGGAGAGCCTGTGAACGAGTATTTCTAAAACGGCGAAGATGGTAGAATGTTCAGGCGTTACTGTCGTGAGCATTTACGGAAAGAGATAGAAAGACAGTGAAAGTAGCACTTGCGGCTCGATGGTCGGACGTCCACGACTCTTCACAGAACATTGGCCTGTTCTGTAAAGTCGGATATGTGGTTATCTGTGGCATCTCTGCAGAAAGAGCACAAAGATGGTGCACGCACAAGTGTTTCAGAGCACACCGTTCATCGTACATTATTGAACACGCCGTTGTGCAACAGACCACCTACAGGTGTTTACATTTTGATCCAATGCCACCTTCAATTACGAATGCGGTGGGCACTGGACCATCGGAATTTGACCATCAATCAAAGGAAACGTGTCGGCTCCTCGGGTGAATCACAATTTTCGTAAACTAGGTCTATAGTCGTCTCCACAAACGCAGTCACCGAGGTGAACGACGGCTAGAAATGTGCAGCGCGCTACGGACGCAGACTGGTGGGAGCGGTATAATGCTGTGAGGGACATTATGTTCCGCTTGCAATAGACCTGTGGCAGTATTTGAAGACACGCTGACAGCTGCGAACCACATGCATCACTTCATGCTTGATGTCGTCCCCAGCAGCGTTGTTATCTTTGAGCACTATGATTATCCATGTCCCCGAGCCAGAACTGTGCTACATTGGTCTTAAGGACATAATAGTCAACTCACGTTGATACCTCGGCCAGATGTAAATCCTATGGAAGCCATCTAGGTCGCTACCGGGTACCATCACCGCGTACGCATATGAGAGGCCGTTATTCACGCGAATTACATGATCTGTGCGTAGACATCTAATGCCCCATGCCTCAACAAAGCTACTAACTAATGGTCGGGTCCCTGATATGCAGAATCGGTGATGCATTTCTTTCCAAAGATGGACGAAAACGTTATTAATCAGGTGGTCATCACGTTTTCGCTCGTTATTGTATGTTTCAATAAAAAAAATTTCTCCAGTCAAGCTAATACAAAATATGCACACATGAATGCAAATGCAACAACAAGAATGTAATGTGGCTAAAAGAAAAGATCCGAGATAAATATTAAAGAACCGGTTGTCAAAGAGAAATCTGTATTTAGCGCATATAGAAATAGGAAAGCTATTACAAAATCATTTATTTGACATAATTATGAAAACGATTACTGAGTATGCAAAAACTGAATATCGAAAAAATGAAACTAATGATTAGGAGAAAAGTTAATACATTGATCCAGAACTACAATTACAATAAAATAGGAGTAGAATGCGACCAAAATTTAAATTTTTCGACGGAGTAAAAAATTTTGCAGAAGTAGAATTAAGGGTCTGAGAGCCATCACTGGGAACCATAAGGGAATAAGCAACACTGTCGTCGATTTTGAGACTGTAGCATGCACGCATGCTCCTAACAAGTGTTGATTTTGTCGTCAGTAAGCTTTATCTGTGCTATACCCCTACACTGTATATATGAACATCTGCAAAAGCTGTCTTACCTACTTCTCTGATACTTTCATGTGGGCCCAAAGCCCAAATTGTCATTGGGGTGTGAATGCTTACTGACTGCATTGACGTCCATTTCTTCACAAAAGCTGGAAGCTCCAGAAGGCACGCCGCACCATACCTTCACAATCCATCGTTTCAGTATTATAGTCTGTAAAATGAATTCTGAGGGTATGAGAACCTTTATGAGCATTACAGTGCTCACTGAAAACCAAAAGTAGATGTTCAAGGTAACAATGTACATGTTACAAGGATGGAATTTGGAACAGGTTACCATGAACTGTTGTTCAAAGTAGCCTATTATTCACTGAAGTCTTGCAAGGCCATCATCATTTTCAAATCACATTGAGAAAGACCACAACTTGTCATTTCCCCTTTGTCAGGGGATGCCCTGCGAAGTCTAGTTCCCAGTTGCACAGATAGAAGGCAAGTATCAACCTCGAAACATAAACAGTTAGCAAAACTACTAGATAAAAATTGAAATACATAGAGTTAACAAAACTATTAGATTTCTTACATGAAGTGAAGACGCAGTTTTATCTAAATCTCAAGCCGGAGAATATGCTTTACGAAAATTATGATAAAGAGTACCATGATGTGTTGCAATAAATCAAAATTGTGTGTGATGTGCATTTAGTATCGGTTCTTTAAGTTGTGATTCTAGTTTCACATTCATTACAAACTACACAAAAGTCAAAGAGGCCTTATATCCACTAGACTATAAATGAAAAATAGTTTAATTAACGTTAATAATAATTTTATAAAAATTATTTAAAATTGTATATCATAAACTGGGCCCATTATTAAAGAAGATACAGAAGGTTGGGACGTGGTTAAAAATCAAGTCAAACCTTGGGGTTGCCAACAAATTTGATTTTCACAAAAACATCTATTTTCTTCAAAACTTTGTGTTTGTGATTTGGGCTGTTATGATTCTCAGTGCATGTTTAATAATAAGAATAACGTAACAGATCTATTATGTAAAGGCTTAGGACATAATTTAACAAAACAGCTTGTACTAATGTAGCAAACGTTCTTGCTCATGTGTAAATAGTAATTGATACAACTAAGCCTTCTATTGCAGATTAATGGTATGTTACTGCAAGAATATCCAAAAAAGTTAGCACACAACTACAGAACTACAAATAACTAAGCCTAAAAAAGGATAAAACTTGTGAAAGAACAGAAACAAACAATGTTATAGTACTCAAAGCAGACAAGAGAAATTCATTTGTGACCATCTTCAAAATAGGCTATCTATATAAAATCTTAGAGTTATTCAGTAAAAACAACATTAGTGACATAGAATTGATTGCATTTAAGGGAGGTAGGATGTGAAACAGGACATGGAGCGGGAGAGCCACCACAGGACATTTTAAGTTTTACTGTCTATACTTTTACAAATAAATTCATAAAACTTTTTAGCATAACTATGAAGGATCCAGGATTCACACTCATAGCCAAATAAATTTTTTTGCATGTGAAATTTCATCATTTTTTTCAGTTATTATTAGCTGCATTTGTTTCTGTTGGTACACTTTTCATTATAAGTAAAAGAGATTCTTCGATTAATTTGCACAGCATAGAAACCATACAGATGTATGAAACCCAGAAATTGACTTAAGTTACGAAAAAAATTAGTGAGCTGTAACATTTTAAACTTCATGTTTAGAGAAACTTCAAATTTCATAGGTAATTATCTCAGTTTTTACCACAGTTTTAAATAGATTTGGAAAATTCTAGTGCTTCATACACCTGTAAGTATGGTTTGGACGCTGTTAAAAGTTTATCGAAGAATCTCTCTCACTTGTGACGAAAAGTGTATCTATAGCAACAAATGCAGCCAAGAGTAAGTGAAGAAGTGATGAAATATCCCCAAAAAAATAATTTGTTATATTTTTGAATTTCCACTGCTATGAGTGTGAATCCTGATCCTTCCTGGTCATGCAGATAAAGTTTATGAATGTATGTGTAAAAGTATAGGCAGTGGAAATTAAAATGTCCTGTGGTGCCTTTCGAGTTCCAAGTTGGCCCGTTTGACGTCCTAGACCCCTTAACTGCCTCACCTTTACACTTACATAACAATTTAAGTAAGGCTCACTTAGCTTTGACAGTCATTAGCTGAGCAGCAATTAATTAAATTTAATAATTCATGCTACGTGTGGCACCACAACAACATTAACCCTGTATTAATTTGGCAAATGACTGAGACGAGAACTCGGATTTAAATATCGTTAAATATGAGTTTCATTAAGAGCATTTGAGGTAAATTAAAATCGTAATACCAGTGTAATCAATAAAATTGTAATGTCAGTGGGACTAGGCGTTCACTTAACTAGCACTACTCATGCACTGTGATTAACAACATTCATAGAATGTAACTCTTACCGCAGCCTCACATTTACACTTACAGGGCGACTAAATACTGCTATAGCTGGCAATTAGACAGTCAAGCCGTACTCCAGCCTGTTTCCTAAACTCTGTTACCAACTTCAGAAATACACAAAATGCTCTGATACCTGAAATCATGCCAGAGAAATTACACCATGGAAATATCTCTTCTCGGAGTTAGCCCACCCCAAAAACACAATCATGAACTAGTTGCTCACGTAAGGCTTCTCGAGTCACAGTTTTAAAATGTTAATCCAAATATCTTTGGATACGCAAGTGAACATGTTGTCACAGTTATAGATGAGAAGCATTAAAATGAAAATCAGATCGACCCACCTTCATCATTGCGGAGAAATTATACAAACACGTACTGCTTAACGATCACAGTGCTATTAGAAGAACATATCACCACTACCCGCGCACTGGCTCGAACTAAAGCCACGCTCCGGGTAGAAGCACTGTCTGGTAATAACAAACATTGAAAACAAACGTCTTCTGATTAAGCAACAGAGTTGAGAACTAGTCAGCTATTTATGAAATATAATGACCATAGAAGAAATCCAGACGGTACAGTAATCTTAGGTCTAAGAGGTAAGCCACCTATCATGTTAAGCCCATCGCACCACTGTCCTTCCGCAGGTGCAGCTGATGACCCACACTCAGTGCTCATCGTGAAAAGGCAACATAAGTTATTTAATTTTTCTGTAATTGCTTTTCAGTGAAACACCTCACGAATCCATAATTACTTTCTCCCAACAAACCCTCCCCCATCGTTTCAACTGTCCTTAGAATTGTCCTTCTGAGAATTCTTGAAGTATGTGATATTAGGCTGTAGGTTCGGTACTGTTCCCATTTTGTGGTTGCTGCCTTCCAAATGGTGCTCAGCTGATATCTCTACACATTCAGGCTGCTATGAACAGCAGAACTACAGTTAGGTGTTTGCGTCACAGATTGGTTAGTTTGGAATACTTTCTGTCTGCAGGCCCAAGTATGCGATCCGCGAGAGCCGGGCTTCCTACAAGTCCTACATGTGGCTGGTGATCCGCAGCTTCAGCCGGTCGGACATCGGCACGTACAACTGCGTCGCCACCAACTCACTGGGGCGGGCAGAGGGTACCCTCCGACTTTACGGTGAGTACACACACTCGTACCAACTGCCTAAGTTAATCTCATCGTAGAAATAATTGGGAACCCCTAAAGATATCAGTACAGGCATCTGTTAATACCATGTAATTTCGTCCTGGGGCTTGAGAACCACCTGGACTCGGTTATGAAGTAAGCCCAGAAGGCTATGCAGATGCGTCGTATCCAGGTTAAGCCTTTCATCGAGGATTTAATCGCGCAATGACACGAAACTACAGGAATGCTGATGGCGTTTTAGCCGCTGTTCCACGACGCTCCATAAATTTTCCATGGTGTTCAAGCTGGGTGATTTTTAAGGCCAATCGATATGTAATAGTCTAGAGGAGTGTTTAGACAACCAGTCATTTATTGTACGAGCCCTATGAATGTATCGTCTGTATGCAAAGTCTCTTATGAGGTGACCAACTCCAAATGATTGGAAGCATTTGCCGTAGCATTTCCCGTCTCCAACAGATTAGGATAGAACTTTCGCTCACTGTCTGCAGCAATTCCTGTCAGATATGGAAGTGATTTTGATTTATAAGCATTGAAACGCATATCCGATCACAATCAGGATCTTTTTCCGAACACAATTCTAACTTCCTATTTTGTGGCCACATATCACACCACTGCAGTCCACCGCGAAATACCAACAGATCCAGCAAGTTTACGGACTGTATGGCCAAGGGCACTGTCAAATACGATTGCCCCATTTTGCAAGTCTGTCACTCCATACGTTCACCCGTGCTTATGCACAACGTAACCTTGAAACACAAATGTCTCACTGATCTCTACTGCCTTATGCTCACTTAGCGCTATTGCGTGCGTGAGTGAGCACGTGACTTGATCGCTGCGTCGTCTTGGCTTAAAGTATCATCTATGCATGCGCAGTGAGGTGAGACAGATTTTGTCCACTAATTTGTTTGCACATTTGATCCGACAGGACAGACTCAGGTCTCGAATAAAATGCTGTTGTTTATTGTACTTCTTATGGCGCAATATTGGTCACTGATCGCTGTGCCTCTTACTTGGTACACCACTTAAAGAGAAAATTTGGTGTTGGCCGGTGTTTGTCACTCTTCACACTAGTCTAATCTGGATAATTCTGCTCATCTCTGTATAACTGCTGCATACTAAATTAATTTGAACCTGCTTACCGAACTACGCTGAAGTGATAAAAGTCATAGGAGACATCCTAACATTCTGTCGGACCGCCTTTTGTCCGGAATACTTCTGCACATCGATGTAGCACGGACTCAACAAGTCGTTGAAAGTTACTGAGCCGTGTAGCCTGTATAGCCGTACATAATTGCGAAAGAGATGCCAGTGCACGAACTGACCTCTCGATTATGTCCCATAAATACTCGATGCGATTCACATCAGGCTATCTGGGTGGTGAAATCATTTGCTCGAGCTGTCCAGAAAGTTCCTCAAAACAATTACGAATGATTGTCGCCCTGTGACATGGCCCAATGTCTTCCATAAAAATTCCATCGTTGTCTGGGAATATTAGAGATGGTCTCCAGGTAATCTAATAAAGCCATTTCCAGCCAGTAATAGGTTCTGCTGGACCAAGGGGCTGACACCATTCCATATAAACACAACCCACCCCATTATGGAATCACCACCACGTTGTACAGTGCCTTATTGAGAGTATGGGTCCGTAGATTCATTGGGTCTGCTCCACACTCGAACCTTACCATAAGCTCATACCAAATTGGGACTCATATGACCAGGAAACGGTTTTGCAGTCGTTTAGGTTCCACCCGACATGGTGATGAGCTCAGTACAGGCACTGCAAGCGATGTCGTGATATCAGCAAAAGTACTGACGTCGGACGTCTGCTACCATAGCCAATCAACCCCAAATTTCGTCACAGTGTCCTACGTTTGGCGTACGTCCTACTTTGATATCTGCGGTTAGTTCAGCGGTGTTGCTTGTCTGTTAGCACTGACAACTGTACGCAAAGGCAGCTGTTCTCAGTCGTTAAAGCAGTCGAAGACTGCATTGTCCGTGGTGAGAGGCAATGCCTCAAATCTAGTATTCTCGGCACACTCTTGACACTATGCATCTCGGAATACTGAATTCCCAAACCATTTCCGAAGTGGTTCTGTCCCACGTGCCTAGCTGCAACTACCAATCTGTGTTCAAAGAGTGTTAATTCCCGTCGTGGGGCCATACAGGTTATCAAGTATGACGCCTTTTCATAAGAATCACCTCAGTGAAACGATAGCTTCGCCAATGCGCCAATCGCCCCTTTATACCTCTTGTGTGCGACACTATTGTCATCTGTCTTTGTGAATGTCGATATCCCAAGACTTCTGTCACCTCAGTGAAAAGCGAGAATGTGTGCCATTCTTTATTCCAGCCATGTTCTCTCCTGAAATTGATGCTGTACGTTTGTAATACACTCCTGGAAATGGAAAAAAGAACACATTGACACCGGTGTGTCAGACCCACCATACTTGCTCCGGACACTGCGAGAGGGCTGTACAAGCAATGATCGCACGCACGGCACAGCGGACACACCAGGAACCGCGGTGTTGGCCGTCGAATGGCGCTAGCTGCGCAGCATTTGTGCACCGCCGCCGTCAGTGTCAGCCAGTTTGCCTGGCATACGGAGCTCCATCGCAGTCTTTAACACTGGTAGCATGCCGCGACAGCGTGGACGTGAACCGTATGTGCAGTTGACGGACTTTGAGCGAGGGCGTATAGTGGGCATGCGGGAGGCCGGGTGGACGTACCGCCGAATTGCTCAACACGTGGGGCGTGAGGTCTCCACAGTACATCGATGTTGTCGCCAGTGGTCGGCGGAAGGTGCACGTGCCCGTCGACCTGGGACCGGACCGCAGCGACGCACGGATGCACGCCAAGACCGTAGGATCCTACGCAGTGCCATAGTGGACCGCACCGCCACTTCCCAGCAAATTAGGGACACTGTTGCTCCTGGGGTATCGGCGAGGACCATTCGCAACCGTCTCCATGAAGCTGGGCTACGGTCCCGCACACCGTTAGGCCGTCTTTCGCTCACGCCCCAACATCGTGCAGCCCGCCTCCAGTGGTGTCGCGACAGGAGTGAATGGAGGGACGAATGGAGACGTGTCGTCTTCAGCGATGAGAGTCGCTTCTGCCTTGGTGCCAATGATGGTCGTATGCGTGTTTGGCGCCGTGCAGGTGAGCGCCACAATCAGGACTGCATACGACCGAGGCACACAGGGCCAACACCCGGCATCATGGTGTGGGGAGCGATCTCCTACACTGGCCGTACACCACTGGTGATCGTCGAGGGGACACTGAATAGTGCACGGTACATCCAAACCGTCACCGAATCCATCGTTCTACCATTCCTAGACCGGCCAGGGAACTTGCTGGTCCAACAGGACAGTGCACATCCGCATGTATCCCGTGTCACCCAACGTGCTCTAGAAGGTGTAAGTCAACTACCCTGGCCAGCAAGATCTCCGGATCTGTCCCCCATTGAGCATGTTTGGGACTGGATGAAGCGTCGTCTCACGCGGTCTGCACGTCCAGCACGAACGCTGGTCCAACTGAGGCGCCAGGTGGAAATGGCATGGCAAGCCGTTCCACAGGACTACATCCAGCATCTCTACGATTGTCTCCATGGGAGAATAGCAGCCTGCATTGCTGCGAAAGGTGGATATACACTGTACTAGTGCCGACATTGTGCATGCTCTGTTGCCTGTGTCTATGTGCCTGTGGTTCTGTCAGTGTGATCATGTGATGTATCTGACCCCAGGAATGTGTCAATAAAGTTTCCCCTTCCTGGGACAATGAATTCACGGTGTTCTTATTTCAATTTCCAGGAGTGTAGTTATCCGACGTCCACTCCAGACGGTTAGTATTCTTTCGTTGGATCGCAATGTCAAAAAAAAAGAAACCTATTATATTCTTATTTTTACTATACACATCAAGAAAAGTTTAGCATCAACTCGGTTCCAAGAGTTCCTGAACCTTTACAGAAAATTGGAACAGAGATCAAGATAAACATCGTTTCCTCATGAAAACCACCCATTGCATGTTGTGCCACATAAAGCGACAACTTCATAGATGGTGCTCCAGATTTCTGTACACACCGGTAGCCCTAATACCCAGTAGCACGTCCTCTTGCCTGCTATATTCGTCATGGCATACTATCCAAAAGTTCATCAAGGTACATTTGGTCCAAACTGTCCCACTCCTCAACGGCGATTCGGCATAGATCCCACAGAGTGATAGGTGGATCACGTCGTCCTTAAACAGCCCTTTTCAATCTATCCCAGGCATGTCCGATAGGGTTCATGTCTCGAGAAGATGCTGGCCACTCTAGTCGAGCGATGTCGTTATCATTCACAACATGTACGCGATGGGGGCGCAAATTGTCGGCCATGAAGACGAATGCCTCGACAAAATGCTGCCGATATAGTTGCACTGTCGGTCGGAGGATGGAATTCACGTATCTTACTGCCGTCACCAGCGGCTTACGTCGCCCCACATAAGGCCACCCCAAAACACCAGGAACCTCCACCTTGCTGCACTCGCTGGACAGTGTGTCTAAGGCATTAAACCTGACTTGGTTGCCTCCAAACACGCCTCCGACGACTGTCTGGTTGAAGGCATATGCATCACTCATCGGTAAAGACAACGTGATGTCAATCCTGAGCGGTCCATTAGGCATGTTGTTGGGACCATCTGCACCGCGGTGCACAGTGTCGTGGTTGCAAAGATAGACCTCACTGTGGACATCGGGAATGAATTTGTACATCAAGCACTCCATTGCGCACATTTTGGGTCGTAACACGACGTCCTGTGGCTGCAGTGAAAGCATTATTCAACATAGTGGTGTTGTTGTCAGGTTTCCTCCGAGTCATAATCCGTATGTAGCGGTCATCCACTGCAGTAGTAGCCCTTGGTATCCCTGAGGGAGGCATGTCATCGACAGTTCCGGTCTCTCTGTATCTCCTCCATGTCCGAGCAACATCGCTTTAGTTCAAGATGCGTGCACACTTCCCTTGATGAGAGCCCTTCCTGGTACAAAGTAACAATGCGGACGCGATCGAACCGCGGTATAGACGATCTAGGCATGGTTGAACTACAGACAAAACAAGCTGTATACCTCCTTCCTGTTGGAATGAATGGAACTTATCGGCTATCGGTCCCCCTCCGTCTAATAGGCGCTGCTCATGCATGGTTGTTTACACCTTTGGGCCGGTTGTGTCACATATCTGAACAGTCAAAGGGACTCTGTATGTCATACAATATCCTGAGTCAATGTCTATCTTCAGGAGTTCCGGGTACCGGGATGATGCTAATTTTTTTTTATGTGTGTATTTATATTCCACGTTTCACTACAGTATAAGATCACACTCCACTGAAATTTCTTCAGAATAGACATTCTAATATTTAAATTTATATTACTGTTAAAAAATCGCTTTTTTCCAGAAAATTGTCTCCTGATATTTCACGTCTGCATTTTATATTATATTTGTATTTGCCATCAACCGATAGTTTACTTCACGAATATCAAAACTCTTCACTGTTTTCCGTGACTTATTTCGTAATCTGACTCTCTCAATGTCGCCTGTTTCAAATTAGCTCTATTAAATTTCTTTAGCTTTAAGTTACTTACCGTCCTCGAAAGAATTACGATGTCGTCAGCAAACCTTTTGGTTCTATTTCCTCTGTGGACTATAATCACCTTATCAAATATCATGTTGGTGTCCTGTATTGGGAATAGGTTCAAAAAATGGCTCTGAGCACTATGGGACTCAACTGCTGTGGTCATAAGTCCCCTAGAACTTAGAACTACTTAAACCTAACTAACCTAAGGACATCACACACATCCATGCCCGAGGCAGGATTCGAACCTGCGACCGTAGCGGTCGTGCGGTTCCAGACTGTAGCGCCTTTAACCGCTCGGCCATTTCGGCCGGCCTATTGGGAATAGGCAACTACATTGTCTCACCTCCTTAAATAACTGTTACCCTTTCATATCCTCCAATTCTTTCACCTGCAGTCTTGTTCCTGTACATGTTGTAGGTAATCTGTTTTCTCCATGCCACCTTCAGAATTAGAAAGAGTTTATTGGCTCAGTATTTTTGCATGGTTTCGTTATATGTAAAACAATACAAACGTAGGTTTGCCTTCCTGCAATCTATTTTCCGAAGTAAGCCGTAAGGTTAGTACTGCCTTGCATCTTCAAACAGTTGTATGAAAACCATACTGATCTTATAAGATGTCGGTCTCTAAAGGTCTTACAATGTGTATTTAAAAAGGATAACTGAACAAGGAAAATACCTTCGTTTATCTTCATCCGGCATCCTCATTTGTCTGCGTTTGTAGAACTGCTGGGCAGTTTTCGTGAAGATCTCTTTTTAAATCCACTGCAGCGTTAATTTTAAACATCCTCGGACACTTGGCAATTCTGCAGGGAATTGTACACTTCCACCATAATGGTTATCTATCGAGCTTCAAATCGAGCACGTAAAACGTTTCGATGGTTTGAAGAGAAGATTGATCACCGTTCCATGCCTCAATTAAGTCTTCTTTACTTGTATGATTTTTCTAGTAAGGTGGCATATATTTGGTTCAGATGTTCCGCTTAACCACTCTTTTGTTACTGACGGCTGTAACGATACCTGCAGTACATCTTAGTCGCTGCATTGTTGGTGTCAGAGATTTTGTGCCCGTATTCTTCACACTCTTTCGATAATTCCGGTCGTTTCAATTTTGGCTGTCGATATGAATATGCCACATTAGCAGTTCCTTCTCGATTTGGAAGGTACCTACAATGTTGGCTGTTCACAGCTACTTTTCCATACAGTCGAAGACAATGCATGGAACTCCGTTGTCACTTATCACAGTGTGTTGCGTTTCTTTGCACGTCTACCAAAGCGCGTGTATGCATTTTTAACGCATGTAGCTACCCAAAACCTCTGTCTAAACAAAACTATCCAGACATCCCGATCTAAAGTTGAATTGACTTCTAGATGTCATTAGAGACATAAACGTCAATATAAAAAGTGGCGAGGACTGGTTTGTGAGTGGAGAAACAATAACAGCAGAATGTGTCGGTCGGGTGAGCACGGTGACTTCGAACGTCGGTTTTACATGAGCAAAAATCCTTCAGGGATATTGCAACTCTTCAAAATCGGCATGAGTCGACTATTGGTGATGTGATCGTGAAGCGGAAACGCGAAAAAACAACCACAGCTTAACTAAGACGAGGCGTAGCTTATACATTGCGGAGGGAAGTTCCAAAAGATAGCACGAAATCCGCTGAGAGAACCAGCAATGTTGTCCGAAGTGCTACCAAGAGCCCAGTCCATTTACCACAGTGACTGAGCTTATGCAGTTAAAGATAAAGGATGGAATTGAAGAGCAGTTCCTATATTCCATAAATCTGTGTTCTCAGTGTTAAGCGACGCTTGAGATGCCGTAAAGAGCGACGGCACTTGAGAGAGGGTAACTGGAAACGTGTCGTTTGCAGTGATGAGTCACGCTATACCCTATGGCAGTCAGATCTAACGGTTTGGGTTGGCGAGAAAGTGGAAATTTTACCTGTCAATCAGATGTAGTGCCAAAAGTCAAATATCGAGGAAGAGGTGTTGCAGTATGGAAGTGTTTTTCGTGATTAGTATGTGGTACCTTTATTGCGCTAAGACACCGTATAACGGAGGTTTTTAAAAAATTGTGTACTGCCTGCAGTGGAGGAACAGATCACAGATAACAGCTGTTTGAATCAGCATGAGAATGCACCCTGTCGTAAAGCAGCATCTGTGAGACAGTGATTTATGGACAATAACGTTCTTCAAAGTGGCTGGCTTCTTCTGAATCCAACGGCATACCTTTCGGATGAGTCAGAAAGCCAACGTCGCTTCAGACCCCACCGTCCGAAAGCACTGCATTCTGTGGTTTCGGATTTTGGAGGAAGTATGGCCATTTCTCTACAGAGTATCAGAATCCTCACTGAAGAGTCCACAGCAGAATTCAAGCCATCATAATGGTGAATGTTGGGCAGACTTCATATTGATGTCAACCGGCAGGTGCCGAGATACTTCGGATCAAATAGTGTATGGGCCCTTTCACTACATTCGTTAGAAGCATCTTGCACGTTTCATCATGCAAAGCAGCACTGCGGTCTGTCATCAAGAAGCAATTTAGTTTTCACGCAGCGAATAGAGTATAGATGCACTGGCTATAGATCGGCTTACCTTATATTTTGTACATACAGTAAACTTGCAAGTCCGACAAGAAGCCCACTATAGGTAACCAACGAGATATGTATGGGGTTACACTTTGTCACCATCATTCCCGCATAGAAATGCCTTATCCGACACATTCAACATTTTTGGTATATCTGTTCCACCTTTGTTTTTGAGACATAATTCTTCGGACTGGTTCTATGTTCCCCGTCACAATTTCCACTCCTACGCTAATCCTTTCATCTCAGAGTATCTATTGCGCTCTACGTCCTCACAGTTATTTGTTGGATGTAGTTCAGTCCCATTTTCCCCTAGAATCATCGCTCTACAGCTTTGTCTGGTTCCATGGAGGTTATTCCCTGTTTGTTTATCACTTGCCCTATAGTCGTGTCCCGCGTTTTTCGTATGGATCTTTCTTCGACGAGTCTGCAAAGACCGTTCTCGTATCTTACTTTATCTGACCACCTAATTTTCCAAATTATTCTGTAGCACCACATCTCAAACGCTTCTGTTCTGGTTTTCTCACTCTCCATGACTCACTAGCACACAATGCTTTGCCCCAAATGTACATTATCAGAAATTTCTTCCTCAAATGAAGGTCTATGTTTCGTGCGAGAGCTGTTGACAAGAAGGTCCGCGTTGCCAGTGGTATTCTGCTTTTTGTGTCCCCCTTGCTTCGTCCGTCACGGGAGATTCTGCGTCCTAGGTATCAGAGTTGCTTCACTTTGTCTACTTCATGATCACCAGCTCTATTAATATTTCTGCTACTTCTGATTATTTTCGTCTGTCTTCTATTTACTCTCAGTCCATATTCTATAATCATTAGACTGTTCAGACCATTCAACAGATCCTGCAGTTCTTCTTCACATTCACTGAGAGCAGCAAGGTCCTTAGGGAATCTTATGACTGATATCCTTTACCCCAGTATTTTAATCCAACTACTGAACCTTGCTTGTATTTCCGTCATTTCTCCTTGAATGGATAGACTGAAAAGTAGGACCGTAAGGCTGCATCCCTGTGATACGCCCTTTTTAACCGAAAACATCGTTCTTGGTTTTCAAATTTTATTTTTCCCTTTTCATTCCTGTACATGCCTGTCCCTGAACACTACTCTAATGTTTCAGAAAATTAAGAAATAAAAAAAAAACGCGTCGTTTCAACGAATGTTTTACTAAATCAAAACGAGAAAATACTCACTTGTAGTATTACAACAGCTATTCTTCTTCAATAATTACCATCATATAAATCACTGGTATCGTCAAACCGCACTGCCACTGTCAACAAAATCTGGCTCCAAGTCACACAAAATTTCGTCGTGCATAAGGCAACTAGAAGCAACGTTTTTCATTTTTTACTTGCTAAATGAATAGCAGCTTGACTTTAAGAAACAGTTGGGAAACTGTATGTCCCTCACAACCTACTGAAGGCCGATCGAGTCTCTCAATATAAGTGGTTTCGTATTATAAGACGGAGGAATTATACCCCGTCACATGTATTGATCAGCAGTCTACCGCAATTCTCGTGTCCTGTAAACTGACGATATTGATAGCCGAAGTGTTAATAACAGCAATTGTACTTACACACTGAGATGACAAAAGTTATGAGATACCTCCTAATACCGTGTCGGACCTCGTTTTGCCCGGCGTAATGCAGCTGCTAGATGTAGCATGGACTTAACAAATCGTTAGAAATCCCCTGCAGAAGGATTGTGAAATGCTGCCCCTACAGCCATCCATAACTGCGAAAGTCTTGACGGTTCAGGATTTTGTGCACTTACTGACCGCTCGATTATGTCCCCTGAATGTTCGATGTGATTTATGTCAAACGATCTGGATGGCCAAATCATATACTGAAATTCTCCTGACGCCCCATGACATGGCACATTGCCATCCATAGAAATTCCATCGCTGAATGGCTGCAAATGGCCTCCAAGAAGCCGAACATAATCATTTCCTGTCTATGATCAGTTCAGTTGGACTAGAGGAACAAGTTCATACCATGTAAACACAGTCCACGCAAATTACAGAGCCGCCACAAGCTTACACAGTGCCTTGTAGACAATCTGGGTCCATATCTTCGCTTGCTCTACGCCACACTTGAACCCTATCATCAGCGCTTACCAACTGAAATTGGGACTCACCCTACCAAACCACTGCTTTAAATCGTCTAGGATCCAACTGATATAATTACAAGTCCACAAGATGACATGCAGGCGATGTCGTGCTGTTAAGATATCGGATTGGCCGTCTGCTCGCATAGCCCATTAACGCCCAAATTTAACCGCACTGTCCTCATGGATACGTTTATTGTAAGTCCCACATTGGCTTTCGCCATTATTTCACAGTTTGCTTGTCTGTTAACACTGACTACGCTAACGTACCTGCTCTCCGTCATTAAATGAAGAGCGTTAGCCACTAAATTCTCGTGGTGAGAGGTAATGCATGAAATCTGGTCTTCTCGTCACACTGTAGATCTGTGAATATCTAACGATTTCCCATACGTCTCGCTCCAACTACCATGCCACGTTCAACGTCTATTAATTCCAGTACGAGCGGTTCTAGGCGCTACAGTCTGGAACCGCGCGACCGCTACGGTCGCAGGTTCGAATCCTGCCTCGGGCATGGATGTGTGTGATGTCCTTAGGTTGGTTAGGTTTAAGTAGTTCTAAGTTCTAGGGGACTGATGACCTCAGCAGTTAAGTCCCATAGTGCTCAGAGCCATTTGAATTCCAGTATGCGTCCACATTCACGTCGGAAATATTTTATGATGAATCAAATGAGTATGAATGTCACAATGCATTACCCTTTCATACATCGTGTACGCGATACTACCAACTGTATACGCGCATGTCGCTATTCTACCAGTTTCGGTACTTCAGTGTACTGAAATACATCATGATAGCAATGGTTGCTGAGTGTTTTGAAAGTCATCTATCTTCTACTCATTGCATTGCAAAGCCTTATTTGAATTTAATGTTCCTTGCTGCAAATGTGTGTATTATGCAAAAATGAAGGCCTCTGCATGCTACTTTTGAAATGTATGCCATAACAGGTGATAGGTACGATGCGCGTACGCTAATGAGTTGTCAGCTCTAGAATACAAACAATAAAACAGTCTCCCTCTCACATGCACTAACCCCGCAGTGGACTAGCTACCTAGTTCTATGCCTGAGAGTAAGCAGCTTACTCTACATAGCTCACTGCTGAATTAACCAACATCAATTGAAATTGAGCAAACGTTGGAATATTACTTTCTCTGTAGGTATTGTTTTTTGTTACTGAGTAGGAAAACTACACTCTCTTAACATCTGTTGATATTTCTGGGTTCGGCTGTTGGTTGCTAGAGGCGTGTTGATGTGATAGAGGGCTGCGAGTGGTGGGCCACGCAAATACTTGACTATGGCCGCATTAAGTTTGCTGCCCGCTTTTTGACGACAACTGATGTAAGGTGCGCTAGTATCGATAGTGGTATGATGTAGTGAATCATACAACTCGTGCATCGTTGGTTGTCTGGAACTTTCGGAGCTAAAACGAGCGATCTTGTCTTACTTATCTTCAATAAGGCCAAGAGCTACCGTTCAAGGGCCACAACGCGACATGGGAGTCATTGTTTAGGTTACTTGCTGAGAGGTAGCGTGCAGTTGAAAATAAAGAAACACAAAGTTTGAACGTACTGTCGACAACGAGATCATTAGAGAAGGAGGACAAGGCCGGAATGTTTCAAGGACAGGGAAGGAAATCGGCCATCCCTCTGAAAGGAAACATCCGAAAATTGCCCCGAGGGCTCACGGAAATCACGGAAAACCGAAATCTGGGTGAGCGAACGCGGAAGTGAACTCTCATCCGCCCGAATGCAGCGGCGGGGTAGCCGCGTGGTCCGAAGTGCCGTATCACGGTTCGTGCGCTTCCTCCCGTCGAAGGTTCGAGTCTTCCCTCGGACTTGTGTGTGTGTGTTTCCTTAGCTTAAGTTAGTTTAAGTTAGATTCAGTAGTGCGTAAGCTTAGGGACAGATGACCTTAGCAGTTTGTCCCACAGTACCTTACCACAAATTTCCAAAAAAATTTCCGAATGCAGTCCTATGAGCTAGCCACTGCGCCATGCCGCTCAGTATGTGTAGTTAAGTTACACCAAAATTAATTGAACAGTTTGTTGCTATAATTAATTATTCATTGTCTCATGTCGAGTTATGAGTTTGGAAGTATTCCGTCGGTTGGTATAGTAACAGTGAGGAACGATTCGGTTTATTAGTGGACGGTGCACTTTTATTACACTTGTAATCGGTGGATAAATCAGTATAGTTATTTTAATCAGTAACATCCGTTGGTGAGACATAGTATTATTTTAACAATTATAAAGGCAGTGAGAAGCACATAAAAGAAAGAGAAATCTCTGAACATCAGAGTTACTAATATAATAAATTTGAACATTCGATGCCCTTGTAAAATTCTGACAGAAAATTAGATTTGCGAGTACTACGAAAGTGGATTTGTACAACGAATTTATTGAGCACAAAATTCTTGTACACTGTACAGTGCTATATGATCTGTCAGAAACGAATATTTACATCAACTACCAAACACATTTTGTCATAGTTTTGTCTGCTGAAAACTCTCAGCCATTTTTATAGTGAATGGTACGTCATCTTTCACTTATTCAGTGTAAGTTTATCAATTTAATTTCCTCTTTATGAAACTCTAATATTTTTAATATACAGCTCACAACGCTATGTTGGAACAACAACTTCTCCGCTGCTTATGCATACAGTAGTAGCATCACTGTAATTTATCAACGGACTCTCCTTTCCGGATGAACTTAAAAGAAACTCTGCGACGTGTGCTTAGTTTATAGAAACCAGTATAGCAGCGAAACAAAACTAAAAACACAATATGTTGATATTTCACAATTTTTTCATACTTTTCGTATAATAATGCGACGGAAGCCGAATGCGCTAAACACCTGTTAATGGGCAAATACTGTAGATCATACACAGTTTATGTCTTAATTAAAGGACGTGATAATTTTCAACTACGCAGTGGTCGAAGATTCCGTTACCAACCAACACAATTTATGTCGATTGTGGTTGTCAGAAACGAATTTGAATTCCTTTACGTCATATTCAAACTTAAAAAAATTGTTTACAGAGAGCATAAGGGGCTTATCATCTAAATATTGTTCACCCTATAAAAATATTTCTAAAGTCGTCCATTATTTTCTATTTTGTATGGCTCCTTTCATCTCTGCTTACGTACTACTCGAAACCCCGGCCATAATCTCTTCCTCACTTCGTAAATTTTTATTGTCATTAGTCAATTTATCACGCGTTCTGAAGTTGGTCTCGAAAGATTACACCTAATAATCAGAACAACATTGCATCGGTAAATGGCTGAGCAATGCTTAATCAAGCTGAAAAGGGAAAGTTTGCATAACCTGAAAATTGTTATTTATGAACTAAAATCATGAACTTTCCACGGCAGAAATTGCCTCAGACTCTGTTTATAATCGTTTATCCAATTCCTCTTTACCTTATTTCCATTTTGAGTCAATTATTCCAGTGTGCAATTTACTTTTCATATTCTCCTTTCACAGAAACAATAAAACGGGAAAGTTTAGCACATGACAGAAAAAAAAAAAAACAGAGGGCTGTGTCAAACCACTCGAAGGACTGGCGACTTTAAAACAGAAATATTGTGCAGTCGTTACCTTAATAAAAATGGAGAGGTTGTCGATTTGGACCATCAACGAAACTCACATCACTTCATCTACTTACATTTTTACTTGGAACAAGAACTCAGATATTGAGTACGCCTATATGAATATAATTAACACTTTTCATTGCTTTATATGCAAGTTAATTAATCTCATCATTCAGGAAGCATGTTTCCCTGATTTTTGTTGTTATTCGGCTTATTTGTGATTTCACACGTTGCACAGCTTCACATTAACAACATAGCGCAAAACCGACTTACGTACTTAAGGCAAATGTGTTTCTCAAAGTTGCTCGAGGCTATGATTTGAAACTCATGTTCATTAGCTGCCTTTTATCCTACTTTCTGTCGTGATATGCCAATGAAAACTCTGAGACAATGACACTTCAGGCACTGTGAAAATGGCTTACAACACGCGAGTCGGAGTACCAGCGTAAGTGGATTCGGCGGATCCGAAACTCACCTTAGAAAACAAGCAGATATACAGAATCATGAGGTACAGTCAGTGTTTCAAGAAGGTTTACGCCTTTGTCTGAATGAAATAAAAGACACTACTATGAATACATGTTTACATGAAAATAAATGTTATTATTAATTGCACAATTACCTAATAGTTAATCCAATCACCGCCATTTGGGCATGCTTTTCACGAGATTTTCTGGATATTCCGTCGGTACCGATCTTCAAATCGTCCTGATGTTGTATGACAATTGCTTCAAAGTATATATCCTCTTTCCTTTAATATCTGCCTTTACTATTTTAATATACGAGCAAACATTGCTCGATGGGATATGGATCTGGAGACTTATAGGCCAAACTATCGTGGACATCCCATTGCCTTGTTTCCACGCTGTACAGAGGCAACGGTGTTCCAGATCATTATCCTCCTGAAGCACCTATTTTGCCTCGTTCGAACCAGACAGCTTCTTAATGAACCTCAGAAGGCGTTTTTGACAAATATTTCTTATCATTTCAGCGTTTAAGGGGAGTTGGTACACCCTATCAAAACAATGTTAAATTTAGTGACTTGGCTTCCCTGTATTTCAGGAACCACTGTAGTCGTTGACATGAGACTTTTACATGACATCAAACTGTTTCTTCTGAGTCGACAGAACTACAATAATTGCATTTCAGCCACTGCTTTCGGAAATACAATTTCTTAATTACATGGTTAAAATTTTGTGTAATTTTTTGTACGTTATCCTAAATAATTTTAATTATGCATAATATTATGTTCTTCTTTTATTTCAATAGACTCAGTATATCTATGTTATAACTCACTGAACATTTGAATACTCTTCTCGAAGTGGTTTCTGAGTTTATGGAAAAATACAACAAAGAATGTAAATTTTCAGGAACGGCTTCTGAAGTTTCAAAAGACAGTAACTCGATATATGCTTGATTTTTCTAAAATTTTTATTCACTCTGAAGCACCCTGCACGATAATGTATATCATCCTCATGACCTCTTCCCAAGTTTTTTCTTTTCGGACTCCTTAGTGGCCAACTCTGCCGCGTACTCTGCCTTATCAATGCGAACCTTGTCCATCCGTTCCCTGACGCAGTTTAGTCCAGGATTAATTCCCATATGCTGTAGTACTTTACCCTACCATTTTTGCCATCATTAAAAGCAATAACAGCATCACTGTCCCCCCACTTCAGTGTCTTCATTCTAAAAAAAACTATTCTTGATTATTGAACGACTCATTGGGGATTTTGAGTCTGAACATGCAGACATTTCTTCAATAATTCAGGATTTGCCAGGTCTCTGTAAATTGGTTTTATGATATCCATGACTGCTGCTGGGATGGAAATTTTATGGCTGTATGAACAGTTTGAGTACTGGGCATTGCGGCAACTGCACCATGAATCAGCTCTAGGAGGGCAAAGGTGGTGTAAGACGGCTGAGTTGTGAGGGGAGTGCGGGGAGAGGAGGAAGCAAGCATAGGCTGGTGAGGGGAGAGGAGCCGTTGGGGGGGGGGAGGGGGGGCGACAAGGCACGCCTACCAGTTGCAGTGCTGGCACAAGAAAATTGAGCGTCATGCTTACGCGAAAGCAGACGAAAGGCTTGGAAGTAAAACTCTCTTTAAATGTTGTTCGTAAACGAAACTGAAATCGTCATGTGCATTAAAATCTATATATATTCATCCGATATATTCATCCGATTGCCATGAAACTTTGGTGAGTTGTTCTCCAAACGCCCGAAAAGGTATTGGACAATGTTTCAACAGTTATGACAATGGAACATGCGTAGCGCAATTGATTAGGTCAAGGCTTGTCATGCAGCAGACACGGATTCGATTCTCACTGCTCGCAATTTTTTTTTCATTCCCTGCAATCTTAAACTATTAATTATACAATTTAAATATACTTAAACAGGTCATATAGTATAACGTAACTGTCAATCTCTATATATAAAATTTAATGTATGTATGTCTCCACTCTCTGCGTTCCCAAATCATTCATCCGATTGCGATGAAATTTTGGTGATTTGTTCTCCGTACGCCCACGAAGGTTCCTAGGCGAAAAAAAAGAAATAAGACACATTCTTGAGGAGATATCACGTCATAAACAACGAAATGCCACCGCGGGAAAATACCCAGATTTATGCATCCACTATTTGAGAATGAGACCACTTAGCGACTAGCAACAAACGTTACATACAATTTGAAAACTTTACGAAAATTTTTCTCGCTGACACCCCCCACAAAATAATGAAAGAGGAAAAAAGGTGGTCGCTTACTACATTTTCTCAGTACATACCGTAAATCTGCCGCAGTAGGCATGACGTTTTAATGTATTTTTTCATTACTATTAACTCTAATCGCAACATATTTCGCGCACGGTATCCACATATATCAGTAAATGCGCCGGCAAATTTAAGTCTCTTTACGACACATAATTCAGGAGATATGACGAGGTAAACATCGAGATGCGTGAAAAAGTGCCGCGTCAGGCATGACTTTTCTTTCTATTATTTCTTCACTACTAACACTATTCGCAACACGTTTCGCAAAGGTATATAAAGTATATAAAACCAAGCAGAGCAGTACATCGCAAAACAATAACGAAGCAGGCGACAATGGCTACCTTGTACAACACAGTTACGTAATGTTGGCAGCAGTCGAAACTGCGTGCCTCCCGAAGCCTCCCGACGTTTACCGACTTCTGCCGATTCAGAACTAGGGAGAGGTCTGCCATCTAAAAGTTTACACACTGTACTGGTTTTTCATCAGTTGACAGTCTGTGGAAAAAGGTAGCCCATACTGCCTCCTTCATTTTCAACAAATTCTCAGTATTATTTCTAATGACCATCCCATAATACTGCTGTAGTTCACCTACCATTTTGTCCGTCAGCCTGCCTCTTATGGTTTTACCATCAGGAAGTTTCTTTTCTCTCAAGCTTTGTTTCAACATCCTTAACCTGGTGCCCATCCTCATCTGGACATGACCAACACTGTTAACCTTTATAACACAGCAATCCACAGCCTTCTATACAAAAAATAACCGATTTTATTAGATCTTGAAATAACGCGTGTAAAAAATTTTATCGTTTTCCACCGGTGTAGATTATTTTTAAAAAATAAAATAAAATAAAATACTTCCCTTCTGAGTTTATAAGTGATATATTTATATATCATTTTATTCGGAAAATTTCAGATTTTATAATGAGATAACAATCCGAAAATGTGAAATAAATGCTTTTCCCTTCTAACTTCCCTTAAATTGGCTGTAAATAATTTCAAATAGCCAAAACATTCAATTCTCACACTGTTTATCTATACACTGTGCAAAAGCTCATTAATTACAGATTCGAGGTCACTACCATAGATGTCGCTGCGGACATTACATTTAAAATTATGAGTACACTTTCTTGTGGAACTGAGTGTAATGTTCATCTTCCTGCTCTTTTCATCTTCCCACAGCTAGATTGAGTTTGACTTGGTGTGTGTGTGTGTGTGTGTGTGTGTGTGTGTGTGTGTGTGTGTGTGTGTGTGTGTGTGCGCTTTTCAAAGTAATTCATGAGTTTTATCAAATTATAATATCTAAACATTTTCATAGACTTCACCAGATTAGAATCATAAGTTTCATGCAAAAATTTAAGAAAAGAAGTAATAGTGGAATAAATATTAATCTTGACGCCAGTGTTCCATTTAAGTACTACCCTCTAGGTATTCATATATAATTCCAAATCACCTGTGCGTTTATTGCGGCGGTGTAAATTCTATTTTCTGTGCAGTATATATGAAATGAAACGCGCTTTTGCACTGTTGAACTAACAATAAACATGTATAATTGCAGTTCATTATATCTGAAATTGTGTGTTTATTTTGTTACATAAACTAATAATTGTGTTTCCTTTGCCTCTATCTCTGGGAGGCATCATTCTGTATAATGAGAATTTGTCTGCGTTTAACACGTGTCGCCCCTAGGACAACCAGAATTTTTACGTTTTTTATTACTTCTGAAATAATCATAGACTATTTAAAAAGCTATATATATGGTTTTACACAATTCAGTGCTTTTTCTTGGCCTTAGGTAGTAATTGTTTCTATGTAGATTAATGGCATAGCTGAACGTTTTACATTTTCCTGCAGGCGTACAACAATAAGTTGGGAATATCTACATCATGAAAAACTTATATTTTAGGCTTAGAGAATGAGATTTTCACTCTGCAGCAGAGTGTGCGCTGATATGAAACTTCCTGGCAGATTAAAACTGTGTGCCCGACCGAGACTCGAACTCGGGACCTTTTCCTTTCGCGGGCAAGTGCTCTACCAACTGAGCTACCGAAGCGCGACTCACGCCCGGTACCCACAGCTTTACTTCTGCCAGTACCTCGTCTCCTACCTTCCAAACTTTACAGAAGCTCTCCTGCGAACCTTGCAGAACTAGCACTAGATTGTTCGTATGTTGCGACTGCCGTCCTTTAAAGTGTTAAAGTATGTTTGTCTGCGTAGCGATAGGTGGTCTGTACGTACTTGGTGTACGGTGAGACACAAGTAAGAATGAAAAACAGTTTAAAATATTAATTTGGAGGAACTACACTTATAAATTCAATCACCATAAAATCTCTTAAAAATTTAAAAATGTAGCGTAGCTTCTTTATGAAGTTGCCCTCGATTACTCCCATATCATTAGGTAACTCAGTTTACAGATTTAACAATTTTTTGCTGCGTGGTCGATATACTTTTAGTAATCTGATTCTTAGAATAGAGCGTGCGAAATAGATGGGTGCTCTTACGAAACACATCAGTTCTATTGTATGGTTGTGATTGTGATTAATATCATCAGTGCAATACAGCCACATTATTATCAGAAATTTGTAAATTGTACAACCGTGGTCTCGGATCCATAGTTATAGGGATGAAAGTATAGAATGTAAGACATGCAACAGAGCTGTCTTTGGTTAATTAGCACCAACGTATAGACGATTGCCGGGATTTAAAATTGTCATACGTGAACCAGTCTAAAGGATTGACTGAACATTACAGGGCTTAACAGGCATCGTTCGAGCGGACATGAAACTCATTCCGTTTTCTATTAAACTGAGTTCGCAGCTCATTGGCTAGTGCTTAGCGTCGCTGTTTTTAGATCGCGAAGTCTCGGGTTTGATTTCCAACGGGATCGGAGATTTTATTCGCTCGAGGACCGGATGTTTTCTATGGCCTCACCACTTCATATCAACTTCATCATCGCGCAAGTTCTCGAAGTGGCTTTGCACCAGGAGGCAAAAAACCGCAGACAGCGTCTCCTGGCGAATTCATTTCATTAAAAGAAAATCGGCTCATTCAGTTTAACCTTATATGCAGACTATTTTTTAGGAATATGTAATAATGTTTCATGATACGTTAACTGAGGGAACTACTGAGAGGCTTTTGTTTCATTTCTTCGTATTTGTGCCGGACTACGTTCACTTCTTCGATTCCATGTTTTGCGAAAAATTTCTTCGTCTTTTACAAAAATCAAAACTGACAGGCATACACTGATCACCCAGAACATTATGACAGCCGATCTTCTGTCGATATAAACCTGGCCAGTTGACAAGAGCGTCAGCTGCTGAAGAATGACGTAGTCAAACACACACACGGCGCATGTAGTATCAGTAAGCGTGCTGTCCGTGTTTAGAATGGGGAAATCGTGCGATCTATCCAAGTTTACCTAGGGCAGATGGCTCGGAGGCTCGGCACGAGCATTTCGGAAACAGCACGTCTTTCCGGGTGTTCGAGGAGCTACGTGGTAAGTGTCTTCAACACGTGGCGAAACCAAGGTGAGACGTCCAGGCGTCGTGAAATTGGGCGGTCAGCCCTCATTACAGTTGTCGGATGTCGTAGGATGACAGAATAATAAAACAGAACAGGCAGCGAACTGTGGCGGAACTGACAACAGTCTTTAATACTGGGCTGAGTAGAAATGTGTCTGAACATTTTGTTTTAAACGGTGAACAAACTGACGTGCATCTCGAAGCCATGATGGACTCTTATTTGTTTTGGCTGTTCCAGCTATACATTGCAAACATCTGTTGAAACACCACAGAAATGGCGTCTGACGACACTTAGGGTGGACGCCCGGTAGAATTAAAATATATTCAAACTTTCTCATATCTCCAGAAATCCAAGCATTGTAACTAGTATCAATAAAGAAATTTGAGTGAATAGTGTACATGGAGCATGTTATGTGGGGTATGTTGGAGTCAGCTCAAATAAGGAAGGAGGGAAGCTGCGATGACCAGTGGCAGAAATGGAAATAGGATCTGTATATAACACTTTAAGATTAAATCAACACTTCATTTGTAAAAAGAAAATGTACTTATCTTCGCAGAACGCAGACTAAATGTCGTATTGATATCACTCAGTACGGACGCTCTGGAAGTCTGCGATCGAACTGGGCTGCCCAGCGATGGCCGGTCGGTTAAATCAGTGTTGACTGGGGGTACTGAACTCTGTCTTCCTGGAGGTGTGGCGCTGCTCGCTCTTTCCACCGGCGCGCGGGTCAGCGCCTTCTTGATGCCGTTTCGTGGCGTTGCGCTGGTCGGTGTGTAGTCATTGCTTTAGGACTGCTCAGAGGAAACGGGGCAATGCGTAAACTTCACTTTTATGGAGTGGAGGTGTATGGAATCAAGCCATACGGCAACACGGCCTGTCTCCAAAATCGTTGGACATTCTCTTGCATTCTCCATTCACGCGGAAAGGGAAAGAATAAAATTTTTGCAGCAACAGAATTAACACATACTGCAACCATAATTGTGCATGCACTAGGCGGTGACTGCCGTCAACAGCCGAAGTTAATATTCTCGTGACACTACCCTTTCGCACTTTCATGCATATTAAAGTTATTCTCATAAGCATCTAAACTCAGATTACTCAAGTTATGTTACAATATCTGTCGAAGGTGACTGCGTCAAAGGTTGGAAATAATGTAAATTGCTATTAAATTTCAGAATGTATAAACGGACCTGATGTTGTGGTAGTAATGCTGAAGCAAGAGGCTCTATGCGTTTGCCCGAAAGAATTTTCTTTGAGAACATGATACGTAGTTTTATTGTCGCTTCCTAAAACGTTTCAGCGGGTATTGATTAAATTTTTATACACTTGGAGCGCGTACGTTTTGCCATTGATCATGATGCAGTGGTGTGTTTGAGTGCATAATGTAATAAAATAACCTGTTAGCTAGAGAAAGTAGTAGCAAAGTGTTTCGAGTCTCTAACGCATTGGGTGTTTCTTTCAGAGATTAAGTTGTATCCTGGCATCTCACGAGGGTCACTCGGCAGCCATGTATCCATACCTGGAGGTGAGTTCAGCCATCGTCGACGCAAGACTGCGCAACTAACAACACAAACTTCGATAGTCATTTGCGTTGACATATGCATGGAAAAATATCCTCACAAGAGATGCCCTTCATATGGGTAACAGCAATCCCTTCGAGTCCAAATAAGCAAGTACTGCAGTGGTGCGAATGTTTTTTCTGCCGTGTGTGAAGCATGCAGTCTAAAGAATAAGAAATAGGAGACAGAATATGTTCCAGTAATCATGAACTCGTGCCGGGTGGTTCAAAAAGAAAGGAGAGATTTCAGTTGTTTATTACAAAATATAGAAGGAAGAACACAATATGCATGTCACTGGTTAGAGGAAGGTTCGAAGTTCTTACAGGGCTGCGCTGTGCTTTGTTTGCACCAACATGGCGACTGTACAACAGGAGAAATAAATTTCTTTGTTGGAATTTGCGCGAGGTCAGTGCACTGTCCAAGTTAATCCCGCGTTCCGCAGTCGATTCAGCAAGAAGCCACGTCTACACTAACAGATTTATGACTGGCATAAAAAATTATTTGACAATGGTTGCATAAGCAATAGGGAGGGCATTAGTCGGCCAGGCACGTCCGGTGAAAATATTGAGCGTATCCGAGATGCGTCCACAAGGAGCTCTTGGAAGTCCACAAGACGGGCAAACTGGGAATTCCAATTTCCTCAGACAACGGCATGGCGTATTCTGAAACGACACCTGCGTATGAAGCTTAAGAAGTACCAGTTAACGTAGCAACTGCTTTCTGGTGACCATGAAGAAGAAACGAATTTTGCATTTCAGTTCTCCAGGATGTGGCAGAGGACACCGTTGTCCAAACAGCTCATCTTATCGGAGGAATATACATTTTATCTATAGGGTAAAGTAAACAACCATAATGTGAGAATTTGTGGGTCACATAATGCTGACGTCGTCATCAGACATGAAAAAAGACTCGCTAAAACTGAGTGTGTTTTGTGCCGTTTCTATCCACAAAGTTTATGGACCTTTCATTTTTCGAAGGAAATTGTGGTACCTGTGACAGCTGGTCTCCAAGAGCTGAGAAATCAAGTTGTTCAAATTGTCGATTGTATAAAAAAGAACGTGCTGATTCATATGTGGAATGAAATGTACTAACGTTTCAATGTTACTCGAGCAACGCTTGGTGGTCACATTGAGTGAACGGTATAGTTTCTGTGCGAACATACAACTTTGAACCTTCCTCAATCCAGTGACACGCACAATGTGTGTCTGTATTTCATAGTTTGTCTGTAATAAGCAACTGTATTGTGTTCTTTCTGTTTGAATCACCCTGTTGTTCATAGATGTATGCGGCCGTAACCAATGAAAATGTTGGCGCATGGAGGGTGACCATAGTGAGGTTTGGAGACAAATAATGACAGTCATTACAGCCATACTTTTTTGACAAAGAGAAAATGGACAGTGACAGACGATATAGGGCATCCCGTGTAATTCCCATCCTGGGCTTCGGACTTTATGGAGAACTGGAAGTGTCGTCCTGTAAAGGCAGTAATTGCCCATCACTAGTCTCACCAAACAGCTCTTGACTGCATCAGAATTTTCTCCTACCATGTTCAATATTCAGTACGAGATCTACAGCTGGCTGCGAGTCACACTCAGAGCTGATCTTTTTATTTGAGTTCACTCACGTTATTCACAGCTCACCTAAATGAAGCGTAAGCCATAGAGGACATCGCTTTATTACGTGGCTACCATTAGGTTGTTCCTCATTCTTTAGTACTTCGTGTCTTTGACGAGTGCAACACGGGCTGTAACAGGTTACACGTATTGTTTCAGATTTACACCAGAAAAAAACGATCGGGCATCATTATTTGTGATGAACATATAAAACAACCTTAAATATTTCGATTGGCGACAGCGCATAAATTTAGATTGCGTACTGAATATTCATTTCAAGAGCATATACCGATACAGGGATAACAGTATTGCACTTATATATAATGTATATGTATTCTTACGTATTAGTGCTCATTTCATTAAATAAGCTGATCACGGAACCAACATTATGATATTGAGACTTTTTTAAAATCTAACTATACAGGGTAAGTAGTATATGATACTCTCATCTCGGTAGCGAATATCATATACCCCTTATGAATTAGAGCCTTCACTTCCTTCGTGATGCAGAGGAAACTAACATCGTGCATCAGATTTTTGAGAGGCAGGTGTTTGTCAGTTGTAGCGTTTGCAGAAATGTTGTGGTCTTTGCGAAATTTTTATTGTTCTTTCCAGAATAAGTTGTCTCCAATCATGAAATTCCGTTTGCAGCGCGCTTTCTGCTGTAGGATGTAAATATAAAAGTGGAAAGTCGATTATGATCGACGAATATCAGACACTTAAAAGATACTGGCGTCATGCAGAGGATATGTACAGATTCAAGTATTAGCACGAAATAGGAATGAAAAGGACAACTAAAAATTTCTTCTCACAGGGAAGAAAACGGAGCTTCCCTTTTCTCGAAGTGAAAACTGTAACCTTTGTAATGACATCGGTCATCTTTATCAATCGGACTACGAATACGAAGTGAAGAAATTCCGGTCCCACTGAGTCAAAATAACTCATGACGGAGAAGTAAGGATGCCAGGAAATGCATGCAAAGACGACATTCTTGGGCAAAAGAAGTTTCCTAGAATAAAATATCGGCCTTAATGTGACGAATAAATTTCTAAGAATGTACATTTGAAGCAAAGAATTAAATGACGGACTGTGAGAAAACTGGGAAAGAAAAGAATCGAAGCTTTTAAGATGTA
The DNA here is from genome assembly GCF_023864345.2 of Schistocerca serialis cubense. Classification (NCBI taxonomy): domain Eukaryota; kingdom Metazoa; phylum Arthropoda; class Insecta; order Orthoptera; family Acrididae; genus Schistocerca; species Schistocerca serialis. The sequence continues at coordinate 286,526,086 of NC_064644.1, read as the reverse complement.
GTGTTATGGAAGACTGTGGAAAGTTAGGTGGACTGATACGATATGACACGGGGAATTTCCCCGCAGAGTCGACGTTGAGAGGTAAACGTTGACAAGAATAAGAGATTGAACAGTAATTCATCTGCTACGAGATCAAGGAATAACTTGAGGGAGCTATAGATGGAAAAAAAATAGGGGAAGACAGATATCGAAATCTACACAGTCAATACTCCAAGACGTTCTGCGCAAGTGCTTGTCTGAGATGACGAGATTGACACAGTAGAGAAATGACTCTCGGTCCACATCAAACCAGTGAAAAATTGATGACTCATAAAAAAGAACTACCGAGAAGCAGGAAGAACCTAATTGTCGACCCCAATTTTCTGAAAAGGTTATCAGTAAGAGCTAAAATTTCACCTTGTATACCACACGATATCCGATCAAAAAATAATTTGATGATATTTCTGAGGTTTTCCTAGTCGGAAGCATCTGCTGAATGCTTAATTCTGTGACATCCTTGAGGCTATTGCCCTCCGACATCAATACGAGTTAAATGCCTGCCTTGGACGTCATTTATCAAATGGAACATTTACGAGGTCAGTGTGTAAAGAAATGTGAAAGTTTTTCTGAACATGAAAACAAACACTCGGCTGTTATTACAACATTGCTTGCCTGTGTCTCGTTACAAGGAAGCCAGTTTGTTTTGGAGATGTATAATCATTTAACTATGTGTGTGTGTGTGTGTGTGTGTGTGTGTGTGTGTGTGTGTGTGTGTTTGTGTGTAAGTGTGTAGAGAGAGAGAGAGAGGGAGAGAGAGAGGAAGAGAGAGAGAGAATGAAAGAGTGTGTGTGTAAATGAATGACCGAGATTAAAGTGAGAAAAGGAGCAGTGAGGTACAGTGAATTTTCAACAACTTTAATGGAGAGTGAGAGGTCAAGGCAAAATGTGCATATGCAATGTCAAATATCGCGTTTCTGCTCATCACACAATGACGTATAACTGTTTGCATAGCGAAATCAGAAACCTGAAGCAAGGCGTTTAATAGGATCGTTTCCGGCTGACGTAGAGTAACTTTTCGTGGAAGCAGACCACCTACTGTATCAACGGGACATCTCTCGCTGTGCCAAATTCAGAGTGTGTTTGTGAATGTACTAATGTACGTAAACCTATGTTTCGTAAAACTGCCCTATATGCAGAGCAGAGTGAAACAGTTTGTTTCTCTCTTTATTTTGCGTAGTAAATGGCCACGATTAGACTTTAACTTAGACCCATCGTCACAGAACCTCTTAACTAATTCTTCCATTTTTTCTTTCAATTTTTCAGACATTGCTTTTTATTTCCTGGCTGTTCTATGTTATGAATTGGGTAATAGAGTTTCGAAGGCTACACGATTCTTTATGTTTCCAGTTAATAGTAAATACATTTTCAATAAACATGTTAAGCAGTCCTTTGCTGAGTCTGTAGTCACTCATATTGCGATCACTTTCAAACAGTTATAGTTGTCTGTACGGTAAGGCACCATTGAACCTATATACGAGGGCAGTTCAATAAGTAATGCAACAATTTTTTTTTCTGAAACAGGGGTTGTTTTATTCAGCATTGAAATACACCAGATTATTCCCCAATCTTTTAGCTACACAACACTATTTTTCAACGTAATCTCCATTCAATGCTACGGCCTTACACCACCTTGAAATGAGGGCCTATATGCCTGCACGGTACCATTCCACTGGTCGATGTCGGAGCCAACGTCGTACTGCATCAATAACTTCTTCATCATCCGGGTAGTGCCTCCCACGGATTGCGTCCTTCATTGGGCCAAACATATGGAAATCCGACGGTGCGAGATCGGGGCTATAGGGTGCATGAGGAAGAACAGTCCACTGAAGTTTTGTCAGCTCCTCTCGGGTGCGAAGACTTGTGTGATGTCTTGCGTTGTCATGAAGAAGGAGAAGTTCGTTCACATTTTTGTGCCTACGAACACGCTGAAGAATAACACAATACACTTCAGAGTTGATCGTTTGACCATGGGGAAGGACATCGAACAGAATAACCCCTTCAGCGTCCCAGAAGACTGTAACCATGACTTTACCGGCTGAGGGTATGGCTTTAAACTTTTTCTTGGTAGGGGAGTGGGTGTGGCGCCACTCCATTGATTGCCGTTTTGTTTCAGGTTCGAAGTGATGAACCCATGTTTCATCGCCGGTTACAATCTTTGACAAGAAATTGTCACCCTCAGCCACATGACGAGCAAGCAATTCCGCACAGATGGTTCTCCTTTGCTCTTTATGGTGTTCGGTTAGACAACGAGGGACCCAGCGGGAACAAACCTTTGAATATCCCAACTGGTGAACAATTGTGACAGCACTACCAACAGAGATGTCAAGTTGAGCACTGAGTTGTTTGATGGTGATCCGTCGATCATCTCGAACGAGTGTATTCGCACGCTCCGCCACTGCAGGAGTCACAGCTGTGCACGGCCGGCCCGCACGCGGAAGATCAGACAGTCTTGCTTGACCTTGCGGCGATGATGACACACGCTTTGCCCAACGACTCACCATGCTTTTGTCCACTGCCAGATCACCGTAGACATTCTGCAAGCGCCTATGAATATCTGAGATGCCCTGGTTTTCCACCAAAAGAAACTCGATCACTGCCCGTTGTTTGCAATGCACATCCGTTACAGACGCCATTTTAGCAGCTCCGTACAGCGCTGCCACCTGTCGGAAGTCAATGAAACTATACGAGACGAAGCGGGAATGTTTGAAAATATTCCACAAGAAATTTCCGGTTTTTTCAACCAAAATTGGCCGAGAAAAAAAAAGTGTTGCATTACTTATTGAACTGCCCTCGTATATCACAATAATTCCCTGCTAGGTATTTATTTCATTTTCTCGAATAGGACTAGAAATTTTCCTTTCTTTCTTTTCGGGATTTACGTATTTTTACTGATTTGCGGTTGGTGTTTTTTCCCAGTCATTCAGAGATTCGTGGAAAACTCTTAGAGAGCAACTTCAAAAACCAAAGAATGCAGCAACTAAAACTGATGCTGGTCGGGCCTCGAGTCCCGTGCCTCGCGTATTACGACTGATGCCGACTGATCGATCCACAACGACTACAATCCCAACTGACAGCACGCACTCTACCACCCCTGTCTCCTACTTTCTAAGCCTTACAGAAGCTATCCCTGCATATTTCACTGGACTAATATTTCTTGGAGGAATGATACCGAGTCCAAAGGGTTTATACAGGTGTTACGTTTGTTTATCCCGTAGCAGGTAGCGATGACAGGGCAGTTACTATATGTCAGATAGGCAGACGTCGTGAAGTCATACACTGTCCAGAGATGTCAATGTGACCATCTGTTGAAATCCTGAATAACTACTTTTGCAGCGCGAAAGGCTGCAAAACGTCCAGGAAGAAAGTCAGTGAGGTTCTCCAAGGTACCAACAGCGATGGGAGACATGGTGACTCCAGTAACGACTTCACTGGGTCTCTTGTAAATATAATTAATTATCTCCTTCAATTTCTGTTTCTTTTCCAATTATATGCGTGTGATGATATAAATTTAGGTTAACAAACTGGTTGCACTGATAAAGGGTAATTCAACAGCTTTTATTTAAACAGAATGTATTCTTACGGTTTTGGTGGCGAGCAATATAAAGTGTGTTGAAAGGAGCAAATTTTTCGTTTCTCACGCATTTCGCCTTTACTATTTGTGAGTCATAATTAACAACAAATTTCGTGGATGCGATACTACACGTATTCTTTTTCTGGTCTCATAGTTGTACTTCCGCTTACTGCCATTCGAAATTTTATTTCACAGCACCAGAAAATGTTCGCATCCAAAAAGATGACGATGAAACCGAGTTTTCATTCATTAGTACTGTGTAAATGAAATTGCGAGTACCAATACGCAGGAGAACAGCAATAATAGGAACAAGAATACATGTACAGCAGCATCTACGAAATTTGCCAGTGATGACGTCTTCCAAATAATAGGGGCTAAACACGTTTGGCACGATGAATTCATTTCATTGAGTTATAATAAACTAGACGAAGGGAAAGAGATAATTATTAAGATAATATTACACGCAACTGAGGACGACAAGATAGTAAACTTTGTAGGAAAACAAAAACAGTTCTCAATTTGTATCCACAAAAGTAAAAGATGTACAAAGATTAACTGCAGCTTAAGTTTACTCAAGAAAGTTTGCAGGTATTTTTGGTATGTATCAGAAATGAAATTTTTCTGCAGAACGAAACGTAAATTTTCACTGCTTAGCTTTATGTTTCGATCCTGTCGTTTGATCCCATAATCAATCCACTGTATTAGAAATTTCGTGTCTTCAAATTTCATTTGTAAACGTCATATCGAATATCGGTTATTCGGAATCAAATCCAATACCTGAGTTAATATTTCTTGTGTTTCTTCAATATCCGAACTGTTCACATGTCCTATATCGTACAAATGTACAGACAGCTTGCCATGTTAGGACAGTAAGTTGTCTTTGTCAAACAATAATACATTACCACTTCTAACAACAACCCCCATCAAAACTCCCGAAACTAAGGAAAATATCATTTTATAAAATTATTTATTATATAAAGGATTATTATCTATTATATTTATCTCATTTATATTATGATATATTACATAAAGAATTATTCGATTTAATAGAAATTAATGTATGATGCTGTCTTTTTTTTGGTATATGTAACAAAAATTTGAAAAGGAAGAAAACAGATTTTGCGAAATGAATTGTTTATTCGTAAACATTTCTATTTCATATCAAAATTATAAAAGATAAATAATAAAACTACTAATTGTTGTTTCCCTTAGGACGTAGTAGGATCACACCTGTATTTGATTATGCAGGGTGAATCGCCTAAAACTTGCACCTCAAATATTGCGGATATGGAAAGTGATATTGATATACATATATCACAGAATGGAATGCTAGTCAAGCGCTCGTATGGTTAGCCAATAAATAGAATGTAATAGTAACAGAAGATATATTTTTATGCAAAAATACACTTCTTTTAAATGGAAAAATACCTATTGACACTAAAAAACTAAAAGTAGGGTGCATTATAATGTTATTTGTGATTATTGTAGGATTCTAGTCCGAGTTGTTTACGATATACCCTATTTTGAAAAGTTGCCGCAACAACATTTCTTTGTGCCACTCAACTTGCGTAGTTCCTAGTTACGACACTGTTGTATTTGATTACTGTGTGCTTGTGTGTTCCTTGAGTGCACTGCGACTTGCTAGTCATTTAGTGTGTCATAGTCCTAGCAGTAATTCGAGAGCGGATGATGGGATTCATAAGTGAAAAAAGCTGACATTCTCCATGTGTATGGAAAGTGTAGGAAGAATGCAGTTCGATTTTCTACGGTGTATTCGGCAAGATATCCCAAAAGACATTATCCATTTCGGCAGTTATTTATCAACCTCTTCAACCAGTTACGTGAAACTACAACACCTAGAGCACGTAACAGAAGGAAGGAAGTGATTACAGAAGAGGGGGAAATTAATGTTCTTCTTACAATTGCAGTTATTCCACACGTTAGCTATCTCTCAACGCACGAGAAGTGGCAAGAGTCACACAAATACACCACGCTTTCTCCATCGATATAGGTTCCATCCCTATCACATCCTTGTTCATCAGGAGCTGCATGGAAATGACTACGATAATCGTGTCAGCTTCTGTTCAGGGGCATTATCACAGAATCCTCCAGATGGGTAACGATTCCACATTTACCAATCATGGCCAGGTAAACTGACGAAAGAGGCATCATTAGTCTGTTGACAATCCCCGGGGGATTCGTCAGGTGGAACGTCATTGTCTATGGAGTGTACGTGTGTGGTGTAAGATGGTGAGCTATTGGCTCACAGGCCTGTTTTTTGTAGACGGAACACCAAACCCACAAGTACCGCAGTCTCCTAACAGACAATTTTCCACGGATGCTAGAACACGACCTAGCAGTATGATGGCTGTCCAGCCCATAATGCTCGAAGTACTATAGCATCGCGGATTCTTTCCAAATCGTTGGATTGGACGCTGACGACCTTTACTTTGGTCGGCTTGTTCGCCGGATTTGACACCTGTAGGCTTTTCTGTGTTAGGAAATGTGAAAGACGTTGTGTACAAGTACATACCAACTTCATATGATGATATGCAATGACTTATCAGTGCAGGCTCCTCGGACATCACTGGTGTAATGCTAGCATGTATGCATCAGATATTCAATACCAGACTGGAACCGTGTACTGCCACTGACCGTAGTCATTCTGAACACAACTTATAATGGTCAGTTGTCTCGTTACTGCTCAGAATTCGCATAACTAGAGTGTGCACTTGTGTTGTTTTGTAGTCTGTGCTACCACATATAATGTACAAGTGTCGGTGGAGAGCTTCTTTCAAAATACGATGTCTCGTAAACGACTCACACTAGAATCCTACAACAAACGCTTCTAACATTCTAATTTTCCATACATTTAATTTGTTAATTTCAATAGGCATTGTAATATGTAGATAAGTGTGTTTGCTCAAAAAATATACTTTCTAAGTATTATTTCAGTCTGTTGATTGGTTAAAAATTCAGCACCTGACTACCAGTCTGTTCTGTGGAAACTGCACATCAATAGCACTTCCCATTTCGCAATATTTACAGTGCAAGTTACAGGTATTACAGGTGATTCACCCTCTGTACATAATCTTTAATCTAAAACTAAATGTACGAGGGTCACTCCAAAAGAAATGCATACTATTTTTGTAAAAATACCGTTTTCATTCTGCATGTGTGAAAGTTATACAGTTTGTAGATACATCCTTCCCGCTTGTTTTCAAACTTAGTTCAACCTGTTCCCGTGAGTGGCGCTGTCACAGCATGTCTTCAAGGTGGCTGCTACAATTGACGTTCGTCAGAAGCAACGTGCTGTCATAGACTTACTGTGCTGTGAAAACGATACGGTGGGAAACATCCACAAGAGGTTGAAAAAGGTGTATGGAGATGCTGCTGTCGATCGCAGAACAGTTAGTCGGTGGGCAAGATGGTTACGTGGTGAAAGTGGTCACGGAAATATTGAGGATTGTCCTCGCAGAGGCAGGCCTCGTACTGCACACACTCCAGACAATCTGCAGGGAGTTAACGAATTGGTGACTGCTGACAGACCCATCACAGTGAACGAATTGTCACGCTACGTTGCGATAAGGGAAGGAAGTGTTTGCAGAATACTGAAAGTGTTGGCGTTAAATCAGGTTTGTGCCAGGTGTGTTCCTAGAATGTTGACAGTGGCTCACAAAGAAACAAGAAAAACGGTATGCAGCGAACTTTTGGAATAGTACGAGAATGGTGGAGATGAATTTCTTGGAAGAACTGTGACAGATGATGAAACATGGCTCCATCATTTTTCACCAGAGACGAAGAGGCAATCAACGGAATGGTATCATGCAAATTCACCCAAGAAAAAAAATTCAAAACCACATCTTCTGTTGGAAAAGTTATGGCTACGGTGTTTTTCGATTCCGAAGGACTCTTGCTTGTGGACATCATGCCAAGTCGAACCACCATAAATTCTAATGTGTATGTGACGGCACTGAAGACATTTCAAGCTCGACTGAGTCGTGTTCGACTACATCGGCAAATGCAGGGTGTTTTGCTGTTGCTCGACAGTGCACGGCCACATGTCAGTCAAAAAACCATGGAAGCGATCACAAAACTTAGATGGACAACGCAGAAACAGCCGCCTTACTGTCCTGACTATCATCTCTTTGGGAAACTGAAAGACTCTATTCTTGGAACAAGGTTTGAAGATGATGACTCCTCTGTGCACGCTGCCAAACAGTGGCTCCAACAGGTTGGTCAAGAATTTTACCGTGCGGATATGCAGGCGCTGGTTCCAAGATGGCGTATGGCAGTTGAGAGGGATGGAAATTATGTGGAGAAATTAAAATATGGTTCCTAAAGGATGTATCTGTACACTTTCATACATGTATAATAAAAGATAGATTTAAAAAAAATAGAGCGCAATTTTATGTGAATGCGATGCATGATAACAACAAATTGTAGTTGTAGATACCACTCTATGACAGAAAATAAACATTTGATACTCAATGAAAGGATCTCCCATATCTTAAGCACGGTACGACCTCCAAATGAGCAAAGCATTAACTACGAAACAATTTTTTCTAGGTGATAGTTAAAACTTCCTCACCAACCCTCGTAGACTACATAAATGTAGATCAATGTTGGCCTCACAAGTACCGTGCTGTGTGCAGGCGTGGCGGAGGCAGCTCGGGACAAGGATTCGTCTCGAGATGAGGACAGCGCGGAGCAGTCGGCAGGCACCTCGGGAGCCGTCCAGGTGTCGGGGGCGGCAGCGGGGGCGCTGCTGCTGGCCGTGGCGGCGGCGGCAGTGGTGGTACTCAGCTGACACGGCGGCCTCGGGGACGGCTAATGTCCGCGGTGGGCAGCGTGCCAACTGGAACTCTCTGCTCCAGCGACTTTGCTCCGCTGTACGAGGAGGTCAAGGCGCTGGCGGCGGAAACACAGTGAATCCCGAAACTGTACGTGCTTTGGTGGGCACACTGAGAGACTCGAGCAATTCATCAGCACTTCGGCTTATACCTAACCGACTACACTCCATTCTGCTGTTTTCTGTGTGGTGACGAGTATTTGTGAGCGTTGTAAACTGTCTTTAAGTGAGAAAATTGAGCCCTTCCGCAAACAGGAACACGCTTCCTTAGTGAAGCTAATTTTGACTCCTTTACCTATTTGCAATACATCGAAAATCTTAATGTCAGCTCCTATGGAAACCTTTACCACTGCTACAATGACAGTTTCAAGTATGTGTATGTGTATGTGTACATGCATGACTTTTCATCCTACTCCTCGTTAACTAAATGATACGCAGAAATTCTAAATTATATATGGTGATTGTGCTGCTCCTGTCTTTGGCGTTATATGGGATAGAATGAAGCATTTGGTGCGTATCCACACACACACACACACACACACACACACACACACACACACACACAAAACCTGGAAAACCGCTTGCAACTCATGGCAATAAATAACAAGCGAAACTGCGGCTTAAGTTGTTACGATATAACTTTCCAAAAATATCTGAAAAGTGTGGGTCATTAACTACGAATTATTTTTAAATATTTTACTGTGGTCAAGGGATATATAGTGCCGACTTAATATAGCATCCTGAAGACTCAGTATTACTGCTTTCTGTGTGTTGCCTCCCCCACGAAACGGTCAACAATTGGCGATGAACAGGAGAATGAGAACCGTCTCAACAGTGCTCTTTTCTGTAAAATCTTCCTGTAGATCCCATTTTCCATATTCTGCTTTTATTACAGGGTAATTGTATTCGAGATAAAAACTTATAAGAAACGGATTAACTAGGAAATTCCTGTTCAGTGTTTGTGCAATGAAGGTATGCCATTCTGTTAAATTCATTAGGTATAGAATAATCTCTCCTTAACGGGCTGACAATAAGTTGAACCATAGTTCCAATGAGTAAACTCTGGAATTTGTGTGAGCTATGTCGTTACACCTATGAAGTATCACTAAACGAATGAATATTCCAAAGCATTTTTACAAAATAGTGATCAGCAGAAGAAAGTGCTAACGGACAAGAGGATATTTAGGCTTTCTGTTTACTGTACATTTGGTTAAATTCAGATATAAGAAGATAAATGTTAAGCGACAAAATATCTTTTATAGCAGGCAGTGCTTTCTATGGTTGCTTGTGTAACTGCTGGATGCCATTGTAAAAAAGAGAAAATAATTTTTATACTAGACTCTTCTTTCTAAGGATACATATAACTGCTAACTGGCAATAATCGACGCATTTGGAACCACAGCAGGTAATATGATCAGAGTAAACGTTACTAAATTAATGGTCAGCACTTTTTTCTGCAGATCCCCTTCAATTACAACCATCATCCATCAAAAACAAATTCACGAGATAAATTACAAGAAAGTGAGAACAAAATCAGCTGGTTCCCAGGGAGTAATGGAGACTTACGTACAAACATGGCTTGGAATGGAGAAATGGTTCTCAAATATAATTAATCAAATTGCTACTCTACATGACATTAATTGTTTGCGGTAAAGTTTAGCGTGTCGCATTATATCTCCATTCAGTTCATTACTTAAGCACCGACAGAACTTACGTTACAGGTGTCAGAAAATTTGATTTTAAGAGTATAGGGAATTGTAAATCCAAACAAATTAGATTAAGACGCGATAAAATTCAGTGCATTACTCTGGCATAAGAAATGTTAAAGATGAGTAGGAGCGTAACCAAGGCTTCATTTCATTGACCTAATTATTCATGAATATCATTTTTCATTCAGTATAAATATGGAGATTATTCACTAAAACTTATGAATTTCTGTGAATATTGTACAGAGTGAGGAGTATGCAAACCAACGTTTTGTTGGCAGATTTATCTCCCCGCAGTCTGCTCACTGAGTGAGGTGACTCGTGACATGATGTACATCCTAAACAACTGAAAACATCAAATCTCTGTCTCCAACTGAATTACTTTCATTACAGCTGTAACCGAGTCTGAAAGCTGTGCTTGTTTAGTTTGTCGACTGTCACTAGGTCCTTATAATCTGAAGAGTCAGACACAGAATATATCGCATTGTATTACCACCATAATATTTTGTTCAATTTCTTACCAACAGAACCATCTATCGTCTCTTGAACCATTTATAGCGCAGAGAATATTCAGGTAGTGGCATTCATTGTTATCCGCTCCCATACTTGCTTCGGTAATTAAATTAAATTAAGTACTGGTTCTTAAATTTAGATATCAGTATTAGGGTCATTTAATGGTTTTCAAACAATTGTAAATCTAAGAATGTGTTGTAATCAGTACCAAAGATAGCGGAAATATTTTTGGCTTACTTGTAGGAAATAAGATTCAGACTGTACACGATAATCTTTTGTCTGCAAAAGGATTTAATTGTCTCTTAATTTTTCGTTCGTATTCAGTGCAGTTATTCGTATGACACATTTTGTTGGACTGGTGACTGGCCACGGCTCTGAAAAACCCTAGGTGAATTGTGGCAATAGTTGATACTGGCGTGGGGATGTGGTACTGTGTGACATATTACCTATAATGGCAACAATGATGAATGACGACAAATAGAAGTCCGAAAATTCTCTTACTCGTGTGAATCACTTCTTAGGTAATGTGCAGTGTTTTCATAGCAATACACCGTTCATTTGATTATAATTTGAGCTGCTGCTTCTATAAATTTGTTAGGAAGATACTAAATTCTTTGCTTGTCTTCTTTCTTCCTAGTTATTACTGTGGACTTTCCGTCCCTTCAGTTCAAACTACAAAAACCAGAACCTTTTTCTTCTCCTAATATTAGCTTTCATATGCTCGATAAAATCTAATTTAATAAATGTTACATGTTTGGCAGCTGTGCTTTTTATACAATGAGTACCTTAATACAAACCGTGATTCAGACGCAATAGTTACTACAAAAATTTGAAAACTTTCAATATGTCCTTCAAAGATTCCTTATGCTCTAAAAGTGGTGTGGATGACATATTACCGATCGTAAGAATAGGTCTCTTAAATCGCATTAACATCTTGAGGTTACAGAGAATCTTATTATAAGAAAGAGAATAATTTGTGACTTCCTCATACTATGAAAATGCTCATTAAGCTTTCGTGAAAGATATGCCAATCTACGTTATGTTCTGACAGCGCCCAGAAGGTGAAAATACTCATTAATCAAAATGTAATTTTCTAATGTGACTGTATAAATATGTAAATGTGAGCATAAAATAAAGTTTGTCTTATATAAAGATCAAAAATTCCTTAATTTGTATTCCTCTTTCACGCCTATATAACTGTTCCTATATTCTTGCATAGTATATGTGACACTGTTATGTCTACATGTTACGGAAGACAGGTTTGTATGCATTTAGCGATCTGTTATCATTAATAATACTAGAACTTGACATACACGGTCCAGTCACTTTAATGTGCTCATCGCCTATTATTCGACGTCAGTGAGTAATAACCAATCACAGGCGGCTGGTGGTTGAACTAGAAGTGGAGGGTATATAAAGAGCGTAACAGGGAAACCGTGAAAACTGTACAGTCGTTGGCCGGCCGGTGTGGCCGAGCGGTTCTAGGCGCTACAGTCTGGAACCGCGCGACTGCTACGGTCGCAGGTTCGAATCCTGCCTCGGGCATGGATGTGTGTGATGTCCTTAGATTAGTTAGGTTTAAGTAGTTCTAAGTTCTGGGGGCCGATGACCACAGCAGTTAAGTCCCATAGTGCTCAGAGCCATTTGAGCCATTTTTGTACAGTCGTTGTCGTAATACAGAAAGTGAGGTTGGAAGCTTTTCTGAAACTCCTAAGTCTGTAAACGGTTCCCGTGCTGCCTTGGTTAAATTACACCGTGCATGGCAAAATGGCTCTTTCTACAACTGGCGCCGAGGCAGCTGTAGTGGAACACGGACTATAGATGGCGGATATGAACAACCGTTGCGGACTTGTGTAAGCGCGAAAATTATTGAGCGACTGGCCTCACAGATGAACCATAGCGCTACCAACAGTCTCCCCTCGACGTTTGTTCAGTGAACTTTGACATGCATGTGCCTCGGCAGAGGGCGCCTGAGTCAAGAACCCACACTGAAGCTGTGACGAAGGCTGGAATTTGCACACCGATCAACAATTGGACGTTAACTAAGAGGCGACACGTGGCCTTTTGAGTTGAATCGTTTTATGTTCCACCGGACGCATGGCCTTTGTCTGCATGGGGTGAAATGCTTGAAATCGAAAAGTCCAGCCCAGAGAAGAGGATTTTATGATCTGGGGAATGTCTTCGTACTATACCCTGGGTGATGTCGTCATTTAGGAAGGCACAATGCATCTACACAGTAGGCATCTGTCCTTCGGAGAACATGTCGTCCCCGACATGCAGTTCATTCATTCTCAGCATTATGCGATCTACCACAACCTGCCACAAAACTCCTCGGATTTATACCCAATCGAGAATCTGTGAGTATACCTCAATGTGGCCTTCACGCCATGGATTACCAATCGAGACACCTAGTGTCGCTGGCCCAGCACTGGAGTAGCATGGCTTCACGCTCCCCACAGACAATCTTCCAGCACGTCTCGCACCAGTAGATGCTGTAAAATGTGGTTATTCAGGCTTTTGACAGGTGGTTACAGTAAAGCGACAGGATCGTTTATGTCTGAACATCACTTTACATATTATCTCAAATATACAGGAACACACTTGAAAAAATAGTAATAATAAATGTAAGTAAGTCAGTACCTATCCGCCCGTCTAGCCGTGCGGTCTAACGCACGGCTCTCCAGACTGGGAAGCAGCGCCTGGTCCCCCGGCACGAATCCACCCAGCGGACTCCTGTCGAGGTCCAGTGATCCGGGCAGTCGGTGGATGGTTTTTAGGCGGTTTTCCATCTGCCTCAGCGAATGCGGGCTGGGTCCCCTTATTCCACCTCTTCTACGCTATGTCGGCGATTTCTGCGCTAAGAAGTTCTCCAGGTACGCGTACACCACCATTACTCTACCACGCAAACATAGGGGTTACACTCGTCTGCTGTGAGACGTTCCCCTTGGAGGGATGGCGGGGGTGGGGGATGGGGGGTGGGAGGGGTCCATCGGGGGCCGAACCGCACAGTAACCCCAAAAGAGTGGCTCGGTGTGGCGTGGTGGGGGGATGAAGTGGACTGCGGTAGTTGTAGTGGGGTTATGGTCCACTGCGGCTGCGACTTGGGCGGAGCCTTTCCGTAGTTTCTAGGCCCCCGGTTAACATACAATACAAGTAAGTACCTGAAACATTCTTTCGGATAGTTTAACAGGAAGTTGACATGTTGTTAACTGTCTAAAAGAATTATCCTTAACCTTCTTGCATTTTCAGTAGGGTATACCATGAAGTGATACAACATAAAGGCTGAAGTTTAAGTAAACAAGTAAGTTGCGTAATTTACAGGGAACACTTGCAGAATCCTCAATACATGTTCAGTACAGAATGACATGCAGTGCTATTGGGCCGTTAGACATTTTAAGTCATAACACCTACAGTTCTTCGACCCTTTCTCATGTGGGGATGTTTGTATAGAATGAAAAGGAACGTGACTTAACATGAGAGTCGCTTTTATCAACATTCACAATAACAAGCATTCCATACTGGAGCGACACGTGTGGCTCTATGGGACGTCCTACATTCCTCGCATAATACATGATCCCGAGACTTTGTACATAGGCTTTCACGGTATAATTGGCATTTCTGTTAAGCTCCCCAGGAGAAACAAAGTGACGTGCGACAATTTGCACAGAACTTTTTGTAAAAATTCAAAATGCCCTATACTCAATGTCCCATCTGGGGTTGGTCGAATACAACTGATGGGTCGCTCAAGAATTGTCTAAGCAATAACCATTTTAGACTGATAGCATTTCCCCAGCACTGTAGCAAAGAACTGAAGACAGCCGGCCGAAGTGGCCGTGCGGTTAAAGGCGCTGCAGTCTGGAAACGCAAGACCGCCACGGTCGCAGGTTCGAATCCTGCCTCGGGCATGGATGTTTGTGATGTCCTTAGGTTAGTTAGGTTTAACTAGTTCTAAGTTCTAGGGGACTAATGACCTCAGCAGTTGAGTCCCATAGTGCTCAGAGCCATTTTTTTTTAACTGAAGACGGCCACCTGCTTTACATATGACTAAGCCCACTTCATATACCAACAAACTGTTGTACCAGGGTAGGATAGGAAGAGGAAGTTTTCAGGAGAATGAAAACTGGCGTTCTACGGATCGGAGCTTAGAATGTCAGATCTCTTAATCGGGCAGGTAGGTTAGAAAATTTAAAAAGTGTGATGGATAGGTTAAAGTTAGATATAGTGGGAATTAGTGAAATTCGGTGGCAGGGGGAACAAGACTTCTGGTCAGGCAAATACATGGTTATAAATACAAAACCAAATAGGGGTAATGCAGGAGTAGGTTTAATAATGAATAATAAAATAGGAAGGCGGGTAAGCTACTAAAAACAGCATAGTGAACGCATTATTGTGAGCAAGATAGATACGAAGCCCACGCCTACCACAGTAGTAGAAGTTTATAAGCCAACTAGTTCCTCAGATGACGAAGAGATTCATGAAATGTATGATGAGATAAAAGAAATTATTCAGATAGTGAGGGAAGACGAAAATTTAAGAGTCACAGGTGACTGAAATTCGATTGAGGGGAAAGGAAGAGAACGAAACGTAGTAGGTGAATGTGGAATGCGGGTAAGGAATGAAATCGGAAGCCATGTGGTACAATTTTGCACTGAGCGTAACTAAATCATAACTAACACTTGGTTCAAGAGTCATGAAATAAGGTTGTGTACATGGAAGAAGCTTGGGGATGATGGATGATTTCACATACATTATGAAATGGTAAAACAGAGATTTAGGAACTAAGTTTTAAATTGTAAGACATTTCCAGGGGCAGGGATGGAGTCAGACCACAATCTATTGGTTATGAATTGTAGATTAAAACAGAAGAAACTGCAAAAAGGTGGGATTTTAAGGAAATGATACCCGGATAAACTGAAAGAACCAGAGGTTTTAGATGGCTTCAGGGAGAGCATTAGCGAACGATTGACAAGAAATGGGGGGAAAGAAATACAGTAGAAGAAGACTGGGTAGCTTTGAAAGATGAAATAGTGAAGGCAGCAGGGGCTCAAGTAGAAAAAAAGACGAGGGATAATGGAATATAGTCGAATTATACCGAGTGATGCTGAGGGAATTAGATTAGGAAATGAGACACTTAAAGTAGTAGAGGAGTTTTGCTATTTGGGGATCAAAATAACTGATGATGGTCGAAGTAGACAGCATATAAAATGTAGACTGGCAATGGCAAGGAAAGCGTTTCTGCGGAAGAGAAATTTGTTAACATCGAGAATAGATTTAAGTGTCAGGACGTCGGTCTTGAAAGTATTTGTATGGAGTGTAGCTGTGTATGGAAGTGAAACGTGGCTGATAAATAGTTTAGACAAGAAGAGAACAGAAGCTTTCGAAATATGCTGCTAGAGAAGAATGCTGAAGATTAGATGGGTATACCACATAAGTAATGAGGAGGTATTGAATAGAATTGGGGAGAAGAGAAATTTGTGGCCCAACTTGACTAGAAGAAGGGATCGATCGATAGGACTTTTTTGAGGCATCAAGGGACCACCGATGTAGTATAGGAGGGCAGCGTGGAGGGTAAAAATCGTAGAGGAAGACCACAAGATGAAACAGATTCAGAGGGATGTAGGTTGCTGTAGGTACTGGGAATGGAGAAGCTTGCACAGGATTGAGTAGCATGGAGAGCTGTATCAAACCAGTCTCTGGACTGAAGACCACAACAACAACATCACCGCTTTTCTACCGGGCTAATTTATGTCCCTGAAGATTCTACAGTTCCCGAGTTCCACACGTTCATGTGCACATCCCTGTTACAGATAAATCCCAACCGTAAATTCTTCTAGTATGTTACGTAAATGCTCACCTCAAATAAGTGGAATGCTTCTTTATGCTCATTTGTAAGCCTCTTACCTAAATGCATCAACTTGTATGATCAGGAACCCACTTCTTAAAACTTAAACATAGCCATATCGTTTACTTACATTTACCTCAATAACTAAGAACGGAAAAATAAATAAAATTCGCATACGTATTACAGCCTCGAAGTAGAGGAAAACCTCAATCAGCTCACAAAGCCTAACCACAGAGATATCTTGTCTGTTTCACCTGATGCCACCTTTTCTCCTTACCACTTCTCTCCCCTCTTTCGAAGGAGGTGTTGGCAACTGAGGCAGCGTTTCAGACGCATGCTTAAATGGATGGATTCGTCCTATAGACATATTTGTGGTATGAATCAGGAGTTGCAGTTGTACCTTAACTGGAGATGTCATCTGTGTTACTTGATAAGGTGTTGGTACCATGCATCAGATTTCTTCGTTTTATATTTTGGCTCATAGACGTTATTCATGTTCTCAACCTAGCGCCATATACCCTTCAATCTTTTGGCAAAATCTGTAACAAGGATACCATACATCTGTCACATGGAGCTGTTTTCACAATTCAAAAGAGAATGGCGTATTTTGAACATAAACAATCTCATATGCTTATAAGCTTGTACTCCCATGTACCTTTGAATTATAGGGTGCCACTGTGTGGTATAATAGACTGTCTCAATCACGCTGATGACTATTTATGTAATAACTCAGCATTTTTTCTGTTGTCCTGCGTATGCAATCTATCCTCCGATTTTCAATATCCAGTTATTAACAATTGCCTGAGTTATTTTTTCCATTTGCTGAATTGATTTGGCACTGTGAATAACAATCATTTAAGGCTAAAAAATACAGATTCACCACTAGAGTCTGTACAAAGGAACTAAGAAAGTGTACCAATCATTTGGAATGGTCTGCTGACCTTTGGGAATCTTTTCCAAATTTAGAATCTGTTAACAAATAAGGTCAACTCTTTGTGCAAGATGTACGCAGTTTCTGATGTACTATTCCACTTCATGCTTATGTGTTCTCTATCGACAGTTGTCTGGAATGCATCGTACGGTAGTTCACCAACCTCTTTGCTCTGTCGAGTGGAATTACAGCCGGCCTCAGAACTTCATTATGTAAATTAGCCAGCACAACTATGTACCAATTATGCCTTGAATGTTTGTATAACACTCCGTCAGCAACTCTGAACTGCACTTGTATCACAAATTGCTGTCAGCCTCCATCAGTGGTCTGAGCATTTTGCCGCTCATCTGCACATACAATTGTGTTCTGTGGCATGTATCTTGCAAGTCAATCTGTCTGCTATACCGAGTCTCCTCAGCCCAATGAAGGGAAAAATCACTTAACTGTAAGGCCACTGAGTCAACCATCTAATCAGATCATGAAAGCCTATGACCCATTTCAGTGCTAAGTGATCTATTACTATTTAAAGCATTGGACTTATAAGGAGCAACCAAGAAAATACCATAGATCAAACTGAAGATTTATCGTTTAAGTTCTAGTTTTGCCCGTCTTAAGGACCACAGGTAGCGGTTGTTAAGGTAAGCATTATAAATACCGGGTGATCAAAAAGTCAGTATACATTTGAAAACTTAATAAACCACGGAAGAATGTAGATAGAGAGGTAAAAATTGACACACATGCTTGGAATGACATGGGGTTTTATTAGAACCAAAATAAAAACAAATTTCACAAAATGTGTGACAGGTGGCGCTGGACAGCAAAACGTCAGTGACTGAGTATGACATTTTCATCATGTTTGGTCTCCCAGGTCCCCAGACCTCAGTCCGTCCGACTATTGGCTTTGGGGTTACTTGAAGTCGCAAGTGTATTGTGATCGACCGACATCTCTAGGGATGCTGAAAGACAACATCCGACGCCAGTGCCTCGCCATAACTCTGGGCATGCTTTGCATTTTTATTCACAACATTATTCCTCGACTACAGCTATTGTTGAGGAAAGATGGTGGACATATTGAGCATTTCCTGTAAAGAACATCACTTAGCTTTGTCTTACTTTGTTATGCTAATTATTGCTATTCTGATCAGATGGAGCACCATCTGTAGGACATTTTTTTAACTTTTGTAGTTTTTTGGTTCTAATAAAACCCCATGACATTCCAAGCATGTGTGTCAATTTGTACCTCTCTATCTACATTATTCCGTGATTTATTCAGTTTTCAAATTTATACTGATGTTTTGATCACCCGGTATTTTAGCATATTACGAAAATAATCGACGCAACGCATTTTGCTTGTCAAGTTCCAATCAACTTGGTCTCTAATTAATCCTACAAAAGAATATTTCAAAGCACTCACGGTCAAAATATAAAACCGAATAAACTTATTCAGAGTTCCTTTTTATGTATTTTGATCGTGAGTGCTTGTGAAGTGCATTTTTGTAGGACTAAGTTAGACAGCCAGATGATGGGAGTTTGACTCCTGTATTGTGCAGCTGTGGATTACATTCCTAATATAGTGGCTGTACTCTTAAATATTTGAAACAATATTTCATTTAGTATGAAAATAATTCTTCTCTGCCTTATTTAGTTGTTCAGAAGTGCAAGCTATCAGCTGCCCTGTTTCCTCTATTTTATGGCTCAATAAACCCCATAAAGTGTGATTGCTGGAATCACATGTTTATGTAAACTGTTTATGAGACTGCGGGAAAGTAAGGGCAGGACGAGTGGTCAATGAATGCTTCACTCACACAAAGGTTCTCTTCCATCTGGAATGCAATGGAATTCAACCACTTCTCTTACTATTTCTGAAAATTTTGGCAAAATCTTCCTATAATAGTTAGACACACCTAAAAGGAACTGAAGCTCTTTCTTTACACTAATATTTGGGAATTCCCACTTATTCGGTACAGGGTGGGAGTCGGTTTCCAAACTATCCTGTCTGATAATGTGACCCAAAAAGTATACTTCATCAAATACAAATTCACATTTTTGTAAACTAAGTGCTAATTGTGTCAGTCATAACAAACTAAAGATATCACGAAAACGTACTATATACAACTCGATGTTCTTAGAGAAGAATGTAATGTCATCGATTATACTACGCAGTGTTTTAGT
This sequence comes from Schistocerca serialis cubense, assembly GCF_023864345.2. NCBI lineage: Eukaryota > Metazoa > Arthropoda > Insecta > Orthoptera > Acrididae > Schistocerca > Schistocerca serialis. The sequence goes on along the minus strand of NC_064644.1, from coordinate 286,506,460 downwards.
TTCAAATCTCATAGCACCGTGTCTAATAGGTTTTGGAATGTCACCAGCACGTTCTTTAATCCGGAGGACACTTGTCAGTACTAAAATAATGACCAGATGGAACCATAGAAGCTGTGTTGGGTTGATCCTGTGGTACTACCTCTGACTGGTAGTACCTATTTTACAAATCCATTGTTATAAAATAACGGCAGTGCCCCAGATTATCTAGGATCTCTGTGGTGTTAGGCGTTAGGTACATGTTCGTGACTGGAAGTTGATTTAAATGTCATAAGAAAATCTGTCATTCTGAACTCTTAATGGGTGTAATTACTACTCGAGTTCCACTTCGGCTGAAGCACCCTCCTATAATCCTGTAATGGAATTGCTGATTAAGAAATTCCTTCGTCGATGGCTGGAAATAACGTGGAAGTCGCAATGGATATGTATACACCAGTGGTTCATTCTCAGTCGGAATCCTAAGTTGCCTTAGCAGCATAGCTGGCAATGTCTGGGAGGGTTAAAGAATTCTGTGCATTCTTCTAATAACCTTTCTGCCTCCTGCATGTCATATCGTTCCAAATGAGACACATTCCCCCACAGAGGAGATAAATCAACATACTTATACAGCTTCGAACACTGTTTCCTAAAATCCTTATGTAGCTCATCCTCCTCCATTACTTCCAAGTCAAATATCAGTGCACCCCCTGACAGCTTCACATCTAGTGAAGTAACATTCCCCACACTAACGGATACTTCCTGACTTCTCTCAACTTCTCGCACATAAGGGAAACTGTGGTGTACTAAACATTGCGCTATATCCAATTCGTCATGTTCCGAGGCTGCTTATATCCTACAGCACTATATCCGGCGAGTCAAGGGCTTTGGATGCAGTTCTGTAGCCTATCCGACACCTGTGCATGCCTCGATTGTTTCGACAGTAAACCTGAGATAGAACCATGTCACATCCAGATGCATTTGCACCTTTCTAGCTCAATCGTTCTAGGCCAACATTGGCATGACGTTCATCTAGAAGTGTGTTCCAAGAATGACACCATAGATTATGTCAACCTTAAGGAGAAGTACTTTCATACAAGCCTCACTTGCTACGCTTTGTCTAAAACGAAGGATTAATTCAAATTTGGCATACTAGTTGAGCCCCGACATGCTACATACACCTGCTGTCCCATACGTGTCTTTTTGCCACATAAACGGTTAAGCAATAGCCGGCCACATATTCCACAACAAGGTGTCTTGCTCCTACATTTACGGAGGCTGCAAAATGACAGTATCATTCCATCTCTCGTTTGACAGCTGGGTGCGAACATCTTCCTGCAACCACCTTCCTTGCGTTCTCGTAAATCGATGTTAACTTTTGGCTTTTGAACTACCTCATCAGCAAGTGCCTGATCACTTCCTAAAAGGATACACTAGTACTCTCAATAACTGAAACCATTTCACTCAACTATTACTACAAGCAGCAGACAACACATCGCAGAAAAGAAACAAAAGAAAGGCAAGACAAATGATACCATAACATACGGAAAAATCTTGAAGCACGCTCGTACTTGAACGAGGGGCGTTCAATAAGTAATGCAACACATTTCTTTTTTGGTAGGCATGTTAGGTTTTTTTCATGATTCCAATACATTCTATTATTGATCATTCTTTTGGTGACAAAACTCAATTTTCAATGCGACTGTCTCTTGACACCTTACTGAAAGAGTCTGTGCGACCACATGGTACCATCTTACTGATCGATAACGGAGAAAAAGTCTTGCTGTATGAGCAGCTTTACCGTCATGCACTTACTGTTTCGCGCTGAGTGCAGCCTTCATTGGGCCAAAGAAATGAAAGTCGAGGGTGCGAGACCCGGGCTGCAGGTGGATGGGTAAGAAATGTCCAATGAAGTTTTTGGAGCTTCTCTCGGGTGCGCCAATTTGTGTGAGGCCATGCGTTTCCATGGAGAAGGAGAAGCCCGTTTGCATATTTGTGGCGACGGACACGCTGAAGTCTTCAATTTCCCGGGAGCCGACCGGCACGAGGCAAGTCAGAAAAGTTCGCTCGACCTTATTGCAATGATGACAGACACCTCACCCATCGGTTCATATCCAAAGGAACTTTGCATCGTAATCAGAGTACCACAGGCCCTGCAATATCTTATTTATCTGCCGATACCGAGCAAGCGACTTTCACGTACAACGTCTGAATTGTAAGGGAATGTAGGATGTTCGAGCTACAGATGTAAACGCATGGTTGACGATATGTGAAGTTTGGGTCTGGCAGTGAGTCGTGCATGGAAGCCAAATGGTAAGACGACTGCTAGAGGTAAGCGGAAAATCCGGGATCGAGTCCCGGTCCGACACGAATTTTCATTGACCTCATTCCACTGTACAGTTGATGGTAGTCTTTATTGCAACTTCATTTGATGTGTTTCGTAATGGCTGTGGCCGCTGCAGTGTCTGTTCTTTGGACACGCATGCATCTCCAAAGGAACTTTGCATCGTAATCGGAATAACACAGGCACTGAAATATCGTACGTATCTAATGTTTAAAGGCGAATTAGTGGATTTTGCACCCGTTTGTTTACCGCTACCCACTCTGGAAGCGAAATGTCTCACACCCCAAGTGTAGTGACAAATTTACGGTTTTAGAATTTAAATGTATACACCAATTCATTCCCATGTTAGTCTACTGTTAGGCTCACATCAAAAATTGAAAATAGTTTTCTTTTTAGTTATTGTTTGAAAGTTTTATATTGTAGGAAGTTTCACGTATTGGATTCTTTTAATTTGTCACACTTTCAACTTCGTCACTTGCTGCATCATAAACGAATTTTACAGCAGAACAAGAGTTTCATTGTTCTCGCGTTTCGGCAATTGATTGCAGGTTTGGTTTCCAGTTAAATACCATTCAGTATCTCAGGATATCTGTGTACATCGAGGCTGCAGTAATAAAACTGAATATGGAACTGCCTGTGGAAACTTTCACAAACATTAATGTTTCTCTGTCAATCACTGTTTAGTTCTGCCCACATGAATGGATGAGTGAATGCGTTTTTGTGTATACAGCGTGACTCAATCCTTTTGGCTTAAACTGAAACAGGTGATAATGCGTGCACAGTTTATTGTATTGAATAGGGAACCAATCTTGAGAAACCAATACTGATTGTATTATGAACATACATAGCATACACTGCACAATGTGACGGATCTCGTGATTTTGGTATTTCTTGAGTAGTTGGTATTGGTTAGTCATCGTTAATGTTTTACTCTTTCTGATCTCACAGTGTGGCAATAGTTAACTTTCTTTGTGAGAAGATGCCACAAATTACTGTCTTTAAAATTTGTCGTAAAACAGTGTTGCTAGTAGATTTGACTCGATTTATTGCTCGTTCAGAGGGCTGTTGCCTTATATTTTATAACAAGTCGTTCGTTTTACAGCTTATCATGTAGATTACGAAACATATTACACATTAAAAACAGCAAGTATTGTTTACAGCAATTACAACTGATCTGAGCCAGCGAGGTCTGAAAGCCTCGGAACTTCGAACTTCTAGCCTTTGCAGTCCCGGTTCGCTACAGTGCGATTTACAGATTAGTATTTCTCAATACTGTTTACAAAAACACTATAACTATTATGTATATTGTGGAAAGCGCCTTGGTGTGTGATCGTTAAGTATGTTATGTCTTTGGGTTATTAATTAACCTTCACTTCCTATATTACGTGTCTTGAATTTTACCTGTTATGCTGCTTGTATACTAAGTGTTCAGTTACAACTGGTATGTTATAATAGCGGGATAATTAGGGCGGTATGGATATAGCAGCTGTTTATACTTAAGCTAGAACGGGTTTACTGGATTGATTGCACTACACTGTTTATTTTGATACAGTTTATTTATTTTAGATATTATGTAAGGTTATCTATGGTACGAGTTGATGAAAGTGTTTGCTGCTTGAGTGAGTGTGTCTGAGGTCTGTGTTGGTACGCGAATTGGAACTACTGTCTTACGTGCTTCGTGTGTGTCGCAGTGTTCTGTTATACGGCCGTTTCTGTCAGTATTTGTTATGTAATGTCTTGGGACACCATCAACGATTTTATTTACTATTTCCAACTCTTCATGTCATTGTTGTACTGCGTTGGTGCCTGTGTGCTGGTGTGCTGCTCTGTATCGATGACAATGGAAAAGTGTGTGTTCTGGGCATCCACGTTCGCCACATGTACAAGTAGCATTCTGGTTGCAGCCTCCGCGGTGTAAATGCCCAGCTTAAGGGCCGTGACCTGTCAGGAAGTGAATCATACCCCAGCTGGGATTGATATGGTTCAGTCTCAGACGTTCCTTGATGTCCGGGATTAATTGATACACCCTTCGGCCCTTATCGCTTAATTACCATTCCCTTTGCCAGGTATCCGCTCGCCATTTAACGAGTTGGCTCTTACCGGTAATTTCCTGTCTGGTAATCTCGATTACCGTCTCCTGTCTCCCCATCCTCGGCCAGTACATTGCAGCCCGAAACCGAATGGTTATGTCGATAGGGAAGGTCCCAAGCACCACGAAGCCTTGCTAAGACTAGTGGCGTCTTCAGACACTCTGTTTATATTTCGAAGGGTTCCCTCCAAATATTGGTTAGGAGCTGTTTCTGCAGGTGTGTGTTCTAATACCCTTCTCGTGTTTTTGTAACTCTTGTTTGTAGCGTTGTTTTGCTTCGCAGAACTGTATGAGTCTGACATCTCTGACCCTGTGTTGTCTCTCCTCGATAACAGTTCCATTTGTCCTGAAAGCTTCTTACACCGGGGAAATTACCTTCCCTAGTCACACGATGTTCAGATTCGTCACCAGATGTACTTGGTGGGTCCATGCACGCTCGACGAAATGGACCACAGATTCAAAGAGCGCACAGTGCTACGTCCTCAGTGCGTGTAATGGTACCCTGATTTGCGTTATATTGAGTCTGACCAACTGGCCCACGATCTTGGCAGCTCTGATGTATTCGTCAGAGGGCAGAGGGAGGGAAGATATCGTGTTGTACGTTGTCTACGTATGCTAATGTTGTGTAGTTCTTTCGTTTGATTATTTTTGTAGTGGTCCTTTGAGTCGTATATAAACTGTTTTGTATAGAGCCATACGAAGAAGTGTATTATGTTTGTACCACTGGCTGATGCCTGTGAGAAGCTCTGTTAACCGGGATTCCAGTTCCGCCCTTGACTCCGCGGAGACCACCACCAGAAGGTCATTTGTGTATGCCATCGCCCCGTTCGCACGGTTATCTCCATCCAGTTGATGTAAGAGGGTTTCAAACGCGATGTCCGAAAAGACGGCCCACCGTTTGATCCTTGTGGGCAACCTTTCGTGGTTCTTTTAAGGGGCTCCGGAACGCCCTATACTTGCAATGTTAAAATAACGCTTATAAATTACATCTTTCCTCACAAAGTATTTGAGGTAGGAAATTGAACTTTTTACAGACTATTTATTGGAATATGGGCTACAACTTAACACAGGGATTATACAAAATTTTAGATCAGTTATTAAAGATGATTTTTTTTTCAATTGTAATGAAAATTCACAAATTTTTTTTGCAATTTTTTATTTATATATTCAAAAATATACAGTTTTTTGGAAAAAGGCTCTGTTAAATTATGCAGAAGGTATTGTGTAACATTTACTGAAAGTTTGAAACAAATATGTTTGGAAGATCCTTAGAAAACATGTAATTAGTATGAGAAAGTAAAAGTTTTGGGAATCGAGCGACAAAGATTGGATTAACTTTTTAGTGCATTCCAGGTCCATAGGATGGATTATCTTCATCCTCTGCAATCTCCTCCTCCAGCTTCCTCTTGTTCCTCCTCCTGTTTACTCTTGCTTGTATTTCTAGACCCTTTACAGCCCTGTCTGCAGCCCGGAGGCGTTCCTTGTCTAAAGCAAGCATCGCTCGCACCATGTTAGAACCTATCTTCATTCCCATATATGTAAATACCTTGCACCTTACAATGTTGCCATCATTGAAAGCATCATACACACCAAAGTGGTTTCTATTCCAACAAATACAGTCTTGGGGATTCTCGACAGTATAACACTATTTACACTTTCATTGGGGTTTTGAGTTTTTCCGTGAATACACTTTTTCAGCAGTTCAGGTGCTGCTAAGTCTCTGAAAATAGGTTTTATAACCTCCATTATTGCATGAGGCAGACTATGCTTATGAGTGTACACTTCACCAGTTAGCAATCGTTAATAATAACACCATTTGACAGCAGTTTAACAGCGCCACAGTGGGTCACGCCCATGTAGAACACATTTCAAAAAAAAATTATAAATAGTTGTAGTCTTCGGAATTGAATAAATTATATATCTATTAAAAGGTAATAGTCGGCAGATTCAGAAAACGCAAAAAAGTAAAAATTGAACTTTTCATGATTTTGAGCCTTTCCGGAGCCCCTTAATCACTTTCTGATTTACCGCGCGCCATACAACCACCCTGTTTCTACAATAGTCCGAGGCTATCGTTGAGAGCCTTATATACCGACATCACTCTGAGTCTTGAAACAATTGCGGGGGGATGAGAGATTATCAAAGGCTCCCAAAATGTCTATAAGAATAGCAACTACGTATTTGTTTCCTACATTGTTAACAGTGGTTAGTAACTTATTTAGTGCATCATCCATAGACTTTTTCCGCCCTGAAACCGAATTAGTGCGGACTTAGGCCAAAGAGCTCCCGGTGCATTTGGAAGCGATCGCACAGAAGCCGTTTCTGGACCTTGGCCAAGGTGTTAATTAAGCATACAGTTCTATATGTTTTTAGATCTGAAGGGTCCTTGTGCTCTGAGTTTTTAATTATGACGGCATTTGCTGTTTCCAGACCGCGGGAACCCTCACCAGCCGTAAAGCTTCCTTGGGTAGATCCGAAGTATGGAACAATCTGCGGAACGTTAATTTTCAGTGTCTCGGAAAGGATGGCACCTGACCCAGGGGTTTTCTTTTGTCGTGTAGTTGGGTAATCGCAAGCGCGACCTCCTCACATGCAAAGGGAATAATGACGGTATCATTTTGATAGCAAGAGTTCATAGAGGTTCGTTGTCAAGTATGACTCTTTTCATCCGACTCATGATCGTCATCGGAGAATAGTTTGTTTAACAGGAATTCTGCAGAACTTCTCCATCCCTCTGTTAATTTGCCGTCATGTCGTCTCAATGTTGCTAAGACTAGTGGCATCTTCAGACTCTCCGTTTGTATTTTGAAGGGTTCCCCCCAAATGTTGGTTTGGAGCTGTTTCGCTGTTTCTGCACGTGTGTGTTCTAATGTCCTTCTCGTGCTTATTGTAACTCTTGTTTGTAACGTAGGTTCGCTTCCCTGAACTGTATGAGTTGGACGTCCCTCGCCGTTGTCGCCCCTTGATGCCACTTCCATTTGTTTCTTCCTTCTTTGAGCAACCTTGTTAGCCTGCTAATCAGTGGTATGTTTAGCTCTCGTCATGTGTCAGCGGTCGGAATTGCAGCCGTTTTTGTAGTAAGTCGGTCAAAATATGTGCTTTATAATCCACTGATCCCTCAACTGCATGTAGGGGGAAGGTTCAATCATCTGTCTAAACTCTGCCCAGTCCGTCTTATGAAATAACAATAGTTGCTGTCTCTCCTTTGTAGGTGGGTATATTTGTGTGTCTGCGTTCACGATGACAGCACTGTGGTCACTGTGAGCAACGCCGTCCATGACCTTCCACCCCGTTATAAGTGGAAGTGCACTTCTATTTCCAACTGTTATGTCAATCCTGCTGGTGGCTCCGGATGGTGCTATGTAGGTGCGTGGCTGATTCGGACCGTTCATGATGTATAGGTTGTGTGCAGTTACCACCTCATGGACTTGGTGCCTCCGGTCGTCCGTTTTGTCAGAGTGCCATATAGTCGACCTAGCAGTTATGTCAGGAGCTATTAGTAAGTTTCTGTTATTGGCATATTCCCCAGGTCTCTGATGTAACTGGGATATGGTTCAATATCCTGGGAGTAGTGAGCCTACAACATCGCAGTAATCCACTTCTTGCCTTCGTGCACTATTTCCACTATTTCGAGGTGCTCGGTACGTAGATGAGCTACCTGCGTAATTGTAATGTTTCGATTTGTGACAACGATCGCAGCCTTCACATCGGATACACCTGTTATGATGATTTGTTTATGGTCAAAACCTTCTAGTTTGCCGTTCCTGCTGCAAGGTTCCTTATAGCAGACCACGCCCGCGAGCAATTCATCCACTAGTTTAGGTAGTTCCATTCTAACTAGTGTCTGGTTGTTTGCATTCGGTTGTAAGACTTTCACGTATGTTTGGTATACAAAACATTTAGATCCCTCTTCATTGTAATCGAAGTATACCCGTCCGTGGACCATCGCTAGGTCTATGTATACATTTTCTAGAATGAGCTTTTCGTCCCTTCTTGTGCAGGCTTCGTGTAGTAATGCAGTCAGTTCTTTAATATCGTTGAGTATATTAGCTGATTTCAGCAAAAGTCTGTCTGTCTGCGTGGTCATCGGATAGTAGATTGTGGCACCTTTTCAGTTACCAGTTCTAATCACATATGTTTCGAAGGTGTCTGTTTTCTAGCCTGGAAAGGCGTATATTTTTTTCCAGCTTTAAGATGTCGTCTGTTCCCAAATTTCTGTAATGTTTCTCTGGGTTCGATCATTCTCACATTGGCTGCGAGTGTGTCAGTATTTCCTGTTTTGTGTTGTATTCTTATTTATGTTAGAGTTTATGTGGTTGGAATTGTGTTGAATTTTCTGTTTGTTTGTGTTCTTCTGGAATCCTCAAGTTTTCACATTTTTTCCTTCCATGCCGTTCATCATTATGCGTTATGATATTGTGTGCTGTGTTACTTGTGTGCGTCATACTTGTGATCTGTCACGGTGCTTTCTCCTATGTCGATGATGTGGGTGTGTCCTTTTATGTCTGTTCCAGTTTCGTGCTCTGTAGTTGTTGGTGCTCATTCCATCATTAATTTCGTGTTGTTCTTCTTTGTGATGTCTACGCTTCCCACCATCATTACTACTGATTCTATTTCTAAATCTTTTACTCTTAACAATAAGCATGTCTGCATGGTAGCCCATTGGTACATTTCAGGTTTTAGGTGCCTGGGCCGGCCGCTGTGGCCGAGCGGTTCTATGTGCTTCAGTCCGGAACGACGCATCTGCTACGGACGCAGGTTCGAATCCTGCCTTGGGCATGGAAGTGTGTGATGTCCTTAGGTTAGTTAGGTTTAAGTAGTTCTAAGTCTAGGGGACTGATGACCTCAGATGTTAAGCCCTGTAGTGCTTAGAGCCATTGGAACCTTTTAGGTTCCTGACTACCTCATAATAGTCAAAGGCACCTTGCAAATACAGGAGATCGATGTGTTCCGATCGTAAGTAAGGACGGTGAACAACGTCGCTGGCAACCGATGACGGGAGGATTTCTGTTATCATATAATGTCCCGGGGGGAAGCCCATTTGTTGTCGCCATGCAATTGCGCGGTGCCTTGACCTCACCCTGGGAGCTGGAGACTTTCGTTTCCGGCGGTGAGTGTCTTCGTATGAGCTGTCGAGATATTTGGAATGAAGGTCCTCTTGATATGTCGTGGTACTATTAGACACAGTTTTAATAATTATAATCTGTGTTAGCGAGTAACTTTTCAAGTAACTTTCTATGTGGGGGATTCCGGACCGCATGTGCTTTGTTGCAAGTGCGGTTTCTGTATATACGAGGCGTGTATTTTAAGTAAGGTCCGTTTGAACATAAGTACACAACCAAAGGTTATTTCAAAAAAGTTAATTTATTTTCAGAAAGCACATACCTCACTCTATTTTTGATATAATAGCCAAGTTTGTTGAAACACGTATCACACCTCTCAATCAATTTTAAAATATGCTCTTCATAAAAACTTGCCGCCTGCTCCGATAACGAAGAGTTCACTGCCATTTTCACGTTGTCGTCATCATTGTAACTGCTGCCACTGAGGTGTTGTTTGAGGTGGAAGTAAAGTTGGTAATCGCTCGATGCAAGTTCAGAACTGTAAGGTGGGTGGTCCCAAACTTCCTATCCAAAATTGTCCAACAAATCACCGGTCTGACCTGTAGTGTGAGGTCTTGCATTGTTATGGAGAAGGACGATTTCCTTTGTCAGCATGCCGCGTCTTTTGTTTTGAATTGCTCTGCGTATCTTCCTTAGGGTTTGGCAGTATGCTTCTGCATTGATAGTGGTCCCTCGTTGCATGAAGTCGACCAACAAATCACCATGCCTATCCCATAGCACCGACGCCATGATTTTGCCCTGGGACAGAGTCTGTTTGGCCTGCAGCTTCACAGGTGAGTGTGTGTGTCTCCATTCCATCCTCTGTTGCTTCGATTCGGGCGTGATATTCGTAACCCATGTTTCGTCTCCAGTTACGATCTGACTCAAGAAGCTACCACCTTCTTCGTGATAACGAGTCAAGAACTTCATCGCACACTCAAATCATTGGTTTCTGTGGTCCTCTGTCGGGAGTTTCGCTACCCAACGGGAGCACAGCTTCCTAAACTTTAAGTGTTCAGAAACAATGCTGTAAAGCACTGGCCTCGACACGTCAGGAAATTAGTTTGAGAGACCTGTTATTGTGAAGCGCCTGTTCTCACGAATCCTCGCTTCAACTGAAGCCTCCAAATCGTTTGTAGTCAAAGAGGGGCGACCGGATCGCTCCTCATCATGGACGTTGTCACTGCCATATTTGAATTCTCGTACCCACTTACGCACTTTGCTTTCACTCATAACAGTAACACCGTACTCTTCGGAAATCTGCCGATGAATTTCTGCAGCAGACAGGTTCCTTTCTGTCAAAAACCGTATCACTGAGCGAACCTCAATCGCGGTGGGCGAGTTGATAGTCTTAAACATTTTGAAAGCACAGAACAGATCTGTACAGTTTAAATTCAGAGTTGAAACTGAGCACAGTTGTTCCCGACGGATGCCGGTACAGGACGCATGCGCTCCTATCGGTATGCGCGCGAACTACTAGTGTTTACAACAAAACAGGCCTTGCTTAAAAAAACACTCCTCGTGCATGATATACAATCAACCGCCTTTTCAGTACAACGGTTTGAATGTGTCCCGGTTTGGCGCATTTGTAGCAGGCCGCTGCGTCTCGACTAAAGCGCTTAACAGGGTGCCGTAAGTCATGGTACATGTAGTATTTCTGCCCCCTTATGAAGTTTTTTGTTCTAAGTACTTCGAAATCGTTGTATACCCGTTATGTTTGCATAAGGACATACCATATTCGAGGGCTAAGCTCAATAACGTTGTTCCCTTACGCTTGTTTTTCATTCCTGTTTTAAATTTAAGACTCGCTTGTTTGTCAAACATTTCTGTGGTAACGTCCTCACTGAGGTTAATCTCACAGTTCATCCATGAAATCCTTGTCCGAAATGAACTTGAGGACGTTGTATATGGCTCTTAGTGGTCTGTTTCTTCGGACATCTTCGCATTTGATATCCAGTTGCTGCAATGTTTTCTCTACTATTTTCATGGCATGTCTTCGCCTCGGTTTCCATTATCAACATGTTTGGTGTTGATCTTATCCCCCTTACTTTGATTTTATCCTGACGTGGATTAACCATTTTAGTCAACGTATCTCGTACCAACCTTGTGTCCTGATTGTTTGTTGGCTTACAAAAACAGCAAATTTGTTTTGTTTACTTTCTCAATGTTACTAACCATTTCGTTTTTCGGTTTCTTGACACTAGGAGCAGAAACTACAGCAGCATATGTGCGGAAGTTTGGAATTTCCGTTCGGAGTTTGTAATTCCCTTCATTGAGTGACTTGATCGGCTACCGCGGCCGTTTTCACTCTTACCCGCGAGTTTGACCTGACCAAGGGAAAGTGACATAATATTCTGTCTAACAGTGCTGTGACTGTTGAAGTTACCCTTTTTTGTTTTAATTCAACTTGGAAGTCCGCGAGAATGCCATCAACACTTTCTATTAGTTTTCGCTCCACCCCTGGTCGTCGCGGCATAGCCTCCCCCCCCCCCCCCCCCCCCCCCCATCTAGCTAGTTACTCTGGTCGGTGTGTGGTTTTCCCGCCATGTCACGTGTGTGTTATGTTCATACATGGAGATCGGATCGCGCTGTTACTAATTGCAGCGGTTGCCGCCAGCTTATATAAAGTTACTTTCTCCAGTGCCTGTGTATTAACGCAGAGGTGGATATAAAATTAGTGGAAACTGTAATGGTCATCCGCTGTGGCCGAGCGGTTCTAGGCGCTGCGGTCCGGAACCACGTTGCTGCTACGGTCGCAGGTTCAAATCCTACCTCAGGCATGGATATGTGTGATGTCCTGAAGTTAGTTATATTTACGTAGTTCTAAGTCTAGAGGAACGATGACCTCAGATGTTAAGTCCTATAGTGCTTAGAGTCATTTTTTTAAGAGTCTAATGTTTGTTTCCCTCGTACCTCACTGTGTGATGTAAAGGTAGCTCACACCAGACAGAAATCGCTGAGCAATAGCCACATTATGACAATTTCTCCCGTAGTGCTTAAACACTGTCTTTTAAAGAGTCACTCGCTGGGTGTGACCGCCTGCATGCAGATTTTCGTAGGCTGCGCCTCAACGTAGCACTGTAAGCGGCGTTTGATGAGTCGCTTACGGCTGTGAGGAACGGCTGGATAGTTGGCAGCCGGGAACGCCTGACGCAGCGCTGAAGTCGGCGCGCGTTGTTGCATCCCCAGTTTCGGCTGACAATGAGAGATGCGTGACGTAGCCCAAGCCGTCTCCCGCCAAGCACTGCGGGATGCCGCCGATCCTTCCACGCCGGCATTACCGATCGCAATTCAAAACGTTTAATGCTGGGACTGTCTAATTCGCTCCAGATTTCTCTTCCCAATATCGAGCACCACCACGAATGTCATTGCCGGCACTTGTGAGAATAAACACCCGTTGTTGATATCTACTTCCACCACGTGAAACCTACGTTCCAACACGGAGCCGACATCAAGCCACAACCGAGCCGGCAGCCATCTAGAAATAAAAGTAAGTTCAAATGGCTCTGAGCACTATGGGACTTAACATCTATGGTCATCAGTCCCCTAGAACTTAGAACTACTTAAACCTAACTAACCTAAGGACATCACACTACACCCAGTCCTCACGAGGCAGAGAAAATCCCTGACCCCACGAGGAATCGAACCCGGGAACCCGGGCGCGTGAATCGAGAACGCTACCGCACGACCACGAACTGCAGACTAAGAGTTAGTTGTTGAACTCGACATTTCGAAGTATCTTTCTTTCATTAACTTTGATGGATTAATCAATGAATAAAGACGATAATCCTTAAGCAAGGCCTACCCACATTAATTTTATACCCTTGCAAGTAGGCTACATTGAAGAGAAAAGTTATTTTTGCGAGTTATTATGAAGTCAAGGATTATTAATGCTAGCAGTCAAAGATCCTGTGACTCTGTTAATTCTTCGTCCGATTTCAATAAAAGAATAGACGCTTACTGCGCTGGGCTTCGTAATGTAGCGATCGAAAACGACTACAGTTATGATAGTTTAAGCTGTGAATTAATCTCTGTCCATTGAAGCTCCATATCTCACTTTCCTGTATTCACTAAAAAACCTTTCATGTTATTTGATAATGAAACGTGTCCTGTCACAAGGGTAATTACTTTCTGATAAAATGGAAAGTGCTTTTGAAATTAAAGCTTTGAATGATTTCACACTATACATTTTCGCGATAAGCGTTCACACGACCTATCCCAATGCGTACAACGTGGGACAAGATGAGCTGAGATAAACTGACAAATTGAGATCGAGCCATTGTTGTCTGACTATTAATAGATTTATAGAAAACAACAGTTAACGTACCTATAACTTCTTACACCTAGATGTTCTTAGTACAATACTTATTCTTCTGAAATGGTGATTGTTAAATGTTTCACAATTGTATACAAGAAAACTAGTAACGAAATATTTTGAAATCATGGCTAATGGACCTGTAAGAGTGGCTTTATGAGCCCCCCGAACTGGGGACAGTGAATAATTGTTTCACTGGCCTCAGTGCAGAAGGAGCCACGATATCATACTTACCAAATTGTAGGCTAAGTTCCCGATGTTATTTGTAAGCCTGACAAACGTCTCTTAAAAAAAATTCATTCCTCAATTACTCTTAAATATTCCAACCTAAACATTAATTGAGCCTGACAGTGTTTGCTCAGTACGAACTTCAGTTACTTTATTTGCTAAGTACGGCAACTTGAAACTAGATGAGTCTAACAGACTGCTAACTATAAACTTAAATTATTTCAGATTTTACAAATAATTTTACAAGTTTCTCTTACGTCCCTTCATGTGCTGCCTTCTCTCTGTAGCCGGGCGGGCGATATCACGAACTTTGTGTGCACAGATGTGCCAACTCACTAAATCTACGGCAGGCGGCTTAAGAACAGAGCCCAGTGGGATAATTTTCTCGATGGCTTCTGCTCGACCTGGCCACAACGGGTTGCATAATCAGCAGCCTGGTGGACAGCTTTCGGTTCTTCAGCTTGTGAACACGTATCATTAGAAAGTAGCATATGACTGTTATCAACACTTCCAACTCTTGGACACTCGTAAAGTCATAGATTAACCTACGTCGTTCCAAATGTGCACTTTTTTTTCTTCTCATAACGTTTATCACGGCGAAATAACATCTAGATGTAGTCTGTTCATTGCTTTATTATGTCTGAGTGCACAAGTCTCGTACATTTTAGGTGAACACTGCGATTACAGTTCCTTCACTTTGCCATCGAGACTTATTTTTGTATTTCTCGTGCGCTACCGCGGACGACTCACGTATTGTTGTTATGTCTGTCAGTACAGTCCTTTTCAGAAGTTAGGCTGCGGAGCGTATACGCAAGTTTTTTTACAGTTTTGTTTTCACATGTCGTCACAATTAACCATTTTACACTTGATGTCAGAAGATTCCGACTATAAATTGTTAAGTACGCATGAGTAATAGCAGTTAAAATGGTTCATCGAGAGCTTAGCAAGAGCTAGTATTTGCTGTTAGCCTTTATCAGTATATACCGCGAGCCAGATTGCTAGCCTCGATCTAAACAAAAAAGGAAAATCTAATCTCAGAACACGTTAGACAGAAGCGACCTCCCTTGATTTTACATTTGGACTTTCATCGCTATGTGTAAATAGTCTGTTTATCAGTGACAATTAGATACAGAAGAATCTTTTCTAGAGCAACCTGCACCATTTTATAAATTAATACTGTTAATTTGTTGCTTTACAAATGTGTACATCAGAAAATTTAAATTCATATCTGTTTGAGAGCGCAAGCCTCTGTAAAACGAAATTTTCAGTAAGTCTGAGCTAATGGCTCTTTCGAAAGAAGCCGTTTTTAAAGTCATTACCATTTCATAATACAAGCTAATGGCTCATGAAAATAATAATAATACTGTTTATTTGTCCATGTTAACTTTACAGTCTTGGACATCGTCATTTTTTGTACAATTATATCAATATCATTCCAAGAATGAATATATACAGCAAGTAGCACATTGTATATCATTCCATGCAATAAGGTTATAAACACATTAACACACTATATATCACTCCATACATATAATGATTATATACATCAATTAGCCACTTATAACAATACCACCACTAATATACTGCAGTATGTAAAAGAATAAACTAACAGTACTGCAGCTCAGAATTCTTTTAATGAGTATGAACATCTTTCTATTAACCAATTTTTCAACTTGCTCTTGAAAAGATTGCCTGGGAGTTGCTTTATATTTTTTGGCAACTTATTATAGAATTGTCTCCCAGTTACATATGGACTGTGGTCTGTAGCTTTCTTGTTAGTCTGTCATCCACGTTTTTAAGAAGGGACGTCGAACAGATGTGCAGAACTATAGACCTACATCTCTAACGTCGATCTGTTGTAGAATTTTGGAACACGTATTATGTTCGAGTATAATGACTTTTCTGGAGACTAGAAATCTACTCTGTAGGAATCAGCATGGGTTTCGAAAAAGACGATCGTGTGACACCCAGCTCGCGCTATTCGTCCGCGAGACTCAGAGGGCCATAGACACGGGTTCCAAGGTAGATGTCGTGTTTCTTGACTTCCGCAAGGCGTTCGATACAGTTCTCCACAGTCGTTTAATCAACAAAGTAGGAGCATATGGACTAACAGACCAATTGTGTGATTGGATTGAAGAGTTCCTAGATAACAGAACGCAGCATGTCATTCTCAATGGAGAGAAGTCTTCCGAAGTAAGAATGGTTTCGGGTGTGCCGCAGGGGAGTGTCGTAGGACCGTTGCTATTCACAATATACATAAATGACCTTGTGGATAACATCGGAAGTTCACTGAGGCTTTTTGCGGATGATGCTGTGGTATATCGAGAGGTTGTAACAATGGATAATTGTTCTGAAAATGCAGGAGGATCTGCAACGAACTGACGAATGGTGCAGGGAATGGCAATTGAATCTCAATGTAGACAAGTAGAATGTGCTGCGAATACATAGAAAGAAAGATCCTTTATCATTTAGCTACAATATAGTAGGTCAGCAACTGGAAGCAGTTAACTCCATAAATTATCTGGGAGTAAGCATTAGGAGTGATTTAAAATGGGATGATCACATAAAGTTAATCGTCGGTAAAGCAGATGCCAGACTGAAATTCATTGGAAGAATCCTAAGGAAATGCAATCCGAAAACAAACGAGTAGGTTACAGTACACTTGGTAGCCCACTGCTTGAATATTGCTCACCACTGTGGGATCCTTACCAGTTAGGTTAGATAGAAGAGAGAGAGAAGATCCAACGGAGGGCAGCGCGCTTCGTTACAGGATCACTTAGTAATCGCGAAAGCGTTACAGAGATGATAGATAAACTCCAGTGGAAGACTTTGCAGGAGAAACGTTCAGTAGCTCGGTACGGGCTTTTGTTGACGTTTCGAGAACTTACCTTCACGGAGGAGTCAAGCAGTATATTGCTCCCTCCTACGTATATCTCGCGAAGAGACCATGAGGATAAAATCAGAGAGATTAGAGCCCACACAGAGGCATACCGACAATCTTTCTTTGCACGAACAATACGACACTGGAATAGAAGGGAACCGATAGAGGTACTCAAAGTACCCTCCGCCACACACCGTCAGATGGTTTGCGGAGTGTGGAAGTAGATGTAGATATAGATGTTAATGTCCACGAGAACCTGCTAAACACATACCCTCACCCTTCGATTGGGAGTGGACATTCTGTCCCATGGTCAATGGGATCGCTCGGTCTCAGACCTCTGGACTTTTTTCTGTGAACTTACATCAAGACTGTGGTATACGAAACGGCGGCAGAAGCAGAGGAAGACCTTCTTCTGGTGTCCAAGCAGCCTGTCTCCTGTTACAGTAGACATCATGGGTCTTTGAGAGACTGAGGCAAAACTTCAGGCACTGCTGCCACGCAAACACTGAGACTGCCGGTCATCACTTTGAACGGTTACTATGAGCTACGTTTTTTTTACATGCTGTTCCCTATGTATGTCCATAACACAATGAAATTGGATTTCCGACATCTTGTTCCTTATCTCAATGTAATCGTTTGTAGACCTGTTGTCATCTATTTCAATTTGACCCGAAACACCCTATGTAAGTATCCACTAAACAGTCATAAAATGTTTGTGGTTATTCCGATACAGGCATTGCTGAAATCAAGTCTTCAACAGAACAGTTACCAGTGCCATCAGGATCCACCATCGGCAAACCAACCATGCAAGACAGAAATCCTCCGATTTCATTTCTGGAATAGTTGCAGTACAAGTCCCAGAGTTTGTGTCTTTCGCCACCAGCACTGTGTTAGATAATATCTGCATCCTTCGATTTTTACGGGATTCCACAGTCTTCAATTCCAGCTTTCATAATACTTTGTTAAAAGTCTGAAAACTTTGTTTATGGAAATAATTTGAGATCTAGATTATCAAATTTATCAGCACCTGTTGAAAAATTTTTATAAACATATTTGGAACAGCGATCAAAAAGTTTTTAGAAATTTTCTTTCAAAAATTCAGTCTTGGTCACACCACGTATGCCTCAAGAGCATAGGTGACCGGTTTCAGTCATATCACATGACCCAGGGCAACCTTCGTAGATGGTAGGTGGAGCACTCTTCTCAGCTGCTGTGATGGCAACTGTTGAAAAGCCATCATGAAAATTTGAAGTTTTCTCATCGTTCCGCTAAGAAAAAAACACTCTTAGTATAATGTCTATTAATCAACCTATGGATCGTAAACAGCTAACAAAAAACATGATGCAATAATCGAACAGTCTATCAACATACATTGTGGCACACTAAGCACTTTGAAATTTTCTGCTTCGAAGAATATTAGAATGTTTTGTGAACATCCACAATATCCTTTAATATGTTTAAAGGAACATAAACTTCAGGAATATCGTGGGGTAATTTTGGCAGACCTGTCCGTCTAGCTTTGTAAATCAATTTACGTAAGTTATCGACCTATGTAGTGGTTATGTAATGTGCGTCTTCTTCTTGCAGCTGATGATACATTAGTTTCGATGATATGTCATATATGCATTCTGTAGCTTTTGTCTTGAGGTCACAAACTGTTTCCGGCCTCTGAATTTTGCCGCCAGATGTTCCTGCGTGGTTTCGTATTCAATAGAGGCAGTTTTAATAAAACTTAATGTTACATATTCATAGCGCTACTCCATCTTTTATTAAATTTCTGTGTTTGAAAGAGTCGTCATTCTGAAGTAGCATATCCCTCGCGATTCTGTTCGCTGTAAATGCAACTAAGTCATAAGACAAGGTTACTATGAAATGATCCGCCGTAGACTGAAACATGGGTCCATAAAGTACCGTAACGAAGAGGCAGGGCCCGCGGGCTTCTACCTGCTTGTAATTAGACTCGTTCAGGACCTATCAACCCTGCTACCTGAAAAGCCAACCTGGATACGGTAGGTGTGGGCCTTTCGCCCAGGGGTATGTGGGGCGGGGTTAGAGGGGGGGGGGGGGTGTACATCCCAGCCTTACACTCTTACACTCTTTGTAACCCGTGAACCTCTTTTTCGGTCTCCCAATCTTATTTTTGCATCTTGGTTCTGGTACATGTTATACGTTACCTGTCCTTTTATGTAACTTGCATTCATGTATCCGAGAATTTCGTTCATATTCCACCGTTTTACAGTCCTGAACACGTTGATAGTTAGACAAACGATTTTAAAATAACTTGATTTTTCTTATATTTTCCTTTCATTATCAAGCACATCAGTACTGTTTGTCTTGTGTCTTTGCAATTCCTGACGTCTGTTATTCTTGCCGTGAATTTGCATGCTTGAAATGTTCAGGTGATTTTGCGATGTTTATCGCACTTACTTGTTCTTACTATCTTCGTGATTGTGTGGATGCCATTTTTCTGAAATTCCTATTGTATGTTTTCAGTATAATAGACTAAACATACCAATTTCAATAATTGTTTGGTTTTATTAGTATATATATAGAAGATGTCGGTGTATCATTTGGTTCCTGTCTGAGTTTTTTTGACAGGTTTAGTGCACGAAACTTATATGGTAGCAGTGTATGAAGCACGGAGCAGAAGGTGGTGGAACACAAAACACCAAATTGTTTCACAAATTTTATTTGCTTCTCAGAGGTATAACGTTTAAATAAGTCAGTTAAATCTCTCAAAATACACTTCAGAAACTTTAGAATCAGTATGTAATAGGAGCTTAAAGAGCAGAAAATTTAATATTTAAGATCATAGAAATTGTATAACCATAATGTCATATTATGTTTTTTATAATTTGTACAAGTAACAAATAAAAATAAAATTTCTGTTGTTGATAAACTGCCTCCTTTTCAAGTACTGTAATCACACCCATCCAGTGGCTTGATACGTAATTTCAAAATGTCTCCTGAATCAGGACCATATAGTTTATTAATTCAGTTACGAAAGCAGCACGCACTAACACCCCAATTTACCACAACATTACAGAACAGAGTTACAATAGTACAGTATAAATTATTATTTAAAAGTGAACATATACGGTCGATACGAACACTTATTAGCAATGAGAAATGGAATTCGTAATGAAAACGACTCCATCGTCCAAGTTACACTCGATATAAAAGTGCGTTAGACACTGACTCAGATGAACAAGCAGAACTTGGTTCGGAATTGGACACATGAACTACTCTTTATATTACAAAATACGTATTAAAATGTTTCATGTTGTATAAAACTAAAACTACCTTCAGTTATGAGGCATACTTGGCCGTTAAAAAAAGTCATAGACATCTAAAGGAGTGCACCTAAAAACAGTTTACATAAAATATGATTACTATCAGCACGTTAGGTATCCATCTGAAAGCACATTACTGATCGGTTACCATGTGTCAGGGATTAGCTGGTACAGTCCTGGTCTTTTAACGCTGTCCGCAGTAATATCTGAGGTTGCAAAAATGTATGGGGCTTGAGAATTTTATGACTAGGGAAGATTTTCTTTAATTTTAGATCTATGTCTTCTTTATTACTACATTCTCTTACGGTAATGCCTGTCTCAGCCAATGAAAGCGTAGAATTTGTACTGGATAATTTTCTGTAGCGTATAATGGGAAGAGTGGTATTGTAGAACATAGAGCATGTGAAAACAGATAAATATAGGAGTGCTATTAAAGCTACTATTTAACGAAGCATAAGAGATATTTCAAAAGCAAAGACGGGAATAACAGTGATCCAGAGTGTGCTGCCAAAGTGACTACGTTTTCATACCACCCTATTTGTCACAAATTCAGTACCAACTATCTAGTTGCACATTTAAACTGGTTAAAAATTCATCTGATCAAAATTTTCCTCGGCTAGAATTAAAAGAGATACAATTATTGTTGACGTTTTTTCGGAATTAATATTTGATAATGTGTTACGTTCTTCATAGAACATTAATTGTGTAACAGTAATGGCGGAGAGCTCATACATGTGATGTAAAACTTGATCTTGTTGTTGACGGTGTAATTAAAACAATCAAACTATTTCTGAAATAAGTGGTGTCTACTGAAAAATACACTGATGTGCAAAAGTTAAGGACAAAAGTTCCTTTCGCATGATGAGTTACGGCCAAATAACAGGGCTCGAAGAAAGTCTGACCATAAATGGAACGAAACGCTACAATACAGTACAGAAGGTAACTGAAAGAAATACATACATAATTATACTAACAGAAATGTCAAGACACCGTAGTCAGTGCAATTCATGATGGCCCCGTGGATGTTACAAAAGGCAGTACGTTTCTTTACAT
This sequence comes from Schistocerca serialis cubense, assembly GCF_023864345.2. Taxonomy (NCBI): domain Eukaryota; kingdom Metazoa; phylum Arthropoda; class Insecta; order Orthoptera; family Acrididae; genus Schistocerca; species Schistocerca serialis. The sequence goes on along the minus strand of NC_064644.1, from coordinate 286,485,182 downwards.
AATGTGTGATCACCAAGGACGACAGTGAATAGTGTAATTGTAAAATGTAAACTTCCGCAGCCGAAGTTGTCACAATTAACAAAATATTCCGAGCTATTATTCCGTGGTCTAAGGGATGTCACTTCAAAACCCGACGTTTCGTTCTCATCTGCGGAGGACATTTTCAAGGATGAACGTATCTTTGTTGAACGTCCGATTCACACCCTGGCTCGCTACTGACTACAGAAAAATTCCGCCTCCGTGAATTTCTAAGCTGGTCACAATGTTGGTAACATGTTCCTCCGCCGGCCGGAGTTGCCGAGCGGTTCTAGGTGCTTCAGTCTGGAACCCGCGCGACAGCAACGATTGCAGGTTCGAATAATCCTGCATGGATGTGTGTGTTGTCCTTAGGTTAGTTCGGTTTAGCTTGTTCTAGGTTCTAGGAGGCTGATGACCTCAGATGTTAAGTTCTGTAGAGCTCAGAGCCATTTGAACTTTTTTTTTCTTTTTTTTTTTTTAAGTTCCTCTACCAGATCGGTAGACAACTGCTGGATGGTCGTAGCTGCATGTGGACGTGCTGCAGCGTGTTGCACCAAGGCTTACCACACGTGCTCGAAGGAGGTTTTAGTAGGCGGAACTATCAGACCTGACCATTCGCCAAATACTGTATTGATCCAAGAGCTCGACCACCAGCTGTGTTCGATGCGGTCGCGAATTGCCATTCATAAAAATGAAGTCAGGACCGAATGTACCCCCGAAATGACGATTATGGGGAGGGGGTACCACGTCACAATAACGTTGACTGATGACTGTACTATGTTCAAACCCATCTAACGTTATGACTCCCCAGGGCACAACACCTACATCATCAAAACTATCGTGTTATACAATGATTGTGGGTGCATCTTGCCACATGAAGATATGTGCAGAATCGCTACTCAGACTGAGTCTGTTCTCATCCGCGATGAGCACACGATCCCACTCCTCACTTGTCTAGTCCCTCTATGCTGTTGGCACCACTGACAACAGTGCCGCTAACATTCGGGTGTGAATGCAACACAACGTTTTGGTTGTCGATCCAAGAGAACACCCCAATACAGTTGCCGTTCCTCTAAGGAGCGTGAGATTGCGTGTCTTGCAGTCCTGTTAAGTTGGTCTTCAGTTGCATCCGCTATTTGACGTGGGTGCTTTCTTGCCCGTCACGTGATGCAAGGGTTATCTGCTGCTGTATTTCAGCGTGGGCGACCACCACCTCATCGTCGGGCAGCACAGTCTGTGATTCGGAACACTCCACAATGTTGGGACGGTAATAAACTTCCAGATTACATGCGTCACACTTCGTCCTCCTTCAGATCCGCGATAATTATTCCTCATGTGAAGTCATCCAAATGTTGTCTTCATTCAGTCTTATAATGAAGGACACCACCACAGTGCATTATAAACGCTCACCGATTGCCACACTGTCTTTTACTGTTCCTTCAACTTCATCTTGTGGCATGGCGAGCCCCATTTGACATGCCATGCCGTGTCACGTCCAGCTTTCTGTGCGTTAATGTGGTACCACTTGCAATCTGCTACCGCGCTTTCAACCATTTCCACTGATTAGTTTATATGGTATCTTACTTTAGTTAAGTCATTCTCAAGTTTAGCAGAACAGTGTAAGTCCTGCGTTGGGTCCAAAGAAATTAATACGTCCGGTTTAAACTCAAAAAAATATGGCAGTCCTAGTTAATGGCCGCTAGTCCCGTTACGCCTAGAACTTGAATTTAAGTGGCATAGCTCCACGTGGGGATATGGAGCACATCTTTTCAATGTAACAACAATATTGACTTAAATATAGTTTTAACTCCCTCAAAGCCCGGCCTGAAGCATTATGAGAAAATAGGTTTTTAGTGTGTCACTCACAACTACTTCAAGCCGAAACAATTTCAGGTTCACCAGATTCGATAGGATTCCAGTATTTTGGTGAAATTGGTGAAAATAAATGCACTTCACCAGTCGATGTGGAGTATGCCCAATACCGAAGAGCGTGTACCCTTAACACGATTTCAGAAGTTAGAGACTCACCACGCCGTAAAATCTCCGTTGGTTGGGCACGCACCACCCACAATGAAGAACTACGGCTGACTGTGACACTGCATCACTGTTACCATCACCGAAGAAACCACCCTCCTTCTCATAAGTGGCATAATCAGTTGTCTACGCTCCACAGCTGAGACTATGCATTAACTACATCTTCATCTACATCCAGATGATAACTCTGCGATTCACAGTTAAGTACCTTTTTCCACTTTCGAACATCGCTCGGGAAACACTTAAATCCAACCGTGTGAGCTCTGACAGTTCTGATCTTGTTATGATGATCATATCACCCCGTGTATGTGGGCGCCAACAGATATTTTGACAATCTGAGGAGAAAATTGATGATTGAAATTTCATCAGAAGATCGTGCCTCAACGAAAAACAACTTTGTTTTAATGATTGCCACCCCAGTACACGTTTCATACCGGTCGCGCTCCCTCCACCATTTTGAGATGGTACAAAATGAGATACCCTCCTTTGATCCTATCTGATGCGGATCCCACACCGCGCAGCAAAATTCCATAAGAGGGCGGCCGAACGTAGTTTACGCATTCTCTTTAGTAGATGTATTGCATATTCTAACTATTCAGCCAATAAATCATAATCTTTGGTTTGATTTCTATGTGATCGTCCCAGTTTAAGCTATTCGTAATTGTAATCCATAAGCATTTAGTTGAATTTCCAGTCTTTAGATTTGTGTGTTTCATGCTGTAATAGAAATGTATCTATTTCCTTTTGGTACTCACGAGGATGATTCAACACTTTTCATTGTTTGGAGTCAATCGCCACTTCTCACGTCATATGGATATCTTGTTTAAATCGTTTTGCAGTTTACTCTGATCATATAATGACTTTATAAGACGTTAAATGACACCGTCGTCTGCAAACAATCTAAGAGGGCTGCTCAGATTGTCTCCTAAATAGTTTATGTAGATCAGGAGCGGCACAGGGCCTCTAAAAATTCCTCGGGGAGCGCAAGATATTACTTCCTTTTTACTCGATGACTTTCCGTCAGTTACTACGAAATGTAATCTTCAAGACAAGAAATCACGAATCCAGTCGCAAAATTGGGACGATATGCCATGAGCACGCAACTAGATGTCGCTTGTGAGGAACAGTGTCAAAAGCCTTCTTGAAATCAAAAAATATAGAATCATTTTAACATCCGTAAGAATAAAGAGCTAGTTGTGTTTCACAAGAACGATATTTCCTGATTCGGAGCTGACTGCCTGTCAATAAATCGTTCTCTTCCAGGTAACACATAAAGTTCGAATATACTGTATGTTCCAAAATACTAGAGGAAATGGACGTTAGCAGTATGGGCCTGTATTTCAGCGGATTACTCCTATTTCCGTTCTTGCTTACTGGCGTGACTCATGCAACTTTCATGTCTTTAGGTACGGATCTTTCTATGAACAAAGAGTAGTGTATGGTTGCGAAGTATAGAGCTATTCTATCAACATACTCTGATAGGAACCTGACTCGAATACAATCTGGACCGGAGGCCTTGCCTGCTTCAGTGCACCAAGGAACTCTACATTTAAGTTCCCATATTGGCAGTTTTTCTTGATTCGATTTCAGGAATGGTCTTCGTCTTCTTTAGTGTAGGAATTTCGGAAAACTTTGTTTAGGAACTCTGCTTTAGTGGCGTGGTCATCCGTTAACATCACCATTGTTATCGTGGTTCGAGGGTATTCATTGTATGCTTCCGCCGGTGAACATTACGTACAACCATAAGCCCTCTGGATTTTCTGCCAGTTATAAAAAGAGTTTCGTGATGAAAATTATTAAAAACAACTCGCATTGAAAATCGCGCTACGTTTCGAGCTTCTGTAGAACAATCATGGGAGGTGGAGTGGTGGGAGGGGGGTGGAGAAGGGGTTTCGTTCCTTGAAATTTGGCATGCTTTTCTCGTTACTTCTGCAACAGTGGTCTCACCTATTTTGTGTATTGGGATGAGAACCGTCTCGTATTAGTTTATTTATTATACACACATCCAAAAAGTTTTGCATCATCCCAATTCCCAGAACTCCAGAAGATAGACGTCGACTGTGAATATTTTATCACAGACGTAGTCCCTTTAACTGTTCAGAGTTATCACTATAGCCGCACAAAAATGTAAACAACCTCCCATGAGGAGCGCCTATTAGACAGAGGTGGTCCGACAGCCGACCAGTTCCAGTCATTCCACCAGGAAGGAGCTACACGGGTCGTGTTGTCTGTAGTTCAATACCGCGGTTCTATCACGTCCGCATTGTTACTTTGTGCCAGGAAGGGCTCTCAACAAGGGAAGTGTCCAAGCGTCTCACAGTGAACCAAAGCGATGATGTTCGTACATGCAGGAGATACAGAGAGACAGGAACTGTCGATGGCATGCCTCTCTCAGGCAGACCAAGGGCTACTACCGCTACTTACGGATTATGGCTCGAAGGAAACCTGACAGCGACGCCTCCATGTTGAATAATGCTTTTCTTGCGGCCATAGGACGTCTTGTTACGACTAAAAATACGCGCAATGGGCTGCTTGATGCGCAACTTCACTCCCGACTGCCATGGCGAGGTCCATCTTTGCAACCACGGCACCATGCAGCGCGGTACTGATCGGCCCAACAAAACGCCGAATGGACCACTCCGTATTGGCATCATGTTCTCTTCACAGATGAGTGTCGGACATGCCTTTAACCAGACAATCGTTGGAGACGTGTTAGGAGGAAACCCGGTCAGGCTGAACGCCTTAGGCGCACTTTCCAGGGAGTGCTGCAAGGTGGAGGTTCGCTGCTGCTTTGGGGGTGGCATCATGTGGGGCCGATCTACGCCGCTGGTGGTAATGGAAGGCGTCGTAACGACTGTACGATACGTGAATGCCATCCTCCGACCGACAGTGTAAACATATCGGCAGCATATTGGTGAGGCATTTGTCTTCATGAACGACAATTCACGCACCCATCGTGCACATCTTGTGAAGGACCTCCTTCAGGACAATGACATCGCCCGACTAGATTGGCCAGCATGAACCCTATTGAACATGCCTGGCATAGATTGAAATAGGCTGTTTATGGACGACGTGGCCCACCAACCATTCTGAGGGATTTATGCCGAATCGCCGTTGAGGAGTGGGACAGTCTGGACCAACAGTGCCTTCATGAACTTGTGGTTACCGGGATGCATCAGTGCAAGAGGACAGGTTACAGGGTATTAGATGTACCGGTGTGTAAAGCAATCTGGATCACCACCTCGGAAGGTGTCGCTGTATGATGGTACAACATGCAGTGTGTGGTTCCCATGAGTGATAAAAATGGCGGATATAATTTTTATGTTGATCTCTATTTCAATTTTCTGAACAGATTCCGGAACTCTCGGAGCTGAGGTGATAAAAAATTGTTTTTGATGTGCGTATATCTCCCAATTGCTGCCGATAAGATTTCCGTGAATACTGACTGAATGAGGCGCTCTGAGTCTTAATCTGACTTCTTCGCGTGCTTACTGTCAGGCACTTGGAATTCATCTCCCAGTAACAGAGTAGCAGTGCCTCCAGCTCAACCGCGTGTTGTTGGTGTGAAAGGGCTCATGGCTAAGAAACGTATAACAAAAAAGTTGTTAAGACCTTAGGAGTCGAACAAAAGCAGCAGAAATTCACGCTACTCAGGAATCGCTAGATGAAATGTGTGTGTGTGTGTGTGTGTGTGTGTGTGTGAGTGTGTGTGTGTGTGTTGTTTAGGTGGGTTCGACGACGAAGTTATCAGAGCTCATACGAAACTTAGCAAAAACAATTGTAATTAAGATGTAGAAAACGCGAAAAAATAATTAATAATCAATTTGAGACAAAAGTGCGCTCACTTTCTTCCAATTACGTCTATGATTACCTGGATAGTCACACTATCTTACATCGTTAAAGAAATCCTTACAAATGGTCGGTCTTTTAAAACTGTCGGTGAAAACCCAAGTAAGACAAGTGGAAAACTAAAATCAATCCACAGGAATACATGGCTGGATTATCACTTACAAAGAACGCGGATAAGTTAGCCACCGCGGCCACCAATTCAAAACATCGACCTACGAGTTTGTGCAAAAAAGCAATGCCTCCGAACATTTCATGTGAAAACTCTAATAACCTCTTAAATAAAGCAAACGTTGTTATAATTCTACGTCTTTATTCTTCATGTTTACACTTATACTCCCCAACTTAGTCATGCTGGCTTCAAACACATTTCTCCCAACGACAGAGGAGTTTATTGATACCATCACTTCAGAATGTTAGCTTTTGTTGATGTTACCACAACCTTACTTCTGTTTGCACCGCTTCACCGCCATCAAATTGAAGTCCTCGAAGTGTTCTTAAAATTTTGTAAACAGATGAAAATCGGATGGGACAAGGTCGTGACTGTATAGACGAGGATCGATGACAGCGACCCTAAGGCGTAGGATTGTTGCAAATGACGCAGCGCTCGTGTGAGGTCTGGCTTTGTTATGCTGAAGGAGAGTGTGGTCCACGTGTGGACGAATTCTTCTGCGGTTACAAGCTCTACTGTATCACGCATCGACATACACTACTGGCCATTAAAATTGCTACACCAAGAAGAAATGCAGATGATAAACGGGTATTCATTGAACAAATATATTATACTAGAACTGACACGTGATTACATTTTGACGGAATTAGGGTGCAGTATCCAAAACATCCGCCTCTGGCCGTAATAACGGCCTTGATAAGCCTGGGCATTGATCCAAACAGAGCTTGGATGGTGTGTACAGGTACAGCTGCCCATGCAGCTTCAACATGATACCACAATTCATCAAGAGTAGTGACTGGCATATAGTGAGGTGCCAGTTGCTCGGCCACCATTGACCAGACGTTATCAGTTGGTGGCGAATCTGGAGAATGTGCTGGCCAGGGCAGCAGTCGAACATTTTCTGTATCCAGAACGGCCCGTACAGGACCTGCAACATGGGATCGTGCATTATCCTACTGAAATGTATGGTTTCCAAGGGATCGGATGAAGCGTAGAGCCACGAGTCGTAACACATCTGAAATGTAACGTCCATTGTTCAATGTGCCATCAATGCGAACAAGAGGTGTCGAACAAGAGGTGACCGAGACGTGTAACCAATGGCACCCCATACCATCACGCCGGGTGATACGCCAGTATGGCGATGACGAATACACGCTTCCAATGTCCGTTCACCGCGATGTCGCCAAACATGGATGTGACCATCATGATGCTGTAAACAGAACCTGGATTCATCCGAAAGAATGACGTTTTGTCATTCTTGAACCCACGTTCGTCGTTGAGTACACCATCGCAGGCGTTCCCGTCTGTAATGCAGCGTCAAGGGTAACCGCAGCCATGGTCTCCGAGCTGATAGTCCATGCTGCTGCAAACGTCGTCGAACTGTTCGTGCAGATGGTTGATGTCTTGCAAACGTCCCCATCTGTTGACTCAGTGATCGAGACGCGGCTGCACGATCCGTTACAGCCATGCTGATAAGATGCCTGTCATCTCGACTGTTAGTGATACGAGGCCGTTGGGATCCAGCACGGCGTTCCGTATTACCCTCCTGAACCCACCGATTTCATATTCTGCTAACAGTCATTGGATCTCGACCAAAGCGAACAACAGTGTCGCGATACGATAAACCGCAATGGAGATAGGCTACAATCCGACCTTCATCAATGTCGGAGACGTGATGGTACGCATTGCTCCTCTTTACAGAACAACATTTCACCAGGCAACGCCGGTTAACTGCTGTTTGTGTATAAAAATCGGTTGGAAAGTTTCCTCATGTCTGCACGTTGTAGGTTTCGCCACCGGCGCCAGCCTTGTGTGAATGCCCTGAAAAGCAAATCTTTTGCATATCACAGCATCTTCTTCCTGTCCGTTAAATTTCGCGTCTGTAGCACGTCATCTTCGTTGTGTAGCAATTTTAATGGCCAGTAGTGTAGTTTCTTTGCACACGGCCATGTTACATGTTACAATTGGCAACCCTCTATTGGAAAAGGATGGAACCTGCGTCAGCTACACCATGGTTCGTGAAACTAGACTATGGTTGTACAGGATAATGATGAACGAGATCACCCTGTCAGTATCCGTCTTGAGGGGATCTGGTTGGCCACGGGTGCTTGCAGTGCCAGGCCCATAGCCAATATCTGTTGTGAGGCTGGCGAACCGCTACTCACCACCCGGTGGTAGTTCCTCATGGTGCGTTAGGCTGGACCCACAACTACGCTTGACTACTGAAACGTGTCATAACAAGTGATGAAACTTAGAGTCAGTCGTCCCCGGGGAAACAGTCTGGACCTCAAAGACCAGAGAAAGCTCAGAACGTGTGGTCGAAAGTGGTTGTGCTCTTTATGTTCTTTAATTTTGACGCCATGAGGCACTAGAATTCCCTCCACAGTGTCGAACGACATGTAATGAGTACTACTTGCAAGTTCGACATCAGAAAAAAAACATTGATTTTGGGGTCATGATAAATCACCCGCTAACGTTTCACTACTTTTTCGTGCATTTTTTGTATGTAAGTATGTTCCAGCCTCCATATGCAAACATGAATCTATCTATCAGGTTTCAAAAATAAATGCTGAGTGGGAGCTGGCCCATGTGGCCGAGCGGTTCTAGGCACTTCAATCTGGAACCGCGTGACCGCTACGGTCGCAGGTTCGAATCCTGCCTCGGGCATGGATGTGTGTGATGTTCTTAGGTTGGTTAGGCTTTAGTAGTTCCAAGTTCTAGGGGACTGATGTTAAGTTCCATAGTGCTTAGAGCCATTTGCTGATTGGGATCTCAGTAGACGCCCCAGGAGACGACAACAATTTAATGGGCGGGGAGGGGGGAAGGTAAGGACTGTGTTTTACGGGAATCCATTTGTTGCTTCACCATAGTTGATAATCCTTTATTTAAAAAAAATATACTTAAAACTTCGGGAACATAGAATGGGTAGTAACTGACTGATGTCAGAGCGATATACCAGAAATACCAAAGCTACAATAAAATAGCCCTGTCGGAACAGGAAGTTCAAGGCAAGTTAATACAAGTTACAGAAGGCGATTTAAATACCCCTTGTAGCAGTAGCATTTTTTATAGAACAAGTGATGCCTCTTTAGAATAACAGGTTCAACATTCGTAAAAATAGAAGTCGAGAACCCTTTAAGCCATGGTATGACTTCTCTACAGTTACAGAAAAAGAATTACCATAACAATTTGAGAACCACTCATTAGAAAGTAAATTTCAAACAAGGCAGGTGAGCCTTACTTAGAAAAAATTTACAAGTTCACATTTACGACGAAAAGTAACTTGACTTCGCTTTTGGCGCTAGAAATTTAGAAACAGAAGGACAATAGTTTTTCTTCTTTTTTATAAATTGGCAGCTTCAGCATTTCACGAAACTCGAGAAGCTCTTTGACGTTTGATACTTACCAAATAAGAAGGTAATAATATTCAAAATTTTATGAGTTCAGCATTTGACAGTCTGAAGGCCCTTAGGCATTAGCACTTTCGCAAACAGGAACAGAAATAAAATTTTGAAATATACATGTTCACCCATCTGGAGAGTCTCTTTGCCATAAGCAATTTTTTTAACAGGAAAAGCAATAATATTTTAAAATCTACAGGCTTAGGATTACGATAAAAAGTTTTGAAGCTCCATTTCGGAACTGAGAGATAACAACAATTTTATAATTTGCAGGTCCAGCAATCCGCGATTGAATGACTGAAAGGTCTTCAAATCAAAGAAAATTTTAAGGGAGCAATAACAAGGCCAGGCTAGAAGAGGCAAGGCTTGGCTAGGATAGCTTAGAGTTGCCTACACTTCATTTTAAATTTAAGTCCAAATGCCACAAGGATCAATAACTTAACTTAATGGGAGATGCCCCAGCAAGCGAGGAGGTCGCGCCGCCTCAGTGGCAACCCCAAGATAATAGGCGGAATACCACGTCGCACACACGTACACAGCCGACGTTGACTAGCCACGCATGGTGAATCAACGGGTAATGGATAACAGGCCGAGACCAACGGCTCAGCGCTACGAACAACTCGGGAAGCCAAAGGCAAACAAACAGGCACATGATTCATTCAGACTAAGCATAAAAAATAAGTAAATTGTCAAGGCCCGACACAAGAATACCAAATGCAAACGCCGCCCCAGAAACCGACTAAAATCTAAGGGCTACAATGACTGCATAACCAAAACAAAAGTGATTAAATGGATAATGGTTTAACAGTAATGACTAAACACAAGCCTCGCGGAGTGGCCGCGCGGTTTGAGGCGTCATGCCAAAGATTGCGCGGCCCCTCCCGCCGGAGGTCGAGTCCTCCCTGGCGCATGGGTGTGTCTTCTGTTCGTATCATAAGTTAGTTTAAGTAGTGTGTAAATCTAGGGACCGATGGCTGAAGCAGTTTGGTCCCTAAGAAGTGCACACACATTTGAACACATTCAACCAAAATCAACATTTAATTTGATTAAGCAGCCAACTGTTAACAAGATCGCCCTCAAAAAATTTTACGTAAGGAAACTTAAGAAGTAGTTACAAATGACTGACCGCTAATACCTAAGCATGAATTCACAGTACTAATAAAACATACGGCAGTAAACAATAAATTCCTATTTGTAAGAGAGGTGTTGGATCTCAAAAAGACCTTCAAATGTTCAAATGTGAGTGAATACCTATAGGGCCAAACTGCTGAGGTCATCAGTCCCTAGACCTACACACTACTTAAACTAACTTATGGTATGAATAACATACAAACCCATGCCCGAGGGAGGACTCGAACCTCCTGCGGGAGGGGCCGCGCACTCCGTGACACGGCGCTTCAAACCACGTGGCCGCTCCGCGCGGCTACAAAGACGTTCCAACGTGAGTACATAAAATGAGCCAACGTTCATCGGACAGCTGACGTCTGCTTATGACCACCATGACCGATGTTACAATCATGCGCAGTTTGGGCAAACGAGGACTTGGCAGCTTAAGGGTCACGCTCGATTTTCGACCTCAGTGGTCACTAATATATGCGATGCCCTAGTATATATTGCAACAAATTAATCTCATAGCAAATCAATAATGACAAAGATCAGCGGAAAGCTATACAAAGTATAATAAAAAGGAAATCGCAGTTTAAATACACTCAAATGTATCATCCTTAAAGGGAGTTCACACAGAGAGCAGGTGAATAATGAGAAAGCGATTCTTTAACCACCCTCAGACTCAGTGAAGTGACACGGTCACAAAAATTTTCTAACACTGCGGGCATGGATACACGCTCTCGTTCGCAATTCATAGGAAGTCTAGCACACGAAATTAGTTGAATTTAAGCGGCAAGATACGAACCTCAAGGAAACAGTCTGATAGCAAAATCTTCCCAATGATCAATCTTTTCGAGTAGGCGCAAATACATAAAACGTTCTCACCAGTAGCGGCAGACACGCCACAACACGTTCATGTGGACCCGGCTCCTCGAACAAGACTATCTGTGGATATCCATTGAGGTGTGGTATAGCGTTATGCACATATACAGATGCCGGTAGTATCTATACAAAGTGTAAAATGGCCATAAATTGGCGGAGCTGTCATTTGCACTCACGCAATTTATGTGAAATGATTTCCGACGTGACGGTGGCAGCAAAGCGGGAATTAACAGACTTTGAAAGGGGAACAGTGGTTAGAGTTGGGCACGGGACATTCCGTTTCGCATATTTAGGCTGGGAAGAGCTGATTACAGGGTCTGAGTGCGGCTCAGACCCCACGAACCCATGGGCCCCAGTGGTCAACAAGATACTGTTCAAGTTGATAGTGGCTCGATAATGGTGTGTACTGTGTTTATGTGGAATGGATTGGGTCCTCTCGTCCAACTGAACCGATCATTGACTGTAAATGGCTATGGCCAGCAACTTGGGGACCATTTGCAGCCATTCATGAACTTAATGTTCCTAAACAACATTCGAAATTTATAGATAACTGTACGCCATACCCCCAGGGCACAAATGTTTGTGATGTGTTTGAAGAACGTTCCGAACCACAAGAGCAAATGAATGATTCGGCCAATCACTTTGCCTGACATGAATCCCATCGAACATTTATGGGATGTAATCGAGAGGACAGTTCGTGCACAAAACTCTGCACCCGCAACACGTTCACTATTCTGAATGTCTACAGAGGCAGCGTGGCTCAATAATTTTTTGCAGAGGGCGTCCAAAGACTTGTTGAGTCCATGCCACATCGAGTTACTGCATCGTTTTTATCTGCCGATACCGGGCAACGAATTTCAGTTAAAAATGTCCTTACCTGTATGTGAATTACATAACACATTTACGATTACAGTTTGTGGCGCTGGAACTATCATGTACAGAAGGTAGAGTCTCACTGTAAGCTGTGCATAGATAGCCAAGGCAATGAAGGTGTGATATCCAGGTTCGAGTCGTGATATGGAAAATATTGTCACTGTCACTTATACGTGACTTATATCGTTCTTATAAGGTGGCGGCTCTCTGTGAGGGATCCCCATATCCTCTCCCTGGGGGATAGATGTGTCATTGTCACATGATGTCACTACCTCCATCCCTTCCCTTCCCAAACTTCCCATCCACTCCTTTGCCTCTCCTCCTCCTCACTCCCTCTTCCCCTCCCGCCACAGCTTAGAAACTGACAGGGAAGTTTCAGTCTGTGCTGATCAATTGGAGAGGAATGAAGTAATATAGCGTCTATATTTATTTTTATTTATTTATTCATTAGTTTTACTTGGTGTCGGATTGTCCTCCACACTCCACCATCCCACCTTAAATTTCTGCTCCCACTCTCCACTACCGCCACCTATACTTTTTCCATCTACTTGTGTATATGCTCATTTCAAAGTTTCAAGACCGTTTGCTCTAGTCCACTGTAGCACCAGAGGCTGCTCGAACCTGTCTTTTCTCGGCCACCCAGCACACTTTTTCTAATCATGTGTGTATATATTCACCTTGCTGTGTGATCTAGTCGACAATACAAATTTACGGGACACTGTTAAGGTGATAAGTGAAACTGTCGTATAAACAGGTCAGCACAACAAAACCCTAGTAGAAATTACAGAGTGCTCAAAGCGAGAGCCACAGCAGAAGCAAAATCGGACTACACATACAAAACCTCATACTACTCGCCACTCCTAAGGTGTTGTATCATAAGAAGACGCTACTCGTAATAACACTTTTCCGTAAAACAGATGGCTCTGAGCACTATGGGACTTAACTTCTACATCTACATCTACATTTATACTCCGCAAGCCACCCAACGGTGTGTGGCGGAGGGCACTTTAAGTGCCACTGTAATTACCTCCCATTTCTGTTCCAGTAGCGTACGGTTCGCGGGAAGAACGACTGTCGGAAAGCCTCCGTGCGCGCTCGAATCTCTCTAATTTTACATTTGTGATCTCCTCAGGAGGTATAAGTAGGGAGAAGCAATATATTCGATACCTCATCCAGAAACGCACCCTCTCGAAACCTGGCGAGCAAGCTACACCGCGGTGCAGAGCGCCTCTCTTGCAGAGTCTGCTACTTGAGTTTGATAAACATCTCCGTAACGCTGTCACGGTTACTAAATAACCCTGTGACGAAACGCGCCGCTCTTCTTTGGATCTTCCCTATCTCCTCCGTCAACCCGATCTGATACGGATCCCACACTGATGAGCAATACTCAAGTATAGGACGAACGAGTGTTTTGTAAGCCACCTCCTTTGTTGATGGACTACATTTTCTAAGGACTCTCCCAATGAATCTCAAACCAGTACCCGCCTTACCAACAATTAATTTTATATGATCATTCCGCTTCAAATCGTTCCGCACACATACTCTCAGATATTTTACAGAAGTAACTGCTACCAGTGTTTGTTCCGCTATCATATAATCATACAATAAAGGATCCTTCTTTCTATGTATTCGCAATACATTACATTGGCCTATGTTAAGGGTCAGTTGCCACTCCCTGCACCAAGTGCCTATCCGCTGCAGATCTTCCTGCATTTCGCTACAATTTTCTAATGCTGCAACTTCTCTGTATACTACAGCATCATCCGCGAAAAGCCGCATGGAACGTCCGACACTATCTACTAGGTCATTTATATATATTGTGAAAAGCAATGGTCCCATAACACTCCCCTGTGGCACGCCAGTGGTTACTTTAACGTCTGTAGACGTCTCTCCATTGATAACAACACGCTGTGTTCTGTTTGCTAAAAACTCTTCAATCCAGCCACACAGCTGGTCTGATATTCCGTAGGCTCTTACTTTGTTTATCAGGCGACAGTGCGGAACTGTATCGAACGCCTTCCGGAAGTCAAGGAAAGTAGCATGTACCTGGGAGCCTGTATCTAATATTTTCTGGGTCTCATGAACAAATAAAGCGAGTTGGGTCTCACACGATCGCTGTTTCCGGAATCCATGTTGATTCCTACAAAGTAGACTCTGGGTTTCCAAAAACGACATGATACTCGAGCAAAAAACCTGTTCTAAGATTCTACAACAGATCGACGTCAGAGATATAGGTCTATAGTTTTGCGCATCTGCTCGACGACCCATCTTGAAGACTGGGACTACCTGTGCTCCTTTCCAATCATTTGGAACCTTCCGCTCCTCTAGAGACTTGCGGTACACGGCTGTTGGAAGGGGGGAAAGTTCTTTCGCGTACTCTGTGTAGAACCGAACTGATATCCCGTCAGGTCCAGTGGACTTTCCTCTGTTGAGTGATTCCAGTTGCTTTTCTATTCCTTGGACACTTATTTCGATGTCAGCCAGTTTTTCGCTTGTGCGAGGATTTAGAGAAGGAACTGCAGTGCGGCCTTCCTCTGTGAAACAGCTTTGGAAACTGGTGCTTAGTATTTCACCTTTACGCGTGTCATCCTCTGTTTCAATGCCATCATCATCCCGGAGTGTCTGGATATGCTGTTTCGAGCCACTTACTGATTTAACGTAAGACCAGAACTTCCTAGGATTTTCTGTCAAGTCGGTACATAGAATTTTACTTTCGAATTCACTGAACGCTTCACGCACAGCCCTCCTTACGCTAACTTTGACATCGTTTAGCTTCTGTTCGTCTGAGAGGTTTTGGCTGCGTTTAAACTTGGAGTGAAGCTCTCTTTGCTTTCGCAGTAGTTTCCTAATATTGTTGTTGAACGACGGTGGGTTTTTCCCGTCCCTACAGTTTTACTCGGCAAGTACCCGTCTAAAACGCATTTTACGATTGCCTTGAACATTTTCCATAAACACTCAACATTGTTTGTGTCGGAACAGAAATTTTCGTTTTGATCTGTTAGGTAGTCCGAAATCTGCCTTCTATTACTCTTGCTAAACAGATAAACCTTCCTCCCTTTTTTTATATTCCTATTAACTTCCATATTCAGGGATGCTGCAACGGCCTTATGATCACCTATTCCCTGTTCTGCACGTACAGATTCGAAAAGTTCGGGTCTGTTTGTTATCAGTAGATCCATGATGTTATCTCCACGAGTCGGTGCTCTGTTTAATTGCTCAAGGTCATCAGTCCCCTAGAACTTAAAACTACTTAAACCTAACTAACCTAATGACATCACACACATCCATGTCCGAGGCACTATTCGAACCTGCGACCGTAGCGGTCGCGCGGTTCCAGTCTGTAGCGCCTAGAACCGCTCGGCCTCTCCAGCCGGCTTAAATAGATGTTCTAATTCAATACGATCGCATATTGCAAACTGTGGATATCAATATTTCGTCTGTTAATTACAGCTGTACATACAGAGAAAGAAAGTGTTTATTTTCTAACTTACAGGGTGCTACTGCACCAGAGTTTAAAGCAACTGCTGCTAATGCAGTACACACAACCGCCTGTGAATGTGACGACGTTTTTAAGGAGAAATAGCGTGCAGGATACCGGCTGCCACGAGGCGTGGCATGTGAACAGTTGTAGCTGGCTTCACGGCCCACTGGCAACTGTCTTCTCCCCTTGTTCACCATAGCCGCCAGCTGTGGCGGAGTGTGGTGGTCGGTGCCTAAATTAACACTCCGGTACCATTCTGTGGCGTTCCTTTAGAGTCGGGGCGCCCGCGGTCGGACTGCAGCCCCCGTCTACCCAGAGACCCACCCTGTGCGATCTTCAGCACTGCGGAGTCCCAATACCTGGTTACAGATCGCATTGACCCCCACCCCAAGTGCGTGTTCGCTCCCTGAGATATGGTTCCAGGGAAACTGTAGCTCTGCCTGAAACAGAGAAATATTTTTTTCGTTGTCAAATATAGTACCGACTCTGAAACGCCTGGTTAAATCCGCAGGACAGAACATGTTGTTGGAATTGTGGAAAGGGACCAGAAATGAGCGGCTGTCAGTTACACTCGATCACATATAACTTTATTTAGTTGTCCAAAAATTACAGCGCAAATTTCCGAGCTTAACTGTCAACTGAATATGTCACACAATCTTATGGCTTAAGGGCACAACCTCTCTAATTTTTAAAACGGCTGAAAGCATATGATTTAAAACACAGCTACAATAAATTTTCAAAAAGCAGAAAGCGCAAGGTTTTATCCTTAAAAATATTTTAAATGAGTCTGAAGGCCCAAACAATCTAAGACTTAGCAAGTAAGGAATTTTAATTTTAAGATGCCTGAAGGCCCACGATTGAAAAACAACATTAGAATAAATTTTCAAAAGGCAGAATGCCCAAAGCTTTATCCAATATTCTTTTTTTTTTAACTCGAAAATTCTCTGTTCCTCACAGGAATACCCCCAACAGCCAAACTTGAAAACCAATGTGAACAATGTGAACAGACTGGCTTCGGTAAGTAAAGCACCACGAACCTCGTAGCAATCGGAACAGCTCCCACACACTCCGATACTGCGAAGAGACCGCCAGCGGGCCCAACTCACTGCGCTGCTCGGAGATTTCCTGGTTGATCCACACCAAGCGACTGACTGCCATACACCGGCTAGCTGGAAACTATAAGCACCAGACCAAAGATAGTACAAGGTGTGAATATCGATACACACAGCTGCTGCCACACGTAGAAAGAGGAAGAACCACGGTATAACCGCAATAACTGCAGGAAACCAAACGCAGAGTAACATTCAAGATTTAAACCAGTGCATAAGCCGGGGCCAGCATGGTTCGGACTCCTAACCAAGAAGGGAATGTTTCCTCATTATGTTATCTTGACCAGCCTAGAAAAGTATTCAGTTATTGGATCTGTATGTGGAACTAGAAGTTTTAATTGAAACACTACAATTTATGTCACTAACGATCTACCTCAAATGTTTTCAGACTACTCAGTAGAAGTCGGCAGCTTTCTGCTTGTCAAAGACGATGCTAACACGTGCACGGCTGCAGGTTCCTGCCTGTAAAACAGTGCTGTGTTCTATCGTGTCGCAGTATGTGTGAAAACCGAGTAGCTCAATGTATTTTCGTAATTTGAGCTTGGGTTTGGTATTTGTGTATATATTCTCGTCAGTGCTTGTTATTTCAAAATTGTTATTACAACAACAGTTATTTTGTAGCACTCTGGATGTTTTTCGATTGAACGAGTTTAATACCGGGTATATTTGGTATTAGGATCAAGTAGCTGTATGTATTATGAGTGTTTCTTCAAATACTTTTTTCTCTTTCGTTATTGCCTACATGCACTAAATAAAGAAGGAGTTGATTCGGGAGTTGGAGGCTAAAATAGGGTAGGCTGATGTAGGTGTGCGCTCCCACAGATCGTGGAAGAACTTCCAGCTGTTAATCCACCAGTATATCAGCTGTGTATCTATAATGTCCAAATTTCGTAGTAAGATGTAGTAAGAATTTTCCAGTTCATACTTTCTCCATTGTTAATGTTACAGCGCCAGGAGATCAACTAAAGCAAGGTGGGATGCTGGAGGAGCACAAGATCTCTGAGCCACAGTCCCTTATGTTGGGTGCACGAAATGGTGCATGAGTGAGGATATTGCCAACCCCAGTACCCTGCCTGACTAGAAAGGTATTTTTTCTTTCTTTCTTTGCAGTATCATCAGCAGAAATAGTAGCTTGCAAGTATAATAAATCACCTTATCCCTCTTCACAGCTATACCATCACAACATGCTGTGGCGCGGGTACAATTGCAGGTGGTAACACTATCGTAAACCGGTCCAATCCTGCACGCCTCGCCCTGTAGGATGAGGGTTGCAGATGGATGAGTAGCCTCGACCATTGCTGCACTCACAGCCCCGACGTTCACCACAGCCGCAGCAGCCCCACTTCTTCCACCACTCCCCTGACCCCTTCTGTCTCTGTCAGCCACTTTGGCGTCCGTGGATACCAGAGGATCTGCTACAACAGCAGGGTTAGCCACTGCTGGCATATCTCACCGACCGGCAACCTCCCAGCTTGGGTGCTCACGTTGGGACAACAACACGCACGAGCTACTGGTGCACCTCGCTGTCCGGCTTTGCCTCACATCATGTGCTCATGGTGGGGCAATGAAGAACAATAGTTACTAACAGCTAGTCATAGTGTTTCTGTGGTTGGCAGCAGTATTTTCCCCCACTCTAATAGTGATCTGCAACAGATTACTAGCATCATAGAGAGTTGAGCTTTGTGGTGACTGAGAACGGTTTTGATGAGAGGATCTCACTTTCACCCCCTGGCAGGGGTACAAAGACACAGTAGAATTAATAAGAGCATGCCTTTCCTGCAAGAGAAAGAGGTCAATAGTCATATTAATCATCCACAGTACCCCTCCATTAAATGCGGTGCGGTGTTCTGCAGTGAGCTCATGTGTCCCACAAACAAAATGGTGTTGCATAGGAAACAAGTGTCGACTATAACGTGAGAGAAATGGAGTGATATCACGCAGCACCTTATCGCTATATGGTTTGAAGATCTCACCTTGAGTGCTGTATGATACAAGTTTCCTGAGATTCAAGTTAGAGGCACAGGTGAGGCACTCAGCTGAGTAATACATCTCAATATACACCCAGATATCCATAAACTTGTCCATAACC
Organism: Schistocerca serialis cubense; assembly: GCF_023864345.2. Lineage (NCBI taxonomy): Eukaryota > Metazoa > Arthropoda > Insecta > Orthoptera > Acrididae > Schistocerca > Schistocerca serialis. The sequence continues at coordinate 286,466,170 of NC_064644.1, read as the reverse complement.
GAGTCAATGGTTCACCCTGCTATATCAAGCTTCTTAATGATACAGCTGCCAAAAAGGCATGCCTTAATGTCCAAACTGACGATCATTATTGCTTTGCATGGTTACTCCTGGCTTGTGAAATAAATTACAGGTAAGATCTGCAGCTTATATCTTGGCAAGACAAAGGTATTGAGGTACATGGGTTTTATAACTTTGACGGTATCGACATCCCCATTAAACCTCAGGATATACCTAAATTTGAGACACAGAATACTGGTATGTGAATTCACGTATATACGATGGATGAGTGCAAGTCATGTAATGGTAAAGTTTGACCAGAATCGTTGGAAACCTTCCATTTCTCGTAAGTTGCCGGTCAGTGTAAGATGCATTTGAACGTGCTGTTATTCTCGGAAGAGAAATATAAGGAGAGAAGGAAATAACTCACCTCACTTACTCACAATTGAGTAAACATAAGTGTAAAAAGCATATTTGCTTAAGATGTCAGAATGCCTTTTCACAAGCGACTTTGTGACAAACCATCAAGTTATTGCTCTACCTGGAAACCAGTGTGTGTTATAATGGCTGCTCAGGATAACAAATTCTGAAAGTTTAAGAATGCCCTCTACCAATGACTGATTTCGAATGCCTTCTCACTCCTGTGACACACTGTCAAGACGACCCTACAGCCTCACATACAAACTTCATAGAAAAATACGTGCCATATGTCGCAGCCTACCAAGTTCTACTTCCCTGTGACCAAAGTCTTAATCATCAGATATACGTTGGGGTAATAAAATGATTTGGTTGCTCACTGGGCTAAAGAACCTTTCACAGAATGTTGATAACTCTCACAGCGCCAACATTCCCTTCACTGAGTCAAAGGAGGATAATGATTTGTATGAGAAGGCGGTTGATTGTCGTATCTGTGGCAGCAATTAGATTAGGAAGTGGAAACTCCTTTTAAGGAACATTGTCATCTAACTGGGGAATTCCGTGGTGCCGCACATAACATATATGGGTTGAAGTATCAGTTACTGTGACACATACACGTCTTTTTCTACAATCTAAGTGAGTATGATGCTCACTTTATCAACAAGCTTTTGGCCAATTTTGGTATGAAGAACGATTAGGTCACTGTCCTGCCTGAGAGAGTCGAGAAATATGTCTCATTCAAGAATTATTTTCCGCTTCCTGAATTCTCTATGCTTTATGTGGGCATCACTCCAGAAAGTTGTTGAAACGTTGCATCAGGAGTATACGGACGTCACTTGAGGTGCATATTCCACTGGCATAAAGCTTAAGCTTGTGACAAGGAAGGGGGTATTCCCGTACGAGTATCTGGACTCTACGTGGAAACTCAACTCAATCAGACTACCTGACATAACTGTGTTCTCCAATAACCTTACAAGTCATGCCATATCGGATGCAGATTATCAGCATGGTGTGGATGTTTGGAATGTTTGGCAGTAGTTTAACATCCCAAATTTGGATTAGTAGGCATGACTTTATCTGGACACAGATGTGAGTTTACTAGCGGATGTTTTCGAGAAATTCCAATGTGTATGCATGGCAACGTATTTTCTGAACCCTGCCTTCTACGTATTACACATCGGCAGGGTTGTCTTGGGAGGCTATGCTCAAGAAAACGAAAGATAACATTGAGCTTTTGGCCGACACTGACACTGACATTCTTTCTTTTGTTTCAACAAGTAATGTGTTGGGGGCTTTGCCAATGTGGGTGAGAGGCTCAGTGCATTCGATGATTTGAGTTGTGTTATGTACCTTGACATCAATAGCTTGTACCGGCATACTATGCGACAATAAGTGCCGAATGGCGAGTTTCGATGGCTGTTTGAGCAGAAATACATTGGATTAGGTGAAACTTTCGGTAAGGGCTGATTATGGTGTAGGGTATCTTGTGAATTCAAATCCTGTACATGCTAATAATTTCCATGATGCACAACGAAATTTGCTGTTATGCCCAGAACTACAAATTCCACAGGCGAGTCCATCCGTGTGTTGATGACAATGCTGGGGAACAAGCAAAGGTAAGTTATTACAGAAACCACCAGCAATGACTCAGTTTAATAATGGACCTAACTGAAATTAAACACACTATTTCCTTCAAGCAATCACTCTGGTAGAAAGGGTACCTTGACTTAAATACTGAAGTGAGGACATCCGCAAAAAATGATTTAGAAAAAGACCTTTACAAACCAATGAGTAATGCAGTATTCGGGAAGACGATGGAATATGTAACAAATCACCAAGACATTTCTATTTAGTCACTGTGGGATGGGCTCAAGGAAGTGTATTGAAAGACCAAATTTCAAATTTCAAATTAACAAGAACATAGTTGTCATGCAGAACGTGAAGACTGAAGAAGAGTTCATGAAACCTGATACTAAGTTACTTTAGGAGGATGCAGATAGCTTCATTTATTGGGTGATGAACTACAATCCACATGAAATAACGATAAACAATGGTAAAACTTTAACACAACTTCATGCACAGCTGATAAAGCTTATGGCATTGTTCTATGGAACAAGAAAGTTGACGAGATGAATGTGCTGCTAATCATAGAGTCTGTGGCGCTAGGATCCAAGATGTATGCATACCACACATTGGAAGCTGAGTCCCAGAGCTGGAAAAAGGAAGTGTGTCATTCAGCGTGAAGGTTCTAGAGACTGAAGACTGTTTCCAGCTATGTAAACCAGCTTTGGCAGAGCTCCACTGCACATGTTGCAGCTAGAATTTGTTCTCGAGAGCACGAGTTGTGCACTGTGCTACAGTATAGAATTGGTTTGTCAGCTCACGTTGATAAACAAATCATTTGTGATGATGGAATTGAAACTCCCCTGTACTCAAACTATTCACTTGATTGGAGTCCTGATTAGAGTGGTGTATGAGTGAGAGATGGTGAGTGAGTTGAAATGTTTTTGTCTGTATGTGGAACAGTATGGCTCATTTATTAGAGTGTTAATGCCTTTCTCTCGCTCTCTCTCTCTTGCTGTCTCTCTCTCTTTCTGTCTGTCTCTCTTTGTGTGTGCGTCTGTGTGTGTGTGTGTGTGTGTGTGTGTGTGTGTGTGTGTTCATAAATAATTATTTGCCTCACCATGTGTGGTGCGTTATGCACTATGTGCATCTGTTAATATATATATACCCATCAAGTGCGTAGTGTGAACAGCTGAAAATCTGTGTGTAGCATAAATAGCCTAGTTTTTAAATTTCATCTGCTGGCAACCATTCAGTCAGATTAGTTTTAAGGAAGGATAGTTCCTACTCCGTCAAAATTTGTAACTATTCTCATCCAGTGCTGCTATGACTCTAAAAAAATGGAAATGCTCGCAACAAGTGCTACTGTGCCCTGTAAAATTGTGTAACATATTCGCATCCAGTGCTACAGAAAATTGTAAATATTCTCAACCAGTACTGCTACTGTTGCGTGGACTGTAAAAGATTTTCCTTTTTTCGAATCATATTTACTGGTAACAGTACAAGCATGTAAGTCAAAGGTATCTCAGAAGTGAAAATATTACAAGCAAATTGTATCAGGTAATACTATTAGTGTCTTTGCAATGAAATAATAGGACCAAACTGTATCTCCAAAACATAATTGTTCCTGAAGAAGTAAATTGTATCTCAAGAAGCAAATTATACACGAAGAGCCAAATTGTATCTGTGAGGATTGAATAGATAAAAAAAAATTATAGTAAACATTTGTTGTTGTTTTTTTACAGAAACGTTATCTCCAATATGGAAGATGTGTAAGACACATAACGACACTAGTTTTATAAATGGGAGCTGTCAAGGAATTGGAGTTTAAGATGGAGAATGATAAAACATATGAAATGGTTGCATGGAATTATGCCTAGCTCTCAGCATACGTTTCGTTAAGGGAGGAAGTAGCACATGACCTTGCCCGCTTCCAGAGGCTGATATTGTTTCCACTGTGCCTGAGAAGATCCACAGGCATGGTGTCTGGGTAAAGCTACATATTAAAAAAGTGTGAAAGAAAAGTACACATATTAGCGAAAAATTCATTTATTTATCATTCTCATAGGTAGACACAGTATTTTCAAACATCTGCTTGAGTTGATGGAGAGAAAGACACTCGTAGAATTCCAGATCTTAAATGGCAGCAAACTTGAGTATTAGGCGTATCCATGTAACCTTCTCCTCACTTTAGATAAATATGATGTTATCCACATGATGGAATTTCCGAAGTAACATCACTGTATCTTTATAGGATATACTAGGATCATCCCCGTGAATTCCATGGTAGAAACGAGTTAACCTCTGTGCACTCCTTCATGTTTTAGTACTCTTAACAGCCTTCAGAGACCTTGGCGATGCAATACTTATTGAGAATCTCTCTATTATAGCAGCCTCTTCTGTGTGTGCTATGAATGGAATACATTTAAACTTGAATTGTCTGCGCCCATCGTCATAGAAACCCTGAGCACCTGCATTGATGTTCACAGCTTGAGATACTATTGTGAAATACTCTGGGTAGAGTGTAGCACCTGTTCATTTATATAGCTAGTTGCATAAATGAGTGAGCAGGAAATAGTTAATCACGCATTCATATAGAACTAGAGCAAGCTGCAGGGTATTTGGAAAATTTTTCGAAGGTTCAAATTCCCCTCATGCATCTATAGTTCCAGATTTAATTACCTCACTGTGTTTTGATCGGTCTGTTTAGATGATGGGCGCCAGCTCCTCGAATTTCCGTGGGCTGAATGGACATCCTTTCTCTTCAAAGTACGAAGCAGAGAACCTCACATAAAAGTCATATGCTACACAGTATACATTTTTATACCATTCCAGGTGTAAATTATCACACGGAAGGAATTCGGATTTCATATAGACTCTGGCATTATTGAAACTGCAATTGTCAAATTTGGGGGAATAATTTGCTACTTTCTCTCTTCTTTTGGTCTTAAACGCAAGTATGATGCACCTGAGCGTCTAAAGCAGAGCAGAGCTTCTAACAGACGACGTTCGAACGTTCGTCGGCTTGCAGTTGGTAGCACTGGGTACCCGAAAATCTACAATCAACATAACGATTAAGATAGAAATACACGGGCATTCAGAAGTTTAAAAACTGTCAATGCTGCTCCTCTGATGCAGTGGTGTGTGGCAGTTTCCATTTTGTTTTATTGATGGTGATCTAGTTCTCCTCTGGAGCTCGTTGAATGTATGAGTCGTTATCTGCTGCACTCTGTACCAGTATAAGTTATTGTTTAGCATTCAGAATGATTCACTGCCTGTCTTCAATGAATGCCATAATCCGCTTTAGAGTCACAGAGGCAGTAAATATCTTTTGCTTTTATACAGTTCTACATCCTGGTTTCAAAAATTTTCTAAACCTTTCAAATCCGAGGAGATGCAGATACATACATTTTAAGTGTTAATGCTATGACTACATTGTGTGCGTGTGGTCTATCTCGACCACTTGAAGTTCACATTGTATCTCATGAAACAAGAAATACTAAATTATTATGTGTAAGGTCCAATGCCACTATGGCAGTACCATCCAATTTAGTAAATGATCCATCAAAATATATGAATCTTCTGCACCGGAGGATTAAAGCATGCTGGTGCTGAATAACAATCCTAATTTCATCGTTCTTGTTAAATGTGGGTAATGTATAAAATTTATGTGAGAAGCATTCTTTGTGTATAATATGCTCACACTATTGCACCAGTCTAGTTATATCGATGTCATTATGAGGTTGCAGATCTACTGATATAAGAATCCCTCAGTTTGCATATCTTATCACTTTGATCCTCTGTTGTGTACGTTGTGCTGTGCGTTGTGCACATTGATTTTATACCTTACACTCATCCTGTCTTCATTGACAATACAAACACACTGGGTAGCTTCTGTGAGTCCTACTTCGTTGAAGGTCGCTGCTGCCTCTTCCAGTCTCCCAGTAAGGCTGGGTCTTTGTTCTCGCTGAGATGTTGAGGCGGGTTCACTGCAAGTCCTTGGGAAACTGAAAGTCACCTTCATTTCCAGTCCTGACAGTTTTCTACACGTTCGAGGTCACTCCTGGTTCTGCTTTAGATGTAGTCATACAATGGTTTTATCACCATAAAAGCAAAAGAGTGGTTTATCCTAGTCCACAATATGCAGCTCCAGATAATCCAGTGTCTGAACTGTTACCGGAATGTAAACAGTATTGGTAGGTGTCTCAACGATCTTATATCCTGTTCCAACTGATTGGAAGAATCCGTAAATTGTATTAAGCAATTTAATGTAGAGATAAGGGTTTGTTACAAATGTTACTGTCAACAAAGATTGTACTGCTAGAAAATATACCCATTGACTTGTTGGATCTGTAAAACTCATTAGGCGTCCTCCTTTAAAACCTCTCCCTCTGTGACACCAAGCACTTTGCATTTTGTGCCTTTATTTCAGATTTAAGGATATGGATGTTTAAATACAGCACAACCCCTTTTCCTGGCCGTTTTCAAACGTCGTTTAAATCGTCAATATCGTATGCACAGTTTGAGTTTCCACAATTTCTTTTTGCTATTAATTTCCACATGAAATTTATTATTATCCTATGTTATATTCGGAATGTTTTATGTCTCCTGTTCAATCAGCGCAATACTCCACTGTCTATAGCTTAAATCAACAAGTGTGAAGTAATTCGCATGTGATACTGATGATCGTTCTGAGAGAGTAGTATATTGCATCTAACCATCAACTGATGATTGGCATTTAATGCACCTCCATACATATCCTTCTTCACAAGCGTTAGGAGGAACATGATGGGAGAAATTGTAGAATACAAGTCTTCAGTCAGTGACGTATCATTGTTGCTCTTCTCGTGGCTCCATGTCACCAAATGGGTCGAAATAGTGGATATTACTTGCATTTCTCTTCACATACACCCCTAGTGGGTTCTGGGCTCCCCAGCAAAATCTAAATTGACATTTCCACCTTCCCTGGATTTCCACAAATTCTTTAGTAGTGTATCCAGTACAAACACACCACAGAATATTCAAATGTAAGTTTTTTCCGAACAGACTTCAGGAGATCTATATTTGTAAGATTTCTATCGAATAGGCTAGTTAACAGGCTTTTATTTGTTATTTATGAAGAGACTGTTCTTGCATGGTTTCAATCATAGTCCATTCTGCTTTCATCATGTGGCTGTGCTTTCTTCCTTCCTCTAGCGTTTCCTGAGAGTGCTATGTGTTTTTGACTGATGGGACAATAGCCAGGCAGTGAAACCATCGCTCACAGTCCTACGAGAACAGGAATGAGGAAGATGAAAGTTCTGGTTAATGTCTTGGGTATTGGCAGAACCTGGAGTGTTTTAACAGGATCTTTACGTATCAGGATGCTTTTAGATGCATATAGCGCTGTCAGGACACAGGTTTTTAAACACCCCTGAGGCATGTGTGGCTCGTGTTCGTGCAGCAATTGCTTGGCATTTTGTGTTAGAGGTACTGCCGTCTCGTATCGTATTCGATTTACTGGTGTCACTAAGTTGCTGGCTTGCCTGCCCATGAGTAGCAGCAGCAGCGCTTATCGATAAGAGCACTATCGTACTATCTTTAGAACGACCGCTATTATTTCCGGGTCGTCGGGTGTCGGGAGTTCAGTGGGGAAGGAGCTGGAGTGAGGTATGGACAATCATGAGTCGCCCGACCATTGCCGTCACACATGACTTCAGTGGGGACGACCTTGCTTGGTCTTTCGGTCGGTCGTCTAATCGGACGAAGCGTATTTGGTCGCCAACAGTTCCTGGTTCTTTGTGAACGTCGACTTGTGATTCCTCCTAGTTGTTCCACAGTGACTGGTTTTAATATTGTTCGAGTTGTTTGAGGAAGTGTTTTCGTGGAACCGTGTGTAGGTTGTGGTTTTGACTGAGCAGTTATTTGAATGCTGTCTGCATGCTGTATTGAGGTAGTCAGTCGGTTTGGATAGAGCAGCAAGGAAGTCTTCATGGCGCGGGTCAGGCAGGGACCACTGGCGGCGTGCACGCGGGGTGAGATTGTGAGGCGCTAGCTGTGAGAGCTACAAATTTCGTTGCCAACCGATACTGGACACTTAAGTTGAGTGATCAGTTAACCTGTTATGAAGCCTCAACTGCTGTGACATCTCTTCGTTGCTTCCTGGCCCATTACAGCTAGCAGCAACATATGGTGTGTTGGAGTCGGTGAAATTTTGCAGCCATCTTCCTGTATGGTCTTAAACTATTAAATTGGTTGTTACTTAACAGTGAAGTGCACCAGTGACATTTACTGGGCGGTGTGTTTTTCTTCGCCATGTTGATGCTGCCCAGCACAGTGAGCAGTTCGACTGCCTTTTAGTTGTTTGCTCATATATTTTTTTCTTAAAGTGGTTATTGTGACTTGGCTGTTTTTATACGCCAATTTTGAAGACGTAGTGCTGCCGATATCTTCACCCTCAGCTGAAACTTTCCGTTGTCATGCCATTGGTCAGGCGGAAGGGAATTGATAATGTTGTAGGTTGGTCCTTCAGCTGTCCGTGGGTCGGGTTGCCATCCGATTATGTAACCTTACTCTTGGCTGCATTTCTCAACTCACCTTACATTAGAGCTACCTTACGAGGCTGACCCTCGGAACACTTCTGAGCAACCCTGCTCTGTTGGTTTCCGATTGTGATTTTCATTTTTCTGAAGTACCGTGCAAGGCCTTCAGCCATCTATTAATTTAGTTTGTGTTTATTTTAAGATAGGGCCTCCAGCCAACGTAAATTAAAATTGGAAGATTGATTTGTTTGAAAACTAGATTTTCAAGGTTTATTCTTTCTGAAATTCTTGTTATCCAGGCCTTAAGCCTTGAGTTGTTCAATGTCCAGTGTGTGGCCTTCAACCGAGCTTTTACATGAAATATTTTTGAGATAAGGCCTTCAGCTGTCTTAAATTAAAATTTTATGATTCATTTGTTTAAAACAAAACTTTTTTTAAAAATTTGCTGTATCTGAAAATTATGTTATCCAGGCCCTAAGCCCTGGTTTGTTCAATGTCTTGTGTGTTGCCTTCAGCCAAGTATTTAAGTTAAATATTTTTTAAGTAAGGCCTTCAGCCGTGTGTATCCCTTAAAGCAATTTTTTATAGTTTGTGATCAGACCTTCAGCTGTTCTGGTTTTTGTTGTGGTTTTGGGCCTTCCGCCCAGGAGGTAATTCAAGTTTTCTTAACTAAGCCTTCAGCCATATTGTTTTATTTTGATCCTTTTAAGGCAATGTGTAATTAAGTGGTTCGTAGAAAAATAAAAGGTTGTGTGTTTTGTGCAACTGACAGTAACTGATTACGACCCCCTCCACAACCTTAACCTGATCCGCTCTATCCTGCAAAACCAGATTTCAACCCCTGCACTGGTTAGCTAACACGTTGGAGTGTGTCAAGAGGTGAGTGTCAGGGTACGTGAAGAGAGAACAACATGGGCAGTGGTCGGCTCATCGGATGTGTGGACAACTGGCTCTGTTTTTGTGAAGGCCGGTTGGTTATTAGTGTACCGTTAGTTCCTGCATCGAAGTTTTTATCATGCCCTTTACTGTCCATCATTTTAATTTTCTTCCCGTCTGTCAATGCTGTGCGCATTTGGATGATGGCGTTTTGCACTGGGCTGGAATTATAAAATAACGACTTCTTGGTGTAGCAATGGTTGATATTGCTTGCACTGTGATATGCCCACCTCTGTGATTCTCGCTTTATGGACCTTAAAAAAGTTTTTGCACGAATAACGGTGGTTGCTTGTGATTATAAGTGACACTTTAAATTTGGCCCTTTTGTTACTTGTTGACGCCGCAAACTATCTGGTACCTTATATCTGGTGCCCTTCAGATCAGAGTTGTTTTCCTGTGAACTGGCAGGAGATTCGTCGTTACCCTGGTGTATAATGAAATTATGTACTTAATGCTGTTAAACTCTTCATAAACAGTGTGGTAAGTCTGGTTTATTAAGTGCCGTTTTTAAGGACTTGGGATATTTTCTTCGATTTATTTTTTAATCTTTTAATTATATTAACAAATTTGTCACACTAATACGCGCCGTTTAATTTGGGATTGAGATCGTTCTGAAATATAAGTGCCACACGTTAGAGCCGTACTTGTAAAAGTTAGCAACTAAGTATCGCCTTCTACAGGTATGCTCCCATTTCTCACAGAAATTTCAGCATTGTGCAAAAAGGTCTCCGACTAGGTGACTTATTCACTATGTTTCTGATTCAAGTAACTTTCTGAAATAAATTATTTCACCCTTTTTAGTTAAGTTGATTTGGAGGAGACGTTTATTACGCCATCATTTTATTGTTTTATAGTATTAAGCTGTGTTTCCTTCATTCAATTTTGAGTGTTACTACTGTTCAACTATCAAGGCAGATTTTTATGCCATCAGTTATTAAGACATGGTGAAATTAAAGTTCCATAACTTCGATCTATTAGTACATGTTTCACCTGAGTAGTGTTTGTTAACAGCTCTCACTTTTACGAGTTGAGGTTTTGATGTTTGGAGTGGTGGTTGGGCGCAGGGAGTGTTAGTGGGGGCCCTACTTTACCTCCCTGGAGCTGTTTGTGATGCGGCACACTTCTTAAAGTTGTTTAACGTACAGTCTCAGTTAGAAGCTCTTATCTCAATATTTTGCACCTAATATCTTACGTCTCTCTTAAAATGGGTGATATTATCCGATTTCTGAGCTAACTTTCAGATTTTCTAAATCAGACTATTTCAGCCTACACTTAGTGTGTCAATGATTTTAAACTATGATCTTACTTTCTCTAGTAGTCAAGGGATATTTTTAAAATGACTTTGCCATCCCTTCAGATGGTATTCATTCCATTCATGAAAAAGAAAATCTTGCTGCATGATAACTGCTGGCACGTAAGTTAACTTGCATGGCTGATCTGTTCCAAAGGCTGCGTTTTTAAGCTGGTGATTGCGTAATCACAGCTGCAGGTTTTCCTTTCAAAGGCTAGTCTGATTAAGATTGAAATTAATTAAAATTTCTTTTTATAACCCTTTTATCAGCCTTAAGTGGCGATTTGTTCTTAAGGTTTTGGGAAAGTAATTACTTTAATTATCTTTAGGAAAAATTGTTTTAATTATGAGATGTCTTACCCTATTATCTTACAATTTTGTATTTATTACTGATTCTTGCTTATGACTTAGAGTGTTTGACCTATGGCCTATGGCCTAAACTGATTATTTGTGAAAAAATAGTCCTGTTGCTTATTCTTTGACATGGTTAATAACGTATTCAGTTTATTAGTGTAATGTGTGCTGTAAATAAATGTGAACTGTCAAAGAAAAAATGATGTTCTTTCCCATCTTATGTAAGGTGATTTCAACTGACTTTTTCTTCTACACTGTTGTTGTCTCCTTCTTTAGCACATAATATATGGCGTTCATAAGTTGCTAGAAATTCACGCAAAAGTCCGACATTATTTTATCACACATGGTTTTATCAATTACAAATTCTGTTATGTGCTGCCCTGTAGCATCCTGGGAGATTGCTGCCTCTTTTGTGCTGGATGTCAATACCATCACCAAAACTATGTTGAGCAGTTAATATAGTTTCTATAATGGTTCTGTGTTTCGCACTCCACCTCTTTCAGACTTTCCTGTGTACAGCTGTCAGCTGCAGTATTTTGCCGTACGTCTGCAGATCTTTGCAGCATCTTTACAGCTTAGTGAAATTTAGGAAAATGAGGTTCATGAGACAAGTCGTTGTTTAAAAATCCTTGTCTGTATGTTTTCTTCTTTTAAACTTATAGGCTGCATTCCCAGCCAGTATGATTTTTCACCACCGATGCAGAATTTTTTGTTTATCCTAGCTTCACTGATAGGGTTAGTGAAATCAGAAACATCATCGTCATTGTTAATTTTGCTGAGACTTCTTTGAAAGTTTCAGTAACTTACTGAAAGGTTTCTCTCAGTGTCTGCTATCGATCCAAAATCCTAACCTTAACAGTCATATCTTCTGTTGATGCAGAATTTTTTGTTTATCCTAGCATATGTCTCTAGGTCCGTAACTTAACGTTCATCTAGCTCCTTAATTTTACATTCCAGAGGTTGAAGTTTTCCATGTGTTTATAGGTAACCTACTCTTTCTATGCATACCTATTATTTCGGGCTGAGTGGCTGACATAAGTGAGAACTTGTCCATAATAAGATGTCAACTAATGTACTAATAACTTTTTCCATAAGTCTGTATAAAGAAACAACTGAAAATTCCATCCGTATCTACTGTGTGTGAGATTCCAGGATTCAGCAAATATCTCTACAAAATTACTGAATGTACTGTTGGTTCTTACATGCACCTGGTAAAAGTGTTTTAAATTCAAATTGACTCCCTTGAAGGTTATAATTAAAGTTTCATCGTCCTGAAAGATCTATTTCGGGATTCTGGAATATATTTGACTCAAATATACGTCAACGCCCATATAAGGACCAAAACAGAAATATCATAGAATTTGATCTGGTTCTTCACCTCAGCATCAACAAATCTGAACACGGTGTTTAGCTTTACTTTTCTGGTGGAATGATATCACTGCTTTTACTGAATGATACGTATTTTCACTGTAGACACTATGTATTACCTTTGTAGCAGCTTATTCTTGGAGTGAAGCAGCAGTTTTAGAAGCGGACTCCATCTGTAGTTGTTAGCAGTAATATGAGAACATTTGCCTCGCTGGTGCTGGATGGACCTTCAATTACAGCTCATATATTGTTTGGAAGGAGTATCCCATTTCTCTTCTTCTTCTGGTCTTCTGCAATACCATCAAAGGACCAGCCACTTACAACAAAGTCTTTGTGTCAAGTATGCTTCACCCACACCACCATGATAGTGAGTTTCTCAGATTTTAGTGTGCAATGGTTGGTGAGCATATTGGAGATCAGTACTGAACTGCACTGTGTGGTGTAGGACATCCAACACAATTCTCCAAAGTGTCAGGGACTGGCTGGGTGTCTTCATTACACAAATCAGCAAGTGGGATGTACAGTAGCAGCAATTGTTCTGTTCCACCACACTGGTCAGTTTTACAACATGATCCAATGGCGCTGCTGTTGGCCCTACATACAGGAGGATGCAGTGGGTCGTGTTGAGCCGGCAGTGGCTGCTGCAGGCCTCGACAGCCCAGAGGTCGCTGCAGATCTGGACACGTTGGAGGTTCCAGCCAGTCTGGACATGCCAGAGGTCACTGAACAATCAAGAAAAAAAACAATACGCCTCCACAGACATGCAGTTGCACAACAACATGGAAGAAAACCACATGCACTTACTTCTGCACTTCTTGACGATCTCAGTTGATGATGGCGCTTCGTAGTTCTTCCACTGACTGACTTAATTCAGACAGCGTTTACCTTATACCCCAGACATCCAGTCGCATGACCAGATGTCGCATTTCGGCATTCCTATTGGCCCCATCGATTTTCTGATGAGGGAAAGGGGAATGCTACATTTCTATTGGTTCACACCAATTTTTCGCCTATGACATCACAATTTTGAGCGCTCTTTGGTGGCGGAATTGCCAACTAGGCTATTCTGTCTGGGGCTGCTGAAGAGGACGGTATGCTGCAGAACACCTGTCTGACGGCAGGGGAAACCGTTATTGGTTCAGCAAATCGCTACTATCGGTGTGCTGCCAACCACAAAGCGTATCTCATAGGAATAATATCACAAATCCGCTGCATTTGTTGCGGTCGTCTATTGCATGATGGTAGAGGCAGGTTAATGAGCCATATCAAAGATGGAGGTCAGCAGATCGAGCACCATGAACCATCTGTGTGAGTTGTGAAAGACCACTTCACCCTATCCCACAGCCATGCCATTATTTCGCGAAAAGTGTTCTTTTTTCACTCGCCTGTTACCTCATCTTTCCAACCATCAAGAAGGGTGCTATGTGCACAGTCCTTGACATCATGTTTACACATACTGTGGTTATTAAACTCCTCTCTGCTCGATACTCACAGCTCATCCACTTTACACATTAAGCATTCATATCTTCCTCACCAACAGCTCAATGCAGTCTGTTTCTCCCAGCTTTTCACAAGTGAGAGAGGGGAGACAGCCGTAGGACAATCCTGAAATATATAAATAAACACAGTAACTTATGCCCTTCATCTCCAGCATCTCAGCACAGACTTTTTCCAGCCACTTCACAAGTCGGGGAGGGAAGGTGGGAGTCAAGAGAGGGGAAGTTGGGGAGAGGAGAGGAGTGGGAGAGGTGACATGTGATATTGCTACATCTAAACCCTAGGGAAGGGAGATGGGGGAAATCCTGTAGGAGATCCGCAATCTTTAATAAAATTGCGAACAGTGCACACTGCACGCATACCTCTTTTTTCCACTACTGACTTGAACCTGAATCTCCAGATGTCTGAATGATAAGATATAACACACGCACACACACACAGACAACGACGACTGAAGATCCAGTCTTTCGGTGCAGATGCTCACCATATCCATCGTCGGAATCCGAAATTGCGAAACGGCGATTAAGGGGTTCATGGGTAGGTGACACTATGCAAGTAGTGTGTAACACCTTGGGAATATTGGTCGAATAGGAAGTGTGAGCACTAGCGTTAAGTGCGAGACTGGGTTTGAAACTGGTCTGGCCGAAATTTTCGTCTGTTATCATTGATTCATTCCAGCGCCTAGATGCTGCTAATATAATCGAAAACCTTTAAGTAAGGCAGACTCTTTCGAAATTTAAAGCAAGTACGTACTCCTAACCTCCATCATGGTGATTGGCTCAAAGCTTCAGGAAGCTGTTGGGCGTTACCATGCTTCCTCCACAACATCAAAGACAGACAGCTTCAACGACACTACGCCACATGCAGTGAAACCGCATTTATTCGTTTCTATGTTGTACGTTTTTCGCATTTGTACGTTGTGTATTGGGCACTTCTCAGACTTTTCCATGCAAAGTTACGTCTCTTTGACAGTCTCCATTTATCCGTTTTCGCATTTTTACGCTACCTTTTTTTTTGCTACCTCACTGTTATTTTTGTCGGACTTACACGTTATAAGGGAGAAGATCGCTGTTGCCTGGGTATGGTGTGCCTGAGACTTCGTATGCATGGAAATTATTTTTGACTTGTAAAGCGCCTTTGTATACAATTTTGAAATAGTAGGACTCGGGCGTGAAAGAAGAGCTAGTCTGCTACTCTAAAGAGGGGAGAAAGCTGCTTAGAGCAGGTCACGTAAAAAGCAACAGACACTGAGGGTTGTGTCCGCAACACCTAGCGTCTGCCCTTGGGCTTTCTTAATGATCATGCCATAACATAATCTGGGAATTGTTCGCGTTTAAGGTGAAATGGTGAATTGTAGGGACTAAATGGTATTCAGTGTATAAAAACTTAGTCACCTATGACACTCACCTTCCAGATTTCCACTTCAATGCTGTTACGTCGAAGCCTCGTTGCATCAAACAATTTCGGTGGACTTAAATTTCGCCGCAGACTAATCTGGACGCCATTTTTCAAATTATTTTTGTGTGATGGATAGCCAGGATCACTAAAAGAGTTTAAAAATTTGACTGGATGGTTGATAGAGTCATCTTGCTCCATACCTGTGTTGCCAGAGGTATACTCTACATTTGCTCTCAGAACATAAGTAAGTCCGAGTTAATTCTTGCAGCTTCATTGTTTCGAGGTATCGTTACAGCTTTTTCACAAAATTAAGAGGTTTCATGTGTTGTTGTTTGTATTTGATCAACGTAAACGGAAGAAGTGAGAACTTGCGATGAAAGTAGTGCAAAGCACAAATTTTCAGGTACAATGATTTCACCTTCTTCTTCCGGGTATGTACCGTCACAAAATTTTAACAATAATTCAGGAAACTTCAATACATTTGTGTTGCCTCCAATTCGAGACCGCATTTTCAATGCTAAATGCATCCACACGATTTGCGCTGCAGACTTGAGTTCTTCAAGGAAGCTCTTATCTCACACATCCTTGTTCCCTGTGGTACAACTAGTAATGTCTGCCTACTATAGACAGAAGAATAAGGATGATAACACCGCCCAGGGGCTGAGCATTTTGTCGAGTATTTCAATTAAACCCTATGCTGCCTTACAATGAGCTGTGGCGCACTCATCCCATATTACTAAGCAATTGCGCAGAACATTGGCTTCCTCACTGTTCATGGCGGATGCTTCATTGTCTCCCATTTGAGTTGGCGTAAGTTCTTCATTACGGCATTTGCGATACGAAGAAGTGAGTTATTATGAAGCAACAGTACCGCCCGTCGCAGTTTACCCGGACGTTTCGCCTTAATTGCACGCCGTAATTTCTCCAGCGTTGTGCAGTACCGTACCCCAATGAAGAAGACGCAACGTTCCTCGAAATGAGGTCACCATAGGTCACGTTTCCACATTTACCACACGTTCGTCGGAAAGATGCGAGTTCCACGCTAACCTCTTTCCTACCGGTACGTACACTACTGGCCATTAAAATTGCTACACCAAGAAGATATGCAGATGATAAACGGGTATACATTGGACAATATATATTATCCTAGAACTGACATGTGATTACATTTTCACGAAATTGGGGTGCATAGGTCCTGAGAAATCAGTACCCAGAACCACCACCTCTGGCCGTAATAACGGCCTTGATAAGCCTGGGCATTGAGTCAAACAGAGCTTGGATGGCGTGTATAGGTACAGCAGCAGATGCAGCTTCAACACGATACTACAGTACATCAGGAGTAGTCAGTGTCGTATTGTGACGAGCCAGTTGCTCGGCCACCACTGACCAGACGTTTTCAATCGGTGAGAGATCTGGAGAATGTGCTGTCCAGGGCAGCAGTCGAACATTTTCTGTATGGAGAAAGGCCCGTACAGGACCTGCAACATGCGGTCGTCCATTACCCTGCTGAAATGCAGGGTTTAGTAGGGATCGAATTAAGGGTAGAGCCACGGGTCGTAACACATCTGAAATGTGACGTCCACTCTTCAAAGCGCAGTCAGTGCGAACAAGAGGTGATCGAGATGTGTAACCAATGGCACCCCATACCATCACGCCGGGTGATACGCCAGTATGGCGATGACGAATACACGCTTCCAATGTACGGTCACCGCGATGTCGCCAAACACGGATGTGACTATCATGATGCTGTGAACAGAACCTGGATTCATACGAAAAAATGACGTTTTGCCATCGTGCACCCAGGTTCGTCGATGAGTACACCATCGCAGGCGCTCCTGTCTGAGATGCAGCGTCAAGGGTAACCGCAGCCATGGTCTCCGAGCTGATAGTCCATGCTGCTGCAAACGTCGTCAAACTGTTCGTGCAGATGGTTGTTGTCTTGCAAACGTCCCCATCTGTTGACTGAGGGATCGAGACGTGGCTGCACGATCCGTTACAGCCATGCGGATAAGATGCCTGTGATTTCGACTGCTAGTGATACGAGGGCTTTGGGACCCAGCACGGCGTTCCATATTACCCTCCTGAATCCACCGATTCCATATTTCGCTAACAGTCATTTTATCTCGACCAACGCGAGCAGCAATGTCGCGATACGATAAACCGCATTCGCGTTAGGCTACAATCCACCTGTATCAATTTCGCAAACGTGATGGTACGCATTTGTCCTCCTTACACGAGGCATCACAACAGCATTTCACCAGGCAACGCCGGTCAACTGCTGTTTTTGTATGAGATATCGGTTGGAAACTTTCCTCATGTCAGCGCGTTGTAGGTGTCGTCACCGGCGCCAACCTTGTGTGAATGCTCTGAAAAGCTAATCATTTGCATATCGCAGCATCTTCTTCCTGTCTGTTAAATTTCGAGCCGGTAGCAAGTCATGTTCGTGGTATAGCAATTTTAAGGACCAGTAGTGTATATACATGCATCGGAGTCGCACTGGGTTGCGTATACGCTCCAGAAACGCCCCCTACCGAAAGTATTTTTATCGCACCTTACATACTCGCTGTTTTCCTAAAATGTGAACATCGAGGTGAATCACAGACCGGTGTCTTCCGTGAATACGGAAGCTAATTGTGGGCCATATTGCTTCTGAAGGGTTAATGTATCGGCCCGATTGAAACACCGTTACTACGCCACGCTCATTTTTCAATCCGAATGTGGCTTGCTCATTACGTTTTTTCATGTAGTAGGAAATATATTTAATAGCTTCAGTGCTATTGTGCATTTCAGTGTTAAGGTCATCCTGAAAAGTTTTAGATAATGTCAGTGAATAAGGCGTGACTCATCGATCATCCGAAACAATGTCTTTGCTACGTGAATTTATTGTAGCTGCAGGCCTGACTTACTCAGGTGAACGTCGACGATATGACGAGGATCCACCATCTCTTATTATCGTTTGCTATAAAAGTGATGTGGCATATCATTTAGAACCGAAGCCATTGTTCGTGCAGTGAGGGTGTCTGTTTGATGCCCAGCCACAACAGTGACCCACACGTGTTTTTACCATATCAAACAGGGTTCGATCTGCGTTTCAGTCTGGAAATTAAGCCCGCATCAACTAATTCGTCATCTTTGGGACGTATTTTTTCTTCCAGCCACAGGAGGATATTTGCATCAATGACTCCAGGCTTTTCCCACTCAACGCTGTACATTAAGCACAAAATTGACCATAAAACCATTTCGTCTGAGACCAAGTTGATCGAAAACCAATTTCAGATCGAAAACTCTGGCTGTTGTATTATGTCCATCACACGATGGTTGTGCAGCAAATGAACTAGAGTGATCTCGTTCCACTTTGGATTTATGGTGAGTGTAATAAACAGGTCAGGGAATCCGTATTTTCGCACATATCGGAATGCGTCGTGCGTATTCCCCTGCATATAGTGTGAGCTGCCATTAAAATGGACTCGCAAAGATCACTCACGGCCTATGTTTTGAGTGCTACCATACCGTTGCATAGCCACCTGCCAGTGCAGAAGAGCTTCAGAGCATAGGAGTCTCTGGTTAGTGTTTATGTCTTTAAAGCATTCGTCCTCTGTCTTGGCTATTAGACAAAATGATTTCGTTTTATTTCCAGTTGATGAGCATAAATTTATTGGGATGATAGTTTTTGTGTATGTACGGCACTACTATTCGCTTGATACAATCCAAAATTACATCCAGGTCACATTGGTAACAAATTGTAAGGTGTTGTAGGGCGTCGCAAGACGGATGTGTTTCATAAACTTCTTGATGGCGCTTGTCTCGAGTAAACAACACGTTTTACGCCTTCCAAATTCATGATTAGCCAAAACAGTTTCAACTTCATTTGCTACAGGGTCGTTGTATCTGGCGTAGAGTCTAAACGTGATAGCATTTTTTTTTTTTTTCAGTTATCGGCCATCAGTCTTCTCAATGGTTTGATGCGGCCTGCGATGACTTCCTCTCCCGTACCAACCTCTTCACTGCAGAGTAGGCTCTGAGCACTATGGGACTTTACATCTATTGTCATCAGTCCCCAAGAACTTAGAACTACTTACACCTAACTAACCTAAGGACATCACACAACACCCAGTCATCACGAGGAGAGAAACATCGCAGTGTAGTAATTGCAACCTAAGTCCCTAATTATTTCCTGGATGCATTCCAATTTCTGTCTTCCTCTAAAGTTATTACCCTCTACAGCTCCTTCAAGTACGGAAGATATTCCCCGATGTCTGAAAAGGTCATATCATCCTGTCCCTTCTTCTTGTCAATGTTTTCCGTATATTCCTTTTCTCCCCGAATCTCAGGAGAACACTACTTACTCCTTACCTCATCAGTCCACTCAATTTTCAACATTCTTCTGAAGCAGTACTTATCAATGTCTTCGATTCTCTTCTCTTCCGGGTTTGCATACAGTCCATGTCTTACTACCATACAAGGAGGTGCTTCAAACGCACAGTAAAATAGAAATTTCTTTCCAAATTAAAACCTATTTTTCTTACTAGCAGACTTCTCTTGGTCAAAAATGCTCTTTTTGTCAGTCAGTATGCCTTTTACGTCCTCTTTGTTCCCTGTGTATTGGGTTATTCAGCTGTTAGGTAGCAGAATTCCTTAACTTCATCTACTTCGTGGTCACCAATTCTATTGTTAAGCTTCTCGCTGTGCTCATTTCTGTTACTTCTCATTACTTCCGTCTTTCTACGACTTATTCTCAATCCATATTCTGTACTCATATGACAGTTCATTCCATCCAACAGATACTGCAATTCTTCCTCGCTTTCACTGAACATATCAAAGACATCAGCAAATCCTATCAGTTATATCGTTTCTCCCTGAATTTTAATCCCACTCGCGAACTTTTCCTTTATTTCTCTCATTGCTTCTTCGATGTGTAGATTGAACAACCCTGCCTTACATCCTTTATAATTCGAGCACTTCGTTTTTACCAATTTTCCAATCTTAGTGTTCCTCTTCGGTTGTTGTATATATTGTGTGTTACCTGTCTTTTCCTGTAGCCTGTTTCTCAGAATTTCGAATATCTTGCACCATTTTACACTCTCGAACACATTTAAGAGGTCGACAATTCCAGTGAAAGTGTCCATTTTTCTTCTGTCTTACTTCCGTTATTAACCGCAAAGTCAGAACTGCCTCTCTCGTACCTTTACTACTTCGTAAAGCAAACTGATTCATGTAAGAGAGTCGCAATTTCCTTTTGCATTCTTCTGTACATTTTTCTTGTCAGCAACAGTGATCCATGAGCTAATAATAATAATAACGCGTGTGGCTATGGCCTCCCGTCGGGTAGACCGTTCGCCTCGTGCAGGTCTTTCGATGTGACGCCACTTCGGCGACCTGCGCGTCGATGGGGATGAAATGATGAAGATTAGGACAACACAACACCCAGTCCCTGAGCGGAGAAAATTTCTGACCCAGCCGGGTCAGCTAAACTGACTGTGCTGTAACTCTCGCAGTTGTCGGCTCTTGCTGTCTTCTGAATTTCATGGATGATGTTTTTCCGAAAGCCTGAAGGTATATCGTCTGCCTCATAATTCTACTCGCTAACGTGAGTACTTGTTGTGTTACCACTTTCCACAATGTCTTTAGAAATTCCGATGGAATGTTATCAGTTCATTCTGCCTTATTTGATCTTAAGCTATCCAAAGCACTTTCAAATTCTGATGCTGATACAGGATTCCCTATTTATTCCTTGTCGAATTCTGTGTCTTCTACTATCACGCCATCAGACAAGTCTTACACCTCGTAGAGGCCTTCAGTGTATTCTTTCCATCTATGTGCTCTCTTCTCAGCATTTAACAATGTAATTCCCATTGCACTCTTTTGTCAGTACCGTTTTAGAGATGTCCATTCCTCTTCAACTCAACAGCGTATAGAGCCATTCATTATCGCAGTATTCATATTCTCAGAGAACTTCATTCTTTGGCGCTGCAGTCTGGAACCGCGCGGCCGCTACGGTAGCAGGCTCGAATCCTGCCTCGGGCATGGATGTGTGTGATGTCCTTAGGTTAGTTAGGTTTAAGTAGTTCTAAGTTCTAGGGGACTGATGACCTTAGAAGTTAAGTCCCATAGTGCTCAGAGCCATTTGAACCGTTTGAACCAACTTCATTCTTTAGTACTTCCATATCCGACTTCCTAGCGTCTTCATTCTTCCTGAATATCATCTTCATCAATAGTAATGTGTGATTCGAGTCTACACATTTCCCTGGGTAGGCCTTACAATCCAATATCTGATCAGAAATCTCTGCATGACCATGATGTAATGTAACAGAAATCTTCCTGTATCTCCCGACCTTTTCGAAGTGTACCTCCTCCTCTTCTGATTCTTGAACACAGTATTCGCTATTTTAACTGACATTTATTGCAGGACTCTTACTTCTCTCTCGTTCCCTCTACGTAGCCCATACTGTACCATAACTCTTTCTTCTATTCATTTCCCCTATAACAGCATTCCAATCCTCCATTACTATGAACTTTCATCTCTCTTTACACACTGAATTACCCATTCAATACAATCATATCTCGTTCCTTCTACGTAGCCCATACTCTACCATAACTCTTTCTTCTATTCATTTCCCGTACAACAGCATTCCAATCCTCCATAACTATTAAATTTTCATCTCCCTTTACACACTGAATTACCCATTCAATACAATAATACACTTTCTCTATCTCTTCATCATCTGCTTCTTATGTCGGTATTTGTACATGAACTATTGTTGGATACCTGCTGATTCTGATGAGAACAGCGCTGTCACTGAACTGTTGACAGTAACTCTCTACCCCACCTTCCTGTTCATAACGAATCCTACTCCATTTAGATCTTTTTCTGCTGCTGCCAAGGCGTCCTCATCCTCGTTCCACTTCACTTCATCGACCCCACTGTATCTAGACTGACCACTTGCAGTTCTCTTCACAGATTTTCTGGCTTCCCTACCGCGTTGAAACTTCCGACATTCCAGGCTCTGTGTAGTAGAATGCTACCGTTTCGTTGGTTATTGGAATTTTTTCTCGTGGTCACCTTCCTTCTGCAGCCCCCTCCAGGAGCTCCGAATGGGGGAACAGTTGGGAATGTTTTGCCAATGGAGATATCATCATGACAATTTTTCTGCTACAGGCCACATGTTCTTTGGATACACATTACTTGTCATTAACGCAGTGGTTTCATTGGCTTCTGCATCCTCATGCCGTAGATCATTCCTCATTCTTCCGATTAATAGAAGCAGTTTTACCACCCGAAGGGGAACAATGTGCCGTGAACCTCTGTCCTCTCCTTTGCCCTCTTCGACAAGGCCATTGGTTGAACTAGGGTTACGGTGTCTTCTTGTGTCATAATTCGTCGGCCGCCATTGCTCATGATTTTTTAACTGCATTGTTGAATTTATTCTCTGCTTTTCACTTATTGTAAAATTATTACTGTCATTACGAATGCGTTCATAACTGTCCATAGCTAATTCTAAATGCCGATGTTGTTGACCATTACTTTCTAAAGCTCTAGCAGTATTGTGACAATATCGACCATTACTTATGTGCTCCTCACGCGCGAGATAATGAAGGGCACTCACGACCAGCGCTCAGTGGCGCTACCTATCGGTCACTGCTTTCGATAAATCGCGAAGGAGCTGTGCGAAAACTGCTAGAGTCAGGTTGGTTTGCTCCGTGAGTGAACGGCTCTGAGGAGCGAGGTAATGGATGATGATCTCGATAAGACTTTTGTCGCTGTTCGCTTTCAGAAGGCGTTTCAGAAGAGTGAGTTAAAGCTTGATGTTCTCTAGCTGCAGGAAGTCATGCCTCATGATCTTCACTGGAGACTTTAGACCGCAGAGTCCTCAGTCTCCTTCCGGCGAACTCAAAGGGGTCGACTTTTTCTAGGCACTTTATTTGTAAGTATAACGAAACCTAAATATAATGACAAAACACCAGAATCATAAACCAAACTGAAATATTCGTTTTTGTCCATTAGAGAATGTAAAAAAAAACCATCAAAAGAAGCAAAGCAATATCGTTAAATTTTTAATGCGCAGAGCAAAGCCAGTAAACCTGGATCTCCTAGAAACGTCAATTCAATGTTAGTTTCCATTTCTAAATTTACGATTGCAGCAGTTAACTTTATCATTGACGTAAGCTTCTGAAAATTCATCTTTCGTGGACTATAGCAAATGACAGGGCCCTCTATAGGTTCTTTACTCTACTAAGGAACTATCTGCATAGTTTGTTGGTTCTTTAGTGTACTACTTCATGATGATCATGTTACTGAGGTAAACTTCCGCACTACTAAGCTGAGAAATCTATTTTAGACTTTAAATTATAATATCTTCTTTGTCATGTTCCGATTTTGATGAAATAAAGCTTATATATAGGCATCGTTCCAGTTACCTGTGAAGACCTCTCAAAAATAAGTTTAGTGGTTTTGGGGATTATTGTGTTCAGACAGAGAGACAGACACAAAGGTTTCAGATAATACTCTAAGTTATGATTTCTTGTTTTTCGTGATCCAGTTTTGATGAAATAAAGCCTGTACATAGCCCCGAGTAACGTTCAAGTTACAGTTAAAAACACCATTAAATTTCGTCAAGTACTTTTGAAGATCAACGTATTCGAGCAGACAAAGAGATACAGATGACGTTTTCAGACAACACTTTAAATTACGTTGTAGTTTACTCTGTTATTCGATTTTGATGAAATAATGCCTAAATCTCGCTCGAAGGCACTATCAGTTACACATGAAAATCCCATGAAAATTCATCTAATGGTTTTGGGGATTAGGAAGTTGAAATAAACCAACAGACGGACATGACATTTTTACGGTATTATTGCTGATATAGTTATAGATCAGTGGTATCTCATAAAAAATCTTACTCGTGTGCTGCAACATTACGAAATTAAACAAATTCTCTTTTACTATGTTGGCATGGTAGTCACGTCTTAATATGGTTGCAATATTAGCATATACCTAATGTTCTAAGACCAAGTGACTTGCTTATAAGTTGATGCTTTCCCCTATGCTTTTATTAATACGTTAATATGTACTAGCTCTCTAGATTTTCCACTCCTCCTGTACATGACACATCACTGTTCCCGAATAACCGACATGGAAAGAAAAAAAGTGCATTGTGAACATCACAGCTAGACTTCCAACTCTTTTCATACACTTTCCTACTTAATTTCCTATTATACCTGTCTTTTTTCACCACCTCCTTTAGGCTTTTGACATACAAGGGTAGTAATTCGTAATAACTGAATACATCGCTTTCATATTCATAGCCGGAACTAGACAATTATATTCGTATCTTGTAATTAGTAGTTGCAATGAATAAAACAAAATGAAAAAATATATACATATTGTAGCAGCGAGAATCGAAGTCCAGCAGATGAATTGGCAATCGATGTGCTTGACCACTGCACTTCAGCATTAATATATGCACCACTGCTACAGAATCCGTCATATTCGCAAATCTTTAAAAAGAATGTTACCTTTTCCTATGGCTAAATCAAGGGGAAAATTCTAGGAACTTGAAGGACATCTATCAGATTCCAGTCACATACTTTGAGCCAAATCCATAAGCCCCATTCCACGACGCCTCCTGTTAGTTTTAAATTTGGAGTAGGTCTACCTGACTCTTTCACTCTCAGTTTCTCCTCCAGAGATCTAATGGTGAAGGGTCTCCTCGGCAGATCATTTACAGAATTCGTTGTGAATTTTCTGTGCTGCTTGAAAAATATTTTAGACAAACTGTGAAAGAAATATACTGACCTGGCATTGTGAGCAATGAAACGTCTTATTGCCATCAGGAATGGACGCCACATCTGAACACGCACAGTCGGAAACGGATGATTATGTCCCTTCACTGAGTTCATCTAGTTACTGTGGAGTGAGCATTACAAAACATGTTTTCGTCTGGGTTATTTGTGTACCAGCACACCTTCGAAGAGAAATGGTGTAGTTTTAGTGCGATATCTGTCTCACATTCAAAGAGAATTGGCATAATGTAGTGCCATATTTACAATGTGCTGTAAAACATTAGCACATGATCACCAGCCGACACTGCTATAGACAAAGATCGATAAATCTTCACGAAATGTTTTCCCTATTGTGTGGCCAGCAACTGATGTTTTGTTGTCTGTATGCAAACTTGAAGTCATTATTGCGGGCCACTGCTACAGTACACATGGCGATGCTATTGTTCATGATCCTGTGGTTGTCGGTTTCACACGTAAGGAGGGACAATAAAGATTACTGTAAAACTATCATTTGGATATAATTGAATTTACCTAACATTTTCAGTGTACTGTCCAATTATTGTGCATGTGAAAATGGGGAATTTGTTACAAAACAAAAGAAAATGACTTTAGACTGAGGAGAAACTTGACAAAACTGAAGAAGCACAATGTAGTCCCAGAGAACATAAAGTGAACATCGCAAAGCATCTCAGTATCCAATATACTACCTTATTGCCGAACTAGCCAACGAATTGCAAATAATGTCTAGTGCTTTCAAAGCTGGACCAAACACTGAGAAATGCACTTGTGTGCAGGATGGAAAGATTGTTGACTTCGAAAAATGTAGTGTGCAGGTAATGTGCCTATTTTAATCATAATACTGAAAGAAAAGGCTTTGGAATTCGCAAATAAGTTAAATGTTGCTTTTTTTTTTTTGAGTAGTCAGTCTTCTGACTGCTCTGACGCATTCCACCAAAAATTCCTCTTCTGTACCAAACATATCTTGTGACAGTAACATGCCGTTAATTTCTTACAGTATACGTTCCTACCTCTGTCTTCCTTTAGAGCTTTTACCCACCACAGCTCCCTCTAGTATCATGGAAGTTATTCCTGGATGTCTTAATAGATGTTTCATCATATCTTGACTGAGTTTTCCATACATTCCTTTCCTCGTCGTTTCTGAGGAGAACCTCCGCTATCCTTATCAGTTCACCTAATTTTCAAAATTCGTCTGCAGCACCTCATCTGAAAACCTTCAATACTCTTGTGTTTTGGTTTTCCCATAGTCCATGTCTGACTACCATATACCCATCTGGGTGGTTATACCACTTCATTGTAAGATGTGATATTACCGGCTGAAGAATTCGTGGAAAGCAAAACAACATCTATACTATCACCTTAGAATGTTGGAAAGAGGATGATCTCCCAAGTCTAACTGCAAAATACCATCTGAAAGACGAAACGGGACTTTATTTAACTCAGTGCCGAAGAAAATGTTTGCATTTAATGGTGAACCCTGCTTTGCGGAAAAGAGAAGCAAGACGAAGGAGTGACGCTACCATATACCACAAACGCAGCTGGCTCTGACAAAATTTTCCCAAATGATGGGGAAGTCAGCGATGCCTCGAAGTTATAACGGAGTAAGATCTTATCCTACCGACTATGAGTCCAACAAGAAGGCATGGAAGACTGCAAACCTTTTCAAGAGTCACATCGAAAACCTTAATGCCCACATGTGTCTTGAGAGGAGCAAAATAATTTTGCTTCTGTACAGTATTTAATTTCTTTCACCCTCTGGTACTACAGTTCAGTAACACAGAACTATCATTTCTTCCAGCAAATTGCGCGAGTTGTCATCAAACTCTGGACTTAGGCAACATTGCTGCCACAAAGGCAAAGTAGAGGAAGGTGTTTGGTTTAAAAAACCGTAGCAAAACTCAGAAGTGGGAAGTAGGTTCTTAAATTGGACATGGTGTAGGTACGCCAAAGAATTGCACTGCATTATAAGATACGATTTGTGAATACACTACAAATGGATAGTATTCCCTGTCATTTCACTCTGAACGTCACTAAAATTTTTAGACTTGATCTAACAATTAAATTATATACAGTATGGATAAATATATATACGAGTATATCTCTAACTTATTTTTACATATTGTCTCAGCAGTGCAATAAATGATGGTTTGGTATCAGTTGAAGCCACACACAATATGGACGAATTCCCGTAAAAGTCAGCATCGCAAAAGAAGAAATTGAAGATGATCGTGAAAATATTGATTACCTTGATGTAGATCTCTATGTACCCTTAAGGCAAAGACCATGCTTACATCTCAGATGGAATTGATGGTCATGATTTCGTTGACTGTGATACTGTCATATGTTGTGCATGACAATTTAATAAAACAATTAAAAAATTTGGGTCACTATCAGCTGATAAAGTAATTCCGAGGAGTCTGAAGACTTGGGTGGTGAATGTGTGGACCCTTTCTGTCAAAAGAACTTAGTGGAACTAATAATATCTTACATAAGTTGAAAACACACCAAAGAGTACAAGATGTGCATAGTAGTAGCATATGAGCACTCGATCTGGGAATACATTGTTTCTTCCCAAACATGAACCACAAAAGATTAATCCTTTACGACTCTGAACTACTGAAAATAACGATTGCACAGTATATGTATCACCCATTTACTTACCTTTAACGTTAATGCAAATATATTAAGAAGTAGCATTTTAATGTTAATCTCAATTCTACGTTTGTTTTTCCATTGCTCTCAAAAACATATGAATGGGTTCAGCTGTACACAGACTTACTTGCAACGTATCAGCAAAGATAAATTAAGAGTTATTGAATGAAAATTATTGACAGGTCGAAAGTGGCCATTCAGCAGACAAATTTAATCACCATCTACTTATGAAATTGAGCGTATTCATGATGAGCTTTCCAGGAAATGTAAAGAGGACGTTACAAACTGATCTGGAAACACCATAGTAAAATTATGATTATCTGACAATTCAAAATCGCCGTTAATGCTGTGATACAATAATCAAATAACGTTATAGAAAAGTAACCCATGAGTGCCCAATCTTAAATTTAGAGGTAATGAACTGGTTAATACAATGAGAAAATGAATGACCATTAGTTAAAACATAAATTAATAAATTGCAAGGTAATTCATGGCTTGATATATTGCTACCACATTTAAACTAGTATGTATACAATGAAAATGGAACATACATAGAAAAATCGCTTATTACCCCAACGTAAAATAATGATACAAATCAAAATGGCATGAACTTCCTAATGGTTGAATCTGGACACATGAGGAGGTAGAATGCACTAGCATGACACATTTCAAAGTTTTGAGTGTAAGTGACATGAACCAAAACTGAAGTAATAATGACCTGGATATTATCAAATGAATTTTTATAAAAATACGTTAAACACTAGCTACAATGAAAACAATTTTTTAAACCAATTATACAAGACAAATAAGGTACTAGCCATATCATAACTAAAATCGTGAAATTACAGTGGTGTTTCATGTAAAACAGTAATAATATATGCAAGTGAAGTCCATCATCCATGGATAAGGAACAACTTAGAATTTTAGCTACATCCATTTGGTAAAATTAGTTGTACAACACACAGAGACAAACAATGGATATAAAACAAGGTACATCTAATAACAGCAATGAAAGTAATATTGTTGAAATTAAGATGGACGTTATTCACTTTCTTACGTTATTACGCATT
Organism: Schistocerca serialis cubense; assembly: GCF_023864345.2. NCBI lineage: Eukaryota > Metazoa > Arthropoda > Insecta > Orthoptera > Acrididae > Schistocerca > Schistocerca serialis. Next base: position 286,437,308 of record NC_064644.1, on the reverse strand, counting down.
TAATCCATAAATAATACAAAAAGGCAAAAATTTATACTAAAGGACATGGAATTTATGCATTTTTTATAATAAGAATATAATTTTTTTAAAATTTAACTGATACACTGACAGAAAGAATTGCTTATCAGAAGGAGTTATGCGTTACAAACGAAAGGTGGTAGACATCTTAATGCTGATATCTATTCAGGTTTCACGCTAGTCGCATCAGAGTGGTGCTAAATGCGCCACTATGACGATGCAAACAGGGTTTCCTTTAAATATGCGGTGTAATTGTCTTGAGTATTAGTTACCTTGGAGACTAATAGTAGTGAGTTGATTCTTGTCAATAATGCCCTTAAGGTGACCTAGATTTTGAACGAGGTCGTGTAATATGGCTACGATAACCTGAATGTTCCTTCTGCAATATTGTTGAAGGACTAGGCCAGAATATACCCACTGTGCATGATTTCTGGCGCAGTGGTCACTAGAATGTACAGTCGAAGAAGACTGGGCTCTTGACGGCAATGTGGCACTACCGAGACAAAAAGACCATCGTTTCCAGCATATGGCTCTGGCATATCGTACGTCATTTACAGGACCAATCTGAGCAGCAGTTGTCACCACAGTGACACAACAGACTGTTACAGATCGATTAATTCAAGGAGAGCTCCGAGCCAAATGCCGTGTATCGTGCATCCCACTGATCCAAAACCACCGCCATTTACGACTTCAGTTGTGTCAAGCGAGAGCTCATTGGAGAGTAAGGTGAAGGTCTGCTGTGTTTTTTGATGAAAGCGTGTTATGCCTCGGTTGCACTGATGGCCGTATGTCGGTTAGAAAGAGACTGGTTGAGGGCCTGCAACCAACCTGTCTGTGTACTAAACACTTTAGACCTACAGCGGGAGATATGGTGTGGGGTGCGAGTTAATATGACAGCAAGAGCACTCTCATGGTTATCCCACACACCCTGACTTCCAGTCTGGTGATTCGGCCTGTTGTGCTGTCATTCATGAGCAGAATTCCAGGGGATATTTCCTAACTGCATGATGCTCTCCTACATACCGCTGTTATAACCCAACATGCTCTGCAGAGACATATTTCCCTGGCCTCTCGGTCACTAGATCTGTCTCCAATGGAGCATATGTGGGACGTAATCGGGCGACAACCCCAGTTTCATCCACCGTTTGTGTTAACCGCCCCTGCAGTGACCGACCGTATGCATCAGGCATGGAACACAAACCGACGTCCAGCACCGGTACAACACAATTCATACACACTTGCATGCCTGCATACAATGTTCTGGCGGTTACTCCTGAATGTAACAACATTTCACATTTGCAATGGCTTACTTCGCACTTAAATTACCCTGTGATCTTGCTATACTGATCACTTAAATATGTTTCGTAGAGAAGTGTATTCCCGAAATTTCAATACTCTACGTTAATTTTTTTCGTGTTACGACTTTTTCTGTCAGTGTATATGTATCAGTCGAACAATCAGCTGAACTATGAAAACATGACTGAGCTTATTTATCACTGCTTTTGAATTAAGGCACAACAGCAATTTAACATATGGAGAAGGCCCTAATTTGCAACATTTCTCACGTTATTTTACTTATTTTGTTATTAGGAATTATTCTTTACTAAAAACACTATAAATTTCTTTGTTTTGAACCTGGAAGAGGTAGAAAAGACACTAATGACTTACTGTGTTGCCATTTTCAACAGTCACACAGACAAATGTGGCACGCTAATTTGTTTCTGAGCATTGACACATTTGGAAGAAACACCATGTTAGTGAATCCTGCTGTAATTTGAAGATTTTGTTTGTTGTCCATGCCACAGGTACCATAACAGTCTGAGACGCCCCAGGCCACGTAAGTTTGATGGTGAATGCAGGTCGCCCCGTGGAGATAACTTTCGTTTTTGTACATTTGTGCCCATATGCAGTTACCCCTCTTCCTGACCTGTGATTGCTCCCAGCGCTTATGGTAGATGAGTGGCATTCTGCCCTAATGTGTTTTTCGGTTAGTGTACCTCCAACTCTCTTTTCAAAGGAGGATCAGCTGACCAATTAGCCCATGCTGTGTATGTCTCTATGTCAGCCTCACTCATCTCTTCAATTTTTCTTAAGGGTCATGAAATATAAAAGAACACATAATTTTAAATCTAATGTAAAGTGTCCACACACATAAGTTTGATGCCATATTAAACACAAACTGTAGTACGTTTCTTCAGAATGAAATAAATGAACAATTTCATCTTTATCACAAGTAGACAAGTATCCTCGTTCTTGTAAGACACTATGTCACAAGTACTTTTGTAATACCCTATGGCATAACAAATGTTTTCACTATTAAATATATGCAGTCCAATTTTGGGCTCATCCCATAACAATTTTTGTGAAACGGAATATGAGATGCAAATTGTTTTGGTAATCTATGCTTATGTAAATCAGGTCGTGAAGCCTCATATTACCAGCAAGACATAAATACTGTATATTCTTGATACGCAATTCTGTATAGCCCTCTCCTTTTTTTATGTTAAATTGTCACAACTAATTCCTTAAATGACGTATTGGTTTAAGTTCATTGGTTTATGCAACTATGCTGTGTTATTTTGTTTTTACTTCATGCAGTCTCCATTACTTTCCCTTCTACATTACCACACGATTTATGTTTGTCTTAGTATGTTTCACTTCACGATAATCTACCTGTGTGTGTTTAGCTCAGAATGAAATCAATCTTTCATTCCTATTTCAATGTAATAAGTACCTAACACAGATTCTATTGAAACGAGATACTGGCAGAAGTAAAGCTGTGAGTACCGGGCGTGAGTCGTGCTTCGGTAGCTCAGATGGTAGAGCACTTGCCCGTGAAAGGCGAAGGTCCCGAGTTCGAGTCTCGGTCGGGCACACAGTTTTAATCTGCCAGGAAGTTTCATATCAGTGCACACTCCGCTGCAGAGTGAAAATCTCATTCTGGAAACATCCCCCAGGCTGTGGCTAAGCCATGTCTCCGCTATATTCTTTCTTTCAGGAGTGTTAGTTCTGCAAGGTTCGCAGGAGAGCTTCTGTATAGTTTGGAAGGTAGGAGACGAGATACTGGCAGAAGTAAAGCTGTGAGTACCGGGCGTGAGTCGTGTTTCGGTAGCTCAGATGGTAGAGCACTTGCCCGCGAAAGGCAAAGGTCCCGAGTTCGAGTCTCGGTCGGGCACACAGTTTTAATTTGCCAAGAAGTTTCATATCAGCGCACACTCCGCTGCAGAGTGAAAATCTCATTCTGGAGACAGATTCTATTATTTGTATTTATGGACCAGAACGAATATAAATTCCTAGACATAAAGGCAAACACAAAATGTAACACTGTTTACGGCAACTGATACGTCGAAAACACTTTTTCTTTTGAAAGAAGACTCAAGGAACGTACATAAATTTTCATCGTGTCTTTCATGATTTACATCAAAGTACCATATTTAAAGTAGAAAAGTAATAAAGCGATTTGGATCAGTTTCCCTGACTAAATAGTTTCAAAAATACATAGATGAAATCCCTTCATTATACGAGAAAATGGGCTAAAACCTGTTATGCATGTCGAAAGCGGTATCTCCCGAGCTCTGTGATGTGCCTACTACTGCCACTGACTTGTAATACTAACGGCCACCATTTTGAGGAGTCTTATGGTCGTCATCAACGGTTTCATGTTCCTTCCGCTTCTAAACATGTGGAATGTTTACGCTGAAATTTTCTCCAATGCGGGCGCTTTTTGTAGCAGAGTTTCGAAGAGAGATATTTCACGATTAAGAAATTAAATAATTATTTTGATTAAGCATTTTTATGAGTAATTTATTGTTTGTGTGGTGCACATTAAGTGAATGCCAACTTTATAATGTCAGTTTTCGGCCAGTTTAGCACTGTGGTGCAAAAAGGAGAACCACAAAACAAAACGCCGCAGAACGATGTATTAGAAGCAGAGATATTTCAGAATGATGTCAGTGAAGCTAATGTTCTCCGAGACCGCGTTTATCAATCTCTACAACCGAAAAATTCGAGAACCTCAAGATGAATTGGTAGTTGTTCTTGGGACTTTCGAACTGACATTGCGCGATTTGGTAGCAGTTGCTGGCACGTCTTGTATGTCATCATTATTTCCTGTTCCACCAAAGCTAGACACACAAAAAATAAATAAAACTTAAAAAGTGTTTATTGTCCTGAAATTCACGCTGAATGGGTGGCAATAAGCTCATGACAAGAGCTTTACATACCCGGGAAACGAATTTAACAACACACTGAACGTTAAACATATTTGAGGATGACATGGAAGACAGAGCGTATGGATAGATTTGCCATTTCTAGAGAGAGAACGTGACAGATAATTGAAGTATACTTACGACAAAACAGGTCATGCAAGGCGAAGAGCAAGAGTGATTGGAAAAGGAAGTAGAAACAGAAAAATGGAAACAGGAAAGTATATTTTTTTAATACAAAATAGAATACTGCTTATGTCTGGAACAACATATTGAACACTTACACTCAGCAGTCTTGGCCGCTTTAATAAACACAATTTATTCCCACTCATGCTTGCAGAAAATACTTACAAGATCTCGTAAACGAGAAAGGCAGCAATTACTGGGAACCATCCAAACCATCCAAAATCATCTGAAACCAATGGCAAAATATGGTGATTTTTAACGATTATAGGTGAAGTTTGTGGAAATGAAAATTTCCCATTTATGTGTAGTCTACTATTAGGACACAGCCAAAAGTCGACTAAACTAATTTATTGTGACGATATATTAGTACAGGGCTCTAATTACACGTTCTCAGCACTATGCGGACTTTCAAATAAGAGTAGTAAACGTTCGTGTGGTACGAAAATATGCATGAAAATAATGAAAATGAGTTTTTCTTGGTTCTTAAAACTCAAAGGCATTTGAAATTCTACATTATACTCAGTTGGTGCTACCAATCAACCCCGAACACAGTGTTCCCTGTCATGGTACACTCGTAGACTGTTCCGTAGTTCTGTGATTGTCGAGGTCGAATGCAAGAAATGAGTGGAACTTGGCATATCCGCTACTGCTTAGAGGTAGTCTTGCGGTTTGTTCGCAGTGTCTCGGTGTAAACGCAAGCATCTTCCTGAGAGAAAAAAACCAAAAATACTTATTGCGATTTGCATAAACCCAGTCTAATTGGGGTGTACGTATTCGCGTTTCAGACGACAACACACGCTTGAAAGCTGACGGAACATCTCGGTTATGGAAAGCAATTGAATCTGGAATGTTGAACTACCTCGTTAGGAGGCATATGGGCTATAATTTCAGCACAGCCAGCAATCCTGGGTCCACAGCCATTAAGGTTGAACGGCTCAATTACACGCATGCTCCATTACGTGCCCTCGACGACCCAGAGCTAAGAGCGGTCGTTGACTGATATGTGCTTCCACAATAATTACAGTGACCGTCTGACTCTACAGCGAATCAAACGTCTACGCGTGGAATGTGTATTAAGTAATCACGCCACTTAAGTCGATTTCTAATGGGTACTTACCGGTGATGTGTATTTAGTGAGAAATAACTGCAATTTGCACGCTTTTGCCAGGCACGGGGCTAAATTATTTTTGACGGAAGTATTAAGTCAGACCTACAGCGCTATGAATACCATTTAAATGTAATGTATTTTATTTGGTAATGTCATAGTAAAAATGAGGAAGATAGCAGTCAAATCATAGGCATTGCTCTGGCAAATACTTGTGACGTTTGAAGTCTACAGACAAGCTGGCTGCACAAATACGTAATAAAAGACGCGCATGAAAACGTTATTTTCTGTCCTCCTGCTACATATTCGCTAACTCCTCTCTTTGGTATCTAGTCATGGGCGGCATTAACGTTGACGCCCTTTTGTGCGTGGAACAAACTTTCCGTCGTCTGAGGCTTTAGTCATCCGGATTGAAGACGAATTTGTTCTACTATCCTCGATCTAATTAGAGAGCAGCCGATTACTGAGCAGTAGGAGGACCTGGTTGTGTAAGACTCCAGTGCCGCAAGTCGTTCGGTACAGAGGTTCACACAGATAATCGGGAATTCTCTAGATCATAAGTTTCCTGTGTTTCTCGTTCACCACTTCATTGAAAACACAAATGAATAATGCTCACTGCTCCCTTTTCAGTGACACACTGCACGTCCGTTTCTAGTGCGTAAATTTTTTGACTTTGCACTTCATATGTTACTGTCGTTGCCGGTCGCAGGTTATCTGGCACCCAAAACACGATTCACGTAATATCTGCAGAGACTGTGTTAGTAAGAGAATTTTATTCTTCGGCAGATTATGAGTTCCTACAAATAATATATGTGATCGAGATTCACCCGCTGTGGTCTTTAATCCAACGCATTCTAGCATTCTGCAGTGCAAAACGAGAAGCACCATTAAAGCAAGTAAGCTTTAGTTACTCATCTACGGCCTACCCTACGTATGTTGCCAGGCAAAGAAAACTGGACATTAGGAACAATCGTATACTGCAGCTCGTCGGCAGTTACTTAAATATTCATTGTTGAACATTCTGAAACTTTTCCAAGTCTCTCGAACTTCGATATTTGTTTTTGAAGTATAGGTTTCAGAAGTGGTTTCAAATGGCTCTGAGCACTAAGGGACTTGACTTCTGAGGTCATCAGTCCCCTAGAACCTAGAACTACTCAAACCTAACTAACCTAAGGACATCACACACATCCATGCCCGAGGCAGGATTCTAACCTGTGACCGTAGCGGTCGCGCGGTTCCAGACTGTAGCGCGTAGAACCACCCGGCCATTCCGGCCGGCGAAGTATGGGTTTCATTTACATTTTAATGTCCCTATAAAACCGAATTTTATTCAGTTATTTAACAACATATTTGTTCAAAGAGCTCTTTGAAATCAAGCGACTGTACGTGTTTCTAGCTTCACTTAATTATGCATGGTATTAACGTATTAGTCCACTCACGGCTCGATCGCTTAAACATCCTTTGTTGATTAGCTTCTGCTCTATTTATTATCCTAATCGATATTCGCGTTAACTTCGAACACATTAACCAATATGTGCCACTTGCAGAGTTCTCTGTAAAAGAGTATTTCATGGATTAAATAATTTCACCACTGCAAGCGAAACATGTAAGTGACTTACGTGAATTTTTTTGCAATAATCTTATTACTTTGCCTTATTTCTTTCTTTTATCTAACAAGAGTATGTTGAGTGGCAACAGTACGTTTATTTGTTCTTCACACAAACGCGTCAAGAAAACAGGGCAGTTTTTACCAGCAACTAACCTATTCAACGACATTCTTTAATAAATTAATTATTATGTTGATTATAAGAAAACTAAAATGACCTAAAATATTAATAAATGTTGTAATAATTTGTAATAGGAACTAATTTGAATAATGTAGTACTTAAAATTAAACAACCCACAATTATAGTGTTGAAATCAGTTGGTTGTATTGAAAATAATACATGCATTAACTCAAAAAGTACAACATATTCAGTGTACCATGTGCGAGAACGTAAAAATTTAACATGGAAGTGAATACAGTATTTCAATTAAGAACAAGACAGTGATTAAGTATTTCACACAAGACAATGCAAACACATCACAAGACAATGATTCTTCAATACATGAATGTCTGCCTCCCATAATTACGATGTAATTGCGGTTACCGAATGGAATAAAGTTAACAATGACGTTAATATGTTGAAACAATCCTCTAATACTGCAAGAGAAACCAAGATTAGTACAGTAACTATCAATTTAAAATACTCATTCATTCAAAATTCGTTGAACAGATCAGAAGTTTTCTTAATAATTCTATGATTTTTCTCAAATTCATGACTCATGGTCCTTTATTTATTAGCTGCGTTTGTGAACTATGGCTGAACCTATAAATATAGGTTTTGATTTAATATAATGGTTTATTTAGAAAACTGTTTGTTTTATATGTTAATCACGTTCTGACTGTCAAGCAAGATAACACATAGTCTGCAATTAGGAAACGTACAACACACTAATCAAGAAAATAATCAACAATGAAAATAAGAGGACTACAACAATGATATTTATAACCAAACTATGGTTGCTCCTGGAGAGGGAATCAATATTTCACTGGAACTGCCACACGCTTTCTAAATCTAATCTATGATTCTTACACTTAATGAACCATGGTGTTGACAATGATGATGATGATGATGATGATGATGAAGGATGTAGTAATGCTGACTAATTAATGTCATCAGTGACTCAAATGTATGTGATTTATTATCATAAACTAAAATCTGTTAATTACATTATTCCAGAACACCATCTTGTATCGGTGTTGAATTCAACTGAAAATACAAATGCATTTGTACATGTCTCAGATTCGTTTTTAAGCTCTCCATACTCCTTGTTTCTTGATTCCAATCAAGTGAAAAGTATTTGACTGGCCCAGACATAGTGCTATGTTACTCCCAGAGCAGTTTCATGATAGGGACTATGCCTCACAGCGAGATGTACATCATGTTGCTGACTGACCCATGTCAACTAAATTACTATGCAAAGGAATGCATTCAACACAAACATCAGAACACTTAATAGAATAAATTTAGCTTTGCTGTTCAGAGACTTGTACTGGGTGTATATTAACTGACATACTTGAAAGAGTAGGCACTGTAGTCAATGTTGGCTCACAAGCACATATCGGCAGTTCTGTCATGAACTGCTTCACCAAGAAGCTATTTCTTCTATTATGTTATACTTTCACGTGAGTAAATTTCTGCTGTTAATTACGATACACCCTGTGTAAACGTTAATGTATACACAGAAAGACTCCTCAGCCTCATTTTTCAAATTTTAATATTAATATTTGGTGTACAGTAGTGTACAAAATATTAAGCTTTCCCAAACCACCATGATCATCCCTGTTCCAAGTCCCTCTCTGCCTCACAGCCCGAAACAGTTTAACTTGTTTATGTACATAATGTACTGTTTCTCCTGGGTGAACTTGGGTTTAAAAATAAGTAAAGAAAACATTACGATAAATTTTATAAATAATTGACAAGAACGCCAAAGAAGAAGAGATAGAACTACAATGGACATGTTATTCCATGGACTCTTACGCTTCTATGCATGAAATTTCTTTCCTTTGTCATTGGCTTATCTTATCTGCTTGGATTCGGACCTAAGAGGACGTTCTTGTGTAAAGCTCATCATGCTGCACCAGCTCATAATGTAAGTTGTACTTATAACCCGAAAAATATAATGGTTACTTTGTCAAAAGAATTTCTGTATGTGGTCAATCTGTTGTTAGTCTGATAACTAGACCGCCTTAAGTAAACACGGGCCTTAACAAAGAATTTAAATTGTTAGGTGCCGTCTTAGAAAAATCTTTAACTTTTTTCCTTTAGCTCAACTACGAGACGTGCCGTCGGTTAGAACAATGAACTTTATTTCAGATCCCACGAGACTGGACGCAGTTGCGAATAATGTAACAATGTTATTTACGGATTTTCTTTATATCACAGATAACATCCCAGGCAGAAAAGGTCTGGTCGCAGGATTTCAGTTCCATTATAGGATTTCATTTGTAGATGCTACTCTTGTTATCTTATATTGGGGAATCGAGACGAAACCACGATAAACTACGTATTACAGTAGTGTACATCGAACAGACTTGGCAAATATTCTCTGGTGCAATAAGCACACGACTTCTCAAAAATCTGGAATAATATCCATAGTGTTGGGAAATAAGAAAAGGACAATTAATTATCGACGATTACGTAACCACCCTGAGAACAGAGGTAGTTACTGAGTGCTTAAACACGTCGGGCTAAGTTAAAGTACATATTACACTGTTAATAATATGCCTACATTAGTTATTTCTCTTTTATGCTGAGCCATTGCATTAATGTGTGTTTTTTTATACGTCACGGTTCATATTTTATTTTATTACATTACACTAATAGTCACAAAACAACAAAAAATTATTTTATTACATTACAATAGGATAAATGTGACTTACAGTTATCTATAAGATACCTTTTGATGGGTTAACGTTTAATGCATGTGATCCTGAACAACTTATATAATGAAATTACTTCTCAAATTAAAACTTTTAGAGCCAGTGAGGATTCTCTACCACCTAGTAATGCATAACGCCTAAATATTTGTTTCGATTCTTAATAAATGTAGCTTTGTAAGTATGTAATACCTCGTTGGTGATAGACCTGGATACTCATACAGAAATGAAAATTCAAAGTGTCCCAGAAATGTTGTGACAAACTTCGTAGTGTTGTAGAAGGTGTCTTGAGGAACAGATCCTGGATAGGAACCCATGTCCAGAAACGTCATCCAACGACGTTACAGAACGTGGAACTTGCGGGAACCGGCGCCTGCCACTGGACCACCAATTCGGCAATATATGTGTCTTTGTATGCTGACGGACCATAGAAGATTTTAGAGGGTTCCTGGAGAAAAACTGTAGATGGAAACTCGTGTCCGAAACAATGATTTACAGAGTCAACAGCACATTTAATTCGCGGAAAACAAGCCCTGTCAACGCAGCAGCTAGTTTCATTCACTCCACCGGTGAGCGTGGCGGTCTGTCACGATCACTTAATAACAGACAACACTGCAAGACGTTCCGTCTACGGTCCGTGTCAGCGTACAAAAGCACGTAGTTCCTCAAGACACATCCTCAATCTTCATCGTAAGATTACTGGGACACCTTGTATGTTCTACTAAACAATACTTGTTGCTGAAAGTCATCTTCATGTGACAGCTGATAAAGGATTATATGATATTTACAATGGTGATGTATATCTACTAAACAACAGTGGTTACTGAAAATAATCTTCATGTAACAGCTGATAAAGCATAATATGAAATTTACAATGGTGCAATACTGGAAGGAAACGCGATTGGCTGATTCCAGAATTATTAGGAAAACCACACGAACTGGCTCAAGGACAGTTAAAAATGTAAGTTAGAACACTTTTCTGCATCATGTTGCACGTATCAATACTTCTCTTCAGTTTCGTCTTGTCGCGTCGGTAACCTATCCACTACTCATCGACTATAGAACGTTTCAACATCAGCGACCTTTACAATGGACAGATAGTTATGGCCCGGATCATGGATATTGTCATCCTGGAAACAACGAAACGAGTCAGTTTTTCGGTGGTGAGTATTCACAAGAAATGGTTGAAAGACAGTGGAGCAAAAATTGGGTGACAAATTACTGAACTGATCTCATGAAAAGACATAGAGGTCGGTTAATGAATCTGGTTAAGCGGTGATCTCTGGAAAATTTGAAACAGAGTACAATATTGGTGCATGTGTAAGTGTTTTGGAGCTCAAGTGGTTCCACAGCAGACTACACTTACATGTTACTATGCTGGCCCAATGCCACTATCTGTAAGACCAGCCCATAATTTACAATAATCTCGTGACATAAAGAAGAAACAACTGGTACCACATACCACCTAAGATCTACTAGTGACTTTCCGAATCGCTACTATGAAGAATTACTGCTGCGTTGGGTTCCAAATGCTGACCAGAACGCTACTAGCTGGTAGTCATTAGGTATTTTCTCATCAATATGCGCTGTGGGATACATTTGTATGCAACCTGACATGCACTTATAAATTCGAGGTCTATATGACCAATCGATCTATTACAAATCGATTGTTTCCCATAAAAACTGCTTTTTTCGCCATAACCTCGATCCAAAGTACTCGAAGTTGGTTCTGACATGGCACAGCTGACACTTTTGGCCACTAGCAAACCTGCTTGAAATTGTCTGTCCCTTTACATATAAGGTATTTTCCTCAGATTTATTTTATCAGCTTTCTTTGTGTGTTTCTATTTTTCACACTTTGTCTTTTAGGAAGTATGCCCCACTTTGCTAAGATGTACTGCAAGTCAGAATCATCTCTTATTGGTAGTGTCATGGTAGGTTTCGCGGGGGATGGTTTGGACCAACTTATCCTCAAATGGCTGATATGAGAACACCGCTCAAGCGCGAAGTATGACACTTTTTCACTATATATATATATATATATATATATATATATATATATATATATATATATATATATATATATCAGTCAAAGCAGGAAGTCAAAATATTTAGCTTCTTTTTACAACTATATTCGCTTAAAACACAATGTTTTAACTACTACTTATTTGTTAAAGTCTCATCAGTCACTTTAAAAATACCTTGATTAGACAAAATCCGATTACGCTTTTGTAATCCTCTGCTCTCAGGCAATCATTTGAAATGCATTGTGATAAAATTCTATTATATGTTACTTTTTGTATTTTTATAGTGATTAATTAACATTGTACCAGTCATCCACCACCACCTCCTGACTGCCAGGGCAGTAAACCACGTATATATACAAATAAATAATTAACCTTCCTCAACAAACAATTCACTTAAATAACTCTTCATTATATTCACAACATCCACTTCACAAACATTCATTCCTGTGGTATATGCTATGTTATAAACAAGAAACACCGTATGAAACCCGGAATTTCTAATCTATTGTCACTTCTACCTCCTTAAGGCATATGGAAATGGGCACGCAGTTTGTGTGGGTGTGTTCCACTTTCCTCTTACTATCCGATCCCCATTTTTGAGACTGGCGCCAGTAAGAGTGATAACACATGTGGCATATCAAGAAAAGTATGTGTACATCTGACACATGTGAACATTGTACACGTCACCAATGTAGTTTAACTTTCACCGGTAAGGGCAATTCAGTTACCTGATGTGGTCCTACATACGGAGTAATGAATTCCTTTGTTTTCCCCTTTGGGGTTTTATTGACTCATCAGTATCACCGTTTGCCCCCCACAGTACTCAAGCAGTTTTGAATTGTGTTGTTTCACTAGTTCCTGCCATGGCTAGGCTTTTATACTGGTTTTCGGTGCCTACCTCAACACTTCCAGTAACATCCTTGTGATATTTCACATTTTCTCTCCGTTCTTACCCACTTTAGATTTCATTATCTCAGACAGTGAATACATTTTCCAACCATACACTAATCCATACCATGACAGTCTTGTAATTTCCTGGATCTTAGAATTATAAGCTGTGACAAAGTATGGCAACAGGGTATCCCAATCATTGTGATGGCTATTTGCACAGTGGCATAACATTTTCTCTAACGTCCGCAGCACAAGCTCCGTTCTTCATTTTCCTATGGACGTTAAACACCTGTACACAACTTACGAGTACCTAGCGCATGACACAGCTGTTTCATTAGGCCAGACATTACATTGTACCCTTATATGTAATTAACGTTTCTGTGACACCGAATTTTAGCATCCACCTATTCACCAATGGTTGTGCCACCATTTGGGCCTGCAGAATCTGTATACTTAGCACTGCGAAGTAACATGAAAAATGGTTTATTATGGTGAGAACATAGAAGTTCCTCGCTGGAGTATGTGAGATCAGACCTAAGACAGCCACACCAGTCATATCAAAATGCTTATTGGCTTCTGACCTTTGTACTGGAACACGCTGATAGATTAATTCAGCCCATAGTGCACATGGTACCCAGTTTTCCATATATTGTTCCGCAATACGGCCTATGTTTGCGCCGCCGGCCAGTGTGGCCGTGCGGTTAAAGGCGCTTCAGTCTGGAACCGCGTGACCGCTACGGTCGCAGGTTCGAATCCTGCCTCGGGCATGGATGTGTGTGTTGTCCTTAGGTTAGTTAGGTTTAAGTAGTTCTAAATTCTAGGGGACTGATGACCACAGCAGTTAAGTCCCATAGTGCTCAGAGCCATTTTTTTATGTTTGCGCCAGCAGTAATGCTCAGCTGCATTGGTGGATACTTTTTGATCACTTGCCTGCTTTAACACTTCTCGTAATGTGACTGAACTATAAAATTCCAACCACGACTTGTTTTCCTGCATAAACCTTTCTCATACGAAATGAGATATGACTGTCCAGTGAATAGTTTACAGACTTCATTGGCAGCTTCCAATTTTTGCAACTCAGCAACGGATCGGTCTACCCTCTGTAATAAAGGGGCTTTCGTGCTAAGGCCATCATCATTCTGTGTTTTTTATTCCCATAATGAAACACTTCGTAATCGAATTCGTTCAGCTTTCTTGCCCACTGTGTTAATCTACTAGACGGTTCCTTCAAACCCCAACCAACATTTCAGTGCCATGTGACCTGTCACTGTCTTAAATTATTTAACATACAAATAACACAGGAAATATGCCATGCCATATGTGAGGCCCAAATATCGTTCTGTGTGATATAGTAGCTGTCCCCCGCCTTTTTTTAACTGATTCTATGCTTAAGTGACCAGCTATTCCCTCTGCTCAACTGTGACTCAGCACGCAGTCCGGTGCACGATTACTCACGTCACAAGGTTGTATGAATCTGCTCACATATTCTGGAATCACCAATACTGGAACCATTCTCAATAGCTGAAAATGGAATATCACACCTTTTTCCAACAAATAATTGGTGTATTGTGTTATTTCTACAAACTCTAGCACAGACTTTCTATAATAACCGGGTAACGTTTAAAGGACTGTAACTTCTTTCCTGTTTGATGTATGGGGGGAAACTTTGCACGACCTTTAAAAGTCTAGGATCGGTCGGCACACCATCACAATTACATTCACAACAGAATGAAAGGACTATTCCGACGTATAAGTTTAAAATTTGTCTCGAAGGTGCCTACTACATTCTTCCGTAATGATGCAAAAGATTGGAATCTTGAGCCTTTAATCTTGGGCTCGACGATACTAAATGTGTGGGAATCAACATCCCAAGCAAGGGAATGGTTCCAATGACGCCCTTTTTGCCACCCCCTTAGGCCTTTTCGCTTCGATATGAGGGTTGGTGTGTTTGAAATGTTTTCCTGGGCCATCCATAAGAAAACCGCATGATTTCAAAACTGGACATCCCGGTTGTGACCGCCATCATGTAGGCCTCAAAAGAAGGAGTGAAGTATGGGTAAGAGAGGGTGTGACGATGTTATTACGGTGTGACACATCCAGAATGGCGTTAGGCAGAATTGTGGTGAAATTTAGGGTAAATGTCATACCTAAAGAGCACTTCACACGTCTCATGAAGTTCTGAGCTGAAGTTTTGAGCCTAATTTCAATATCACGCATCGAAATGGGAAATAATTACGAAGTTTCGAAAAGGTGATCATTTAATTTTGTTACACGGTGTAATACATATCTAAAAAAAATTAGCTCCTGGTGTGCTGAGTCGCACTTTTCTACATTGCAAGTCTGGTGTGACCATATGAACTTTTAAAAACTGCTGTCATATAACTCATGCGCTATTCCACGTATTTTGCATAAACGACTATATTTCTCAAATGCACCATACATTGTCATGGTCCACATCCTCTCTTAACTGTGTCCAAAAGACTGCTCAAATATGGTTGTTGCATTATTTAACCCAAACTGTATATGTCGATATTTGTAGTGCGCACAAGCAACTGGAAAATCCGTTCTGGGCTTGTCCTCCAATGTACCTTTCACCTGGTGACAGCCTCTACATAGCTCCATGGTGGATAAATACCTACACAGCCACAAAAGGTCCATTTTTTCTGTTGCATTTAGGACTGGGTATGCAATTGCACTGTAGAAGTATTCATCTATTTGTAGTAACAGCGAAAAGGATGAACTTGGTACCATATACATACATACATATATATATATATATATATATATATATATATATATATATATATGATTTCAGTATGATTACCATGAGAGCATAACAGGGGTTTTTACATTCTTTAGCTAGACCGTCAAGCAATTGTTGATCAATAAATTATTCCGAGACTGGGTGGAAGTGTCGAGGCAAACAATATGGCTTGCAGTACACAGACAACTCTTTTCTAGATGGCACTTTGTGATGTTTCACCGGCATTGCTGGCGATGACCCATAAGAATTAAATACACTACTGGCCATTAAAATTGCTACACCACGAAGATGGCGTGCTATAGAAGCGAAATTTAGCCGACAGGAAGAAGATGCTGTGGTATGCAAATGATTAGCTTTTCAGAGCATTCACACAAGGCTGGCGCCGGTGGCGACACCTACAACGTGCTCACATGAGAAAAGCTTCCAACTGATTTCTCACACACAAACAGCAGTTGACCGGCGTTGCCTGGTGAAACGTTGTTGTGATGCATCGTGCAAGGAGGACAAATGCGTACCATCACGTTTCCGACTTTGATAAAGGTCGGATTGTAGACTTTCGCGATTGCTTTTTATCGTATCGCGACATTGCTGCTCGCGTTGGTCGAGATCCAATGACTGTTAGCAGAATATGGAATCGGTGGGTACAGAAGGGTAATTAGGTACGCCGTGCTGGATCCCAACGGCCTCGTATCACTAGCAGTCGAGGTGACAGGCATCTTATCCGCATGGCAGTAACGGATTGTGCAGCCGCGTCTCGATCCCTGATTCAACAGATGGGGACGTTTGCAAGTCAACAACCATCTGCACGAACAGTTCGACGACGTTTGCAGCAGCATTGACTATCATCTCGGAGACCATGGCTGCGGTTACCCTTGACGCTGCATCACAGGCAGGAGCGCCTGCGATAGTGTATTCGGCGACGAACCTGGGTGCACGAATGGCAAAACGTCAGTTTTGGGATGAATCCAGGTTCTGTTTACAGCATCATGATGGTCGAATTCGTGATTGGCGACATCGCGGTGAACGCACATTAGAACCGTGTATTCGTCATCGCCATACTGGTTTATCACCCGGCGTGAAGGTGTAGGTTGCCATCGGTTACACGTCTCGGTCACCTCTTGTTCGCATTGACGGCACTTTGAACAGTGGACGTTACATTTCAGATTTGTTACGACCCGTGGATCTACCCTTCATTCGATTCCTGCGAAACCCTACATTTCAGCAGGATAATGCACGACCGCAAGTTGCAGGTCCTGTACGGGCCTTTCTGGATACAGAAAATGTTCGACTGCCGCACTGGGCAGCACATAATAACTGAGAACGTAGAACATTCCATCATATCTTTCCCATGAGGTCCAAAGTTATAACAGATTGTCATTTATCTTTGTCCACTAAATCAAGTAAGCAAAATTCCACCTCACACACGTTTTAGTTGGGCTGAAATTTACTGGAGGCACCGTTCGGCGGCCCTGGGATTCCAGCTGCAATTTAACGTTCGACTCATCACATTTTGCACCCACTTATAGTACCCCTGACTCTGCCTGTAGTCCTGTATGCCCCAGCTTACTGCTCTTCCTACGCTGTACTAATAACAATCTCTCTGCATGTAGTCCGGATGCCCACAACGGAAATATTTGATGTCAGTGGAGGAAAAACCTCTTTAATCAAGTTTTTAGTTCCAAAGCTGTTTCCGTTGCTATGGCGTCAGCTAAGTAATGACATAATTATGTGCGTAGATTTCTTCACATATTGTGTCGAAGTCCCCACAAAAAGACGTCTAACACCTCTGTTCTACTTCCAGCAGAAGATCTTATTTGTGGCATCACTTTCCGTTATCTCATGGGTTCTAAAACAGACTTTTCTTATTCTAAACACGAATCTTTCGATGTACTAGCCCTGTCTTTGCGACACACAGTCAAACTCTTTAAGGTAGTACGTACAATTAATTTGCCTTGTATATTTCACTCCACTATGCCTTACCTCAACATTTCCAATCTTTACGAATTTCTCAGATCATCAGGGTTTGAGTATTGCCTTTTAAACGAAATTTGACCATATTTGACAAATGTTCAGCCACAAAAACCCAGCTTTGCCTCTGTCAACTAACTGGCCACAAACGATAACATGACCCTATCCCGATTTTCCAAAGAAAGAAAAAATAGAGGTAGCGGCATTAGCGTCTAGAATGGGTACAGACAAGCTGGACGAGGTCCTGTCCTCTTTCAAAGCGTGTAACTGCCTATGGAGTGTATACTATCTGCCCGCATTTGAGGCACTTGATCTAATAAACACAACCACCTCTGGTATGGTAACCATCTGTTCTCTATTTTATTCATTGTGAAGCCTGTGTCTACTGATAGGATAACATATAATAGGGCCAACACACAGAAAGTCTCTGTGTTTTCAGTATTGCTAAAATTTGTAACAGAATTTAATCTTTACGCTTCAGTGGCAACCATATATACTCATGAAATTTCGTGGCATAATGCCCTCGTCTTCTGCATTTAAAACAAAGTACAGTTGAGAACTGTGCACAGGGGGCAATATGTGCCAGCAAATTACACTGTGTGCATCTAACTGGGAGCATACTCTTGCAAATGCGACGACAGAAATTGGGAAACAAGACGAGATATGGTTCCTTGAACAGAAACGCAGATGTTTGTCAGGCCTGCAAGTTGCGCTGTTCTGTTTGGCTACGAGCAGCAACTGTGCAATGTCCTCAATGCGTTGCATGTGTTAGTCGTAGTGAGAACAGCGTTCTGTGCAGTTTTAACATGTAGGAGGTCACTGCATTCGAACGTTGGCTGATTGCTGGTACTCGTATAGTGGGAGGTTCCATAAACGAGAAACTCAAAGTGTTTCAAGATACACCCCATCAAAGTTTATACCACACGCAAAAAAAGCGGGGGAACATCATACACTAAGTCATAATTTGGAGAAAAGTGAGGATTGAGTGATTGTGACGGTGATTGTGATGTTTGAGAAGCAAAATAAGAGCACGGCAACCGTAAAAAGTAACTGCAGAACTGAGTATTTCACTCATAGGCCCTGTCAGCGGTGAAACAACACGTACGGAGCTAAATAAGGAGGCAATTGCAAGACCAGCTCAAATTAGAGAACCAGCCATCATCGAAGCAAACACTGTTAACAGAAAAACGTAGTGCTGAAGCCATGAAACCGGGACTTCAGAGCAGTGGAAGGAAGTCATATGGTCGCACGAGTCTTGTTTCACACCGTTTCCAACTGTACGAGTTTACGATCCTGGAGTGCGACAGGGGGAATCAATAAAGATTTGGAAACCATAGCACGGTATTTCAGGGTCAAATAGTTACACGGCAAGATCGCTTTACCGCTAAGGATTATTTAAACTTTTTGGCTGATGAGGTACATCCCATGGTTTATTGTTTGTTTGTAAATGGTGGTGCTGTGTTCCAAGATCGACAGGACCCTGTTCACACAGCTCACATCATCCAGGATTGGTTTTGTTTCGGCAATTATGAATTGCCGCATTTTTGTTGGTCACCACAGTCACCAGATACAAGTAATGTTGACGGCGGAGTGGCCGAGCGGTCCTAGGCGCTGCAGTATGGAACCGCGCGACCGCTACGGCCGCAGGTTCGAATCATGACTAGGCCATGGATGTGTGTGCATTCCTTTGGTTAGTTAGGTTTGAGTAGGTCCAAGTTCTATGGGACGGATGACCTCAGAAGTTAAGTACCATGGTGCTCAGAGCCATTTGAACCATTTTCAATAACGTTGAGTTTCCGTGGCCCACGTTGGAGAGATGGATAAGTAATTGCTAACCACTGAGTGATTGCTATCAACTGTTTGCCATTCACTTCCATCGTCAGTATCTCGGATCTTGAAACTGTTTTTCAGTAAGAATAGTATAAGATTCCCGTGAAAACCATCCAGGACCTGTATTTAGCCATTCAGAGACAACTGCAAGCTGTTTTCAATGCCAACTGTTTACTATCTTAGACATGATAATGTGTTCCTTTTTTGGTATTTCCATATTTTTCTCCATGACGACCTGTATATCTCTTTAGTGTTCCCTGTGAATTCCATTAGGTTTATACCACCACGCTCCGCACATTGAAACCTGCTCCAAAATCGATGTTTACTGCCACTACAAGCGACATGGATGGAATGCAGAAAAGTAGTGTGCCAACACTCACCACGATGCGATGACGCTGCTATGCACCGAGTCGCCGACACAATATGCTGCCCGACGTCACTGGCTGTTCTGACATAACGCGTTACCGCTGGTGGCGACACGTGTACTGCATCTTAGGATGGTGGTCAGGGCGCTGGGTTCCTCGTCGGTCGTGATATTTGAAATGTAATTACGTCAACATCGTAACTTATTCAACATGAGAGCAGAAGGCGACATCTAGAAGGCGTGAAATGATGCTAGGCAGCAGCGTGTGTGTCAGTAAACATCGTCGGAGTGATATAGTTGCGCAGGCGGAAGCGTCACATCAGGAAGCTTGCAACGCATTGGCATACCGCTGACAACAACAGAACATGGACTTGAAGCGCGGCAACAGCCAGTGGCAGTAGGTCGGAATGGGATGCTCACAGATGTATACTGCAAATGCAGGACTCCTCGGAGACACAAAGGAGCCAGTAGATTGAGGACACCCCAGGCCAATATATGGTGGTGGTGGTTAGTGTTTAACGTCCCGTCGACAACGAGGTCATTAGAGACGGAGCGCAAGCTCGGGTTAGGGAAGGATTGGGAAGGAAATCGGCCGTGCCCTTTCAAAGGAACCATCCCGGCATTTGCCTGAAACTATTTAGGGAAATCACGGAAAACCTAAATCAGGATGGCCGGAGACGGGACTGAACCGTCGTCCTCCCGAATGCGAGTCCAGTGTGCTAACCACTGTGCCACCTCGCTCGGTGCCTATATATGCACCGGCAGTAGGTATGGCCGTGGCCCATAAACCAACAACTGGCGGCAGCTCATTGTAATTGAATCTGGGTGACGGTTTGCATGGAAGAATTCTCATTTTGGGCAACAGACATACTATTATAACTTAACATCTACATCTGTAGACCATTTACTTTCACTCACATTTATGAAGATGTGACGCTGGGTACACTTACGAGTTGCATCCTTTGAGTTCCTTCTTTCGTCTTATCTCCTTTTCCGGCCCATCCCCTGAACTCTCCCCCTTCCCCCATGTTCATTTGCTATATTAACCATGCACCACTATTTTGTACACATACACACTGTAAGCAATTCACCTTTACTGTGATGGGTCAAAGATGGAATACTGCGCTGCACAAGTAGTGAAAAAAGAGGCTTCAATCTATGGTTAAATTTTTCTGTGGTTCTCCTATCTGCCTGTCTGTGGAGAAGCGCTGGGACAGTCTAATTGCAGTCATAGGAGCGAGTAGTTGGGTTTTTAGAGAAGGGCATTTGATATTTGTGAATCTGAGAGAAATTATGCTAAACACTTTTTTATGGAGATGAAAACTTGTTTGCAAACATATGTTATTGATTTTATTGATGGAGAAGATGTTCAGGAAGCATTTTTCAAGGCAACCAAAGCATGTGAAAGATTTAAATGTTTGTCTGGCAGAACTGTTAACCGGAAAAAGTCTTTGTCCTTGAGATAAATAATTTCTTTCATGATTGGTATTAATTTGCTCTCTTTGTTTCAATCATGTAACAAATAATGCAACTGGCTCCTCCATCAAGTATTGACTATTTGTGACGTGTGTGCCTTCCACCTTACACCACACAAAACCACAGATTGCTTTTGACAAGCATAAAACAAATTTTCTAGTGAGTACTTTATTCTTTCTTTAGCTGCTGCGTCTGCTGATTTCTTTTTGCTTTAAGGAACTTAGTACATCCCACACAAAACCACATGCTGAGAAGGTGTAGGTTGAAACTTCCTGGCAGATTAAAACTGTGTGCCCGACCGAGACTCGAACTCGGGACCTTTGCCTTTCGCGGGCAAGTGCTCTACCAACTTTTTTTTTTTTTTTAAATGAACTCTCATGTGTTTTTATGTGGTACAGTAACCTCGGAATATATATGGTAGTTATAAGAATCATGTACACATTTATCGTGTAATGGACTTTAACTAAGAGAAATAAAAATAGATGCATCAGCCGGGACTCGAACCCGGGCCGCCCGCGTGGCAGGCGAGCATTCTACCACTTTTTTTTTTTAATTGAACAAACTAAAAGTACATATATATATTCACTATGCAAGAGTTCTTCAAGGTACCATTTAAAAATATACAAATGACTGTTAGTTAAACAAAAAAAAATATTAAAAAAGAAAAACATTAAATACAACAAAATATAACATAGTCTGTCTTCTTCCTTTTTTTTAAAAAAAAATAAAATTTTGTTTGTTTTTGGTCGATGCATGAGAACGTGGATAAGGGTGTTGCATCGTGTGACAGGTAGGCATGGTACACCCCAACTTTGAGGGGGGTCAAGAAAGACGCTGCGGAGATAACCGGTAAAAGTTTGTCGGTAAGATGGTTTTCGGGTGAGGGTGCCATGCGCGGTCACAACTTTGTACCAGAAGTCAAGGACTGTATGCGGACCACTCCGAAAGAGATATTCTAAAGCCTGTCCTCGAAACCAGATTAGGGTATGGTGCTTAGCAAGAGGGTAGTGAAATGTCTGGGGCAACAACAGGAAATCCGGGGTTACCGTCGTTGGCGGGGCACGGAGGTAAACGCCCACGATTCGTTGGATGAGGAGCCATACGTTTTGTTTCAGGGGCACGTATGACGGTGCTCGTCGGTGTCTTCGAGCTGACAGTCAGGGCAGAGTGGGGAGGTGGCCAGTCCTATGCGATAAAGTCGACTATTAGTCGGGAATTTTCCATAGACTAAAACATACCAGAGTGCAGACACAGACGACGGTAAAAAGGGTGCATGCACACACCCCCAAACCGTGAGCCAGTTAATGTCAGGATGCTGTTGCACCATGGGGTCGCAAAGGTTGGACAGCATAAACAAACGATAATAATCTTTTGTACGGGGAGGACGGGTGACTGGAAGATCGGCCCGAACGTAGCTGAGTTCTATGAAACAATTGGCGACGTAGTACAATAATGGAGAAATAGGTGCCACATTGATCGGTGGATCGAGAGAAGCTGGTCGGAGGATATCTAAGAGACTGCGTGTTAAAGACGGGACCGGCCCCTGCCAGTGCCGCAACAGAGTGTGGACAAAGAGTGCAGAAGAGCGTGCCCGCACGTTGATGAGTCCGAGGCCACCTTTTGCAGGAGGCAGTGTTAGAGTGTTGTAGCGGACTTTGAAAAGTGCCCCTGCTGACACGAAATATCCAAAGGCTGATTGGATGCGGCGGCCAAGGAGTAACGGCAGTGGGCGGATCTGGGCGACGTGTACCAGTTTAGGGGCGACATAGATGTTTACATAGGACACACGTTGGAGTTGGTTTAAGTTACGGTGCACTTGACCGCGGACATAGTGCCGAATCGACTGCAAAAGCCGCCGGTAAGCCAGGGCCACTGTGCGGTGTGTGGAGCTCGTAAATTCGATACCCAAGTAACGAAGGGTGGCACTAACTGGGAGTGGAGTCGGCACCATAGCCGGGAGGCCGCGCCCAATGTGCATCTTAGTCGATTTACGGACATTAAGAATGCTACCAGAAAGATGTCCATACTGCTGGATCCATTGGATGGCGTCATTGAGTTCCGTGGAGGAGCAGGTGAGAAAGGGGAGATCGTCCGCATAAGCCCTACAGTGAAAGGTGTGGTCACGCAAAGTGAGGCCCTGCAGTCTAGAGGTAAGTCCAGTGATGAGGGGCTCAAGTGCAATGGCATATAGTAAAGTAGACATAGGGCATCCTTGACGCACAGAGCGGCGTATAGGAATCGGTCCTACAAGCCTCCCATTGACTTGTACCATCGAGACCGTGGGAAGGAGTAACCGGCGAATGGCATCGACAAAAAGCAATGGGAACCCCATACGTGTCGCCACCATGAGGAGGAAAGGGTGTCGAACGTGATCAAAGGCACTCGTGAAATCGACGGATACCAGTGCTGCACGAAGGCGACAAACCGACGCCAGTGCAATGAGGTCACGGCATTCTCCCAGGGCTGTTTGTAAGGTGGCCCCACAACCACGTGCAGTCTGCTCAGGAGAAAGGACCGTAGGTAAGACGGTGCGTATGCGCGCTGCTAAGAGGCGTGCATAGATTTTATAGTCTGCATTCAGTAGTGTAAGGGGGCGATATGCACAGACATGAGACCCTCCCTTCGGTTTAGGCACAGGTAGAAGAATGCCAGTGACGAATTCAGGTGGAATTGGGAAGGACGGAGTAAAGAGTTCCTGAATAATTTCCGTCCAGCGAGGAAGCATTAACGTGGTGAACGCCCGGTAAAACTCCACTGGGAGACCATCTGGTCCGGGTGATTTGTTCTTGGCCCCTTTGTTGATCGCTTCTACCACCTCTTCTACGGTGATTGCAGACATCATGGACGTTGACTCCGCTACGGTGAGGGTCCGTTCAGGGGAAGGACGGGGATCATCAGGAATGGGCGTCGCCATCGCTTCATCATCATAAAATTGGCGATAATGTTCAGCAAAGGTGGACACGACCGCCGCCTGTGTTGTGTGGTGAACACCATCGGAGGTCGTGATGTTGGGGACGAAAATCCGACGTCGACGACTCTGGTCGGATGCGGCATGGATTGTGGATGGGGTTTCGTCGTGGAGGAGGTCTTGTCGTCGGGAACGCACCACGACACCATGCAGTCGTGCACGTTGAAGAGAGAGGAGACGAGCTTTAGTACGTTGTCGTTCCCTGTGGGTGTCAGGTGATGGAGGGAGCGCATCGAGCTCACGGAGGACGGCGTAGTGAAAATTTGTGGTGTCTCGATGCCATGTTGCTGCTTCCTTGCCACATTGTATGAAGGCCTTTCTGATCGCAAGTTTGGCACATTTGAGCCACCAATGGAACGTGGATGTGTACTGCGGAAGGCGTCTTTCGCAAGACGCCCATGTAGCAGCAATACATTGTCGGCAGTGTGGATCATTAAGGAGGGAGGTATTAAGCTTCCAGTAACCTCTGCTGCGCCACATTGACTGAGGTGGCAGAGCCATGGAGCAAATGACGGCGCAATGGTCCGAAAATGCAAGGGGCCATCGTTCAGCTTGGGCGACTTCATTGCCGAGGTGAGCAGAGACATAAAACCGGTCCAGTCTGCTCGCAGAATGTGCTGTATAATGGGAAAAACCGGGGGTATTGCCATGAATTTTCTCCCAAACGTCCACTAGATGAAAATCTTCGATTAAGGTGAGCAGCGCCGGGCATGGCGAATAACCAGGTACTTGGTCCTGCGGATGGAGGACACAGTTGAAATCGCCTCCCATGATAAGGCGATCATAGCGTCCAGAAAACAGGGGCGCCACGTCATGTCCGAAGAAAGTGGACCGCTGCCGACGGTTCGTGGAGCCAGACGGAGCGTAGATATTGATGACGCGGGTGTCGAAGATGGTAACAGCCATGCCTCTTCCACAGGGAAGGATTGTCGTGTCCGTGAGTGGGATTCCTTCGCGTATGTAGAAAGCCACTCCACGCCCTGATTGATCACATGCGGACGTGTAGGAGTCGTAGCCGTAGACTGGTGGTAGTGTGGCAACGCGTACTTCCTGAAGAAGGGCGACGTCGACGTCAGAGGCCCGAAGCATGTCACATAGGAGTTGCAGCTAGGGTGCAGTGCCGATCATGTTGATATTCAGTGTGGCAAACCGGTATGTTTGTTTCAGTGGTGGTGGACGCGCATCTACCATCACCAAGGTAAGTAAGAGGAGGGCACCGACAGGAAGTCCCGTCCCATCAGCTGCAATGCCTCGCTTTTGATGTTAACAGGCAGCCTCGTCCGGCGGAGGTAACTCATCCAGAGGAGGGGGCGTACCTTCCTCAATGTCGTCGGCCCATGCTCCTGTGCCGTGGGTCTGTCCAATGTCCATGGGAATTGCGTCGTGGTGAGAGAGATCTGGAGTTGTCGGCGGGGAGACAGGCGTCTCAACCGGCGCACCGATCGTTACATTGTGCGTGGCGACCTCCATAGTGGTCCCGTCCTGCGAAACGTCTTGTTCATCGTGAAAGTTGTCCGCCGACCTCTGCGTGGAAATGTCGGCTGCTTGGGTGTCGTCTTCGTCGTCGCGGGTGGCAACGCTCTGAGAGCCCGTGGGGGAACGGCGACGGCGTTTGAGCCTACGTGGCGAGCGTTGTTTGCGCACGTGTTCCTAAGTGTCGGACGACGGCAAGGAGGAGCGTCGACCTGGTTCGAAGGCGTCGGTGGGTACAATGAGATTGTCAAACAGGTGTTGTGAAGATGTACTGGTCTCCTCAGCGTCCGGTGCGGGAGCGTGTTCGGCGGCAAGGTTGTCAGGTGGGACGTCTGTACCGTCCGTTGGTGACTGGGACGGTGGGACGTGCCGATCGGAAGGACCGGGCGACGGACTGGACGAAACTGTAGACGTGGCAAGAGCCGCTGCGTAAGTGACCGGTAAGGCGGTCATCGTGGGTGTGACGGACGCTTCCGACAACGGGAGCTGCGCGACACGTCGTTGAATGCATTCAGACCGTAGGTGACCTTCTTTCCCGCAACCGGAACAGGTCCGAGGTTGGCCGTAGTACATTATAATGGCACGGCAGCCTCCGATACGTAGATAGGAAGGCACGTGTTTCTGCAACTCGATGCGGACCTGTCTAACACCGTTTAAAACTGGATAGGTCTGAAATTGGACCCATCGTTCGGCAACATGTTCCAGAACGTTGCCATAGGGACGGAGCGCCTCGATGACGACGTCTACAGGTAGTTCGAACGGCAGTTCGATGATCCTTATCGTCCGTGTGCCGAGACCTGCGTGATCGACGGTAACGGGTCCGACGTTGCCGTCGGAATGACAGAAGCGCAGTCCACGTTTTGCCTCTTGAAGCACCTTGTCGCACGCCGCATCGTTGATCATTTTGACGTAGACGGTACTGCTAACTATGGACAAGTGGATACCAATTAGATCCGTTGGTGGTATTTTAACTTCATCGCGTATAAATCGTTCTACCTCCAGGGCCTTGGGTCGGGCGAAGTCGGAACAAAAGTTGAAACGTAATGTATTCTTCCGATAGTTGTGCGCCATGGTGGTCTAGAAGGAAAACGGCACTTACAGCGGCCGAAGTAAACACAAACACACCGTGCGCGCCTCGCCCGCAGCGCTCTGGCGCGTGACCGCCTCGCAGCACTGCCGGCGGCAGACTGTGCCCAACTGAGCTACCGAAGCAAGACTCACGCCGGGTACTCACAGCTTTCCTTCTGCCAGTACCTCGTCTCCTACCTTCCAAACTTTACAGAAGCTCTCCTGCGAACCTTGCAGAACTAGCACTCCTGAAAGAAAGGATAGCTCAGTTGGTAGAGCACTTGCCCGCGAAAGGCAAAGGTCCCGAGTTCGAGTCTCGGTCGGGCACACAGTTTTAATCCGCCAGGAAGTTTCATATCAGCGCACACTCCGCTGCAGAGTGAAAATCTCATTCTCGAAACATCCCCCAGGCTGTGGCTAAGCCATGTCTCCGCAATATCCTTTCTTTCAGGAGTGCTAGTTCTGCAAGGTTCGCAGGAGAGCTTCTGTAAAGTTTGGAAGGTAGGAGACGAGGTACTGGCAGAAGTAAAGCTGTGAGTACCGGGCGTGAGTCGTGCTTCGGTAGCTCAGTTGGTAAAGCACTTGCCCGCGAAAGGCAAATGTCCCGAGTTCGAGTCTCGGTCGTGCACACAGTTTTAATCTGCCAGGAAGTTTCATATCAGCGCACACTCCGCTGCAGAGTGAAAATCTCATTCTGGAAACATCCCCCAGGCTGTGGCTAAGCCATATCTCCGCAATATCCTTTCTTTCAGGAGTGCTAGTTCTGCCAGGTTCGCAGGAGAGCTTCTGTAAAGTTTGGAAGGTAGGAGACGAGGTACTGGCAGAAGTAAAGCTGTGAGTACCGGGCGTGAGTCGTGCTTCGGTAGCTCAGTTGGTAGAGCACTTGCCCGCGAAAGGCAAAGGTCCCGAGTTCGAGTCTCGGTCGGGCACACAGTTTAAATCTGCCAGGAAGTTTCATATCAGCGCACACTCCGCTGCAGAGTGAAAATCTCATTCTCGAAACATCCCCCAGGCTGTGGCTAAGCCATATCTCCGCAATATCCTTTCTTTCAGGAGTGCTAGTTCTGCAAGGTTCGCACGAGAGCTTCTGTAAAGTTTGGAAGGTAGGAGACGAGGTACTGGCAGAAGTAAAGCTGTGAGTACCGGTCGTGAGTCGTGCTTCGGTAGCTAAGTTGGTAGAGCCCTTGCCTGCGAAAGGCAAAGGTCCCGAGTTCGAGTCTCGGTCGGGCACACAGTTTTAATCTGCCAGGAAGTTTCATATCAGCGCACACTCCGCTGCAGAGTGAAAATCTCATTCTGGAAGGTGTAGGTTACTTTTATTTCAAAGCAGATCTCACTTTGAATTCTTATGAGGAAACAGTTCGTAGTCAGACTTTGCAGGCGCTGCTTTAAGCAAGCAGATTAATTTACAGTGAACAGTGTAGATAATTTCAAACGGTTATTTTACTTCTGTGTTGAGCACTACTTTAATTTTGTGGTTATTTTCAACGATTCCACTTTGTGCCATGTAACTTTCACAATGTACTTCAGTTTTGAGTTTTAGTTAAATAGCTTTCAAAATGTAGCCGACTGGTTTCCACTATTTAAAATGCTGCATTTCACCAGTTGTTCACATGTAGAACACGGGCCAACCAACAGTCAGAATTGTTTAACAGCTCAATACAGAATCTAAAGCACTTGTTACACGCGGAGGAAATATTTTGATAAATAATATTTAGCAGTTTCATTTACGGATAAATTTTTATTGAAAGCTTAGAAATTATGTATTTTGTTAACTGTTTTTGAACTCTAAGTGGTCCCTATCATATAATTTAATGAATGAAGGCACAAATTTATCTCTTTTAGGTGCATACTTTAAAAGACACCGTCATACCTTAGGGAACATGTCAGATCAAAATGGCTCTGAGCACTATGGGACTCAACTGCTGAGGTCATTAGGCACCTAGAACTTAGAACTAGTTAAACCTAACTAACCTAAGGACATCACAAACATCCATGCCCGAGGCAGGATTCGAACCTGCGACGTACCGGTCTTGCGGTTCCAGACTGCAGCGCCTTTAACCGCACGGCCACTTCGGCCGGCCATGTCAGATCAAATGAAGTTATTACACACTGCAGACAAGTGAGATACTATCAGTCTTGTTAACAAAAACTGAAAAATTCGCGGGATGAGTGTACCCCTACAAAGAGCACTTAATGAATAAACTGATTAAAAAGGAATAAAAAATTATCTCAGTGTCTCCACTGGCAAAGACAGGATGCCAGATTTAAATTTAAAGTTTTTGCCAAGACAACATCTTGTAACCAGCCATCCCCATAGTTTTCTTTTCTGTGTGTTGTGATGACACAAAGGGCTACATCTTAAAATAAGTGTGATTATAATTGTGTCCTTGTTGCTGCTGCCTGGATGTGATTGCTGCTGTTTGATGTGTTGCCATACTTTGTTACATTTTGAAGGCTATGACTCGTGTTTTTCACTTACCTTATGCATGTGATAACATATTCCTCTGGTATATGCTGAAATAGTTGCAAGTGCATCGAAGATGTTATATACTGTTACAATAAATCTGGCTAGATTTGCCACTCATTTTGTTCTCTAATTTAACATTTTACCCTTGTACATCGTTTTTTACTACCTACTATCAGTGAGGTTTAATAGAATGATCAGTTGCATCACATGTATTATTTCTTTCATGTTACAAAAATCTCTTCATCCAACCCCACCTCCTCACTCCCTCTCTTCGTCCAACATCTCCCCCCACTCATCGTAAATAATTTTGTACACATTTATGATGGTCTTTACAGTTATGTGATCTCATCTCCATTTAACAAAAGATAATTATTTGTGCTTTTCAGTTTCAACACATTGTCATGTTTGTCTATCAGTGCAGCTGTTACATCATTTTCAAAAGTGTAGCAAAATCTAAAATTTTTGATTGAATTCTTTTTTGTTCATACACGTTGTATTATAGCCCTACTTTTGAATGGACATATTGTCAACATACCTCATTTTGTTGCATATTTCTTAGGTATTTTGTCTTAATTAACAGCGACATTGCAGTAACTACACTTCCAAACCACATTCTCCCAAACTGTTTAGTCGTTACATTAGTTAATCCAACATGATCGTCGTTCTACATCCCCCCCCCCCCCACTCCTCTGCCCAATGGCTTCATAAACTAACATAGGCTGACTATGTAGTGGTTGAAAACTTGTGCTGTTGTTTTCTGTGTGTCAGACTTTGTACACGTATGCCAAGTGTCGTAGTGATTATTTAAATTTTATTTGTAGATATAAAGGATGTTAGTATAGTTTGATACATAAAATTGAAAATATCTGTTTTCAGTTATTCTTTAACTTATTTTACACAGTAAACACTTCATTCTTGCGTAAACTATGTTAAATGCTCTTGTTTCACTCTAGGTCTATGTGAGTTTCGATTTCATTACGTGTCATCCATGCTTTCCATATGTTTGTATTCCATGGTAACTAAACATTCTGTTAATGGATATACGTGATAAATTTTTGCTTCCCCTGAACAGACCAATGCCTGCTTCTTACAGAGTCACTGTATATAGGATCTGTACTGCTCGAAATAACTAATGTGTCTTGTGTTTTCGTAAGATATAGGGCATGGAGTGTTGGCATTTGGACGCAAGCACTTTCTTATTAATTAGATCTTGCTGGCCATGGTTGTCATTGTATTTTATTTCGTTTCTGCTTCATATGTGGTGCAGTACCGTTAGCATTGTCTTTTCCAAAAACCGGTTGATTCAAATTGAGGAGCACATCTCCAAGGCCGTAAAACGTGTCAGCACATGAAATTACAATGCAACGTAACACAGGAATTACATTAGATATTCATGGAACTCTTCCACAGAACAGGAGTGGCCCATAAGAAAACTCATCAGTTTAGATGTGAAAGCACGTAGATTTCAGCTAAGATTTTAGAATTCCTGTGGTAGCTTATTGAAAATGGATGCTTCAGAATAGTGAACACCTTTCCACACAAGAGTCATGGAGGTGCGATCCACATCGGACAGGACATATTACTGGTATTAACTGAGTGAAAGCTGCTAATTCTTCGGAATAAGCCGATATCGGTAACACATTAAAAAAATAAAAAATAAAACATGTATCTTGAGAGAGGGGGTCAAAGGAGCCTCGTGAACTTACACCACTTATTGCTTCAACGTCAGTTTCTAACGCTAAAAACCCTCTGAGAATGGAGGAGTTACCCAAAAATATAATACCATTTGTCATAATAGAGTGAAAATAAGCAGACTACTTGCCATGTCGAACTATCTCTTACTTCAGACACTGTTCTAATAGTAAAACATGTTAGCATTAAGTATCTGAACAAAATCCTGACAATGGACTTTCCACAACCGTTTACTGTCTACCTGAACTCCTACAAGTTTGAACTGTTCAGTATCATTAATCGTATACCCATTCTGTCTAATGTGGAACGTAATATTTTCTTGAATTATGCGTTCCAAACTAAAAACTGAGTTTTACTATGATTTGGCATTAGCTTATTTTCTACAAACCTTCGACTTACGTCTTGAAACGAACTATTTGAAACAGTGCCAATGTGCGCAAAGCATTCTATTCTATTAAGTTAGTGTCATCAGCAAACAGAAATTTAATTTTAGAGTCTGCTGTATTACTACAAGGCATATCATTTACACAAATAACGAACAGAAGTCACTCCAGCACCTGTCTCTGAGGCATGCCCCATTTAACTGTGCCCCACTCGGGCCCCACTCAGTACTGTGGAGAATGACATTTTGTTGTCTGTTCTTAAAGTAAGAGGATAACCAATTGTGAGGTACTTTCTGTATTCCATTATAGTCCAACTTGTCGAGCAATATTTTCTGATCAACACAATCAAACGCCTTAGTTAAATTAAAAAATATGCCTAGCCTTCGAAATCTTGTTTCATCCATCCAGTACCTCACAGATAAAAGAGAAAATGGCATTTCAGTTGTCATACAACTTTTGAAACAAAACTGTGCATTTGATAGCATACTACACGAAATGAAATTGTAAATTATCTTTAGATGAATAGCCTTTTCAGTACCTTTAGCAAGCACTTATGGCACAGAAATAGGTCGATAATTGTCTGCATTTTAGTAAAGCGGCTTTACTACTGAGTAATCGTTCCGGAAAATGACCATTCCTAAAGGAATAATTACACATGTGTCTATGTACAGGACTTTATGTGCAGCACAGTGTTTTAATAATGTGGTAGGTTTTCTAAGATATATAATATGTGAGCACAGTATTTTAATATTCTGATAGGTACTCCAACACATCTACGATCGTCCTTAGTCTACAGTGATTTAATTTTTGACTCAGTCTCCCCCTTGTTAGCATCATGGAGGAGTATTTCAGACATCAGTCCAGGAAAGCCATTTTCCAACAGAGATATAGGATTCTGTATAGAAACTAAATTTTTATTTAATTCACCAGCTATATTCAGAAACTACTGTACATATATATTACTTGTCAGTAGTAGAAGCATTTTTACTATCTACTGTCTTTATATCATCGACATTGTACTGCTGACATGACGCTTCCTTCACGACTGACCATATGGTCTTAATTGTATCCTGTGAATTAGCTATTCTATTTACTTGCCATATACTCTTTGCTTTTCTAATAACATTTTTAAGTACGTTACGATACTGTTTGTAGCTCGACTGTGAGTACTACTAACATTTTGATGTAATTTCCACTTCGTTCTACATGATGTCGTTATCCCACTAATCAGCCATCAAGGCTGCCTTTTACTGCCAGAACGACAAATGTCGTGCACTCTAATTCCTTAACGAAGTTTAAGAAACTCTCTATTGCCATTGGATTAACTTTCCTACGTAGTTTGTAATTATAGCTAACATTTGTTTCAGTAAAATTGTAATAGTTTTAAAATTTGTGCATCATGGTCTGAAAGGTCATTGATACTTTTACTAAAAGAAAGGAGATACTCCTAGGTCGGGGTGGACATTATTTGTACTCGTTGGCCTCTGTTGCGTTACGACGAGGCGTTGGTTTCTGGCCGCTATTCACACATGGGCAGCATGATTCTATCAGCAGCTTGACGGCCTTCCTTGTCATAGGGTGAAAAAACTGCTGCGAAAGGCGTGTTTGCAACGCTTGAGTCGTGAGACACGTCGTAATTCTAATGTATGGCTCGTCAGACGCCTTGAGCATCACGTCAGTAACCATTAGAATAAAAGCAGTAGCTCGAGCTGCGGAGGAGTCATTCTGGCAGCCGCACTTGCGTGGCCGTTGGTTCTGGTGAGAGACTCGGCAGATGCTTCAGCAGACGACAGATGTACATGTTTACAAGACGGCACCAATTCGTTTCTGCCTATGGGGAGGGTGGAGACACATAAATCTTTCTGTGCCCTGGTGTCATGTTTACAGGCAGAAGAGTAACAAACCAAGACGATTCGAAAAATCTTTTTATAATTTACAAAGCTCGAAAACCACTTCAATAATTCGTATGAGAACGTGGACCTGCAATTTAGACAAAAAAACAACAGCAAACTAACTATATCCACGGGAGTTGAAGATTTTATCATAAAATTACACTGGCAGGAAGAAACACCAATATCAAGAGGGTGTTGTGCGAAATAAACGGAAGTTGGTAGGCGTGTTTCTTCATCTGACAGACGACGTCTATCCAGATTTCGCTTTACTCTCACAATAGTGGAGCTGGTAGTGCCACTATGAAGATGACAATCAGTTTGCTTTAAGTGCTCACTGTACCGGTCGTGAGCTGTAGTTACCTTAGCGATTAGACACAGAGAGTTACTGTTAGTCAGGAATGCATTCAAGGCTGGGAAGACTACATTATTAGCATCTCACTGAGTTTGAGAGAGGTTGACATACGAGAAGCTGGATGTTCCGTCCGTGATATTGCAGAAACACTTGACAGGAAAGTAATATCTGATGAGACTGTTGGCAACGCTGGTCACGGGATGTTTCGGTCGCAAGAGTACGGGGCATTATCGAGAGGGAAGATCATCGTGTTCTGCATACGAGGCCCATCGTACTGCGTCCGCAGCAGCTACTCGCGGAGGAGTTTGTGCCACAATGACACAACTAACTCTTACAAATCGGTTACTTGAAGGACAGTTTCGAGCCAGACGCTCAGTACCATGCGTTGCACTGACCCCAAACCGAAGCCATTTGTGACTTCAGGGGGTGTCAAGCCAGAGCTCACTTCGGGGCGGGGTTGAGCTCTATTGTGTTTTCTGGTGTGCCAGTGATGGCCGTTTATTGATTAAAAGGAGGCCTGTTAAGGACCTGTTCGAAACCTGTCTACGTGCTAGACACACTGCACATTCACCTCGAATTTTGGCCTGCAGTGCGATATCGTATGGCAGTAGGAGCACTATATTGATTATCTCACGCACCCTGACTATATATTTTGGCGTCAGTTTATGATTCGATCTGTTGTGTCGCCAGTCTTGAACAGCATTCCAGGGGTGCTTTACAACAGGATAACGCTCGCCCACAGTGCACTGTTGTAACCCAACCTGCTCAACAAAGTGTCGATATGATGCCTTATCCTGTTTGATAACCAGATCGGTCCTCAGTCGAGTGTGTACGGGACAGCCGGCAACTTCAGTATCGCCTCGAGGCTTGGTAGTGTCAGGCGTGTTGTTGTTCGTACAAAATAATTTGTTAGACTTTTTTGCTTGTCCGTTTTTACTTTTTGATATTTTGTGTTCTGTAAGGAACTTACATTGTCACATTACAAGATGAAAGTAGTAATGTAATGACTAATATTTTAAACAGGTTTTTCGAACATATGCCATATTAAGCGATTCCTCACTTTATTTCTTATTCAGAAGGAATTTTACAGAGAAGCCACAGATGGGGTAAAACAGGGAAGAAGCATTGAGGTAAAAACGGAACTACCTGATATTTTCCCATGACTACCTTACATACAACTTACATGTGTGACGTAAGAATTATATTCCTTCTACAGTACGCTGTTCTTGTGTACACGCTTTACTAACTACAATTTAATAATTTCATATTGAATTTTCAATTGTTTCGCGCCAATCCTTAAATTAATTTTGTAATTAATAATTTGGTTAATTATTATTTACTGAACAGGTGCATTTTCAGTTGATATGAGACTGTTAAGTGTTATACACGCTCAGAACATTGAGAGGCCTCCATGGGTTATTAACCATCCGGGAAGAGCGGCAATCTAGTACCAAATAGCTCAATTGCTCCGTCTTACATATACCAGAACCACAAAAATGCAAAATTACCTATCTTTGTTTAAAAAGAGGTATATTTTCCCGTTTAATGCGAATGCATTTGGAGAAGAAGAATTGGCACCATCAGGTACAACAAACAGAATAACGCCTGCCAGATTCCGAGAACACAACAGAGTCAGATATTTCTACTTCTCCACATCCTGGACCGTCGAATGATATGCAAATATAGTCTTCATATGGTGTATCACCGGAGAATGTAATGCCGGTTCTTCGCTACGAGAGAGCGTTATCAACTGCGTGAAGATGAAAATGAACTGAGTCCAAAAAAACCATCTCCCCGCTTGATTAAGAAAACGTCGAATGACTCCGGATCTAGACTATAAACAAGACCCATAAGAGTCTGAAGAGTCTGAAGCTCTCCCGATGATGAGAATGAAACGCCTTGACCTCTTTGCAAAGAGACCTACTCGTCATCAAGAAAATCAGTGTGAGCAGTGGGCCCGTGAGGATAGTCAGGTTAGACTGAAGATGGCTTGCATTAGCATTGGTGTGTCTCATGCCTCAAACGGAAAATATAATATTGTCCTGTTGTGCCCTACAGAATACCTTCTTTTACACCAAGGTATGGGGTATAACCATATGCTACACAGTGCTGAGTTATATTAAATATAATTTAAACCGTCAAAACTACGTCTCCGTAATTCATACATATTGTTCGTGCCTTGTTCATCTTTCACTGAAATAAATTTGAAGTCCCAACTATGAAAAATGTCATTGTGATCTAGCTATCTCCTTAGCTGCCCGACTGCACCCTAAGTTACCCTATTAAACGGAATCAACTAAATTTCACTTACACGATACGTAAAACAAATATAAATGCTGTGAATTCAGCTAAATACTTAGTGATTATAATTACTATTAGCTTAAACTGGAACAATTAGAAAGACAATATTGTGGGGAAAGCGAAACAAAGTATGCGATTTATTTGCAGAATAATTAGAAGATGCAACAAGTCTACTAAAGGGACTGCTTATACTAAACTTGTCCGTCCTCTTCTGGAGTATTGCTGGGTGGTATGGGATCTGTGTCAAAAAAGAATGGGCGGAGGACATCGAAAAAGATCAAAGAAGGGCGGCTCGCTTTGTATTATTGCGAAATAGGGGAGAGAGTGACACAGATATTATACGCGAACTGGGGTGGCAATCATTAAAACGAAGACGTTTTCCATTGCGGTAGAATCTTCTCATTAAATTTAAGTCGTGAACAAATGTTTTACTGGTGTCGACATGCACGGGGAGAAATGAACATCACAGAGAACATAAGGAAAATTCGTAAGAATGAAGCGTTTGACTACCAGGCACTTATCTGAAAACTGCACAGTAATCATGTAGATGTAGATTTAGATCTATATATCGATGTAGATTACGTGATATTACAGACTTCCAGGGATGATGCAGAAGGGCTTAATGGTTCAAATGGCTCTGAGCACTATGGGACTTGACATCTGTGGTCATCAGTCCCCTAGAACTTACAACTACTTAAACCTAACTAACCCAAGGACAGCACAAACATCCATGCCCGAGGCAGGATTCGAACCTGCGACCGTAGCAGTCGCGCGGTTCCGGACTGCGTACCTAGAACCGCTAGACCACCGCGGCCGGCGAAGGGCTTAATGTATCATTCTGTTTTAATGGATCCAAGTCCGGAAACGACCGAGTAGAAAGGTATGGGCAAAAACCTTCTCAAGTTTCGCCTTTGCCTCACGCAGCGATCAAACTAAGGGCTCCAACTTCCGAACCGTGATAATGATGCGTGGTATTCTCGTTGAATACTCCCCAGCACCCTCCGATAACTTCCCCTCTTGATGGACTAGTAGCGGCTCAAGTAATTTCATGTCAGAGAGAGATAGAGTTAATCCAAAATCTACACCGCAGTAATAGTAAATTCCATTTACCTTCACAAGTTTCACAAGCAGCTACATTTACAACAGTTGTTCAGAATGGCGTTAACACATTGACACAGAATCATTGCAACGTCAAAGTTATATCGTGTCCATTATAATATCCCCGGTATAGTTTTAACAGTATGGTGGGGAACGAGGATTCTTGCCAAGAGATCCCCTTCAATCTCAACAGGTCATAGATAAGACTTTTCACATGACCCCACAAGAACTAATCAAGCGGAATGAGATCAGATGAATGTGCTATCCACGAAACAGAACCTCCGCTGCCTAGCCATATTTTAGGGAATGATGTCCGGTGCTCACGAATGACCGGTGAGACGGGGCCCTGTCCTGCTGGAACCAAGTCCTCTGACGAACAAATAGTGTTCGCAAGAGAGCTTCTGTGAAGTTTGGAAGGCAGGAGACGAGATACTGGCAGAAGTAAAGCTGTGAGGATGGGGCGTGAGTCGTGCTTGGGTAGCTCAGGTGGTAAAGCACTTGCCCACAAAAGGAAGAGGTCCAGAGTTTTAATCTGCCAGGAAGTTTCAAATAGTGTTTGTTCCAGGAACCAGGGCTGTATGTCACTGATAAACGCTATGTACACTGGTGCTTTTAAACGAAGAGGAGCAAGTAACGGGCCTTGTACGTAATTATTGACTATATCTGCTCAAGGCATACTTATAGTCAGTGTTTGGTTCTTCGCAACTGTGATGTAGAGATTCTCAACAGCCCATATATGACTACTGCCGCCAATTTCGTTTTCTGCTTTTTATAGAACAGGTTACGTCAGGGGAAAGTACGTACACAGGAATGTAAGGATCGACTGTTACTGTGCTGCACCGAGAGAGGTGGCGCAGTGGTTAGACACTGGACTCGCATTAGGGAGGACGACGGTTCATTCCCGCGTCCGGGGATCCTCATTTAGGTTTTCAGGTTTTCCGTGATTTCCCTAAATCACTCCAGGCAAATGCCGGGATGGTTCTTCTGAAAGGGCACGGCCGACTTCCTTCCCCATCCTTCCCTAATCCGATGAGACCGATGATCTCGCTGTCTGGTCTCCTTCCCCAAGAACAACCCAACCCAACAACGGTGCTGCAAGAAAACCACTGGCTGAACCCGGCACTAGATCCGAAGTCACCGGGAGTAAAGACATGCATTTTCTGTGGATGGTAAAGGCGTAACAGCATTACCAGTAATAGTCGCCACACATTAGTGTGCAAAACATTAATTTCAGTGCAACTGATTCAGTTCTGGTTGCAGACGCCTCAAATGGGTCAAATGGCTCTGAGCACTATGGGACTTAACATCTATGGTCATCAGTCCCCTAGACCTTAGAACTACTTAAACCTAACTAACCTAATGACGTCACACAACACCCAGTCATCGCGAGGCAGAGAATATCCCTGACCCCGCCGGGAATCGAACCCGGGAACCCGGGCGTGGGAAGCGAGAACGCTACCGCACGACCACGAGCTGCGGACGCAGACGCCTCATCCACTCCAGAATCTTCCAGAGTTCGTGTAATTCGTCGCCATCCTCTGGCGTTGTACTGTGGTACCAATTGCGCTTTTTCACTTAATAGTTGGAACAGTCTAGGACTCATCATATGAACCGAAAGTTTTCTACTCAGAAATATGGCCCTGTACAAGGTTAACGCTTTTTTCAGCTTCCATTTGCCAGTCCACACACAAGATTTGTGTCTACATATTCTGACACAGGATACAATTTCATTTCGTTAAGGCTTGCCGACGTTACTACAACCATTTGTAAACACTTACTGCAGTGTACTCCAGTAGAGACATTGTACACCAGAACTGCTACTGGTAGTACTCAATACGCCATCGACAACTGATTAGTTGAGTTTTTATCACAACCTCTATCCCTTAATGATCGTCCATGTTGCCTGCTCTACAAACTTAGTACCGGTACTTGTACTCCGCTCTCAGAGGTATAGGGATGATTTTCGCTTATACCTTCCGACTCTGTTGTTTCCGCACCAGGTCAGCTCACCTCAGATTGATACATTTACCTTTTCCCACAACCCTGGAAAATATTAAATATAAATACGATAACACTCTGTGCATTTTAATTGCGAGGATCGGGGGGGGGGGGGGGGGGGCTGGACGTGAGTTAATGTCAAATAAAAAAAAAAACCTCTCCCGAACAGGCCACGAAGGACCAACGGTACCGATCGGCCGCCGTATGATCCTTAGCCCATAGGCATCACTGGTTGCTAGTATGGAGGGGCAAGTGGTCAGCACACCGCTCTCCTGGCCGTATGTCAGTTTCCGAGAGCGGAGCCGCTACTTCTCAATCAAGTAGCTCCACAGTTTGGCCCACAAGGGCTGAGTGCACCCCGCCTGCCAACAGCGCTCGGCAGACCCGATGGTCACCCATCCAATTGCTAGCCCAGCCCGACAGCGCTTAGCTTCGATGATCTTACGGGAACCGGTATTACCACTGCGGCAGGGTCGTTCGCAATGTCAAATTTCAAACAATAATTAGGTGCCAAGTGTAACTGAAAAAGTTGTATTGCGGTATAAGTAGAAATGACTACCATAAATCGTACCACAAGGCAAAAAGAACAAATGGAGTAGTATACACAAAATATGAACTCTGTTACGCGCACGGAACGAGAGACGCGAACATTAGAGCTAAGGTTCAAGTTTGTAATCAAGAAAACGTGAATCCCGATAATCTTTAGAGGAGAGGTTGCGAATCGACCGATCTGTAAACGCTGTAATCTCAGTCAACAGCAGAGTACAGTCGTCCAAAAGGAAGACTAGACTTTAACATCTGTTATACATGCTTGGAGTCGCTCAGCGTGTCGGCAGCGAGGTCATTAGAGACGGGCGAGTCGTCCAAAGAGGAATCCAATATCAAATTCAAATACACATAGAAGTTGTCAACACTGGACTAGGATGGACGTTACTGACTGCTTCATGCAGCGAAGTGATCTACTCTGAGTACATTGCACCAGACTTCATAAGCCGCTTTACGTCGTAGCGTTTGACCAGTCGGGCGTCTGCAGTCGTGTGCAACGCAGCGTGCGGCCTCTGTCGGGATCTGCCTCCCAGCGATACACTCCGTCCAGGCTAGCAGGGACATTCAAATCATCAGAACAAATGAGTACAACATATTTATCATCCCAATGGCAGCCAACTGTCATAAAAAGCCATAACAGAGAGCAAATGGCCAAAGGCACACAAGTACCAACCATTGCCAAATCAACCCACACACATTGAATAGATGCACGACATAAATACACACACACACACACATATATATACATATATATATATATATATATATATATATATATATATATATATATATATACTACAGGCCATTAAAATTGCTACACCAAGAATAATTACAGATGATAAACGGGTATTCATTGGACAAATATGTTATACTAGAACTGACATGTGATTACATTTTCACGCAGTTTGAGTGCCTAGATCCTGAGAAATCAGTAACCAGAACAACCACCTCTGGCCGTAATAACGGCCTTGATATGCCTGAGCATTGAGTCAAACACAGCTTGGATTGTGTGTACAGATGCTGCTGCCCATGCAGCTTCAACACGATACCACAGTTCATCAAGAGTAGTGACTGGCGTATTGCGACGAGCCAGTTGCTCGGCCACCATTGGCCAGACGTTTTCAATTGGTGAGAGATCTGGAGAATGTGCTGGCCAGGGCAGCAGTCGAACATTTTCTGTATCCAGAAAGGCCCATACAGGACCTGCAACATGCTGTCGTGCATTATTCTGCTGAAATGTAGGGTTTCGCAGGGCTCGAATGAGGGGTAGAACATTGGGTCGTAACAGATCTGAAATGTAACGTCCACTGTTCAAAGTACCGTCAACGCGAACAAGAGGTGACCGAGACGTGTAACCAGTGGCACCCCATACCATCATGCCGGGTGATACGCCAGTATGGCGATGACGAATACACGCTTACAATGTGCGTTTGCCGCGATGTCGCCAAACACGGATGCCACCATCACGATGCTGTAAACAGAACCTGGATTAATCCCAAAAAATCACGTTTTGCCATTCGTGCACCCAGGTTCGTCCTTGAGTACACCATCGCAGGCGCTCCTGTCTGTGATGCAGCGTCAAGGGTAACGACAGCCATGGTCTCCGAGTTGATAGTCCATTCTGCTGCAAACGTCGTCGAACTGTTCGTGCAGATGATTGTTGTCTTGCAAACGACCCCATCTGTTGACTCAGGGATCGAGACGTGGCTGCACGATCCGTTACAGCCATGTGGATAAGATGCCTGTCATCTCGACTGCTCGTGATATGAGGCCGTTGGGGTCCACCACGGCGTTCCGTATTAACCTCCTGAACCCACCGATTCCATATTCTGCTAACAGTCATTGGATCTCACCAACGCGAGCTGCAATGTCGCGATACGATAAACCACAATCGCGATAGGCTACAATCCGACCTTTATCAAAGTCGGAAACGTGATGATACGCATTTCTCCTCCTTACACGAGGCATGACAACAACGTTTCACCAGGGAACGCCAGTCAACTGCTGTTTGTGTATGAGAAATCGGTTGGAAACTTTCCTCATGTCTGCACGTTGTAGGTGTCGCCACCGCCGCCAACCTTGTGTGAATGCTCTGAAAGCCGGCCAGAGTGGCCGAGCGGTTGTAGGCGCGTCAGTCTGGGACCGCGCGACCGCTACGGTCGCAGGTTCGAATCCTGCCTCGGGCTTGGATGTGTGTGATGTCCTTAGGATAGTTAGGTTTAATTAGTTCGAAGTTCTAGGGGACTGATGACCTCAGCTGTTATGTAACATAGTTCTCAGAGCCAAATGCTCTGAAATGCTAATCATTTTCATATGACAGTATCTTCTTCCTGTCGGTTAAATTTCGCGTCTGAAGCAGGTCGTCTTCGTTGTGTAGCAATTTTAATGACCAGTGGTGAATAAAGTACAATCGTACAATATGTAAGTTAAAACTTCTGCAAGTGCTCGAAAACATGTGTGGACTTCAAACCCTGAGGGTGCTTAAACAAAGTCACGCAAAATAAAAAATCTCTTTATTCATTGCCAAAAAATCGCTTACACTACAATCGTTTCACCTTCACTACTCTTTCATAATCTGAGCCATGTCACAAACACAGAAAACGGAATCGACTCACGATAAAAGTTACTGGCGTGGGTCACCTCTGGTATTGGACTTCGAGAAGCTCAGTGATGTCTAGGCCTACAGTGGAGGAGAGATATTGTCTTGCCGTCGTGCGTGTCACTTACCTACGTACGTTTTCCGAAAACTTAATAAACACGAAAAAAAATTAGCGAAATTTTGAATTCGGCAACTCTTACTTTGACCACAACCAAATACCTATGTATAAATGAAGATGTGGTTATGCTTGCATTATTTTTACCCCTTTTATACACAAATAGTGAAAACATTCTTTATCAAACTGCTCATACACTGACCATGCCCAGAATCTAAACTGAAACAAGGAGAAAAAAGATTCTACTAGAATGCCAAAACTTTAAGGCCAAAGCCACTCACATTTTAAAATTGGTTCTGTCACTTAACTTAAAAGGAGTATACAATCCATTCCAAACACTTTTCTCCCTATATAGCTGAAGAATGAAAAGCGGGAAACTTCAAAAATGCCCCCACTATGTGCAGATTAGAGGACATGTCATTCGCAAATCCTTGTGCGAAAGATGGTTTTACCATTTTAACATACTACGACATCATGTTGCAGTTCTACCCCAAGGAACAACGAATAATTAACAAAATTGGAAAATACCCTGTTGTCTCTGAAACTAAAAAAAAGAGAAAGACGTGGCTTTTTCTGGGTATGGGAAGGAGGTGGGAAAATAGCCAACTAATGTTCTCGGATGGAGTAGCCAGTGATATGACAAGGTTAAGTAGGACCAGTATGCACCACATAATATAATGTTCAGCGTAGCAACCACAGCTCTCACTTACTAATGTAATAAGTACCTGCACATCCCTTATTTGACATCCTCGTAATTTCACCAGACAACATGCTAGTAACCCGCAAGCACCCTGGTCTATTTGGAGAGTGGTAGGTTTTGTGGAAACGCTATGAGGCGATCACGTGACCGTCAACAGCTGACGTGAGTCATACCAGTGAAGAGATGTGTGTGTGCGTTTTGTGTGTGTGTGTGTGTGTGTGTGTGTGTGTGTGTGTGTGTGTGTGTGTGTCAGTCGGTTGTTTGGAATCAAAGCGTATGAAACAATTTCCGAGCGAACATTAGCGAAGGAACTGCATGCAGTGGGTATTTTGTGTCACATGTCTCGGAAAGGTTATTCCTCACAGCACCACGGGAAACTTTAGAGCCTCATTTGCCCATACAACACGGTAAGTGGATAACTCATTGGTGTCTCGAATATGCCTCGTGTCAAACGATGCAAGACTTCTAATGCACCTACGTCCCATTGAGGCGTCTGGTGGTGTGTGGAAGACGTGGAAGACCTGTGAGGGTTATTCAGAAAGTAAGATACACTACGCCGTAAGTAATCGAATGTCTCGCGAACATTGAAACGTGCATGCCCAACGACTCACAGTATGCCTGAC
Source organism: Schistocerca serialis cubense (assembly GCF_023864345.2). NCBI lineage: Eukaryota > Metazoa > Arthropoda > Insecta > Orthoptera > Acrididae > Schistocerca > Schistocerca serialis. The sequence goes on along the minus strand of NC_064644.1, from coordinate 286,393,713 downwards.
TCGTCAAACAACGCCATTTGTCTTGGCACTGTCGGAGTGTGCTGTTTATACTGTCAGTTCCAAATTTTGAAAGCAATTTATCAGCTCGCTGACTGTGAAATATGATCAGCGATTCGGTTTTGATAGAAAGGTACGTTGCAGCAGCTGAAATTCATCGCCAGTGCGATGAGTGACAGAGAAGTGCGTAAGTGGGTGGGAGCTCTCAAGGGCGGGCGGAAAAAGATCTATGAAGAGCTGCGATCAGGCCGACCATCAGTGATCTCAGGAGATTTGGTCAAATCTGTGAACTGAAACGTTTGTGAAGACCGCCGATTCACAATTGCAAATTAAAGATTGAAATTTTCGAATGTGGGTAATACAACTCTGGGCAAAATTGTCCCTGAAAAGTTACCCTTTCGCAAAGATTGCACACAATGGGTGTCCAGACTGCTTACTGAGAAACACAAAATGGAATGGACGGCTTGTGCTCTTGATTTTTTGGGCCAGTATCACAAGGGTGGTGATCAGTTTTTAGGGAGTGTTGTCACAGAGGGCGCCGGCCGGAGTGGCCGTGCGGTTCTAGGCGCTACAGTCTGGAACCGGGCTACCGCTACGGTCGCAGGTTCGAATCCTGCCTCGGGCATGGATGTGTGTGATGTCATTAGGTTAGTTCGGTTTAAGTAGTTCTAAGTTCTTGGGGACTGATGACCACAGATGTTAAGTCCCATAGTGCTCAGAGCCATTTGACGTGGCCTTCCGGCGTCTGGAGGTTTTCTTTTCTGCATCATAGTGCCACATCCCGTACTGCCATTCAAACTCTAAGTATGATTAAATCTTTTGGATAGGAACAGACTGTCCAACACAGTACAGTCCGGACTTGGCACAGAGCGATTTTCACTTATTCGGCAACCTAAAGGTTTCTTAGCCGTAAGGGCTTCGCAACTGATGACGAGGTGAAACAACTGATGACGAGGTGAAACATGTAGTTAAAAGCCTGATTATCCCCACAGGTGGCCGAAGTCTATGGTTTAGGGATAGAATTTTTTGAAAAATGTTACAATAAATACTTAGACAAATATGGAACTACACAGAAAAATAGAGAAACGAGTATAGAATTAAAGAATTAAAGAAAAGCAGTTTTATTCAAAAATCGGTGATGGTTTATGTTTTATGAGAAATCGGACATTACTTTCCGAATAAACTTCTTCGCGCAGGCTGGTATTTTGGAGGGGATTTTCTTATCGTGACTTGGGTCCACTCATTAATTATAGTGGAATATACCATGACACTTATTTGACCAGGTAAGTGATTCGCCTTTTATTAAATTTATGTGATAAGTATGCTGCGGAAAGTTCCATCCTCCACGATGACAGAAGATGTGGTCAGAGGGCTTCACATAAACATATCTGGTTTATGAGCACTCATGCACCCAATCACAACACTACGGGCACGCTAGATTATCCCGCCGTAATTTCATAAAAATTGTGTGGGACTATTTAGAACAGCAGGTGAAGGGTAAATAATTTGGTGTTTTTAAGGGATCTAATGATCCATGACTGACTTCTTGTGGATAAGGCATACCTGAAAATAATGCTCAAACTCTCTTCGTTACCGAATTAACACAATAATTATTAAGAATGTAGGCAGCGTCACACGTTATTAGCATGATGTATCACTTGGGACACTATTGTTTTTGTCCGGTGTCTGACAAGTAACTGGATATGAAATGAATGCCGTAAGTTCTGAGTATTCTTGAGTGGAAAACTATAACTTGATTAAGAGCAATAAACAGTTTCTCCAGTTGACCTAGGCGATTCAGATGACATGAATTTTTTACCAGTTAAGGGAAGTGAAGCTATCTTTAATGGGAGTAAGCTTATATCGAAGGGACGTGCGGAAGCCTGTTATGAACAAGTGCGTGAAGAGGCTCCGGCAAACAGAGGAATCCTAGCGACAGCTCGTCTTTGCCACCGAACGCCAATTAAGGGCCTTGTCTTAGCGGAAGATGTTTAGAGAAGTGGATAGTTCTTTATGAGAAACAACAGTTGCCGGGATCTCAGACGTGTAGAGTGCAGTGATGTGTATAAGCACAAGGTACTTCTCCAGAAGCACTTCGCTGTTACGGCGGACGCGGAAAAGCTGAGTTTACCAACAGCTGTCTGTTTCTCATCACAGCTGCACGCCATCTCTTATAGCAAATTACCAGGTAGCAAATTCTCTCTAAAACACATTTGTCGACCCAACGAAGCATGTTACATGCTCTCCGGGTGTTACGTTTGTAGACGCAACGAATTTGCTGTGTGAATTTCTATAAATATAAACCTCTAGTTTTGCTATGAAACATGTTGTCCAATGTGCAAAGTTGGCCGTAGATTACCTTTCCCTTAGAGCAAGACTAAGAGTTGTTCTCAGTTGTTTTGCAGAAAAACAAAAGTCTTTGCTTTTGGTTTTGGTTTATAGTTTTAAATCGTAATATGCTCACAACTTTCTAAAGATACGGGTAAGAAATGCGCTATACCTTGTAAGATACGCGTGTTTTTATTTAAATAAGAACCATTTACTGAGTGATTATCGTGAAAATATAATGTTCGCTGACATGAAAGTTTCCTGACGGACAAGTCACCCCACGTTGCAAATAACTTGGAAACGGGATGAATAATATGGAGCTCCCTGGGGGAGGGTGGGACAGCTATGTGTGAGCTGTTGTTGGAGGCGAGGTGTAAATATTGAAGGCTCCAGAGAAAGACAGCTGCTAATGTAACAAGTTCTTTTTGCCACTGAATTCTGCTACACACCCCGCTATAGTGACACAGTACTCCACCCCACAGGAAGCTTCGTCATGTAAGCTGGCAACACGTGTGTGACCCAGCGATGTGCATGTAACTATGCTGTATCCAGTAGAGACCATGGCTGAGTCACAGTGGGGGATACTGCCACCAGTAGACGCCCGTTCTGTGATGGCTGAAACTGGCTATTGTGCACTGGCTGAAACCTACTGCCTCCCCCCCCCCCCCCCCCCCCCGCTATCACCCATCACCATCACCCCAGCCCCTGGCACGAGTCCGCCGTGCTGCTAGAGATGAGGTACGACCTGCTGCACCATTGCACTTAAATCCGTTCAAAATGGTTCAAATAGCTCTAAGCACTATGGGACTTAACATCTGAGGTCATCAGTCCCCTAGACTTAGAACTACTTAAACCTAACTAATTTAAGGACATCCATGACCGAGGCAGCATTCGAAACTGCGACTATAGCAGCAACGCGGTTCTCAACTGATGCGTCTAGGCCACAGCGGCGGGCACGTAAGTCCGTCGAGGAACTTAGTGTGTGGAGCTGTTGGCACAATGTGGCCTCGAACCGATGACTTCTGCATGCAGGTGTATATGTGGCGTCCCAGTGGGTTTCAAGAATCACAGTAAATCTGTTACAAAAATGATCTCTATTCATCGTTGGCTACTGTGCGTTTCTTGTGCATATCTGTCAGTCACACACCCTAAAACACTATTGCCACTATCACTGTGGAAATCTGCCTCATCCCTTGCTGCAGTAGTCTGTGATATTCCAGTTGTTGTTGTGGTCTTCAGTCCTGAGACTGGTTTGATGCAGCTCTCCATGCTACTCTATGCTGTGCAAGCTTCTTCATCTCCCAGTACTTACTGCAACCTACATCCTTCTGAATCTACTTAGTGTATTCGTCTCTTGGTCTCCCTCTATGATTTTTACCCTCCACACTTCCCTCCAATGCTAAATTTGTGATCCCCTGATGCCTCAGAACATGTCCTACCAACCGGTCCCTTCTTCGTGTCAAGTTATGCCACAAACTCCCCCCCAATTCTATTCAATACCTCCTCATTGGTTATGTGATCTACCCATCTAATCTTCAGCATTCTTCTGTAGCACCACATTTCGAAAGCTTCTATGCCCTTCTTGTCCAAACTATTTATCGTTCATGTTTCGCTTCCATACATGGCTACACTCCATACAAATACTTTCAGAAACGACTTCCTCACACTTAAATCTATACTCGATGTTAACAAATTCCTCTTCTTCAGAAACGCTTTCCTTGCCATTGTCAGTCTATATTTTGTACTTTCTCTACTTCGACCATCATCAGTTATTTTGCTCCCCAAATAGCAAAACTCCTTTACTACTTTAAGTGTCTCATTTCCTCATCTAATTCCCTTAGCATCACCCGACTTAATTCGACAACATTCCATTATTCTCGTTTTGCTTTTGTTGATGTTAATCTTATATCCCCCTTTCAAGACACTGTCCATTCCGTTCAACTTCTCTTCCAAGTCCTTTGCTGTCTCTGACAGAATTACAATGTCATCGGCGAACCTCAAAGTTTTTATTTCTTCTCCATGGATTTTAATACCTACTCCGAACTTTTCTTTTGTTTCCTTTACTGCTTGCTCAATATACAGATTGAATAACGTCAGGGAGAGGCTACAACCCTGTCTCACTCCCTTCCCAACCACTGCTTCCCTTTCGTGCCCATCGACTATTATAACTGCCATCTAGTTTCTGTACAAATTGTAAATAGCCCTTCGCTCTCTGCATTTTACCCCTGGCACCTTTAGAATTTGAAAGAGAGTATTCCAGTCAACACTGTCAAAAGCTTTCTCAAAGTCTACAAATGCTAGAAACGTAGGTTTGCCTTTCCGTAATCTTTCTTCTAAGATAAGTCGTAAGGTCAGTATTGCTCACGTGTTCCAGCATCTCTAAGGAATCCAAATTGATCTTCCCCGAGGTCGGCTTCTACCAGTTTTTCCATTCGTCTGTAAAGCATTCGTGATAGTATTTTGCAGCTGTGACTTATTAAACTGATAGTTCGGTAATTTTCACATCTGTCAACACCTGCTTTCTTTGGGATTGGAATTATTATATTCTTCGTGAAGTCTGAGGTTATTTCGCCTGTTTCATACATCTTGCTCACAAGATGGTTCAGTTTTGTCAGGACTGGCTCTCCCAAGGCCGTCAGTATTCCTAATGGATTGTGGTCTACTCCCGGGTCCTTGTTCCGACTCAGGTCTTTCAGTGCTCTGTCAAACTCTTCACGCAGTATCGTATCTCCCATTCCCTCTTCATCTCCATCCTCAATCATTTCCATAATATTGTCCTCAAGTACATCGTCCTTGTATAAACCATGTATATACTCCTTCCAAATTTCTGCTTTCCCTTCTTTGCTTAGATCTGGGTTTCCATCTGAGCTCTTGATATTCATGCAAGTGGCTCTCTTTTCTCCAAAGGTCTCTTTAATTTTCCTGTAGGCAGTATCTATCGTGCTCCTAGTGAGATAAGCCTCTACATCCTTACATTTGTCCTCTAGCCATCCCCGCTTAGCCATTTTGCACTTCCTGTCGATCTCATTTTTGAGACGTTTGTATTTCTTTTTACTTGATTCATTTACTGCATTTTTATATTTTCCCTTTCTTCAATTAAATTCAATATTTCTTCTGTTACCGAAGGATTTCTACTAGAAATACAAGTGAGTTCGTTAATTCAAGGAGCTTGTCTACCCCGCACCACTGTGTCTCCCTTGTCGAATTATTACAATATCCCGCGCTCACCCCGTTTCATTGTTGGTTCGGTACACCACCCAGGCTCATACTATAATTCCCACACATGGTCCTTACGCTATAGTGCACTTCCCTCCAATCTCCGTCTCTCCCCACTGATCTTTGGTGAATCTGAGAAGCGTAGCTACTTCATACTTATTTCATTTACGAGCAAAATAGACAAGTTCAAAAATGGAGAGTGGTAGGGATTGATTAGGCTTATACCTTCTTGAAGCGATGCGGGCAGAATTCAGTCCTAGGCTGGTCAAAAACATAACAATGAAAAGAGAATCTGTAGGAGCACAGCATATAAAAAACTGTTCTTAAAATCTCAAGAAATAACCGGAGAACTAGAGGATAAGAAAGGGGGAACGAACTAGGTATGACACTTGCTCCGGAAGTTGCGACTATTCTTTGAGCCATGCAGAGAGCAAAGATGATTTGCCTACTAAGGGAAGAGTTCTGTGCAGTGAGTGACAGACAGGAGGCCTACGAAAAGGAATCGGATTAGGACGCTCCTGCTGCCAACCTCCCATCTGGAGCCACTGCACATCTCGCCAAAGAAACAGAAGACTACAGACTTGCTGACTACGAGGGATCGCACTATCTGGAGCGTGTCGTAATATATGATGGAAAGGACATAAAGGTTTCATGCATGATAAAATGTGACAAGTTGTGGAAGTGGCCGATTCCAGTTGACGAAATTTGCTGTAAACTGACGCAGATAATTCTCAAACTCTTTATACCTAACAGATTCCGAGGAGAGCAATTTTCTTGGTTGCGACGAAGAAATGAAAAAGTTCTTAGACTTTAACGTAATGACTGCTTACCTATAAAACATTTCTACTTTTATCTTCATCTACATCTACTCCGCAAATCACACTTAAGTGCCTGGCAGAGGGTTAGTCGAACCACCTTCACAATAATTATGTATTATTGCAATCTCGAACAGCGCGCGGAAAAATGAACACTTATATCTGTCCGCGCGAGATCTAGTTCCCTTATGTTATTGGCTCTGAGCACTATGGGACTTACCATCTGAGATCATCAGTCCCCTAGAACTTAGAACTACTTAAACCTGACTAACCTAAGGACATCATACACATCCATGCCCGAGGCAGGATTCGAAACTGCGACGGTAGCAGCAGCGCGGGTCCGAACTGAAGCGCCTAGAACCGCTCGGCCCTTATGTTATTATGTTGGTCGTTCCTCCATATGTAGGTCGGCGTCAAGAAAGTTGGTGACTGAAATTTCGTGAGAACATCCCGCCGCAACGAGACACGCATTTGTTTTAATAATGTTCATCCCAAACCCTGTATCATCTCCATGTCACCATTTCCTATATCTATCGATAATAAAAAGCTTGCTACTCTTCTTCGAACTTTCTCGATCTACTCCGCTAATCCTGTCTTACAAGGAGCGCCCAACTCGCAGCAGTACTCCAAAAGAGAACGGAAAAAAAGTAGTGTAGGCAGTCTCCTTACTAGATCTGTTGCATCTTCTAAGAACAATGCAGTCTTTGGTTCAGAAGTTTATTATGCTTTCTTTCCAATTTAAGTTGTTCGTAGTTGTAATCTCTAGGTATTTAGTAGGATTTACGACCTTCAGATTTATCGTGTAACCGACGTTTAATGGAATCCTGTTAGCACTCATGTGGATAACCTCAGACTTTTCTTTATTTAGAGTCAGTTGCCAATTTTCGTACCATATACACATCTTTTGTAAATCGGTTTGCAGTCTGTTTTGATCTTCTGATGATTTTACCACACGATAAAGTACAGCATCATCTGCAAACAACCTAAGACGGCTGCTCAGATTGTTTCCTTAACTGTTTATATAGATACAAAAGAGCAGACGGTGTATGACCTTACCTTGGGGAACGACAGAAATCACTTCTGTTTTTCGCGATGACTTTTCATCAGTTACTGCGAACAGTAAAGTCTCTGATAGGAAATCACGAATCAAGTCGCGTACCTGAGACGACATTTCATAAGCACGCAATTTCATTACAAGCCACTTGTGAGGTACTGTTTCAAAAGCTTTCTGGAAATCTAGCAATACGAAAGTAATAAGAAATAACTTGTCGCCAGTACTCAACACTTCGTGCGAGTAAAGAGCTAGTTGTATTCCACAAGAGCGATGTTTCCTAAATCAGTGTTGGCTGTGTGCCAATAGACAATTGTCTTCGAGGTAAAACATAACGGTAGAGTATATTTTCCAGAATCCTGCTGCATATCGGCGTTAACGGTATGGGCCTGTAATTTAGTGGACTACTCCTATTGTCTTTTTTGAATATTGGTATGACCTGTGCTACTTTCCAGTTTTGGGTACAGATCTTCCGTCGAGCTAGCAGATGTATGATTGTTAAATACGGAGCTATTGCATCAGCTCAATTGGTGGGCATTCTAGACTGAAAGATTTGCTTTTATTAAGTGATATAAGTTCCTTCACTAGTCCAAGGATATCTACTTTAAGTTACTCATGTTGGCAGCTGTTCTTGATTAGATTTCTGATATATTTACTTCGTCTTTTTTGGTGAAAGAATTTCGGAAGGCTGTGTTTAGTAACACTGCTGTAGCAGCATTGTCATCGACAGTATTCCATTGCTATCACACAGAGAAGGCATTTGATTGTGTCGTGGCGCTAACATACTTTACATACGACTTGGTTTCCAGACAAAATTTCGGCGCGCCAACTGTTATAGGCATCTCGGATTGAAATCCGCTCTTACTTTCGAGCTTCTGTAAGAGATCGCCAATCTTGGCAATTTTACCATCGTTTATACCTGGAATGCTTTTCCCGCTGTTTCTGCAACAGTGTTCTGTCCGGCTTTTTGTGTACCATTGGGGATAAACTCCGTATTTTGTTGTGGTACAAATACATCAAATGCTGTCGATACTATTATTTGAATTCAGGCTACATCTGGTTCACATTTACATTGTTAATATTGAAGGAGTGTAGATTGTCTCTCAGAAAGAATTCCAGCGAATTTTTATCTACTTTTTTGAACAGATGTATTTTTCATCTCTCCCTGTGCCCATTTTGATGTTCATTATTAGCTCTCGATTATTTGTTGCTAAGATGTCAAATGTGTTTTCGTAATCGTTTACTATTCGAGTGGGCACTTGAACTAATTGCTCGAAATAATTTTAAGAGAATGGGTTTAGCACAATTTCGGATGATGTTTTATACGTACCTCCGGATTTAAACATATATTTTCGCCAACATATCGATGATAAATTGAAGTCACAACCAACTATAGTTGTATGAGTCGGGTACGAGTTTCAAATTAGACTCAAGTTTTCTTACCTCTAAGCACTTGTATCATCCGAGTTGGGAGGTCGGCAAAATTATCCAATAATTTTTTTCCAGTTTTCAAGAGCTCACAGGAGCTATTTACTTTAACATTCCTACAAGATAAACTGCTCCTAACAGCAGCACCACTGCTTATTGTATTTAACTTACTCTTTCTGAACACCATTAGGTTTTTCGCATAAATTTCGACTGACCTTGCCTTCGGGTTCAGCAAGTTTTCAGTGCCTGTAAATATTTGAGCATCAGAGCGTTCTATTAGCGCCTGGAACTCTGGAACTTTCCCACCACAGCTACGACGGTTTACAACTGTAATACCGATGGTTCCCAGATCTATGTTCTTCCTGTGTACAACCTGCACCCTTTGAGACTGAAGCCCTTTTAAAGTTTCCCCAAGACCCGTTACCCATGTCTGTTTTCAGGTCTTTATCCAAAACGTTTTCTTTTAGTTGCATTGCCCCTATTGTAACTTGGTCTAATAGTGATATTGTTAAATGAAAGACGAAGATACAGGGTTAAATTTATTCCCGTTAAAAAGTTTTTTCAGCATGTTCTTTTTACTGTATGACAAAATTTGCTATCTGTTTTATTGTTGTTTAAATTTTTTTCTGAGATATAATAGAGAAAATGGTAAAGGTGGAAATTCACAATATATTCTCGAAAAACTCCACACATGTAGAAAATATATTTTTTATCGGGAATTGGTTTTGCTACGTCTTGAGAATCTGTGGAAACGCTTATGACGTGGTAATAATAGTACAAAAGTCACTGCTACGTTAATTAAATGGGATATGCACTTACATTAAATTGACCCTTGTGAAAGCAGTAGCATTATTACATCTTTTGTATTTTTCTTTTTACTTTTTTTAACCTCTGTAATTAATATAGAAGCTAAAATAACCGCTAAATTTGGTCGCATGGATTGAAGATTTCACAGGGAAAATAGAATTGTACTGAGGAAAAAAGGTTTGCGGCAGGTTCAAAAAGATTTGGAAACTGTAATAAAGTAACCCTACATTAGGGGGTAATTGAGACAACAAATCTTAGGTATGTAAGGGCGCTCAAACTCTGGAGTCTCATGGCGGTTGCTATAAGATCTACTGAGATTGTGAAGAGGATGACGAAACCCTGTCCGATCCCGTTATCATATATTGGTTAGTTCCGTAGTCAAGTCGGTGTAAGAAGATCCCTGACAGACAAGACTACTGTCATCTCCTTTCGACTGTGAAGCGTCAATGGTGACAGGCGAAATTAATAGTACTCTCTCGATTCGTAACAATAGTGAGGCGTTGCCATAGAAATTTTACAAAATGACATTACGTGATTGACTGAAGTAGATGCACGAAGCTACCGCGCCCAGCCCACTGCACGTATTAGTGAAGTCTTACAGTGACTCGATTATAATCGTCTTGCCTATTCTTATGTAGAGTAGCCGATGAGACCCAACGTTCGCGATAGAAATAGGTAAGTTTCTTCACAAACCCCACTCATATAGCGCAGCGAAGTTGTAGTGTGTCAAAGATTTGTAGTATGCGTTTTGCCAATGAGCAACGCCGAACCAGTGGAAGATCCCTATCATTTAGAGCCATGTTAATATTGTTTTGTTTCCAAGCACCAACAAAGTATTTTATTTATTGTGTGTTCTAAGCTTTGGCATAGCTCCACTGTTAAACCGATTGGTTGGTTTATTACAGTGCGACGATCTGCAGCTGTAGTAATATTACGAAATGCTGCTGTTGCGAATAATTTTTGCGTCAGCTGTGTTAGCTATGGAAATCATACCAGTTGGTGTTACATAAAACATCTGAGTTGGGTCAAGACCCGAACATTGATGTCCCACTTACTGCAAGTGGTCGCATTCACCATTTCTTTCCCCACAGGAACCTTCCTGGTGCCCTAAGGGAGGGGTGAGGGCAAAGTGAGCAGAAGTCACCACCCGAGGACTGGCCATCATGTCTCTTTCCCTTCCCCCAGGAGCTAAGAAAATCTAGGAAGCGTCCAGCAGAGGTACAAAGCACATCAATGATTTTTTAAAAAATTTATTTTTATCAGTTTATTTAACAATGTTTTTTTCTTTTTTATTTAATACCACCGAGCGTAGCACGAAACCGGCGTCGAGAGGAGGAGGGAGCAGCAAGTCGGCACAGCCGGTAGGGCTATCGGCGCAAAGATTTTCGGAGAACATACAAATGACCCGAAAATAACCAGTACTATGAGTAGAAATTGAGTGGATCACCTCTTAATTGTTATAACAACCCAAGGAGGACGCTACAAAGAAAACAGAGGAAAATTTGTCTGTATTTGGATTTGTGGAAAACTACATATTATTGTTCATTAAGGAACTGCTAAAAATCAAGGACTTTCTCTCCCCGCCAGCAAATCCCTTTCATGCAGTATGTATTTGTTTATGGGAAGTGTCCCAAGACCGGAAAGAGGAACAGGTGAGGAAGTATCTCATAAGGAGTTGTAAGGGTGATTAAGGACAACATACACTACAGGCCATTAAAACTGCTACACCACGAAGATGACGTTCTACAGACGCGAAATTTAACCGACAGGAAGAAGACGCTGCGATATGCATATGATAAGCTTTTCAGAGGATTCACACAAGGGTGGCGCCGGTGCCGACACCTACAACGTGCTCACACGAGGAAAGTTTCCAACCGATTTCTCATACACAAACAGAAGTTGACCGGCGTTGCCTGGTGAAACGTTGTTGTGATGCCTCGTGCAAGGAGGAGAAATGAATACATCACGTTTCCGACTTTGATAAAGGTTGGATTATAGCCTATCGCGTTTGCGGTTTATCGTATCGCGACATTGCTTCGCGTTGGTCGAGATCGAATGACTGTTAGCAGAATATGGAATCGGTGGCTTCAGGTGGGTAATACGGAACGCCGTGCTAGACCCCAACGGCCTCGTATCACTAGCAGTCGAGATGACAGGCATCTTATCCGCATGGCTGTAACGGATCGTGCTGCGACGTCTCGATCCCGGAGTCAACAGATGGGGACATTTGCAAAACCACAACCATCAGCACGAACAGTTCGACGACGTTTGCAGTACCATGGACTATCAGCTCGGAGACCATGGCCGCGGTTACCCTTTACGCTGCATCACAGACAGGAGCGCTTGCGATTGTGTACCCAATGACGAATCTGAGTGCACGAATGGCAAAACGTTATTTTTTAGGATCATGATCTTCGCATCCCTGTTTGGCGACATCGCGGTGAGCGCACATTGGAAGCGTGTATTCGTCATCGCCATGCTGGCGTATCACCCGGCGTGATGATATGGGGTGCCATTGGTTACACGTCTCGGTCACCTCTTGTTCGCATTGACGGCACTTTTTAACAGTGGACGTTACGTGTCAGTTGTGTTACGACCCGTGGCTCCACCATTTATTCGATCCCTGCGAAACGCAGGAAAATGCACGATCGCATGTTTCAGTTCCCGTAGGGGCCTTTCTGGATACAAAAAATGTTCGACTTCTGCCCTGGCCAGCACATTCTCCAGATCTCTGACCAATTGAAAACGTCTGGTGAATGGTGGCCGAGCAACTGGCTCGTCACAATACGCCAGTCACTACTCTTGATGAAATGTGGTATCGTGTTGAAGCTGCATGGGCAGCTGTACCTGTACACGCCATCGAAGGTCTGTTTGACTCAATGCCCAGGTGTATCAAGGCCGTTTTACGGTCAGGGGTGGTTGTTCTGGGTACTGAATTCTCAGGATCTATGGACCCAAATTGCGTGAAAATGTAATCACATGTCATTTCTAGTATAATATATTTGTGCAATGAATACCCGTTTATCTTCTGTAATTCTTCTTGGTGTAGCAATTTTAATGGCCAGCATTGTATGTCACACTAAGAAACAGTCACCTATTGCCAGTCCTCACACCATGTAGTTCTCGTCCGTATTAAGAAAGCCATAGGTGACACTCAAAGGGATGTCTGCGAGGTGAATCCCTTAAAAGGGAGACAGGCATACTTGCTTCCCATTGACCGTACGATAGCATGCAGACTGGTCGGTAGTGGGAAAATAAGGAGCGCACGCAGATCACCAGACGGTACACCTGTCGACTTGGGGATGCTTCCAGTTGTGCTGAAGAAAGCCACAGATATCCTCCCAGAACATCAAGCACTTGGAAAAAATCGCCGTATGGAGAAAACTGTGTTCTAGGAAAAAATGGCAGGAATACAAGAAGAGTGGCGTAACATCCGGAAGCTGAGAGGGAGCGTGGTGCAAGGCCCTACAGACAGGCTAGAAAGGCCCTTGGAACAAAGACACCACAGTACCATGTGAGACATGACGAAAACGGCTGTCATCCTGTCAGGGAGATGATACAGTTGTAAGCTGCCCTGCACTGCAGGAGGCTGAGGGTCTCGTATCGTAACTTGAACATCAAGCCGTGGCAAACATAAGAACCCAAAATGCGGCGAGCCACGGGCAGTGAAAAGGGGAATGTGCGCCCCACTTGAGAGACATGTGACGCCAAATAAACATTTATATATCGTGTCCGTTGCAGAAGATCGAGGTCTGCTTTCCGCAGAGGCCCCGCACTTATACCATAGTGATCGATTTGCGGACGTTAAGGCAGCCACCAGAAGCTTCGCCATAGATGGTAACACAAGCCAATAACTCCCGGACCTCAACATCGCTACCAAGGACAAGATCGTCCGCACAAGCAGTACAACTGAATTCATGGCAACAGAGAGACATCCCGGAGAAAGGTGAAGTATAAATATTCGGTTCGTCTCCGCCACGCCGCGACCTTCTTTCCGTAACGAAACAACGCCTTTCAGAGCACAGGCTGTGCACTGAGGAACCACCACGGTATAGCTCACCGATATGAATGATGACGTCGCCAACAAGCTGTCCACGTGCTCTTGATATGCTGCTGACAGTTGGGTAAAGAAAGAGGGATAGTATTCAGTTTCCGTGGTCGCAGCCGCTCCACACCCTTTGGCAGCAGAAATTACGGCACAGATCAATGCGTCATGGTCATGAATCAATGGCCCAGCATTCAGCAGCCTGCACCCCACCAACAATAGCGCGGGAGATATAAACATGATCGAGGCGACTGGAAGAATGGCTAGAGAAATGCGGAAGCCCAGGACGTCCACCATGAACATGCTCCCAAAAGACCACAAAGTTGATGTGCTGGACGAACGGCGTTAGTGCCGGGCACTGAGAGTCAACGTCCACAGCATGCACCATTTCATTGAGAAACGCCAGTTTATGGCACGCACGAATGGTACTGACAGTGACTGTGGCAATGTGGTGTGTTTGAAAAGCTGTAGTCTCCGTAGGGTTGGTGATGGAAACATGGAGGAAGCTCGGGGAGCTCCCCATTAGGCCCCCATGGAAGGGAAAATCATTGTGAGGGTTGGGAGCTGACCCCACCAAGGGGGTTCCATCGGCCTTGCACACCTCCAGAACATCCATCCTCGTCATCGACGTCATCCGCCCAGAAGACAGACGTCTCACCAGGCTAGTTCAGTGGTACACTGTCAGAGGTACGCCCATAGCTAGAGGTACAGAACAGAAAGGGGCACCTACATCAGACTCCGGACGTGAGGAGGTCTGTGTCCGTAGGTGGACGCTGACTGGAGACGAAGGCGAGGAGAGGCGTGGCGTCGTCCAGTACCACGGCGTCGGAGGAGAGCCTATTATCAGCAGGATGGTCGTGATCCTGTGCATACATGCGATGGAGGCAATCATCAGAAAGGGTGCGGCGCTGTCTCTTCCGTTTCCTTGGCCATGTTTCTTCATAGCACGATGTTCTGTGTCGGATGCCGGACGACTGTCGTCTGAAATGGTGCCAGACGGCAGAAAAGCAGAGGTCGTTACAGTTCCATGATCAGCAACCATGGTGTCAGGACAGAGGGCTTGCGTCTGCTGACGGCCATCTTCCGTTGGTACCGCCTCTGACGTTCGTGTAGAAGAGATACACAAAACATCAACCACGTCGTCGAGAGGAGTACCGCCGTTGCTGACTGATTCAGAGTGGGCGCAGCAGGCAGCCCCACCACGGACGTGTAAGATAGAGGTAATACCGTGGAAGCCATAATCTACGTCAGAGACATTCAGGTCGGAAATGGCCTTCCCGGCCACAACCCATACAAGAACGCTGAGGACAGCCCTGCATCCAGCAATAACGAAATAAGAAAAGCACTTGTTTCCTCAGTTAAATTTTTATCTGTCTCGATTGAGGACCAGGTAAGTTTCGAACGTCTTCCACACTTCAGCAACGTGACTGGCGATGCAACAGTAAGGCTTAAAAGCGGCCAGCACAGGGTCCACCAGCACCTCAAACGGGAGTTCAAAAATCCTCAACTTTCTGGGGCCAAAACCAGCGTGATCAACCACGACAGCTCCTATATGGCCACAAGAGTATCGAAACTTGACATCAGTATCATGGTGCCGCACAACGTCTGCGCACATCATTCACCAAGTTTATGTACACAGTGTTACTAAGGACTTGGAGACAAGCTGCTACGCGGAATTATGCAAACGCGCGCTCGTTCGTAAGCAGCACTACAGGCGAGAAGGAAACAAAGCTTTCTCGCCTCACTATCTCCGAGGCAGACTGCTATCTTGGCTCTATGCTCACGCTTCCGGGACCGAACCCAACGGCCATATGCTACAATGCCTACGCCTCTACAGCTCGCAGTTAATCTGGATTCCCACAACGGGTTTAATGAGAAAACCATGTTCAACGCTAGTGTTATTGTCGTTTTGCCCGCCGGACGTTGACAGCGTGGTATATTTAGACTCTGAACGGTCCTGGAAGCGTGCACACGTATCCGAGACAGCTAAGGTGACGATGGCGACATGCGGGAAATTCGGATTCGAATCCTTGTCCGGCACAAATGTTCATGTGTCATACCTAATACAGCTGATAGCAAAAATATTCGCAGTTGCGACAAGATTTCATAATCAGTCTAGAGCAATTTTTGGTGGGATTTTACCTTGTAACTACACTCCAGGAAATTGAAATAAGAACACCGTGAATTCATTTTCCCAGGAAGGGGAAACTTTATTGACACATTCCTGGGGTCAGATACATCACATGATCACACTGACAGAACCACAGGCACATAGACACAGGCAACAGAGCATGCACAATGTCGGCACTAGTACAGTGTATATCCACCTTTCGCAGCAATGCAGGCTGCTATTCTCCCATGGAGACGATCGTAGAGATGCTGGATGTAGTCCTGTGGAACGGCTTGCCATGCCATTTCCACCTGGCGCCTCAGTTGGACCAGCGTTCGTGCTGGACGTGCAGACCGCGTGAGACGACGCTTCATCCAGTCCCAAACATGCTCAATGGGGGACAGATCCGGAGATCTTGCTGGCCATGGTAGTTGACTTACACCTTCTAGAGCACGTTCGGTGGCACGGGATACATGCGGACGTGCATTGTCCTATTGGAACAGCAAGTTCCCTTGCCGGTCTAGGAATGGTAGAACGATGGTTTCGATGACGGTTTGGATGTACCGTGCACTATTCAGTGTCCCCTCGACGATCACCAGTGGTGTACGGCCAGTGTAGGAGATCGCTCCCCACACCATGATGCCGGGTGTTGGCCCTGTGTGCCTCGGTTGTATGCAGTCCTGATTGTGGCGCTCACCTGCACGGCGCCAAACACGCATACGACCATCATTGGCACCCAGGCAGAAGCGACTCTCATCGCTGAAGACGACACGTCTCCATTCGTCCCTCCATTCACGCCTGTCGCGACACCACTGGAGGCGGGCTGCACGATGTTGGGGCGTGAGCGGAAGACGGCCTAACGGTGTGTGGGACCGTAGCCCAGCTTCATGGAGACGGTTGCGAATGGTCCTCGCCGATACCCCAGGAGCAACAGTGTCCCTAATTTGCTGGGAAGTGGCGGTGGGGTCCCCTACGGCACTGCGTAGGATCCTACGGTCTTGGCGTGCATCCATGCGTCGCTGCGGTTCGGTCCCAGGTCGACGGGCACGTGCACCTTCCGCCGACCACTGGCGACAACATCGATGTACTGTGGAGACCTCACGCCCCACGTGTTGAGCAATTCGGCGGTACGTCCACCCGGCCTCCCGCATGCCCACTATACGCCCTCGCTCAAAGTCCGTCAACTGCACATACGGTTCACGTCCACGCTGTCGCGGCATGCTACCAGTGTGAAAGACTGCGATGGAGCTCCGTATGCCACGGCAAACTGGCTGACACTGACGGCGGCGGTGCACAAATGCTGCGCAGCTAGCGCCATTCGACGGCCAACACCGCGGTTCCAGGTGTGTCCGCTGTGCCGTGCGTGTGATCATTGCTTGTACAGCCCTCTCGCAGTGTCCGGAGCAAGTATGGTGGGTCTGACACACCGGTCTCAATGTGTTCTTTTTTCCATTTCCAGGAGTGTATATTGCTTTCGTTACTATTGAGTTGGCATGACCCCATAGGAACATATATTGTCGATTATTGAACCAGTCCTTTCTTTCTCAGCATTATCAAAGTGATCCGAGGACACGCCTGAGCATGAAGCCAGTTTGATGTTCATTTCCAAGTCTGTATTATAATTCACTGATGTGTCAAAATATTGTGGCCACTGTACACCACGAAATTGAAAGCGTCCCATTGGTTAGGTGGTAATGCGACCTGGCAAAGAATATACGTGTATATACGCGGAACAGTAACTTATTCTAGAGTGTATCCACTACACAGGCAGCTTTGAAAAACGGGAGACCGTTATCGCCCGGCGTCTGAGAATGAGCAATTTGAAAACACCGAAGTTGGTCGGCTGTTCCCGTGCTACTTTCGTGCACATATACGAAAAATGGTTGAAGAACGGTGGCGCCAGAAACAGGCGAATAACTGCTGGATCACCACGCGGGATCACAGAATGTGGAGGCCGGAGGCTTGCCCACTCTGTTAGGAGGGGAAAAAGGAGATTTTAATCCGATCTGCTGCTGCAGACACAAGTGTTTTGGAATACACCCCTCAGCACACATTGTTCAACATGTGGCCCCGCAGCAGACGACCACCAGAACGGCTGTTCGGAACGTTCACCACACCACTGTAGCAGGCCGGTTGGGGCTCTATTATGCTATGGTATACATTCAGCTGGACTCCAATAGAGCCGAGGTAGTAGTCGAAGACATCATGACCGCTATGGACTACGTGATCATTATTGCTGTCCATCTGCTTTCATTCATGCGTAATGTATTAATCTACTGGGATGGCATAGTCCGGCAGGATAAGTCTGTGTTTAAAAAAAAAAAAGAAAAAAAACCAAACTCGCAGTTCAGCGGTTTGAGAAGTATGGTAATGAACTCACGTTGATGACTTGCAAACCATATCTTGCTGATCTGGGACGAAATCGGTTGCCACCTCTGTACCCACCTATAAACTAATGGATTTGCGTAATATGTGCTAAACACCTGGTGCCACATATGTTCGGAAGCCACCCAGGACTTGTCGCACGCTATTAACACGGGTGTCATATATCTTTGTCTCGTGAGGGTATGATTCATGTCATCTGGTATTAATTGTTTGTTTTTACATTCTATTCAAGTTCGGCGTTAAACATAACGGTAATCTTTTGACACCGACAGATTTGGGTCATTTATCACTATGGGAAAGTTTAGTGTGAATTAATCGTTCGTAAAAAATCCAACAATTCAAGCTGGAAGGGAAGATCCATTAATATGTCATAGTTTGGCTAACACTTCAGAAAAAGGTTTACGTCTTACGTGCCTTCATGGCGAGAACGCGTTGTTTCAAGCACTCATCTTTATTACTGATTGGTTAAGTAGCGTGCCGTCAGTCTTCGACGTTTTAAAAAGATACAGTTAAGATCGCAACGATGTCTCCTTTGTCCTAATTGATTTCTCTTTGCTTCGATTGTCCCTTGTTTCATTATATCACCATTTTCACTTGTGCATATGGCCGTGCGGTTAAAGGCGCTGCAGTCTGGAACCGCGAGACCGCTACGGTCGCAGGTTCGAATCCTGCCTCGGGCATGGATGTTTGTGATGTCCTTAGGTTAGTTAGGTTTAACTAGTTCTAAATTCTAGGGGACTAATGTCCTCAGCAGTTGAGTCCCATAGTGCTCAGAGCCATTTGAACCATTTGAACTTGTGCATAAGCGGTCATGTAGAGAAGGGTATCTTGTTTTCCGTACTTCGATTATTATGATTATCTTATACTACGTCATTGTCACTCTTTTCTTGAATTAGTATGTTATGAGCTTAAAAAGCGTATGTCAGCCATTGGTCTCAAAATAACGAACACAGTAGTTTGAAAAAATGATACCAATAAGACAAATGGCTACAGATCAATGTCGGTAAGGTAGCATGATGACACAATTGATGCTGTAATACAGGTTGCTATGGAAAGTGTGGTATCGTCCTAAGATCACGGTGCCATACAAACGTCGTCACCTCACATATACACTACAGAAGCTAACGTGTTTCCTGCACTCGTCAACGACCAATGGGAGGCGCTGACGAAGCCACGCTCTCTATACCAGTGCAGCAGCCCAGACGTGTGTTACTCACGTCTTGGATTGAAACTATCATTCTGAACATTGTGAACTCTATACATTAAGAGAAAAGTTTGGTGTGCTTTAATATGTAATGACTGATGCAAATATTCCGGAGATACCTGTGGCAATGGACTGTACAATTTTAACTATGTCCTTTTATTGTTCTTGTAGTAAAGTGAAGTGTAAAAGACAGACAGCACAAATATACATAAATAAGGCGAGACGGAAAATCATCTCTCCAGTTCAGATACACACCAGAGTCAAACTATTACGGGAATCATCGAAATGCTGCGAGTAGCGAAGATAATGGTTAAGGGGCTTTACTTTAGTAGTATGTCGATCAGTTGAGAATTTCAGTCTGACGGTAGACGTGGTAGAGCAGTCCGTGCCAATACAATGTACACTGTCGACTGTTAACGCAGTCATCAGGGCATCTCCTTAGAAGCGGCAGACTCGGGTTCGAATTCTGGTCTGGAACCAATTTTAAACTTCCCCATTGATTTAAATAAATGCCAGCTCGCAGTCAATATCTGTAATTCCTTTGTGTCGTATTTCATATGTTGTAGGTCCTTGCCACCATTTTCCAGAGCAATTAAGGAACACACAGTTATACCGGACTACTGTAGTTTCGTCAGGTCGTAACAGAAACATGATTTTCTAACCAGTCCGTTGCTCGGACTACAGAGTCTTTGGTCGACTGAAGATAAGGTACTGTGGGCAACAATAAAGTGCGTAGACGTAGGTTTGGTTCTTTGAGTAGTCTCTCTACTAGTTACTTTCCACCAACCACGTTAGCCTTATCCCACGAATATCAGACGGTGTTGAAATCCCCCAAAAAGATGAGGAGAGGGGATAATAATTTTGTATTTTCTTTCTCCCTGTAGTGTTATTTTGGATGGGCAATAGCTACTCGATTATGAGGTCTTATTGCACAGCAATTTTCTCAGTAGGAAGAAAACGTTAGAGTAAAAATATGAAATTAACTGCAGAAATATCAAGGAAAAGATTAAAGAACAGCTAATGAAGATAAGTTACAGAGAGCACTAAATAATCTATATGCAGTCGAAAAGCAATGTAATTTAAGCATATCGCCAGATAAAAATAACCCCATGGCATTCCAAGCCTGACAACGTTTAAGATGTAAATTGATATTAGAAAAAGAAAACTAGTAAACTTATAAACACAATCAAATTCTTCGGCTGTGACGTGTACCTCGGTGTATTTGATACTAAACAAATTTTGACATTCATTACGACATATGGTAATCATGGCAGAGCCCTGAGGATCTCACGGAAGTAAAAAATGGTCTATTAACTCTAGAATAAGTAGTAATCTCCAAGCAGCTTATATGACACTGTTCACAATAGTCCAGGAAGTAACAAGAAGTGACATATTAAAGCGTGAAGTCATCCCGGCCAATTTAGGAATTTAAAACCTAAATGAAAAGACACAGAACGTAATAGAAAGAAGGCATAGAAAGAATGGGCGATTAATACATCCCAAGACAACTGCTACAGTACATCCACAAAGCAAAAGAAACATTGGTAGACCCAACAGGAGATGGATGTATGCAAGAGGCCGTGCTGGACCAACGGATCTGATACTTGAGAGAAGAGAAAAAGAAGTAGAAAAAGAAGAACAAGAAAAAAGAGTGGCACGTCGTCTGAATAAACGACGATTTTAACGACATTTTGCGACGTTCTTCCAGCTCCTTTTTTCAGCTTCCGTGGAATTGTATGACGTCTCAGGTGCAGTTGTGACCAGAATCCTGACGGATTTGGGAATGTCCACTATGCTTGCCAAGTAACGAGACACTGTTAAGCAGATTTACACGGGGACGTTTACTGGCGGACTCACATTAATCCTCAACACGCTCCTGTTATTAAATTAGTCTAAATGTTAAATTAACTAAGTAACGGTCTCCGATATTGTTCTAACTGTTGCTTTTCACCCACCAACACTTGACAATGTATGGTCACGTGCTTGCGCCAAGACGTGGTTCCAGAAAGGTGCAGATACTGCCACTATTATTGTCAACCTTGCTGTTCTGCACAGCTAGCCATCATGCATCGTTAATTGAGGTTATGGCTTGAATAATTATTGACAATCAGCATTAGGAGTTTGAGCTTATCGCCATTCAGCAATGCTACTCCCCAGTCTTTTTGGAACTGCAATTCATGTGCTGAAACTGTCGGTGTTAGCAAGCCTTTTCCATCACTTCTGTGTTAACTCGTAATCAAATTCACTTAAATGGAGTGGCAATCTTTTTAATCTGCTCTAAGGGTGCTTCAGTCCTAATAGCCGTTTGAGAGAAGCATGATGTGTCATTGTCTTAATGTTCTGGCCATATAAAAAACAACAGAATTACATAATACAGTACATTACTGATTGCATCACCTTCTCAGTTGTAGAACAGTGTTGTCCCACTTTGTTCAGCTGTCGAGATGCCTACCCTACGGCATGCTATTTACCATATATATTCAGTCCTAGGACAAGCCCCACAGCAACATCGTCCGTGATGAATTCCATGTCGTCTTGGACATATCGTGTGTCACGAAGGTGAACTTGTTCGTCCTGAGTCGGTCGTCTGACATTTGATGATGGCAGCATGCACCGTCCAATTTCATTTTCTCCTTTTTATTACATCTACTAACTATCTTTTCTTTCCCTCTCTTCTCAGTACTACATTTTTTTCTCTGTCCATCCAACTTATTCTTTCCATCCTCCGCCATGTCCACATCTCAAAAGCCTCTAGCCTTTCTCTGTCTTTTTCCTCAAAATCCATGTTCCAGCGCCATGCAGAAGAACATTACATACAAAACATTATTCCTCAGTTCTCTATCTAGAGTGCTGCAGGAAATTCTCCTTTTCTTATAAAATGCCTCTTTTGCCATTGCTATCCTTGTTTTAACTTCTGTGCTGCACTTCCAGTCGGTGTCTATCCTGCTTCCCAGGTACGTAAAATTTTGCAGTTGTTCTAAGATTTCTCCGATCTGCATAATTTTTGTTCTTTTATTTCCTCCTAGTGACAATACTATTGTTTTTCAAATGGTTCAAATGGCTCTGAGCACTATGGGACTCAACTGCTGTGGTCATCAGTCCCCTAGAACTTCGAACTAATTAAACATAACTAACCTAAGGACATCACACACACCCATGCCCGAGACAGGATTCGAACCTGCGACCGTAGCAGCAGCGCGGCTCCGGACTGGAGCGCCTAGAACCGCACGGCCACCGCGGCCGGCACTATTGTTTTCTTTGTGTTAATTTTCATTCCATAATTTTTTCCGTTAGCTTGAATGGTGTCCACTAAATCCTGTAATCCCTTTCACCGTATGGCTAGAAGGACGATGTCATCAGCAAACCTCAAACACCGTACTCTTCTTCCTCCAATTTCTACTCCTTTGTCATCTAATGAGCATTGGTCAGTCATATTTTCCAATTACAGGTTGAAAAGGGTAGGTGATAGACAGAGTCTTTGTCTTATTCCTTTTCCTAGTTCGATCCAGTTTATACTTTCTCCTCTCACGTTAACTGAGGTTTTTTGATTATGATATAATGAGTTTTCAAGTCTTCTGGTTTTCCAGTCCACTCTCGTTTCCCTCATTATAGTCAACAAGTTGTTCCAAGCCACATTGTCAAATGCCTTTTTTAGATCGATGAAGCACATATAGAGGTCTCTTCCTTTTTCAATAAATCTTTCTCCCAAGATTCGAAGCCCTATTGCAACTCTGTTGCCCGTATTCCGTCTGAAGCCAAACTGCTCCTCGCCAAGATTCTCCTCCATCATTTATTCAAGTCTCTTATTGATTATTGTTAACATCACTTTACCTGCTTGTGAAATGAGGCACATTGTCTTATGCTCCGTGCATTTCTTGGTTCCTTGTTTATTCGGTAGTGGAATCATTACTGTTGTCCAAAAGTCCTCAGGCCATATGCCACTGTCATATATTTTATTTCATAACCTCAATATTTCACTTATTCCTACTTGGTTCAAGCACTTTAATATTTCTCCAGGTATCGTGTCTGTACCTTCTGCTTTGCCGTTTTTCATTGCAGCTATGGCAAATTTTTCTTCTTCCATTATGATGGTTGGTCCTTTCTTGTCATCGCTTACATTGTTGAGTGATTCAAGTTCCAGAGTTTCTGGTTTGTGATCTATGTTATATAGCTCTTTCAAATATTCTTCCCATCTATGGAGGACATCATCACGATCTTTGTACACTACCTCTTCGTCCTTACTCAAAATTTCTATAATAGCGCTTCCTGATCTGTTTTGATCCCATGTCATAGTCATTGTTGTATAGTAAGTCGTACCTTCCCTTCCACCCAGTTCTTCAATTGCATCACATTCCTCTTTTAGCCAATTTTTCCTAACGTGCTTAGTATCTCTTCGTAGTTTATTATTTAACCTTTGGTACACCTTTCTTGCATCTTCAGTGTTCTTGTTTTTAATTTTTCTTCTATCCTCCATCTTGGAAATCATTTATTGTTTGATCCATGGCTTTTTTGCCCTTTTCCCCTTTACATATCATATATATCACTGTCCTGTTTTAATGACTCCTTCTCTCAGCATATTCCAGTACTCGTTGACTTTATCAGGTGGTTCTTTGTCTCGTAATATGTTTAGAAACGCAAGTGACAGCATTTCTGTAATTTGTAGGATCTTATCTTCTGTAGATTCCACTTCATCACCATGGCTGCCTTTATCAATATTTTCGTATTTATTTCTATTCCTGCCATAAGTCAGTTGTGATCGTTGTTAATATCGGCACCTGGTATTGTATGCACCTTCTTGATTCCATTCCAGTACCTTTTTTCTACCAGTATAAAATCGATTTGGTTTCTGTATTTATGATAGGGTACTGGAAAATTGTACTTTCGAACACGTCAAGCGCAGAAACTTCAAGACAGAGTAAAACTATACCATCATGATAGTAAAATTGCTCATGAAAAGCAAGGCACCAGGTTATAAACTTTTAAGTAGTCTGGAATACTGAATTTACCTAATATTTACCTGCAAAATGGGTAATCCTGAATTTTCAGCTCAGCTATGTTCCCACATATGTCTTTGAGTTGTTGCACGAAGATGCATTTCGGTTGCAATTTTGTTGTATAATCCCAAGACATTGTAGACATGGCAACAGAAATGGAAACAGGAGAAGTAATACGCTAGAACAATTTTGGAATTTTACGCGAAATTACGGATGTCCTACGAACTGCTCTGCGGAAGAAAGAGATTTCAAGTTTCCGTGGGCTGAACTCCATACATTATGTTTCGAATACAGTAAAGGGCAAAGAGATAAAGAGAAGGAAACTGTTTTCGGAAGTGGAAGGAGCGGACAGCGACGAGCGTACGGGCGCTTAGCAAACGAGCCCTCATATCTGAGCCGCCGCGTGACGAGTGCGCCGGCAGCGCTGCAGTCGGAGACGGTGGGAATTAGATAACAAACGGCAAGCGCCTCGCCGCCGCGAACGGCCAGAGAGCTTCGGGATCAAAGAGCAGCCCCACCAACACGGTAGCACGCGCTTCTAATTACGGGCGGCGCTGAATGGTGGGGGGGGAACAACCAGAGTGAGGCCGCCGCGAGGGCGGGGAAGTGTAGGAGGGATGGGGAACTAGTTGAGGGGGGGGGGGAGGGGAGTTGCAGGAGGGGTAGAAAAGAGGTAGAGGGGCGCCGCGGACAGTCGTCCTAATCTAAACGCTAATTTCGCATGCAAGGAGGGAGAATTGACTTTTTAGCAGCGGCCACTCGCATCCCGGATTCTGTTTCATCTCCGTGGACATCCCCCGCTGGCCTCGCGATGAAAGAGTAATGTGCAGAGGCACCGCCGTGGCTCTTTCTGCCCGTGATGTTTCCTTCTCTAGTAATCTCGTTCTCTTTTCCCCCTCGTTGTTTATATATTTCTTTCGCAGTCTGAGACAGTTGGTTTATCCCTTGGACTTTCTGGAAGGTGAAATGTTACCCTCGCGGAACCTGTGTCGTCGACCCTTTTTACAAATAGCGAACGCAATCCAGTCGGAGCTAGGTCAAAATTCGGTTAAACAGCCCTCGTCCCTACTGTATCATCAACAAAAAATTCGCTGAAACGCATGTCGCATTTAAAGTGGTAGTCTGCCAATGAGATTAACAAACATGGAATCCCAGCTGTATACCAGAGGCCTGAGATGGCTTTTCCATACTACCTCAGCATTCGTGAATTTTCATTACGCCTTGGCTACGTTACAAACTATTAGATGATGTTCCTGTTATTATTGTGGTCTTCAGTCCGAAAACCGGTTTGATGCAGCACTCCATGCTACCTACTGTTCCTGCGCAAGTCTCTTCATCTCCGAATAACTACTGCAACTTACATTCTTCAGAAGTTGCTTACGTCATTAATTTCTTTTTCTCTGTCTGCAATTTTTATCATCCTTACTCGCCTCCAATAGTAAACTGGTGATCCCTTGAGGTCTCAAAATGTTTTCTATCAGCCCATCTCTTCTTCTAGTCACCTTGTACCTCAAATTTCTTTTCTCTGCAGTTCTACTCAGTACCTCCTCATTACTTACGTGATATACCCACTGAATTTTCATCATTCTTCTGTAGCTTCAAATTTCAAAAGCTTCTAAAATACCCGTACAAAGACCTGCGCGCCACCAGAAAGTATACGGTATGCATCTGGTGGCTCTGGCTCTGAGCACTATGGGACTTAACATCTATGGTCATCGGTCCCCTAGAACTTAGAAATACTTAAACCTAACTAACCTAAGGACAGCACACAACACCCAGTCATCACGAGGCAGAGAAAATCCCTGACCCCGCCGGGAATCGAACCCGGGAAACCGGGCGTGGGAAGCGAGAACGCTACCGCACGACCACGAGCTGCGGACTATGCATCTGGTGGAAGAGCGACGATTTAGATTACTACGAATTGCTTCCCCGAGGTGTAACCACCATTTTTTATATTTATTGTCAACAAATGAGACGTCTTTCACGTGCACTGCCAGGGCAAAGACCATAAAGATTGCGTGAAGTGATGCTACTCCACGATATAGCCCCCTAGCATTCTGCTGGTCTCACGAATAACACTATGCAGGAGTTGTGTTGGGAAGCCATTCCGCACCCACATTACTCATCCGATCTTGCGCCCCCGCGGTTTTAAGTTTTCCGCTATCGAACAACCTTCACGGAACTTCTATTCCGGATAAAAACGGGCAGACGAGTTCTTCGCCTCGAAACTAAGTGGTTTCTACACTCGTGAAATCGAGAAGTTGCCATAGCGTTAGCAGACTATCGTAAATAGTGACGGAGAATGTGTTACTGACGACTTAAGTCTCTGTTACGTGTAATTGTTGTGTTTATTACATTTATGAAAAAAACCGTACGAATTTTCTTCTCACCATGGAAAATCAACTGCCCTATGGCCTTCACTTAATGACCGACAACAGCGGCGTTTGCTTATAGTGTCAGTGTTTACAGGCAAGAAACGCTGCGTGACATAGCCACAGAAATCAACGTGGGACATACGACGAACGTATCCATTAGGGCAGTGCGGCGAAATGTGGCGTCAATAGCCTAAGGCAGTACACAAACGACGCAAGTGCCTTTGCTAACATCAAGACATCGCCTGCAGCTTCGCTCCTGGAGTCGTGCTGTATCCGTTGGATCCTGGATGACTCGAAGACGGTGACCTGGTCGGATGTGTCCCGATTTCAATTGGTAAGAGCTGATAGTAGGGTTCGAGCGTGGCGCAGACCTCACAAAGCCACGGACCCAAGTTGTCATCAAGCCACTGTGAAAGTTGGCGGTGGCTCCTTAATGAAGCGGGCTGTGTTTACATAGAATAGACTGGGCCCTCTGAACAGCCTGAACAGATCATTGACTGGAAATGTTTAGGTTCGGTTACCTGGAGAACATTTTTCTCCTGTCACTGACTTCATGTTCTCAAAGAACAATGTCATGTCACCGTGCCACAACTATTCGCTGCTAATTTGAAAAACATTCTGGACCATTCGAGCGAATGATGTGGCCACGCAGATGAATCCCATCGAACATTTAAGGGGCTCAGTCTAGAGGCCGGCTGTTACACAACATCCTGCACTGGCAACACTGTTCGCAATTATGGACGGCTATAGAAACATCATGGCTCAATATTTCTGCAAGAAACTTCCTGCAACTTATTGAGTCCATGCCACGGCGAGGTGCTGCACGTAAAAGGAGGTCCGACACGATATCAGGAGGTATCCCATGATTTTTGTTCTCTCGGTGTATGGTGTGAAGCTGCTGCTTGTTTGAAGATGCGATTCAACAAACATGCACTTCTGCTTTCCATCATTCCTTCCAGTTGTGACCGTGGAGTACGACCTCAAAGTTACAAATATGACTGTCTATCTCTAGATATACTTGGACACATTGAACCTGATCCTTCCAATTATGTGATTACTGACCTCCTTCATGAAAATGAAGTTAAATAAATACATATGATCCCAACTGCTGCACCAAGATTTATATAAGGCAGATACCTGAAAACTTGAACAGCACTGGACGTTTCACATCTTCAATAAATGGGATGCAATATAGCCTACTGTAATGCCACCAGTTTCGATTTTAATTTTGTATATTGCTTTTGATAAACAATATCAGATGAAGAATAACGTTTCTATAAATCGCTATTATGGTTTAGACAGATTTTATCTATGTCAAAGTTATAGCAAAATACTGAATTATTTAGAGACAATACTTACTAATTTAATATTTTCAAACAAGATGAATATAATACGAGGCCCATACTCGACAGTCATGTCAACTAGATATGATTTGTTATGCATTTCTTGACATCTGTCAACGAACATGGAGTGAGACTGCGTTCAATTTCTTAGATATAAGCCAAGATTATAATTAAAATACGTAGGGTTCTCATACGCAGACGAAATAAAATTCTCAACGCCAACAAATAACTAACGAAGCGTAATGAAATTTCGGAAATACATTCGCCTAGGTAACATATTTAAGTGATTAACGATGCAAGAACACAACGTAAGTATGAGATAAATGAAAGGCTAGTGCATTAATAATTGGTGTAACCGCCAGAATGTTGAATGCAAGCATGCAAACGCACATGCTTTGTGTTGTACAGGTGCCAGATGTCAGTTTGTGGGATGGTGTTCCATACCCGTTGCATTTCTCGGTCAACACAAGAGTTTCCGTTCGATGATCCTCCATATGTGTTCGGTTCGAGACAGATCTCGTGATCGAGCAGACCAAGGCAACATGTTGACACTCTGTAGAGCATGTCGGGTTACAACAGTGGTATACGGGCGAGCGTTATCGTGTTGGAAAACAACGCCTTGAATGCTGTTCATGAATACTAGCAAAGCAAGTCGAATCACTGGACTGACATACAGAGATGCAGTCAAGGTACGTGGGATAACCACGAGAGTGCTCCTGCTGTTATATGAAGTAGAACATAAATCCAAGTATAGGTCCAGTTTGTCTTGCACACAGACGGGTAGATTGCAGTCTCTCAACTGGCCTCCCCCTAACCAGCACATGGCCATCTCTGAAACAGACGTGGAACCAGCTTTCAGGAGAAAACACAACAGACCACCACTCCAATGAGCTTTCGCTTGATACCACTGGAGTTGTGAATGAGGTTGGTTTGGAAACAATGGAATGCACGCTGCATGGCGTCAGGTTCGGACCCTGATCTTGAAATGATCAATTTCTAACAGTTCGTAGTCTCACTGTGGTGCCAATTGATGCTACAAACGCACTATCGTGTGCCAGCCCCATACACCGAAGACAACGGTCTTCCCTCTCGGTAGTGCCACGGTACCATCTGGAGCCCTACATTCCTGCGACCATACTTCCTTGTTACAACCGCTGTCAGCAGTCATGTACAGTGGCTACATATCTGCTAAGTCTTTCTGTAGGAACATCCGTCTTTTCGCAACCCCATTACAAACCTGTAAAATCTCACAATGGTGTTGATGCCGTGGTCTTTATCGACTTAAAAGCATTCTCGACTACAATAACCTCACCACCTTCAGTCTCAGATGTAACTAACTCCCACAGCCATTAGAGTGTGTATTTAATACGAAACTGATTTGCATCATCACAGTGGAGCTACTACCGCCACTCATATGTGACTCGTGTGAAATCATAATAAACATTACCTTTCACAAGTAGAAGCACGCCAACAAACTTTTATGTTGCATAACTCCATCTTGGTGCTGTGACATAACGGACGAGTTGTGGCGCCCTGGAAATATTCTAACCTCGGAGATGGCATGGCCATGCTGGGGCCTCTCGGCGGGCTGCAGCTCTGCGGAAGCCACGTGGTGCTGAGCATTAGCTGGGGTCCAAGGAGTCTGTGGCTGGGAATTCCATTGTGACGCTGTGTAGATGAAGGAGACAAGCAGAGAGTGCCATAGATGGCGGACTTTGTGAAACCATAATGGCAGATATTTCACAGTTCATATAGAAATTAATAGCAGTCAGCTGAATCATGATACTTCAAGTAGAAACATGAGCAATACCATTATTTGCACGAAGATTCTGATGGTGTAATCAGATTTTCAATATCTTTGTTAGTTTAAAATTTAGTATCTGACGTTAAATTATACGCATAGCTACGAATTTCCAAAATCTAAACGGTTCATCCAATTTTGTCGACCGATGTGTTTTTAGAAAGCTGTTAGTGTAAACCTAAATTGATTTAAATTACAGGCATGTAACTTAAATAGTATATAGGTTATTGGAGGTTAAAATGGCCGATTTCTATCGATCGCATCGGGCCATAAGTACCCCACAGTTACACGAAAGAACGGTAGCAGCTTGCTTATAAATATATTTATTCACCAATGTCTTTGTCTATGTCCGATATATACACTATACACGAAGAAATTGGTTAAATATTTACTGTGTTTTAGAATGCACAGAGACATTAGCCTACTGGCCTACCTTCTGTTCTATCCCTTCTATATATGTTTATTGAATTTGTTTATGTTTTTAATAATTTGTGTTAGAGCGTGTTTATGGTCCAGCTGTAGGAATATTTATTTAATTTCAAGTTATTTAAATGTAAATCCAGTATTTCGAATGTGTTTCAAAATGTTAGTGAGTGTGCGTTGACTTCGAGGCATGGGAGAAGCGCTATCGCGAATCACAGCGGTTGTTACTGAGGGAGGCGACCACCAAAGTGAAAGGAGGGGCAGTTCAGAACAGTGCGGTGCGAGAAGACATTCGCACAGGACACCAGGAGCTTTGAACGGTGCCAGACAGTAGGGTGCTGGACGGAGAGTCGCGGAACAGACTTGCAGTGTGGAGCAGTCCGTGCGTGGCCACGGGAGATGACATTTTTCGTAGCACCGACTTGTACACATGTGAGATTTCCGTGGCTTCTGCAGTGAAGACGTAGTAGGCGTTTGGAAGTGAATATCTCGCAAGGTATGATGTTGCTCATAACTAATTACATGAAGTAGGAATCTATTGTTTCCTTGTTATTCAACTTATATTTTATCTAATTGCTGGAACATCAACAACAAGTGTTTTGCAGAAATATACCACATTCTATTGCAATCTTTTATCTATAGACTTCTACATTACATTCGAAATTGCACAGTGATAGGAACCTTCGACTATTCGATTCATGTGTATATTCATGTTGTATGCTGTAGACTCAGCATTATTTGGCTTGTAATGTGGAAACTACGTATCCCAGCCCCTAGGCAACGAAACCACCCAAAACTTTTAATATTTAAACTTTGAGTATGAGGGTACGCAGCTGATGGTCACCACCTCATTTCATCATTCTCTGAAAGCCCGCAGTGCTGAGATTGTTTTCCCTTTGGTGTATTAATTTCGATAACTGTATTTACGTTTAACGTAATCATAATGGTAAAGCGCAATGGTAGGCTGCCGGGTTCTTGACTTGTCTGCAGGTGATAGCCGCTGCATGCATCATCTCCCATAGATACGCTGCCGCTGCTGCTGACTTCACAATGTCTTCGCACAGAGATGAGTGTTATCTAATGCTGCGTGTACCCAACATCATCATAGACAGTTTTATTCTTCAAATTTCCAGCTGCACTGAAGTCTTTGGATGAGAGCCTACCAATCTTTCTCAGATATGAGTACACACATTGTGTGTCCGTGTGTGTGTGTGTGCGTGTGTGTGTGTGTGTGAGAGAGAGAGAGAGAGAGAGAGAGAGAGAGAGAAATGAATTTTCTTTAGAGTCATCGTTTTTGTTGAATGGTGGTTGCCAATATGCGCAACTGAGGTGAAGCTTACTTATTTTTCACTTTGTAAATACCGTAGCAGGAGAAATACATTTTAAATGTTTTCGCCATTTTATGCAACTCAGATGAAGGTTAAGTATTTTCTACAAGAATAGTAATAGCCGTTTGAACTAAACATTGCCGATACATACTGATTGCCTGTTTCGTCAGAATTTTCTAAATTCCTGTCAGTGTGACATCATAGAAGAGGGGCATGGTTTTTCATGTCATGAACATGACGTCATTTATAAGGGGTATTCTATTGCACGTCATCATGATGACGTCTTTGATAATAGGAACATGGCCTGACAATCCCACTACGTAACGTTTACACCGAAATAAGTTGGCAAGTTTCGCCACTAAAAATTCGATCACTCATATTCTCTTGGACACAGTGACAATTTACGCCGAATTCATATCGTTCACGTACTTCTGAACTTGGCTGCAATTTACACAAAATTAAGATGGTTTAAATACTTGTGAAAATATTCCCAGTTCCTTCAAAATTCACGTGGTTTGTATACGTTTCAACATGGCAACAGTTTACGAAAAATTCAGATCTATCAGTTACTTTCCAGTATGGGGTCAATTATCGCAAATTTAGGGTCAGTTTGATTAGATGCGCTACCTCCATCTTCTTGAATTGTAACCTCAGAATGTGTTGCAATGCATAACTGGGGTAGTAGCGCTGTCTCGTATGTTTTAAATGCCCGCCATTGCCATCTTTGTTCCCAAGTTTTCTGTATCTATAGTACTGTCATCAATACTAAAATTTAAAATTTTTCATCAACTGGTGTTTTGGTGTATCCCACTGCTTTAGACTACCTTAAGGATACATATCAAAAAAGTAAGAAAACAGGACAGTAAAACTATCAAAGGAAAAAAAAACGGTATTGCCCTAGCACACAGAAATATTAATACCAGCCAGCCGCCAGGTATAAACAGTACAACGCACTTAGTCGGTCACTTAGAGCAAGTGAGCTCCGTCTAAAAGTGTCAAACGAGTGTAGATCAACCTGCCTCCATTATTCTTGTAACATTATGTAAGAAGTGCTAAGGAAGACGCAACAACATCCCATCATGGGCTTGAAAAATCAGTTACGATACTGAAACAAATTGGGAGTAACAAGTGTAGCAGAACGGAAGACCGGCAACAAGTCACTGAGAGCAGAACCGATTCGGTCATGACGAATGACGTCAAAATGAAGAACCTCTATTCGACGTCATATAAAGTTCACATCGCTATGCTAGAGGCAATCAATCAGTAAGTTCGATGGCGTTCACATTTGATTCTCGGATTATTCTATTGCGACATTTTGTGTACGAGAATGTTACAGTAGCAGTCGTACTCCCCCTACCTCACTTGATAACCGTCGATCTGTAGCCATCGAAGCTAGCCTGCAACATAAGATGCAACTGATGGGTGGTCCAGGGGCCTACTCACACCTTTCCAGCCTGAAACACTAACTCCAACATCTCTTGGGTCAGTCGGCCTACCACATGGGCAGGTCAGCAC
The DNA here is from genome assembly GCF_023864345.2 of Schistocerca serialis cubense. NCBI lineage: Eukaryota > Metazoa > Arthropoda > Insecta > Orthoptera > Acrididae > Schistocerca > Schistocerca serialis. Next base: position 286,360,548 of record NC_064644.1, on the reverse strand, counting down.
CAACGTTCGACTTGACCTCACAGTTCCCAACATCCCATGCCATCTGGTGGGACAGCACGGGCAGTATCCTGAATGAGACAGAACGGTGTCTGAGACACAATACAACTTCCATTATCAGCAGAGCTACCGTCGCGGCATATCAGCTACACCACAGGTGGCAACCAGCTGAGAGATTTCACAGGCGTAAACACAGGGATGATGCAACGAGGTACCACATCCTGACTCAGCCATTTCTATCAGCAGATTTCTCGCCAACTTGCTAAGGCACCTGATGCTGTCAAAGATACGGTGACTAGATGTGTTCGGAGAAAAAATCAACTAATATTTAATTATGTGCGACTGCCTCCAGTGACGACACAAAGATCCCTGACAAAGAGTAGGGGTTTCAAACCCAGTAGTTGGCGGCCCCTACCTAAGATACTGGATGGCCTTTTCTACGTTCAATTGAAATATCCTTGCCTCCATATCGAACAATTCCAAGACATCCTCCGATTTCCTTTTTAAGGTCTCAGTCTTCTGACTGGTTTGATGCAACCAGCCACGAATTTATTTCCCGTGCCAACCTCTTCCGTTCAGAGTACCACCTACGACCCTAATAATTGACAAATACATTCCAGTCTCTGTCTTCCCATACAGTTTTACCCCTTACTTCTCTCTCTTACCACGGATGTTGTTCCCTGCTGTCTTAACAGATACACTATGTAATCAAAAGTATCCGGACACCTGGCTAAAAATGACTTACAAGTTCGTGGCGCTTTCCATCGATAATTCTGGAATTCAGTGAGGTGTTGGCCCACCCTTAGCCATGATGACATCTCCCACTCTCGAGAGCATACGCTCAATCAGGTGCTGGAAGATTTCCTGGGGATTGGCAGCCCGTTATTAAAAAAAAAAAAATGGTTCAAATGGCTCTGAGCACTATGGGACTTAACTTCTGATGTCATCAGTCCCCTACAACTTAGAACTACTTAAATCTAATTAACCTATGGACATCACACACATCCATGCCCGAGGCAGGATTCGAACCTGCGACCGTAGCAGTCGCGCGGTTCCAGACTGTAGCGCCTAGAACCGCACGGCCAGTAAGGCCGTCGCCCATTCTTCACGGGGTGCTGCAGTGAAGAGAGGTATCGATGTCGGTCGGTGAGGCCTGGCACGAAGACGGCGTTCCAAAACATCCCAAAGGTGTTCTATAGGACTCAGGTCAGGACTCTGTGCATGTCAATCTATTAGAAGGATGTTATTGTCGTGCCACCCAAAACACAAGCGGTGCCACCCCCTCCATGGAAAACACCACCACACCATAACACTACTGCCTCCGAATTTTACTTATGGCACGACACAAGCTGACAGATGACGTTCACCGGGCATTCGCCATACCCACACCCTGCCATCGGATCGCCACATTGTGTTCCGGGATTCGTCAACCCACACCACGTTCTTCCGCTGTTCAGTCGTCCAATGATTACCGTCCTCACACCAAGCGAGACGCCCTTTGGCATTTAACGGCCTGATGTGTGGCTTACGTGTAGCCGTTCGACCATGAAATCCAAGTTTTCTCACCTCCCTCCTAACGGTCATAGTACTTGCAGTGGATCCTGGTGCAGTTTGGGTTTCCTGTGTGATGGCCTGGATAGATGTCTGCCTATTACACATTACGACCCTCTTCAACTGTCGGCGATCTCTATCAGTCAGAAGACGAGTTCGGCCTTTGAACTTATGTCCTGTACGTGTCCCTTCACGTTTCCACTTCACTATCACATCTTCAACAGTGGTCCTAGGGATGTTTAGGAGTGTGGAAATCTCGTGTACAGACCAAGCACGCGAGTGACACCCAATCATCTGACCACGTTCGATCTCCGTGAGTTCTGCGGAGCACCCCATTCTACTCCCTCACGATGTCTAATGACTACTGAGATCGCTCCTATGGAGTACCTGGCAGTAGGTGGCAGCACCTAATGTGAGGAACGAATTAATTAGCGGGTGTCCGGATACATTGGTTCACATTGTATATGCTATCATCCTCCTCCTTCACCTTGTCAGCGTTTTTTGTATATTCTTTTCTTCTCCAACTCTGCGCAGAACCTCCTTATTCCTTACCTTGACAGCTCATATAATTTTGAACATTCGTCTATAGCACCACATCTCAAATGGTTCCATTTTCATCTGTTCCGGTTTGCCCGCAGTCCATCTTTCACTACCGTACAATGATGTGCTCCTAAGGTACACAATTATATATTTCTTCCTCAAATTAAAACCTATGTTTGACTTTTCTGGGCCAGGAATACCCTTTTTGTAGTCCTAGTCTGCTTTCACTGTCCACAGTGTTCCGTCCTTCGCTGTTTATTTTCCAGCGTGGGTAACAGTATTCCTTAGCTTCACCTTCTTCGTGTCCATCAATCCTGATGTTAAGTTTCTCCCTGATCTCGTTTCTGCTACTTCTCATTATGTTCCTCTTTCTTCGATCTACTCACAGCACATATTCTGCACTCATTAGAGTGTTCATTCCACACAACAAATCCTTTAATTCGCCGGCCGGAGTGGCCGAGCGGTTCTAGGCACTACAGTCTGGAACCAAGCCACCTCTACGGTCGCAGGTTCGAATCCTGCCTCGGGCATGGATGTGTGTGATGTCCTTAGGTTAGTCACGTTTAGGTAGTTCTAAGTTCTAGGCGACTGATGACCTCAGAAGTTAAGTCCCATAGTGCTCAGAGCCATTTGAGCCAAATCCTTTAATTCCTCTTCACTTTCATGAGAATAGCAATAACATAAACGAATGTTATCACTGATATCATTTGACTTGAATTTTAGTCTCACTCTGATACCTTACTTTTATTTCCATCATTGTCTTTTCGATGTATACTTTGAACATCACGGCCGTAAGACTACATTCCTATCTTAAAAGAGCTGTTAAGCTGATTGTAAGATAATTCTGGCATTTGTTGGCTCTAGCAGTTTTCAGAAATATGTGGATAATAGTCTTCAGAAAGCTAAATAGTATATCACCAGACTCACATTCTACATGTCAACGTCAATAGTCGTTGCGTTGCCACTTCCGACAATGATTTTAGAAATTCTGATGGAATGTTATCTATCCGTTCTGTCTTTTTTTGATCTTCAGTCTTCCAAAGACCTTTTAAATTCTGATTCTAATACGGGACGCCGTGTCTGTTCTAAATAGATTACGTTTTCTTCTTCTGTCACACCAAACAAATGTTTCCCCTCACAGAGGACTTCAGTGTACTCTTTCCAACTATACGCTCTCTCCTCAGCATTTAGCTGCCGAAATCCTATTGAACTCTTAATCTTACTACCTTTGTTTTTAATGTCACTGAAGATTGTCTCGACTTTTTATTATGCTGAGTCACTCCTTCAGACAAACTTTTGTTTTTAGATTTCTTAACATTTTTCATATAGCCATTTCATCTTAGCTTCCCTGTACTTCCTAGTTAATTTATTCCTCCGCGATATGTATTTCTGTATTCCTGAAATCGCCTTAACATTTTTGTAGTTCCTTCTGTCATCGATCAACTTAAGTATTTCTTTTGTTACCATAGTTTCTTCACAATTACGTTCTTTGTACTTACGTTTCCCTTTCCAACTGCTGTGATTTCCCCTTTTAGAGACGCCCATTCCTCTTCAACTGAACTGGCTTTGAGCTTTTCCTTATTGTGGTCATTCTCAATGGATAGAAGTCTTCAGAAGTAAGAGTGATTTCAGGTGTGCCGCAGAGGAGTGTCGTAAGACCGTTGCTATTCACAATATACATAAATGACCTTGTGGATAACATCGGAAGTTAACTGAGGCTTTTTGCGGATGATGCTGTAGTATATATAGAGGTTAGAGCAATGGAAAACTGTACTGAAATGCAGGAGGATCTGCTAAGAATTGACGGATTGTGCACGGAATGGCAATTGAATCTCAATGTAGACAAGTGTAATGTGCTGGGAATACATAGAAATAAATATCCTTTATCATTTAGCTACAATATAGCAGGTCAGCAATTGAAAGCAGTCAATTCCGTAATTATCTTGGAGTAGGCATTAGGGGTGATTTAAAATGGAACGACCATATAAAATTAATCGTCGGTAAAGCACATTCCAGACTGAGATTCATTGGAAGAAGCCTAAGAAAATGCAATCCGAAAACAAAGGAAGTTGTAGGATACAGTACATATGTTCGCCCATTGCTTGAATACTCCTCACCGGACCGGTGTGGGATCCGTACCAGATAGGGTTCATAGATGAGATAGAGAATATCCAACGGAGAGCAGCGCGCTTCGTAACAGGATCATTTAGTAATCGCGAAAGCGTTACGGAGATGTTAGATAAACTCCAGTGGAAGACTCTGCAAGAGAGACGCTCAGTAGCTCGGTTCGGGCTTTTGTTGAACTTTCGAGAACGTACCTCCACTGAAGAGTCGAGCGGTATATTGCTTCCTCCTACGTATATCTCGCGAAGAGACCATGAGCATAAAATCAGAGGGATTAGAGCCCACGCAGAGGCATACCGACAATCTTTCTTTCCACGAACAATACGAGACTGGAATAGAAGGGAAAACCGGTAGAGGTACTCAAAGTACCCTCCGCCACACACCGTCAGGTGGCTTGAGGAGTATGGATGTAGATGTAGATGTATAGCCTCAGAGAACTTCAATGTTATGTTTTCATTTCTTAGTACATCTACATCCCACTTATTTTCACATTGATTCCTCCTGATTACTTTCTTAAACTTGAGCCTACTCTTCATAGCTACTACATTGTGATCGGAGTCTGTATCTGGTATTTGGTAGACCTTACAATCAAGTACCTGATTTCCGAATATCTGCATGACCATGAAGTAATCTAAGTGAAATCCTTCCGTATTACCCGGTCTTCCCCTAGTATATCTCCTCCTTTTGCGGTTTTTAAACCGAGTATTCGCTATTACTACATGAAATTTATTCAGAACTCAATTAATCTTTTATCCTCTCTCATTTCCTGAACCAAGCCCATATCCTCCCGTAACCGTTTCTTCTGTTCCTTCTCCTAAAACTGCATTCTATTGCCTCATGACTATTGGATTTTCATCTCTCTATGAGTACTGAATTACTCGTTCAATATCCCCATATACTTTTTCTATATCATGATCTTCAATTTGCGACGTCTACATGTGTACGTGAACTATCGTTGTCGGTGTTGGTTTGCTGTCTGTTCTGATGAGAGCAGTCCGATCACTGAACTGTTCACAGTAGCTCACTTTCTGCCCCACCTTTCTATGGATAACCAATCCTACTCCCGTAATACCATTTTTTCTGCTATACCCATCTGACCAGAAATCCTTCTTTTCATTCCACTTCACTGAACCCCACTATGTCTAGACTGATATTTTCGGATTTTGCAGCTTCCCTACCACTTGAAACTTCCGAAATACCACGCCTCGACTTCGTTGGTTGTTCAATCTTATTCTCATGGTCACCTCCCCCTTGGCAGTCCCTTCCTAGAGATCCGAATGAGGGACTATTACGAAATCTTTTGCCAATGGAGATATCATCATGATACGTTTTCAATTAAAGGTCACATGTGCTGTGGATACACATTATTTTTTTTTAGCGCAGTGGTTTTCAGTGTCTTCCCATCCGCATGCCGTTGGTCATTGCTAATTCGTCAACGTTTTTGCTGCAGTTCTCTACCCCAAGGGTAAGAGAAATCCCTGTACCTCCGTCCGCTCCTCCGCTCTCATTGACAAGCCCATTACACCAAACGAAGGTGATATCTCCGGAAATCTTAGGCCGCCATTGGTGATTACTTTCATTTAAAATTTAAGCAGTGGCGAAATTTGAATAGGGGACCGAAGACGTTGGGATAACGAAACGATGACAGTAACCCTAGAAAACGAATCCAGTCGTAGTTGAATATAATACCTTGAATGATTAATGCAGTTCTTCAAATCACTCTTGCAACACCATTGTCTTATCTTCCACGCAATCAGTAATCTTTCCATTTTTATTAAGTATGCCATGTTAGCTGACACTCCTTGGATCTTTGCGTATTGTAGTAAAGTACCGAACTACAATATATATTTACTACAATTTTAGTTGTTTTCCAGTTCTTTAATCGCCTCAAACTGACTTTCCAATCACTCCTCTCTAACTCGACCTGTGTGTCGTCCTATTTAATCATTCAGCTCTCTGTAAGGTCTTTTTTCCTTCTCTGTGACGATAATTCTGACAAATCCTACGTTCATCAATTATATTGACAAGCTTCATGTAGTCAATTACTTTCTATTATTTTTCTTCTTTCCTTCGCTAAATTATTTTATTCAATTCATTTTCTATTGAAAAACTGGTAACCTTTGCTGAATTTTCCTCTTTTACATAAAATTTGTCAAAGTAAGCCTTAGATGCCTGTGTTGCCATTTTCACCCTAGATCATTTTTTAATAGTTGTCTGACTTTAATAACGTTCGTCTTCAGAATGAGATTTTCACTCTGCAGCGGAGTGTGCGCTAATATGAAACTTCCTGGCAGATTAAAACTGTGTGCCGGACCGAGACTCGAACTCGGGACCTTTGCCTTTCGCGGGCAAGTGCTCTACCAACTGAGCTACCCAAGCACAACTCACGCCCTGTCCTCACCAGTTCACTTCTGCCAGTTTCAGGTTCGTCTTGTTCACGTGACTGCCAACAGTAACTTAAGATTCGTATCATCTAAGAAAGTTTTCACCATATTAATGCTGATTTCACCATATTGAATATGTGATAGATTACAGTAAATTATGCTTGATATCCAGTACTTCCAACAAGCTTTCCCCTGTTTTCAGTGATAAATGTTGGATTTTTAAACCTAGTATTTGCTGTTCGAAGCACTTGATTGTGACTGTTGGCTTGCAAACTTATCCATTTCTTTTCAAGCCTGGATCCTCCAGCACCATTCTTATATTGATATTTCAATATCTTGTTGTTCCAATCACCCATTAATTTGTTCACACACTTAAACTGTTTCTTCCTTCCTCCATATTGGATGTTGGAAATTACTTTATTAATTACTGTATTATTTTCCGAATGAAATTTTTCTCTTACATTCATAACTATCTGCTTGTCTTTCTGTTTTCCTGTGAATATTATTTTGTAATCTGAATCTTTCAAATGCACATTCATCTTATATAATCCTACATTATTAATCTGGCACCTGTTCATTTATCTTCTGACATCCAACAAATTTTAGTAAGTGTTTTACAGACATTCCTCTTCTGTTCGCTTTAGTATTACCTCATTTATTAAACGTTATTTTTTTGTCTTCCATCTTCTGAGTGGTATGACACGGCCACAAGGAATTACTCTCCAGTGGTAACATTTTCACCTGAGAGCGGTACTTCCAACCTGTGTCCTCAATTATTTGCTGGATATATACCAATCTCTGTCTTGCCTTACCGTTTTTATCCTCTACAGCTTCATCTAGTTCCATGATGTCTTAACAGGTGTCCTATCATACTGTACCATCTTCTTGTCATGCATTCCATACATTCTCTTTCTCGACGATTCTTCTGAGAACCTCCTCATTCCTTACCTTATCAGTCTACATAATTTTCAACATTCTTCAAACGCTTTGATACTCTTCTGTTCCGATTTTCCACAGACAATGTTCCACTACAACACAACGCTGTGCTCCAAACGTACATTCTCGGAAATGTCTTCCTCAAAATAAGGCCTATCGTCGTTACTAGTTCGTTCTTCTCAGTCAGGAATGCCCTTTCCTCCAGTGCTAATCTGATTTTTATGTCCTCCTTGTTCATTCCGTCATGTGTTATTTTGCTGCCTTGATAGCTGAGTTCTTTGACTTCGTCTACTTCGTGATCCCCATTTCATGTCAAGGTTCTCGCTATTCCTTTTTCTGCTGCTTCTCTTTGTTTTCGTATTTCTTCGATTTACTCTCTATCAGTATTCTGTACCCACAAGACTGTCCATTCCTGTAATTCTTCTTAAGTTTCACTGAGGATAGCAATATCATCAACGAATCTTATCACTGACATCCGTTCACTCTGAATTTAGATACTGCATTTACTTTATTTCATTTCCGTTATTCGTTCTTGGATGTGTACATTGAACACTGGGGGCGAAAGACTACCTTCCTGTCTTAAACCCTTTCTAATGCATTCACACTCTTCTTGACCTCTCATTCTTATTGTTCCCTCTTGGTTCATGTACATGTTACATATTACAGATTAATCCCTAAAGCTTACTTAAACATTTCTCCGAATTTAAAATACCTCGCACCATTTTACACCGTCGAACACTTTCTGCAAGTCAACGAGTCCTTTGAACACGTCTTGATTGTTCTTTTGTCTTGCTTCATTATCAACCTCAACGTCAGAGGTGCCTCTCTGGGGCCTTTACCTCTCTTAAGGCCAAACTGGTCGTCATCTAATACGTCCTAAATTTCCTTATCCATTCTTCTGTATGTTATTCTCGTCAGAAAGTGGGTTGAAAGAGCCGATAAGCTGATGGTGTGATAATTCTCGCACTTGTCGGCTCATGCTATCTTCGGAATGTTTGATACATCTGTTAGTAATCGCCAATCTCATACAATCTACAAATCATGTGAATAGTCGTTTCGTTGGAACTTCCCCAATGATTTTAGAAAGTCCGATAGAGTGATATTTATCCTTTCTCCCTTATTTGATATTGAGTACACCAAAGCTCTTTTACAATCTGCCTCTAAACCGAATCCCATGTCTCTTCCCTATCGACGCCTGTTTCTTCTTATATCTCGCCATCAGACAGGTCCTCCAACACGCAGAGGCATTCAGTGTACTCTTTCCACTAATCCGCCATCTTCCCCGTATTTAACAAATTCAAGTTGCATTCGCAGTGTAACCAAAACTGCTTAAAATTTCACCGAAGGTTGTTTTCCATCCAACAATTTTTTTTTCTGAATTCCTCAGATTTTTCACGCAGCTATTTCGCCTTAGCTTCGCTGCACTTCCAGTTCACTCGATTCCTAAGTTACTTGTAGCTCTGTATTCCTGAGTTCTCTGAACATTTTTGAACTCCCTCCTTTTGTCGATAAACTAAGGTACTTCTTCTGTTATGGTTTCCTCGCAGTTATCTTCATTGTGCGTATGTTTCTCTTTGTTTTCTTTTCTTTTTCTTTTCCAACTTTTGTGATTGCCCTTTTAAGTAAGTCGATTCCTCTTTAACCGAGCAGCCAACTAAGCTATTTATTATCGCTGTATCTCTAGCATCAGAGAACATCAAGCGTACCTCTTTATTCGTTAGTAGTTTCTGCATCCCATCTCTCCGGGAATTGATTCTTCCCGACTAATCTCTTAAAGTTTAGCCTACTCATCATCATTACTAAATTGTGAACTGAATATGTGCTTTCTCCTGGATCCTCCTTACAATCAAATATCGGTTTTCGGAATCTCTGTCTGACCACGATGTAATCAAAGTGAAATCTTCCCATATCTCCTGGCTTTCTCCAAATATACCTCCTTCACCTGTGCTTCCTGAACAGACTATTCGCTTTTACTAGATGAATTTAATTGCAGAACAAATTTTGTTTTCCTCTTCTCTCACTGCTAGTAACAATCCAATATTCTTCAACACTCTTTCTTCTACTCATTCTCCTACAAACGCATTTCAAACCTTGATGACTATTAGATTGACACTTCCCTTTACGCACTGAATTTCCCGTTCAGTATCCTCATATAATTTATCTCGTCATCTTCAGCTTGAGACGTCGGCGTATATGCTTGAACTACCCTTATTGGCGTTGGTTCACTGTCGATTACGATGGAAACAACCACGTCACTGAACTGTTCACAGTAACTTACTCTCTGTCCAACTTTCGTATTTGTAAAGAATCCTACTACCGCTATACCATTTTCTTCTGCTGTTGATATCAGTTTGCACTAATCTGACTAGATATCCTCGTCTTCTTTTTTTCACTTCATTTACCCAATTAAATCTAGGTCGAGGCTTAGCATTTCCTTTTGTAGGTTTTCGAGGTTTCCCGCAATGTTCAGACTTGTGACATTCCATGCCCCGACTCGTAGGACGCTGTTCTTTCATTGATTGGTTATTTGGTCTTTTTCTCATGGTTTCTTCCATTTTTTAATTTTGTTTTTTATGTATTTATTCATTTATTTTTGCATGCCCTTCTGGGGACAAGAATGGATGACTAGTTCGGAATACATTTCCAGTGGAGGGAACATCATAACAGTTTTTTTAATTACAGGCCACTTCTCCTACCGGAAGTCATCGGATGTCACTGCTGATCATTTTTATTTATAATTTATGCAGTGGCGAAATTCGAACCAGGGACAGAGGACTCTCGAATTACTAGTCGAAGACACTAACTGAATTTAAAAATTTTTCCTTTACGAATTCTTTTCGCTGTCTTCAGACTTAATCAGTTTTTTTATTTACTTCTTTACGCTAGCGGTTGCCTTAACCACCTTTTCTTAAATCACGAGGTCATGAAAAAAAGAAAAGAAGTAAATATTTTAATAGTAATAAGGGAGAGAAGAATGAGTTGCTTTATTTTTAATTATTTATTTTAATACGACCGAAAAGAAAAGATAAAAGACAATTCTCGTGACGGACGGGAGTCCAAAGGAAGCAATAGCCTGCACCACATTCCCACCAGCTTGCAGTGATGCGTCACAAATCTAGCGCCCAGCCGGATAAACTTAATCCCAATTTTGGGTGACGACCATTTATCGGAACATAATTGCGAGTCGTTGTAAACCTTTAACATCGCTTGTAGGACTCGTAGACATAAAAAATATTTGAAAAGGTTGTGTTCAAGCGTCTCCTTAAGCATCTGACGGCAAATAATGTATTGTTCGAGTCACAATTTGGATCTCTTAAGGATTCCGGTATAGTGAAAGCTATTTACACTTATAGTGAGAATGTACTTAATTCATTATATAATAAATTAGAGGCTACTGGCGTTTTCTATGTCTTGTCACAAGCCTTTGACTGTGTGAACCACAGTATTCTCCTAATTTAATTAGAATATTATGGTGTCACCAGCAATGCTGTGAAATGGTTTGAGTCTTATTTATCTAACAGGAAACAAAGGGTGACGTTGCGAAATAGCTGTGCAGTAAGCTGCCAGTCTTCATCTGAATGGGAATTAATTATATGTGGTATTCTATAACCTTACATCTTGGATCCATTGCTTCTTCTTGTGCACGTTAATGGCCTCTCATCTGTTACATTGCCGGATGCTAAGTTTGTTTTTTTCTGAAGATGCTACAAACATTGCAGTAAGTAGCAAGTCAAGAATATATATTTAGAAATAGCTGCTAATCAAGTTTTCTCTGACATTAATAAGTGGTTTAAAGCTATTTTACTGTCATTAATCTTTGAGAAGATCCCCTATATGCAGTTCAGAACCTGTAAGAGATTTCCTTCCAGTATGAGTATAGCATATGAAGATATGCAGAGTAAAGACGTTGACAGTGTTACATTTCTGGGATTACAACTCGATAATAAATTCAGTAGCGAAGGGCATGCCACAGAATTGTTTAAGCGCCTAAATATGTCTGTATTTGCCGTGATAAATGTCCAATGTAGAAGATATAAATATAATAAAACTTGCATACTTTGATTACTTTCATTCTTTTATGTCATATGGGATCATATTCTGGGGGAACTCATCAAACCGAGCAATAGCTTTTAGGGTGCGACAGCTTGTGATAAGAATAATTTATGGTGTAAATTCAAGAACATCTAGTAGAAACTTGTTCAAGGAAATATGTATTCTAACCACTGCTTCTCATTATATTTATTCCTTAATGAAATTGTTGCAAGGAATACATCTCCATTTCCAACCAATAGCTCAATAAAAATGGTTCAAATGGATCCGAGCACTATGGGACTAGAACTTAGAACTACTTAAACCTAACTAACCTAAGGACATCACACACATCCATGCCTGAGGCGGGATTCGAACCTGCGACCGTAGCGGTCATGCGGTTCCAGACTGAAGCGCCTAGAACCGCACGACCACACCGGCCGGCAATAGCTGAATACATTTATCAATACTAGGAATAAGAACAATCTACATAAATACCTAAAATCATTTTCCTTGGTCCAAAAAGGGGTCCAATATTCAGGAACACACATTTTCAATAAATTGCCAACAACCATTAAAAACTAAGTTTCAGGTAAAGCACGGTTTAAACAGAGTTTGAAAGACTTTTTGATAGGCAACTCCTTCTACTCCATAGATGAATATCTTAACAGAGACTGTTAAGCCAGGTTAAGTAAAAATACCGGTTAGATTTGAGTTATGACAACACTTGGTAACAAGAGTCAAGATTAGGTATTTTGTGTATGATAATTTTATTAATAGTGCATAACAGTGTTTCATTCTGACAGCGTGTTAATTGTGTAAACATTAGCGGTTCCAGTTTATTGCTATGTATTAACCTATTTCGACTATCGCCTGACCAATGATCAGGGTAGTAAGTACTATATTCAAAAGTTTATTTTTTTTATGTTATACTTTCTGACATTTTCCACACCCACGAGAATCGTTTTATTTTTAGAGTCTGTGGAACGAAAACTGAATCTACTCTAATCTAATCCAATAGCATATGGCCATGTGGAATATCCCAATATTAACATCTTAAAACTTTCGGTCCCATGAGTCGTCTCATTACTAGGACACCCCAGCTGGCGGGCAGATTGAAAATACGCTTCCACAATCGCTGGAAAAGTAAGTTATGTATTTCGTATGTCAACGGATGAGCTCATGTTGTTCTCGTAGGTATTTCCATTAATCCATCACAAAATAAATACATCTCCTGAAAACAAGTATTGCGTCACGTGCCTAGCGATGTAGTTGACCGCATACGTATTATGTTTAGAAAAGAATGTCGCATCCGGTAAAAAAATTCTACTGAGGTGATTTCTGTATCGGTAGTGCGCCGAAGGATGGCGAATATACGTGTCAACATCCAAACCTCCCTTCCCTCGCCGTACACTAAACCATATCCATTCGTGTCCTACAAGTCACAGGTTATTCAAAGAGGAAAGTGAACTATGGCAGTGGCGTATACACTGCACGCGAGATATACTGTCAGACTCTCGTTGGACAGTTTCCGTGACGCTTCGGCAGTCACGAAGCCTCAAGCGGCGATAGATATCCTGAGTCTTCGGGTTTATCTTGGAAGCTACTTGCGGACGAAAATAACTACAGCCCGCAAGCAATGAGGCTATGTGTGCAAGTGAAGGCGAGATGTTGCCCACCACTATTGAAGTTTCCAACGACGGCAGAAAAAGTGCACCTATCAGAGTTGTTGTTATAGTACATATTGGCTGTTCTCAGTGTCAACCATCGTTCGCAGTTAAAGTGCCAAAGCTTTGATGTGTACGTTTGTGGGGTTGAGCCAGCCGTCCTGGAACGGTAGGCAAACGTAACTTACTTTATGTTAAAGAACGTTCCACTACTGACACAGTACCAAAAGGCAGTCAGGAGGCCCTTCGGTATCTGCGCTAACTGTGGCGGTCGTGACGAGAGGTGAACGTTGTCGTACGCTACACGTTGGACTCTGTCGAGTGCTCTCAACGAATTGTTGCGTGTGGACAGTCGAACATTCTGAAGCAGACGTCGATAACTCGCTGCCCCAGACCACTTTAAAGCAAGAGCAGATTTAATTCCCAAGCACCACAGCGTTTACACCGTCTGAAACGATCCTGGCATGTTTCCCGACCTCATCCAATATGTAATATTTCAGATTTCGCAATGTTAAGGATACTAACTACCGCCATCCCGTCAGTACCGAGATTCCCGACAGCCTGACGCTCTTCATGTCCTGAGCGGACGAGGAATATGAGATCGTATGGATAGGCACGACAAATGAATAACGTTTCATGTAGCGTTATTGCAGTCAGAGAGCGTCGCACAACATGAATCAGGGGCTCGAGTGCTATCGCAAGAAAACTCCACTGGCAGCGGGCACCGTTGACTGTTAACGTGACTGGCACCGGCCTCACGACCGCTTACCATCGCCTTTGACGTAGCCCCACGGATCACCGTAATTACGGAGATAATTAGCAATGGAACAGCCATTCCACTCGTAACTGATGATACAAGATCACGGTTTACACTGTCGCACGCGAGATAGAAGTCCGCCGTTATTAGAGCTGCACAAATTGGACACGTTTACAAAGGGCTACACCGTCATGCTATTCTCTTAAAGCCGACTGTTCATGGTTCGAATGGCTCTGAGCACTATGGGCTTTTCAGAGGTCATCAGTCCCCCAGAACTTAGAACTACACTCCTGGAAATTGAAATAAGAACACGGTGAATTCATTGTCCCAGGAAGGGGAAACTTTATTGACACATTCCTGGGGTCAGATACATCACATGATCACACTGACGGAACCACAGGCACATAGACACAGGCAACAGAGCATGCACAATGTCGGCACTAGTACAGTGTATATCCACCTTTCGCAGCAATGCAGGCTGCTATTCTCCCATGGAGACGATCGTAGAGATGCTGGATGTAGTCCTGTGGAACGGCTTGCCATGCCATTTCCACCTGGCGCCTCAGTTGGACCAGCGTTCGTGCTGGACGTGCAGACCGCGTGAGACGACGCTTCATCCAGTCCCAAACATGCTCAATGGGGGACAGATCTGGAGATCTTGCTGGCCAGGGTAGTTGACTTACACCTTCTAGAGCACGTTGGGTGGCACGGGATACATGCGGACGTGCATTGTCCTGTTGGAACAGCAAGTTCCCTTGCCGGTCTAGGAATGGTAGAACGATGGGTTCGATGACGGTTTGGATGTACCGTGCACTATTCAGTGTCCCCTCGACGATCACCAGTTGTGTACGGCCAGTGTAGGAGATCGCTCCCCACACCATGATGCCGGGTGTTGGCCCTGTGTGCCTCGGTCGTATGCAGTCCTGAGGTGTGGCGCTCACCTGCACGGCGCCAAACACGCATACGACCATCATTGGCACCAAGGCAGAAGCGACTCTCATCGCTGAAGACGACACGTCTCCATTCGTCCCTCCATTCACGCCTGTCGCGACACCACTGGAGGCGGGCTGCACGATGTTGGGGCGTGAGCGGAAGACGGCATAACGGTGTGCGGGACCGTAGCCCAGCTTCATGGAGACGGTTGCGAATGGTCCTCGCCGATACCCCAGCAGCAACAGTGTCCCTAATTTGCTGGGAAGTGGCGGTGCGGTCCCCTGCGGCACTGCGTAGGATCCTACGGTCTTGGCGTGCATCCGTGCGTCGCTGCGGTCCGGTCCCAGGTCGACGGGCACGTGCACCTTCCGCCGACCACTGGCGACAACATCGATGTACTGTGGAGACCTCACGCCCCACGTGTTGAGCAATTCGGCGGTACGTCCACCCGGCCTCCCGCATGCCCACTATACGCCCTCGCTCAAAGTCCGTCAACTGCACATACGGTTCACGTCCACGCTGTCGCGGCATGCTACCAGTGTTAGAGACTGCGATGGAGCTCCGTATGCCACGGCAAACTGGCTGACACTGACGGCGGCGGTGCACAAATGTGCCGCAGCTAGCGCCATTCGACGGCCAACACCGCGGTTCCTGGTGTGTGCGCTGTGCCGTGCGTGTGATCAATGCTTGTACAGCCCTCTCGCAGTGTCCGGAGCAAGTATGGTGGGTCTGACACACCGGTGTCAATGTGTTCTTTTTTCCATTTCCAGGAGTGTACTTAAACCTAACTAACATAAGCACGTCACACACATCCATGCCCGAGGCAGGATTCGAACCTGCGACCGTAGCGGTTGCGCGGTTCCAGACTGTAGCGCCTAGAACCGCTCGGCCATCCCGGCCGGCCGACTGCTCATGGTTGATCAAGGGAGATAGTCCTTGATAATCGCCAATTTAACACGGGACTCTAGCTGTCGTGCAGAGATTTTTAGTCGTTCTTTAGCACTGCGACTCCCCTCCGACCTTGGAACCGGAAGAATAAAATACATCACAATATCTAATTGACCCACGAAGCGTTGAGTGCCATTGGCAAGGGATCTCATATTGATTTCGTATTTCTAAATTTCCAAAAGGCTTTCGACACTGCACCACACACGCGACTTATAAGGAAATTGCGTGCTTATGGAATATCATATCATTTATGTAAATGGATTCCTGATTTCCTGTTGGAGAGGGCACAGTACGTAGTAACTGACGGGAAGGCATCGAGTAAAACAGAAATGTTTTCTGGCGTTTCCCAAGGCATTATTATAGACTCTCTGCCGTTCCTTACCTACATAAATGATTTAGGAGACAATGTGAGCAATCAAAAAATGGCTCTGAGCACTATGGGACTTAACATCTGAGGTCATCACTCTCCTCTAACTTAAAACTACTTAAACCTTACTAACCTAAGGACATCACACACAACCATTCCCGAGGCAGGATTCGAACCTGCGACCGTAGCGGTCGCGCGGTTCCAGACTGAAATGCCTAGAACCGCTCGGTCACTCTGAGCACCCATCTTAGGTTGTTTTCAGATGGTGTTATCGTTTCTTGTCTAGTAAATTCATCGGAAGAGCAAAACAAATTGCAAAACGATGTAGAAGAGATTTCTGAATGGCGCAAAAATTGGCAATTAACCCTGAATAAGCCGGCCGCAGTGTCCGAGCAGTTCTAGGCGCTTCAGTCCGGAACCGTGCTGTTGCTACGGTCGCAGGTTTGAATCCTGCCTCGGGCATGTGGGTGTGTCCTTAGGTTAGTTACGTTTAAGTAATTGTAAGTCTAGGGGACTTATGACCTCAGCTGTTGCCAAAGCGCGTGGAGCCATTTTTTTGAACCCTAAATAATGGAAAGTGTGACGTAATCCACATGAGTGCTAATGAAGTTCGTTAAACTTCGGTTAGCAGATAAATCAGTGTAATCTAAATGCCGTAAATTCAACTAAATAGCTAGGAATTACAATTATGAAGAATTTAAATCGGGGAGAACACGTAGACTGCGTTTTATTAGCGGAACACTTAGAAAATAGAACAGATCTACTGAAGAGACTACCTACAATACGATTGTCCGTTCTCTTTTGGTGTAGTCCTGCGCGGTCTGGGATCCTTACGAGATAGGATTAACGGAATACATCGAGAGAGTTCAAAGTTTCGTTTTTCGTTGCGGTGGAATCATCCCACGGAACTTCAGTTACCAGCTTTCCCCTCCGAATGCGAAAATATTTTGTTGCCGACAACCTATATAGGAAGAAATGATCATCATAATAAAATAAGGGAAATCAGAGCTCGCACGGAAATATACAGGTGTTCGTTTCGTCCGGGCGGTGTTCGAGAGAGAGGAATAATATGGAATTATTGTGAAGCTGGTTCGATGAACCCTCTGCCAACCACTTATGTGTAATCTGCAGAGTATCCATGTCGATGTAGATGTAATCCGGTGGCACGCACATATCAGAGCGCGTCAGCTCACTGCACACCGACACCCACTGTGGCCACATCTTTTCCGTGAACTCAAGTTAAAATTCTTACGTTATGTCATCCAGCCCAAGGGATTTATGCCCCGCTCCTTTCTATTATGGCACCATTATTTCGCTTTCTGTGAGTGGCTCCATAAGAGAAACCTATCCATCTTAGTCTCGTTGGCAACTGTTGCAGTATGTCCTCACCACACTCGGTGGCCCGTCGGTGCGCCGGCGAGGAGGTGACAGAAACGCTCCAAAAATCAAGCCACAATCCCCTTTTGTGTCATCAGTTGAGACCCTCTAAGTCATGGAGCACTGTGACTAATGATCGGTGGTAATGTTTCTGTTCTCGCGGCACGTGGCGTATCGAGGCGCGCTCCCCAGTAATGTCTACACGCCTATTCCTGATCGGGATGCCTCCCAGGCGTCAGGTGATCTATAGGATGCGTGCCTTGACACGATGAACATCTGCGTGCGTTCTGGAGACGGATTCCGAAATGACAGCTCACGAATTATTGTGTAACAATAATCACAAATGTCCCTTATCCATCTCGCCTTATCCCGACCGTTTCGTATAAGACCTCTTCATATCATCGGCTTAGCACACACTAACCGCAAGTCAAGCATCGAGGCGTAAGCTGGAATGCAGCGTTCACACGTCGTTCATACATCCTCAACTCGCTCACTACTTCCTTGTCCCGCGACATCTTCGCGCATTTGTTGAGGGAGGGTATGGTACACAGATAAGGTATGGCCAGTAAAGGCAATGAACCACCGTTCAGCATCGACCGCCTTTTCTCGAAGGCCAAAAGGAAACATATCCGATGAAGCCGGTTTGCCAAGTGATTAGTAAAAACCGCTTATCTCTTGAGATTCCCGTGGCTTCTGTTCCATGTGTCAAATAAATGCATTTCTTGGCATATCGCTTGTAGTTGACGACATGTAATGAGGAGTTTGGTCTTTTGGGGTTAATACACAACTGAGGTCTCCACTCTTCAGTAAATGATCGAATCCGTCGGTATATAAGGGCAAGCTCTCTTCCGAATAATATTTAGCACGTGCTCGTCTGTTTTCAAAGCCAAATTGGGCGTAAATGTTGACAATACGGATCTCATTAACTGTTATCACCAGTCCCTGTGCCGAAAGTTTATAAGCCATATCGCGAATTAGAATCCCCCTACCGGATCAATATTGCCGTTCCACTGTCGTTGTCAGAGTTGCACTGTCGTTGTCCGAGTTCAGCACGGTGTGGGATATGTAGTCGTGTACTTCCTGGAACGCATTAGTACAGATTTCCTGCACCATCAATATATCCACATCTGACGTATACTGCATGCCCTGAATAGTTTTTGTTTCACAGGTGATCTTACAGTATTAACATTAATTGTCCCTATTTTGTATGCGTGACTCCCAGTATCCGGCATTTTCGCACAGTGGTGCACTGGTGAAAATCAACAATGTCAGTGGTCTCATCACACGTCCTCAGAAGGTTGCCTGTCCAATGTCTTCCCGTGGAATTAGTTGTCCTGAGTTGTGGATGAAGGATGCGAGTCTCCACCAAAGGGAGGAGTCACAATGCTGATATTTTCGTCCTGCTGAGCCCAGTTGGAGCCAGCGAGGTTCTCTACTACGCTGGGAGCTGTACTGGTATGCAGTGTTCGTGAATCTTCCACAGCGTCATCCTCTGTTGCTGAAGGGTCGATGGACATCAGTGGGGTGGATCACTGGAACGACACGACATCTTTTCACTATCCGAATGCCTTTGCGCAGCGACACTCAGTGGCTGTTGTTCCTTGTCAGACAGGTCCATACTGCCAGAGTCATCACGTGCCTCAGGATGAGGAGGGGGCGATTGTCGAGAGTTGGGGGGTGCCTATTGCTATGCTTCGAGAAGCGTTGTTTACAAGCCCTGATGTCGACCTCAGGTGCTGTTGAATCCTGTAGCTCCTGTGGCACCCATGATGCCACGGGGTCCGTGGATCCCTCCAAATCGATTCCCATGCCTTATGTTGTGTGATCGTCTATCACCTGCAACGTCTGGGGCTGGAGCGGAGTAGGAGCCACTTCGTTATCACTGTGGCCCAATGGCCCCTCCATCATCTGTGGTGTTGGTTTGAATATACGTTCCATCCTAGGCGACATCACCTTCTGGAGCGCTGACGCGTATGTCAGCGGTAGTGACATGGAGGAGGGCTGCGCCTTAAGTCTCTGCTGAATAGTTACATGAGTGTCTTGAGGCACTCTCATCGAAGATGTCCTTCACCATCACATTCAGAGCACGTCCGCGGTTGGCCATCATAGATGACAATGGTTGTACAACAGCCTACATTTAAATAGGACAGCACATGTCTCCCAAGGCCGATTCGCATTGGATACTTGCTAAAACTTGCCCAACGTTCCGATGTATGCTTTATTACTCTGCCGTATGGCCGGAATGATTCAATTATCAGTGATTCTGGTACTTTGAAGGGCAGCTCGAAGATTCTAATCGTGTGCAGGTAGAGGCCCGCATGAGCCACTAATTCGTCCACCAGAGTGGCGGAATTGGAATCCTCGTTTGGTGGCTTGTACAATCGTATCACATGCTGCATCATCGACCATCTTCACATAAAAAGAATTCCTATAAGCTCCGTGTAATTAATATACACCTCACCCCTCAAGATACATTCGACTTCAAATGTTTTCGATCTCATCAGAGAACGTAATTTGTGCCATGGTTTTTCGAAACGTATGTGCCACTGCTATTGTTTCAGCAAGTAACATACAAGAGTACTGTTGGGGTAAACACTGCCTCCTCCTCGAGTGCGTCTCAGCCACGTCATAAACAGGTCCGAGCAGCTCCACTGCCAAAGGCTGACTGTAGATTACGGATCTCTGTAGCTTGAAGCGATCCTGATTCATTTTTATGAAATACATTTAGTTCTTCACTTAATGGCTTATGGCTTTCCTCTTGGGTCATATGCAAGAACGTCAATTTATTTGAGACAGAGCCGTATTTACCCGTGACTATGGAAAATTCGGTATCTCTGATTCACTAAATATTGCTTACCGCCAGCAAAATTGCTGCTCAGTTAATTCAAACCAATTAAAAGTATTATTTGTTGTATCTAAAAATCGTAGGTACAATTTTAAAATTTTATGTAGCTGTATTATCTTCTCACTGTAAAATGATGCTGAAATTTTTAAATAATAATTATTATTGGTACCTTCAAGGAGATTTTGTACGTCTATGCAACTAAATAAAGGCTGTTTGTTTTTATGCTATAAGTGTTTTGCTTTTTCTTTGACTAAGCATCCTAAGTGATCTGTAATTCACTTTTTCGTACTTATACGAGAAACGTTTTATATATTGTTTCATAATTGTTACACTATTACAATTTTTCGTTACATTTTCATTGTCAGGTAAGAAACTTTTTGGACCGCAAATTTCGTAAGGATCAATTATTGTTTGGTAACACTTACGATTCTTTAGAGCTTACTATGAAATACAGGGTGTAACTAAGACGTAAGGCAAACTTGCAGGGAACATTCCACATACATATAGAAATTACATTTGTTATATGGGCATTATTCCAGAAATGCTTAAAACTTATTTCCTAATTCTCTTTGTAATAAGATTAATCACAGAAAATGCTCAACAACATATCTACCAGCATTGCGTAAAACTTTTTAACATGAAATGTTAGAAATTCCCTTTTCAATACGTTTAGTTAGTATGTGCGCTAAGTTGTAATGTTTAAGTTCATCGCTAGTGTTTGTTGTTCCAATTAAACGGAGGGAATGTTGAGATGTGACTCATTTAATTGCCTGTGTTGTTCTACTAGCACCAAGCACGTAGCATCAACTGTTGAGACTTCATCAAGGACTTGGTTTCCGGTACAGTGCAGTGGAAGTATACTCAAATGTGGAGTCGGCCGATGCCTATTTGCCTTACTGATTAGAAGACGGTAAAGGCCGTGGCCCTCAATGTTTTCATCTGGAGAGAGTTCCATAACACTAGTTCCCCGACAGAGAGACGTTTAAAGCAATTGACCCTTCTCTTAAGGAGCATGGGATTTTTAAGTCTACTACTGAAGACTTGAAGAGGCGTAGAAAGCCGAGGACACCCCAAACTGCAATAGTACTACAAGAGAACCTGCTGTACTCGTACCGTGCGCAGCGTGTACAAGCTCTATCAGCAGCTGATTTTCCTGCACGTGTACACATCTGCGCATGTTTCGTTGAACGGCATGTCAATCCTCACATTAGTGCAGGAGTGCTCTTCACGGATAACCCTTCGTTTTAAAGTAGACCGCCCTGTAACAGTACTTCGTACTGCGGCATATGATAGGACGTCCTATGTTCGCTCACTGAGACCAAATTCCTCTTATAAACATCACTTTCAACCAGTTTCTTTTAAACTTTGTTTTTATGTCTGCGTGTGTTTACTGCTTAAAGTTTATTTTTTACTGTTTAAAGTTTACTTTTGCGCGAATATCCTCTTTGCCGTGTGTATCGATAGTGGTCATCCGGCCGGAGTGGCCGAGCGGTTCTAGGCGCTTCAGTCTGGAACCGCGCTGCTGCTACGGTCTCAGGTTCGAATCCTGCCTCGGGCATGGATGTGTGTGATGTCCTTAGGTTTGTTAGGTTTAAGTAGTTCTAAGTTCTATGGGACTGATGACCTCCGTTGTTGGGTCCCATAGCGCTCAGAACCATTTGAACCATATGATAGTGGTCAACCGGAGGGTATGATGGAGGGGAGTGGATGTTTAGTAGTTCTCGCTTGGTGAGCGAGGGAGAAAAACAATGTAGTATTGTGTTCGTTCTGACGGCGTGAGCCCTGTTGAGCTCCAAGATGTAGTTCTGCACTTGCTACGTACTTGAGTGGCGAACGGATGGGGCACGCCTGTATAACCGTGGTGTTCTGAAGCGCGTCACGGCGAGAAGGTTCGCTAGCCTGGGGCAGAACGGACGGAAACATCTACTGCACGTCTTGGAACGAGTCTTGGCTGCTGTGATGAGACTGCCCCTCTGTCAGTGGAGTCAGAGCGACTTCCTGCCTCCATAGAAAGGCGCAGTGATGATTAGGTTAATTTAAGCGCGACCAAGAGGTCGGTTGCTCCATCAGTGATCGGGTGTCAACTTGTTTATGTGGCGATAGCGGGTAAAAAGCGCCCGACGACGTGGCCGATAAAATCCTAGGCTCGCAGATGCATTTGGAATGCTAGTCAGAGCGGGTTACCTGATATCAACTGTCTGCCGGATCAGTGGAGATTGACCTACGTAGCAGCTCCCGTTCGTTGCCTGTGCACCTACTTGTACTTGGACTTGCATCATTCGGAAGTAGCCAGTGTCCAATCTGGCGCTGGGTTGGTTCCCTGCCAGCCGGTTCCTGAGGAATGAACAGGAGAGCTACTGGTGGACATGCTCCACCGATTGCAACCTGTGATCGGGCGGTTGTTGATTTATGTTCCTACTTCCTAAAAATTATGGTGAGAATTCGATTACAATCCTAACCCTTATAGCTTATGGTTTAAAGGGCCATTGTCTTGCGTGACATCCAGATTATCCATTGTCGTCTGTAAAGCCGTTTTGTTCAACATTTCAAGTGATTACGTTTGTTCCGTGTAGTTTTAACTAATAAACTACCGCTGTGGGAGTTTCTTGCTTGGGTCTCGCCTCGCTAATTGCAGTTATATAGATGAAACAGTACATAATATGTTTTCTGCGCACGACTCTATTTCCCAAATTTTGTCCAGTGTCTTATGATGTAGCAATTTTTTTTAAAATCATTAACCCGTAATTTGTATAATATTGGATAGCCTCAGTACACATGTGGTTTACATTGTGAGTTCTGCTAAAAGGGTCTTGAGTAAGAGAAATGTTGCTCTTAACAGTACTAAAGGGATAGCCTACTAACTCAGCAAACCAAAAAGGTTGAGTGTTGTTCATAACCAAAATGAAAAGAGTATTTTGGGTCTAATCAGACACCAAGTTTACTCAACCGACAGATTGTTTTTATGTAAACTTGTCATCAAGCATTTTTTTTTCATTCTTTGATTGTCTTATCTGGTTGTCGTTGTCAGAGGTTAATCGGCTGTTGGTTTCTAAAGCATAAATTTGGAATGTATTCTTAAACGCCACATTGTTGGTCGTATTAAGCATCTATGTGAATGTCAATATTTCAGAAATATTTACTTCATATTCTTTTCTTAAAATTTGTTAATAGACATTATTTTAGCGTTTCTTAAAATTATACCACCAGTTTCCTTGCTTCCACAAGAAACAGTATATTAAATTCTGGTTATAGTTGCTTGGAATTTTAGGTCTTCTGACGTGGCGATAAAGTGGTTTCTTTTCTATTAAATTAGTCTATAAATTTATGGCCCAGTATCCTTCCACTCAACACGAACTCCCTACTGCATACTATTGGTAGCGGATTATGATCCAATTTAGAGATAGCGACAGACAACTTATAAGATTGTGTGGTGCAGTCTGTTGTGTTAGACAATTTTAGCTAATAGAAGGTCAATCGTGGATCCGAGACCGAAAGTTGGAATTTCTCACTTAACTGAGGAGCAACTTTGGTATGAGCTAGCCACCCGCAAGGAAAAAGTGGAAGGCACAGCCGCGTTCTTGCCACTGGGGTTGTGCAGCAAGCTGCGGCATGAGCCTGTTGCAGACGACGTAGGCGAGGTCCGAGCGTTTTCTCTGTTTCCGGTGACCTTCTGGGTAGCATAAAACCCAAGATCCAATTACTGCAGGGCAGAGTTCCCATAATAGCTCTAATATTTCTAGATCAGGCACGGTTAAAACATCTGGTTAACCGTATGAGAGATCTTAGTGTCATTAGCTGCGATCCTGAACGCAAACCGTTTATTGAAATGATAGTGGATGCAGTATTTAAGCTAAAGCTTGTAGGGAGACTCTTCTACTGGCAAGTGAATGTGAGTCTTCAAAAGGGTTCTGATGCCGGGAAAGTCATGGTTTCCTGGTAGTTAATTAAGGGGAGGGGAGTAAGTTGCGTATGTGAGATTTATTTAGTAAATATCCTAATCCTTTTCTCAATGCACTTCAGCGACTTTTTAATCTGGCTATGGACACGAGTGAGCAAGTAGTTGGTTTGCTATGGTTAACAGTCCGCTCACAGAATGAGGCAGCCGTCTTTGAACTTACAGATAGCTTGATTTATCAAGTTACCTCACGGCTACCTTCGTAAACAGCGGACGCTTCTGCAGAAGGAATGTCACTGAGGACTTCCTTTGATAAAGACTGTTCGAAAGCAATTAGTCCAGCAGCTTTTGTTATGAGTTTCTCAACTGTTACGTCTAACGTATCCAGGGACATGGGGAGAGTTTGGCCTGTTACAGTGAGGATATTATAACGACAGTTATCGCGTGAGTCTTAATGGTAATGAACTGGAAAATGTGAACAGCATTACAGAGGAGATGCGTCCAAGTGACCGTTCACAAGTGCTCTTTGTTTATACACCAAAAAGCTTTAAGTAGCTAGATGGATTAGCCGCCAATATTCAGAAGTTTTGTTTTAGCGGCTCCACGCATAGTGTTACTAGTAGTAACTGTACCTTAGTGACTGAAAGAACTGTAGGTAGCAAGAAACTGTCACAATGAAGACCAACTAAGGGAGGGGCGCAGTTTCGTTGTAACAAGATGGGACATTTCGTGTGTGATTGTCCAGTGCCCTGTTTAATTAAAATGCCTCGAAACTTAGATCATTCACTCAAGTTAATTTGCCTTTTCTGTGTCCCAAATTGCGCATGAACCCATTTGTGGACTGTTAGATTCTGGAAGTAGTCTCACACTGGTTAGGCATGAAAATCCAACGGTGGTAGTGGCCGTTTGAGTTTACTGTGGTTCAGGGTGTGAGTACCGATATACTGATAGGGTGTGATTTTCTTAAGTTCCGTATGTGTTTTCTGCATTATGTTGGCAAGAAAATTATGTTCAAGTTTTATCCTGGAAAGAAGTATCCTTACTGTGGTCATAAATGTTGCTTGGGCATAAGTTCTGTTAAGGAACAGCGGGCTCTGTTTGAACTCTCGGGTTTGGAGCTAGGGCAGGGTTATTTGGGGGTGTATATGACTATCATGAGGATAAAACAGCGCCTAACTTGCTCTATGGTAAATGGAGATGTTCGAAAGTATGTAGTTCAGTGTCAAGAATTTAATAAAGGTAATCGCAATCAGAGGACAAGTAAAGTGAAGCTAGCTTCAACGCGAGAGAAAAATCCTGCAGATAAAACTTATGTAGATTATATACACCCCTTATGGCAACGGCCGTGCCGCAGTGGATACACCGGTTCCCGTCAGATCACCGAAGTTAAGCGCTGTCGGACGTGGTCAGGACTTGGTTGGGTGACCATCTAGGTCGCCACGCGCTGTTGCCATTTTTCGGGGTGCACTCAGCCTCGTGATGCCAATTGAGGAGCTACTCGACCGAATAGTAGCGGCTTCGGTCAAGAATACCATCATAACGACCGGGAGAGCGGTGCGCTGATCCCACTCCCCTCCTATCCGCATCCTCCTCTGAGGATGACACGGCAGTCAGATGGTCCTGGTAGGCAACTCGTGACTTTTTTTTCTGAGGTGGAGCCCCTCCACGCCCACACCGGCAAGATGGCCAACACAAAAGGTCTATTGCCATCTCTGCATAAGGATTAGTATTCACTGAAGTGAGGTGTCGCAGGATGTGGGTACTGCGATGTTTGCGTACGTACGTCTGGTTAGGATTAACCATTAATACGCACTCATCTGGAGATAGGTTGGTCGACATCTGACGAAGGGTAGCGGTTTGAAGGGCAGAGGAAAAAAGGTGCCAAGGCAAGAGACAAGGGAAAAAAACCTCTGCGAAAGTTAGGTCGGGTGGTAAGAGCAGTAGCGGTTGTCTTGCTGCCTGCGATAGGTTGTGCAAGGTTAGGCTTTGTTACTAGTGGATATCATGCATGTCGATACCTTGACGTTGTGCGTTTGTGCTGCTCGGCGGCTGGCGCTGGGTGCTGGTACAGAGTCCTCGTTCAGCGTCAGCAGCCTGCAACAGTTAGGTTTGTTATCGATCTTGTGTCCGATAGGTCATATACCGAAAGCACAGTGTGAGGGAATGTTGGCAGATTGTTTGTGCGTCTGTGGGCGAGCTCGTCGGTGTCCCTGCTGTGGCCTGTTGGTCGGCTCTAATAGCAGCTGGTAGTTGCCAGTCAGTGTTGCTGATATGCAGGGGCTTGCCGACCTTGGTCGCTGTTTGCGTATGTTAGTTTACCATAGGTGGCTATGCCCTAGCTAGCAGTGTCTTTGGCCGCTTGTGCTTCCACCTGTGGTTGTGATCGTAGTTTCCCAGAGTGAGGATGAAAGGATTGTTCAAGTGTCTCGAGTTCCTGTATAGTCGTGAGGCGTGTTTTTGAATACTTCCTTGTGGGTATAAAGGCGGTATTCATGGTGAAGATCCACGGTGCGTGTGTAGCGAGGAGCGTTGCTAATGATTCGTACCACCTTGTTCTGTATTATCTGCAGGCGGCGCAGTCGTGTAGGAGCTGCATATCCCCAGACGGGAGCTGCGTACGTCATCAGAGGTCTAATCAGTGTCATGTAAATGGACCTCGACACCCTCCTATTCAGTGTGCTCTCCCTGTTGAGCATTGGGTAGAGCTGTTTGAGCTCGCGTTGGCAACGTATTCGATGTGGTCCCCCCATGTAGGTTTCCGGTCCAGCCAGACACCAAGGTACCTGACTTTCTCTCGGAAACGTATTGGGCGTGTATGTAGTGTTATTGGTCTACAGTGTTGGTGTTTGCGCAGTAGTTTCGGTCTGCGTGTGAACAGAACTGCTTCGCACTTGTCGACGTTTACTTTAATACGCCATCGCTCCAACCAAGGCTCAGCTGAGTGCTGTCTGTATTCGTGAATTGATGTTCGACGGTTTCCAGTCTTGCGCGAGGATGGCTGTGTCATCCGCGTAGACTGCTACCGTCGTGTTTTGTGTCGCTGGGAAGTCATTAATGTACAGGTTAAAGAAGATGGGCCCTAGGATGCTCCCTTGGGGTACTCCAGCTTGGATACCGTGTTATGTTGATTGTTTATCCTGCACGTTAGTGTTGAAACATCTGTTCGTGAGCTATGAGTGTATGAGACGTATGAGTCCGTCCGGGAAACCAGCTTCGCTTGGTTTGCATATGAGTCCGTTGTGCCAGAGACGATCGAAAGCCTTTTCGATGTCTAGGAACACGGCCCCTGTGGCTTTGTTCATGTTGTATCCGTGTGTTATATGTTCAACTACGCGGAGGAGTTGTTGTGTTGTCGAGTGGTGATTCCTAAAGCCGAATTGCTCCGGTCTTAGGATGTCGTTGGCGATGCAATGCCTAGTGATACGTTTTAGTATTACCTTCTCAACAATCTTGCTGAGCGAACACAGCGGACTGATGGGTCGGTAATTTTGTGGGAGGGAGTAGTCTTTCCCTGGCTTCCTGAACATCAGGACCTTGACCGCCTTCCAAAAGTCAGGGAAGTGTTGGTGTGTCAGGATGGCATTCGTTAAGTGTGTGAGGTATTCTACGGCTTTATCCGTGAACTCCTGGAGGATACGGTTTTGAATGCCATCAGGCCCAGGGGCTTTTCTAGCGTTGGTGTGCTTGATAGGCCATGTGATTTCATTTGTGCTAGTACGTCTTATTTCGTTGCACGAGGGCTGGGATACAAGTCGTGTAACCTCCTGGTCCGTTTCAAGTGTGAATGCTGGGTCTGAAGGAACCAGATTCGGCATGAAAGACGCTGCAAGTGTTGTGGCCATAAGCTCTGCCTTTTCCGTCGCGGAGTAGGCTGGGCCGTGTGGTCCTTGTAACGTGGGAATGTAATGTTTCTCCCTGGTGAAGTGTCTGGTCAGCTGCCACACGCCAGGACGTGTGGTATCCAGCCCGGCGAGTTTCTGTCCCCATTGCTCGTTTCTGAATGTTTGTATTTTATTCCGTATTATGCCCTGGAGTCTGTTGACGTGCAGTTTAGAGAACGGGCGCCTGGTACGCTGCCAGTATCTCCTGAGGCGGTTCCTCATTGAGATAAGGCCCAGGATTTCCTGGGGCAGGGCCGTAGAGTGTTGTCTTGGTGTTGTAAATGGAATGGCGTCAGTCATTGCGTCTTGGACGGCAGTTGTGGGAGTCTCCACAGCCTCATCGATTTGCTGTGTGTTGTTAATTTCGTGGGTGTCAGGAATGCGACTGTCAAGCGTTTCCTTGAACAGTGTCCAATTCGCACGCTTGTAGATAAGCATCCTGCGTGGTTGGATGTCCTGCAGTGTCTCTTCCATGTGCAGTATTACACGCATGTGGTCTGAGTCCAGATCGTTTTCAGCCGTAAGGTCGAGTGTGCATGTGATGCCCTTTATGACGGCTATGTCTAACACGTCTGTCCTATGTCGAGCCTGTGTAGGCACGAACGTGGGAACGTCCGGCCCAAGTATAATGTAGTTTCGGCCTAGTGCGTGTTCGTACAGTTTCTTGCCGTTGGAGGTTCGTATTCGTGAGTTCCAATCAGGGTGTTTTGCGTTGAGGTCTCCAGCGTCAATTACCCGCGGTGCTATGTTGAGTACTGTGCTGATATCGCGTGTTACTATGTTTTTAGGAGGATTATATATCGATACCAGTGTGGTGTTGGCTCCGTTGAACTTGACCCTGACGGCCGTAGCCTCTAGTCTTTCAAGTGCTGGGAACTCGATGTTCGTGTGTTCTATGTCTCTGTGTATGATGATTGCCGTGCCGCCTCCCCTCCTCCCATCCGCTCGGTCGGTACGATAGACACAATACCCTGGGATGTTTAGTTGTTTGCGAGGCGTAAGCAGTGTTTCGTTCACAAGAGCGATTCGGATACCCTTTCGCTCCATGAACGCGGCCATTTCGGCTTTTTTGCTTGCGATCCCGTTGGCATTCCAAAACAGGATCTGTGAGATTGTGCTTAAGTCTGCGTTTCGGGACTGGTGTGGTGTATTATCCATGTAGTAGTGTAAAACGCGGTATGATAGTGGCTTGGAAGCTAGTCCAGTTGAGCGTGCTCGACATGAACTGCATGAAGAGTCGTGAGACACACCCCATAATCTTCGTGACTATTTCAGTGGTCGTGCATCCGGGGAATAATGTTTCCATTATTCTCTGGAGTGTTGTCGTAATGTTGCTCATGTCGGCCTGCGAGTTATTGGTCGTGTTAGCGGCCGCTTGTTCCTGTGTTGGCGTCTGGTGAGGGCTGGCCTGAGTGTCGGTTGTTCGTGTGGCAGTTGTGGGCGCCTGTGTATTCTCTGTGGTGAGTGGGTGTGTTATGTCGGTTGTTGAGTTGGTGTCCGGGTTGTGTTCGTGACTGTTGGTGTCCTGTTGTCTGTGTGCTTGTTGTGGTGTGGTCGTGTTCCTCGTGCTGCGGCTATTTCTCCTTCTCCTTCTCTGGCGCTGTGGTCGTCCCTGTGTAGGTGCGTTTCCTGTAGCCTGTGGTGGGCTGCAGTCCGCGATCTCAGGGGGTAGGGTGGTGGTGTTGCTGGTTTCGTGTGGTGTGCCCGGTGCGGGTGTGGTATCAGGTGTTGTGTTTGTCTGTTGTGTGTCTGTTGCTGGGGGTGTTTGCTGAGCGTGTCCTGAGCTCTGGGGCTCCTCTGACCGTCCCGCGCTGCTGGGGCTGCCAGCGACCACTCCAGCGAAGGATATTCCACTTCTTACTGGGCGCGGAGGCGGTTTTGGAACTGTGATGGCGGTTGGTTTGGCATGTCTCGCTATTTTGCACCTCAGAGCTGCTTTGTAAGCAATGCACCCTCTGTAGTTTGTCGGATGGGCAGCACCACATTTGGCGCACTTGCGAGGTGCTGTGTGGGGGAGTTTGCAGCGTTGGGTCGTGTGACCGCCAGCGCAAATGCGGCAGCAGGGTGCGAGACCGCATCTGATACCTGCGTGCGCAAAGCGCTGGCAGTTGTGTCATTGTTAGGGGGTGCGCGGCGTGTTGTAAATCTCTACATTGACGACCATGTGAAGAAATAGCTTTAACTTCAGCAGGTCGCGGGACTTGGCCGTGTCGGCCAATTCCGCCATGTAGTTATGAGACGGTCTTGCTGTGCCGAACTCTAACACCCGAGAGCAGAGAGTTCTTCGTGTACTGTGTTGGTCGGGGTTCGTGAGTCTATCCCCTTTATCACGTACTGCTGTGTTTTTTCCAGGACTGTCCTGTACGTGAAGTGCTCTACCTTCCATTCTTTAAGAAAGTCCAGTAGATTTGAGTAATCTGACTTGTTCGCACGTACAGTGCGGCGTGTTCCCCAGTGAGCTTAGAGTAGTATGTTGTGGGGTTGTGTTTATTGTTAAATTCCTTGTTTAGGAGACTTAGGTCTCCGTAGTTGTGTATGATGACTGGTGGGAAGCCAGTCGCGGTATTGTTTGTGTTCTGCGTAGCTGCTTGTATATTTGTGGTTGCTGCAGTCGCAGGGTTGTTTGTGTTGGTCCCTTGTTGCCTTTGTTGTTGGTTCGCGATGTAGATGGTGTTGGCAACAGCACTCGGCCGTTGCCTCGTGAGTTTGTGGGCTCACTTGTTTGTGTATTTGGCGGCTGTTTACGTCTTGGGCCGACCTGCTGCCACGGCCCGTCTTCGTCTGTGTTGGTTGTGTCCTCCGTCGGCTCTGGCTCCGATTCCGCGGTGCCTGGGCCGCCAGAGGTGAGATAGGGGGCATGTCCTTCGGTTTATCAGCAGGTGCCTGTGTGTGTGGTGCGGGTGTTTCTGTCTGTGTGTGTTCACTGCCCATCAGCTCTGCGATCAGCTCCTGCTGTTCCACGATCTGTTTGTCCTTCAAGGCAACCTGATCTTGGAAGGTGGACAGTGGGACGGAAATGATGGCGGGAGTAGCCGGCATTTCCGCTTCTTGTGCTGCAGCTTTGCTGCGGGTAAGTGGTGGGGAAGCACAGGAGAGATCGGACATCTTTGCTGCTTCGGGAGTTTTTATTTGGATAGGGAAGGATGCACGACAATTTTGCTCTTTTCACTAAACGACAATATTTGCTTTTTCGGCGAAAGTGCTGTGTATCGTGTTCCTACAGAAGAGGGGTGTCCCTACGACCTATCTGCGCGGAGTGCAATGCGCGGCGCAAGAGAGCGCGGGTTGAAGAGAGCGGCCTACAGTGCGCGGGGTTATCGGACGTGAACGGGCCCCTGACACTGAGATTACCCTACCAAAGAACGGGAGAGTCCCGATTGGGGAGGTTTGCAACCGAAGTTGCAGAAAGTTAAGGCCAAACTCTTGCCACTTAGCGCCCGGAAGCGTTAAGCGGCTTGCGCTAGTTCGTGCCGCTCAGTAGAGCGTCACCGGCAGCTACGCCAGTTGCAGCTTATTTGTGACCACTCCGAGGAGTTATCAAAGGGCAGCTACGCCAGGTGCAGAGAGCAGCGTTCCGCTCGGGACGTGGTGCTTATATACACCCCTTACTACGCACCTGGCGCGAGCATAGATATTTCATCGTGGTGGTTGACGTCTTTTCTAAGTTTGAGTGGCTAATGCATGTCAGGTACCTATGGATCTACGACTGAAATTCATAATAGGATATTTGCTATGTCTGGGCCACCAAGGATGTTGGTGAGTGATACTATGCCGGTATTCTAAAGAATTCACAATTCAAATTCTTAAGAATTCAATAGTTTCTGTTTTAATAGTGGGATATGTCACATCACCATCACCCCTACTACCCTCACCCATCCTTTGCTGAACGAGAGATCCCAAACTTCAAGTCGTCTCTTAGCATCATTTACTCGCAATCTAAGGCGAAGTGGGATCACTCAACTGGATGGATAAATTTTGCATTGAACACAGCTTTTCACAAAGCCTACTAGAAGACTGCTGCCGGGCTGATGTTTACTTATACAGAAGAATCGGCTTTCTCCGAATTATGGGGGATCAATAACTTGCTCCCAGAAGACGGTTATCCTGAGGTAAAAAGGAAAAATTTGCAGGAAGCTAAGCAGAACATGAGGATGGCACATAGGAAGGAGACCGTTCGCTATGATCAGAAAACGCGTCCTCACTTGTTCCCCATGGGTTGCATGGTGTATATGAAGAATAATGTGAAAATGTTCCGAAGGTTTGCAGGGGCCTAATAAGATCGTTAGAGCCATGTCCCCAGTCAGTTTCGTGACTCAGAATCCATCTAGGGTCCAATAAATCAACATAAGGTGGCCATGCATAACCAAGACGCTAGGGCACAGTCTGCCTCTTCATTCAACACTAACCCCGGTGTTCAGAATTAAGTGCCGAAGGTGGGAACTGTGTAGCGGGTACATCGTGGAGCGATTCAGTTTCGATAGATCCCTCTCCTTTGCAGTATCACTGACGGTGGTAGAGTCTGAGCGATTTTTCCCCCACCAGAGAGAAAAAGCATTAACTGCTATCATAAACAGAGACCGGATATTGAAATGTTAACGGATACAGTAATTAAGTTTGTAGGGAGTCTCTTGAACTGGCAAGTGAATGTGCGTCGTAAAATGGGATCTGATCCCAGGAAAGTCATGATTCCCAGGTGGTTGATTCAGAGGAGGGGAATAAGTTGCGTATGTGCGATTTATTTAGCAAATTTCACAATCCTCTTCTGAGTGCACTTCAGGGGATTTCTAATGTGGCTGTGAGTACGAATGAAGAAGTTGTTGGTTTATTTTGGTTAACAGTCCGCTCACAGAATCAGGCAGCAGTCTTTGAACTTGTAGATACCGTAATTTTTCAGGTTATGTAGCCTTTGGCTAAGGGCAAACTTGGTAGAGTAACTGAAGGCGCTTTTGCGCAAGGAATGTCATTGACGGCTTTGCGGCAAAGACTAATAGAAAGTAATTTGTCCAGTCGGTTTTGCTATGACCTTGTAAACTGTTGCGTCTAACGTGTCAAGGGACATGCGGAGTTTTTGGCCCGATACATTGACAATATTAGAAGGGAAGTTATGGCGTTGTGTCTTAATGAGACTGAGGTGGAAATTGTGAACAACATTATTGAGGAGATGCCTCCAGGTGACAGTTCACGAGTGGCTACATAGCTTTTAGCAGCTAGATGCATAAGTCGCTAATACTCAGGAGTTTTATCTTAGCGAAGACAGACGTGATGCTACCAGTAGTAACAGGTTGGTTGGTTGGTTTGGGGGAGGGGACCAAACAGCGAGGTCAACAATCCCACCGGATTAGGGTAGGAGGGGTAAGGAAATCGGCAGTGTACTTTCAAAGGAACCACCATGGCATTTGCCTGAAGTGATTTAGGGATTAGATTAGATTAGATTAGATTAGATTAGATTAGATTAGTACTCGTTCCATAGATCATGAATACGACACTTCGTAATGATGTGGAATCACTGGAAACCTAAATCAGGGTGGACGCACACGGGTTTGAGCCGTTTCCTTCCTGTTTGCGATTCCAGTGTGATAACCATTGCGTCACCTTGCTCGATGGTAGTAACTCTACATTAGTTACTGAAAGAACTGTATATAGCCAGAAACTGTCCGAATGTTGACCAAGTAATGGAGGGGCATATTTTCGTTAGAACAAGATGGGACATTTTGTGTGCAATTGTGTCATGGCCTGCAGAGTGGACGTCAGAATCACGCAGATTATTGTGGAGGTCTGCACGGCTTAATGAAAATCAATCGAAAATTAGAACAATCGCTCAAGTTGATTTGCCTTTCATGTGCGCCACAGTGGGCCATGAATCCATAGGGACTCTGTTAGATTCTTGAAGCAGACAGTTGATGATAATCAGTTCTGGTATAATAGGTTTGATCGAATTTCAAATTTCCTAAACTTCAGATATCTCAAGTCAAGACATAGAAGGGCAATGGGACCATCATTCCGACGGTAGGGCATGTGATACTATATTTAAAGATCCAACAGTGGTAGTGGCCGTTTGAGTTTATTGTGTTACAGCGTTTGAAAATCGATGTATTGTTAGGATATAATTTTTTAAGCGCCCTGTGTGTTTACTGGATTATATTGACAAGAAATTTACGTTCAGCTCTTATTCTGGGAGAAGTATCCTTCGTGTGGTCATAAATGTCACTACGGGATGTGATGTGTCGAAGAAAAGGGCGCTCTGATTGAAATCTCGCATTTGGAGTCAGAGCAGGCTGGTGCCTTGTTACACGATTTTGGTCAGTATCTGGAGGTGTTAACTGGTAGACTGGATGCCACAGATAAGTCGGTGTTAGCGTGTCAGTTTACCGACAGGGTTCTTATTCGTTTCTTAGCGATTATTCCTTTCTAAAATGAAAGAACTTCGCAAAATAATCGATCAGCAATTCGTTTCCGCTGTAATGTGACCGTCTGTCTCTCCCTATGCTAGTCCTGTGTTTTTAGTGGCTAAGGATAGTGATTAGGAGTAACATCTGGGGTTTACTCCATCAGATGGATCAGAAGGTGGTTTTAGAGTCAGTTACTTTTTTAATTTACATGAGTTTTACACCTGGTTTTTCGGATGATCAGCTATTTTTTTCATGCTCGATCTGAATGAGGTCTTTCATTAAACACCATTAGCTGAGGAGTCATTATTCAGGCCTTGTCCTCACAGTTTCATTTCCAGCAGAACCTACGTTGAAAACTTCACAGAAGTTCTCCTGCGAAACTTGCACGACTAGCACTCCTGCACGAAAGGATATTGCGGAGTTACGACTTACCGCAGCCTGGGGGGGGTGTTTGCAGAAAGAAATTTTACCTCTGCATAAAAGTGAGTGCTGATATGAAACTTCCTGGCAGGTTAAAACTGTGTGCCGGACAGGGACTCGAACTTGGTGAAAATTTCATTCTGGAAACATTCTCCAGTTTCTGACTTGGCGAGGTCTTCGTGACATCCTTTGTTTTAGGAGTGCGAGTCCTGCAAGATTCGCACGAGAATTTCTGTGAAGTCTGGATGGTAGGAGATAGGTACTGGAGGAAGTGTAGCTGTGAAGACGTGTCGTCTGTCGTGAGTGGGTGAATCATTCGGCATAGCAACCGCCCGTGAAAGGCCAAGATTCTGAGTTCTAGTCTCGATCCGGCACACAGTTTTAA
Source organism: Schistocerca serialis cubense (assembly GCF_023864345.2). Taxonomy (NCBI): domain Eukaryota; kingdom Metazoa; phylum Arthropoda; class Insecta; order Orthoptera; family Acrididae; genus Schistocerca; species Schistocerca serialis. Next base: position 286,325,123 of record NC_064644.1, on the reverse strand, counting down.
TCTGCCAGGATGTTTCATATCAGAGCACACTCCGCTGCAGATTGAAAATTTCATTCTGGAAACTTCTTCGACGTATTAATCTGGGACGCTTACGAAATTAGATTAATGCCAGAGACACAGAAGATACAACTTCGTCAACGGATCGTTCAATAAGAGAGAAAGTCCATTGGTAGACGCTACAAGAGAGTCATTGAGCATCACTGATAAGGCATATTTGTGAAGTTTCTCGTGGACATTGAACTTACGTTTTATGCTTAGGCATAACCGATTCACTAGACATCAGTAACGCACATTTTATCACCCATTGTAAATGACACAAAACAGAACGTCAGTCCCAGGTAATCCATGCTCGCCGCAGAATAGAGCCTTCACAGTACAAGAAAAGTATAATCTGATTCTGTAGTATCTGTGTGTGAGGGATATAGTGAACTGCAGGAGAACATTCTATTTTATATTTGTATCCTGCATAAGAGAACTGACGCTAATAGAGTGTTACACATTTGTATCGTATTTAATTGACTTCTTCAACACGTGAAATACGTGAAGAGGAAAGAGAGGTTGCAAACACTACCTCCGGTTTGCTCAAGAAACTTGAACGTGCCACAATGACTGAACTCCTGAAGAGTGAAGAACTAGTGAAAATGCCGTCCGAGAACATTACTGATGTCGAACCAACTTATTAGCCTTTTACTGAAGTTATCTCTCATGACTACGTTCCTTTCGATTATGTCAAGAAGGTAGCGGAATCAAAAAATAGAGGCTGGTCATCGAAAAAAATTATGCATCACTTCAGGAGGATCAAAAACAAGATCTATTTATCTCGTTATCAGAGATATTATGAACAACAAGGAACGAAACAGGAGATCATGACCATATCGGAGTACGTGTAGTCTACTTTTCAAAAGACAAAAGACAATTCCAATGCTGTGGTTCATATTAATTTAAGGCGGTGGGGATACACAAAATATAGAGTCTTTGAACTGACAAATTTAAAAACTCGATCCTGGATCTAGCTTGGTGTGGAATTTTAGTGCAGTTCACAGGATTGTGAGTCGCGAAGTTTCGCAGTTTGTAACATACAAACACGCCCAAACGCTAGAAGAGGTAGAGAATTCAGCTATTGCATTTAGTATTGAATTCACAGACACTGCCTCTCCTAATTATTCAACATCTCATATTCTAAATACCGACCAATCTGGATTTAGTTATGACATTCACAGAGACCTCACAGTTTCTAGCACCTACTTGAAAACTTGTCGGACACGCCCTCGCATCATGCCTTCTTTTTCTCTCCAGAGCCTATTTCCTAATATTCGCCCTTGCTATCCTCTTTTTCTGTTCCATGGCCATTTCCATAAGGGTGGGAAATTCTACTAAGTCAAACAATAAGTTATTTGTTCTAATTCCACACATTAATTCTACAGGTGCAAAACCAGTTCCCTCAAGTTTCAGATGATTAATGACTTCTTCAAAATATTCTAAATAGCTAGCCCAAGCCGCGTGCTTCTTGTGACATTATGTTGTACAGAGACCATTCAGTTCTTTCATTATTCTTTCACACATATTTCCTTGGGGAAAATAGGCCGAAATATTTACATGTTCTAGACTTCTTTTGTTCAAACATTCCTCAAACTGCATTGATCCAAACTGTGGGCGGTTATATGATAATATGGCTTTCGGCACTCCAATGTTTACAAATTAATCTTTCTCTAGTTTGCTAACATTTACTTTGGAGTTTACCTTTTTTATAAGATGAAACCTAACACACTTCATAAATCCTTCCACCACTACAATTACATACTCACAACCACACCTTGAAACTGGTAAAGGGCCAAAGAGGTTCACAGCTATGAGATCTACCGTATTTTATGGTTCTAAAGAATACATTTGTCCCTGTGTGATCCTATTATTTGCTCGTACCTTCTGACATCTGTCACAAGATTCCATCCTTTTTTGCACGCTACATCACATGTTATCGAAAAGTACTAGCTCATTTAACTTTGGAGTACATTTTGTAGCTCCATAATGTCCATACTTTCCATGCATATGATCTACTAACAAGTCCACCTGTTGATTTCGGAAACAGATGAGAGGTTGCAGGGCACTCTCACTTCTGATTCGGTGTATGGAATACGATCTATGGCGATTTGACTTCATACATTGTGATGAAATGGCGGGCAGACTTTATGGTCTTGTTTAAATGCACTAGGGAAAGATATACGGTAAGCTATACTTGCGTTCAAAGGAACAGACTGCCGACTTAAAACGACTGCAGTTAAAGCAAGGCGTTGGTGGGGCCAAAAAAGCGCGTTTTTTTCTGGAGAACTGTGAGGAGACATTTCCAGATGGGCCGTGTCGCGGTCGCATTGTGCAAAACACATTAGCTTTGGCGCCAGATGACCAGGTATACAGCCTAGCGCTGAAAAGTTGCCAACAGGGCTTGTTAGCGAACAAGCCGCCAAAGTAGATGTAAACGTTCTGCAAATGTCCGTGGGACAGGAAAACTGGGGCCCAGACGTCCAGACTCTGTCTCAAAACATCTTTCGTCAATGTAAGTTTATGGCTGTTCTTTGCAAACTTTGAAATGGACGCAACAGGGGAGATAACAAGCTGTTTATGGAGGGCTGTGCTTCCACCCTGTATTGTGTTAGCAAAACACAGCAAACGAGTGGGAAAGAGGCCGCGAAGTTAATTTTTTTTCCATTTCTGGCCAATTAACTGTAAGTCTCTAATTGTTCAAATCAGTTTGCAGTGCAGAGACCATTCACCGAGCTTAAAATGCTGAGCTCCAGGTCGTGATTTGCTTGTGTGAAATTGCGGGAAGTTGAAAAAACATAAATATGCTTTTGGAACCGAGCTGAAGAGGAAACACTGAGAAAGGGAGATTGTCACTCTTGTACAAGTCTCTTGTACTGGCGCTTCGCAAGTAAAGAAGTGCAGGTCTCTACCTAAACGGTGAGACTTGAGTCCTTTGCTAGGGTGCAACTTAGAGCCTGTGCCAGTCACCTTCTGAGCCATCAGAGGTACAGCTTATATCATCACGGTCAGAACGAGTGATGCGTGGGTGTACTTATTTGTCTTGAGTCGGTCGTCAAAACATTTGACGTATTACGACACGCACAGTCGTGGCACAGACTCAAATTGGTTGGCACACTGGAATCCGTCGGAGTTTCAGAGGCTCTTAGGGAAGTACCTGCATTCTGAATTAACCGAACGCGAACCACGTACTTGCATTTTTCCGGAACGCGCATTTAATAACAGATTACCGCCATCCATGACTTCAGTCGCCGATTGCATCGTAGTGTGCCGCCTTGACCAGTAGGATGGTAAAGTATTTGCTGCTGCGACATAGGGCTAGAATATCTATTTCTCATCACCCTGTTCCTTTGAACCATATTTTTCCTTCTTTTTTTTTTTGTACGGTAGAATATAGATGCTTAGTGGTGGCATAGTTTGATGCCATAACCTGGGTTCACTCTGTATGAAGTGAGGTAGAGCGAGTAGGGTTCTGGTTAGTGTGGTGTGTCGATCCCCAGCAGGTCACTTTGTCCACCATAGATCTCATTTTAGTAAGGCTTTTGTTAAATAAATTTTTTAATGATGATTCTTTAATCATTTTGTTGTCTTGTCCTGTTTAAGATCAATAAATCGATTGTGAATTAGACTACAACTTCTCCCTGAGTTCTGATTATTAGTTCCTTTGCATTTCTATGGCAGTCTTGATCAGAAATATGAGGAGCAGCTTTTTCATTTGGGGTCCACTGCATGGATCTTTTACCTCATTAACAGTAACTTTCTTTCTGCGCGTGCCACTACAAGGTCCTGAGGGACCCTCCCAATGAATGGAAGCCCGAGAACGGAGCCAGCAGGATGCACTTGAGGTCCGCTGAATGGAGGTATTACGTGTATAGAGACACGCTCGACGGCGACGGCGGGAGGTGATTCATCTCCAACCTGGTGTTCAAATGCTGCTTGGTTCTTCCCATGAATATCTTCAATAGCGGCCACGCATTGCCCACCACCACGTCATCCAAGACGGTCAGTAAACGAAACGCCAATGATTGGTGCCAGAGACAAGGTCCTGCTACACAGAGGGGCTGCCTGTACTGTACGTGACAAAAAAAAAAAAAAAAAAAAGCTGTAACCCACCTTGGCAAACTCATCCAACATAGCTGCCTCATCCAACCTGTGGTCGACAAGTGTAGTGCGGTGTTTTCGTTTGACAATTGTAAATTAAAAAAAAAAAATATTTTTGGGCTCCCTAGAGACCTTTGCGAAGGGAGCTGTATGAAGCTTTGTTCTGATTGTTGCATTATGCACGTTTCCTTTTTTTTATTTTTGTGTGTCTGATGTTCCTTACTGTTTCCATCTTACACATTTACATGTTTTCTCTATGTTTTATTATGAAGTTTCATTTTTGTTAATGGACTCACATATTATTTTTGGCATTTGGTGTAAGGTTTCACTTGTTTTATGACACTCACATGTTGTTTGGTTGTGTTGACACTTATATCCTTACATGTAAGGGACATATTTACACATTTTAGATAAATAAGAAGCACAGATAAGTCGCAAAGATTAACCTAGTAATAGTTTCTTTCCGGATGAATGTGAGAGCGTGTGTAATCAATGTTCTGTCAAGGAATGAATGTTGCCTTGTGTATAATTGGGCAGGGGTAGTAATTTTTCCAAGGGGCAGAGAATCCTCAAGACCCCAATATTATATTCAAATTAGGGAATAACCTTCTCTGAAACCAAATTCAGGATGAATGAGTAGCTAAATGTCTGCATCGCCCTGTATCCATTCAATAATGCTTATTTAAATCTAGGTCGTCAAGAATATGACACAATGGTATACCCAATACACTTTATTTTTCATTTATTTTTGCGGGCATGCAGCAGAGACCATATGGATTACCCCTGGTTGAATGTGGCTAAGACAGGGTATAACACAGTGCTGTAATTTATGGTGTAGAAAGTTTGATTCATATTCATTTCTTGGATAATGTCTCTACTAAGTGTCACAGTTCATTCTGTTCTGTGTCACACTAACCTTTTAAAGTGTGACACTCCCCATGAATAAATTTGAGAGGAACAGGGAGGTTGTGAAAGATTGCAGGGCACTCTCACTTATGATTCAATGTAGGGAATACGATCTATGGCGATTTGACTTCATACATTGTGATGAAATGGTGGGCAGCAGTTTATGGTCTTGTTTGTGTGCTCTAGGGAAAGAAATAAAGTAAGCTTTACCTGCATTCAAGGGAACAGGGTGCCAACTTAAACGACTGCAGTAAAAGCACGGCATTGGTGGGCGACAAAGCGCGTTTTTTCTGGAGATCGGTGAGGAGACATTTCCAGACGGGCCATGCTACGGTCTCATTGTGCAGAAACACATTAAGCTTTGGCACCAGACGTCCAGCTATACGGCCTAGCGCCGAAAAGTTGCCGACTGTGCATTGTAGGCCTTGTTAGCGAACAAGCAGCCAAAAGAGATGTAAACGTTCTGCAAATGTCCGTGGGACAGAAAAACTGGGGCCCATACGTCCAGACTCTGTCTCAAAACATCTTTTGTCAATGCGTGTTTATGGCCGTTCTTTGCAAACTTTGAAATGGACGCAATAGGGGAGATAACAAGCTGTTTATGGAGGGCTGTGCTTCCATCCTGTATTGTGTTAGCAAACATAGCAAACATGTGGGAAAGAGGCCGCGAAGCTGAATTTTGTTTTCCGTTTTCTGCCAATTAACTTTAAGTCTTTGATTGTTCAAATTGGTTTGCAGTGCAACGACCATTCACCGAGCTTAGAATGCCAGGCTCCAGCTCGTGATTGGCTTGTGTGAAATTGGGGGAAGTTAAAAACAAATAAATATGCTTTTGGACCCGAGCTGAGGAGGAAACACTGGGAAAGGGAGATTGTCACTCTTGTACAAGTCTCTTGTGCTGGCGCTTCGCTAGTAAATAACTGCAGGTCTCTACCTAAACGGTGAGACTTGTGTACTTTGCTAGGGTGCGACATAGAGCCTGTGCCAGTCGCCTTCTAAACCGTCAGAGCTTATATCATCACAGTCACAACGAATGACGCGTGGGTGTACTTATTTGTCTTCAGTCGGCCGTCAAAACATTTGACGTATTCCGACACACAGTCATGGCACGGAGTCAAACTGGTTTTGGCAGACCAGCAAACCAGTCCACCTGCACACTGAAGTCCGTCGGGGTTTCAGAGGCTCTTAGGGAAGTACCTGCGTTCTGAATTAACCGAACGTGAGACCGCGTACTTGTATTTTTCGGGAACGCGCATTTAATAAGAGATTGCCGCCGTCCATGACTTCAGTCACCTAACACATCGTAGTGTGCGGCCTTGGCCAGTAGGATGGTAAAGTATTCGCTGCTGCGACGTAGGGCTATAATATCTATTTCTCAGCACCCTGGTCTTTTGAACCATATTTTTCCTTTTTCTTGTATGGTAGAATATAGATGCTTGGTGGTGGCGTAGTTCGATGCCACAACCTGGATTCACCTGTATGAAGTGAGGTAGAGCGAGTAGTGTTCTGGTTAGTGTCGTGTGTCGATCCCAATCAGATCACTTTGTCCACCATAGAGCCCATTTTGGTAAGGCTTTTGTTAAATAAACATTTTTTGGAAGACGATTCTTTAATCATTTTGTTGTCTTGTCTTGTTTAAGATCAATAAATCGATTGTGAATTGGACTACAACTTCTATCAAATTTCTGATTAACAGTTCCTTCGCATTTTTATGGCAGTCTAGTTCAGAAACATAAGGAATAGCCTTTTCATTTGGTGTCCACTGCGTCGATGTTTTACTTCATTAACAGTAATCTTCCTTCACAGATACACCAATTTTCCTCATTATTGTTTCTTCGCATAAATAGAGTATCCAGATGTATTTTGTAAAATTCCGCTATTTTCAGAAAATCTGTATGATTTCTCTTCCCTCCACAGGTTTTTGTAAATGCTTTTAAGCGGTCCTTCTTATGGTAATTATGTTGTTGCCGACAAAACATCACTCCATTCCCGTTGTCCTTATGGATCTGGTTCCTGCCTGTTTTCTTTCACATTTCTAGACAATGCGTCTGCTACAATATTCTCTGAAAAACATCACTCCATTCCCGTTGTCCTAATGGATCTGATTCCTGCCTGTATTCTTTCACATTTCTAGACAATGCATCTGCTACAATATTCTCTGAATATTTTATCTACTTTATCTCTGTGTAAAATTGCTGGAGATACACGGCCCATCTCCTCAGTCTGCCGTGTTTAAGTTGGTAAGTCTGCAAATATGTTTGGATGCCATAGCGTTGAATAAAATAATATTGCCAGAAAGTGGTAGGCCTGAAAGTATAGAAGGATTATTGCAAAAATTTAAGGGGCAAAATTTATTACATCGAAGGATGTAACATGTGGTTACTGGAACTTAACCCTAGCGAAAGAGTCTAGGAAATACACAGTTTTCATGTTTGAGTGGAGGTGCTATCAGTATAAACATTAGCGTCTGAGCATTCGTTGGGGCAATGTCTCTAGTGAGCCACTGTAAACTATTACTTTGAGGTCTAATAAGTAATGTTCAAATTTCTGTAATCCAAACATAATTGCTAGAGCTCCCAGCTCCGAAATGCTTTAGTTCTTTTCTGTCTGTTGCAACGAGCAACTAACAAAAGCGATCGGTTTTGGATCCGGTTTTCATCTTCTGTTTCAATTTGGAGCAGCTCCACCCCAAAACCATAACCACATGCATCAGATCCAAGGCAGAATGGCCTGGCAAGGTCAGGATGGATTAGAATCTGACTAGTTAACAGCACCTCTGTAAGATCTTCAAAGGCCCTCTGACACTTATTTGTCCATGTAAACGGCTCATTTTTCTTTAACAGTTCTCTCAGACAAGGTGCATTAAATAATTGTCCAGGCACAAATATTCGATAGAATCCAAAAAGACGAAACATCCCTTTTAATTCCTTTTGGGTGGTATGTGCTTAATAATCCCTAATGGTTCTAATTTTTTCAGGATCAGGCGTAATTCTATTTCCACTAACAATACGTCCCAGGAATTTTATTTCTTTCTTCATAAATTCGATTTTATGTCATTTTAATTTCATTCCTCCCTTTCCGATTGCATCTAAAACCTTGTAAAACAACACACAGTGCTCTTCCCAAGTGGGAGTTGACATCAACACATCGTCCACGAAAACTGTAATTCTTCTTAATAATTGGTCTCCTATCACTTGAGACATTGCCCTAACGAATGCTCAAACGCTAATGTTTGTACTGATAGCACCTCCAATCAAAAAGGAAAGCTGTGTATTTCCTGGACTCTTTCGCTAAGGGTAAGTTCCAGTAGCCACATGTTACATCCATCGATTTAATACATTTTGCCCCTTAAAATTTATACAATAATCCTTCTATACTTTCAGGCCTACCACTTTCTGGCAATTTTGTTTTATTCAACGCTATGGCATTCAAAACGAGCCTAATTGAACCATCCTTTTTAGGCACCACAACCAATGGGTTGTTACATACACTAATTCCCTTTTCTCGTATAATGCCCCTTCCTTATGTACTTCCGCAACAGCGAATGGTTTTCGGAAGTAATGTGCATCCTCTTTTACAGTTAAAGAATATTCATAATCCCGAACTAATCCCGGCTGGTCCGAAAACACTTCCTGACATTTGTTTAATATCTGTTGTAAATCATTCTTTTGTAAAGTTTTAAATGTGGGTACTTGGTACAGTGACCATTTCTAAATTAAAATTGAAACCAATGAGCCCTCTGTCACAGTTATTTTTAGTCTTATTGACATGGTTTCAACAATTCTAGGGGTGCCCTCATCAGAATTAAAACAATTAAAATGGCCTATAACATAGTTACAAATTTATAAGAAAAGACATTTTACATATATAAGAAGTGTAAGCACCGACTAACAATGAAAGACAGAGGCAGTGCTCACATGTCACATATAAAATAATTAACATGCCAGAAGGGCTTTAGTCACAAAATATATAAAAAGGGAATGTGTGAAAGCGAGCCACTATGGGCTGCTCGTATCTGTACAGCCACAGGTTGCAACGGCCATTTTAATTGTTTTAATTCTGATGAAGGCACTCCTAGATGTGTTGAAACCTGGTCAATAAGAATAAAGATAATTGTGACCCAGGGCTCGTTTGTTTCAGTTTTCATTCTTCTGTATTTCAGTCAATTCTCCTCATTATATTTCCTACCTCAGAAGGATCTACTTTCTTCCTTTCATCATATTCATTATATCCTTCAGTGTACTCTTTCATTCTGCAATAACGTATGGGTACGTCACTTTGTTCATCGGATTCATATGGTCTTTTTCCAGAGAAAGGAATAATTATTGTTCTTCCATGGACTACAATGGCCGCCTCATTATTTCCAAGATCTACTTTTCCTTGGTAGGTACCTTTGTAAGAAATCTGCACTCACCAGCATTTCAACACTTAATCCATTTATTATCAAGAAGTTCTGTTCCAATTCTACCTCACCGATCCTGACAGGTAGCATAATTTCATATTTAACTACTTTTTTACTCTTCCCTGTGGCTACCGTAATATTTATGCCACTCACTGGCATTGTAACCACCTCCTTACTAACAGGGAGAACATTTACAAAACACTGTTACACTGTGCATACATCGGAACCACTATCCGATAAACAAGGAACCTTTCCTTAAAAATCGTCACTTCAAAATTATAGGTTGTCCTGTAGTTTTTTCTGTGAATTCAGAATCAGGTTCTTCTAACAAATCCTGCACCACATCACATGCTCACTGGGGTTTCTTCTTCTTTTTTAACTGTGGCAGCTTCCATTAGTCACTTCACTATTGATAAATCGAAACACTTCTTTAAATACTCCCCTTTTTTAATAATATCATCAGATTCTGCCACCCTTCCCTTGGTGTTGTCAGAATTTTCAAAATTACTCCCTGCTTCGTCCTCTTCTGTTTCTTCTTCCTCACTATTCGAAACTACCCCATTTAATCTATGCCAAACTTCCTCGGCCCTATTTCACTCTTCCTCCGGTTCCTCCAATACAGTTTCCCTATTATTGCGCTAATTCTATTGTTTATGGTAAGACCCTCATCTACTTTGCAGTGCTCATTTATCCTCACATACTGTCATCAATCTTTGCTTTCTACTAACTGTTCCTCATGAAACCGGTCCCTTAAACCGCGGTTTTGATTTTTTCTCTCGCAAAATTCCACAACATTTCCCTGAAAAACACAATTTTTTACAGTGTGAGTGTGCTCTACCATCTTTGTTTCTGTAATCTCACCCCCTTGACGTTCAGCTGGTGTCTTTCTTACAAAATGGTTTGCTAGTGGGTTTAAATTATGGTGCTTCAGTCTTCAAACGCTAACGCCATCAGAGATTGCCATTAGTTTCCCTGCTCTTCTACGCGGCATTACCCCTGATATTCCTTTCGACCGGCGGTCTGCGCCACTCTGCTCTATCAGCTGATTACTGCTGTCTATGTTCAATGTTTCTGTCTCTGTCTTTGTATCCGTTTCCAACAGGACTCCCTCGCCCTCAGTACCTACCTCTGTTATTATTATAACTTTGTACTCCAATTCTGTTTACTTGTACCTAGACTCTGTTTTTAGTTTGCCTAACGGCAGGCCTATAAACCCTTCTAGCACTCTTCTCCTGTTTCAAAATATTCTCTGCCCTTCCAAGACAATGGATAAATTGGTCAATATCATCTCTAGGAGCCGAGATTATTTTGTTCTGCCAGTATAAGGGCAATTTATTCTCTATTCCCATTACGACATTCCTGTTTCTACTTTAGAGTTCACATATGACAAAGTCGTTACCCACTTTTGCACAAATCTTTTAATACTTCCTTTCTTTGGATCGAGTTTTTCCCCTGACCAAAATTTGTTCAAAATTTCCGTCTGCTTTCTTTTTCCCCAATATTCCTCGAAAAAGACCTGTTTAAACTCAGTCTACCTTCATGGTTGTATAGTCGTTCATCTACAGCGGTACTAAACTCACTTAGTTTCTAGGTTAGTAATTTCAGTAGCCACTTGCACTCCAAATTTCGTACACACCTTTTCTTCCCTTAATTTGATTTTCCACTGTAATGTGACTATCCTCACATTGTTGTCGCACATTGCTGACTTGTTCTTGGATTTTATATGACTCTGTAGTTACTTGGCCCAAATCTATCCCCACTTTCTCATCTACTATCTCATGGCTATTATTTTCCGCCATGTTCACCAGTTTCTTTTACACGTACACACACACTCAGACACACACACACACACACACACTCACACACACACACACACACACACACACACACACACACACTCAAACACACACACCAAACTAAGTAGAATGCTACTTAGGTTTTCTCTACGACCGTCATCATGGCGAGATGTTCCAGCTCTGTAGCTGGATCAGAGATTTTCTCCGCTCAGGGACTGGGTGTTGTGTTGTCCTAATCATCATCATTTCATTCCCATCGACGCGCAAGTCGCCGAAGTGGCGTCAAATCGAAAGACTTGCACTAGGCGAGCGGTCTACCCGGCGGGAGGCCCTCGTCACACGACATTATTATTATAGAGGAAGAAAGAAGAACTGGATGGGTCATTGGTTAACATGGGAATGATTGTTAACAGACGTTTTGGAAGACCTAGTTTGTGGGATCAGACTGAAAGATATCATAAACCAAAACAAATATTACCAGACTTGAAGAGAATTGCAGAAGACGGGAGACCATGGAGAGCTAACATGTGGTAAACTGCCTTTGGGGCTGAAAACGAATGCTATCACACGTAGATATATCCACATATTTCCTTATCCTTGCTTTTAGCAATTTCTTGCCCTTCTCGCTCCTTGCGCTTATAGAATTAATTTTTTCTGCTTGAGATACACTAGGCTCAGATATTTGGATGTATTTACATTTTATTCTCCTGGGCCTTCCACTATTTTAAATTGCGTTTCCAACAACTGTTACCTTAAAGTTTCCTTGACTGGAGTATCAGTTGGCTTGAGAAACGCAAAACATTGCGTAAACGTGTCACAACAGAAATTCGTAAACGTGTACTGTTACCACATTTATATTAATTTCGAAATTACAGTAGTAGCTTTCAGATTTTACAAGTATATCTAGTAAAGCAGAATAATCTATTGCAAACGAAGATGTATTTATCTGTCCTCAGTTCTAAAATGTATGCTCTTTGAGCTTCGATGTTTTAGTAATAAAATATACTCACCCCGAAACACAAATCTGTTTTTTACGCTAAGACGTTTTCTCAGCTGGTGGCGGGGCGTTCGTGAGAATCTTCAGTAGATGCCAGTACTAATCTGCCACTATCGGCAACACGTTGCGAGAGAAGTGCTCTGCGTAAACGTGCCATATGCGTAAAACTTTCCCATTCCCCTCCACTTATTTTGATTCGTAGATATTTCAACCTGATAACTTATGATCTAGATCGAATGGAATCGCATAGGGGTAAGGAACAAACACTTAATGAATCCAATTTCACCCACACCGTTTAAATCATATTGTAATTAACCCTAGTACTACCTGTCGATCTGAATCCATTTTCATTCTTTTTCTACCAGTTTGTTAAAGGTAACTGACAGCCACGCGATGAACAAAGGCCAGAAGCAAATGTTTGTGATAGCGATGTTCATAATTAGCTGACGACGGACAATCTGGTCCAGATGGCACGCTCGGGTGCAGACGGACAGAGGGCGCCGTGTCCTGGAATGTAGGGCTGTGTGTGGCGTCCCTGGGGTACGATTATTGACTGGAGGCTCCAGTGGTGGGCATAATACAGTGGCAGCCAGTGCCCCAGGCACCGGGGCGATACGGCCAGCGGCGTATGCACGCGATAAGCTGCTATCTGCATTCCGGTGCACTGTTGGAATGTGCCGTGCGCCTACTCCACCGCCCCGGTGCGTGGTATTCAGAACGGTGCAAGACAAGAGCTCTCACCTGAACACTCCCTCAGTACACTCATCACTGTGAGGTATGTTAAGGACGTAAGATAATTATCACTCAGTACTGCATATCTCTTACTTACGCTTATGCCAATGATCTACACTATCTGATCAAAAATACCCTGAAACCCCTTTGTAAAGCTAAATTGACCATTAAATGTCACGAGAGGCGGAATCACCAATGTGAATGAGGGCAGGTTGTAGCAGAGAAGCAGTGACAACAGCAGATTGGGTCGGTGTGGATAGATGAGTAATTTCGAACGAGGACCAGTCATTGGATCATACCTAACAGATCCTTCAGCCAAGTTTCCCCGTCGACCAGTGGTGATGGAATTGTTAAGTGCAAAAACGAAAAACCGTAGCCAAATCAGGACTAGGCAGACTGCATGAACTGATGGACGGAGCGAAGTTATACAAGATTGTATGACATCAGCGGAAGGAATCTCTCAGTCTCTCGTTAGGTTCAAAGTTCAGCAAGCATTCCAACTAGCACAATGACTGGACGTATAAACATACGGAGAATGTAGTACAGTGGTCGAGCAGCTCCCCATAAGCCACACATTTCTATAGCCACCGCTAAGAGACAACTGAGGTGATGTAAACAGCCGCGCCGCTGGAGATTGAAAGACTTGAAAAGTCTTACTTGGAGTGACGATTCATGCTATTTCTGGTCATAAAACGAGTGAAAAACTTCAGTTTGTCGAATGCCTGAACGACATTACCTACCATCACGTGTAATGTAAAACATGAAGTACATAGGAGGTGGTTTCGCGTCGTGGAAAAACGTCAAATAAGAAATTGCATTAACACAATTCACAGTATTGTGTATGGCGTTCTTCGGGGTGCGCTCAGCCTCGTGATGCCAACTGAGGAGCTACTCGACCGAATAGTAGCGGCTTCGGTCAAGAATGCCATCGTAGAAACCAGGAGAGCGGAGAGCTGACCCCACGCCCCTCCTAACCGCATGCTCCTCTGAGGATGACACGGCAGTCGGATGGTCCCGATGGGCCACTTGTGGCCTGTAGGCGGGGTGATGTATGGCGTTCAGTAGAGGAACAGTTCGCAGACTGTTGTAATATATATCACCACAATTGTGCACTGTGCCACAAGACAGCATCTTTGAGGCGAAGTCTTGTGCACGATAACATTCCTGAAAAGGATCGATCTACCCAGAGTCCGCATCTGGAATCAATGGCACACTTTTGGGATGAGTTAGAATGTCAATTTCACTCTAGGCCCCAGCATCCACATCGCCGTCTCCCCTGGTTTCGGCTCTTGAGAAACAATTGGCTCTTACTGTTTCAGAGACATTCAGACATCTTGTAGAATGTGTCCAGAGTAGAGTTCAAGCCTTCATGAAGGCGAAGCATGGGCACACCCCATATTAATGTCCACTAAAAGGTGGCCATACTTTCGATCAGATACGTGCAACACATGAAATTATACTATTGTTTTCGGAGTATCATTATTAGGTAGCTCATAAATAACGTTGTCTACGGAGACCAACATATTAAAACTCGCATAACTACCAAAAGGTTCCCACAGTCTATTCAACAGCATTTCCACCTTTTTTATCAATAATAATCAACATTCATCACAGCAGATGGCCTATAATTCGTGAACACTTTATGTTGCAGCTTGCATACTGATTCCGCTATATGACTCGAAAATTTTCCAAATATAAACAAATGGGAAAGGAGTGAGACAGGGTTGTAGCCTCTCCCCGATGTTATTCAATCTGTATATTGAGCAAGCAGTAAAGGAAACAAAAGAAAAATTCGGAGTAGGTATTAAAATCCATGGAGAAGAAATAAAAACTTTGAGGTTCGCCTGTGACATTATAATTCTGTCAGAGACAGCAAAGGACTTGGAAGAGCAGTTGAACGGAATGGACAGTGTCTTGAAAGGAGGATATAAGATGAACATCAACAAAAGCAAAACGAGGATAATGGAATGTAGTCAAATTAAATCGGGTGATGCTGAGGGGATTAGATTAGGAAATGAGACACTTAAAGTAGTAAAGGAGTTTTGCTATTTAGGGAGTAAAATAACTGATGATGGTCGAAGTAGAGAGGATATAAAATGTAGACTGGCAATGGCAAGGAAATCGTTTCTAAAGAAGAGAAATTTGTTGACATCGAGTATAGATTTAAGTGTCAGGAAGTCGTTTCTGAAAGTATTTGTATGGAGTGTAGCCATGTATGGAAGTGAAACATGGACAATAACCAGTTTGGACTAGAAGAGAATAGAAGCTTTCGAAATGTGGTGCTACAGAAGAATGCTGAAGATATGGTGGGTAGATCACGTAACTAATGAGGAGGTATTGAATAGGATTGGGGAGAAGAGAAGTTTGTGGCACAACTTGACTAGAAGAAGGGATCGGTTGGTAGGACATGTTTTGAGGCATCAAGGGATCACAATTTTGGCATTGGAGGGCAGTGTGGAGGGTAAAAATCGTAGAGGGAGACCAAGAGATCAATACACTAAGCAGATTGAGAAGGATGTAGGTTGCAGTAGGTACTGGGAGATGAAGAAGCTTGCACAGGATAGAGTAGCATGGAGAGCTGCATCAAACCAGTCTCAGGACTGAAGACCACAACAACAACAGACAGATGTTCAAGTATTCGAGTGGCCTCATGGTACCTAAGGATATCACTTCACAATTCGTAAATCACGCTGTCTGTACCCCAGCATACACGTTAACTCAAATATAAACCAGCACAGTGAGACCACCCAGCCATTTGTGCGCCATTATAAGGCTTTAGTTTCCTCCCTAAAATTCACAACGAAAATAAAGTAATGAAAGTAGATAACCATTTAATATATACGTAATTAAAAAATAAAATAGAAAGTCAAATCAGAGGTCTCTCTGTCCCTGTGTTCCTGAGATAGTACACATTATACTGTGTGTAATAATTTGTGGACAGTTGAACAAAACACGACATTTTAAAACACATACTTATTTTAAATTACCAAGAAACTGTTGTTAAGACATAGTAAAAGTGAAGTTGGCCTTTTCAGGAGAACCGTCACTTTGAACTATGTTCATATGTGGTATCAAAAATTCTACTCGCATTACCTCTTCCAAGTTAAGAGAGCCTTTAACAAGGTCCAAATTAAATGCTTAATTAAATAAGCTAAAAATCACGTAAAAATCTATTCATATGATGTATTGGCACATAGGGAAGGTACAAACGAAGTCATGCGCAATTCAGGTTCTGTGTAAGTGTCGAGAATTTAGTTATCTAGTACATTTACATAATTAAAAATATATATAACTCGTAATAATACAAAAAATGAAATCACATCCAAGGTGTGCTGTCCATGTGGACGCTGTGGTTGCTGGTAATACACTCCTATGTGTTCGTTTGACATAGGTATGACTTCACACCCTCGCCCATTCCCCAGAGTAGCTGACCTGTCTGCCACACATTTATGTTTCCAGAATTATTTGGTGGCACCTGAAGATGAAGCTTTTTGCAATAAATTAAGAAAATAATGATAACTGAAGCGAGTTTTTTTTATTCTCCAAATATTTCATTGACAAGGATTGTAAAATTAAACTGATATTACACAACGGTCTTTCTTCAGGTTGTTGTTGTTTCTGTGGTCTTTAGTCCAGAGACTGGTCTGGTGCAGCTCTCCATGCTACTCTTTCCTGTGCAAGATTCTTCATCTCAAAGTAACTACTGCAAACTACATCCTTCTGAATGTGTTTAGAGTATTAATCTGTTGGTCTCCCTCTACGATTTTTACCTTCCATGCTTCCCTCAAGTACTAAACTGGTCATCCCTTGATAGCTCAGAACGTCTTCTACCAAACGATCCTTTCTTTTAGTCAGGTTGTGCCACAAACTCCTCTGCTCCATAATTCTATTCAATACCTCCTCTTTAAATATGTGATCTACCCATCTAATCTTCAGCATTCTTCTGTAGCATCACATTTCCAAAGCTTCTATTCTCTTCTTGTCTAAACTATTGATCGTCCATGTTTCACATCCATTCATGGCTAATATCCACATAAACACTCTCAGGAAAATTTTCCTGACACTTAAAGCTATACTCGATATTAACACATTTTTCTTCTTCATAACCGCTTTCCTATATAGGGCCACTCTACATTTTATATCCTCTCTACTTCTACCCTCATCATTTATTTTGCTCCCCAGATAGCAAAACTCATCTAATACTTTAAGTGTCTCATTTCCTAATGTGATTCCCCCAGCATCACTTCCTTTAATACTACTATATTCCATTATCCTCGTTTTACTATTGTTGATGTTCATCTTATATCAGCCTTTTAAGGCACTGTACGTTCCGTTCAACCGCTCTCTCAGGTCTTGGCTGTCTCTTAGAGGATTACCATGTCATCGTAAAACGTTAAAGTTATTATTTACTATACATGGATTTCTACTTCAAATTTTTCTTTTGTTTCCTTTACTGTTTAATGAATAAACAGATTGAATAACATTGCTGACATGCTACAACCCTGTCCTACTCCCTTCTCAACCATTGCTTCCGTTTCATGCCTCTCGACTCTTACAGCTGTCATCTGGTTTGTACAATTCGTAAATAGCCTTTCGCTCCGTGTGTTTTACCGCAGCCACCTTCTGAATTTGAAAGAGAGTATTCCAGTCAACATTGTCAAAAGCTTTCTCTAAGTCTACAAACGCTGGAAACATAAGTTTGCGTTTCGTTTAATCTATCTTCTAAGATAAGAGGTAGGGCCAGTATTGCCTCACGTGTTCAATGTTTATACGGAATCAAAACTGATCTTCCTCGGGTTCGGCTTCTACCAGCTTTTCCATTCGTCTGAAAGGAATTCGTGTTAGTATTTTGCAGCCGTGGCTTATTAAACTGATAGTTCGGTAATTTTCGCACCTATCGACAACTGCTTTCTTTGGGATTGGAATTATTATATTCTTCTTGAAGACTGAGGGTATTTCACCCGTCTCATACAACTTGCTCACCAGATGGTAGAGTTTTGTCATGGCTGGCTCTCCCACTGCTATCAGCAGTTCTAATATAATGTTGTCTACGCCCGGGGCCTATTTTAACCTAGATCTTCCAGTGCCGTGTCAAATTCTTCACGGAATATCATATCTCCAATTTCATCATCGTCTATGTCCTTTTCCATTTCCATAGTACTGTCCTCAAGTACATCGCCATTGCTTAGAGCCTCTATAATCTCCTTCAACTTTTTTGCTTCCCATTCTTTGCTTAGGACTAGTTTTCTATCTGAGCTCCTGATATTCACGCAGGTGGTACTCTTTTCTCTAAAGGTCTCTATAATTTTCCTGTAGGCAGTATCCATCTTACCCTTAGTGATATATGCCTCTACATCATTAAATTTGTTCTCTAGCCATTCTTGCTTGGCGATTTTGAGCTTCCTGGCGATCCAATTTTTGAGACGTTAGAATTCCTTTTCGCCTGCTTGATTTACTGTAGTTTTATATTTTATCTTTGCATCAATTAAATTCAATATGTCTTGTGTTCCCTAAGGTTTGCACTAGCCCTCGTCTTTTTATCTACTTGATCCTCTGCTACCTTCGCCATTTCATCTTTCAGAGCTGCCCATTCTTCTTATACTGTATTTCTTTCCCAAGTATTTGTCAACTGTTCCTTAATGCTCTCTCTGAAACTCTCTACAATCTCTGGATCTGTCAGTTTATCCAGGTCCCATCTCCTTATATTCCTACCTCTTTTTCAGATTCTTCAGTTTTAATCTAGATTTCATAACTATTAAATTGTAGTCAGAATCCACGTCTGCCCTGGAAATGTCTCACAACTTAAAACCGGCTTCCTAAATATTTGTCTTAGCATTATATAAGCTATCAGGAATCTTCCAGTGTCTTCAGGCCTCTAGCACGTATACAGATTTCTTTCATGATTCTTAAACCAAGTGTTAGCTATGATTAAGTTATGCTCTGCACAAAACTCTACCAGGCGGCTTTCCCTTTCATTCCATACCCTCAGTCTGTATTCACCTACTACTTTTCCTTCTCTTCCTTTCCCTACTATCGAATCCCAGTCCCCTGTGAGTATTGAATTTTCGTCTCTCTTAACAATATGAGTAACTTCTTTTATCGCATCACACATTTGTTCAATCTCTTTATCATCTGCGGAGGTAATTGGCGTAAAAATGTGTTCCACCGTGGTAGGCGTGGGCTTCATATCTGTCTTAGCTACAATAATTCGTTCACAATGCTGTTCGCAATTGCTCATCCTCTTTCCTTTTTTTTATTTATTATTAAACCTACTGCTGTAGTACCCATATTTAATTTTCTAATTATACCCCTGTATTCAGCTGACCAGAGTTCTTGTTTCTCCTGCCACTGAACTTCACCAAACCTCACTACATCTACACTTAACCTATTAATTTCCCTTTTTAAATTTTCTAACCTAGCTGCCCGATTAAGGGATCTGACATTCCACGCTCCGATTCGTAGAACGGCAGTGTCTATCCCCTGATAACGACGTCCTCCTTTGTCGTTCCCGGCCGGAGATCCGAATGAGGGACTATTTTACCACCGGAATATTTTACCCAAGAGGAGGCCATCTTCATTTAACCACACAGTAAAGCTGAATGTCCTCGGGAAAAATTACGGCTGTAGTTTTCCCTTTCAACTGGCTGCAGCACCAGCACAGAAAGGCCGGTTTAGTTAACGTTACAAAGCCATATCAGTCAATCATCCAGACTGTTGCCCCTGCAACTACTGAGAACGTAGCTATCCATCTTCACGAACCACACATTTGTCTGGCCGCTCAACAGATACACTTCAGTTGTGGTTGTACCTATGGTACGGGTATCTGTATCGCTGAGGCACGCTACTGATATACCATCACACTGGTTACAATGGCTTTGCGGCTACTGATGGAGATGCTAAATCGTACCACACGCTCTATAATACATTTTATGTTTATATTTTATGCCTATCAATTACTTCACGTTGTTAATATTGTTAATAATTGCAGCCATTATGGTCAGTTGCTACCTTCAGTTATGTGTTATCCTGAAGATCAGAAAACTTCCATCTTTTGGAACTGAAATTTATTCTTGAGTATCAAACATGTTATGCCTATTCATGTTAGGCATCTTAAGTGGTCTATAATACACATGCATATATTTTATTATACATGTTTTAGTATGAGATACGTAGTACTTCTTTGGCAGTTTGATTAGATATAGCTATTTATATTTACCATAATGTGATTGTATTTGTTACTTACATTCACTTTTGTGTCCTGTTCATGAAGTATTTTCCTTCTGTTTATGTGTTAAATTCACGCAGTATCAGTTTCTTCCACCAAATATATCTTTGCACATAAACAATACTGTAGTAAACTACACACGCTTGCAAGACTCTTGGTCACATACTTAACAGCTGACTCAGATAGCAGGAAGCATGAGGACTGATTAAGGTGTCATGGGAGAGTGCAGTGAGGTGCTGGTGTTGGGATTGAGGAAGAGTGGAGTTGGACGGACAACTGTGTGTGTGTGAGTGTGTGTGTGTGTGTGTGTGTGTGTGTGTCTGTTTGTGTAGATTGTTACACACACACACACACACACACACACACACAAACACACACAGTAATCCATCGAACGTCCACCCTTCCTCAATCCCAACACCAGCACCTCACTGCACTCACTGTTAACAATTGCAGCCATTATCGCCAGTTGCTATCTTCAGTTATGTCTTATACTGAAAATATGAGAACTAGATTGTTACGCACACACACGCACACACACAGTGTCCCACCATCCATTCTTCCTCCAACCTCACGCCACCATCTCACTTCACTCTCCCATGGTCCCTTAGTAAGTTTCCATGCTCCCCCAGTCAGCTCTAAATCATGCGACCAAACGTGTTCACCATGAGTTCCAGAGTCCAACTGACCTAGTTCACAACTCGCAATTTCGGTTCTCCCCCCACCCCTACCATGACGTAGTCCTAGGTGGCGGTATGGGAGAAAAATGGCGGAAAAAGGACTCAGTCTGTGTCTTTAAAGTATTGGTTTACTTCTGTGCTTGTTCAAAACATCAATGGTGTAATTGGTACAAAAAAGAATTAAAGTCGCACTCGGTACTAATAACGCTACTTATATCACGTATAATAGGGTTCACACACTTCGACATTGATCTATTGTTAAAAAAAAATTTAGTAACAATACTAATTCGCTTAATTTTATCTGGAAAATAAAATTTATATAAAATCGTAACCAAACACATATCTGCTTGTAAAATGTTATGTGGGAAAATATTACAAATAAATTTTGGGTTTATTTCGTAAATTTGTGAATTATGTAGCACATTTAAATTGGACGCAAGGTGTACATAGCCAGCCGCTCACGAAAGGCGTCTCCTAGAATTCAAACAGCCCCTGTTTTCAATCCTTTGTCCGTTGCTTCCTTGGTGCGTATCAATGATATTTCGTCTGTGCTTCCTTCTTGTGACTGCCACTCGCATGCTGACGACATTCAATTGTGTTTAAGCGCCAGACGTAAGAACATTACTTTTGTCTATCAAATATGAACGACAATCTATTTTGTTGTATAACCGTGGACACAAAATCTGGATATTAAACAAAACCGTAAGAAAGTTTGTAACCTCCCCCTCCACTTATCGACCTTAATGACAGTGAAAAATTAAACCGCGTGTACCTAATGGAAATTTGGGAAAAGCAATCGTCACCGAAGTTAATCTATCGGTAAAGAGGGAGGAAAGGGTTACATCTAAATGAAAGGAAAAATGCAAATGAAACTGGTGGAAATTAATTTTGAAAAGGGGTAAAGTTAATAAAGAAAGTAAATGTGCGGCCGTTACGTTAACAATTAACTAGCGGTAATTAGATATTTGAGATTTGAGGGAAATCACGGTCGCCAGTCCTAAGGACAATTACTATAGTAACTGAAAAAGAAAGGTTATTACACATATAATTAACACTAGAAGCGTGGCAACTGAAGGTTGACACGTGTAGTGTGAAAACTGAAAGTTTGTCAGAAGTAATAAATTTCGCTACACTCTGACTTAATTTAGCAAAAGAATTAATAAAACTGGAAAATCGAAAGTTAATTTGGTGACTGAAGTTAATAGTGAGCTTTCTTTATGAAGCACATCGAAATCCAGTAAAATACGGTTAGTCTTGGACTACCTCAACAATCATTTCAAAAGCAACTTGACTCTACGCAATTTAGAAACAAGAGATTTTACTTTGAACTTGAATTAAATGATTCTGAACTATTAACAATAGTAAAATTTAGTACGTACCAAGCTGAGCTGCAGTCACAGGTAAGCTAAAATATGCTAACAAAACTCGCACTCTAAATTTGTGCTCGTGTAACCTAAATATTGTAGCCAGCTACTGAACTTTGAAATTAAAGCAGTGAAATCTAATTATTTTATTTTAATGCTGGCGTTTGAATTTCAACGACACTCGGGTTCATTTCGGAAAAGGAAGGGACCCTGCTTGGCAATGCAATTGGGACAATGAGCAACAAAGGTTCATGCTAAGTTGCTGTAATTTTGCGAGGCAAATGGAACAATTTGAAAAGCTGAGGTCTGCCATACAGTTCTGAAACTTTACGTGCTTTTAGTCTTCCTTGTTGGTTGATTGAAGGTTTGAAGCCGTCGATCGAGAAGGTGGCGACAGTCACTCATTGTCGGCCGTCGCTGTTGCAGAAGCTGGATGTTGGCGCGCCTTCTTCTCGACACGGTCACCAGGCGAAATGGGCTCTTGATGTGCGCCAGCTAATGCTTCCCGTCCGCGACACCATGTCAGAAACTATCATCGCGAGTCGAGCGCAATTACATGCTGCCAAACCCAGAAAGCGCGGCAACTCGCGGGAGCGTCACACAACACCTGCTCCACTCGCTACTCCCGCCAGACTCTCTCTGCCCGCGCCCCACGCGGCAGAGTTAACACTCCCAAAGATCCTACACACTTTGATTCTTCACACGACCCATCGATGTAATCGTTCGATAGCAGTTTTCCCTAGGCAAGACCCAGCGTAAAAATACAAATAATATTTACGAAACAAACCAATTATACATCGACATAAGTGCATAAATATATATATACAAACAGTAAAACAATTACAATATATAAAGAGACAGAAATGTCATATCTTGAGGTAACAAAACAAGGAAAAAAATAATAGTACAATAGATGGAAATAGGAGGATATGCATTTCCGGCGTTACAAGTTGATCACCTAGCGTTTTCGCGGAAACGTTCTCGCAGTACTTCTCGATGGTATCCATTTATCATATCAAAAACCGTAGAAGGCTTCTGTATAAATTTGGTTGACATCCAAACTGGAAAGAAGAAATTGTTGCAGTGCGGAGGAAGTCTCTCTTGCCTACATGCAACCGAAAACTTTGGAATAATCTTACCGCCTCAAATTAGTCCCTCTAAATCTTACATTGAAGTAATTTGAACAGCTTAAATAGTGAACGCTCCGGACTTTCCAATATCAATGAAAGCTTACGTAAGGTACGTGTATAACACTCGGGTTTGATCACATCAGTACGTCCTCAATTAGATCAGACGCGAGGGGCCAGGTGACGTGAAACGCAAACGGTCTGGTTACTGCACCAGTTTCTTAGTCACTCGTATCCTTAACACCTTTAATCTCGTATAAAATAACAAGCGTCATACATAGCTCGAATACCAGATCGGGTACGTCCAGAATCTTGGCAGCGACTTTGCACATACTATAGCTTTCTCCAAGTCCTTCTCCATTTCAGCCAAAGGACTGTGAAACCAGTTACCCTACTGCCTGCTTCTAATCCAAAACCACTCTGCAACCGAAAGAAGATTGAGCATCCATGTAGGTACCCTCTACCCCACCCCTCCCCCCAAACCTTTTCCAAGCTGTTTCCTTAAGCAACCTCTTCTCTCTCTCGTCTGATGAGCTAACCTCTCTCCCACACTGATTCCTTCTGTACTGCTGCCACAGGTATCTGTTATATGTCATTACTCACATTCTATAAGATCGGAATGAGGATAGTGTTTAATAATATGTTAATAAGACCAAAATTTCTCAAGTTCCGTATATATATATATATATATATATATATATATATATATATATATATATATATACGGAACTTGAGAAATTTTAGTAGAAGGCTTCTGTATAAATTTGGTTGACATCCAAACTGGAAAGAAGAAATTGTTGCAGTGCGGAGGAAATCTCTCTTGCCTACATGCAACCGAAAACTTTGGAATAATCTTACCGCCTCAAATTAGTCCCTCTAAATCTTACATTGAAGTAATTTGAACAGCTTAAATAGTGAACGCTCCGGACTTTCCAATATCAATGAAAGCTTACGTAAGGTATGTGTATAACACTCGGGTTTGATCACATCAGTACGTCCTCAATTAGATCAGACGCGAGGGGCCAGGTGACGTGAAACGCAAACGATCTGGTTACTGCATATATATATCCGTTATTACTATTTCTATTATTATCATTATTGTCATTATGTATTTCTCAGATATTAAGCAAATTGTTTGTTGACTCACTAAAGGATATCTGACTACATCTAATAAAGAACCTGAAAGATCCAATCATACCATGTGAAATAAATGATTAAGTAAAAAAATATCGAACGAATAAATCGTTTAAAAACGTGCCAGTGTTTGACAGTTGTCTTCATTTGAACTTATATTCCTAAGTTGGTCGGAAGTGTGAACAGCACTAACACAGCTGTGATTGAGTGAATGGTTTAAAAACCAAAGTTAGAGAATACCAATAGGAAGTATATCAACTACCAAATTTCAAATAAATCTTGTAACTCAAATATAATTACCTGTTTGACAACCCTTCGTGCTATTAAAACACATATTCATTCTTTTGTATCCCGCCTGGAAGGCGGCGCGTGGGTCTGCTCCTGTAATTTAGAGGGAAGGCCGAATGTAGGAAGCTAGGAGGAGCAGGTGAGGTGGAACTCTCGGTACTGCAAGCAAAGTGAAAGTGGTTTTACTATAAATAACACAATCATAAACGCGAATACATAATTTTGTTTTGAGGAGCACATAGGTGCGAAGCCGGATGTATCAATGCTAACAGAAGTTGCACAGGCAAAATCTGTAGTGCCTCGCCCACAACGAAAATGAAACAATGTTGGTTGGTCGTCAGCTCGTCATCAAATGGAAGAATCGGGAGCGGCGCTCGTAGAGCTGCACAGCGCCGGCTAGAAGGCGCTGTCGTCGGTGTGGATCGTCCGCTCTCGTAGTGCCAACCTAAGAACTTGTACCTACGCCGTGGCATCGTAGCTATCGATACCACACATTCAAAGCCATTTTGTGCAGTTGAAGCTTGGTGATAACCTGGGCAATCTGGTGAGATATCTGAGAGTACTATATGACCGCACACACACACACACACACACACACACATACAAACACACACAGAGCTAATAGGCATATTTGCTGAATTACGAGTTCCTGTTAACTTACCCAATTTGTTCCTGCATATTCTCTATTGTTGTACATCCACTGGAGCGTATTTTCAACTTTTTCTGTGTCTTGGAATTCATGAAAGTAGTTACGTGTTCCATCTACAACACATTCGCCTGGCTATCCGTCCGCCAAACTCCATTTCATTTCCAATAAAGTTATAACTATGTCTTACACATTGATCTGTTACCTGATTCACCTGTTCGTCTTCTTATCACTCCCAGTAATTCTCTACGGGGTCTTCCCTTTTGGTCGTGTTTACAGTCCATGTTCCACTACTAAACGTTGGCTCTCGTGTTACACACTGACTGCAAATGCTGGTTTTCAGACAGATAAGAAGCTTAGTTTAGTAAACCTAGACTGACAAAGACTTCGGGCAAGTTTTATTGCTTGGTTACTGATCCAGCCGTTGCCTTCAACTTCCCTAAATACAAAAATTAATCAACTACTTCCGCGATTTCATTCTCTTGTGTTCTACTTTCTTTTTGACATCTGCATCTGTATATCAATGTTCATCTACTTGACTACTCTGCAATTCACATTTAGACTTCTGGCAGAGGGTTCATCCAACCACTTTCACACTGTTCCTCTCGGTTCCACATTCCAACAGCACATAGAGGAGACGAACACTACACCTTTCCATGAGAGCTAGGATTTCTCTTATTTAATTAAAATGACCGTTTCTCCGTATGTAGACGGGTATCAACAAAATATTTTTGCATGTGGAGTAGAACACTGGGGATTGAAATACCACGAAACGAATTCGTCATCATAGCGTATCATATCCGTGACACTCTCTCCCCCAGTACACGACAGTACAGAATGATCTGTTTTTCTCAAAACTTTTTTGATGTCCTAACGCAATCTTTGGTTTGCCTTCCCCACAACGTTACTTCTGTGATCGATCCATTATTAATTGTTCGTCAATGCAATTTGTTGTGTTGGTAGAAGAGCGAACACCGTGTTACTAGAGGAGGCCAAAATGCACGCTTTTTAGCTCATGCAGGCTGGCGTGAGGAGGGAAGAACTATACTGACGTGAGGTCTGGAAGATGACAAGGAATTAGAATTCAGAAAGCGGACGTAATTAGTTTCATACTTAACTTTAATCCATTAATGATGAACGTCGCTCTTGACGGTACATGAGTCACAATATTATCTGTTCAGAATAGTAACTGAATATGGCGCCTTGCTAGGTCGTAGCAAATGACGTAGCTGAATGCTATGTTAAACTGTCGTCTCGGCAAATGAGAGCGTATGTAGTCATTGAAACATCGCTAGCAAAGTCGGCTGTCCAACTGGGCGAGTGCTAGGGAGTCCCTAGACTAGACCCGCCGTGTAGCGGCGCTCTGTCTGCAATCACTGATGGTGGCGACACGCGGGTGCGACGTATACTAACGGACCGCGGACGATTGAAAGGCTACCACCTAGCAAGTGTGGTGTCTGGCGGTGACATCACACAATTCTTAAATTTTTTGTTGAGCTAATGGTGTCTAAATTTTTGTTATTTATCGTGTTACCGAAATTTAATGGATTCGTTTTAATACTCATGTGAATGACCCCACACTTTTCACTATTTATGGCCAACTGCCACTTTTGGCACAATACCGATATCTTGCCTAAACATTTCTGACATTGGATTTGAATTTCTGATGATTTTAGTAGACAGTAACTGTCAGCATCATCAGCAAATCAATCAAATATCGCTGCTTAGACTGTCACGAAAGTTGTTTATGCAGATTAGGAGCAGCAGAGGGCCTGTAACGCTTCCTTGGAGAACGCCAGATATCACTTCTGTTTTACTCGATGACTTTCCTCAGTCACTAAGAACTGCGATCTTTCCGATAGGAAATCTCGAATTCAGTCGCACAGGTGAGACGATACTTGATTATACACTACTGACCACTAAAGTTGCTACACCAAGAAGAAATGCAGATGATAAATGGGTATTCATTGGACAAATATATTATACTAGAACTGACATGTGATTACAATTGCACGCAATTTGGATGCATAGGTCCTGAGAAATCAGTAATCAGAACAACCACATCTGGCCGTAATAACGGCCTTCATACGCCTGGGCATTGAGTCAAACAGAGCTTGGATGGCGTGTACAGGTACAGCTGTCCATGCAGCTTCAACACGATACAACAGTTCATCAAGAGTAGTGACTGTCGTATTGTGACGAGCTAGTGCTTGGCCACCATTGACCGGACGTTTTCAGTTGGTGAAAGATCTGGAGAATGTGCTGGCCAGGGCAGTAGTCGAACATTTTCTGTATCCAGAAAGGCCTGTACAGGACCTGCAACATGCGGTCGTGCTTTATCCTGCTAAAATGTAGGATTTAGCAGGGATCGAATGAAGGGTAGAGCCACGGGTCGTAACACATCAGAAATGTAGCGTCCACTGTTTAAAGTGCCGTCAATGCGAACAAGAGGTGACCGAGACGTGTAAACAATGGCACCCCATACCATCACGGGTGATACGCCAGTATGGCGATGACGAATACGCGCTTCCAATGTGCGTTCACGGCGATGTCCCCAAACACGGATGCGACCATCATCATGCTGCAAACAGAACCTGGATTCATCCGAAAAATGACGTTTTACCATTCGTGCATCCAGGTTCGTAGTTGAGTACACCATCGCAGGCGCTCCTGTCTGTGATGCAGCGTCAAGGGTAACTGCAGCTATGGTCTCCGAGCTGATAGTCCATGCTGCTAAAACGTCATCGAATTGTTCGTGCAGATGTTTGGTGTCTTGCAAACGTCCCCATCTGTTGACTCAGGGATTTAGACGGGGCTGAACGATCCGCTACAGCCATGCGGATAAGATGCCTGTCATCTCGACTGCTAGTGGTACGAGGACGATGGGATCCAGCAGGGTGCTCCGTATTACCCTCCTGAACCCACCGATTCCGTATTCTGCTAACAGTCACTGGATCTCGACCAACGCGAGCAGCAATATCGCTATACGATAAACCGCAATCGCGATAGGCTACAATCCGACCTTTATCGAAGTCGGAAACATGATGGTACAGATTTCTCCTCCTTACACGAGGCATCACAACAACGTTTAACCAGGCAACGCCGGTCAACTGATGTTTGTGTATGAGAAATCGGTTGGAAACTTTCCTCATGTCATCACGTTGTAGGTATCGCCACCGGCGCCAACCTTGTGTGAATACTCTGAAACACTAATCATTTGCATATGACAGCACCTTCTTTCTGTCGGTTAAATTTCGCGACTGTAGCACGTCATCTTCGTGGTGTAGCAATTTTAATGGCCAATTGTGTAGGTCGCTTGGGAGGAGCCGTATCAAAAACCGTTTGGAAATCTAGAAATACGGAACCAGTTTGACGTCCTCGGTCAACTGCGCTAATTACTTGAAGAGAACAAAGAGCTACCATTATGATATTTTCTGAATGAGTGACGACTGTGTGTAAACATACTGTTTTGTTCGTGGTAGTGAGTAATATTCGAAAGCAGTATATGTTGCAAAATCCTACCGTAGCTTCAGCAATATGGGTCTACAAATCATCGAATTGCTCCGACTTCCTTTCTTGAGAATTGATGTGGTATGTGCAGCTCTCCAATGTTAAGGTCGAGCGAACGGATGAATATGACTGTTAAGCAAGGAGCTTTTATATCAGCATACTTTGAAATGAATCGTACTGGTATACATTCTGAACGGTGGCATCCCGTTTATTAAGAGATTTAAGCTGCTTTGCTTGACGTGGGGGTTATACCTTACTTTCGTTCTGTTGTTATGTTCCTAGTACGGTTGCTACTCACTGTTGAATAAAGGAGAGAGGGTTATACTTTAACGTGGCGTCGACATCGTCGTCATTGGAAACGGAGAAAAGTTGGAATTGCAGAAGGATGGATAAGAAAATAGGCTGTGCCCTTATAGAGATAACAGTCCGGCATTTGCCTATAGGCGATTTAGGGACATAACTGCGGTCTACAACACCTATATAAGACAACAAGTGACTGGTGCAGATGTTATGTCGGTTACTGCTGCTACAATTGCAATTTGTCAAAATTTAAGTGAGTTTGATCGTGGTGTTACAGTCGGTGCATGAGCGATGGAACACAGCATCTCCGAGGTAGCGATGAAATGGGGATTTTCTCGACATTACTGCAGCCAGAAAAAGATCCTGGAAGAATGGGACCAACGACGACTCAAGAGAATCGTTGAACGTGACAGAAGTACAACCTTTTTGCAAATTGCTGCAGATTTCAGTGTAGGGCCATCAACAAGCGTCAGCGTGTGAATCGCTCAACAATACATCATCGATATATGTTTTCGGAGCCGAAGGCCCACTCGTGTACCCTTGAAGACTGCACGACACAAAGCTTTGCGTCTCGCCTAGGCCAGTCAACACTGACATTGAACTGTTGATGACTGGAAACATGTTGACTGGTCGGACGAGCCTCGTTTCAAATTGTATCGAGCGGATGGTCGTCTACGGGTACGTAGACAACCTCTCGAATTCATATGCTCTCCATGTCAGCAGGGTATTGTTCAAGAGGGATGAGTCACTGTAAGGGTATAGGTCGTGTGCAGCTGGAGTGATATAGGACCCCTGATACGCCTAGGTACGACTTGGGCAATTCCAGCAGGATAATGATATACCCCACAAGTCCAGAATTGCTACAGAGTGGCTCCAGGAAAACTCTTCTGAGTTTAAACACTTCCGCAGGCCACCAAACTCCCCAGACATGAATATTATTGAGTATATCCGGGATGCCTTGCAACGTGAAGTTCAGAGGAGATCTCCATCCCTCGTACTCTTACGGATTTATGGGCGGCCCTGCAGTATTCTTGGTCTCAGTTCTCTCCAGCACTACAGCAGACATTAGTAGAGTCCATGTCCTTCGTCTTGCGGCACTTCTGCGTGCTCACGGGGGCTTTTTCACCATATTAGACAGATGTACCAGTTTCTTTGACCCTTCAGTGTATATCGGGTGCCCCATTTGTCTTTATCGCCACAAATATCTTTTTATCCATAAACAAAATAAATGAACGTATTAATCAAATGTTGTTCATCTACCTGGGAATGTGAACCATAATGACTGCACTTTTTCTAACTTTGTTCGTTACGAAGGTATGAGTGGAAAGACGCCGTTTGCAAATAGCGCACCATATGTTTCATTCGGTAGTCCAGTTCTTCTCCGCAAGACCTGTTCAGGAACGTATCATATTGCACCATTTACATAAATATGACTATTAAGAACGTGACACATAACTGACCTGTCTCTCCTGTACTGACATACTGTGCAAGTATTTAAGGAAACGTAATTCGTTCACTTGCTAGAAATGGCAGTAAAAGTACGGAAACGCAAAGGAAACGCCTACCAGCCACTACTGTTCTGCTAACGTACATTATCCACACATGAGTAGCATTTCTACGTGCTCATAGTTGGTATGTGTTGTACTCATCATCTTTAGTGTTCTGCCAAGAGTCAGGTTTTCACATGGTAGTTCTCCAGGCTGTCCGGTCTTCTGCCATCCTCTTCAGGTCCGCGTAATTTCCTCTCCCCTTTGTGTCGTCTATCATCGTGTATCTTCTTCTTCCTCTCAGTCGTCTCCGACAAACCAGTCCTTCCAAAGCATCTGCGAGTAAGCAATCCCTTCTCAATTAATGTCCAAACTAGGTCTTTTTCCTTTCTCTTATAACCTTCAGCAGACATCTTCTCTCACCAACCATGTCCAATACTCTTTCATTACTCACTCTTCCCATCCAGTTTATTCTCTCCATTCTCCTCCACATCCACATCTCAAATGCTTCTAACCTTTTTTCATCCTCTCGTCTCATCGTCCATGTGTCTGTCCCATATAGTGCCACACTCCATACAAAACATTTGCGAAGCCTTTTGCTTAGACCTCTATCTAATTTGCCACGTAACGGTCTCCTCTTACCGTTGATTGTCTCCTTCGCTATGGCAATTCGAGTTTTGACGTCATGGTGACATCTCAGGCCTTCATTTATTGTGCTTCCACGATACTGAAATACAATTACTTGGCTAATGGAGCTTGTCCTTTTTTAATATTGGACAGTCTGCGTCTTGTATTGATGACCATATTCGTTGTTATTGTTCGGTTTGTTTGCAACCCATATTCCATACAAGCACGTCTTTCAGCATATTAGTCAGTGTCCGCTCACTTTCCACCACTAATACCATGTCATCAGCAAATCTTATGCATTCGTATACATATTGTAGTCACACAAAAAATAAACTGAAGACGTTGGACTGAATGGCCAGTATTATTGTCTTAGCATTTGTTTGCTGTCAAGTCAAGCAAGTAGATGAGCTACGTTACTCTGGGTTCCTGCACTACGTGCTTGTATAGAAGCAACAAGAAAGAAGGAAGATTGGTTTTAACTTCTTGTCGACTTCAAGGTCATTAGAGACGGAGGAGCAGAAGCTCAGACTATAACAAGGACGTGGAAGGCCCTTTCACAGGCACCACTGATTTGTGTATATAAGAGTACAATATAACTTCTGCACAATTTCAGTGCGGTAATGTGTTCATTGTAAATATGTGTGTGTGTGTGTGTGTGTGTGTGTGTGTGTGTGTGTGTGTGTGTGTGTGTGTGTGTGTGTGTAAGTACAATCTAACTTCTGCACCATTTCAGTGCAGTAATTGGTTCATTGTAAATAAGTATTACCTTAGTTGTATTACACGTATGTTACATTATAAATAAGTAAATAAATAAACTTTTTTATTTTAAATTCAGTGCATTAGTTTTTGTAAAATGACTCTTTCATATAGCGGTCATTAACAAATGACGATCATTCCACTTGGGACCTGTTTTTTTCTGACATGTTCTACATCCTGGAGGACCTCACTACGGATCAATTGGAATGAAAGTAAATCTAATCTAATGTAATTTGCCTGAAGCGATTGAGGGAAAACACGAAAAACCTAAATCTGGATGGTTGGACGCGGGTTTGAACAGTCATTCTCTCGAATGCGAGTCTAGTGTGCTAACCGTTGGACCACCTCGTAGAGTCTCTAAGTTTTGTGGTAAGTTTTTAATAACGCCATTATTATGTGACTGGTACTCTACGCCACATTAGTGAACACATCTAAAGGAGGAGAAGACAATTAGCGAATAGAAAATGTAGAGCACTAATTAAAAAATGCGACCCGCTGTTCATATTCGCATAACGAACGGAGCTGCAACAAGGACAATACTGCTGGTTATGTCCCACTGGTGGCTAAACAGTCTTTACCCTGATACAACTTTTATAATGATTCTGGAGAAGATGTTATTTGTACCCGTTGAGATAAGTGAGAGGCTGTCTATGGCGTGTTTAGGTGTATGTGTGTGTGTGCGCGGGCGAAACGAGCGCCGGAGAGTGGGGCGCAGAAAGATTGGCAGCTAGCTCCAGTGACTGCGACACGCCCGAAGCATCAGCCAAGCAGCGTTCTCCGCCTTTCGATGTCAGTCGCTGGTGGGTTTACTCCACAGTGGCTGCATCGCCCGTGATGAACTTTTAATGTCGATGTCTGTGCTTGGCAACCGCTACTGGCAGCCAAATCGAAACCCTGCGAAACCCCTAGCGGTCACCTCTCGAATCGCAGCTCTAGCACTCTTTGCAGATGGTATGGACTTCCACTCTCGATTGTAGCCAAAGTTTGAAGCGCATTGATATGTGTAGCTGAGGTATGTTTCTTGTACTAATGTTACGTACATATTTCGTATGATAAACCGGAATCGTCGTTATATTTCTACTTGGAAAATGAATGTAACGTGGAACTTGTCTTCTAGGACATACAAAGTAAACGCCATATTAACTTTGAATATTCTGGAAATAAAAAAATGGCTGTAATACAAAGTAATGTTGCTATTTCGCTTGTATATAGTACTTTTTGAAACACAAATAGGAGTACAACAGATTTATTATCGTCATATGACACCCTAATACAGGAAGCGAAACTCTGAACAAACTTCATGTAGTGTGGAAATTTCTCCAGCTGTTCTTCAGACAGACCATTTAGTATGATTTTATTGTAAATCTACAATTTACTGCCAAGTACCTTCTTCGCTCCCTGCATCGCCGTTAAAGTGTATGATAAGTTTGTAGTAAAACTTCAGCAGCTGTGGTAGACCAATACTTCTACGAACGATACCAGTTTCAAATATCTGTGACACGTTATAAACACAGCATCTTACCTTGCCTAATACGATGAAGGAAAGCCATTAGCGTTCAAAACAGCTTCCAGTCGCAGAGGATTGGATAAGCACATGTCCTGTATGGTGTTCAGGGAAATCTTATACCATTCTTTCTCCAAGTAGAGGCAAGTTGAGCTAACGATGATTGAGATCGATAGCAATCACGCACTCTTCTTTCCAAAGTAGACGATAAAGGCTCAATAATAGTGAGATCTAGTGACTGTGGTGGCCAAGGTAGATGTGAAACTTCATCCTCATGCTCGCGAACCCAGTCGTTGACGATGAGAGGTGTGTGAAGAAGGGCCCTGTCACTTTCAATCGCAGCGACACCATTGGAGAACCAACATTGTACTATGGGTTTGACCTGATCAGCCTAAATGCCCAAATAATCCTTCGTAGTAATGTGACCTTCAGACTAACCACGTGGTCCATCGAATACAACTATATGGCTACCCAAAACATTACCGGACCCCCTCCCTGTTTCACTTTTGGGATGTAACCTCAGCTAAAAAGTTCCACTAAATGACGTACTTCCATTGCCCCATAGTCTAGGTTTTATGGCTGCGGCTTCTCGTTTTCCTGTTACAGGGGTTCGTATTACTGATACGTTGTTTTGGAATTTCAGCTCGCCATGCGATTCCCAGCTTAAAGAGCTGCTTTCGTAATGTTTTGGTGTTGACTAATCTGGTGAGTGCAAAGTTCACTTTTGAAGTGACTTCTACACCTGTAGCCCTAGTATTCTTCATCCAGTCGTCTTGAATGTCGCCTGCCACCATCGCTCAACACAGACTTTTCTTCGTGTTGTGACTTAGTGGATGATGCTTTCCTCGTTCCCCGTATGGGATGTAATTATTAGATACAGTGCCTCTTGAAGTATCGAAGACTTGGTTGTGGAAGCATCCACCGTAAGAGCACGAACTATTAGCCCGCGTTCGAATTAACCGATCTCAGACACAATGCACCCACAGCTACTCAGACACTGTTTTGAACACGACTGAAACTTTTACCGTATTGACGACATTGCACAGGTTCCTTCCGTGCTCGAATACAACAGCGCAAGCTGCAGGCGTGGCTAGCATCGGCATTTATGAACAAGTATGCATTTCTCGCCGTGTTTCCATATTTTGATCCAACCCCTGTGTATTTTGAATGCTTCAATATCTTCTAGCGTTTCACATGAAACAGTCACGCAGTCCTCCACGAAGTAGTGTGAAACATTTGATAAGTGAATTCAACGAGTTTTTTCTTTCATTCCATTATTATGCCCGTATTACCAAGAGAGACGTTAGCACTAACGATCTCTTATGAGATACTAGCAACAGAGGTGGCGGAATAAAAATACACTGTATTCGTATTTTAGAGGACGTGAAACCATTAAGACATAGATATCCTGTGGTTTGCCTAAATCACTGAAGGCAAATTCCGGGATGATTTCTTCGAAATGGCCCATTTCTTTCCCAGCCTTCCGGAATCTGAGTTTGTACTCCGTCCCTGACCTGTCGTCGACGGAATGCTGACATCTAATCTTGCTTCCTTTTCCTTTTTGGATAAGAGCTTTCGATGCAATGAACTGTTGCCACAATGACTTATAATTCCAGCCTTTGGGTGTAATATGACAGTGACCACTATGCTATTGCAAGGTTGGCTATTTCACAAACTACATATCACGTACCAATCACTCCATTCCAGGAAATTTACTCTTCCATTGTCTTCCAAATCTAAGATGATTATCATTTATGTCCTCAGGTTGTTGCACGGTTTCAATCACGTTTACCACCGCTGACCTACATATTTTTCTAGGGCATTCCTCAAGCGCGTTAATGTACATACATTCTGCTATTTTTCCCACCGTCCCATCTACATTATTCTTTATAAAATATTATCAGTTAGGAACTACACCAATAAGCCGCAACACTGTTACCACTTTCCATCGCAAAGTGCAAAGCTTCCCTGGTGGCGTAGCTGACACGTGATGCGGTACAGAAGGTGTCTAAGTAGAGTAGAGACTAATAATGAGTCACTGGGGAGTTCTGCTGACTTATGTGATTTTGACAAACGGCATACTGTTATGGCCCACTGACTAGCAACGCGCATCTCGAAACCGGCGGAGCTGGTAGGCTCTATTCGAGATTTTTTTCTTGAGCATCTGTGACAAGTGGTTGATGAACAGTGAAACCGCAAGGAGGGAACGCCTCATTGCACCAAGTAGGCGACAGAGACTTGTCTGGTATTTAATACCTGTGATTTCTGCCTCAAACCTCCTCTTTTTATATACCACAGCCTTTCCCATCAAACCGCTGATGCTATTTCAAGGCAAAGACATCTAACTGTACACTGAGGTACCTCTGCGAATGTACAGCGTTTGAAGCTAGAATCGACGCTGAGACAGCGCTACATGTTTTTAGGATATTGTGAAATGTGTATATTTTTGGAACGATCATACTTTGGAGATCACAGACAGTGAAATTAAGTCTATGTATTGTTATTGTAAAGTAAATCTGAGTTTGTACTATTGGTTTTATGAGTTATTTCGAAATGAAGCCACTGAGGTAATACGAGCTTTTGATATAAATTTGTTAAACTTAAGGCCAATTTTACTTGTTATTTAGGATTATAATTTGTTTAAGGAATTACGAGCTCACAAGAGTTTCGAGATGTGAAACTGTATCTCGGAAAAATGCGCATTTACTGTCAAATATTTCACATGAAATGATGGGTTGCTGAAAACTGTATGTCCCATTGTTTCCAAAGTAAAATCACCACCTTATAACATTTGACGGTTCACTTTTTGCCAATTACTTCTTGAATTGGTTGCTTACTAATAAAATAAAGGTTAATTTTAGTGAAAAATTTTAAAATTATGTTTCAAAAGGAAACCGCCTTCTTGAAACAATTGAATATTTGCTTTTTGCCAATTTCTATCTGTATTCGTTGCTTACTACGATAATATAGATTAATTTTGTGAAAAGTTTTAAAGTAACATAGTTTTTCATATTGTTGGGCCTCTAAGGGCTAAATCAGGAAGACGCGACCTGTGGCAGATATGACGACAGAGTACAATTCTGGTGCCGGTACAAGTGTCATCTGGTCGGATGTCACACGTTTCTTGGTAAACAACTTCGACGTTCTTGACCGGATACGCCATCTTTCACACGGACGGCCGCTCGAACATGCACTGCACTAGAAGTGAAGGTATGTGGGACCACTGTTATGCTATGTGGGACTTCCATGGGGCCTGTGGCAGTATGGTAGGCACCATTACAGCTGTGGAGTACATGAACATTACTCCGCTCCGCATGTATCTCTTCATGCTTAATTTCTTCTCCGAAGGCTATGGCACCTTCCAGCGGAATAAACCCCTGTGTCACAAGAACAGAATCATGCTACAGTGGTTTCGAGGATCATAATAGCAAACTCACGGTAATGTACCGGACAACGAACCCGGCGGAGGTCATCGCCTTCATGAGTCCGTAATTTGGGTGAATTCGTTACGTGTACGTAGACATATAGTGCTAATTACTACCGGAAACCTACGAAGTACTTATCGAATCCATTCCACTCACAATCGCTGCTGTATTCCATTCCAAAGATTGATCAACACAATATTAACCCGATGGTAATAATGTTTTTGCAGTCAGTGTACGTGAACGAGACTCATTTTCTTCCCTCAATGTGCACAGAAATTTCGTGGAGTATTTCTGTGACAATACCAAGCTGAAAAATCAAACCCATGACGAATCACACGACTGTTCTTTGTATGTTTTCCATCAATTCAGTTGGCTCAACTTAGTAAGGATCTCAAACTCACTAGCAATACTTAAGAACTACTTGAACAAAAAAATTGTAAAGGACTATTTTTGTGCGTGACTTCCACTTCCTCAGCGTTCTCCAGAACGTCTGAACCTGGTCTGTGCCTCCGTAAATCATTTCTTCTGTTTAAGCGCGTTACTGTTTATTTGTGTTGAACGCTATGTGCTGATCTTTGCACTTGGCACTGACCGTCGGTAAGACTTTCTGCATTTTATGACCTTCTAGAACACAACTGAGTTTTCTGTGAAGAGACTCATAGATCTGCCGACTTTATTCATCAACGTATTTGCACTGCGTATTTAACGCGAGCAGCAGGGGTTTCATTGCACTATTCTCTGGCATGCCAAACGCTGTATTCACTTCTGTCAATGCATTTTTATTAAGATCGATGTTCAGAGTTCTGTTGGCAAGAACGTCTGCAATCCAATTGTGAATCCTGTTGGATATTCTGTGTGTACGTGTTTCAAAATGCGGCGTGGCGGAATGGTACCTAAGGCTTTCTGGAAGTCGTGGAATACGCCAGCAGGCCGAGATTCTTTATTTACTGTATTCTGTAGGTCCGGAAGGAACAAAAGTAGGTGCCAAGTATGTGTTCTTCAGAAATTCGTCACGTGCGAGCACAAAATATATTCCATAATTCTGCAAGAAGTTCGCGCCGGTGAAACCAATAGTTCTGCGCTCTGTGCTATGACCCTTTTCATTGACTGGAATGATCTGCGCATTTCTTCAATCATGTGTCACAATCCGTTGATACAGCGACCTACGATAAAGTAATATTACAAGAGGGGTATGTTCTCCCATTACATTGCATACAATTTTGTCGAGAGATTCCTTCATTCCATAGGCTGCACTCAAGGGTGTACTAATAATTGTAACGAAATTACGAAGGTTCACAGGTACTGTAATTGAAGCTACAAATCCTGTGTTGACAATAAAGTAGGCTGTAATGTGTGACAATGACTTACCGTGGTCATGATTTTTTTGAACATTGAGTTAACTGACATAAAATCGTTTTGGTAACAATAATCTTGGGGGTAATATTTATAGTTCTCTGTGTTTTCATTTCATTTCCTATATTGGGGGAATCCCAGCATAGTGTCAACAGTTTTAACTATTCCCAGCTAACCCTTTATCGACTGGACGATATTTCGGTGACATGGCGATGGTCATCAGTGAATGCTACAATTTTCAGGCGCTTGGACACAATTACCTCTTTGTAAGCAGCTATAGTACTTTGGAGACGCCTTTCCAGTTCCTTCGTAACTAAATAAAATTTCCCTCCGAAAATTTGTTAAATAAATACGATGAACGCGAAAATATGTTAACAAGCAGACCTTAAAGAACTCTTAATAACGATAACAAATGTAGCACGAAAGATAGACTAAGAATTTTTTTCTTTAAGACTAATTATGTTATAGGGTATCCTGGGTCATCAGTCTTTTGAGTGGTTTGATACTGCCCGCTAGGAGTTCTTTTTCATCTCAAGACAGCACTTGCGACATAAGTACTCAATTATCTGCTAGATGCACCCCAATCTCTGTCTTTCCATACACTTCTCACCCTCTACAGCTCCTCTAGTACTACAGAGGTTAGCTGGCCAGTGTGGCCGAGTGGTTCTAGGCGCTTCAGTCTGGAACCGCGCGACCACTACGATCGCAGGTTCGAATCCTGCCTCGGGCATGGATATGTGTGATGTCCTTAGGTTAGTTAGGTTTAAGTAGTTCTACGTTCGAGGGGACTTATGACCTCAGATGTTGAGTCCCATAGTGCTCAGAGCCATTTGAACCATTTTGAATCACAGAGGTTATTCCCTCTTGTTTTAACAGATGTCTTATCATCTTATCGCTTCTTCTTGTCAGTGTTTTCCATATATTCCTTTCCTCACTGATATGCGGAGAACCTCATCCCGTACTTTATCAGTCCACCTAACTTTCAACATTCTTCTGTAGTACCATGTAACTAATGCTTCGATTCCGTTTCCCAGCAGTCCATGTCTCATTAGCTTATAATTCTGTGCTCAAACGTAATTCTCAGGAAGTTCTTCCTCGTCTTAAGGCCTATGTTTGATACTAGTAGACTTCTCTTGGCCAGGGATGCCCTTTTGGTCACAGACAGTCTGCTTTTTAAGTCACCCTTGCTTCGACCATCGTGGTTTATTTTGCTGCCAAGACAGCAGGATTCATTAACTTCATCCACGTCGTGAGCACCAGTTCTGATGATAAGTTTCTCGCTATTCGCGTTTCTGCTACTTCTCATTACTTTCGTCTTTTTACAGTTTACTCTCAATCCAATATCTGTACTCGTTGGACTGTACATTTCGTTCTACAGTTTCTGTAATTCTACTTCACTTTCACTGACGATAGCAATGTCAACAGCGAATCTTTTCTTCGATTTGCTTTCACCTTGAATTTTAAACCATCTCTTGAATCTTTCTTTTATTTCTACCATTTCTTCTTTGATGTATAAATTAAAGTCCAGGGGCGAAAGACTCCATCCCTGTCATAACCCCTCTCAATCCAAGTAATTAGTTCTTGGGCACGCACCCATACTGTTCACTCTCGATTCTTGTACATATTGTATATTAGCAGCCTTTTCCTATTGCTTACCCCTATTTTTCACAGAATTTGGAACATCTTGTTTCATTTTAGAATGTCGAAAGCTTTTCCCAGATCGACAAATGCTATGAACGTATCTTGATTCACATTCAGTCTTGCTTCCATTATGAACCACAAAAAGCGAAACTGATCCTCATCTAACGGATTACCATGTTCCTATCCCGTTCTTCTGCACACTATTCTTGTCAGTAGCATGAATGCATCAGCGAGCTGTTAAGCTAATTTTGCGGTAATTCTCGCACTCGTCGGCTCCTGCTACCTTCGGGATGGTTTGTATGATGTTTTTCCGAAAGTCTGATGTGATGTTGCCAGTCTCATAGATACACAGCAACGTGAATAGTTGTTTTGTTGCCACATTTACAAACTATTTCAGAGATTAAAATGGGGTCTTATCTATCGCTCCTGCCTTATTTGGCTTTAAGTCCTCCAAAGTTCTTTGAAATTCTGATTCTAATACTGGATACGCTATCCTTTCCCTCGTGACTCCTGTTTCTTCTATCACGTCATCGGAGAATCGTCGGCCTCATAGAAGCCTCCAGTGCACCCTTTCTGCCTATTTGTTCTTTCCTCTGGGTTTAATACTAGAATCCCAATTGCGCTTTTAATGTTACTCCTCGTGCTTCTAATTTCACCGAAGTTGTCATTCCTTCCGACCATCAGCTTTCTTTTTACTTTTTCACATTTGTCATGCAGCTTCTTCGCTTTAGCTTGCCTGCATTTCCGGTTTATTTTATTCATAAATAACTTGTGTTTGTGAATTCCCGAATTTTCCGGAAAGGTTTTGTACGTCCTTCTTTCGTCGATCGACTGAAGTATTTCTTCTGTTATACACCGTTTCTTCACAGTTACGCTCCTAGTACCTGTGTTTCTCTTTCCGTCTTCTGTGATGGCCCTTTTTATATATGTCCATTCCCCTTCAACTGAACTGCTTGCTGAGCTGTTCCTTATCGCAATATCTATAGCGTCAGAGAACATCAATCGTATCTCTTCAGTTCTTAGTACTTCCGCATCGCATTACCTTCAACATTGTTTATTCCGTACCTAGTCTCTCAAACTTCAACCTACTCGTCTTCATTACTAAATTGGGAATCGCGTCTATATCTACTGATAGGTACGCCTTACTATCTAGAATCTGATTTCGGAATTTCTGCCTGGCCATGATGTAATCTAACTGAAATCTTTCGGTATCTCCCGACCTTATCCATATATATCTCCTCCTCTTCTGATTTTTGAACAACTATTCGCTATTACAAGGTCAAAATTTATTGCAGAACTCAATTAGTCTTTCTCTTCTCTCAGTTTTACTACCAAGCCCATATTCTCTCGAAACCTTTTCTTTTGCTCCTTCTCCTACAGCCGCATTCCAATCTCCCTTTGCGTATTTTATTACCCATTCAATATCCTCATAAACTTTCTCTATTTCTTCATCTTCAGCTTGCGACGTTGGCATATATACCTGAACTGTCGTTGTCGGTGTTGGTTTGCTGTCGATTCTGATAAGAATAACCCTATAGCTGAACTATTCACAGTAACACACTCTCTGTCCTACCTTCCTAATCATAAGAAATTCTACTCCCGTTATACAATTTTCTACTGCTGTTGATATTACCCTATTTTCGTCTGACCAGAAATCTTTGTCTTCTTTCCATTTCACTTCACTGGCCCCTACTATATTTAGATTGAGCCTTTGCTTTTTCCTTTTCAGATTTTCCAGCTTCCGTACTACATTCAAGCTTAAGACATTCCACGTAGAAAGTTTCGCTGGTTATTCGGTCTTCTTCTTATGGTCACCTCGCCTTTGGCAGTCCCGTTCCGTAGGTGATCCTTGTCATTCCCACAGAATTACAGATTTAGAGGTAACAGGGAAGAAATAATATTAGTTAAATTCGAAAGAATTTTATGTATTACATTCTGGAGCAATGGAACAGAAGCAGCAAAAGTCGCAGTGGATGAAACGAGGAATTTAATGATGAAGGGAAAGATATTACTGGATTGTAAAGGTTATCGCAAAGACAACCATTACAGATAATTCAAAATGAGTAACATCTTACCTCGTCTGAGTAATATCCAATTGTTATCATAAATGTTATCTTTATAGTACATAAATATAAAAGTTCCCTGTTGTCTACATTTTTACACCGACTGACATTTGCACTACAACAAAATTAGGAAAAAAAGTATTTTGGTGGGCACATATGTGAACACTAATGCTTTTCTTTTGTTGTTTTTATTTTAAAAATGTCTTGAAACTACTTCACATTAAAAAGTTTAAAATGACATGTATTTTTATGGGTATATGCTAGCTAATCATAATAACGGGAAGTAGCGTAGGAGGAAGAATATCAGAGAAATAAATATTGTCAAG
This sequence comes from Schistocerca serialis cubense, assembly GCF_023864345.2. Classification (NCBI taxonomy): domain Eukaryota; kingdom Metazoa; phylum Arthropoda; class Insecta; order Orthoptera; family Acrididae; genus Schistocerca; species Schistocerca serialis. Next base: position 286,282,700 of record NC_064644.1, on the reverse strand, counting down.
GGTATAGAGAACCACTACCTGAAATTTCAAAAATGCGTAATCTGATTTATCTCCTATGTCAACTCTTCATCTGAGAATAGCACTTACACCTAGTGCCCTTGACTATCTCTTGAATAAGCGCTACAGTTTCTGGCTTTTGTGTCATTAAAGATATCCCTTGATGTCTCAAGATGTGTTTTTGCGAAAACTTTGAATATCAACAGTGTGTGGTACCATAATTTAGTTGGATGACAACATACATAAAATGAAAACGAAACAAAATTGAAAAAAATTTCACTATAGTCCCAAAGCAACGCAGATATTAGGAATTCGCAAGTGGAACGCCTTCATCATGTAATCTGCAATGTCTCAACTAAATCTTGGAAACAATGAAGATCGAACTTTTTCGTAAAAAGTAAAACTAAATTCAGTCGACCGACTTTTATTCACTACGTAATGCATGTAGCCGATTATGAAATCGTTTAGGGACAATTATAATTCTGAGTAACGATCACGAGAAATCACTGTATTTGGATGAAGACCTTACATAAGGGAAAGAGTGATTCTTTCTGATCAATGAGTTCTGTTCCATTTTTAAATGCGAACATTTTTAGGTTAGGCTTTACCGTGACTGTTATTGACATTAAATGAAACAACAAGTTTACTGTTACCAGTCACCGTTTTATTTATTTCCACGACGCGTTTCAAAGGTTTAAACCTCCATCATCAGGTGTACTTACATCGAAAATAGGCTTAATTGCCTGACTGGGCAGATTAACTTTTAATGCGAACATTTTTAGGTTAGATTTTATCGTGACTGTTATTGACATTAAATGAAACGACAAGTTTACTATTACCAGTCACCGTTTTATTTATTTCCACGACGCGTTTCAAAGGTTTAAACCTCCATCATCGGGTGGACTTATATCGAAAATAGCCTTGATTACCTAACTGGGCAGATTAACTTTAAATGCGATCATTTTTATGTTAGGCATTGCCGTTACTGTTATTTACATTAAATGAAACAACAAGTTTACCACCCACCTTTGAAACGCGCCGTGGAAATAAATAAAAACGGTGACTGGTAACAGTGAACTTGTTGTTCCATTTAATGTCAATAAAAGTCACGGTAAAGCCTAACCTAAGAATGTTCACATTTAAAGTTAGTCTCTCGAGTCAGGCAATCAAGGCAATTTTCGATGTAAATCCACCTGATGAAGGAGGTTTAAACCTTTGAAACGTTTTGTGGAAATAAATAAAACGGTGACTGGTAACAGTTAACTTGTTGTTTCATTCTGTTCCATTGTCATATCATTGTAGAATTCAGAATGAAAATTTAATAGTTATTATGCACTCAGTGTTTTTCTTGTAACGATTGAATCATTGCTGCATAGCATTGACCCCACTGGAGGGTGCGAAATTAAGTAGTGTACTTGTAACACTCTCACCTCAGAAGGTTGTGTTCTTTGATGGCAGCAGGAGAAAATGCAGTCACTGCTGGTTGAACCTAGTTGATTTATTTCCTATGTTCAGCATTAATCCGAGACGCGATGCCAACGTCCAGTAAGCGGGAGGCGCGTTTCAGAGTTACCTTGCAAAGTATCATTCCCACCAGTTTCGCAGCTGCGTCAGTTGTAAACCGACACGTTTACACTGCATTTAGGAGGTGTCAGCAGCCTGGCACAGCAATGGATGGTGGTGGAAGCGACGGCAGCTGGACTTACGAAAACCCAGGCCTAAGACATCTTGCTCGTAAGAGTAGTTAGGAAGCGAGTCGATGGTTAGCATGGCCACTAAAATTGCTACACCACGATGATGACGTGCTACAGATGCGAAATTTAACCGACAGGAAAATGCTGTGATATGCAAATGATTAGCTTTTCAGAGCATCCACACAAGATGGGAGCCGGTGGCGACACCTACAACGTGGTGACACGAGGAAAGTTTCCAACCGATTCCTCACATACAAACAGCAGTTGACGGGCTTTGCCTGGTAAAACGTTGTTGTGATGCCTCGAGTAAGGAGGAGAACTGTGTACCATCACGTTTCCGACTTTGATAAAGGTCGGATTGCAGCCTATCGTGATTGCGGTTTATCGTATCGCGTCATTGCTGCTCGCGTTGGTCGAGGTCCAATGACTGTTAGCAGAATATGGAATCGGTGGGTTCAGGAGGGTAATACGGAACGCCGTGCTGGATCCCAAAGGCCTCGTATCACTAGCTGTCGAAATGACAGGCATCTTATCCGCATGGCTGTAACGGATCGTGCAACAACGTCTCGATCCCTGAGTCAACAGATGGGGTCGTTTGCAAGACAACAACCATCTGCACGAACAGTTCGACGACGTTTGCAGCAGCATGGACAATCAGCTCGGAGACCATGGCTGCGGTTACCCTTGACGCTCCATCACAGACAGGAGCGCCTGCGATGGTGTACTCAACGACAAACCGGGATGCACGAATGGCAAAACGTCATCTTTTCGGACGAATCGAGGTTCTGTTTACAGCATCATGAAGGCCGAATCCGTGTTAGGCAATATCGCGGTGAACGCACATTGGAAGCGTGTATTCGTTATCGCCATACTGGCGTATCACCCGGAGTGATGGTATGGGGTGCCATTGGTTACACGTCTCCGTCACCTCTAGTTCGCATTGACGGCACTTTGAACAGTGGACGTTACATTTCAGATGTGTTACGACCCGTTGCTCTACCCTCCATTCGATCCCTGCGAAACCCTACATATCAGCAGGATAATGCACGACCGAATGTTGCAGGTCCTGTACGGGCCTTTCTGGATGCAGAAAATGTTCGACAGCTGCCTTGGCCAGCACACTCTCCAGATCTCTCAACATCTGAAAACGTCTGGTCAATGGTGGCCGAGCAACAGGCTCGTCACAATACGCCAGTCACTGCTCATGATGAACTGTGGTATCGTTTTGAAGTTGCATGAGCTAATGTACCTGTACACGCCATCCAAGCTCTGTGTGAATCAATGCCCAGGCGTATCAAGGCCGTTATTACGTCCAGAGGTGGTTGTTCTGGGTACTGATTTCTCAGGATCTATGCACCCAAACTGCATGAAAATGCGATCACATGTCATTTCTAGTGTAATATATTTTTCCAATGAATACCCATTGATCATCTGCATTTCTTCTTGGTGTAGCAATTTTATTTGCCAGTACTGTAGTTTGACTCTCCGTCCACACAGCGCAGCCTGCTGTACACTAGTCGCCGATTTGACGGCTCATGCCGGCTGGATAGCCGGTATTTATACGCAACAGCCATGTTGACATGCGTATGCCTCGGGCATCACTTGCATTCCGTGTCACGTCACTGCCGGAGCAGGCAGGATTTCTATAATATCACTAGTTTCTAACCAGCTGGAATTACCAACGTACTGATGCTGCCTGTGATGCTGAAATGTCGCACTAGCTGACTCCTACAATCAGCGTTGTTATGGCAGTTTTAGATTCCCCGACCACCGCCTTTACACCTCCATTCACCGTAATATTCTGGTAACCTTGCGCTTTATATGAAGACTCAGAGAGGGACTGGAGAGTTGCTAAAGTTAAAATTTGGCACCTAAGAGGAATTAATTTGCTCTGATATCGCACCATTTGCTCACGCATTCTTCCTGGCAGTATGCGGGACATGAGATACAGCTGCAGGTAGACTGCACGGTAGAATGCAGCGCAGCCCCGCGGGGTTTGGGCTGCAGACGGTCAGTGGAAAGCCTGGGGGAGCCGATCGGCCGACGAGGCCTGCGCGCCTGTTTAATATTTCCGCCGGCGTGCGCCAACGACGGCAGTAGACGGACGTGACCGGCACACGTACCCTCCCGCCGGATCCGCAACTAATTCTCACCCAGGCGATTTTCCTAGCTTCAGTTGAACTGCTGATAAAAGAGAAATTCGTTACCATTGCCACAGCACAATTTTTTTCTACAACAGTACGTGGAAAGCAACGCTTCATTTAACTATTCAACTCATTTCCCCTATTCCTGAACATCTCCACGTTGGTTGCGGCATGATAACATCCCTAATTTTTCTTAATATTGAAGATATCTGATTTACATAGTCGTCTAGACTCCAGAATATCATATCCCCTACCAAAAAGAGTGAGTTGTTCCCAAAATTTGTGACTCAAGACTGTTAAAAAAAAAAGAAAGGAAGAGACAAAAAACCTAACAATCGTTATGATCGTGAAACATTTCGTGGGTACAGCTGAAGTCGTGCAATAAGTCTCCATGCGTCGTGAAAGTTTGGTCCTGTAGTAATGCAATTAGACGGTTCATGTGAGTGATAGTAGTGAGTTATTTCGTAATGATGCTTCTTTTTACAAAATCATTTTGGGAATTTGCCTGTGTTATTATGAAACACTGAAAACAAGGAAAACGGAGGCGTTTCGAACGCATTTGTTGTGGTTCTCTTCAGCAGACTAACTGTTGGACAGTTCGAGATAAAGCGAGTTGCGGAAAGTTGGATGTACGGTATGCTGTTACCTGTGTTACTCTGGCAGGTGACCGGTATCCAACAGCGAATCGGCAGCTTGTACTCAGTCGGAGTGTCTTCCTGCAGTCTCTCAATTTCGGTAGAAATGGGTCTCCTAATTTCCCCAACATAGACCTCGCGCCGGCCGGAGTGGCCGAGCGGTTCTAGGCGCTTCAGTCTTGAACCGCGCGACCGCTACGGTCGCAGTTTCGAATTGCCTCGGGCATGAATGTGTGTGATGTCCTTAGGTTAGTTAGGTTTAAGTAGTTCTAAGTTCTAGGGGACTGCTGACCTCAGAAGTTAAGTCCCATAGTTCTCAGAGCCATGTGAGTCATAGACATCGCCAGACACATATCGAAGCTTTTAGACGTCTGCTGTGCGGGGAGCATCTACAGAATCCTTAGTGGGAATCAACAGATCCTGAGTCGAGTGCTCACTGAGGAATATTGGTTTAATTCCTCCACGGCTCCAGCACTTTGCCTACACTGTCACTGGCGCCTAACATGAAGTATGCGAGCAAAGGGAAGATGTTTTTTTCTGTTATTTTGTTGGTTTCATATTCACTGTACCTAACAACACGTTCCATGTTCCTGTTGGTATATCAGTTCCGGATTTCGTTCGTTAGGTTGGCAGCATTGCTATTTGGTGAGGTTAGGCTGTCAGCTTACCTATCGCAGCATTTCTCTGTGCTAGGTGGAGGTACGGCTCCGCATGCAGATGCACAACAGGTCAAAAGTTTCCATCAAACTTGGACTTGTGGTTACAAATGGTATTCAGTTCTGAATATCACATCATATCCCCCCTCTTGCAATAAAACAGCTATAAAGATATTAAGAGCTAGATCCTTTGTTGCGTATTTCACTGACATTTCAGATATAGAGGAGCTAATACTGACCTACCTTTACCTAAAACAGTCCCATTCGAGGAGGCCTCATTCCTTCTGCTGTCTGTGTATCAATATAGCAGTAAGTTTGTGTACCTGATGAGGTTAATGCCATATTACCTCCTATCGAGACGGACGCAGGTGGGTGGAACTGAGGAAATGTGGGAATTATAGCTATGCTACACGAAGGCTAGTGAGACAGTAGCAACAAAAGCCCAATGTACATTATGGTATAAATTGTCGCGGTGCAAGCAAACTGGTGCCAGTGAAAGTGTTTAGTGATTTGGTATACCCTGAGTAACATCATACAGGGAAAATTAGTTGCCAGCCGTTGTGGCCGAGCGGTTCTAGGCGCTACAGTCTGGAACCGCACGGCCTCTACGGTCGCAGGTTCGAATCCTGCCTCGAGCATGGATGTGTGTGATGTCCTTAGGTTAGTTAGCTTTAAGTAGTTCTAAGTTCTAGGGGACTGATGACCTAAGCAGTTAAGTCCCATAGTGCTCAGAGCCATTTTGTTGAAGATCAGTTCACACATGTACAGAGCAAACATCGGAGGACCTGTACGCCACCTGAAATTCGTGAGAAGGTAAATAGTATAAGATCACTTCCATTCTCTGTCTCAACATTGCTACTCTATCTTCGAGCACGAGGTTTAAAGGTGACCATAGTAACCAAAACACCTATATTGCTCTAACAACATATGTTGGAAGGATTTGAGTTGGCACAGAAACACAAAAACTGGAGTGCACAGGAATGGCCCAAGGTTTTACTCAACGATGAGGCTAAGACTGAAATTTTTAGAAGACATCATAAAAAGTTTCTTCATGTACATAATGGATAACATATGAAGTGTTAGTATGTGGCACCACTGTTAAGCTTGATACAGGGTCAGTCATGATGAGGGGATGTTTTTCGGGTAATAAAGTCAGCGAACTAGAGAGAATTAATGAAAAATTAAGGAATGAAGGGTATTCAGCATACTGCTCGACATTGCAGTTCCATCTGGCAAGAGACTTATTGTTAGTGGGTTTGCCCTGCAGCAAGATAATGACCCCAAACATGCGTAATGAATGTCATACACGCCGCAGTACATCTGGTGTAACGTCGCCGCAGGCTGCCACAATACGTTGTTTCATATCCTCTGGGGCCAGCCAGTTCTCCTGATCTTACACCTCTGGACTTCTTTCTGTGGGGTACGTTAAAGGAGAATGTGTACCGTGATGTGCCTACAACCCCAAAGGATATGAAACAACGTATTGTGGCAACCTGCGGCGACATTACACCAGATGTACTGCGGCGTGTACGACATTCATTACGCCAGAGATTGCAATTGTGTGCAGCAAATGATGGCCACCACATTGAACATCTATTGGCCTGACATGTTGGGACACACTCTATCCCACTCCGTAATTGAAACGGAAACCATGTGTGTACGTGTACCTCACCGCTCATGGTAATGTACATGTGCGTCAGTGAAAAAGACCAATAAAAAGGTGTTAGCATGTGGACGTAATGTGCTGTTCCAGTCTCTTCTGTACCTAAGGTCCATCACCGTTCCCTTTAGATCCCTACGTAATTCGGTGCTCTCCGATACACACGATCGATCAGCGGAGGAGTGGTACTCAAGCGTCAACTTTAGGTTACAATATCTCCGGATGTAATTAACATTTTACAATGCAACAAACGGCACTGTATACGTATCTGTCTATATGTTCAGATGTGCTAACAAAACTAACGCGGTTCCATTTAAAAAAACGTAGGTTTCTGTTAAAAATCATACTTCCGTGTATTTTTGTATGGTTTGTATTAAACAATTACACTAGCCCCTCTCCTCACGTTCGGTCTGTGGAATCGGTTCGTCAGTATTTGATGTGGTTTACGAAATACATGAAGCGGTAACGTTAGGTGACTCACCCTGTATATGTATTATGACTTTATGACTTTTGAACACTATTAAGGTAAATACATTGTTTGTTCTCTATCAAAATCTTTTATTTGCTAACTATGCCTATCTGTAGTTAGTGCCTTCAGTAGTTAGAATCTTTTATTTAGCCGGTAGTATTGGCGCTCGCTGTACTGCAGTAATTCGAGTAACGAAGATTTTTGTCAGGTACGCGATTAATGAAAGGTATAGGTTATTGTTAGTCAGTGCCATTCTTTTGTAGGGATTTTTGAAAGCCAGATTGCGTTGCGCTAAAAAACAGAATAAGTAAAGAGAGAAATGTCTGACTACGTTCAGTTTTGCTCAGCTGTTTGAAAATCAAATAATGTAAGAGGTTTATCAGCACAGTAATTCACAAATTTTTCTAAGGAGACATTTCCCCATGATACGTCTAGATACGACTCTGAAATATCATACGTTCGTAAAAATCCTGTCTGATCACCTGCATCTATTGATGGTAGAGCACTTGCCCGCGCAAGGCAAAAGTCCCGAGTTCGAGTCTCGGCCCAGCACACAGTTTTAATCTGCCGGGAAGTTTCATTACAGCGCGCACTCCGCTGCAGAGTGAAAATCTCATTCTGCATCTATTGATGTCCATTGTGCATTACGAACCTTGGGCAACTCCAGCAGCTCAATACAACACCTCACATGTCCAGAATTGCTATAGAGTGGCTCCAGGAACACTCTTCCGAGTTTAAACATTTCTGCAGGCCACCAAACTCCCCAGACATGAACATTATTGAACATATCAAGGGTGCGTTGCAAAATGCTGTTCAGAAGAGATCTCTACCTCTTCATCCTCTTATGGATTTATGGACTGGCGCCTTGCAACACTACTTCAGACGTTAGTCGACGCGATGCCACGTTGTGTTGCGGCACTTCTTGGTGCTCGCGGGGGCACCTACAAGATATTAGGCAGGTGCACCACTTTCTTTGGGTCCTCAGTGTGTTAACGTTTTGGCCTATTTCATAGGTAGGATGTGATTGTACATTATGAAGTACTTAGTTGTACCGTAGGGGATCGCAAAGTTTTGTCCGGTAGTGTATCTGATGTTGTACATCAGCTTCCTGTACACTTTATATCCAAATCTTTCGCTAGGAGCTCTTTACATTTCTACATCAAGGAAAGTAACTATTCTGTTATTTCCGATTTCCAACGGGAAATGGGAATTGTTAGGTAAGGTGATGAAGTACTGATTAAATCTGCATAGTTCTGCTTTTTTAAGTGTCCATATGACGAATGTCTCACTCTCATATCACAGCGAACAACTGTTTGCAGTGGATTGTAACTTAATGCTATCTATTCGATTGCTTCCATGAATACTTCATCTGCTACAGGTGAAAGGTAAGGCCTATTGACACTCTGTCTGCTCATTGAACTTGCCCTGCCAACTAAAATATCTTTATGATAAGCGCAATTGCACCAAATTTCAGATGTCTGCGGTAATTGTTCTTGTAGTATATTATTGGCGAACAGAAATTTTATGTCGAATGTGACTATTAGATCAGTAGGTGGTGCTTGCTGTTTCTGTAAGAGCAGGGTGAAATGTGTAGAATCCTGAATGTTAGACTCCATATAGCAAACGAGATGGTATAACCTGCGAACCACATGTTTTGTCATATAATTTGTGGGCGAGTTTATCCCAGCGACGATTTGTCTTACAGGACAACATTCCTTAAGCACTTCGTTACGCCATATAGTCTTAATGGCGCTGGAGCTTGCGACATGAGTTCTTTGGCTGTGTCAGCTTTGATTGTAGAACCCATAATTACTGATCTTGTCTGTTCCACTGTCGGGTTACTTTTTAGTTCTATATGTATGGGATATTGCAGCAACTCTATCGTATTGCTTCACATAATGATTACCGTGGCGTTTCCTTCGTCAACCTGTAAAATTACAATATCTGTGTCGTGCGTTAGAGCGTCTCATTCTTCGAGTGAAATATTCTCCTTCAGAGACTTTGTATGCTGCAGAACTGTAACAATTTGTTGTCGGATTTTCTCCGCTTATGCTTGAAGCAGTTTTTGGAACGACACTTATGTAGTGTTACTTTTTGGTATGCAATAGAGTGTCAAGAGAAGCTTATACCCATAGACAGGACATCTGTAGTTGCCTTGCTGATGGTGTGCACTGATAGATTCACCACAGTGTGAGGCACATCTAGTTTTGGCTGAGTACTTCTTTCTATCTCTGTGAGTGCTATAAATTTATTCTGTCGGTGATGCTTTACTGATATACTTGACGCGCAGGTTTGCTTGTGCATTATTTTGTCGACACAGCCCTCTTCGATTGCCGATAATGGGTGTCAGCGATAGACGTTTCCTGAGAACCGGCCAGATATTGATGTCCCAGGTGGAACAGAGACGATGGATTCCTTGTCTCCGGAGTGAATGGCTAGCACGTTTGATTTTCTAATTACGAAATGTGGTCGCGGCCAAGTCGCTTTTGATACGATGTCATAAGACAAGATCGGTGAGGACTTTCTTGTTTGTCTCCTCAGCTGCTCCAACTTGTTTATTTTGCTATAAGCACTAATATAAGTTCATAGTTGTTTGTAATGTTTCATAATAATAAGGCTTAATACTCAAAGTGACTTTAAACTGGCACTGGCCATGGAAGCTTGAGACCATTGATTTGTGTGTATTTCTGTCCTTATGAACGTGTGTATTTAAAAAATAATTGTTGATCCTGTTGGTCTGTTCACACCACTATGGTCCCTGATTCGGTAATGATGTAGGTGCCACGGGTAAGACGCAGTGTGTACCATACATCTTCAGTAATGCAACACTAACTTGTAACACAGGAATGTGAAACACCAATAGATGCTATCACTGCATACAACTATCATCAGCTGATGTGAGGCAATATCTGTGTTCACTGAAGACATTACTCCATTTTTCAATCCTATATGTTTATTTATTCACTGACCTTCTTTACTATTTTACCAGGGTAAATAGAAGTTCAAATGCAGCGATATGCACACTGATCAGAGACAGATGGCACTCACAACATCCTCTCCTTTCTTGCATTAAATGACGATGTGACGGCAGAAATTTCACTCAGCAACAGAAATAACGGAATGCTGAATGAGCCTGAGGCTATTACAAACAGCCGTTTAGCAAGAAATATAAATGACTGTACGTAAAATAAACTACGCATGTCATAATGTAATACATCTATTAATTACACTGCATTAAAAGAAACGGTTGTAATTGGGACTTTCTCGTTGTATAAAGCACGAGGACGCATAGATGAGAGCCATTCTTGTAGGTACAGGCAACGCTACTGCCATTTATTTACGCGTAACTCTGCCTGTCGCATTGAATAGGATGCTTTGTCCCACCACCCTTATCATGTGCGCTCCATACAAAGGAGCAAGCCGTTGAACGCAATGGTCATCTCTTTGTGGTCTCGAGATGACGTCCACATACACCCTTCCCGTGGTCGGAAAATCAGCATTACGGCATGATGATCTCATTAACTTCCATATTTACAGAACGTACACAAAAGCTTCGCTTTCGCCCTCGTTATCTGAAGGACTATTGTCTCATCTCTTTGTCTCGAATTCGCTGTTTTTTTCTGCTGAGTCATTCTGGGAAACGAAAATTTTTCAAAAAACCTTCTGGCACCATAATTTGATAACGCATAGATATTTTCTTCACGCACACGCATACTCATAGACACAGAGAAGCACACGCACACTCACAGACACAAACAAACACATCTTTTTACTGGCTTGCATAACTAAAGGACGGTAGCTTTCGCAAAACTGTGTTACTACCAAGTAACATAGCATCATGAGATATGTATCAGACATAGAGAGAAATGCTACAGTATTGTACAGAAGGTAACTGAAACGAATATTCAGTGACATTAAATAGACGATGTTTTTATTCAAGGACAGCAAGTACACTGAAATCCCCAAGATTTATTATGATCCCTTAGGCGTTACAAAAGGTGTTCGTTAACAGAGTGTGTTATCACCACGGATGGTGACGCATCTCCGCAACGTGCTCCCACACTGGCCGTAAACTTGATAAGGAGTCCTTGTGGTTGGGCTTTCGATTCATACACTAATTCGGTTGACAACTGCCGGATAGTCATTGGTGCTTGTGGATGTGCTGTAGTGCGCCTCCTCAACGCATCCAACACGTGTTCGATGGGATTTAAATCGAGGGAATGGGCGGACCGCCGGCCGGAGTGGCCGTTTCGGTTCTGGGCGCTACAGTCTGGAGCCGAGCGACCGCTACGGTCGCTGGTTCGAATCCTGCCTCGGACATGGACGTGTGTGATGTCCTTAGGTTGGTTAGGTTTAAGTAGTTCTAAGTTCTAGGCCACTGATGACCTCAGAAGTTAAGTCGCATAGTCCTCAGAGCCAATGGGCGGGCCAATCCATTACCTGAATATCCTCTCGAAAAATGGTTCAAATGGCTCTGAACACTATGGGACTCAACTTCTGAAGTCATTAGTCCCCTAGAACTTAGAACTACTTAAACCTAACTGACCTAAGGACATCACACACATCCATGCCCGAGGGATGATTCGAACCTGCGACCATAGTGCTTGCGCGGTTCCAGACTGAAGCGCCTAGAAGCGCTCGGCCACACCGGCCGGCGAATATCCTCTCATTCCAAGAGCTCTTGCTCACGCGCTGTTCGATGCGATTGCGCATTGTCGTCCATAACAATAACGGCAGGGCCGAAAGCAGCTCGGAAAACACGCACCTGAGGAGTGACTACAATGTCACAAGAGCGTTGACTGGTGAATGAACTGTCTTCAGAAATTCACAGTTGAGTTCGCTCATGCAAAATTATGCCTCCCATATGGATCACCAAAACGATCACGCCTGACAATATTACTGCAAGCATTAAGAGTTCTCACCTCTTGCCATATGATGGTACTTAAACACATGATGTGGGGAGGCATAATACTGCGTCGACGTACTGACCTCCAAGTGTTTGAACACGGCTCACTCACCAGTCAACGTCATTCTGCATCTTTTCCTGGCGCATTCAGCCCTTACTTAATTTTCAAGGATGACGACGTGCGACCACATCGAACAGTCTAGATGGAGGACCTCCTCGAACGAGAGGATATTCGGCGAATAGAGTGCCCGCTCGTACTGCCGACTTACGTGCGAGATGAAAAGGATCACGTCCATATGAACGAACGAAACTTTAGCAGTTGTCGACCACCCTGATTCAGAAATACACCCCCCTACCATAAGAGCTATTACCAGCCTGTGTCAGCTTGGGAACACGTTTCGGTCTATGGTAATCACACACCCCATTAAGAAGTTTGTAATGTCCCAGGGACAACAGTGACGTCAGTGTAATTATTGTATTTGAATAAGAAAATTTACGTACGTCATTAACTTGTTATTTTCATATCCACATCGTACTTACAGTCTTACATTTGAAAACTGCCACAGCTGTAGTTGCCAATAAAAAACAATTCTGACAACTGGAACGACGCATGGAAAAAGTAACGATAAACAACAATACCATTGTAAAATAAATTCGTGAATTAATCTAGCGATGTAGGCTACCCGACAGCCAATCATATTTATGTGCAGAGTTGTTTTATTTCGATGATTTATTATTATTATATAGAGATGTGTAAAATAAGTAAGAGCCATGAGTAAGAGCTTCATCACATATAATGCATACAACAATGCATAGATTCTTACCTCTTTTTAATGTACACACATCAAAAATGTTTTGCGTCCCCTCGGTTCCGATGGTTCCAGAAGCTAACAGAAAATATGAATAAAGATCAACATAAAAATCATTTCCTCCCGTTTTATTGCCCATGAAAGCCACACACCGCATGTTATACCACCATACTACCATATAGCAAGACCTTCAGGGGTCGTGGTCCACACTGCTGTACACATCGCTACCTATAATATCCTGTAGCACATCCTCTTGCATCATGCATGCCTGTATTCGTCGTAGCATACTATCCACAAGTTCATCAAGGCACTGTTTGTCCAGATTGTCCCACTCCTCAACTTCGATTCGGAGTAGATCCCTCAGAATGTTTGGTGGCACACGTCGTCCATAAACGGCCCTTTTCAATCTATTCCAGGCGTGTTCAATAGGGTTCATGTCTGGGGAACATGCCGGCCACTCTAGTCGAGCGATGTCATTATCCAGAAAGAAGTCAGTGACAAGATGGGCACGAGGGGGCGCGAATTGCCGTCTAATGCCTCGCCAATATGCTGCCGATATGGTTGCACTATCGTTTGGAGGGTGGCTTTCACGTATCGTACAGCCGTTACGGTGCCTTCCATGACCACCAGTGGCGTAAGTCGGCTCCACATAATGGCACCCTAAAACAGCAGGGAACCTCCACCTTGCTGCACTCGCTGGACAGTGTATCTAAGGTTTTCAGCCTGACCGGGTTGGCCTCCGACGATTGTCTGGTTGAAGGCATAGGCGACACTCATCGACGAAAAGATCGTGATGCCAGTCCGGAGCGGTCCATTCGGCATGTTGTTGGACCCATCTGTTCAAAAAATGGTTCAAATGGCTCTGAGCGCTTTGGGACTTAACATCTGAGGTCATTAGTCCCCTACAACGTAGACCTACTTAAATCTAACAAACCTAAGGACATCACACACATCCATGCCCGAGACAGGATTCGAACCCACGACCGTAGCGGTCGCTTGGTTCCAGACTGAAGCGCCTAGAACAGCTCGGCCACACCGGCCAGCGGACCCATCCGTACCGCGTTGCATGGTGTCGTGGTTGCAAAGATGGACCATGGGAGTGACGTTGTGCATCATGTAGCCAACTGGTTGGTTTGAGTCGTAACACGTCCTGTGGCTGCAGGAAAAGCATTTTTCAACATGGTTGCGTTGCTGTCAGGGATCCTCCGTCTGGGTTCATCGGTAAGTAGCGGCCATTCACTGTCATAGCAGTCCTTGGGCGGCCTGAACAAGGCGTGTCCCTCTGTATCTCCTCTATGTCCGAACAACATCACTTTCGTTCACTCCGAGTCGCCTGTCTACTCCCCTTGTTAAGAGTCCTTCCTGGCACAAAATAACAGTGCGGAAGCAATTGAACGGCGGTATATACCGTCTAGACATGGTTGAACTACAGACAACACGGCCGTGTACCTCTTTCCTGTTGGAATGGCTGGAACTCATGGGCTGTCAGACCCCCCTCCGTCTAATAGGTCCTGCTAATGCATGGTTGTTTACAACTTTGGGTGGGTTTAGTGACATCTCTGAACATTCAAAGCGAATGTTTCTGAGATACAATATCCACAGTCAACGTCTATCGTCAGGTGTTCTGGGATCCGGGTCGATGCAAACCTTTTCTTGATGTGTGTATTTCTGAATATTGGCAAAATAGCTAATTAAAATGTAAGTAAATTGTAGTAAAGGCATTCAGTCCTCTTTAAAACTGTAACATTTAGGGTACTAGTAGTTCTCTGTAATAACCTGTAGCCACGAACTGAATGGAAAATCGTCTGCTCATAAATATGGAGATTGGTTGACTTTTGAAATGGAATAGCATACATCTACTACGTTCAGTGACTATAAGACAATATTATTTCGGGTTGCCTCATTATCTTGATGCAGGTAGAAGAAGAGGTATTACTTATTTGTATCTCATCGTGATTCAGACGCTGATATCTGTATGCTGAGCCATTTGGGAAGACATCGTCAGTCATCGCAGGCTGATGCACAAGGCGAGCCACCTATGATGTTAAGATCGAGTGTTTCCTGGAGAGAATTCCGTGTTCACCAAGAGTAACAGAAAGTAAATTGTCACTAAACGATGTATAATCTGTGGTCAAAGCAATTTGAACTGAACAGAAATAGTATGAACTAAGTTTGTCATTTAGAAGCACAGTTAGTTCTGTTGGTATTATCGTAATCTGAAAGGGGCTAGTTCAGTGCTGTGTAACTCTCCTGAGTGGAAATGGACGAACTGCAGTGAGACGGTTTGTCAGTGCTTCCCAACCGCCGGATTCCACAACACCAAATATTCGGACGTCCGTATCGTCTGCTACGTGCAAGTATGTGTGATACAGGTCGGAATCGAAGTGTGAACTCCAGAAATGGAAGATTAGATCTGACAACATGACAAAGACACTCCATCTACAAGTAAACGATGTACTGCACACGTCCTTCGCGTCAGACTAAACCCTAAGCGTAATATATTACAGGACCAGTAGCTTCATCCTTTCCATCTTCAACGGTCTTTACAACAGACTGCTCTGCATCCCTTATCTCTGTCAAAGGCCATGTAAACCGACGAGGCTTTGTTTACTAGTGGAGGCTGTTTCAGTATCCAGAATTCGCATGTTTGGGCACTGGAGAATCGGCGAGGTATTCGACCTCGCGATCGTCAACAACGATTTAGTGTTAATGAATGGGTCGGCATTCTCGGAACAGATTGATTCGACCATATATTCTCCCATTCCGCCTCAACGGAAGAACATATGGCATCTTCTTGGAACGTTTGTGCCAGAATTGCTGGAGGACACGCTTCTGGCAAAGGATGTACTTTCGGCTCTGCTGTGAGGAATCATCTGAGAGCCACCTTCGGAAATCAATGGATCGGCTGGGGCGGCCATGTGGTCTGGCCACCTTGGTCACCTGACCCTACGTGTCTGGATTTCTTCCTCTGGAGGCATATGAAGCAGACGGGTATAAAACCATTGTGAAACACAAGAAGGCCTCGTAGCTAGAATAGCCGTCGCTGCTGGTTCCATTTCGGCCGTTCCAGGAATTTTCGAACAGACACGACAATCAATGGTCGGAAATGAACTGCGTGTAGTCAGGCCAATGATCACGCATTCGAGCAGATCCTCTTAATGAAAATGCTGTCACTAGCATGATAAACTACCTTGTGTGTAGATCTTCCCTAGCATCAGAAATTGTCGTCATGATCGATATGTGCAGTAACTAAATATATTTGTTTTGATGTTCTCTCCCTCCTTTATTAATTTGAACGAATAATTTCGGAATACACTGCATACTCGTGTAATAGGCTTTGAGAAAAAGCAGATATCGCTCAAAACCGAACAAGTTCCAGGTAACTATGAAATACCTCTTACGTTCTACATTGAATCTGTACATGCATTTGTCGCTCTCTTGGCCATATCCATCGTTATAATCCGAACACAATAATTTGCATAACAATTGGTAAAAAAACTCAGGCCGCAACCGTCAATAACAACGTAGCCCAAGCGACCCACAAAAATACTGTCCAGTTTCATTGGCTTACATTAGTTATAGGATTTAAGACTGTACTCTGAGCTCAAACTTAATGAAGTTCGAGAACAGAGTTACCCCTTTGTTGTAAACCAGGAAAGATTCTGAAAACATAGATGCAGCGAAAACCAGCTCGTGCGTCTCTCACGTGACATCCTGAAAGCCATTGGTTAAGGCAGTCATGTGCATGCGGTATTTTTCGGCTTCCGAAATGTATTTGACTCAGTGTTGCACAGTTTTTAAATCCAATTACTAACATATAGAAAGTCGAAGAAAGTGTTGTGACCGGACTGAGAATTTTTCTTCAGTTGAAACTTCCGGGCTAGGAGGCCGTGGTCGACGTATGAAATTTCCACCTGACGTTTCGTCTCCATCTGTGGGAGACATCTTCTGAGGTCGTCCGGCTACTGCCACTGAGGCTGCAGGTACTCTCGCATTTATAGAGCGCATAGAGGGTAACACAATTTGTTGGTAGGGCGGACGCAGCACTTTATCATCATGGAGCCATCGACATGTATAGAAGTAACTTCAAGGGTGTCATACAGAAGAATGTTGGGACCTTTACTGTCCATGTTGTGTAACAGTTAACTGATGGACAACACTCACTGACATCTCAAACTTTTCGCAAACGAAGTAATAGTTGGACAAGTATTCAACCACCTGTTGGAAAGTTATTGAAGTAGTACAAAGAGTGGCAAGTTCCTGCAGATATTAAAAAATATAAAACTGTCCGCTTTAATAAATGTAAAACTGTAGTATCCAATAAGCACAGTGTCAATGAGCAGTTTGGGTGAACCACTTATGTGATAATATCTGTAATGGTCACATAGGCTCAATCGAAAGCATAAAAAGTGGTATATTTCGGTTAATGGTAGGATATTTTGAAAGCGCAGTCAAGCTTCAATGGAAATAGTGTGGGACACTGAGAAAACACGACTGAAAGACGATAATAACATACAAATGAGGGGGCACAGTAAGTAGCTTAAAATCACACTGTTTCACTCGCAGGAAAGAGTCACAGAAACAATGAGAACCCTGTACTGGGAAGCGCTTGCTAGTGAGTGTCGTTTATGCCGTGAAATTTCAAGCAGCGGTATTAATTGAGGCACACAGAAACATACTACGGCTACAAAAGTATCTCTTCCTTAGTAACCGCAAAAACTAACAAGATTATACTAATTGTAGCGCGCACAGGGTAAGTTAAACAATCATTTCCCCAGCGCTCTATTGGTTACGGAATGGTGAGTACCTTCCGACGTAAACTTTGTTGTGTATGGTTGTCAGCGTATTGATGTAGACGTGGATGTCAATAGAGGTATAAATCCAGCTGCACAGCGGAACGTAAAAGCTTCATTGCAACGAATCCTTATCACACATAAGTAGTTCAAAATATTCAGTTGGAGATATCAGAAAACAGGAGGGTAAGTAGCAATGAATAAGCTGACACGCAAAAAAAATTATGAAACATAATTGATGAAAACTAGAGCACGTAGGAAGTTCCAACATAAATTTATTATCCTTCTATACGTTGTTCATTACCAACACGTAAAAAAAGCCTTTATTGATAAATGACCTGTCAACAATACTTGTATTTCTCAACGATGATACAGGAATTTCGTGACACAGAAGTATTTTAAACATAAGTGTTGTTGGATTAAATATCATAAGACTGAAATTAATGAAATTTCAGTCTCTATCAGTTAAACGAATTCTTTACACGAATTACAAAGGTATTTAAAAACAACTACTTTACTTCGTGAGGGCGAAGAAGAAGCATTATCATATATTTCACTCAGTCGCTTATCTGTGTCAGGCTTCGTTGCGTGTTAGCTGCAAAAAGGAGCTTTTCTGTCGGCGAGAACACTTCTCTGATAATATCTTGATTAACAGCTTCGCTTGCGGAAGGGGACGCTTAACTAACGACAGAAACAGCCTTCTTAACTATGCTACTGTGTATTTCACATTATACTACCAAAGCGACATGCCTTCTGCTTTGTACTTCTTTTCAACGCTCCAGCTAGTTTCATATTCCATGGATCACATAGATTATAGAACGTAACCATTTAGAATGAGTCGTTTATAAGTTTCTTTAAATTAAATCAAGAGATGCGATTTAGTAATTCCTATCCACCACCTTCTACACATTACAAAAGTATAAATTCTTCTATGGAATAGGAATTGTCAAGGACAAACTTTTGAGTTTGCTTTCAAATATTACTTCGCTGTCTGTCAGACATATCATATCGCTGTGTAGGCTATCAATAATTGTACTTTCGGTATTGTGCACACGTTTTCCTGCTAAAGTCAAAAATGTAGAGTAGTGAACGTTATTTTGCTTCTGGATTTGTAATTATGTACATCATTGTCCCTTTTGAAATGTAGTGGATTATATACAACTTACTTGATGAGGGAGTAAAAATACTGTGAGGCAGTAGTCAGAATGACCAGATCTTTAAACAAATGTGTACAACAAGATGATCATGAGTGAGCACTACACATTGCTCCTTACTGTAGGTTCTTGAGCAATAAAGACTTTCTTTCTTAGACGTGAGTTACTCCAGAGCATTATTCCATATGACATTATTGAATGAAAATAGGCAAAATATATCAACTTACTGCATTGTTTCTCCCCGAGGTTTTCCATGATGCCAAGTGCAAATGTGGCTGGAATTATTTTAGGACTTCCAGAAAGTGCTTTTTACAGTTTAAATTCTCGTAGATACGGGTGACTAAGGATTCTGATGTTCCCACCCTATTCATTTTTCCTCACCATTTGTTACAATTATCAATGGTGTAGTACCCGTAGATGTGCGGAACTGGATGTATTGCATTTTTTTGGTGAGACCATTTGCAGAAAACTAATCATGATACCTTCAAGAAATGTTGAACATTTCTTCTCTTGTTGTAAGTACGCTTCGACAGCCTATAATTCTAGTGTAATCTGCAAACAAATAATTCCGCGCATTGCATATTAGATGGAAGATGTATGAGAAACAATGATTGACCTGATATTTAGCCTTGAGGGACCCCATATATGATTCCTCCCCACGCAGAATAATTTAACCAGTCTACATCGGTTTAATGAAAGAGTATAACTTTCTGCATTCTTCTCGTTAGATGTAACATTATCCCCTGGTTGCCTGTAACGCCAATCATATGAAACTTCAGAAAATCTCAGAGAATATTGTACAGCCAGATATCTTAAATAGGTCGCAGCAAATATCAACTAGAGCTATTTCGTTTTTTAATGCTTGTAAATTTTTGTCAGTGAACATGTAAATGACATTCTCAGTAGACCAATCCAAACTGTGATACTCTGAGGATGTTGTTGCTACTCAGGTTGCTATTCTAGAATACATCACCTTCTCAAAAATTTTGTAAAATGACGTCAGTAGTGGAACAGGTCGGTATTTATTGACATGTCTCTTATCACCTATCTTGAAGAGGGGTTTAACAACTGCGTTTTAGAGTCTCTCTGGGGAAATGCCTCCATTTATTGATGAACAAGAGCGACGGATTCAAGCGTATGACAGGTAACTGAAGTGTCAGCCACTGATATTTTTAGAGGTGTGTACTGAGTTAATCGAAAAGTATAAGACTAAGGCAAGCACAGTACGATACGTACAATGAAAGAAGCAGTCGTGTCAGACGTAGCACGATGAGCTATTCAGTTTTCCTAATAGTAAAGGATTATCTTGTTCATATGCAATGACCCTTTCTCATATAGAGTGGAGGGCATGACTTTAAGTGTCTCTGTTGAGTATAGACTTTAGTAATGTGTGTGTACGGACATCTGATCGAGAGTATCCGTACACCCCTTCACTAAGCGCATGTCACGAAAGCCGGACCAGCCAGTACTAAATGGGGCCAAAGACTTACGTTATCAGCAGAGAAGCAGTAAAAGCAGAATCGGTCAATCAATAGGGCTCATTGACTTCGGAAGTGGACTGGTAATTGGATGTCATCCGAGTAACGGTTCCTTCAGAAACATTTCAAGCCTTCTATTGATGTCCATGTCGAGTGTTGGTCATTTGAGAGAAGTGGAATCACGATTAAATAGTGGCAGCTTAACCAACACAAGGTAGACCATAAGTATTGGCGGGTAGAGAATGTCGAGCATTGCAAAGGGTGGTTGTTAAAAATAGCATGAAATCATCAGAAGGAATCACTCAAGACTTTCAGAGTGCTACCAGCATGCACAGTGACCTCGTGCATGAAGTTAAAAAGAGCGGGGGTACGATGATCGAGCAGCTTCTCGTAAGTGACACGTTTCTGCAGTCAACACTGATCGAAGCTGTTGAAGGTAAACGAGTGATTTGGAATGGTGATGGAAAGATTTGGTTTTTTAGAATGCCTGGAGAACGTCATCTGCTAGGACAAGTGTGGAGGAACTACTGTTACGAGATAGGTGTGTTTTCCGTAGTTAGGCTGTCGTCACCTTACTGCGTTTAAGAGAACGCAAAATGCGAAAGGATATTAAAGCCTTTCACACTCCATACAGTGGAGAAACATTTCTAAGGCGATGACTGAGTCTATCACCACGACAATACACCCTGCCATAGAGGATATATGTTGCAATGGTTTGTGGGAAGCAACGTTCCTAAAATGGGCTAGCCTGCCTGGACTCTGGACCTTCACGATGTGGAACACCACTGGGATGCCCTAGGACGCCGACTTCGCTCATGACTCCAGCGTCCAACATTACTACTTCCCTCGCTTCGCCTCTTCAGGAAGCGTGGGCTGTCATTCCTCCACAGACATTCAGACACCTCATTGGAAGCGTTCCCAGCAGAGTTCAAGCTGTCATAAAAGCGAAGGATGGACGTACCTCATCTTAATCACCATTAGTAGATTCCAGGTTCCTTTTGATCAGATAATGTATTGTGTGGCGTCATGTTTGTTTCTGGTGACAATGATAGACGAAACAAGGTGCAATTCCATGCAATCACATACGCCACTACCATAGAATAAAACCAATGCACCGCCGGGCTTAACGTCTCCTCCTGACGAACATTTCAACTGTGTCATTTGCCCTCCCGCCACAAGCACTGCAGAAACTTTCGGTATTCAAACCTAGCCGTTGGCTCAAAGTCTGGGGATCAGGAAATTCACATCATCACTACTCCACTCCCTCCCCCCCCCCCCCCCTGCGAAAAATATTCCTTCCACGCCCTAAATTCCAAATGGCTTGAATAGCGATCAAATATAGGCCTAAAATTTAATAAAATTTCTACGCAGTTTTAATAAAAATTATGCCACAGTTGTGTTATGAATTAATCGAGGTTTGTGTCTAAGTCAAATGGGAACCCACTAAGAAAATACATTCCAAGAAAAAAACTCTTCGCAACACGAAGGAACTATTTCAAGTGCAAATCAATAGCGTTTCGATCCAACTCTGGCTCTTATGCAACCAGTAATTCGGCTTGGCACGGGTTGACAGAGCTGTCGGATGTCCCCTCGAGGGACATTGCGACAAGTTATGTCTAACTGGTGAGTTACATCGCTAAAATCCCTAGCTGGCTGGACAGCGCTGCCCATGATGCCCCAAAAGTTCTCAATTCTAGAGTGATCCGGCGCCCTTGCTGGCTAATTAGTATCTGGCAAGCACGAACACAAACGGAAGAAATTGTCGCCGTGTGAGGGCGGGCATTATTCTGCTGAAATGTGATCCCAGGATGGCTTGCTTTGAGGGGCAACAAAATGGGGTGTCGAATATCGCTGCTCCGTAAGAATGCCGCTGATGCAACCAAAGGGATGCTGCTATGAAAAGAAGTGGCACTCCAGGACATCACTCCTGGTTGTCGAACCGTACAGCTGACGACAGGCAATGTGGGATCGCGCCCGTGTCCGGGGCGTCGCTAGAAACTTCTTCGCTGGTCATCGAGACTCACCACATGACAAATCTACTTCAATGATGTTCCTCATTGTATATCTCATCAGACCACCAAATTTTCAACCAGCTTCTGTAAACGATAGCATCACACATCAAACTCTTCGATTCCCTTCTGCTCCGGTTTAGCCAAATTCCATCATTAAAAAATGGTTCAAATGGCTCTAAGCACCATGGGACTTAACATCTGAGGTCATCAATCCCCTAGACTTAGAACTACTTAAACCTAACCAACCTAAGTATATCACACACATCCTTGCCCGAGGCAGGATTCGGACCTGCGACTGTAGCAGCAGCGCAGTTCCGGACTGAAGCGCCTAGAACCACTGGGCCACTGAGACTGGCCAGTCCATGATTCACTACTATATAGTGTTATGCACCAAACGTACACTCGTAGAAGTTTCTTACCCAAATTACGGCCAAACTTTGCTGCAGTAGATGTCTCTTGGCCTAGGATGTCCTCTTTGCCTGCGGTAACCTGCTTCTTATGTCCTCCTTGCTTCGACTGTCACGGTTAATTTTGCTTCAAAGGTAGCAGGATTCCTTAATTGCGTTTACTTTGTGATTCTCAATTCTGGTCTTAAGTTTAACACTATTCTCATTTCCGTTACTTCTGATTACCTTTGTGTTTTTTCCCGTTTACTTTCAATCCGTATTCGGTGCTCATTACTGTTCATTCCGTTCAACAGATCCTGTAATACTTCTGTACTTTCACTAAGAACAACAATGTCATCAGCGAATCTTTTGACTGAATTCTTCTCACCTTAAAATTTAATCCCATACTCGGACCTTTGCTTTATTTTCCTGATTGCTTCTTTCATGTATGGGAGGGTGACTGCATCCCTTTCTTACATCATTTTCATGGAAGCACTTCTTTCATGTCTTTCAGCCTTATAGTTCCCTCTTGGTTCTTGTAGGTGTTGTATATTACCCGTGTATCCCTAGGCCTTACTCTTATTTTACCCAAAATTAAGAGCACCGTGAAACATTTTGCATTGTCGTACGCTTTTTTTACGTACATGAATCCTATGAGCGTTTCTTGATTTTTCTTCAACCGTGCTACCATTAACAAGTAATGTACAGAGCGGTAATTCGTGTTTTGTATTTTACATGATGTGACAATTGATGCTCTCTTCGTAGAAAAGTACGGCATCAATGTACCATTAAATGCTGGAGACGATTCGATTGCGAACGAACCAAACTGGATCAGGAAGAAGAATCCGCAGACTAAGTCTCAGTGACGAATCGGGAACTGCAAGGCAGTGGAGGTTGCGATGCTCGATTAGTTAGCAACTATACAATTTTGTTAGTGTTTGGCTCTCTGAAAATGTAAGTTTAAATGCCCCTGTGAGCAATGGCCCTGTGCAAGGTACCTGACTCCGAATACCCACTGTATGCAGTTCGCCTAGCAACGTTCGCTCGGAAAATGGTCAAGATAGACTATATTCACTGATAACAGCAGATCATCTCCGACCTGAAACCGACTTACATTGATAAAGCATGACACTAGTCTTCGCTCCTTGTCAGCTATGATCCTTCTATGGCCACTGATCTAGCCCATGTTACATACCTGCGACTGCTACTGTTCTCCTTATAGCCAAGTTGGGTACTCCATACTGATACAACAACATATTGGGTACAGTTATTTTTAATTGAGATATCATGAGGTTTGCGAAAGGTGAGAATGGGTGCATCACACCAGTCTTTGGACTAAAGATTACAAGGACAACATTCACAGTTTACGCGTCTCCATGGCCAAACAGGATTGCTTCTGAATGAAATTTTCACTCTACAGTAGAGTGTGTGCTGGTACGAAACATCCTGGCAGTTTAAAACTCTACGAGTTTTACCCTACACGTAGCCCTCCGATACTAAATTGATGATCCCTTGATGCCTCAGAACATGTCCTACCAACCGATCCCTTCTTCCAGTCAAGCTGTGGCACAAATTTCTCTTCTCCCCTATTCTATTCAATACCTCCTCATTAGTTATGTGATCTACCCATCTAATCTTCAGCATTCTTCTGTAGCAGCACATTCTCAAAGCTTCTGTTCTCTTCTTGTCCAAACTATTTATCTTCCATGTTTCTCTTCCATACATGGCTACACTCCATACAAATACTTTCAGAAACGACTTCCTGACACTTAAATCTATACTCGATGTTAACAAATTTATCTTCTTCATAAACGCTTTCCTTGCCATTGCCAGCTTACATTTTACATTCTCTCTACTTCGACCATCATCAGTTATTTTGCTCCCCAAATAGCAAAACGTATCTACTACCATAAGTGTCTCATTTCCTAATGTAATTCCCTCAGAATCACTCGACTTAATTCATCTACATTCAATTACCCTCGTTTTGCTTTTGTTTATGTTCATCTTATATCCTCCTTTCAAGACATTGTCCATTCCGTTCAACTGCTGTTCCAAGACCTTTTCTGTCTTTTATAGAATTACAATGTCATCGGCGATCCCATACGTTTTTATTTCCTGTCCATCGATTTTAGTTCCTACTCCGAATTTTTCTTTTGTTTACCTTACTGCTTGCTCAATATACAGATTGAATAACATCGGGGATAGGCTACAACCCTGTCTCACACCCTTCCCAACCACTGCTTCCCTTTCATGCCCCTCAACTCTTATAACTGCCATCTGGTTTCTGTACAAATTGTAAATAGCCCTTCGCTCCCTGTATTTTACCCCCGCCACCTGCAGAATTTGAAAGAGAATATTCCAGTCAACATTGTCAAAATATTTCTCTAAGTCTACAAACGCTAGAAACGTAGGTTTGCTTTTCTTTATTCTATCTTCTACGATAAGTAGTAGGGTCATAGTGCCTCACGTGTTCCAACTTTTATGCGGAATCCAAACTGATCTTCCCTGAGGTCGGCCTCTACCAGTTTTTCCATCCGTTTGTAAATAATACGTGTTAGTATTTTGCCACCATGACGTGTTAAACTGATAGTTCGGTAATTTTTACAACTGTCAACACTTGAGTTCTTTGGGATTGGAACTATTATATATTCTTCTTGACGTCTGAGGGTATTTCACATATCTCTTACATCTTACTCACCAGATGGTAGAGTTTTGTCAGGGCTGGCTCTCCCAAGGCTGTCAGTAGTTCTAATTTAATGTTGTCTCGTCCTGGGGCCTTGTTTCAACTCAGGTCTTTCTGGGCTCTATCAAACTCTTGACGCAGTATCATATCTCCCATTTCATCTTCATCTACATCCTCTTCCATTTCCATAATACTATCATCAAGAACATCGCCCCTGTATAGACCCTCTATATACTCCTTCCACCTTTCTGCTTTCCCTTCTTTGCTTAGAACTGGGTTTCCATCTGAGCTCTTGATATTTCTGCAAGTGGTTCTCTTTTCTCCAAAGGTCTCTTTAATTTTCCTGTAGGCCATATCAAAATGGTTCAACTGGCTTTGAGCACTATGGGACTTAACTACTGTGGTCATCAGTCCCCTAGAACTTAGAACTACTTAAACCTAACTAACCTAAGGACATCACACACATCCATGTCCGAGGCAGGATTCGAACCTGCGACCGTAGCAGTCGCGCGGTTCCGGACTGCGCGCCTAGAACCGCTAGACCACCGCGGCCGGCAGGCCATATCTATCTTACCCCTAATGAGATATGCCTCTACATCCTTATGTTTGTCCTCTAGCCATCCGTGCGTAGCCATTTCCCACTTCCTGTCGATCTCATTTTTGAGACGCTTGTTTGTACTTCATTTACTTCATTTTTATAGTGTCTCCTTTCATCAATTCAATTCAATATATCTTCTGTTGCTCAAGGATTTCTACTAGCCCTTGTCTTTTTACCTACACGATCCTTTGCCGCCTTCATTATTTCATCCCACAGAGCTACCAATTTTTCTTCTACTGTGTTTCTTTCCTCCATTCCGGTCAATCGTTCCCTAATGCTCTCCCTGAAACTCTCTACAACCTCTGCTTCTGTCAGTTTATCCAGGTCCCATCTCCTTAAATTCCCTCATTTTGTAGTGTCTTCAATTTTAACCTACAGTTCATAACCCATAGATTGTGGCCAGAGTCCACATCCGCCCATGGAAATGTCTTACAATTTAAAACTTGGTTCCTAAATCTCTGTCTTACCATTATATAATCTATCTGAAACCTTCGAGTATCTCCAGGTCTCTTCCATGTATACAACCTTCTTTCATGATTCTTGCACCAAGTGTTAGCTATGATTAAGTTATGCTCTGTGCAAAATTCTATCAGGCGACTTCCTCTTTCATTTCTCACCCCCATTCCATATTCACATACTACGTTTCCTTCTCTTTCTTTTCTTACTATTGAATTCCAGTCACCCATGACTATTAAATTTTCGTCTCACTATCTAAATAATTTCTTTTGTCTCATCATACTTTTCACAAATCTCTTCGTCATCTGCGGAGCTAGTTGGCATATAAACTTGTACTACTGTGCTAGACGTTGACTTGGTATCTATCTTTGCCTCAATAATGCGTTCACTATGCTGTTTGTAGTAGCTTACCCGCCCTCCTATTTTCTATTCATTATTAAGCCTACTCCAGCATTACCTCTATTTCGTTTTTTATTTATAACCTTGCATTCACCTGACCAGAAGACTTGTTCCTCCTGCCACCAAACTTCACTAATTCACACAATAACTTTAACCTATCCGTTTCCATTTCTAAATTTTCTAACCTATCTGCCCGATTAAGGGATCTGACATTCCAAGCTCCAATCCGTAGAACGCCAGTTTTCTTTCCCTTGATAACGACGTCCTCCTGAGTAGCCTCCGCCCAGTGATCCAAACGGGAGACTATTTTACCTCCAGAAAATTTTACGCAAGAGGACGCCATCATCACTTAACCATTCAGTAAATTTGCATGCCCTCGAGAAAAATTACGTTGTAGTTTCCCCTTGCTTTCAGCCGTGCGCAGTACCAGCACATTGAACCACAGGGTCTGAAACAGTAATATTCCAAGACATCCCACACAAATTCCGCATTATTTCCACCGAAAATGGCAAAGAAACAAAAGTATAATATTGTATAACTTAATGAACGCTCCTCGTGCAGCATTATTTTCTCTTACGGAAACCATTCATGTCGTCGCGTTACAGAATCAGACGAATTCAGGCGAGTGTGCTGAGGTTTGGAGTACGTTACCCGCTTCATGTTGGAGTAAGCAACTGTGAACAGTGGAGGAGCAAATCAGTGTCGGAGCAGTACTACGAGGCGCTGAGGTGAGATTCAGAGAAGCGCGGATCCGTAACACAACAGGCGGGCCAACCTCAGAGCCCAGTTCCCCTGCCTCAGGACTGCTGACTGGCGCCCACCGCCAGCAGTAGCAGCAGCAGAAGCAGAAGCAGAGGCAGCGGCAGGTATAATAGCTGGCGGCAGAGCCCGCAGACAGACGCCGCTGCTCACACGGCAGCAGAGGAGCCGGGGCCGCCCCTTTGTGCCGACAGACAATGGGGCGATAAATCTCCACACTGTCCGAATTCCTCCCACAGCGGGAGGCCGCGCCATTTCGCGTTTCCTACCTCGTGTATACGTCACAAATGTACTGCTCAGGCTGAACAACGTAACGGTAAACGTCAGTCGTAAGGGAACACCTACAAATATCCTAAGAGTTCTCATAAAGTTTACACGGCCCTAAATAACATTGTAAGACGGTAGGAGCGTTCTTTGCTGAACATTTTGGTATACAGTTAACTACATTAGTACTCACACTGACTGTATTACTTACATTTTTCCATGCTAGTCCATAATTGACATCTGTGCACTGACTTTCTTACTTAGATGCTTCAAACTAGACGTACATATAAGCAACTTGTCTGTCTAAAACGTAGACTATACTGATGTCATTTGAGTCCGAAGTTTTTCTTCTAGAAATATTCACAACTGATAATCAGATTTAAGATTAATTTTTGTAATTAATCAGTGTGTAATGTATGAATATATAATATTGAATATATAATATTGAATATATAATATTGAATATATAATATTGAATAAAATGTTCTCGGGTTTCCAATCGCGTCAATTGCTTAAAACCACACGAGCTTTCGGCCAAGCACTCCTTGGCCATTGTCACGCGTTATGTCTGCCAGTGGACTGTTGGTGCGCCCTTATATACGCTAGCTGCTGGCTGTGGCGTCACTGCTGCCCGTGACATTGCCATATATGGGCATTTTTTGAGTCGGCGTTCGATGTGCCCTCTTCAACCGCGTGATCGCTGGATCCCACGCAGCGCTGACCTGCAAGCCACCGCCTCTATTCAATATGTAATTCCCAATTTCTGGATAATACGTTTGTGTCTGTAGTCTACATTCCTCCAAATGCTACACCATAATGTCCCAAGAAATTACAGATTTATAGCTCAAATTCTTTTCCTGCTAAAATAAACAATTCAGAAAATATAACTCTCGGGAAATTCTGCTCAGAATTGTAATTGATCTATGACTCACCTTGGCTGCTCCTAATACACTGAAGCAGCATCGCTAAGAGTATCTTTTAACAGGGCTGCCAACTTTAAAAACAGTTGTGTAGTATACGTGTTTCTCAAATAGGAGTCTAATGAGAATATTGACCTGGGCGTGAGTACGGAAACATGAATGTTGACGCACACCGATAAATGTTAGAGTTTTAAACAACTTCCTGATGATCAGTTCTTTTAGATACTACGTTATCCAAGAAACTCTAAATATCGCTCCAAGACGGCAAAATAATGGATATTATTGAAGCGGATTCGCAGTTTAAGAGCAAGTGATATTAACTGAGAAACTTCTTCATATCATAAATTTGTTTTCCTTAAGCTATTACTGCTATTTACTTCTCCGTTACTTGTAACGCATTATTGACTTTTACACAAAAATGGCACTAAGCTTCATTGCCTCAAATAACTTTTTTCTTCTTTTTCGTTTCTTTACACTTACCTTTTTCCAGTCTTTTACGAATGGAATACTCATTAAGTTAGCTAAACATAAGAAAAGATACTCGTTCCGCGTAGTTGTGAAGAATTTATCCATCTATTATCGAGAAAGTTACAGCATTGTGTTATAATTTTTTAAACAGAACATTATTTTCTATTAAGCAGCTGGTGTGCTTAAATCACTTGTCTACAAATCAGTATCAATCACACACGTTCCAATTTCAGTTGCAGAACTAGAAACAATAAAATATTCAAGGGTGAATGCTATATGCTCCACACTATAGGTTGTATTCCATTAAATGTTGTCGGAATTTCTGACCATTTTCTTGAACGCACACGCTAATGTGCCTTCTAAATGAATTTAGATGTTGAGTTCATGGTGCCGCGGAGCGATAATCTTGTTGGATGCGATTCTTGACGTCATCTGGTGCTGTAAGTCTGGTGACATACGGACACAATCTTTCAGAAGGAGGAACGTTTGTGACTTTTACCTCTCTCCTGTTGTGGTACATATTGTTATTAAACATAGCAACACGTCTCACTTCTCTCTTCCGTAGCGGTGAAAGATATTTTTTGGAAAAAATCTGATTTTAGATAACATTATAGGAAAAACCGTGAGAGGTGGCAGAAGCCCCCTCTCATATTTGTAATTCGATTTTCCTCTCTAATTGCGTGCAGTGAAAAGTTGCTATTCGTTCACACGCGGACTTCCCACGCAGCGTCTCTCATCACCCGGGTGGTCTGGTGACAGGCGGGCACCGCTGATCTTGAAAGGGTTAAGCCGACGGGTGTGAGGGAGTCGAGTGAATGCTTTCCAGACGTCAACATTGTCATAATAGCGGCAGAGACACGCTTGCAGGGGCCTGAAGGAGCGGCTGGGCTAGAGATACCGTTACTTTGCAGAAACTTAGCGAAAACACTTTCTGGCAGACTACCAGCAAGGCGTGGGAATGACTTGTGTACCCAGGCAGCCTTGATGGGCAAATTCCCGCGTTTTCTGCAAAATCGTAACTGTGATTGGCTTACTCAGGGCACAGCTCCTTGACGTAGCAAAATCGGCGCAGAAATTGGCGCCAAGAATCTCCATTGGTGGAATGGTAGTGCTTTGGCAAAAGAGTAGAATTTTCCGCTGGTTTTCGAGTTGCTCATTGGAACGTTTAACCACGGCCACTGTCGTGGGAGTGGGAATGTTCTGTGTCCGGTTTGTACGGGTGCTCTTGTGGTAGTCAGCTCTCGCCTTTCGGTCGGAGTAGGTTACAAGACTGAGCTCTCGCTGCTCTGGACAGCCTGCCTTCCGTTGGCTGTCTAATATACTTTTATTTAATTGTAACTGTTTGATGAAGTTGCTGAAGTTTCGGCTTCAACATAACTTTCCGAATACAGTTGGCAATTGAGCGTTCTGCGTACAAGCGGCCTATGTTGTCTGTATTCAGCAGTTTTGGCTAAAGGTGACTGTATTGGAGTTACTGTGTGACTTCGCTTGTTAAAATCAATTGCTGTACCGTCAGTGATTGTGTGGGGAGCCTTCTTCGTCTCCCTCAGAGGCGCATTTGTATTGCTAGGAAGTCTTTTGTCTGGAACAACCAGACCAGGATAATTTGTTTCGGGCTATACTCGTGACATTATCATCACCACGACGGGACGTCGAAGCAACCATGCATCGCCTCCGGTACTCCAGATCGTGTTCTGGCAGTTAGGAAGACAGTATGTCAGCAGCACCAGCAGATAGGGATTTTCCTAGGTGATAATCAGAGCTCAGCAGAGCGTACCTGTTTGTCTTTCTCTAACTTTGTTCTGTCTTGGGTGTTCATTGTCTGAGTTCTCACTACTGTAGCAGCAATTAATGTTGGGTTGGCCGTGTGTTTCTCTTAAGATTTGAGTTGCAAGGAAATGGCTCCACATACCACTTCATCATAAATGTCACAACCTAGTTTAGGGACAACTTCAACTTCACCTCATTTGTATGAGTATCCAATTTCAGCCAATTTGATATATTGTAAATGTTTCATGTGTTTTGTTTATTATTTTGATTTTACTCATAATAAATCATGTTGTTATTTTGGACAGAACTTTCATTCTGTTAATCGGTAGAGCAACCCTTTCATTTCTCACCACTGTAATGAAACTTCCCTTTCTTTAACTTATTTGTCAAATTAAGTTATTGCAGGTGCCAAACTCTTTTCTATTCCACTTGCAGGGTCGATTACAGTCAGTTTGTGTTTATTTTTAATCCATGTGCAACAGCAAAAGTCGGAGTTACAACAGGGGGGCTTAGAGCATCATTTATATATGAAGATTCTAGAAGAATTTAGTGTTAAATACACTGCTAGCCCCGGCACCTCGCAACCGTATATTGTGCGCCCATTTCTTGGATTTATGTGCAGATATGAAGGACGAAACTGGAGCACAGTGCATCAACTAGGCGCGACGGTGAGCGAGTGTTTATACTTGCAACGGAGAAGTAGTTTAAACTTTGCAATCCTGCTTTGGGGTTGCTGTGGACTCCAGAGAAGAAATGCCCTAACAACAAAGGTCTAGCCCACAACAAAAGAAACAATGTTAAGTAGCCTCTTACTAACTGTCATTCGAAGAGTTTATAATGGCCGCACTGGCTATGAGCGTGTAGTAACTAAGTCATCTGTTTATTCGATTTTTAAGTATTGATACACACTGATGACTGTCCCTCGAAATCTTCGCATTGCAGTGGTCAGCGGCAGTTGACGTGAGCACAAGATTGTGCACCATTAGCGTTGAGCTTGATGTTTCATGATTTATTCGCAGATTCATTACCGATTGTACTAAATGATGCAGAGAATGACCACACTGATAATACTAGTGATAGGTGGCATTACGTTTGGGCCCTCTACGTCAGCTAAACGTTGGGAACAGCCACGTGTGTTGGTGAATGACAGTGATGCTACTGCTGATGATGAAGTAGACGTTTATGTGGAATGCACACATGCAATGGCTACACTAAAGACAATCCAGCCACACGTTTGGATCCTCTTAACGGGCAGCCAGGGCTTATATTTGTTCCCTAAGATCCATGTAGTATCTCAGAGGCTGTATCCCTCTTTTTTGCTGACGAACTGATATTTTCGTAACACAATGTAACCTACAACACAGTCAAATTTACATACATGTAAAGCATCACTAAAAACCCTAAAATAAACTGACGTTTCAGTTGTTGAAATGAAACGAATTTTAATGAACATGCTTGTGATGCGACAAGTTAGAATGATCATTTATCGCGACTGCTGGAGCACAGACCCTTTGATTGAAACTCCAGCCGTCAGACAGGTGACGAGTCGCAGTCAGTGTTAAGAAATATGGAATGCATGACTCTGTTCCAACAGTTCATGACAGGCTGATCCAGCAGACCCGCTCTATAAGGTCCCTGCATTTCTATTGCATTTGGATCGTATGTATAGAAACACCCGAGGATTTGACGTGAGGTGGTCATGATACATTGGAGAGGCCACCTACGTTTTAGCACCTATAATACTGGGAAGTGGTGAAATATAGCCTACTTGTGCGTATGGTATGTGAGGCTATAGGAGGTCACATATTCAGTACGGAAATATGAAATGGGGGAAGGGAAAAGGCTGGAAGAAAAAAATTTTTATGTGCTGACACCATACCTAGTTATCTGGCATTAGTTCTTTTCAGATAACCTGCTTACACGGAAGAATAGGGTCTGTGGGACAATAAGGGCCATTAGGGAACTTGAGTTTTCGACTGCTGTACACAATCTCAAGACAAGGGGAAAGCAGGTACTGCCGGAAGGGAGACGTGGTTTTAAAATGCTGTAAGGACAAGTGGCATCTACATCTACATCTACATCCATACTCCGCAAGCCACCTGACGGTGTGTGGCGGAAGGTACTTTGAGTACCTCTATCCCATCTCCCTTCTATTCCAGTCTCGTATTGTTCGTGGAAAGAAAGATAGTCGGTATGCCTCTGTGTGGGCTCTAATCTCTCTGATTTTATCCTCATGGTCTCTTCGCGATATACTGTATATGTAGGAGGGAGCATTATATTGCTTGACTCCTCGGTGAAGGTATGTTCTCGAAACTTCAACAAAAGCCCGTACCGAGCTACTGAGCGTCTCTCCTGCAGAGTCTTTCACTGGATTTTATCTGTCATCTCCGTAACGCTGTCGTGATTACTAAATGATCCTGTAACGAAGCGCCCTGCTCTCCGTTGGATCTTCTCTATCTCCTCTATCAACCCCACCTGGTACGGATCCCACACTGGTGAGCAATATTCAAGAAGCGGGCGAACATGTGTACTGTTACCGACTTCCTCTGTTCTCGTATTGCATTTCCTTAGGATTCTTCCAATGAATCTCAGTCTGGCATCTGCTTTACCGACGATCAACTTTATATGATCATTCCATTTTAAATCACTCCTAATGCCTACTCCCAGATAATTTATGGAATTAACTGCTTCCAGTTACTGACCTGGTATATTGTAGCTAAATGATAAAGGATCTTTCTTTTTATGTATTCGCAGCACATTGCAATTGTCTACATTGAGATTCAATTGCCATTCCTTGCACCATGCGTCAATTCGTTGCAGATCCTCCTGCATTTCAATACAATTTTCCATTGTTACAACTTCTCCATATACTACAGCATCATCCGCAAAAAGCCTCAGTGCACTTCCGAATTGTTAGCACTGTATGTCCAACTATGATGAAGACTAGAAAGCAAGAGAAGTGTTGTGAAGAATCCTAGCTGTATCTTTCAACATAAACACATAAAAACATTTTAAATCACTCCGGTTCCCAGAACTCCTGAAGACAGACGTTGACTGTGGATATTGTATCACAGACACAGTCACTTTGACTGTTCCGAATTGTCACTACACCTGCCCAAAGATGTAAACGACCTATCATGATTGACGCCTGTTAGACTGAGGATTCCTACAGCCCATCAGTTCCAGTTATTTCACCAGGAAGGAGGTACACAGCTCGTACTGTCTGCAGTTCAAGCATGCCTGAACGGTGAATACCGTGGTTCCATTGCATCTGCATTGTTACTTTGTTCCGGGAAGGACTCTCAACAAGGGAAGTGTCCAGGCGACTCGGAGTGAACCAAAGTGATGTTGTTCGGACATGCAGGAGAAACAGATAGGAACCGTCGATGACATGCCTCGCTCAGGCCGCACAAGGGCTACTACGGCAGTGAATAACCACTACCTACGGAGGATGCCTGACAGCAACGCCACCATGTTGGCAATGATTTTCGTGCGGCCACACGCCATCGTGTTACGACTCAAACTGTGCCAGTAGGCTGCAAGATGTGCAACGTCCCTCCCATGGAGGGGCCATCTTTGCAACAACGACACCATTCAGCGCGGTACCGATTGGCCCAACAACATGCCGAATGGACGGCTCGGGATTGGCATCCTTTTCACCGATGAGTGTCGCCTATGCCTCCAACCAGACAATCGTCAGAGACGTATTTGGAGCCAACCCGGTCAGGTTTAACACCTTAAACACACTGTCCTGAGGGTGTAGCAAGATGGGGGTTCCCTGCTGTTTTAGGGTGGGATAATGTGGGGCCGACGTACACCGCTGGTGGTCATGTAAGAAGCCGTAACGGCTGTACGATACGTGAATGCCCTCCTGCGACTGATAGTGCAACCATATCGGCAGCATATTGGCAAGGCATTCGTTTTCATGGACGACAATTTGCGCTCCCATCGTGCACAACTTGTGTATGATATCCGTCAGGATATCGACATATGTTCAAAATGTTCAAATGTGTGTGAAATCTTAAGGGACTTAACTGCTAAGGTCATCGGTCCCTAAGCTTACACATTACTTAACCTAAATTATCCTGAGGACAAACACACACACCTATGCCCGACGGAGGACTCGAACCTCCGGCGGGATCAGCCGCACAATCCATGACTGTAGCGCCTTAGACCGCTCGGATAACGACATAGCTCGACTAGAGTGGCCGGCATGTTGTCCATACATCAACCGTATCAAACATGCTTGGGATAGGTTGAAAAAGGGCTGTTTATGGACGACGTGAGCCACAAACCACTCTGAGGCATCTCCGTCGAATCGCCGTTGAGGAGTTGGACAATCCGGACCAACAGTGCCTTGATGAACTTGTGGATAGTATGCCACTACGAATACAGGCATGCATCAGTGCAAGAGGACGTGCTACTGGGTATTACGGGTACCGATGTGTACAGCAATCTGGACCACCACCTATGTCGGTCTCGCTCTATGGTGGTACAATGTGCAGCGTCTAGTTTCCATAAGCAATGGAAAAGATTTTTATGTTGATCTCTGTTCCAGTATCCTGTAGAGGTTCCGGAACTCTCGGAATGGAGGTGATGCAATACGTTTTTGATGTATGTAATAATCGAAAGAACTGTGTGGACAGAGCAGACAAGTATTGGTCGTAATAACGATTCCTGAGAAAGACTGTCAAATGGAGCAGGAAGTTGGCAGTGTGGTTGATCAACTGTGCCTATTCAGTGCGTTCACAGTGTAAAGAAAACATAACCCTGAAAAGAAGAGAAAGACATTCTTGTTGGAGTAAACCAAATAATGGGGAATCAACTCATCGGCCAGAAGCGAATGATCAAGGGGATGATGAACGATATGACGAAGACTCTACGAGGACTCAGACACCTCTAATATGTAACCTGGATCATGATCAAAGACTATTAGGGGATTTGAGGAAACACAAATTGCACTCAATTGCAGGATCAGTGGGCAAGAAAGAAACTTCCAGGCCTTGCAACGTTTGCAGTAAAGTAGAGGATGCAAACCCGCTACATCTGTTCGTTCTGGAAGGTACATCCTCCCAAGGAGCTAAAGATCACCAATAGAGCCTTCACGATGCAGACTGTTAACGCATGCTGAATATTAGGTCGACTGATAGAGAATGAGAAGGTTCACCGGAGAAACGGAGAAGAATGGAACGTATGCAAAACATGGTTAAGAACTAGGGACTGGATGATAGGGCATGTATTGCGACATAACGGATAACCTCCATGGTACTAGAAGGAGCTGTGGAGGGTAAAAACTGCAGGAGAAGACATATTGGAATACATCCAACAAATAATTGAGGTTGTAGGGTGCAAGTATTATCCTGAGATAAAGGCATTAACGCAGCAGAGGAATTTGTGGCGGTCCTCATTAAACCAGTCAGCAGAATGTTGACTCAGAAAATTTTATCTTAAAAGAATTTATATTTGGTGGTACAAATATTCGTTGTAGTCATCGTAAATGGTACATTGACTTACATGGATTAGGAAAATACGAATTAATAGTCGTAAGATAAAGTGGCAGCGATACTAAATTCTTAATGTGAAACATCATCGGTTTTCTTGCGCGTCAGTTTGGGATAAAGTCTAGAGCTTTCGACGATAACGTCCATCACCATCGCCAGGAGCAACTGTCTTCACTGCTGCTGTGGTGGGCTTATATAACCCGTTGACGGCTTCTCATTGGTCGGCTTGTGATTGGTAGGCGATTACGTAATGCTGTCGCAGGCGGTTTCAGTGTCTGCGCTGGTGGCGCCACCGCTTCCGTGGGAACGAAAATACTGCAAGGAAAGTCTTTTGCTGCTCCTCTGCATCGAGCGCTCGTTTCCATGCACCGCTCAGATAATTCTCACTCATTCTTATTCCAGCAGTCTCTTTAATAATAGAATCCCACTATGTGGAGGCAGAGTAAATTTTTTTTTGTTCAACAAAAAGTATTTTATTTGTGTTTGAGAGGCTGTGCTCCGCAATCGCCGATTTCACTAGTTCTCTATTTTTAATATGCCATTGGTGTTCTACACAGCTATCAGAAACGGTACGAATGGTCTGACCTATATAACTGCTTCCAGATTCACAGGGAATGTTATAAATTCCAGGGACACTGAGGCAGAGACTATCTTTAAAAGGGGGCATCATCTCCATTTTCTTACGAGGACGAAAATTCGTTCTTATACCCCATTTACCCAGGACTCTCCTTATTTTACTGGATATAGTGCCACAAAATGGAAGAATCTCAATCGGTGGTTACTCCTGTGAGTATGCAGCGTTTCATGTTTCCTTTTCTTGGAGAACGTTACCTTTATATCGCGTACATCACAACCATTCTTTCGTAACACGTACTTCACGTGTTTAATTTCGGAGTACGACTTTTCTTCGTCAGAAACAGTATCTGCTCTGTATACTAACGTGTTCAAAACGGCTCTCTCCTGAACAGGATGATGAAAACTCTGCGCATTAACGTATAAATCGGTATGCGTCCGCTTACGGTACACAGAGAGGCCGAGACGCCCGTCCACCTGTCGTTGTACTAAAACGTCTAAGAAGCCAGTCTGCCTTCCTTCTCCATCTCGACCGTGAACTGGATGTTCGGATGTATGCTGTTCATGTGTTCCAGGAATTGTTCGAGAGCTACTGCGCCCTATGGCCAGATCATAAATGGGAAAATAAGGATAGACAGAGTGGAGGCGAAAGCACGTTCTTCATAATTCTCCATAAAAATGTTTGCCAATGATGGAGACAAGGGAGAGCCCATCGCCATACCGTCCGTAATTTCATACAGTTTACTGCCATACAATTTACTACCATACCAGACTTTACTACCATACAACAAATCATCATCAAGAAGTCGTCATCACACGCTGGAACAACTTTATAGTTTCAGGAGTAAAAAGATCCGCCAGCATTTTCAAAGTGTCCTCCGCAGGGACTTTTATGAACAGCCATACCACATCCAGCCTGACTAAAATGTCATTTGGACCAACTGTAATCTGTTTGATTATCTCAATGAACATCTGAGAGTTTTTGATGTTATGTTCACAACGGCCGACAATAGGAATCATCAACTTTGTTAGGTAATTGGCCAGTTTGTAGGTAGGACAACCGACTGCACTGACAATAGGTGTCAAGGTAACATTATCCTTGTGGATATTCGGTAGTCCGTACAACCTGGGACGTCTAGAAGCTCGGACTCTCAGATTTTTCGGAACATCATCTGGTAGACTGGTGTTTCTCAGTAGCTCCGTAGCTTTCCTGCTGTACGTCGAGGTTGCGTCCCGTATAAGACATTCGTACGTACTTTCCTCCAACAGTGATATCATTTTGATGTGATATTCGGTAGTAATAAGAGCGATGACGACATTTCCTTTGTTAGCTGTTAGTACAAGATCTTTATCTCTCCAGTGTTGTAATATCTAACACTGAACAAACTAAAGTAATACGTTTCCAAAAACAAGCAGGAGAGTCGATTTATTACCCTTCATTTCTAAAAGTAAGTGCAAAGAGTTGAGAGTTCCACGTTGCTAGTGTTGTTCGACGGCCTGCAACTTGAAACGTCATAATGGAAGAACTTTATTGAAGGTTAAACAACGGGAGTGCACATCAACAATTATGATTGAATTGAACTGTGATTCCAATAAATGATGCAACACATGTATAAGCAGTTTTTATTTGAGAAAAATTAGTTTCTTGTTAAGTAATAACTGAAGTGTCGTCAGTACTAAGAACGTCAACGTATAGGAAAACACAGAACACGGTCATTTAATGCTCAACCACATGCGACCAATAAGCAGGTAAGGTGATAGCGTGATGCCGAATCTACGCCTGTATGATTACTAAATAGGACGACGGATCAACATGATATGCAGCATGCGAAATCCGGGAGGTTAAGGGCATTGAGTGAGCTAAAAATTATAAGTTAAATAACTAGGTTACTGATACAGCGTAAAATACTACAAAGTACCATTACGAAATTGAAAATTCGACATACTCGAAAGTTCATCTAGTTCTGTAGAGCATCATTCATCGTATCATCAGAGCAGAGAAAGCCATTATTTGGTTTCGATTGAAATATCTCTCAAACCTTCATTGTGAAGTCTTATTATATAATTACATATTGTGTATATTTTTATTGCTGTTCAAAAACATCTTGTGCTGTCGTTGCTGTGCAGTTATACCTGTTTCGCTAATTTATATTGTCAGGTAGAACGAATTGTTTTGACATATGCTCTCGTTAGCTAGAATTTGCGTAAGACTTGGACTTCAATCGACGCTATAGGTGACGCATAGTGTCATCACAGACGGAATAAAAATTTTTCAGCGCAGCTACGCCATCGCTTCAGCCTTCGTGTGACTGCAGCTGGAGCACAGATGCTCTTTGGAATTTCTCTGTGCATTCTTTGGCCATTAATATTGATAACAAGTTACACACATAAATTGTTCGTTTAGCTATGAAATGACTATTGAACATTTATATCTCTCCAACAATGTCTCTATCTGTAATAATAATGTCAAAAATGGAACTCAAATAGTACTCTATTACAGAAAAATGCTGCTGATGTTGAATCCTTAACCACAATCTAGGATACAGAAACAGTAGGACATCTCAACATGATCCTGTATTTGCATTCGATTCATATATTTCTAATTGAAATAACTGACACGAGTGTCATATCAGGTAAGTGACAAGAGATATTGCAATCTACAGTAGATGATGAATTCGAATGTTGGTAGTGCTGTTTAGCGATTATCAAGCTATTGTTGCTCCTGTGTCTGGGAAGTCATTCGTTCTACATGCAGTCGCTGAATAGAAGACTGTCAGCTAAAGTTAAGAAAAAATGTACGTTGTAAACGACAGTTGATTACGTCGCCGCTTGATGTAAAAGGAGATAACCTCCCCTACATTTTTAAAATAAAGTTATTGGCTCGTTCTCTTGCACACGAGAGCTAGAGGGAAAGTTATCGTTACAGAATACGATTTCTCAAGGAGATGCCAGTACAGCAGGTCTCACGTACGACCTTAATTGCGAAAGTAATCATGAATTGGCAGGAGATCGGAAGTTATGGAGCTTAACGTGACCTGCGACCCGTTCATATCGAGTTCGAAGTAGCAGTGGAGTAAAGTGATTCACGACCACTCTTTCGGGCTAATAATTTGTTGGGTAGCTCTAAAGTTCATTATAGATACGAATAATTTATTTGAGGGTAGCGATAAGACGGAATCCCAAATACCACCAATGAATGAGCGGTTAGGGTTAAGAATATGTGTTGTGATCGTTTGAGGTCTAATTGCTCATACGTTCCTATTACATTAATCTCGTGACATATAGGGTGAAGCGAGATTCCTTGCATATTGACAGTACAAATGTTTCTCTATGAAAATTTCGTCCCTTGTATGTACTCGGTGAAAAATGGAAGTCAATGGTAGGCAATTTCGCAACACCATAATCATGTCTACGACAAGTGTCTTCATTTGCTGCACCAAGGCTATATTATGGTTAGAGTCT
The DNA here is from genome assembly GCF_023864345.2 of Schistocerca serialis cubense. Lineage (NCBI taxonomy): Eukaryota > Metazoa > Arthropoda > Insecta > Orthoptera > Acrididae > Schistocerca > Schistocerca serialis. Next base: position 286,242,054 of record NC_064644.1, on the reverse strand, counting down.
TGCGTTAAATTACTAGAATGCAGGTCTAGGTGTATTTTCTTATTTCCTAATCTTAGACTACTTGATGAGTTATCTGGTTTCTTCATAGTTATTCTGAAGTTACAAAAAGTCTCATACCAAACACATGCAATTTTTTGATACACCAATGAGCACACCAATGAGAGTACGATCCGTTTTCTTATCCTTTACTAGCTTTTCCTGGCCACGCACTGCAGTGGCTCAACCTGGTTAACTGGAAATAAAGAAAAAAAAGCATCGTTTTCTAACATATGCAGGAACTGGATATACATCCTAAATTCCCCTATCCCTTGTCCCTGCCCATCTCGTACATCTTCTCTTCCCCCACTCGTCCTTCTGCCCTATCTCTCAGGCCATCACCACCTACCTTATCTGTGTCCACCCTCTCATCCACCATTCTCTCCATTTCCTCCTGCCCACTCTCTCTGTGTATCTCCTTCCGCTTTCTGTCTCCACGTCATCCCGCCTCTCTGTCGATCTGCTCTACCCCATCTCCTTGACCTTGGGACATGTATTGTTACTGTATGGTCAAAGTGTTGTGTAAGAATTTAAAGTGAATCGATCTATAACCTTTGGAGATTTCCTGTAGTAACGTTTCCCCTTCATATATTACACATGTCCTTATATATGATATACTGGTATATTAAAGAAATATGTACATAAAAGCAAGTTTGTTATAACTTTGATGAAATCGGTGAAAAACTTTGCGATGTTTAGGATTTTGAACAAATCAAATAATTGTGGCATTATGTTAGGTATATAAAAACCGCGTATTCGAAAGTAACGTTGTGTAAAAATTTCGGACCAGTCGGTGAAGAACTTGCGGAGATTTACGATTTTATACAAACGAACATTCGCATTTTAATTTCTATAAATTTACTGACATAGTTTGCTTTTAAAAGTTTAAACTGTTCCCTTCCACAGTGTGCATATTTTACAGTCTATTTGTGAAACTCCAGTGTCGTAATTGACTGTAAGACGGATACATGCTTAAGAATTAATGCTGGATTAAATGTGCACAACGGGTTAAATTAATGTATTGGAAGACTGCAGCCTGTGCAGTAAAATTTAAGTTGGGGTTTTCACAATTTGTCATTCAAAAATCAGTTATCATGTTAGAGGATCTGCTAACTACTTTCATGAAAAGTACCATCTGCTTAAACTCCAAATCTATTACAAAAGTTTCAGTGCACCAAAAAAAAATGAAAAACGGAGTAACATGAAGTTACTTGAAGCACGCTTAAACACTGATTACGTTTATATTGACATAATTCCAATGGAAATTGTCAACGTTAATTGGCGGGAGTCAGAATTAGCTAAACATCACCGACTTTTCGTAAAGAATTTATCGCAAATTGCCTACGCGTCAATAACAGTGGTAGTTTCGCTTGAATGAGAAACTGAAGTCATCCATTCAACTGTGACTCTACTGTCGACCATGGTAAGGCGACACCGAAAATCATGTCGAATCACTAAGTTCTTTTGTCCTAATGTGCCTATGCTGCGAATTATTTTCATCGTACTTGTCGAAGTAAAGTGAGCAGACCGCTGATGGAGTGGGTGGCTCCCATCACCTGCACACCTACAAGTGCTCTGCCGTGAACTTGAAACTGTAGTTCGCCAGGCTCAGTCTGCAGAGGACAGCTGCTTTCGAGGTCCGACACCGCAGTTGAGAGCGGAGGAAAAGCTATCGTCTTGTACCACATTACAACCGCCTGTCCAACTCTTTTAGAGGATGTAACGAAGTCTCTCCGCAATTTTGCACCTAGCAAATTTCCTATACAATATCTTAAAAAGAGACATTTTATCAACCACGATTGTAACTGTTTTGGTCTTAAAACTTTCGCACCAGAAATTGACAAAGGCAATCAGCTCGCATTCCGCCCCGTTATTTTCTAACTAATCAACGCAGACGCAACAAAATACTGATGTCACACTACAGTTACCGATCAGTGGTCTGGTTTACCTAGTAGTGTCATTTCCAGCAATCATGAGAAAATAATTATGGGGAAACACCAAATTCGTTCTCTGGCAACAGCCTGCAGGACATTTGCAAAGGTACAGTTTATTTGAGTGCTGCTCCCCTGTGTTTTAGGATGGCTAAATGGTGTCAGTCTCGCAGAATGTTTCCTTGACGTACGCCCAGTTACCACCCCTGCATCACCGCATTCTTCGCTGCAGAACTGAAGGCTTATGGTACTTTTCTGTAAAAGGGCACAGGAAAACGCAGCTTTCTTCAGGTATATCTTGCTTTTTAGAGTCTGTCTGGGGACTTGGCTGGCTTTGTTCAAGAGCCACTGGCAATGCCGCGTGCGCCTGCGTCCAGTCCTCTCCCTTCACGTAAACACCGCGTTCGACCCCAGCAGCTTGTACCTCTATCGGTCAGCTGCCAATTCTCAGACGATTTCATCCTTTCGATGTTGGGGGTCCTTTTCGCTTGCATTTCACTCTGAATGTCCTGTTCCTGCAGCCTGCCACAGCTTGAAAATTCACCCAAAAAAAGCAATTATAACAGCAGGAACTAGGTTAATTGCAGTACACTAAAGAAACGGAAATGATATCGCCACTTACAATCACTATTATAGATTTATCCACCACAAAACTGTGTGTGTATAATTTTCGTAAGTTTAATGGTGGAAGTGCGCACTGAATACTGTTGCTGTAACTCACTGAGAGCATTCTAGCTGATACGAATGAGGAAACACGCACCGGGACGGTCAAGTAGAATATGATCTCGTAATTATTGGTGGCAATTACCCGTGGTTTTATGTCAGGTATGAAAGTTTACGCTGCGGACGGCATAGTGTAACGCCTTACCGAAAGTCATTTATCGCGTTGAACAGTGCCTTGGTGAACGGTCCTGTGAAATTTTTAACATCTTTTTATACTGTAAATATTATATGATGCCTTTTTGCGATGCTAGGACGTAGTTAGCTTCTGCGGAATTCGGTTTAGTGAATGAACCTAACCAGGCTGTTATTTGCGTCTCTTGAGTTTTTCGAAACGTTAATGAACGAAATCCAAGTAGATATTTTGATAACTTTATTTCATGGCACTGGATTTTCTTGGTCACTGCCACCTCAATTTAACACCGTTTGTCGTCTGCACGTCTAATGGCGCGCCTACACGGAGAAGAAGCCAATCGGGAGAAGATCTACACGACAACTTTAAAGACGCGACGTAACGTCAGTGACGCAAGGAAAGTTAAAAGACATATGCTCATAAAATGTAGTATGGAAGGAACCTGGCATTTCTGAAAGATGGAACTTTATGAAACCTGCCGTTTAACGCATGGCTAGGCGAACATTGCACTGAGGTGAGGAAAGTCATGAGAGAGCGATATGCACGGGTACAGAAGCTGCTAGTGTAGCGTATAGAGGATATATAAGGACAGTACATTGGCGGAACTGCCATTTGTACTGATGTGATCCATGTGAAAAGGTTTCCTACGTGATTATGGCAGCAAAACGGGAATTAACAGACACTGATAACAGTACTGCATCACCTGCAGAGCCTCGGGACCATATCGGCTGTACCCTAGACTTCTGGAAACCGGTGGAATGGTCATATTTCAGTTGGTAAGGATTGATGGTAGTTTTCGAGTGTGTTGCAGACCACACGAAGCCATGGACCCAAGTCGTCTAAGGCGCCTTACCACGTTTCGAGCTGCTACCCTCGTCGGAGGTTCGAGTCCTCCCTTGGGCATGGATGCGTGTGTTGTCCTTAGCGTAAGTTAGTTTAAGTTAGATTAAGTAGTGTGTAAGCCTAGCGAGCGATGACATTACCAGTTTGGTCCCATACAACTTACCGCAAATTTCCAATTTCTTCCCAAGTTGTCACAAACCACTGTGCAAGAAGATGGTGGCTCCACAATGCTGTGGGTGGTGTTTTTACATTGAATAGAAGCGGTCCACTGGTCCACTAGTACAACTAAACCGATTATTGTCTGCAAATGGCTATGATCGACTACTTGGAGAGCACTTTCAGCCACTTATGGACTTCATGTTCCCAGACATGTCACTGGGCAACTATCGTTCACGACTGGTTTGAAGAACATTCTGAACAATTCGAGTGAATGATTTGGCTGTCCAGATCACCCGAAATGAATTTCATACAACATTTATGGGGCATAACCGAGAGGTCAGTTTGTGCAGAAAACACTACACCTGCAACACTTTCGCAATCATGAACGGCTGTAGAGACAGCATGGCTCAGTATTTCAGCAGGATATTTCCAACGAGTTGTCGAGTCCATGCCACGTCAGGAAAATGGAGGTTCGACACGATATTGGAGGTATTTCGTGCCTTTTGTCACATCAGTGTATAATAACAATCTACTCTCGCCATTCTTCTATCGCTTTAAAGCTTATAATTTGCGATATAATTCTGAAATTTACTGTTATAGTCTCACAGCACAAGGAACAAAGTATTTGTGGAGCATGTGAGGAAGATGATCATAGATTCGTTCCTCAAGCTGCCATCTTCAGCACACTGTGTCACGCTTTGAAGCTAGTATATGGAAAAAAGTAATTGTTTGTAACTTATGTGATATTAAACCCTTTTATTATTATCTCTCAGAAAATTTAATTTAACCTTTCAGGTTTTATTATCCACAGGCTAGGGATAAGTGACCTGTAGAATGACAAACATTGCAGCTGATGATAGGGAGTTGCCCTGCAGGAAGCACTAAGTAAGATAACTCATATCCTCTAGTTATTGTATTTCTATCCAGGAACTCGTGCCACTGGGAAGCCCTTCAGGGGTGCGTGCCCGCAAAGTGCAGGAGCGGTGGCCAGGCAACGGCCTGGGAGAACTGGAAGAGCTGCGAGCGTCTGCCCCCCGCCTGTGGGTAGCGCAACACGGGCGGCCGTCGTCGGAGGCCGCAGCGTCGGCGTCGGCGTCGCTCGGGGGTAATTACGAGGGTGCTAGGAGGGCAGGGGCAGGGGGAGGCGGGAGGCGGGGCGTGATTTGTGCGGCGAGCGGCGAGGCGGCCCGCCGCCGCTAAATCACCAGCGCAGGCCCCACACCAGGAGCTCCACAGCCAGGGCAGCCTCAGCATGCCAGGGGTGCTGCTTGCGGTCAATGATGGCTTGCCGCATTGGGCTTCCTGGTAAGAAACCGAGCGGCAATGCTTGACGGTGAAATTTAAGAACTGTTGGAGGCCGCTTAACTCTAGGACATCTAAACTTTTTTCTTTAACATTGATGCCGAAGGGAGGGTTTGGGAACCCACTGGTGCTGAAGTAGTCTACTCATAAGAAATTGCAACGTTCAAAAATGTTAAGTATTATATCTAATGCAGTACTTATTTATTTATTTACCGTATGGCGACAACAGCAGATAATAAGGGAGGACGTTCATGGAATGACCGAATATATCAGTTTTCAATTTAGTTTTTGTTTTATGTAAATTGAATGTGGAGGGAGAGAAAGGAAAGGAAAAGGAAGCACTATTGATGTCAACTGCATCAGGACACTGCGTACTCAGTAGCGACGACTGAATACACGTGACGTAACGGGACTCGAATCCGAGATCTCCTGCGTATTATCCACTTCCGTTAACCATTGCAGCACCCAGACACAGTGTTTACCGCAATTGCGCCGACTATCTTGGCAACTAAAGCATTTCTGAAAAAGAGAAATTTGTTAACATCGAGTATAGATTTAAGCGTCAGGAACACGTTTCTGAAAGTATTTGTATGGATTGTAGCCAGGTATGGAAGTGAAACGTGGACGCTAAATAATGTAGACAAGAAGAGAATTGCAGTTTTCGAAATGTAGTGCTACCGAAGAATGCTTAAGATTAGATGAGTAGATCACATAACTAATGAGGAGGTATTGAATAGGATAGGGGAGAAGAGACATTTGTAGCACAATTTGACTAGAAGAACGAATTGATTGGTAGGACATGTTCTGAGGCATCAAGGGATCACCAATTTAGTATTGGAGGGCAGCGTGGAGGGTAAACATCGTAGAGGGAGACCAATAGATAAATACACTAAACAGATTAAGAAGGATGTAGGTTGCAGTAGGTACTGGGAGATGAAGAAGCCTGCACAGAATAGAGTAGCATGGAGAGCTGCATCAAACCGGTCTCTGGACTGAAGACCACAACAACAACAACATCTCGGCACACTTCCAGGCCGACCTACACTCCAACGAAATGCCACATATCGCAGTCTCCGTCCATGTCGTCCGTGCTCGGTGCTTTGAGATTCCTGCAGGAGGTCAGACATATTTGTGCATCCGTACTAAAGGTGGTGGATTCATTATCCAGCGAGCCACCTTCAGTGAGGATGCACAAATACGTTTAACCTCCCGTGGAAGTATCGAAGTGGCGAGCACAAAGGATATGGATAAGGACTACGGATAGGCTGTCCTTGGTGGGAGATTCGGTTGGCCAAGAGGTATGCCGAGATAGTCCATAAAATTGTGATAAACACTGTATCTGACTGGCGCCGTGGTTAACGTACCTCCCGGTCTGCCACACACATTCTGACTCATCGTCACTGGTTCTGCATAATGTCCCGATGCAGGTAACACCAATAGTTCCTTCCCTTTCCTTTCCTTTCACCTCCCTCCACCTTCAGTTTATACAATACGTATCACAGTTGTGGATTCCGAGTGCTGTATTTTCCATCGAACAAGTCTGAAGGAACAGGCTCACACGCTCTTATATTATTCTTTATTGATTCATGGAAGTCACTGACATTAGGTTAGTGCCTGAAAAATAATTAATGCGACCTTCCTGACATGCCCACTTTTCGAAGCAGCACGTGAGTACTGTAGGCTGTCCAAAGTTACCTTAGAACCGACAGCGAGGTCGTAATTGGTAGGGGGGAAGCCCACGTGACAGGCTCTGGTCACTTTCTGCCAATATCATGCTACCTGCAGCCGCAGAAAAGACCCGCAGTTCCCAAATCTTCATCCCATACAACACTTGTCGCTTGCATTGTGTTTGGGTGTCAAGAAGATCGCTGTCCTGTGTGACGGTTTCACACTGTCATTTTGTTTGTTGTAGTTTTTAATGTAGCGGGGGCTATTTTATTTGTCGTTATTGATATTTTTTATCTGATACTGAACATTGTAGCAAGTAGTTTGTCGAAAGTTGTCAGTGGGAATGTTCCAATTGGTTGTCTTGGCTGGAGGATTGCTGTACGAGGACAGTCGAGATAAAGGGGTTGCTATTACGTGGCCACTTTGAGAATGAAGTATTTAATTGTGGCCCGCTGCTCTCCGTTAACAAAGAAATCGACATAACTACTGTAGCTCTGAATGTAAATAAAAATACTGCTGTCAACTTTAGGAGGGAAGTATTCAACAAAGAAGACGAAGCTCAAGCACCAACGATACTTAACGCCCCTGAAAAACCGCCATGTCGATTAGCGGCTTACCAATATCGATTCGTTTGCGTGCGATGCGATTCGTCGTTATGTTATGATTATTATCACAGGAAGGAACTTCCGACAGTCATGAAGTGACTGGTCACATTTAAAGAATCACGACTTTTTCAACGCAGTCTCACATCCTTATCCACAGTTTTACTCAGCCTAGGCTTTTATTACGCACGTTTATGTGGACGTAAGCCGATGATGGAGAGGATGATAGAGCTGCAAGGTGATCCCGATTTTTAAGGAGCATCTGTAGCATAAATATCGACGGAGTGGTCTGGCTTGGCGAAACGTGGTTCAGTTCCGGTTTGTCGTCGAACAGGACTGGAAAGTCGACATAGCTGAAGGAACAGTGGCAATACATTCTTGCAAGGGGGCAGACATATTCTTCTTTATGCAGGAACCTGGCATGGTTTCCACACAGACAGTCTCCTGCTTTTTAAATAAAAGAAAACAGGAGATTACGCAACAGAATTTAATCACGTTACATTTGCAAGGTGGTTCAAAGATTCACTAATACCAGGTCCTGAAAATCCGTCATCAGTTCCTTTTGAAAATGCTCTGTTTCACTCAGTCGTTGCTGACCAGGCATCTACCATAGCAAAACGAAAGAGGGAAATGACTGACTGGTTTCAGCGTCATAACGTCAGGGAAAAATATCTCTCTATAGGCCCCAGTTTCCCTTATACGATATCGACGAACTGACTAAACATGTGCATGCAGTCGTTAGGCTACCACCTTATCACTGATATTTCAACCCAGCAGAGTTAACACGGACACAAAGTAAAGGTTTCATTGCCATAAATAATAATAAATTAACTTTACCTGCAGGCGAACCACTCACAAGAGAAGCTGTCAGGAACAACACCTGTGAAGGTTGGAAGAAAGCAGTCATTCGCAGAACATCATAGAATGAGCGTACCAGAATGAAGCACTTTTGGGAAATTCAGTAGAGGAGATGATAATTTCACTAAATGAGAACAGTGACAGTGACGTTGGCAATGACAGTGATGGCGACAATTCAGAAATCCGTCACAGCGACGACAGTGATGTCAGTGGAGTTTCTCCACCATCCCCTGAGAAAAAGAACATTTAGCTACATGTCTGGCGTCAGCAGTTTACATCTATAAGTATTTACCTAATGAAATTATCTTGTGGTAAGTTTTGAAATTTTAATATGGAGGCCTTAATTGCAACTAATTCCAAAGGAAGTTCCTCTCACGAATTCAGTATGCGACACACAAAGTAAATATTGCTGTTTACAATACAACCACTGTAATACAGAGCCCCTGTTATTTGTATTGGTATCACTTTTGTTCTTTATAAACAATAGAGGTTGACTTATTTAAGATACGGCTTCCCTTCTGTTGTGTTAGAATTGGGTAGACGGATCAAAATATTAAGAACAGTTCCACTACAGACCTGTAGCGATCTGTTTCTTGTGTCGAAACCGGAGCCACACCAGTAGTTGACGTGTAAGCTGACCATTGAGGGTCGTATTTAGCTCAAATTATCTCACATAAGAGATTTCCGGCAGAGTTCTGGTTCTGAACATATAAAAATATGATGTTTTCTTAAGATTTCAATCACATTATGTATTCACCTAAATTCAATAACAGACAAATTTCTCGCATGTTGGAAATGCTTAACGTCGTGGGAAAAATGCATTTTCCGAAACTTTTCGTATACTGTCTTATGAATTTATTCGTGCAGATAAACAGAAATCGAAACGTAGGCTAACTATTTCAGAACACACTGGTGTAATTTCCATATTTATGAAGTGAATAGTTTGTTGGAGAGAGCTGAATGAAATATAAGATTAAGCGTGTATCCCATGCGCGACGCGGCAACTCTGTTCCGCGTCTTCCCATGCTCCTGGCAAAGTGTCAATCCTAAAATAATTTTGGACAGACTATGGCTCGGTAAACAACGATTCTGTGGATTACTTCCAAAAAAACGTGCTTGAGATACATCTAGAAGGTTGTGATACATACTATTTGATTCTACAGATCATCTGTGTCACTGTTCCGTAGCTAAGAAACAATAACAAACCAGTTGCTTTGTTTCTGAAAAAGCAATTCTTCTTTTGCCACATTTTCATCTGATACAGTTGTCACAACAGAATTATGTTGCACTTCTTGTGTGTAATGATGGGAACGTATGGTATTGAAGGTATCAGAGAAAGGGCCATAAGACAGGGAGTTTTAAGACATCTTCAAGAACATAGATTTACAGTACCTCTCTGCGGCTGAAAAGTCAGTCGAGGATCTGATGAAGGAAAGAAGGGAAAAACAAGAAACCAAGAGAGAAGCCTCGATGGGAAATAGAATGCTGAGTATAAATATGGAGCCTTCGGTAGACTGAAATAGGAAAAAATCGTTAGGTTTAACTTTAAATTGCTTTCTTCGAAAATTATGTTTCCTTTAAGTTCATGTACCTCTTTCTCAGAATCTATAAGGGCTATAATTATCAAATTTTGCACACTCATTTTCACAAACATTGTTTCAAGAGTACATTTAGAAATTCTAAATGTAATCTGAGACAGGGGTCAATTGCTTTGAATTTTGCTTGAATTTTAAATTATACTTACAGATTTATAATTAAATATTGTTAAAGTTCTTCTATTCTACACATTTAAGAAACCACATGAGAGAAACTAACTGTATGCAAAGAGATGAAACAAAAAAAGAATTTTAGAAATCAATTCAATAGTTTCTGAGGAAGAGGTGCACATATTGTTTTTTAACAAAAAAAAATTGTAATTCCATCTACAATTCATGGAACATAAAGGCAAATGTTTTAGTTTCATGTAAAGAAGGGTACAAACTTTCATTGCCGTATTTTCAAAACTGCACATTTGGTGCACCTTTAAAATAGTGTGTGTTTTTCATGAACTTCCCCCCTAATGAAATACACATATTTTGAAATTATACACCGAAGTAGTCGAATTAAGTCGAGTGATGCTGATGGAATTAGATTAGGAAATGAGACACTTAAAGTAGTAATAGAGTTTCGTTATTTGGGGAGCAAAATAACTGATGATGGTCGAAGTAGAGAGGATATAAAATGTAGACTGGCAATGGCAAAGAAAGTGTTTCTGAAGAAGAGAAATTTATCAACATCGAGTATAGATTTAAGTGTCAGGAAGTCATTTCTGAAAGTATTTGTATGGAGTGTAGCCATGTATGGAAGTAAAACATGGACGATAAATAGTTTGGACAAGAAGAGAATACAAGCTTTCGAAATGCGGTCCTACAGAAGAATGCTGAAGATTAGATGGGTAGATTACATAACTAATGAGGAAGTATTGAATAGGATTGGGGAGAAGTTTGTGGCACAAGTTGACCAGAAGAAGGGATCGGTTGGTAGGACATGTTCTGAGGCATCAAGGGATCACCAATTTAGTATTGGAGGGCGTCGTGGAGGGTATAAATCGTAGAGGGAGACCAAGAGATGAATACACTAAGCAGATTCAGAAGGATGTAGGTTGCAGTAGGTACTGGGACATGAAGAGGCTTGCACAGGATAGAGTAGCATCGAGAGCTGCATCAAACCAGTGTCAGGACTGAAGACCGCAACAACAACACACCGAAGGATTTACGCCAAAACTAAGAAATTTAACATTTGAAACTTAATAATTCAATAATACTGAAACTAAAACATTTAAACTATAAAACTAGGACTATAATTCAAAGCAGATACATTTAACCGAAGTTCAACATCTAAATAATGAAACCAATTGGTTGCAAAGGGAGCAGCATTAATAAAGTCACTGAATAGTCTTGGATACTTTCTCAGAGGTCAGTCCTCGACGACATGTTGAACAGTTTGTTCTAGGGCCCTACAGTAGCGACTGGAGAGTTTCGCAGCCCCCACTTGCGCTTATACACAGCACCTGGCGTGACCAGTTAGTATCCTGTTCACTCTTATCCACTGACGTCTCTTCAGAGCAATCCTGATAGAAACGCAAATGGATCTTGTTGTTTTACAGCTTCAGCATTCCATCTCCAATGTTGAACTTACAATTGTTGTTAACATGTTTATATATTAGGTTGAATGAATAAAAATTGACTTACTGCAACTAAAAATACGTATGCCTTTATACGTTACATAAATTGCTCTCTGACATCATCTCCAAGGCGGGAGATACATTATACAGTTCTTTTTGAACGTGGGTTACTGTTATGGCAGTGTCCTCTATGATATTTTGGCTTATTTAGATTGTTGTACTTCTGCTTCTTTGCTTTAGCATCTTTTACACAAAACGTGGCACCCATCTTTCCCTGCAGGATGCTGATCTATTGTTATGGAATACTTTCCAGTGACTGAACAATTTGGTAACAGAACAGTCTTAGATAAGTATTTCCTGTAGTTTCACTAGTTCCGCTCGAAAGAGCAGACGTAAAGGATTACTCTGTATCGTTTCTACTCTTCTCGATGTGGATGTTGTTGGATGATTATGGTGGTCAGAGGGCTAAAACATAATATGTCAATGAGAGAGTAAAATACTAATAGGCGCTATCTCTTTGTTCCTCTGTTTCTGGTGTACACACGAGCCATTTCACCTTCAGGGGAATTATAATATTTGTTTGGGGGTTTTATTCTTCTCTCCTTCGGAGCTTTCACCTTAGTGGATTGTTGAAGACATCGACAAGTTTGTACTTGGTTTCACTTTTAATATGTAAAATACCATACCACCTGGTGGCCTGTGAACAAGAACGCTGACTAATGTACCTCTCTATTTGGTGTTTCCTTCATTACATTCGGAATATACTTCCTGTTTGACTGGAGAATTCCTACTTTAATAACTTTGCCTCCATGTTGTAACTCTTCCACCAAATACACCGATGTCTGATATCGACAAACCTCGTTCTTTCTCGGACTAACTGTATATTTGACCTACATAGGGTTTCATTTTCACGACGTATCTGTGTACTGCGTCTGATATTATGTGTATAAGGATAACATACTTGCCTGGCTTCTTCTTCATAAATACTTTGAAGGGGCAACGTCTCTAAACAAGCACAGCATCTCACCAATGCACTACTGATTTATACAGTAGTGGAAACGTATCGTTAACTATATTGAAACTTTCACGAAATGCAATTGACTCCTCTGTTTCTTTACTTTGCTAGTGGGTAGTTTTGTCATCAAACATGATGACTCTAATACGATCCTTGGAACGTTCTTTTGGCGTAATACCCTTGAAAACAGGCCGACCAATTAGTTTTGCCCAGAGATCGTGTACTCTGTCAAAAATAGTCCTTAGTTACAACCCATAGGTATAAGTATTCCTATAAATACATATAAGTTTCTCTCATTAGTAGATGTAATGATTTGCATGTTTGACTGTAATATCCATAGTGTCAGGTGTAAAAAGTAACATCAAGGCTTCTCCAGGAGAATGGCAAACACCGGCCAGATTTTCTCCTGCCCGCTCACTAACCATGTTTGCAGGAGACCTCCTACGTTTTCTCAGCTGAGTGATACACACTTTCTTCCAGACTTGGCCAAGTCACTTTTTGATAGTCACTACCTGAAGCTAGATTATCGTCATCATCTCTAGCGTCCACATACTTTTCACGATTTGAGTCATGCTACATAACACCATACTCATTACAATTTCACTCCCTGAGTTAAATACTTCACGTTCATCTAAAATTTCAGTCTGAACTCTTTCTAATGACGATTCACGAATATTTCTAGACACATGTTAGTCTTGATGTGTATAACAGTTAACTGAACTAACGAACCGAATGTCACAAACGATCACTTCCTCTGAAAATACACTGATCGTTGAGAACATCAAGAATGCCAACAAGAAACAGACTTGCAGTGTTGTTCGGTTGAGTTGAGAATTAAGAAATAGTACACAAAAAATTTTCTCTAGCATCGAAATCTAAGAGCGGCTTTGTTGGACGTATGTAAAAACTTTCATGTTTTCCTTTCAAATAAGGAGTTTTCTATAAAATTATTTGTTACTTAAGTTTCATACTACATTCAGTAAATAGTACCTCAATGGGAAAATGTTTTACTTGGGCCGAGACAAAGAAACGTAAGCCCGCATCTCGTGGTCGTGCGGTAGCGTTCTCGCTTCCCACGCCCGGGTTCCCGGGTTCGATTCCCGGCGGGGTCAGGGATTTTCTCTGCCTCGTGATGGCTGGGTGTTGTGTGCTGTCCTTAGGTTAGTTAGGTTTAAGTAGTTCTAAGTTCTAGGGGACTTATGACCACAGCAGTTGAGTCCCATAGTGCTCAGAGCCATTTTTGAAAGAAACGTAAACATTTGTGGGTTCAACGAACCCCATCATGTCCCTTAGGCGTTCTAGGTTTAAGGCAGTTTGTATGTATTAGAATCATATGCAGGTTTTTGTTCGCAGCTATAGGTCTAGTGGCTAGCGTTGCTGCCTCTGGATCAGGCGGCCCCGGGTTCGATTCACGGCAGGGTTGGGGATTTTCTCTACCCTGGGACTGAGTGTTTGTATTGTCCTCATAATTTCATCACCATCATCATCATTCGTCTCTAAATTGGACTGTGTCAAATTTGAGGTTTTGTACGGTCACTGATGACCGCGAAGCTGAGCGCCCCACAAGCCAAACATCATCATCACATGCGGGTTTCTGAAATGTAGGCTGTCATGACATTGACATATACTGTACTGGAAATTACACATTTACAAAAATATTCGAAAACTATATAGCAGTTAGCAACATGTGGTGTTGACTGATAGGACAAGATGGTGGAACAAATTCGAAAATAGTGTCCGAGAAATCTCATCATGTATTGCGTATGGAAATACACGGCAGATCAATGAAATATAGTTATGCAGAATGCTCTCATGTAGAACCTGACGTTCCATAAAATTTGAGATACGGTCTTTGTTTCCTGGCCAGCCAGAAACTTGGAAGTAAGTCCAATTTGATAACACCCCTAACAGGTCTTGAAACGATCATTTGGGACTAACTGCTGCGAGTGAGCGACCAAAGTGTCACATTTCAATCCAACCTACACATCGGGCTACGCCACAGATCAGCCTGTCATCACATCCACTTTTCTCCTGTTCGCTTTCGTCAAAAAATTCACAAACAAGTTACAACATTCTATCCTAATCTAGCCCTTGAATTACGCCACAGGTCTGACACTACGGCAGCGTCCCTCTGTTCACAAATTTAACTCGATATTGCCCTTCCTGTGCTGTTAAGAAAAACGATACAAAATTCCTACGCACGAATACATGTGGGTATGTCCGATGTACGGGCGTTGTGGAGAATGCGGTCGTTGTAAAATATACGAAATGTGTTCGCTTTTCCGGATAAGAACAAACACCAGCTGTGAATGACGTTAGTGAAAAGTAGTGCCGGACGAGGACTCGATCGTGGATTTCCCGCTTCGCCCGAACAGTCATATTTGACTACCTTTGCACGAATTACGGCCAGACCCAAACTTCCATATGTCGCCGTTCCTGCACCACAAACTGTACTCGTACACACATTACGTAAGTCTCGCACAGAGGACGACATTTCGTCAGTGTCCAATCACAATATGTGAAAATAATGCAAGATTTGTATGGTTACACGAAAATAAATACAAAGTATGTTAATATGGCATTAAACGAATGTCACTCTGATATATTTTCTGTATTTCCGGATGAAACGGACCTTTGATAAGGCTGTCTCTCTCTCTCTATTTGTTTAGTCAGTTCCGACTCATCGTGACCCCATGAACCAAATCACGCCACTTTTTCCTGTCTTGCACTTTCTCCCGTAGACATTCCAGGTTGGAACACATTGCTTCTGTGATGCCATCGATCAATCTCATCCTCTGACGTCCTCTTCTTCTAGTTCCTTCAATCTTCCCCAGCATTAACGTTTTTTCCAGCGAGGCATGCCTTCGCATTGTGTGTCCAAATTAGGTCAGCTTTTGTTTTAAGATTAGACCTTCCAGGGAGAAATCTGGTTTAATCGATAAGGCTACAGGAGTATTTATTTTCAAGAGGGCTATAATCGGCCACGAAATATTAACCAAACTTTAAGCCATCAGATTACATACTAGAAACGGTAACACAAACACCCAAACTCTCACTCACCCACACGCCGACACATACACACACACACACACACACGCACACACACACACACACACACACACACAAACACACACACACATTAACGTGAGAATGCCTTTGTTGGAAATCAACGTGAAATAACAACTCACAGATGACAGATATCAGCACTAGAAATGGAGGGTGTATAAACGTGCCGGAGTATGTGGAAAAGATTGAATTAGTTGTCGTAATAAAGATATGGAGTAATTTATCTGACGTTGAAAAGCGCATGATCATTGGCTTTTGGGGCAAGAGTGGAAGCATTTACTAATTGGCTAAGTCTCTAAACTCTTTGCGGCCGTCATGGTTAAAATATATCCTGCACGGAAAAATGGCACTATCAAAAACTGTGCTGCACCACAAGCCATAGACGACAAGGCGAACGAAAGCTGTGTAGATGTGTACAGTCACTATCCAAAATTGGCGCCGAGGCAACTGTGGTGCACCAAGGGCCATAGATGGTAGAGGTGCAGACACATTTATGGGTGAATAGACGTGCAACTGTTGAGCAACTGACCGACCGGATGAGCCAAGGGGCTCCTCAGCGAATGTTTAGCGAACTTTGCTGTGTGAGGACTTCTACAGCAGTCGCCTGGTGATCATCGATGATAAAGGGAGGTGTTTGCACGTCAGTATCGCAACTGGACGTCTAAGTATTGATAGGTAGCCATTCGGAGTGAATCACATATTATGCTCAATCGCACTGATGCCATTGGTACGCTCGTCCTGAAACGTAGAAAAGCATACATCTCGCCACAACCGACGGAACGGTTCGTGGCTCTGAGCACTATGGGACTTAACATCTGAAGTAATCATTCCACTAGAACTTAGAACTACTTAAACCTAAATAACCTAAGGACATCATACACATCCACGCCCGAGGCACGATTCGAACCTATGACAGGAGCGGCAGCGCGGTTCCAGACTGAACCGCCTAGAACCGCTCGGCCACACCGGCCGGCGAACAGTCCGTGCCAGAGGGGATTCCCGGGTAATCTCGTTTATACTGAAGGCACAATGAATCAACACAAGTATGTATCTACCTTTGGGAACCACAATCACCCGTAAGTGCTGTTTGCTTTTCCTCGACATGGTGGCATATACTAACGGGACGATGCATCGTGTCACACAGCTTGCGCAATGTACGTACCCATTTCGTAAGCACCAGGAATACCTTACCGTACTCCCCTGGCCATCAAACTCTCTAGTTTTAAACCCAATCGGAAATCAGTGGGACCACCTTGATTGGGCTGTTCGGGCCACTGATTCTCAGCCGAGATTACCCGTGCAGCTGGCCGCGGCTCTAGAGTCGGCATGGCCCCTCAGCAACACTGGCATCTCCCGAAATCTCACTGACCCTCCTTACACCATGTCTCGTTGCGGTCTGCACTACAAGGGCTGGTTCTTCACGCTTTTGACAGGCGACCAAATTAATATGACCGGAAAGTTTAGTGTGATACTTCAGCTGGTGACCACTATCGGCAATTCACAGTGCCAACAGCCCTGCGTGAGGGGAATGCTGGACCCCATAGAGCGAGAGCAGGAGATGCATTCTGCAAACATCCAGGGGTTAGCCTGGTTGATGCCCTAGCCTCGCTTAAGAAAGGACATCTTGCGAAGATCTTGGGGACAATGCAATATATCCAGATAACTGGGGTATCGCTGCAGGACTGAGAGAAAGTACAGACACAAAAGAATCAGAAGAATAAAAAATGCTCACGTGGAGGGGTGTGAATCTTCTGGCTGGAAGCATCCGTATCCTCCCCCCTTAAAAAGCGAGAAAGTGTCGAGAATTCACGCCCCCTATGCAGTCAATGGATGAAAGTAGTCACAAAGCGCGAAGAATCCGCACAGGGAGGCGTGTGACGTTCAAAGACTGAGAAAGAAACCAACTTCCTTTAAAAAACATTTCTTTGTCACTAAGGGGGTTGCTTATAAATCACGAACGCCTGCAGATTCTTATAGGAAGGGCAAAAATGAACTGTCCAAGCATCAAGCAGGAACAGCCGTTACAAATATATGTTGTGTGGCTTTTTCGCAGCAACTAAGGCATGCAGAAAACAGCGGAACACTGTGCGACCAATGCTGGAAACAGATGTTGACAGTGAATATGTGAGAAAGATTACAGTTGTCGAGTCATACACCAGCCCACTCAGGACAGAAAAATTCAGCCCTGCACTGGGAAGTGTGGTAATGAAACAGAATCACTCGTTGGGCTACATTACTAATTTAGGCCGCCAATGACGGCGAATAGGGGATAAGAAATTCGAGGAGCTGAGAAGAGAGATGGATAGGAAGTGAAATAGTGGGTGAGACAGCGTGGAAGCAAGATCGTATGAAAGCTGTTCCATCCATCTCCTACATACATCTTACGACACCACGGTATCGCTGCTTCCGCTACAACACCAGGAGACAGTGCGAAGACCGTGTCGCCGTAAAGGCATCGGTCGCCGATGAGAGCTGCAGAATCGCTGCCGCTATGAGGCGACGCCCCGTACCAACCCAGCTACTCCATCGTCATCGCCGCACGACAAATTATACGAAGAATGGTGACGTGATTCATTCCTCCCCTTCATTCCCTTACTAACTGAGTCGTGTCCATGGTCAGTCAAATCGGCTCCCAGATATGTCATATTTCGGCAAGAGATACTGAAATAAATGCAATCATTTGATGTTTTAATCATCTAAACAATCGGTTCTATTCGCTTCTCCATCCTCTAATCTCATAAGCTTTAGGTTTTCTATTCCACGTAATTATTGACGTTACTTAGAATTGTTGTTGCCCAGGGTGGGGTGACCTCTTTAGTAATTTGGGTACTATGCTATCTCACACAGAATTTTGAAGGATTCACTATATTTTTTGGTGCCAACCGTTGTGCAATGTAATTCACAATCTGCTTGTCACTTTATTCAAAGAATCAAAGAACTATCGATTGACCTATATGTCAATCGATGTATAGGTCAATAGAGAATATACAGGGTGTAAACGGTATAAGGCGCCAAAGTTATACAGATGGTACATCTCGGTGTGTTTGGCAAAAAAGTCTAATGACATTTTCTTGTATCATGAACTTTATTTTTGTATTATTAAAACCTAACGTTCGTAGGATAGATAGTATACGCATTTCTGTTTACGTAGTCAACCGACAGTACTGCGTACCGAGCTTATTGCCTACAATGACAGGGCGGCCAGAGAAAGGCAGCGAACCGACCATAGGATTGAAATCATTAGACGTGTACAACGACGTGGTCTGATAATCAGGTGGTACCGAAAAATGGAATGTAAACGGTTTTTGGGTTGTCAAGAATGTGTAATTCGCTTTACGTGAATTGAATACAGCCAGTCTGTTTCTCAACAAGTCGATAACGAAGGTCTTAGTAGTAATGACAAGCTAATATCAAACACAATGTATTTCCATTAGTACAAATTCAATCAATCACCAAGTAGATAGTTGTGCATTAATTAGAGTCAACTGTTTCACCTTTTTAGGGCAAATTCACATACTAAATACTAAATTCACATAATTTTCCATCTGCACAACAACATGGCAACGAAAAGAAAACCCATTACTTCATTTCCTTTTACATCAATACTACAATAAATGTTCGGAATGACCACCATTCGCTTCTACACGTGCTTCATTACGGCGAACCCAGTTTCGTCGCACTCGTTCACACACATGCACATTGGCCTTTATGGTATTGGCAGCATCTAAAATCTTCTGCGTCAATTCATCCACATTATTTACTGGCTCAGCATAAACAAGTTCCTTCATATGGCCCCAAAAGTAAAAATCTAGGGGATTTAAATCAGGGCTGCGTGCCGGCCATCGACGTGGACCCGAACGCCCGGTACATCGTCCTGGAAATCGACTATCCAAAAATCTGCGTACTCTGTGACCAATGTGGTGTGGAGCACCATCGTGGAGGAACCACATGTTTCGACGTATGCCTAACAGAATGTCTTCTAACAACGTTGGTAACAATGTTTCCTCTAGAAACGTTCGGTAATAGTTACCAGTCAAACGTGCTGGTAAAACATAGGGCCCAATTATCTAATTATCGAGCATACCCGCCCACGCATTTACGGAAAATCGTCGCTGAAAATGTATTGCCACTACGTGGCGAGTATTGTGTGCACTCCACGTGTGCGTGTTATGGAAATTAGTTATTCCGTCTCGAGTGAAACACGCTTCATCTATGACGAGTATTTTGTTGACAAAATCATGCTGGGCACTGTGTAACAAAAACCACTCTGAGAAATCACGTCGTGGAGGGAAATCTTGTTCTTCCAATGCTTGTAAGCGTTGCAAAGGGCGATGAACGACAGTGTGCGATATACCCGCATGGAGGGCGATGCTTCTAGTACTCCGAGAAGGATCCTCCTGGATGCAGTCCAGAATTCTTTCCTCAGCTTCCAATGTACGATTGGCACTTTGTGGGCCTCTGCCTTCTGCGCGGGGCATTAAAGAGCCAGTATCTCTCTATCTAAGGAAATTAAATACGTACTCGTCAGTTGTATTCTGTCGAGATGTAACAAAAACGGATAGCATATCAGAACAGAAGATACGTTTCGCATACGGACGAAAATAAACAAAATGGTTCAAATGGCTGTGACCAATATGGGACTTAAGTTCTGTGTTCATCGGTCCCCTAGAACTTAGAACTACTTAAACCCAACTAACCTAAGGACATCACACACATCCATGCCCGAGGCAGGATTCGAACCTGCGACCGTAGCGGTCGCGCGGTTCCAGACTGTAGCGCCTAGAACCGCTCGGCCACCTCATCCGGCGAAAATATACTAAGGTGCAGGTAACTACTGTACTTTATTAAGATGTAAATGCATAATAATCGCATACAAGTAGAGAATTACAATGACACAAACCTTTGGTACACAGCAGCAAATGTCTTTCGAGCAGGAAGTCGTCGTTGTGGGAAGCGTTCTCGATAAATTCGTACAGGTGCCCTCGCAACACCTTTTGCCTCGCCATAAATTAAATGCATATTGCATAGTTCAGCTATAGTATATCTCCTTTCCATCCTAACAGTTAACAGAGTGGCAATAACATCGGTACAGGTTACTCGCCTACTGTCGTCGCTCCGTGTATTACAATGACGAAGCCACTCAGGCCGCAGTTGCCTATGTGTTTACGATTTACGCTCGCGATGTTAATACGCGCAGCGGGCACTAACAGAAACCGATTGCTTACGTACGTGCACGGCCAAGTATCTACTTTTCCAAAACCATTATCCTGAGAAGAACTGTTTTTTTCTGGGACAACAGTAGGAAATACGCAGACATGTTACTAGACGTTTTTGTCAAGCATTGCGAGATGTGCCATCTGTAAAATTTTTTCGCCTTATACCGTTTACACTATATATATATATATATATATATATATATATATATATATATATATATATATATATATATATATATATATATATATATATATATGTGTGTGTGTGTGTGTGTGTGTGTGTGTGTGTGTGTGTGTTCTTTTGATGGCCATTAAAAATTGTAAATTACTTCAGATCATTATATAATTAAAAAAATTAAAATGATGGGGGGGAGGAGAGTGGAACGTTTACTTAATGTAAGTGCTTGGCTGATTCATAATAGATTTTTGTGATGTCAGTATAAAGTTTATTAAATCTAACCGCTAATATTTAGCAAATACGTAAGCCTCAACGGAATCTTCATGTTCATAATTTTGCGTGTTCCTCAACTCTCATAAACTGTAACGATAATCAAAAGTTACATGTTCTTTGCATTGCAAATTAAAACTTTGAGTGTAGAGCACAAGTTCGAGGCTGAAAACGACGTGTAGAATATTATGATATGAGTGTTTTGCGGCAATTATTTATTTAAAATATATATTTCCTGTTTGCATTGCCAAAGATTGTACACTGGGCTGAAAAATTGTAATGACCATAGTAACATAATGCACCATTCAGTGGAACATATGTAAATGCATCAACAGTTTCACCTTACATCTAATCAGACGCACAGCAGCATATTTTTATTATTGAAAGTGTCACTAAATATTGAAATATTCTTGTACGGCGTAGGAGCGGACGACATTTTGCTGACGAAAATAGTTTAACCAGAAATTTTTGTGATCTGAAGAGGAACATGACAGCCTCAAACACGATGTAGCATTTAGGTTGGTTGGTTGGTTTGGGGAAGGAGACCAGACAGCGTGGTCATCGATCTCATCGGATTAGGGAAGGATTGGGAAGGAAGTCGGCCGTGCCCTTTCAGAGGAACCATCCCGGCATTTGCCTGGAGTGATTTAGGGAAATCACGGAAAACCTAAATCAGGATGGCCGGACGCGGGATTGAACCATCGTCCTCCCGAATGCGAGTCCAGTGTGATGTAGCATTAAAATAAGGAGTTTTAAGAGTATTTTTATTTGGTTATGTTATTTACCAATAATAACTTCTTTTTCCCTAAAACTATAAGGTATTTCTGAATGAGTAGCTCCTAGAATTAGTAAAACAGAAATCCTGCATCACGTGAAGCGGCGTTAACAAAGCAAGGACTTCAATCTAACGGAAATATCTACTTGGCTAGTATTTAGTCAACTGATTCAGATCGTTGGCTAATAGTGTCATCTGCCACCAAAGTCTGCACTGCCTCACCATAGAGCAACCACCACGCAGGTTAGGCTTCCGCTTAGTTTTACAACAGTTCTGTACTCCTTTACCATTCAGAATGTTCTCTTTACACTTTCATGTACCTTTCCATGTAATGAATTTTTTAAATTGCAAATCTCTATTTGAAACAGTGAAAGGCAGGGTAGTCGGTACCGGTTGTTCTTCCCGTCCACAGATACCAGCACTTTATCCGTTCTAGTATACCACTTTGCTGCCCCTTCGTGTACGCTACTCCTCGTTCTGCACTCGCTGGTGATACACTGCGCCCTGTACTCGTGCATCACGGCGGTCAGGGTCACAGCACAAAGTGTAAGTGTCCTGGTGCTCATTGCATGTTTCGTGACCCAAGCAATAGTCCTTAGTTACGTCTGGTGTCACTTTGCCTTCACTAAGGTTTTATCACACCTACGCCGACTGCTGGTGTCTAAATGTCATACGGAACTTCGTTTTTGCTCTTTTATATGTACTACTGCGTGTGAAAATTATTATTAGCTCCGGTCCCTCGCTTATTTTCTGTATAACACCTGATGATAGGCATGTACGAGCCCGAAAGCGGTCGTGTTTAAGGACTGAAAAATAAAAAGAACCTTACAACTGTAGCGGTATTTTCAGCCTCTGTTATTCTGTGAATTCGGCATTTCTGAACTTTTTAAATCTTGTGGCGAAATTTACTTTCATATTTTTAAACAGCAAAGCTATTGTAGTAATTACTTTGATTTACAATTCAATCTCTTTGCTTTAATCTTTTCTTAATTATATACTGCTCTGTGCTTGCTCCCAGACTCGTGGTCCCTCAGTGCCTCTCTTTTATAATTATCTGAATTTGTTGTGCGCAGTTTAAATTTTAGTACATGAGGCTATGGATGTATACATATTACCAACGATCACTAGCAGTCACTAAAGCGGTCCCATCCTTGCAATGTTTTGGAGAGACACATCAGTGTTACTCATAGCGTCCTAGTGTGAGGAGCCATCGGTTATGAATTTGGTTCACGACTGGTATGACTGAACTCTGACGGCAAGAAAGATACACCACGCAACGTCCTGCACCCTCTTGTGTTAGCTGTAATGCGACAGAACGTTTGTAGCAGCAACCTGAACTTCAACTCCTTACAAGTGCCAGTATTCACGATATCAAGGACCTATTACAACAACTGCAGGCCGGCTTGCTTCAGCTGAGGCCACAACGGCTTTATTACACCCACAGTGAGTGAATCTCCGCCAGAAGTGGCGCAGTGTTCAATGGTAAGTGCGCTGTTATTACTACGCGCCTCGCGATTTTGACTGAAATGGCTCTGAGCACTATGGGACTTAACATCTGAGGTCATCAGTCCCATAGAACGTAAAACAACTTAAACCTAAATAACTTAAGGACGTCACACACATCCATGTCGGAGGCAGGATTCGTACCTGCGACCGTACTAGTCACGCGGTTCCGGACTGAAGCGCCTAGAACCGCTCGGAAGCAGCGGCCGACACTATTTTGACTCCGTTTTGTCGTCACAGAAGTAACATCTAGTACCTTCTCAACCCATGAAACTTCGCTTGATTTCCCCCTCCCCCCTCTGGGCGCTTCACTATCTGTCTGTCGGTGTACTTCGTCTACTTCTCATGTAAATTCTATGAATCGCTGGTTTTTTCGCAACCAGTGAAATTTGAAATTAACAGGTTTCTACATTACCATATTTTAAGACATCTTTCAGATAATTGCAACAAATGTTTTTCGTCCACGTTCATTTATTAGTTGACTGTGTTCTTTGAAAACATCAAGATACTCTCTTTTCAGTATATATCGGCGAACAATATAAAAACCTGTGATATCATTTCCCACTTTTAGCACTTCTACCTATTTAAATACATTTTCCAGTATTAATTCATGAATTTATGGAACCAAACTTGGAAGTACACTTTTTAGACCCATCAGGTGATATGAATAACTCAGTGACAGTTACCTTTAGTGCGTCTACTACGTGACTATCCTACAGTAATAACATTCAGTATATTTTTTATAATTCATTTATTTTCGTTGTACATTCTAATCCACGCGGGGGATGTCTTACAACTCCAGACTTCTTGCTGCAATAGGCGGCAATCGACCAGGTGAGTAATCAATCCGGCGTACTGACGTTCCATTGCTACACAAAGATCAGCCTTCAGAGATCATCAGCTCTCCCCGATGGGTGTACAGCAATAGAACTAATACTTTCTACTTTTGCAGTAAGCACCTATTACTTTGACAAAATCATTCTAATTAATTACATACTGTAACATATATCTCACTATACCACACAGCGTATATACAGATTTCTTAGTGATACTCTACTAATTTCTGTATCACGAACACATTCTCAATTTCCTGCTCCAAACGCAAGTCGTTTATCGGAAGAAGAATTTTAGGTAAGCCCCTGTACGAGCTCGAATCTCTCTGATTTTACATTCAGCTTCTTTCCGCGAAATATAGGTTACAGGAAGTTATACCTCATTCTTAAAGGAACTTATGTTCCTGGGATTTTAAGTGTGAAAGACACCCTGATGCACTATGTCTCTCATGTATTGTCTCCAGTTGGAGTTGGATTAGCATCTAGTAACAGGGCAAGGTATATCTGTGTAAGCCTACTGGAATGCAATATGGTCCTCCTCGGGTTGTGAATCACACGTCCGCACGACATCCGACGGAAGTGTTGACGCATGCTGGCTGCTGGCCAAGGGCGTCTTCTGCTCTGCTGTAAGCCATTATGGCCTGGGGGCTGCATTGTCGCTACGTGGTCCGTCCGCGTGGCTTCGGGCAAAGCACGGACACGTGTGCGTTTTCCGCGATCCTGTGACGTCCGCAAGCCATTGATGCTAATGCTGTATGAAAGTATTGTTCACGTTTGCGTACATGCAGCGCAAACCATTCTACGTACAGTGGCTCATGAGGTGCCACATCAAAGAAGGATTAATCACACGTCAAATGATATAAAAATATCATCTACCGGTTTATGAAAATAGAGATACAGAGACAAACAGATATGAAAATTCCTGGCAGATTAAAACTGTGTGCCCGACCGGGACTCGAAATCGGGACCCTTACCTTTCGCGGGCAAGTGCTCTACCATCTGAGCTACCGAAGCACGACTCACGCCCGGTACTCACAGCTTTTACTTCTGCCAGTATCTCGTCTCCTACCTTCCAAAGCTGTGTGGGTTTTTATGTTGGTAACGCCACGTAGCGCCCTGTATGTGGCTGGTTGGACGACATTGTTGGAATATTTGCTTGTACAGTGTTGGGCAGTTGGATGTGAAGTGCGCGTAGGGTTGGGCACTTGTAGGTGAGCCGCCAGCAGTGATGGATATGGAGAGAGAGATGCCAGAGTTTTGAGAGGTTGCTATAAGCGGACGACCTAGAGGTGTGTCCGCCAGGAAAAGGAAATTTGTAAATATTGATGTCATAAATTGATAGATGTATATATGATGACTTTTTAACATTATTAAGGTAAATACATTGTTTTTTCTCTATCAAAATCTTTCATTTGCTAACTATGCCTATCAGTAGTTAGTGCATTCAGTAGTTACAATCTTTTAATTAGCTGTCAGTATTGACCGTCGCTGTATTGCGGTAGTTCGATTAACGAAGGTTTTTGAGAAGTAAGTGATTCTTAAAAGTTATAGGTTATTGTTAGTCAGGGCCATTCTTTTGTAGAGGTTATTGAAAGTCAGATTGCGTTGCGCTAAAAATATTGTGTGTTAGTTTAGTGATGATCAGAATAAGTAAAGAGAGAAATGTTTGGGTACGTTGAGTTTTACTCAGCTGTTTGAAAATCAAATAACGTAAGAGGTTTACCAGCACAGTCATTCATAATTTTTCCAAGGGGACGTTTCAACTACTAAGGTCCAATTGTACAGCCCCGGTTACCAGCCGCTTAACTTCTATTCTCGGAATAGCTCGGAAAACATGTGGGACGAACACATAATAATGCCTAATCGATGAACGAACGCTGGATAACTTAAGCGCTGTTTCTGACAGGGTTAATAAAGTTAACCGGAGAATAAGTTTCACAATGGCAGAAATAATTACTGAATTAGAAATGACAAGATTGGTTGTTAGAACGAAGGAGGAGAAGAAAAGAGGATATCACACAGATTGTGTGGGAGAATATGACGATTCCAAATTTATATACAAATTTCAAACTACTACTTTTCGGTCACATGCTTGAGAAACTGTAGTGTATGAATGAAATGTGAAACTATTTCCTAACATAAAAATTTTTGCTTATAGTAAGGCTAACAGGCATTTGATAGTCGGGTTTGGTACTTCGTGAATTATATTCTGTCGTGTTATTTATGTAAATGAGGCAGACAAAAATGAACAATTTCATCTATTTGGCGGATGTTACAATTGCTGCAATCTTAGAAAGGCCTATTTCATTTTTTCTTGCAGACTGTAACGAAACAGACGTAATCAAATCGAAAAACCACACCAGTCTTGGATACTATTCGTAGTTACAGTTTTTTCAGTATTAATCAAGAACATATTGATTTTTCATGTAGCAAAACGTTTGACGAACTTTGATGAGGTAATAGATTCCTGTGTAGAAAGGAAAGCACGCCGTGTCAAACTGTACCAATGATAGAGAGAAAAAATGCTGGGACCCAAGGATTGAAGAAATGTGTACAGTCTTGCTTGTCTCTTGTCTTTACTTGTTTTATGTCACACTAAAGAGACAGTTATTAGCTAACAGACAATAAAGAGTATAAGTTTCTGAAGAATTTTTATTCTCTCAGTTACAAATAATCCCTCCCAGTATCGCTTGTGAGTTCTATTAAGGAGAGTAGGAAGTCAAACCGGCAGACTAGGAGCAGGAGGGGCACCAGAGAACATTTTAATTTCCACTGCCCTGAATGTACGTTTGATCGCTTCCATTACAGAAAATACTCGTTTGATTTCCACAGAGCGAAATACAGTGACGTGCGATAGAAGAATGCAGTATGAAGAGGTGTGGCACTGCACTCTGCCAAATTTAAGACCAAACAACACGTCTTACAATTTCTCGAACATAAATGTTTTATACATCAAATTTTTCAGAGACATGTGCGTTAGAAAATGAAAATATTTTAGAAAAATCGACATTCTTAAAAACTTTAACGTTTGACCATCTATGTCAAACACTCGAGGGCGTTGGGGTGTTCGGGCGGGGGTTGGGGATGTTGGGGGAGAGGGCGCCAGTATCAAGTTTTTGCTTAGGTTCGAAAATATCGTAGATCAGGGGCTGCACGTCACGAAAGAGTTAAAACAATCAAATTGTTGCCCTTGATGGACATCATGGATTTCAATGATCAAAAACTAATAATTAGGTGACAAAATGAGTAATAGAAAATTAACACAATTCAGCATAAATTATGTGAAGGCAAGTACACGGACAGCATGGGAGTATGCGAATACTAGTAACTATATACACTGTATAGATTTTAAGATTATTATTTTTTACTACCCATTTCCTTCTTTACTGTTAAACTTGCGTACTTTTGCCCATAGTCTGAATTTCATCAAAGATATGTGAATTCTGAGTAGAGTATTAAAGGAAAAAACAAAATGTAATGAAAATGGTGTACTATTTGTAATTTGAAACTAAATAACAAAGATGCAAAGAGCATAAACAATTTTCGCGGTCCAAGTCCCAGATTGTGAATTTTTAAACTCTAATTTACGGGGAAAATATGGGACTCAGGAATTATTATGTTATATGTCTATGAAGCAGAATTTTAGCCCGCAACTAATAGCGTAGAATACTGCTGTCCAGACTATAGAGAATTATTGTTATTATGATTAATATTCGGCAGGGGTCAGGCACAAGGTACTGGCGGCCGGGAGTCTTCAAATTTTTACAATTCAGAAATAAGGACACAAGCAATCAAATTATATACAAACACTAAGTATAGTGCACACATTTGAACTCGGTTGGTTGTAAATGGGGGGGGGGGGGGGTGGGGGGGAGGGGGGCCGCAGGATGTGAGTGAAGAAAGAGTAGCTAAGGACAGGAATGGCAGAATGGAAATAAACTATTTAACAACCGTCGAAACTCAGTGCCGATAGTCAGCTGTCTCTTATGGGGAATAGCTGCAGATATTATTCGCAGATGCACTGAGACTTGCTTTATCTTTCGATTAAAAAAAGAGTCTTGTAAGTAAGCAGCACCAAATACCTCGTTGACTCATTAGTTCATATATTAATAGATCACACAAATAAACTATCATTTAATTATTGTCATTTTAAAAATAAAAGTGCTCAAAGAAAATTATTACTCTTTCTAAACTTAAGTCAAGCGCTAATGTTGATGGTGGTGGCGGTGGGGAGGGGAGGAGGGGAAGAGGGGTGAGGGGGGAGTGGGGACAGAAGATGTTTGGTAACAGCTAATATCTGATTCCACTTAGGGGTAATGATCTGAAAATTTGGGGAGCCACTGCCGTGGACGGTATTTCGAGCCTCCAGAAATGTCATAATATGCGGTCATAAGATGAAAGTTCTGCAACAGTGACTTGGTATGTAAGCAGGACACGGGTTGCTGGAGTTGAAGCACTAAACCGAAGTCCAGGATACACAAACAATATTTTTCAATGTCAAGGCATTTCAGATAATATGAACCAGTAGCACGCATAGAACAATAAAGCAACTTAGAGAAAAACTCAGCAATCTTAGTATTAAAACAGAAACGCAGAACAAATGATAAGACATACTTTAACTGAAGCAAATTTAACCTGAAGCAATTACGTGAACTATAATTTTACAAGCAGTCTCAGCAATATAAATAGTAAGACAGAGACTCAGAAAACATGTTTAGTTAGGCTTTCACCAGAGAAAATATTTAACGTGAAATAATGAAGCACAATATGATATACAGGAAGGCTAAGCTACCTAAATAGTAAAACAGAGAAACAAAACAATTGTGTAGACAAACTTTAATTAAAGCAAAACTGTAATGGAAACCCGAAAATACTATAGTTCATCAATGGAACAGAAGTGAGGAAATTAATATTCTTGAAAATAAACCTGGACACAAGGTCCTTAACGTGACTTCGAATTTAGATAGAAGAAAAATTTCTCACCATTTTAAGAATAATGTATGACATGGTGTTCACGGGTTGGTCATTTTAATTGGTATAGACGCCGTGGTACGCGTAGAACAACTCTAGCTGTGTTACGCAAATAGGTCGAGCTTATCTAAATACACCAAAAAGTAATCACGCTCTCCTAACCAACAACCTAATGTCAAACCAAGTGATCAAGAATAATGCCTAACCTTAACACAGCCGCAAAGAAGAGCGCAAGGTAAACGTTAAAGTTTAGGTCAAACCAGTATTTACAGACAGCACACTTAAAACTGAGCCCCGTTCAAAGGCAGATAAAAAGATTTTCCAAGTTTTAAACAGACGTTCCTAGGAGCAGAAAAATTACTCAAAACCACCTTTAAAGGGTGGATGAAAATAGAAACAAAGAAGCCTGAGGCAAGTTTAAAGATGGATTAAAAGTTTCATAAAGGCGTAAGCCAATATTCATGGCAAATCAAAGCATTAAACAAGTGATCACAGTTTGAAAGCAATAAGTCTACCCTGAGTTGTCTTTAAAGGAAAGTAAAACTTTTCGAAACCTTAAAAAAATGTACATTAAGGTTACAATGGGCCACCCTCAAACGGTGAGTTCTGTATCTTCCAGAACCCCATCCAGTTCAGGGCCAGAAGTTCCAAAATTACAATTACCAACAAATAATTGGCAAACCGGAATTTCTGTACAACGTGCCACGCTGGATGAGACTAAAATAGCGGACACAACCAAGCCAAATCGAATAACAAATACGACGACGTGATGTAGAAAAATCAAATAACAAATACGACGACGTGATGTAGAAAAACGCAGCACACTGGTAACACGGGATCTTGAACAGTCACCACTACTACTGAGAAGCGAAGAACCACTTCGAAATCACCAACTTATAGATTAATGGCCTCACCAATGAGGATAGTAATCAGCAGAGTAGCTCACAATAGACTCAACAATGTAGGCGATTCCGTGAAATGGCACACTGCCCAGACGAAATCCAGTTCCGCCGCACGATTTTCCGCTTCAAAATCACCACACCCGTCCGCGATGCTCCTCCAAAGCCCTCCGCCGCTTCAAACACACGACCATTAGGCCTGCAGCCCGCGTTGCCCTCTGTATCGGCTGCGAACACCGATGCCCCTCAGCTCCCTCTCCAGACTATCTCTAGGATGGCTCCATCTTAAGACCCCGCTAAACGAAAGAGTCCATTGGCAGATGTATATCCGCGAGGTAAGCCCTCTAGCCAACGATACGAGCGCTTTGTACCCAGAACGCTCGTATCAAACTTTCGTTTGAGCCGTGGTAAAGTTTTCTATTTTGAAGAGCGCTCCGCAGCGCGTAGTGTGAAGCAGTCGCCCTCCGTTTCTGGCGGTGGCGCCGCTGTGGCAATGGCTGCTTTCGTGTCTCCCTCTGGTAGGAAAGGGGAAAGGTAGCCTGTTCACGTGCATTTAAGGGGTGCTATGAGCTCGCTAGGGGGCGAGTCTGGTCAGTTGGTCAGCCGGGTCAGTGTGGGGCAATCAGTGTCTGTCTGTCGTCCGGAGTGCTAGTATGTGTTAGGCTGCCAGTCTGCTCGAGTTTGTTCAGACAATGTTCATTAGCCGTTGGATCGATCGGTTGGTCGGTCGCGCACTCAGACGCAAGATGACTTGTCCGTCTTGAGCGTCGGCGCATGAGAGGTCGCCACGTCAGTCCAGTGGGCCGCGACGTATAGCGAGGGGTAGTGGCTTCGCGGCCACACAAGAGCAACCCATCACATCAGTCTGGCCGGTGCGAGCTGCGACGCCGTGAGACGGGAGATCGGCGCGCCTTCCTGCGGCCGTTGTTGAAGCGGCTGGCAGCGGACGGTTCGGGAGAGCGTTTTGGGGGTGCTGCGCCAGGTCTTCGCCAGACATCGCAGTTCATTTGAAGTTAAGTGATTCGTGATATGCTGTTTCATTGACTTGTTGTATTCCACTTGTTTTCTTGGTCAGTCTCCTGTCCCCAGCTTCCTCGTCTGTCGCCCGTCCGCATTTGTTAGGCAGTTAGTGTCTGTCTGTCTGTCTGTCGGTCTGCCGTACGTTAATAGCTGCCTCTGTCATGTTTGTCGTATTCGCTGTTAACGAAGTTATTACTTGAAGTATAAATATGTTTTTATCTTTCCTATCATCTTGAGAGGCGGTATATGAGTAATGTAGGGCATGTCTGGCTAACCTTGTATATTTTATGTAAGATTGCATTTCATGGGCTTTTATTTAAAATGTTATTTTAGTATATAAAGTTGTCACCCTTCGACCATAAGAGTTTTTTTTTTAATCAAGTTGCACCTTCGGTGGCAATTTAACCTTTTAATGTTAGTGTTTTGTACCATTTCCATCCCTCCTGTGGGGTGCATAGATTATGTGCTTGTGTGAGTTGTTAAAATTTTTTGTTTAAAGTAATCTGGTGTGTTACAGATTTGCACCAGTGTATTCTTTAAGACGTTGTTGTGAGCGGTCGTGACTACGGCCGTGTCAAACAAAAGGGAGCGGCAAGGTTCTCAGTCCGAAAGCTGCTCTCTGCCTCTGAATAAATTGTAACTTGATGTTTAGAGGGTGCTTTCTGATTATAATTTTGAAGCTGTTTTTTTTTTAAAAAAAAGGCTTTTAGCAATAAAATTTCCATTTGCTGAAAGAAATTTTGTGTTAATGTTCTTGATGAATCGCTAGTAAATAAAGTAAATTCTTAAGAAAAAGTTTTGAAGGTAAATTCACGGTTCATCGTTCTTCCTCTCACTATTCGTGACTGAAACAAGAGGGCAGAGATATAACAGACACGAAGTACTCTCCAGCACAGACTGTATGGTCACTTGTGAAGTATGTGAAGTAGATGCAACGTGCCCGACCCGAACATAGTGAGGAACACATCTGTTGCCAGACCTGGTCTTTTTGTGAGAAGTCGATGGTAGAGAGAGTAAGATGACGCTCGCATCTGGAAGAGGCGTTCCCGAACACGACGTTGGCCGTGTGTCGGTACGTCGCGCGTGCTGCAGGCAGATCGCGGCGACCGCCTTCTAATTAGACAGAGGCGCTCGCTAATTACTGTGACAGGTGGCCGCCATGTTTTCTGTTCATTAGGAGGGCCGTGGGGGACGCGAGATGACGGACGCGACAGCGCGGGCCGCGCCGCGGTGCCCCTCTAATTGAGACACACAGCCGCCACCTAGTGCGACATCGCTGCCTGCTGCTCCCCCACAGCCTCCGGCAGCGCATAATCGTCCCCCCCACTTCAATAGCGTCATTATCTCCACTTCGCATCTGGAGCGACAGTCCCTTCTACCGCGTCGTAATGAGCAGTTAGTTGCACGTCTGTCGTCAGTCAAGCTATCAGCTTTACCATAAAACCTGCTCAAAACATGTTTCCCTTTTCCTGTATATCTACGGAAACCTATTGGCTTAGATTAGAGGGGAGCAGGGAATGGAAGAATCAACGACACTAAACTTTTAAACAAATTGAAATAACAAATTTGATACCTCATAACTAGGGTTGGGATAACTTTAAGGAAAACACATGGATGGTGGACTCACATATTTCGTCATCTGTTTCATCTAACACTTTTATTCCTTAATAACGATATTGCAATTACAATTTCAAAAACTTGGTAAAGGAATCACAACGCTCACCATCTTTAAAAAGACTCGAAGAGACTCAATTCATTAAAAACAAACTTTAACAATTTATGCCATTAAGACTGGGGCATGAAACCGAATGTATACAGTTCCAAAATGCAAGTAAAAACTCACACCAACTATGAGTGGCTGCAAGCAGGTTCAACAAACAAGTTTATCTGTAAAAGAAATTACGATGGCAGCCATTAAAAGTACTAACAATTTCTAAGCTCGGGTAACACGTTACACTAGCGTATACAGCCCATTAAAAATAAAGAAAAGGTAACAAGTCACTCCACTAATTGTGGATGTTGGGAAGCTGTTAACAAAGTATAATCCTTAAAAAAGTACCTTAAGCAATAAAATACTCAATCGCCCGAAATACAGCCAAGGTTGAGAAGGCACACTATTTAAATGTGACTCCAACAGGTACACAAGAGCAGAAACATTGATAATCACAATTAATTGAATATACAATTGTCCAAAATACGAGATAAGCTGGGAGGACAAGCGATTTAAATGTGACCCCCAACTGGTAAACGCTAGCAGAAACGTTCACAATGGTCTTTAATAAATATACAATTGGCATAAATGCCAAATACCTGGGAGGACTTGCAGTTTAAATCTGACTCTCAACTGATAGATACCTGTAGAAACGTTGACAATGACCGATAATAAAGAAAATGCAATTCCCTAAGAGGACAAGTTAAGCTGAGAACTGCAGCAGACGGCTATCACAGCCAACGAGGAACCAGCTGGCAAGTTACATAATGAGCGGAGTTAACTAATGATTGTAGATCGAAGGAAAGGCTCAACAGTTTATTTTGATAAGTAAAATTTCTTAACCTTAACGAGCTTAGAAGTAGCAATACGGGGGCAACGTTTAAACGAGTAGTTAAAGAGCTGGTCTGGCGAGGGAGAACTTCGGAGTTGAAGAACACACTTCAAAATAGGGCGGACAGCTGGTTCCCGATTAATCGGCGACACTCCGCCGTGGCACGCACCAAACGGATAACTTTACTTGATGTGAGCCATCACGGAGCGACTGGAAGAGGTACCACATTGCCGGACAACCCATACGACTTGCGGTAACGGGAGTGCTGCCACGGCACAAAACAAGAACGTCTCTGCTACGGGCTCAGGGAGAAGGAACGCGTCGTTCACTGCCAAAACTACCCTGCCAATACACATCAAAATGGAACAGTAATACACTCAAACATGGATAGAGACGATAGTGACTAAGATGTAGAAAATCTCAACTAATCGCGCAAGAAACTAAACGCACGAGTTAACACTCCTTAAATCTGTTTGTTATTTAGAAGAGAGAATATCAGCGCATCCTGATGAAATGATTCAGGCATACTCATCTGCAAAGAGTACTTTGCCTTAGACACAGCTTATATTGAAAATGTAATTTCGCCCATTCAATTTATAACAGAGAATACTTGAACAATTGCCCGGATTATGTGCTGGAACACAAATTGCGATCAGTTTCACTGTCCGATTATCACACACAATTACTCGTCGGGGCGTCAATGCGATAAATCCAACTCCACGTAACACAGACGTGGCCTTGGATTATCAAGTATCCAAAAAAATAAAACAACACTTAAATCCACTCAAGTACGAAGAAGCCGTGATTTGTAGGATTCCCGCCAGGGTGTTACTGCAGCCAATCCGCACAGGCGGTTTTCGAGCGCCAGTGAAATTTAATCTTGCAGAGTAGGCAAGGAACTTGCCCACCAGGTTGCACGCGACGTCCAATGCTCTTCCCTCAACTCGTTGCTACCAGTTTTTAAGCGAACCAGCAAGGCTTGCCCCCTACCGATTTAACCATTCGCGGCTTCTCGAAGCCCTAACCGAACAGCCGGAGTCCGCCAAAAGCAAGAAACTGGCAGCCACGTGCCCTCCAGTCAACTGACTGCACCATTGCCCGCCAAGCCAACAACACACGCGTCTATCAAAGAACATAGCTCGCGACCTACCATCAGGTCTATATCAGCAACCCAAGAATTTAGTGGCGCCAGAGGACTGCCATGCTGTCAAGATTAAAGCTGCCACGGCTCGAACATAAATAACTAAAATCAAAACACTTCGTTGGAAACTGCACGTTTATGCATTCTAAATTCGTAAGTTTTTGCAGGGTAATGTTCAATAATGTGTTGCTCAACGAAATGCATAGTAACAGACAGTCCACAATGTGCTATAAGGCAGTTACTGCTCTAGTCTGCACCAGCATTCCATTATGAACCTTCTGTGCTAAACCAGTGTGTTTTCATTGTTCCTCCATGACTCACTGCTAGTTGTATTCAATTGGTTCACTATCGGGATCGTCTGAGCAAAGAACAGGTCACGTGTGTAACATGTGTGAAGGTTCTGACGTGTCACGGGGTGCGGGGTGGTGGGAATTTGATTTTTGTGTGTTTCCATTTGAACAACGTCATAGATGGGGACTTAGGGCAATCTAAAGACAACTTTCACCTTTGAAAACGGAAGCCACTAAACTATTCCATGGATCCGAACGCTAAGTCACCATTATGGTTTAGTTCAATGCAGGTTGGAAGAGGCCTAATACAACTTACTGAACTAAATACCGAAGCGGCTATAACGGTCCAACGTATGAAGCGATGGCTACTGCCCAGTCCAATACACTCGTCAAAGAGATTAACGAAAGGGCAGTCAGTAACGTCAGGACTGTAAAATTGAGGAAGCGTTATGACGAGTGACTACAATGTGTAATATTAACAGCTCACTCTTGCAGAAAACAATTCGAAGACGACGATGCATTAGAGTCGTTAGAGACACTACACAATGTAAAGAATGCGCTATGGGACAATCGAGGAGTTATTTCCGCTCCACTGACACAACGCAAATTCACTCTCAGACAAAAAGAATCAATGAGCCACTAAGTAAATCAAATGTAAATTTAGGAAGGGCAGCTAATCGAATTTTTACTGACATTAATGAGTGGTTCATAGCCAGTTCAGTCATTAAACTTTGAAAAGACCCACTACATGCAGTTCAGAACTTCCAAGAGATTTCCTCCTGGTATGTGTATAAAATATGGTGACATGGAAATAGGAGAAGTTGAGAGTGTAAAATTCTTGTGATTACAACTTGATAATAAATTCGGTTGGGCCTAAACAAGTCTGTGTTTGCAATGCGAATGATGTCAGACATAGGAGATATAAATATAAAAAACTGGCATATTTTGCTTATTTTCGCTCCATTATGTCACATGGTATCATATTTTCGGGTAACTCCACAAGCAGAGAAAAAATGTTTAGAATACAGAATCGTATAATAATAGTAATGAGTAGTGTAAATCCAAGAACATCATGTCGAAACCTATTCAAGGAATTGGGCATATTAACGACAGCTTCTCTGTATATTTATTCCTTAATGAAGTTTGTTGTTAATAATACATCTCTTTTTCCAACTAACTGCTTAGTACACAGTGTCAATACTAGGAATATGAACAATATACATAAAGATTAGAAATCACTTACTCTTGCCCAGAAAGGAGTCCATTATATAGCAACGCATATTTTCAATAAGTTAACAGCAACCACTAAGAGTTTAGTTTCAGACAAGGCACAATTTAAACATAATTTAAAAGAATTTTTGGTGGCCAACTCCTTCTATTCCATCCATGAGTTTCTCAACAAGTGCAGTAGACCATTTTAATGAAAATTTATTGTACTTTAATTTTTGACAATACTTGGTTTTAACAGCCAAGTAACTCCCTACTGTGTGAATGATGGCTGTATGGAAAGCAGATGTAAGTCTTAAGTCTGTAAATAGTGGAAGGTTAATTTTAAATCTTGAACTCAATCTGACTGTTCTTAGCTGAGGATCACTAGAAATGAATAATTTACTTTAATTTTTGACAATACTTGGTTGTAATAGCCAAGAAACTAGCAAATGTCTGAATGATGGATTTAATGAAAGTAGATGTAAGTATTAAACGTGTAAATATTCGAAGTTTAAATTTAATTCATGTACATAATTTTACTGTTTATTGACTGAGGACCATTAAAATTAATGAAACTCAAGTTTTTCTAATTACATTTTTGTAATGTGTTTATCTGACATGTTACACACCCAGGAGGATTCCCTCTTTTATTGGTCTATGGAATGAATAATTAATCTAATCTAAGGAATTATCTGAATGCGACGGAAGTCGTTAGATGTGCTCTACATCTGGAGAGAAACAAATAATCAGCAATTCAGAAAAATGTAATGGCTTATTCAATAGAAAGAGCTTCACAAATTGAACAAGCCAATAAAACGGAGGTCGAGCTCTAGCTCATATGAAAGAAGTTATTTGTCTTGACATTGAGTGACAGAGTGTTTGGATGCCCTCCTGAGGAATATCATGCAAAATTCTGTCCAACTGGCTTGTTTGATCGTCAAAATCCCGAGATGGTTGTAGAGCCCTGTCCATAATGTTCCAAACCTTCTCAATTGTTGAAGGATCCGGTGACGTTTCTGGCCAAGGTAGGGTTGGTAACCTCGAAGTCAAGCTGTAGAAACTCTCGCAGTGTGTGGGCGGACATTATCTTGCTAGAATATAAGCCCAGAAAGGCTTGCCGTGAAAGAATACGAAACAGTGCATACCGTAGTGCTGTAATGGGGCCACGGATGACAACCAAAGACGTCCTACTAAGAAAGAAATTATACAACAGCCTATTACTCCTGCTTGACATGCCGTATGGAAGTCGACAGTCACGTTGTTATCCCACAACTGCCCAAGGCGTCTCCGGACACGTCTTCACTAGTCATCGGCGCTCAGTTCGAGACGGGACTCATCTCCGAATTCAGTTCTAGTCCAGTTATTGATATTCCGGGCCACGTTCCTTGTCTGCAAAAACTGACAATAAAAGTCAGAAGGGCAGGAAGACTCTATGCGAAAAGCTACATTGAAGAAGAATGAGCACGCAGATTGGTTAGAAAATCAGAAGCATTTATGATTTGTGGAAGTTACCACAAGTTGATATTAAATGTAGATGTGGGGGAAATAAATATAAAAGATTGTTGGGGGATAATAATTAAGAGAAATAATTGAATTATTAAGGAAAGCAAGAAGCATGTCATTTCTTGGAAGGCTGTAGGCAGAGGGATGTAAGTGTAACGAAAGGACGGTTTCCATAAGGAATAGTAAGACAGGGAGAGGAAGTAATATAAAAGTTTACTGTTTAGAAGAAGGAGATAGAGATAACTGCAACTAATAAAAGTACAAGCTCTAGAACAATGGAATTGGACAGTAGAGAAATTTTTAAAATCAAAGCAAGAAATAGAGATGTACTGTATTTTGAAGTTCTGTACAGGGTGCAGCCAACTGCAAGTGGTGGCTCTTGTCGATACCAAAGACGTGTGTCGCTTTGGATTGGAGCAGATTCTGTCTGGTTTCGGGTGGCTAGCGGAAACCGTAAAGACTGACAGTCTTCCTTCCGAAATTAAGGCGGAGCTCACAATCTGCAGCATATTTGACAGAACCGACTATGGTCCTTTGGTGCAGAGCCGAGTGGAGGGTCTGAATCATAGGCTGTGTAGGCTGTAGATTCCTTGACTTGCGCCATCGGGTGGTGGGTTTTCGGATTCCACTTAATAGGTTAGGAGTCCATT
The DNA here is from genome assembly GCF_023864345.2 of Schistocerca serialis cubense. Classification (NCBI taxonomy): domain Eukaryota; kingdom Metazoa; phylum Arthropoda; class Insecta; order Orthoptera; family Acrididae; genus Schistocerca; species Schistocerca serialis. The sequence continues at coordinate 286,203,557 of NC_064644.1, read as the reverse complement.
ACACAAAGGAGGCGGGTACACGGGTAGTGGGGGATAGTAGGGGGACAACCTATGTGTCACACCACTCTCATTTGTTGCCAAATTTATTCAAGATGGCGACGACAACGTCATCCAAGATGGCGGCATGTAGACTTGGCAACATTGCATGACTTAATCCAAGATGGCTGATTTTGGCGGGAGAATAGTCCAATACTGCTACAGTCACTAACCTAAATGGCGGGAAGTTTGAATTTTGGCGGGAAAATAGTCCAATTGTGCTATGTCCACTAACCTAAGCCTCAATAAGAAAAAAATGGCGGAAAGTTTGAATGCCAACAGGATAATGCATGCAAAACCGTACTTCTATTTATTATTATTATTCATTATTATTGATTATCATTTATTAAGATTCATTATCTTTTATTGTTATTTATTATCATTTATTACCATTTATTATCAATTATTATTATTTATTATTATTAACCTGCCTCCACTATAAAATTCCAACCAAATTCAAATTCCAACATGATAATGGCTGCAAAACCTTACTTTTGTTCAATATTCATTATCATTAATTATCATTTATTAACATTCATTATCATTCATTGTCATTTATTATCATTCGTTATCATTCGTTATCATTTATTATCATTCATTATCATTTACTATTATTTACTATCATTTATTATTATTTATTATTATTGACCTGCTTCCACTAGAAAATTCCCTCCAAATTTAAATTCCTACAGGATAATGGCTGCAAAACCTTACTTTTGCTTATTATTATTCATTATCATTTATTAACATTCATTATCATTCATTATCATTCATTGTCATTTATTATCATTCATTATCATTTATTATCATTCATTATCATTTATTATTATAGGCCTACCTCTACTAGACTATTGCGCCAAATTGAAATTCCAACACGATATTCTCTCGAAAACTATACTTCTATGTATTATTATCATTTATTATTTATTCAAGATGTCCGATTTTCTTGGTGAAAAAGCCATTCTCCTTACATCCATAACAAAAATCTGTAACAAGTTCAAATCCCCAACACCATAATTGATCAGATGTACGATCTTCCTCCGTCACTTATCTTTTTTCACTGGTAGGTAGCCTATCATAATCGCGTCAAATAATAAACTGCACTTATAGTAACGTAATTCACGTCCTTTGATTTTGCAGGGGGGAAGGGACTGAAGAATTTATTTCAAGCAGTACAGTCATCACTTGTTCTCCAACACAGTCAGCACACACATCTTTGATATCGCAGTGCAGTCACCACGACGTCCGCCCTCCAACTGAATTAGTTCAAATCCTCGCCACCCCCAGGCCAGCTCGGAGAGACACTGCCTACACCTGTCACGTGAGGCGGCCGGCCACTAGAGCGGGGGTCGGCCCAGCGATTGCTCACATGTTGTAAACATGTTTTCGCTGGACACAATGGAACTTGCCGAGTTGACGCCACAGCGGCCACTTGTTGGCTCACCACGTGCATTCGTCGCCTCCACACGTTTCCCGCCAAAATTGTCTCACTTGGAGCTGAATCGCACAACGGTTGGCCATTTCCCTGCAACACTTTCAGCACCACGTTAAAACCTGTCGATGCCGACCTCACACGGCCGTTCGCCACGTGTCCCTGTGCGAGCGAGAACGCAGTGCTACACTTTTGGCGGCAAAGTCTGTTCGACAGTGGAATCCGCCATGACTATATAACAGCACCTTTGAACCGCACTAGAACGCCTGCTACTTGACTCACTCTCGCGCGCGCGTAATAACTGTACAATCGCTGCGCCGACCCGCTTACGTCACACACCCTCCATACACGCGACGGACATAGCTTTCTGTAAATACCTGGAAAATGACTGTTTATTTCAGACATTACGCTCATGCAGGTGTGTCCCAACTGACTTCTCAATGCTCACACAGCGAAACTCCAGAGTGCAGCTGACGTATGCGCGGCCGGCTGAGCCCACTCCCTGGCCCGCTAACGTCAAGCACACCCCCATAGCCATCGCGCCAGGTAGGCGGCGGCGAGGGCGCCTGAGGGTCCCGCCACAAACGGTCGGCAGTGCCCGCGAGCACTTAACGCCTGACACGATGGAACCTGTCGACTGCGTGCCGTACAAGGGATACGTTTGGCGCCAGAGTTTGTCCGACAGTGGAATCCACCATGACCGTATAACAGCGCGTTTGATCGTCACGAGTACGCTTGCTAATTCACTCTCACCACCCCGCTATATTAAATAATTCAATTTACAATTTCATATACGTATGCAAACGTGTTCAACTCCCTAATTTCAACTGCTTTTCGAGGACCAGATCGCCACCTCCTCCTCCTTCTAGGAACAGGCGCCAAGTTTCAAATCTGCCAGTAAACAAAGCTCACTTTCGCTTCCGCCACCAACATAAGAAAATTGTTTCACACTAAGCCACCAGCACTCAACCTCTCCCTACACATTTCTGGTAAAACAGACTCACCATGCAGTAAGTCCGTGGATGGACGAACGAATTTACTTTATTTAGGAATGGAGTATATCTATCACACCGACATGTCCCACATCATACAGACCTGCGAAACACTCCTACATAACTCATTTATAATGTTCTACACACACGCTTGCTAATTGTAAACAGTTAAAAATAACTCATAGCACAGCCAACAGACGTGCGAACCGCTCGTAAATAATACAAAACATTTACCTCCAAATAGCCAAACAAATGCTAATTTTCGGAAATAATTTCAGTTCATAGTCTGATGGAAGGAGGAACGAGTGTAGTTTATTTCTTTGCAACATATCTTTTTTAAAATTTTACTTCTCATGGGTTACGATAAGTAAGGCTGACATAAGGCAGATTCTGAACTCCAGTAGCGCCCTACACTTGGCAACACAACCACACCCATCAAGATATTCATTTCGGTCCAGACCTGTAACTCCTCTACAGATAAATTTGTCCAGTTATTTGTCTACTCACTCACATTCTGACCAAATTGCCGTTATTGCGCAAAAACAGCTCAGACTGCGCTGTGCTGCTCGGGGAAGTAAGGAAGGGCTGCATTCTGTTTATTGGAAGCCCTTTTATTTAGTCGTGGAGAATATTTGTCACAAAACACCCACACTGATCCCACTGTGGTCATCTGACACAGGCCACAAACACGTAAACAACTCCTAATTTCACCACACAATACCAAACAGCCCTTAAATAGTGCAGTACACAATATCAGCAGACGAGCTCTGTACTCTTAAACTCTCCAAACAAAGAACCGCACAGTGCACAGACATGCTCGCAAAATAGTGCTACAGACGCGCCCAATCACAACCAGCTGCCAAACCGACCAAAAAGTCTATGCTCGGCCTCCCCCAAACATGACCTTAACACAGTCGCATTCGCACCTATCATCGGAGAAATTGATATCGCCTATGCGCCATAGATTATGCTCCAAGGCATGCCGCGCGCGTGCGGTCAGCGGGAAGGGGATTCCAGAGTCGCCATCCAAGTCCAGCTTCTTAGCGCTCGTGACAGCCGACACATGTGAAAGCTGCATTGTTCTTCTCATGTATACCGCCGGCGTCTCAGATCTGGACCTGCCTTCACGTCTATTCTCAGAATAGCTCATAGCTCGTTGACACACTCGATTATCGCGGCCGGGAAAACATTTACTACCCGCATGCAACCGAGATGGTGATGGAAAACCAATCACTCTGATCTGCGCTGCAGGCGAGTGTAATCATTGAGAACACTCTATTTATTTTTTTCGAACAACTTATTTAACCATACAGTGTATCTATCACGCTATCACAAAACACCTATCCCAGATGTACCCTGGGCCATGCTGCACAGCCCAAAGACACGCACCCAGTCATAATTTCAGTACACACTACAGCAAACTGCTACTAAATAATACATCACACACATGTGTAGATACGCTCAGTACTCCTAAACTATCCTAACAACACATAGTAGAGCCTGCAGATCCACTCGCAAATTAACTCAGAAGACATGCGCAGGTACCCCCACTCTGCACCCTGCCCACAGCATCGTCAAGTCACCCATCCGTCTGATTTCAGACCTCGCACAGCCCCTGCTCGGCTTCCGCAAGCGTGAGTTGGCGCAGTCAATGCGCTCGTCAGCGGTCAAAGCACACACATACGTCCGCCCAGGACCGCGATCCGCCACAATTCCGAGCCGAGACCCCCGAACGCGGGTGAAAGGCAACTTTATATCAACGTAGCATAATTCCAAAGTGCAGCCTCCATACGCTAGACACATCATAGCAGCACATGTCTTTACCTCCCTTGACACTGTAGCACACTGCACATTGCTCCTCACACAACATTACACGGCCCTTTAACTGAACATAACTACACATCTCTGCTCTCCCCTCGTCGCGTGACCAGCCATCTAAAAACCTTCTCAATATTATTCTTTCTTTATAACATTTTACTTTAAAAATAAGATCTAATTTACACCTCCCACCGAAACTAACCTCACATCCGTCCCACCATCAACATACGCAAACGTTCTCAACCCTATCTTCACACTCATATATCACCCCTCAAAGCATGCCTATCAAACAATTTACCATTCTCATCCCCTCTTTCTGAATTACAAACGTAGCCTCTATCCAAACACCAATCAACTCATCTTTCTCGCACTTTCAACAGTAAAATTAATTTTACACACACCCAGAAACACCAAACGCAATTAAAGAGTCAAACTTTTATACAGAGCATCAAGCACATACGACAATTTTCAAAGCCCTGTCCATATTTACAACCTCCAACATCAATTAAATATTATTACCTTTGCCCCAACATTCTGCCAGCGCTCGATTTGTACCAATTTTTCCGCTCTTAACTGTTCTCACTAGCGGTCGAATACCACTATCTATAGATTGCATAAATTACCACCTTAAAAAAAATCTCGCCCCGCCGTTTAGAGACTCCTATATCCGAACAAATAGCATCATTCAACTATCACTTGCTCTTATCCAATAATTCATCCATCAGGTCTGGCGGCAAGGTCATCCCTATCTTTCTTTCATTTCTTTCTTTTAGCAGCAGACAGCTATTGTTTTTTACAGTGGTAGCTAAACTGACCATCAACTTAACATCACCATTCGCGAAACATATCTTCAAATACTTAAACACACTTACTCAATTACACTGCGGTCCCGCTGGGGACATGACCTTCAATACTACAGTTCTTAATCCAATAACCACCGAAACAAGTACTAAATGCTCAAACTAATCCCATAGCGCCTTACAGAGCGAGTGTCCGAGCGCCGCCGGCGGCATGTCAAAGCCACATAGCTGTCCATCTAAACAGCCATCCACTCAGCACCAGGACCAGAATGATGAAGTGGGCTCTCCCTATACCTGCTCTCCAGCTATTGTCTAACGACATACAGTGCACAAAAAGATTCCTGAATAGCGCAGATCTCTATCACCCACTTGCATCTCCAACAGGACATGCAAACAGTGGCTCCCCCAGCCAGCGAACCCAACATCATTCACCCTTCGCTCACAATTTCCACTCGCATACATAAAACCATATTCACTCCTGCCAAGGCTCACTTAACACATTACAGGCCAAAACTCTATCGGACCATTTTTTGCAAACTTTTACACGTAAATACGTTACATTGAGTGATTAATTGAATAAAAAGTTGTTTTGAAAATTTTGAGTTTATTTGAACAAATACTACACACCGTCCCATTTTTGGGACATTGGCCAAAGCGCTATCCAAATTTACAACCTAATTTTCCATGCATAATATTGTAAGAAACAACACAAACAATTAATAAAGAATGTTTTATTATTATTGAATGTCTATTCAGTATGAAATAAAGCGAAACACTTGACGTGTACACCAACATTGCACCTATCACAATTTTTTTTTCCTTGCTGTTAGCACATCTCTTCTGTGTTTTACTTGGCGCAATGAAATGATTTCCTGGACCTAGTCGTACGTCTGTGCTCACCCGTCCCCCAATCAATTTGCTCCCTTGTGGTCCTATGCGTTTTGGTACAGATCCTGTTTTCTTTGATAGGTAAAACATCACTGTTCTCCGTCGGACATCCAAAAGTGAGAGCTTCTCATTAGAGTTAGCAATTTTGAATGGACACCATGTGTTTATTACGCAGATATCTATTACCTGTGTGACTAATGCTCACCACCATTTCTTTGACCTTATCCTCGACCTATAAAGTGATATCTGCTTGTCTAGTAGATCTACGACACCCATATGGGCAATGTATTCTTCTATGAGATGTGGCATTGTAACAGGTATTTCCTTTTACTTTGCCCGTCAGTATCTTTTAGTAGAACTCAGATGAGTAATAGTACTGTAATTTGTCGCTACACATGCTGGTTTGTTGTCACTCCATTTCACAACCAAAACTTCGTTCTCTTTGTCAAACATGTAGTCCTAGAATCCTCATTCCTTTTCTTTTGCCATTCTTTTCGAGTCAATCAAAGGACATGCATTAGTTTGAATCTCTCTTATTGTTCCTGTAGCTTTCATTTTACTCTTTCCGAGTGTGATCAATGTGTCAACACTGGTGAAAAAGTTGTCAAAGAAAAGCTTATAATTTGGATACTCTGATTACGGAATCACACTGGTTAGTTCATTTATTACCCTTGCACCTAAAGGTTCCTGTTTGTTGCCAGTCTTGTCACAGTATGCCAAAAGATTATAAAGAAAGTCATTGGAACTTGTAAGCCACCAAATTTAATATCCAAATTTGATAGACTTACCCCTCAGAAACATTTTAGCTGAATGTTTGCCATAATAACGTACCATTATTTCATCAATTTAGAGTTCTGAATGGAATACGCCAAATTTGCCAAATTCCTTTTTCAGTATTTCAAAGTACAACCTCGGTTTGTACATCTTGTCATTTCTGTCTATTCTGGAGTTGTTATTGAGATGAATGAATCTCTTTATTTCCCGAAACCTATTTCTTGACATGGAGTTGAAGACTAAAGGAACACTGACATCAGGAGCCTGTTCCCAGTACATATTCTCATCGGGTAGCTTATGATAACCACTCAGATGCAGTATGCCAATAAACGGTTTTAGTTCTTCTTTGGTTAGCAGAAAATTTATTTTGTTATGTTGGATTTCTCTTTGTTCAATAATTGTATCCATTAGTTTCTCAGAAAAAAAAATCCCCAAACACTTGGGGCACTCTCTTATTTGCTAGACATTCCGCAACATAATGTTCATTGCTCTTCCCTCGTTCACTCGTATTTGTGTACGTTGGTTGACATTTATACCACTTACATTTATATTTGTTTGTTGATAACATACCACTTTCTACTCAATATCCTAACGCTTTCCTTCTTTTGGCTTCTGGATGTACAACTGTAGCATTAGCTTCATCTTTGCTGGTTGTGAGCTGTAAAGTACCAGACTTACTGTTCAGTACATTTTTATCAATGTCTTCTTCATCTGTTATTACATCCGCATCGGGTGGAATAATCGTCAATTCTATGTCATCATCTTCATCGTCACTCTCTTGATGGTTCTCTAGTTCTCCTAGAATTTCTTCAAGTGTAAGTCCACGCGGCATGTTTTTATCCTGTTGGAATCGTAAAATTCGAATAGAATATGAAAAAAAGCAGACATAAAGAACATAAAATGCAATTCTTCTCTGTATAATATGTGTATACAGAAATAGGGCACATCAAAATAAATGATAGTGTAACATGGCATTGTCCCATTATTGGGACGCACAAAATTTATCGATATTGTTCTTACTCGAAAAAATCTGAACTATACTTAATCTTACATGGACATCCATACATGCATATCAAACACACCTAGACAACTACATCACAGTTCATTGTAGTCCAGGAACAACCAGCAGTCATACAGTGCTGCCAAGTGCGAGAACAAAAAATTAGCAAGTTTATAATTTTCCTGAAATGAAGTACTTAGAAAAAAGTTATGTATTTTACATTTACGGGCATTATAGCAGTTAGCTGAACCTACAGGTGCAACAATAAAGGCTAATAGCTCCATTGCTTACATAGAAATAAGTAAAATATATGCGTCCCAAAATAGGGACAATGGTCAGTGATGGGTTAATAATCAAAAGCACTCTCCCTATCCAAGCATATATGAGTATGCATTTATCTTCACTAGTCTGATCTCCGCAATTTGAGTCAGAGAAAGACATATCTATTACCTTCTGCAACCTGTCTATAAACAGAACGATCTCAGTTACTACAACAGGACCTTGTATTGATCATTCGTTGGGAATGCGCGCAATGTTGTACGCCTCAAACTAGGCACAAGTACAACAGATCCTCAACACACTATCATCTTTATCCTATCCCATCATACAGTGCAAAAGTCACGAAAGCACCAATGCGATCCACCACCAGTGCAGACAAACTGAATTCACAATACTCCCCCCAAATAACTCAGAGTGCAGCCATTGAAGAATTCGTAACATCTCGCCAAATCCCACACCTCAAACTACAAATCCCTGTATGAACAAGATCATATTAAATATACACACACACTGCAGAGACCCCTTTAAAGTTTCATCACCCATACTCTAAGCGAATGAGAAGCTGCCTCTGGCCCTTGTTCAAACAGTGTTTTCTAACACGCTTTTGCACACTACCGAGCATTTCGTCTTTCTGCCGCGACTTCGAAGTCATTGTCTGATTCTAAACAGACATTAACACGGACTGATGCAGTCTCTCACAGGAAACTATACCTTGCACCTTATAAATCATATTCTTACTGTCGATAACATAACATTGAATGATTTTAAATAAAGGACACCCGCAACGCAAGGAAAATAGAAGAGCCTGCTGGCGTTGTAGCCACTTCCCTCGAAAGTGATTGACCACCTCTACATTTAAACTCATATGTCGCAGTGACTGAATAGTTTATAACTCTGCATTCAACTTCTAGTGATTGGTCATTTTTGCACACAACTACAGGATCACCGTTTTCGGTGCTAGCAACCCTGGAAGTTGCAGTCCATCAACCAAAATTTCTCCCCGAACTCAAGCAAGCATTGTCAGTCAATCATTATGTCGTACCCAAGGCACAGATGCGATGGATAAGACACCACCGATCTACTGTAATATTATCCATCACAGCTGATATCGCGAAAAACCTTACAGTAAGTCCAACACTGGCCAATCATGTGACAGCTTGTATTCTTAATTTCAGGATCATAGCTAAACCACACATCTTCTACTTTGCAAGTAACATTGCGACCATTTATAGATGACTGCTCAGCACGTCCATTCACACTTAATTCTCGAACACATAAATACAATCAAATTATACCAGACAACGCTATACATATTTCTAAGACCTCGCGCATGGTACTCGATCAATCTCTCTGGGTATGGCGGTCACAGAGTTATCTAGTCCTCTTACGTTAAAAGATCATCCTTACCTCGGCTTTGACCTACCCCACAACATCGCTACCCAATTATTCCTCAACAGAGAAGTCGAATACAGCTACACTCCACCTCTCTTGACTGAATAAACCTTTCCTAGTCCTAATCCATTCAAGTGCACCACATTCCTCGAAATGTAACCGAGTCTTGGAGCTTAGCACACCATATCGATTCAAAGTAACAGATCTCAAAGTGCCTTAATTTAATAGCATACAGTTAAGAAGAACAAGAACGGAGCGGTTTTTATACACAACGTAGTTGAATAGATTTTTAAGCAAATCATCCAATCGATCATGTGTAAAGTATTGCTCTAGAGTCCATGATCGTTGCATCGAAGGTTCCGGTAGGAGAGAGAGAGAGAGAGATAGAGAGAGAGCATAAACACACACACACTCCTAAGACTACAACGTTCAGCACTTAAAATCGGGCAATAAACTTAGATCGCTAACTTTTCCGTCCTGTCAGACATACACCCTTCTCCGCGCTCACCTTACGCTGAGCTATCTCTAACCCAATCATATAAGTTATCCTTTCTATGATACGAGCCCAATATAGCCCTGCGGACACGTGTAGTGCCCAATGATCACACCAGATCACGAGTCAGAAATAATACTATCACTCCATCAGGTGTATATAAAAAATTATAGTTATTAGCAGCCGGTACATCCAACAAGCAGACAGATACGTATAACAGCAGCGTCCAACATGTGAAAATTAAAAGTCATCCCGTCACCGACTCTGTAACCACCCGTCTGTCGGGTAAATGTGTACTCAATGATTACAGCCCCTCACACACATCCACAGCTAACTTAGTTATGACGCTGAAGTCTCGACTTTACACCAAGCTTGCGACAGGGTGGGGATCGCGTAAATCAAAGTGCATTTGGAGGAATGTGTCTACCTTCATCACACATGAGATGGAAGTCCTCTGATGACCGACGGGTTCACCGTTAACGATCGCAAGTAGACAGCGCTTTAACCACATACCGAACACGTAGCCGCATACGACTAGAACGCTGGCTATATCACGTGACTAAGGCATCCAAATAGAATACTGGGGAAAAAAATCTACCTTCACCAACTTGTCCTTCTCTGGAATAAATGTGTCAACCTTTGAATCGTACCTAGTTGCAGCCCTGTCTCAATCGATCATCCCGTACACCCTCTGTTATGATTTAACACAGATGTGAGGAAGTTTAGACGTGAATGATTCTCTGTCCTGCAGAAAAGCATCAAATACAGTATTCAAATCGCGTGTATCACTGCTACCTCAGTAGACATACCCTACAATAGGAGAAAAAATTGACTGCCTTCGTATTCGGCTCGGCTCGAAGTCATCGTTTCCCTGCATTCCACTTGTTGTCGCATACTTGACTCCATGTACAGTCATGCTCAAAAGTATCAGAACGACCTGAATTGCATTTCCCCTGATTCGCTTGCAACCCACATAACGCAGCTGTGTAGCAGGTTCTCTAATCGCTCCTCAGTACATACATTTGACTATTGAAAATGTTTCCAACAAATCACCACTAGAAATCTCTGCTCCGTATCGGAATCACTCAAGATGTAAAGCTCACATTTATTACAATGTATGACATACGTGAAATGTTACCACTCTCATTATTACGTCAGATAGGTAATGCACGTTGTAAGTACGTCGTATTCATGATTCCCTCTTCAAAGTAACATACCGTACTTGTTATTTAACACAAAATGACATTAAAAATTCGTTTTATTCCCTGGCATGTAGTTGAGAATATGTATGAACTTCAAATGACACGAAGAACCACCTCGTTCTGCATATGGATTCAAACCCAGGTCATAAAGACTAAGATTTCGTGACTGATGGAAACTAAGAGTCATTCCTGACTAGTTGTACAGAGAGTGATATACCTCGATTTTAGACAGTATCAGTTAGCAAATATAAACTTTAAGTTAGATAACGTAAACATTTTTAACGGATGCAAATTCCTACCCAGCGTCTATTGCCCCTCTTAACGAACTACGAGAGATGTTAAATACTGCTTTTCTGAAGTAACTTACTTGAAATGCCGTGAGGTAAAACTTTGTATTGGATAGGGATTCTAACCCAGAACCTAATCGGATTGTTATCGAAGCACAATCAACTGCGACACATCGGATTTTCTCGGCAGTAGCTGAATGTTTTACTTGAAATGACGAGATGAAACATTAAATTTTTCCTTCCCAGGACACCAACCCGGCACCTATCGCTGTTATATTTTAGATTAAACGGACGTTAAATTTGGGTTTGTTACACCAGCAGCGACACGTGAGCATGTACTCAATGAGAATTCTGACACACTGGCTCTCTGTAGTGGTTTGCAGCATGTTCAGTACATTCATTTACTTGGTTGACCGAATCGCCATGAACTAGCTGCCTCGGTTACCCAGTGCATACATTCGACTCCATTTTGTAATCATCGGAATAAATTCACGTAACTGCCACCTACACAGAACTGCCAACAGTGTAGGATGCAAAATTTAAATAGGAAGTGTTCCTTTCCATTTGAGCCACTCTATTGTGCTATCTGTTTGTTGAAAACGTCGTGCAGTGCAAAAGAAAAGCTGTAACTGTCTGTCTCACAGAAGTCAAGATCCGGCCATATGCTTTATGTCACAGCACTGTGAACTGCGGAAGTTCTGGAAGAACTGCTCTTTACTTCTGGAGCTGCGATAGCTATATTACGGCTAGCAGCGTAACGGTTGGCGTCGCGCATCGTAGATAAGACGTCGCGAGTTCTATTACATTCGCTGCTACATTTTTTAATACGCAATTCTGCTGTGTGCTGAAGTTATCAATTTAACGGAACTTTGAACATAATTCCCCTCACTTCTCAACCCAAAATAGCCGCATGTGGAAAAAGGGCTAACTTCTGCGACATTTTGTTCTTTTCAGGTTTAATAGACGGCCAGGCAGAAGATGCATCTCGAGGCTTTTGTATTATGTATGGTGAGAGCGCATCATGCCAAAATACGCTATTGGAAATGGAAAAAAGAACACATTGACACCGGTGTGTCAGACCCACCATACTTGCTCCGGACACTGCGAGAGGGCTGTACAAGCAATGATCACACGCACGGCACAGCGGACACACCAGGAACCGCGGTGTTGGCCGTCGAATGGCGCTAGCTGCGCAGCATTTGTGCACCGCCGCCGTCAGTGTCAGCCAGTTTGCCGTGGCATACGGAGCTCCATCGCAGTCTTTAACACTGGTAGCATGCCGCGACAGCGTGGACGTGAACCGTATGTGCAGTTGACGGACTTTGAGCGAGGGCGTATAGTGGGCATGCGGGAGGCCGGGTGGACGTACCGCCGAATTGCTCAACACGTGGGGCGTGAGGTCTCCACAGTACATCGATGTTGTCGCCAGTGGTCGGCGGAAGGTGCACGTGCCCGTCGACCTTGGACCGGACCGCAGCGACGCACGGATGCACGCCAAGACCGTAGGATCCTACGCAGTGCCGTAGGGGACCGCACCGCCACTTCCCAGCAAATTAGGGACACTGTTGCTCCTGGGGTATCGGCGAGGACCATTCGCAACCGTCTCCATGAAGCTGGGCTACGGTCCCGCACACCGTTAGGCCGTCTTCCGCTCACGCCCCAACATCGTGCAGCCCGCCTCCAGTGGTGTCGCGACAGGCGTGAATGGAGGGACGAATGGAGACGTGTCGTCTTCTGCGATGAGAGTCGCTTCTGCCTTGGTGCCAACGATGGTCGTATGCGTGTTTGGCGCCGTGCAGGTGAGCGCCACAATCAGGACTGCATACGACCGAGGCACACAGGGCCAACACCCGGCATCATGGTGTGGGGAGCGATCTCCTACACTGGCCGTACACCACTGGTGATCGTCGAGGGGACACTGAATAGTGCACGGTACATCCAAACCGTCATCGAACCCATCGTTCTACCATTCCTAGACCGGCAAGGGAACTTGCTGTTCCAACAGGACAATGCACGTCCGCATGTATCCCGTGCCACCCAACGTGCTCTAGAAGGTGTAAGTCAACTACCCTGGCCAGCAAGATCTCCGGATCTGTCCCCCATTGAGCATGTTTGGGACTGGATGAAGCGTCGTCTCACGCGGTCTGCACGTCCAGCACGAACGCTGGTCCAACTGAGGCGCCAGGTGGAAATGGCATGGCAAGCCGTTCCACAGGACTACATCCAGCATCTCTACGATCGTCTCCATGGGAGAATAGCAGCCTGCATTCCTGCGAAAGGTGGATATATACTGTACTAGTGCCGACATTGTGCATGCTCTGTTGACTGTGTCTATGTGCCTGTGGTTCTGTCAGTGTGATAATGTGATGTATCTGACCCCAGGAATGTGTCAATAAAGTTTCCCCTTCCTGGGACAATGAATTCACGGTGTTCTTATTTCAATTTCCAGGAGTGTAGTCAGAAAAGTATTTTCTACATTAGCAGCCGTCTGGTAGTGGCATTTTATTCTTCTTCAAACCTTGTTTGACAGCTTTAATTCAGAACATGTTTTCTACATGCATGTAATCAATAAACTGCATGTGCATTGTCAGGCTGTATTAGATAACATCAGAGAAGTCGCATATATCATTCATCATTAATTTCTCTCTCAGGTTTAGTATTGTTTTAACAACACTAAAAAGAACCTTACGTAAATTGTGCACTGTATTATAAGAAATGAAATAAAACTACCCACAATAACCTTACGACAAAGTCTATTTTAATAAAACTGAGTATCTGTACTCAAACATGCCTCTATCGGCACGAATTAGTAAAATACTACTCACTTACATTTCGCTTGGTTTTGTGTTTAATTGGTATACTGTGTCATACTCCACAGGTATGCAAATGTGGCATTTCATGAAAAAAGTTATGTATTTCTAGAAACCCAACATTTACTTATCAGCAGCCACAGAGGCGTTACCAGTTGTGCAGCATTGAAAGTTTTTCACCATTGCACTATGAGATGAAAGTATTTTCTTGCGATTTCCATATCGATGTTTGATCTGAATGCTTGTAGCTCTTTCACAGGAGGGATAAAAACGTTGAAGTCCGCAAGACTGGAACCGCGAACCATAACACACTCTTTTTCACAGGGCAGCACCTCCTCACAGAGCTAGCGAAGAGGTATGGTGTCTGGCTTCCTCTTACGAGACCAATAGTGGCGAGAACTCGTAAACCGCTTTATAAAGGACGAGATTAGTTGCTATGTCCACGTGCAACGACTTTCCTGGACTGAAAACTGTAAATTTTCAATCTTTTCTTACAACTCAAGCGATAATAACTCAGATAATTCAATGGAAATGGCAGGAAAAATCAAGTGCACACCAGGAAGTAACTCGTCGATCGCAGAGTTGCCAAACATACCTTGCCTTGTTGCCAAATCTCAGTTCAGTACCGGCAGGAAGAAGACGAAGCGATGTGGTCCTACAGCGGGCTGGGAAGTGACCATAGCTGGCGTCTCAAACGCGGCTGCTACGGCCTGGAATACGTAATGCGTCTGATTACTGTACTCTAATCTCCCCCTACAAGTTTACCTCCAACACTTCTGTGCTTTAACAAGTTGATTATTCCTTAATTCTTTAGGATGTGTCCTATCAAGCGATCTCTTCCTTTAGTCAAGTTGTAAATTCTTTTTTTTTTTTTTTTCTTCGCTACTTCGGTGCAGATACCTTACCCTTCACTATTCGGTCTACCCATCTAATCTTCAGCAGTCCTCTACAGCACTACGTGTCAAAAGCTTCTACCTTCTTGTTGACTGAATTTCACGTCTATCCAATGCTGCACTCTAGATGGCATCTTTCAGAAAAGACTTTCTAAGACTTAAAACTTATATCCAGTAGTAACATACCTCTCTTTTTCAGAAATGCTATACTTGTCATGACCAGCCTGCATTTTATATTCTGTCTGCTACGGCAATCCTGAGTTACTTTACTGCGCAAATAGCAAAACTCATCTACCTGTAGTCTACATCTACGTAGTTACTCTGCAATTGACACTTAAGTGCCTGGCAGAGGGTTCATCGAACCATTTTCATACTACTTCTCTACCATTCCACTCTCGGACGGCGCGTGGGAAAATGGAACACCTAAAACTTTCCGTTCGAGCTCTGATTTCTCTTATTTTATTACGAAGATCATTTCTCCCTACGTAGATGGGTGTCAACAAAATATTTTCGCATTCGGAAGAGAAAGTTGGTGATTGAAATTTCGTAAATAGATCTCGCTGCAAAGAAAACCGCCTTTTTTTCAGTGACTGCCACCCCAACTCGCGTATCATATCAGTGACACTCTCACCCATATTACGCGATAACACGAACTGGACTGCCCTTCTCTGCACTTCTTCGATGTCCTCCGTCAATCTTACCTGGTAAGGATCCCACACCGCGCTGCAGTATTCCAGCAGAGGACGGACAAGTGTAATGTAGTCTCTCTCTTTGGTGGGTTTGTCACATCTTCTAAGTGTTCTGCCAACTAAGCGCAGTCTTTGTTCCGCCTTCGCCACAATATTATCTTTGTGGTCTTTCCAAATGAAGTAGCTCGTAATTGTAATTCCTAGGTATTTAGTAGAACTGACAGCCCTTTCATTTGTGCTATGTATCGTATACCCAAAATTTATCGGATTTCTTTTAGTACCCATGAGGATGACCTCGTACTTTTCTTTGTTTAGTGCCAATTGCCACTTTTCGCATCATACAGTAATTATCTCTTGATCGTTTTGTAGTTAGAATTGATCGTCTGAGGATTTTACTAGACAGTAAATTAAAAGGTCGTCTGAAACAATCTAAGGGTGGTGCTCAGATTATCACCTAGATCATTTATGCAAACGAGGAACAGCAGAAGACCTATGACACTACCTTACGGATCGCCAGATAACACATCTGTTCTACTCGATGATTTACCGTCTATCACTACGAACTGTGACCTCTGTGAGAGGAAATCACGAATCCAGTCACTCAACTGAGACGATACTCCATATGCACGCAATTTGACTAACAGTCGCTTGTGAGGAACGGTATCAAAAGCCTTCTGGAAATCTAGGAATATGGAATAGATCTGAGATCCCTTCTCGACAGCACTCTTTACTTCATGGGAATAAAGAACTAGCTGTATTGCACAAGAACAATATTTTCTGAATCCGTGTTGGTTATGTGCCAATAAGTCATTTTCTTCAAGGTGATTCATAATGTTTGAGTACAGTATATGCTCCTAAATCCTACTGCAAATTGAGGTCAGTGATATGGTTCTGTAATTAAATGGGTTACTCCTATTTCCTTTCCTGATTATAGGTGTGACCTGTGCTACTTTCCAGTCTTGAGGGACAGACCTTTCGTCAAGTGGGCAGTTGTATATGATTGCTATGAAAGGCGCTATTGTGTCTGCATACTCTGAAAGGAACAAGACTGGTATACCATGTGGACCCGAAGACTTGCCTTTCTTAAGTGATTTGAGTTGCTTCGCAATACCTAAGCTATTTACTTTTGTGTCACTCATGCTAACAGCTGTTGTGGTTTCGAATTCTGGAAAATTTTTTCATCCTCTTTCGTGAAGGATTTACGGAAAACTGTATTTAGCAACTCCGCTTTAGTGGCACCATCATCGGTAACATTTCCATTGGTATCGTGCAGTAACGGTATTGACTGTTTTTTGCCGCTGGTGTACTTTACATACCACCAGAATCTCTTTGGGTTTTCTACCATATTTGAGACAATGTTTCATTGTGAAAACTATTAAAAGCATCTAGCATTGACGACCTCACTAAATATCGAGATTCTGTGAAACTAATCCAGTCTTGGGGATTTTGCGTTGTTCTGAATTTGGCATGCTTTTTTCGTTGCTTCTGCAACAGTGTTGTGATGTGTTTTGTGTACCATGGTGGATCAGTCCCGTCTCTAATTAACTTATGAGGTATGAATCTATCTATTGCTGTCGATATTGTATCTTTGAATTTGAGCCATATCTGGTCTCCACTTACATAATTAGCTTGGAAGGAATGGAGACCCTCTCTTAGGATGGCATCAAGGGATTGTTTATCTGCTGTTTTAAATAGATATATTTGAGTTTACTTTTACTGGTTTTGGTTGATATGGTTTTGAGACTCGCTACAATGACCTTGTGTTAACTAATCCCTGTATCCGTCATGACGCTCTCCATTAGATCAGGATTATTTGTGGCTCAGAAGTCAAGTGTGTTTTAGTAACCATTTACAATTCGTGTGAGTTCATGACCTAATTGTTCAAAGTAATTCTCAGAGAAAGCATTTAGTGCAATTTCGGAAGATGTTTTCTGTCTGCCACCGGCTTTGAACATGCATTTTCGCTAACAAATTGGGGGTTGATTGAAGTCTCCACCAATTATAACTGTATGAGTGGAGTACTTACTTGCAATGAGATTCCAATTTTCTTTGAACCATTCCGTTATTATATCATCTGAGTCAGGAGCCAATTATTATATGGGTATGGCTGTTGAGTATAACCTCTACCCATAGTAATTCTCAGAAACTATCTATTTCAGTTTCACTAGAAGATAAACTACTACCTACAGGCACAAGCACACCACCACCTACTTTATTTAATCAATCCCTTCTGAACATGGTTTGCACCTCTGTAAAAGTTTCTGCAGAATTTAGCTCTTGCTTTAGCCAGCTTTCTGTTCTTATAACGATTTCAGGTTCAGAGCTTTCTATCACCGCTTGAAGCTCTGGTACTTTTCCGACACAGCTCTTTTGCTCTCTTTTGCTAATGTCTCTTTTGACAATGTAATTCAGTTAGCATCTCCTAATTTAAATCTACTGCATTCTACTATCATTGTTCTACTTTTGTTCATATTCGTCATTTTCAGATAGTATCCTCACGCTCAACTGCTCTACCAGGTTCTTGTCCCTCTCGAGTCAAATCTCAAAGTTTTCGTAACTTCTCCTAGAACTGACATTTTTCTTGGTTAGCTTTATTGTATTCTAAGCGTACACACTGAATAACATCGGAAATGTGCTAAGGCCCTGCTTCCGATTCATGCCCTTCGACTCTCACAACTGCAGCCTTGTTTCCGTGCAAGCATTAGATAACCTTTCGCTCCCTTAATTTGATCCCTGCAACCTTTAGAATTTGGAAGACCATATTCCTGTCAACACTATCGAAAGGTTTCTAAAATTCTGTAAATATAGTGAATGTAAACTTGACTTTCTTCAGTCTATTGTAACTAGGCTGTTTAGGTTTTTATGTTGGTAACGCCATGTAGCGCTCTATATGAAAATCACTGACCGTGCTGTGTGAAGGCTGTGATTGATTTGCATTGTTGGAGCAATATTCGCCATTGTAGTGTTAGGCTGTTGGCTGTTAACAGCGCGTAGCGTTGCGCAGTTGGAGGTGAGCCGCCAGCAGTGGTGGATGTGGGGAAGTGAGATGGCAGATTTTTGAGAACGGATGATCTTCACGTGTGTCCATCAGAGACAGTACATTTGTAAGACTGGATGTCATGAACTTATATATATATATTATGACCTTTGAACACTATTAATGTAAATGCATTGTTTGTTCTGTATCAATATCTTTCATTTGCTACCTATGCCTATCAGTAGTTAGTGCCTTCAGTAGTTTGAATCTTTTACTTAGCTGGCAGTGGTGGCGCTTGCTGTATCGCAGTAGTTCGAGTAACGAAGATTTTTGTGAGGTAAGTGATTTGTGAAAGGTGTAGTTTAATTCTAGTGAGGGCCATTATTTTGTAGGGATTGTTGGAAGTCAGATTTCGTTGCGCTAAAAATATTGTGCGTCTGTTTAGTGTTGATCAGAATAGGTAAAGAGCGAAATGCGAAATGTCTGAATACGTTCTGTTTTACTCAGATGTTCGAAAATCAAATAATGTAAGAGGTTTATCAGCACAGTAATTCATTAATTTTTCTAAGGGGACGTGACATATGTCGACCCTTAGCCGAGGATACCTCACTGGACTCTTCTGATGCTTTTCTTGTAGTTTGTGTAATTAGTGTAGCTATTGTTTATTGCTAGTGCGTAATAATTGAGAGAATTTGCTTTGAAGTTGTAGCTTTAATTGTTGTACAGTAAAACAGTTGTGGCATCAATGTAGATTTGCACCAAGTATTTCGCAGTTGCGCTTGCAATTACCTAAATATTATTTTTAGTGCTATGTTAATGTGTTTTCTTATTTTGCTCTTCAAATTGTGCTTTTCTGTGTTATCATGTGAAATATTGTGACAATAATGGCGTGTGAAAAACGAAACACTAGGCTCCAAAGTAAACTGAGAAATAGTAGTGACGACGAGCGTAGCTTATCAGCACCACTGTGTAATGAATTAACAGGCATTCAAAGTGGTAATTTGGTAATTGTGCATAGGGAAATGGAGCAGGTGGCAAATAATGGTGTAGACAATTAAACAAGTAATGAACAGGGAAGCATTATCGATCGGTCGGTCGGCAACAGCTCGCCTCAGGAATCCGAAATGATAGAACACAATATAGCAAATACTGTAGACTCAGGTTTTGGGTCCTCACCGTTTTCTCAAATGAGTCAAGACACATTTTCTGCTTGTCAAAATATGAATGTTGCCACTGAAAATGCACTGCCAAGAAGCATAGAGACACAGATTCCCGACGCTAATACATTATTATTGCAATTAATGTAACAAATGGAACAAAATCAGAGGCAAACACAGCAAAACCTTCAAAAGTTAGACACAATGGACCTTACAGAATCCGACGTATACCACATGTAATTGCGTTGAAGTTGAAACTCTGCATACTAGGAAGAGTAAAGGATTGCACCACATTTCAAATGTAAAACAATTTATTGAGAGATAATCTGCTTTTTAACTTTGTCTTTGCCATAAAATTTTCACTTCACATTTCTAGTATGCTTTGTCAGACTTAAGAAATTGTTACCATGCAACAATGTTTAAAGTTAAATATCCAGTCAAGAACCAAGAGAACTTATTTAAACAGAAATTACGAATGCATTGTTATAGTGAACAGACGACACAGTGTTGTTATTTGTACATTCCTGCTTGTTAGTTGCACGATCACGTAACGACTATCAGGCTTACATACTTAGAACATATACTGCTAATGAGACCTTAATCCAACATTTACTTGAAATGACATTCTTAATTTTAAGTACATTCTGTGAGATTAAAGATGACTTAGCATTTGGTTTCTTTGACAGCTACACGATTATATAACGACGTTACTAATGTGTGACACAATTTACATTGCTGCTTTTAAGCTGTATCTGTTTTATATCTGCACAGTTTTTCTGAATTCTTCTGGAGAGTAAAACATGTTGTAGTAGTAACATTTGTGGTATAGCTACAATGAGACAGCCTTTTTCGTAGCACAACAATACGTTACAGTATAGTACTCTCTTGATAACAGTAGTGTACGTAATAACTACGATATCTATACGCATAGCATTTCACTTTTGTTTATCATGAGGTACGTACATTGACTTCTGCAGATCTTAGCTTTCGGAGCACGATAACTACGACACTTCCACAGAATTATCTTACAGCAAGACGCACATTTAGCGCTACGGGACACGCATTTGAGTGATTAATTTTGTACTTAAAACATTTATTTTTGAAGATTTTGTATTTACAAAGAAAGCGTTCTGTGATACATTTCATTTCATTCCATTTCTGTAATCTGTAACACCTGAGGGTATAATTACATTAATCCTTAAGGGGGTACACGCCTACTTTGCGTACCATGTGTTTGGCAAGCACAAGGAGCCCTAGCTAATATGGTATTTCCTTATACAACTTTACACATCGGCACCATATTTCTCTAACATATAATTTACACATCTATCTGATCATTTAAATGAGAGAGACAAACATTTATTTACTACATCAGTGACAGGTGTTTACGCAATTACACAGTTGGATAACTTCACACTTATGAAATTGTATTTTGTCTGTACTTTGTGAACTGCTCATATTTTTTCTGAACCATTGTGATACTATGAGAGCTTTGAATGACGAATTTGAAACAGGATCATGATTTTTGAAGTACATTTGAGGTAGAGGACACTATTTAAATGAGCATAGAATTTTCTTTAGATTTTGAAATTATTGGAGGAAGCTACGACGATTTTGAAATTCGGCTGAGGTGTTATGATGTTATTATTACGACGACGATGTTTATTATGCTGTTGAGGAATGTTTATTATGATATGTATTTATTATGATGAAATATTGAAGAAGTGTCGACGAATATGTATATGTGTAATAAGGTAAGGAATAATGAGTACTCGTTAGGGACTCTGATTTGTGAAAAAAGATGCTGGAAACCAAGAATCGTACTTTAAGAGTTATGAAATATGTGTATTTGTGTGAATGTATCACAATGCTGGGAAAATTTTTTGGACGCTGTTATATTCATAGGGTTTTTGTTTTTACACATTCGTAATGCAAATTCTCGATGTGTGAAATTTTTTTGTATGAGACTGTCACTACTGTCGTAAATATTTCGGTAAAAAAGGTAAGTGAGCGCGACGTAATGCGTTGTGAGCGGTCAGGTGTGCAAGCCCCCTTGAGAAAAAGCCATTAGGTGGAGAAGAAAGAAGCCATTAACCCCGCTATTGACATTCCTTTGTAGAAAGCATCGCAAATATGACACGCTATTACTTGGAAACATATGATTATACTGTGGAGCACGTACTTCATGCTAATTACTGAAATGCCTATGAATTGATGGGAAATATTCTTACAACTGCACACCTGATTATGCCAAGTGTCTTTCTACGAGAATTGACAGAATTTCTACTAACTTATGAAATGTCACATGACTATTAGTTGATATTTTTATGCTTTGTACATAGTTGCTTATTTTACTTGATATCTGGTTTCCTTCTGTGTTGCATCATTGGTTTTATAAAGTAAAATTAAATGCATTTGCTGATGTGAACACTTTCTGTCAACAGATCTATTAAATAATAATTTTATGATCCACATTCTTCGAAAAAGGAGCACTTGGAAAGGAAAGAACACTAAGACGGGACTAATAACAGTAACTGTATACATAATTTTGTTTTCAAGTACTTCATAATTTCTTTCGTAGAATAAATTGTGATGCATCACTCTAGTATTAAGATGTGACATAGGTATTAAACATGGCCATTTTTACCGTAATATTTTTTTGCTTGAGCTTTGTCATGTTTAGGTATAAGTTATACCATTTGCTGCTGCTGTTTGCCAGGCATAGTGCTACTAAATTTCACTTTGTATTACTCTGTTAAGCTAGTTTTACTACTGATTTATTTTCCTGTTGCTGCACATTGGCCCATATTAGCTGTAATATTGCAATTGCTTTGCTAATTTATTTATTCTGCTGCTTGCTTTGCCAATTTGCATTTTTTTGTCATTGCTGTTTGTATTAATTGTTTTGTGCTGCTGCATTGCCTCGTCCCTTAGTTTATGCATCTGAGCCCAGTTGATTTAAGTTAGCTTAAGAGGGGGTAGACTATATAAGAGGATGAGTGGCTATGAATTCGAAGAAATGCATTGAGAAGTTATACAAAAAAAGTACAGAAAGCAGGTATAGATAGGACTTTATGGAAATAATGAAGAACTAAGGGGGATCTCCGAGAAGTAAAGAAAGTTTTGTTTGCAAAATACTGCAGTAAAAAAAACCCTGTCCCTTCCTTGTGTTATCCCACTATGTGTTTGTGTACCCTTGGGTATTTGTGTTCTTCCTGTCTTTGTGTGTTTATCTGATGAGAGTTACGTTGTAGACCTTTTCTAATAATATGTTATTTACTTTGTAAAGATGTTAAGACATTATTTATTCTCTATTGTTTTAATGCTCACGTGTGAAGTTGATATTTCGAAAGTTATTCCGACGTTTTATGTATTTACTTATGTCATAATTCCTGTAACACTGAGGTATATGTTATTTCGATTCTTTTGTAAAGTCCGTATTATTACAAATGTTATCTGTACTATTATGTTCTTTAATGATGTATTTTGTACCTTTGTAATTGTATTGTTATATTGTAAATTTATAATTGTATAGACATCAGTTCATCACATTAAGTTACATTTCACTGCACACGTTTCTGTTGGTCATAATATATGCACAGTATTTGAGAAGTTGGGACTGTTAGTGCTTGCACTTGTGTTAGTAATTCAGCAAGGGACTGGATAACAGCATTGCTGGTTCTAAGGACAATCCCAAAAACTTTCTGAGTGCACAAGTGGTGGTTTATGGACTTGCTATATTGTCCGCAAGACTCTTCGATGGTGATTGTGCACCTGCATAGTCGCAACAGATGGCTGCTGGCCATCTCCACAATGACTACAGTGGGTCTATACCTTTGATGACTCACCAATACTATTATTTCTACAAGGACTACAGTGGGTCTGCGTCTTTGATGGCATACCAGCACCATTATTTCTACAAGGACTGCAGTGGGTCTGCACCTCTGGTGGCCCATCAATACCGTTATCTCTAACAAGACTACAGAGATCTGCTCTGTAATGACCTACCTACCAATATTCTTCAAAACTTTGAATGACTCTGCTGTGGGTTTGCTCTGTTGTGGCCCATTACCTGTCTGCTTGTCAAGAGTCAGCACTGTCTTTCTATTGGAAGCACAACACTACTTCTTCAAAACTGCACGGAAATCCACTACTTCCGCGTTCATTTTCTTTTACTGCTGACACTTTGAGAAAAAAACTGCAATTTTACTATGATGGATGATCAGGGATGTCTTTATGGACTGTGAGAAAATTTTAGCTTTTGACCAACATTGTATCAATAAGTGTGTGCATTTATTTCTTTGTTATTGTAATTGTGAAAAAATTTTAACGAATATGTATTGACCACTGCCCAAAACAAATTGTAAATTTTTTTGTGGGGAGCATGTGGGCTATGTAAGTAGGCTGTTTAGGTTTTCTATGTTGGTAACGCGTTGTAGCGCTCTATATGAAGATCACTGTCTGTGCTGTGTGAAGGCTGTGATTGATTTGCATTGTTGGAGTAATATTCGCCATTGTAGTGTTGGGCAGTTGGCTGTTAACAGCGTATAGCGTTGCGTAGTTGGGGTGAGCCTCCAGCAGTGGTGGATGTAGGAAAGTGAGTTGTCGGATTTTTGAGATCGGATGATCTGGACATGTGTCCATTGGAGACGTACATTTGTAAGACTGGATGTCATGAACTGCTGTATATATTATGACTTTTGAACACTATTAAGGTAAATTCATTGTTTGTTCTCTATGAAAATCTTTCATTTGCTAACCATGCCTATCAGTAGTTAGTGCCTTCAGTAGTTTGAATCTTTTATTTAGTTGGCAGTAGTGGCGCTCGCTGTATTGCAGTAGTTCGAGTAACGAAGATTTATGTGAGGTAAGTGATTTGTGAAAGGCATAGTTTAATGTTAGTCAGGGCCATTCTTTTGTAGGGATTATTGAAAGTCAGATTGCGTTGCGCTAAAAATATTGTGTATCAGTTTAGGGTTGATCAGAATAGGTGAAGAGGGAGATGCGAAATGTCTGAGTACGTTCAGTTCTGCTCAGCTGTTTGAAAATCAAATAATGTAAGAGGTTTATCAGCACAGTACTTCATTAATTTTTCTAAGGGGACGTTTCACTATCACCTAACATGAGTCGTAGGGTGAGCATTGCCTCGCAATTTCTCCGGAGACCAAACTGAGCTTCTCAGAGGTGGACTTAAACAAGTTTTTCCGCTCTTCTATAAATAAATCGCATCAATAATTGGCAGTTGTGGCTTACGAGAGTAATCAATAATAATCCTATCAGTATCTACTTTCATCGGAATATTCATTATTATGTTGTTATGTCTGAGGATATTTCACACATCTGTCGGTTACTGCATCCACAGAGGAATTGTTTTGTTATACCTCACTCCCACAATGATCTCAAAAGTTCCGACGCAGTGACGTCTACTTCAGTAGCCTTGTTGCTACCTCGAGCATTCAGTGTTCTGTTAAATTGTTTCCGCTGTTTGATGGATTCCATATCATCCCTTTGTATATTGTTTCCCTTTGTATATTGTTTCCCTTAGATAATACGAACACAGCATGCATACAGAGGTAAACCAATCCTGAATCCTCATAATCAAACACACCTGCATACACTGAAATGTCCCCTTAGAAAAATTAGTTAATTACTGTGCTGATAAATCTCTTACATTATTTGATTTTCAAACAGGTGAGCAAAACTGAACGTACTCAGACATTTCGCTCTTTACCTATTCTGATCAACACTAAACTGACACACAATATTTTTTTAGCGCTACGCAATCTGACTTTCAATAATCCCTACAAAAGAATGGCCCTGACTAACATTAACCCATACCTTTCACAAATCACCTACCTCACAAAAAACTTCGTTACTCGAACTACTGCGATACAGCTAGCGCCACTACTGCCAGCTAAATAAAAGATTCAAACCACTGAAGGCACCAACTACTGATAGGCATAATTAACAAATGAAAGATTTTGATCCAGAACAAACAATGTATTTACTTTAATGGTGTTCAAAAGTCGTAATATATATAGCAGTTCAGGGCATCCATTCTTACAAATTTACTGTATCTGATGGACACACGTTCAGATCATCCGCTCTCAAAAATCCGCTATCTCACTTCCCCACATCCACCACAGCTGGCGGCTCATCTCCAACTGCGCAACGCTATGCGCTGTTAACAGCCAACAGTCCAAAACTACAATAGCAAACAACAATGCCAACAAGCACAGACTGCACAGAGCACAGCCAGAGATTTTCATACAGAGCGCTACATGGCGGTGGCATTACCAATATAAGAACCTAAACAGCCTACTTACATAGCCCCCTGCTCCCCACAACAAATTTAACAAATTGTTTTGGGCACTGGCCAATACATATTTGTTAAAATTTTTTCACAATTACAACATCAAAGAAATCAAATGCACACACTTATTGATACAATGTTGGTAAAAAGCTAAAATTTTCTCACAGTCCATAAAGGCAGTCCTGATCATTCAACAGAGTAAAATTGCAGTGTTTTTCTTCTTAAGTCTGAGCAGTAAAAGAAAATGCACATGGAAGTAGTGGATTTCCATGCAGTCTTGAAGAAGTCTTTCCAATGGAAAGATAATGCTGACTCTTGAAATGCAGGCAGGTAATGGGCCACAACAGAGCAAACCCACAGCAGAGTCATTCGAAGTTTTGGAGAATATTGGTAGGTAGGTCATCACAGAGCAGATGAGCAGACCCAGTATAGTCTTGGTAGAGAGTATGGTATTGGTGGGCCACCAGAGGTGCAGACCCACTTCAGTCCTTGTAGAAATAATGGTATTGGTGGGTCATCAAAGATGCAGATCCACTGTAGTCCTTGTAGAGACGGCCAGCAGCCATCTGTTGCGAATGTCCAGGTGCACAATCACCATCAAAGAGTCTTGCGGACAATATAGCATGTTCATAAACCACCACCTGTGCACTCACAAGGTTTTTGGAATTGTCCTGAGAACCAGAAATGATGTTAACCAGTCCCTTGCTGAATGATCAACACATGTTCTAGCACTAAGGGTCCCAAATTCTCACATACTGTGCATATATTATGACCAACAGAAACATGTGCAGTGAAATGATACTTAATTTGAAGAACTGGTGTCAATACAATTATAAATTTACAAAATAAGAATACAATTACAAAGGTACAAAATACATCATTAAATAACATAACAGTACAGATAACATTTGTAGTAACACAGGCTTTACAAAAGAATAGAAATAAACACATACATCAGTGTTACAGGAATTATGACATAAGTAAATATATAAAATAATGAGAATAGTTTTCGAAACATTAATTTCACACATGAGCATTGAAACAGAACAGAAGTAATAATGTGTAAACATCTTTACAAGGAAAATGACATATTATGAATGCAAATTATATTTGAGGATAACTGTATTCCTCATCATACTGAATGTAACTGAGGATTTGAAAAAATCTACAACATAAGTCTTACCAGAGAAACACATAACGACAGGAAGAACACAAATACACAAGGGTACACAAACACATAGCGGAATAATACAAAAGAACAGAACAGGGTTTGTTTTCAGTATGACATTTGGTACTGCAGTCCAACCCAAAATTTCATTTCATAGATCTTTCCTCTTATTTCGAAATTCGATTCCACCAAAAAAATCCTATCCAAGTATGATATCTGTATTTATATGTTCACATATTTCTTACCTCATTATTTATTTTACATTATCTTACCTCATCATTTATTTCCAAGAAAAACCTACCTAAACCTGTTGTCCCTAAACCCTACTTAGTTGTTCATATCATCTTTCAAAACCCTTTTTTGGGCAAACCATTTTCTTATAGCTTCTGAATGCATTTCTTCCAGTTCATTACAACTCGTTTTCTTACATAGCCTACCCCACCTTAAGCTAACTTAAATCTACTGAGCTCAGATGCCCAAACTCAGGGACGAGGCTATGCAGCAGCAAAAAACAATTAACACAAACAGCAATGACAAAAAAATGCAAATTGGCAAAGCAAGCAACAATATATATAAGTTAGCAAAGGAAATGCCACATTGCAACTAATATGAACCAGTGTGCAGCAACAAGAAAAATAAATCAGTAGTAAAACCGGCTTAACAGAGTAATACAAAGTGAAATTCAGTAGCACTATGCCTAGCAAACAGCAGCAGCAAATGCAATAGCTAATATCTAAACATGACAAAGCTCAAGCAGAAAAAATAGTACGCTAAAGACAACAGTGCAGATAAGGGAAATGTCTATTCACATCTTAATGTCTATGTAATTAAAGTGGTGCATCACAACTTATTCTACCATAAAAATTACCAAGTACTTGAAAAGAAAATTATGTATGCAGTTACTGTTACTAGTCCCTTCTTATTGTTCTTTCCTTTCCAAGTGCTCCTTTTTTTGAAGAATGTGGATCATAAAATCATTATCTAACACATATCAAATTAAATAACCAACTATGTACAAAGTAAAGCATAAAAATATCATTCAGTAGTCATGAGGCATTTCATAAGTTAGCAGAAATTCTCTCAATTCTCGTAGAAAGACACTTGTTGTAATCAGGTGTGCAGATGTACGAACATTTCCCATAAATTCATAAGCATTTCACTAAGTAGCGCAAGGTATGAGTAATAATATGTTTCCAAGTAATGAGTGTGTCGTATTTGCGACACTTTCTACAAAGGATTGTCAATAGCGAGGTTAATGGCCTCTTTTTTTCTCCACCTAATGGCTGTTTCTCCAGGCGGCTGGCACAGCTGGCCGCTCAAGACGCATTACGTCAAGGTCACTTGGCTCTCTTACCGAAATATTTACGATAGCAGTTTGCACTACAGTGACAGTCTCATATAAAAATTTCACAGGTCGATAATTTGCGTTACAAATGTGTAGAAACAAAATCCTATTAATATAACAGTGTCCAAAAATTTTCGCCAGCATTGTGATACATTCACGCATTTACACACATTTCATAACTCTTAAAGTACGATTCTTGATTTCCAACATCCTTTTTCACAAATCAGAGTCCCTAACCACTACTCTTTATTCCTTAATTTATTACACATATACATATTTGCAGACACGTTAATCTTGCGTCGACACTTCACTATTTCATCATAATAAATACGTAGAATAATCAGATTCCTCATATAGCATCAGCTTATTGATCATAAACATACCTCAACAGCAAAATACACATCATCGTCGTAATAATAACATCATAAAGCCTCAGCCAAATCTGAAAAAAACGTCGTAGCTTTCTCCAATAATTTCAAAACCTAAAGAAAATTCTCTGCTCATTTCAATAGTGTCCTCTACCTCAAACGTACTTTAAAAATTATGATCCCATACCAAAAACATCTATCAAAGCTCTCAAAGTATCACAATGGTTCTGTAAAAAAATATGAACAGTTCACAAAGTACAGACAAAATACAATTTCATATGTGTGCAGTTATCCAACTGTGTAATTGCGTAAACATCTGTCACTGACGTAGTAATGAAATGTTTGTTTCTCTGTTAAATAATCATATAGATGTGTAAATCTGTGTTAGAGAAATATGGTACCGACGTGCTAAAGTCCATAAGCAAATACCGTATTAGGTAGGGCTCCTAGTGCTCGCTACACGCTTAGCACACAAAGTAGGCGTTTAACCCCCTGAGGATTAATGTAATTATACCCTCAGGTGTTACAGATTACAGCAATGGAATGTAATGTATCACGGAAAACTTTCTTTATAATTCAAAAATCTTTGAAAATAAATGTTTTAAGTACAAAATTAATCACTCTAATGTGTGTCCTGTAGCGCTAACTGTGCATCTTGCTGTAAGATAATTCTGTGGAAGTGTCGTAGTTATCGTCCTCTGTAAGCAAAGTTCTGCTGAAGTCAATGTACTCACCTCCTCATAAAGAAAAGTGAAATGCCTTGCGTATAGATATCTTAGTTATTACGCTTATTGCCGTGATGAAGAAAGTACTGTGCTGTAACGTATTGTCGTCCTACGAAAAAGGCTGTCTCATTGTAGCTATACCAAAAAAGTTACTACTAAAACATGTTTTACTTTCCAGAAGAATTCAGAAAAACTGTGCAGATATAAAACAGATACAGCGAAAAAGCAATAATATAAATTGTGTCACTCATTAGTACCGTCATGATATAATCGTGTAGCTGTCAAATAAACTAACCACTGTGTCATCTGGTATCTCTCAGAAAGTAATTTAAATCCAGACTGTATTTTCAAGTAAACCAAAATGTTGCATGAAAATCTCTTAGCAGTACCGGTACATGTTCTAAGTATGTGAGCCTTATAATCGTTACATAATCGTGCAGCTAACAAGCAAGAATGTACGCACACAATAACACTGTGTTGTCTGTTCACTATAACCATGCACTCGTAAATACTTTCTAAATATGTTCCCTAGGTTCTAGACTGGATAGTTAACTTCAAAACATAGTTGCATGTTAACAGTTTTTAAGTGTGACAAAGAGTACTAGTGACATGAAGTGAAAAATTTTATGGCAAAGACTAAGTTAAAAAGCAGATTATCATCCAATAAACGGTTTTACATGTAAAACGTGGTGCAATCCTTTACTCTTCATAGTACTCTGAGTTTCAGCTTGAACGCAATTACCATGCAGTATACGTTGGTAAGGAATACCGAAATTTTTCTCAAGGTTAGCGTCTATGTTATTTTTCTTTGAGGCAGCCGGCGCATGTGGCTGCCTGCAGTGCGAGTCATTGTCTGTCTCTTTGTTGGCAAGCGTCGTTATTAGGATTAGGAGACCTAACTTCTACAAATTCACCTTGCCGAGTGGGACCAGCCCTGTTTGAATCCCGCAAGTGCTGATGAAATTCAGGTCTGTCGTTATAATTATATCGTCTGTCGTCATGTCGGAAGTTCCTGTAGTTTCTTTCTTGTCGGCTAAGTAGTGGAGAATTTCTCCGTGAATTATCACTGCACAGTGGACCGTTGCGTCTGAAGTTATTCTGTCTCCCGTGATAATAATTATTTTGGTTCCCATATTGTTTGTTTCTTTTATTGTCTCTGTCATATTCATTAGTATGGAAATACGACCTTTCTCTGTAACTATTGTTATGCCAACGGTTGTCATAAGAGTGGTGTCTGTTTTGGTCACGATTTACGTTGTAAGAGTAGCCTTGTCGTGTCCAGTTATTATTTCTTTCATCGCGGAATTGTGACGGATGTGACCTGTAATTATCGTGTTCCTGTTTTCGCGTCCTGCGATTGTCAGTTTCGATTTCCAATTCTTGTAACAGTCCCTGAAATGCTTCAATGTCGTCTTTGCAACGTGCTGCCAAAATAATATGTCGTAAATGTTGAGGCTATTTGAATAAGCAAATGTGGATGAGTTCTGAGGGGCTGTATGGGTTTGACAGGTGCAACATGTCTTCAAAATATTTCACAAGACTGGAAAATTCAGATTGCTCGAAATATTTCATCATTATGATGCTATGTTTTACTCGGTCTTGTGTGACTTGAGACCAATATGCTGAGAGGAAAGCATGATAAAATTCTCCTTCACTGTGACAATCGTGAATGACTGATCACATTCTTACAGCTGCTTCATTCTCTAAATAACCACACATAAATTCTAATCTGTGCTCTAATGACCAGTTGGGAGGAAACCAATGAGAGAATTGATGAAGCCACACTTGTGGATGAATGTCGTTGCCGGAATTCTTAAATGTTTTGAATTTACGTGTAGTAATAAACAGCTTATAGTCAAAATCATCGTGTCGGCGAGTCGCGTATCAGTCATTGTTACTTCGTTTCGGCGGTTCCATCTCAAAATTCGGTGTACCTTGCCAATTTCTTTCATAATTTCCGAAGTGCCTCGTGTTATTATTTTGTGGCTGTTCCATATTTCTATGTCCCTCTTCCCATATTGGAGCGCGAGTGTCCTCTGAAATATGTAATTCTTGTATTACCTGTGTCAACTAATCTTGTACTTCCTGGATTTCTCTTTTGTACTGTGTATTGATTTGATTTTCATTTTGTTTGAATTTTCTAATTTGTTCATACTTTTCTGTGTCAGTGAAGGCTACCGGTCTTGTGTCATTCAGATCATGATCTACCTTTGTAGATAAGTTAGTGAAGTGATCCGAAAGTTCCGTTACTTTCTCCGATAGTGAACAGAATTCCTCAGTGTGTTTTTCTGAACCAAGTATCAGAGTGTCCATTTGTGTTGAAATCGTATCTACTGTGTCCTTTATGAGTTCCTGAGTTTTTGCAAGTTGCGTAACTGAATCGGTAGATGCAACTGAGTCAGTCTTAGCTTGCAAGGTCCCATGATTTTCATGAACAATAGTTTGCAGTTCTTTTATGGCTGCTTCGTGATTCTGTAATGTATTTTCATGCAGCGAAAAAATAGGTTGGAAATGCTCACAAATTTGTGTTTTTACGTCATTACAGACTTTTTGACATTTCGTTTCGATTTTACGTAACTAAGTACTTAAATCTTAACGTGTTTGTTCAAGCGTGGTGTCTAACCTTTGAAGATTTTGTTGCATTGTGTCTAACTTCTGAAGATTTTATTCCATTGTCTCTAACTTTTGAAGATTTTGTTCCATTGTGTCTAACTTTTGAAGATTCTGTTCCATTGTGTCTAACTTTCAAAGATTATGTTCCATTGTCTCTACCTTTTGAAGATTTTGTTCCATTGTGTCTAACTTTTGAAGATTTTGTTCCATTGTGTCTAACTTTCGAATATAATGTTCCAATCTGTCTAACTTTTGAAGCTTATTGCTGTGTTTGTCCCATTTGTTATATTAATTGTAATAACAATGCACTGGTGTCTGAAACATGTTCCTCAGTGCTTTTCGGCAGTGAATTTGCACCGGAAACATTCACATTTTGACAAGCAGAAAATGTGTCTTGACTCATTTGAGAAAACGGTGAGGACCCAAAACCTGAATCTACAGTATTTGCTAAATTGTGTCCTGTCATTTAGGATTCCTGAGGCGAGCTGTTGCCGACCACTCGATCGATAATGCTTCCCTGTTCACTAATTGTTTCACTGTCTACGCCATTATTTGCCGCCCACTCTATTTCCCTATGCACATTTACCAAAGTACTACTTTGGATGTCTGTTAATTCATTACACAGTGGTGCTGATAAGCTACGCTCGTTGTCACTATTATTTCTCAATTTTCTTCGGAACCTAGTGTTACGTTTTTCACACGCCATTATTGTCACAATATTTCACACGATAACACAGAAAAGCACAATTTGAAGAGCAAAATAAGAAAACAGATTAACATAGCACTGAAAATGATATCTAGTTAATTGCAAGCGCAACTGCGAAATACTTGGTGCAAATCTACATGCATGCCACAACTGTTTTACTATACAACAATGAAAAACTACAACTACAAAGCACATTCTCTATGATTACACACTAGCAATAAACAATAGCTACACTTATTACACAAACTACAAGAAAAAAATCAGAAGATTCCAGTGAGGTATCCTCGGCTAAGGGTAGACATATGAAATGTCCCCTTAGAAAAATTATTGAATTACTGTGCTGATAAATCTCTTACATCATTTGATTTTCAACAGCTGAGCAAAACTGAACGTACTCAGACATTTCGCTCTTTACCTATTCTGATCAACACTAAACTGACACACAATATTTTTTTAGCGCTACGCAATCTGACTTTCAATAATCCCTACAAAAGAATGGCCCTGACTAACATTAACCTATACCTTTCACAAATCACTTACCTCACAAAAAACTTCGTTACTCGAACTACTGCAATACAGCGAGCGCCACCACTGCCAGCTAAATAAAAGATTCAAACTACTTAAGGCACTAACTACCGATGGGCATAGTTAGCTAATGAAAGATTTTGATAGAGAACAAACAATGTATTTACCTTAATAGTGTTCAAAAGTCATAATATATATAGCAGTTCATGACATCCATTCTTACAAATTTACTGTTTCTGATGGACACACGTGAAGATCATCCGTGCTCAAAAATCCGCTATCTCACTTTCCCACATCCACCACTACTGGCGGCTCACCTCCAACTGCGCAACGCTACGCGCTGTTAACAGGCAACAGCCCAACACTACAATAGCAAACAACAATGCCAACCAGACACAGACTGCACAGAGCACAGCCAGTCGTTTTCATACAGAGCCCTACGTGGTGGTGGCGTTACCAATATAAGAATCTAAACAGCCTACTTACAACACTAGCCTAAAAATTCCTTTTTTTTCTGAGACATATAGTCCCAGAATGAATTAAAATTAGATCGCATTCCTTGGTTCTGAACAATTTTTTTCGGGGGATGTCCGTTGGTTGCAAGACAAATATCGGAACTGAAAATCCTCTCCCCAACATTGACAATTAAGATCCTCTGCGTCGCAATACCATTTCGCCTGCTGTTCGGCTGGAAAGCCACTGTCTCTTCAATGGATCATTCCCGGAATGTTTACCTGTAGTAGACGGAATAAGAAGTCTTAATAAATGGTTGGTTGGTTTTTGGGGTTGAAGGGACCAGACTACAAAGGTCATCGGTACCCATTAATAAATAAAAATTCTATCTTAGTGTACTCTGGTTTGCTTCTTCGTTCAAATCGTCTGCATACTGCTGCCATCTTTCATTTCCTCACAAGTGTGTAGTACGGGGTTGCCGTCTGAGTTCTTAACACGTTAGTGCGCAAAACTGAAGAACGAAAGTAGCCTACAATTCATGTGTCTCTGTTACAGTATAGTAGTGGAGATAAGGGAGAAAGATACGCGATGAACAAACAGAAATGACTCTGATTAAGAAAAAAAGTCACAAACTGCGACATATTCGTGAATACAAACAGTGATCCAGGTACTGTCAAATTTTTTTGTTCCACTTTTTGGTCACAATATAAGTCCTTACACGATGACCGGTTTTAATCAGTAATGACCATCTTCACATGTCAGTACTGATTTTCTGCTTCAGTTTAGAGAGCCTTTTGACTCTGACATGTGACGGTACCTGGATCATTGTCTGTATTCGTGACAATGTCGCAGCTTGTGAAATTAGTGCCACGTCTCTCTTATGACAGAGTCAAAAGGCTCTGTAAACTGAAGCAAAAAATCAGTACCGAGTTTTGAAGATGGCATTACTGACTGAAAACGGTCATCGTTGAAGGACTTTATATTCTGATCAAGGACTGGAATAAAAAAAAAATTAAAAACAATTATGACCCTTGTGTCGCTTAGAGTTATGATGGTCCCCCGGAAAATACAAAGGGCTGGACATAGTTGATAATAACGTGTGTAATCATCACGGAGGCATACCAAGCTCAGCAACTTACTTGCATGGAAGTAAGATTATCAAGCATTTTGTGCTAAGCCATTCAGTTACCCCACCAGACAGGCTGCCAACAACGGGATGTTCTTTGTTGTATATCGACGTGCTGCAGTACATGTCTGTAACAACTCGCAAGTCACCACAGATATTTTTTCATGCTCCGTTAAAGAGCCTTCCCCTTTCATCATCCACTCACTTCACAGCATCACAGCGGTGATTCAAAGTCATACGGGTTTCTTACTCACGATACACTCCTTGGATATGAAGAGTGATATAACAATAATATTAAGGTCGTACATATTATAATGTCAGGATTTAGACTGGGAAGAATTTTAGCGAGGCTTAATGTGGTTTACAAAGTAAGTAACTGGCATTCCCCCTCCTATTCTACATCTCGTGTGGTAGATAATTGTATAACACTCTGAATTTTTTTTTAAAAAAGGTATATTTCTTAGTATTTGTTAATTCAGTCGAACCATATATGACGAGAAAAGTGTCTTCGAACATTGTCTCATGTGTGCCGCCCAGACATTTGACTGATAACGTGTTGTAGGATCACAAAGACTTTCGTCGGCTTCTTTACATATAAATGGGTACAAACGACTAAATACCTGCAGAAAAATGTACCAAATAATCTAAATAACTTACTACAGCTTTCCTTTTTCTACGAGAACTGAATCGTGAGTATGACTAAAAAGGTTGACATGGCACGTGATCCGTATAAATGCAGTGTCCGTACTTCCTTTCACATTTAAGAAAGCCGCCACTTGTTAAGTAATGCAATAAACAATCGTCAGTACGAGGCATACCATAGTTTTGACAAAACGCTCATAAATCATTTCACCAGACGTGCCTTACAACTAGTGCCCCGAGATGATAATGTCATCTTGATACAAAACTTTGTTTCTGTATCTTTAGTTGTTCATCTGATCGTAATATTACATGAGTCCTTGTTATGTCTATATGGTCTGGTTGAAGGGTCAGGGTTAGATTTTTCTGAAAGACCGATGTTCAGGTAGTTGAGTGGCAACGTAGTTTCACACTATCCGAGGTTTCACTAAATCCCGCAAGGCGAATAAATTGGTGGTTGCTTTGTAACGACCACTGCTGAAATTCCGACCTAGGCTTGTCCAATCTGTGCACTGTTACGACCCTAATACGTTGCCTGCTGGTGGTTACCTCTTGATGTTCAATTTTTACCTTGACGTAATAGATGTTGGAGGTTCACTGTATAACAAACGATCTTAATACGCTCTTAGGAAGAATTGTATCAACCTACCCTTGAAATTTGTTTAACCCAAAGAGCGGACACCTGATAAAAGAAACTTAATCTTTATGAGCCACCTGTAAACGTCTTAATTACATTGGCAATATCCGATATCAGCTTCAGATAACCTTCCTACCTTTAAAAGCGGCCCTGACTTTACATCTGTCACTAACACTTTCATTCGACTTCATCATGAACTCCGTCCTATTATTAACGATACATGCCCATTGAAGAGGGCTTGTTTAGGGATATATGAACTGGGGAATACCACGTGGTATAACTGAAAGGTACCGCAGTATTCAGATATCAAGACATACAACACAAAACCCAATAATCAATGTTACATTCGACGCGCAACAAGTTACACATGTAGTCTCTCGTAGTCGGTTAAAATTTAGGTGTTCGGCGTGTGAAGGCCAATACTCATATTATTTTTTTAGAAAAGAAAATACTTCAAGAATGAATTCTCACTTTACAGTGGAGCGTACGCTTGTTTAAAACTTCTTGATAGATTGAATCGGTATGCCGACGGCAAAGTGAAAATTCATTTTTGAAAGAATCCCTTAGGCTGTGGCTAAGTCATTATTCAGCAACACCCATTTTTCATGAGAGATAGTCTTGCAGATTACGCAGGACAACGTCTGTGAAGACCGGAAAGTAAGGGAGAGGTACTGGAGGAAGTGAAGTTGTGAAGATGGGCCCACGAGCCGTGCCTTGGCAGCCCCGTCGGTGAAGCACTCACCTGCGAAGCGCAAACGTATCAGCTTCGACCACTGGTTCAGCATACAATTTCAGTCAGCCAGGAAGTTTCAAGGAAGTACTAAACAATGAACCATCTTATCAG
Source organism: Schistocerca serialis cubense (assembly GCF_023864345.2). Taxonomy (NCBI): domain Eukaryota; kingdom Metazoa; phylum Arthropoda; class Insecta; order Orthoptera; family Acrididae; genus Schistocerca; species Schistocerca serialis. Next base: position 286,166,176 of record NC_064644.1, on the reverse strand, counting down.
GTAATAAGGAGTTAAACCATGCTTCAATTTGCCTCTGCGTAAACGCTGTTCCCTTTCATTGTAAAAGTGGCATTGATTTAATAGCAGTACAGGATAATTTATCGTCCTTTATAAACCACCACTTATTCTTTTCATCCCTGGCAGGTAGTTTTGACGACACGAAAACTTTCAAATCATTCAATGTTATCATACGACTACAGCAAAGGTAATTCCAAACCGGCGAAAAGAACTGACGGAGCCATGAACGCCAACAGCAGACCACTCACCTGTTGACCGACTGCTGACCCTGCTCATTCCTTGGGCAAGAGTGTCACATGTCGGGCAGCTACAGCACGTATAAGGATATTGCATGTTCACGAGAAGGATTTGCAGTAACTGGAACCATCAATATTCTTTGACCGAAATTCAAATTCTGTGTTCACAGAAGTCTATGATTATCACTGTGTTGAGATAGTCATTTTTAGCAGCCGAAATTCATTTCCTGATACCGCATGTCCGATTATGGACAATAGGGACCAATACTCATAGAAAAATAAGACTTTTTGTTCCTTTTGGTATCAGTTCTTTGTATTGATCGCATTCGACGAACCGTTCTGTTTCTTAATCTGTTTCAGCTATTAGTTACCGTAATAGTCAATACAAGTGATTGAAAACGCGAGTTATAGTTCTTGCAGAACGGTGTAGAAAAGTGAGGTGTTTGTACTATGTTACAAGAGGATTTAGGATCTCACGATTCTAAGGAAGTCATCGCGGACTAGTGGATGCGACAGCCAAGTTTGGAATAAAGCTTGCATGCGAAAATACTAACTTACTATCTTATATCTAACATTTCCTCCCCTTTGTTCACCTGTCTACATCTGTAGCATAGTTGGACAGTATTTAATTCCTATCCGCGGTTTAATACCTGCTCATAAGTGGCAACGATGTGCTGTATATATCAATATGTTCTCACTACAAAGGTTAAAATTGGCCATCAACTGGTATTTACTGGCATATAATTATCTTCAGGAGGCAAATTAATAATACGTTAGAAATTGTCATTCTTAACACTAAAGACGATTTCTGCTTTTGCTTTGTCGGGGTTACATTCTTTCGGTGGTTGCAAAAATTTGATGTTGGCATCATGATTTTGGTTATTGATATGTCGTGTCCAGAAAGCCTTTTTGCCAGATTTGCACAAGTTAACCCATTACAGTTGTGTAACTGTAAACTGCAGCGATTATTATTGTAGTAAAAATTTGCAATCTGAAACTTATTTCTGGTACGTGGGAATTATTCTAGACAACCTCACTTTTCTAGTGTGAAGTAAAGAGTATAATTGACAGGTTCTTTCCGCCTACCCGATATTAATATGTGTTTTCTGACACAACTGAAGAGGTCGGCTAACTCTCTGTTTAGTAGGAATTAGCTTAGTTCCCGCTGTTTCTGTCACATAAACTGTATGGTCTGTACAATTTTTTTTAATTAAATTTTTATCTTGTTCACAAACTGCAACACTTTCTAAGCTTTTCACGCTAGTTAATACCATGGAAGCATGGTCTTTCCCGAATGTATTTCTGATGAAAAAGTGATTCTGGTAGTTGGAGTCGAAGTTTTTATTAATCAAGCCCTTTTCGTTCATGTGGTGATAGTACCATTGAAACTTTCATTCCACAGCATATATTTCTTTACATCTAATCGAAAGTGAAATAGCAATTTTCACTTCATAATGGAATATTCCCATAAAATTTTTCATCCCCTATTTTTAAAATCAAGGGAACTTGTATCTTTCTTCTTTCTAACCGAGAAGTCAAATATAAATTTTCTTGGGTTTAGCTTTGCAAATGCTTTCATAATGTGACATTTTAATAAAACGTTTCATCCACTATTCGACCTCCTTAAGGAATTAAACGTCCTTAAACATTGAAACATGTAATTTTTTATTTCCAACTGAGAAGAAAAATACCTCTCTTTCATAGTTCAGCTTTAAAAATGCTCTCCTAGTACTTTAATAATAATTTATTTTCAAAAACGCTTTAGGTGCAGTTTTTCCCCGTTAGTGAGTGAATTTCCCAAAATGGTGAAACACATGTTTCTTTCCACCAGACCGAGAAACGAAATAGAAGTTTTCGTAGTTTTAGCTTCCAAATTGCCTTCATAGAGATATATTTTCAAATAACGTTTTCTCTCCAATGTCACCGCGTTAGTGATGGAATTTCGAAAAATTCCTCCTTAGGAAACAACTACAATATGCGATCAACACCCCCTCCAGGTTTCAAGTTTCTATCCTTAGCGTTTTGTGCTTGGTGATGACGTGTCAGCCAGGACATTGCCTTTTATATCGTCGCGATTTTCAACTGCACTACATGCCGACAACAAGTCGTTTCATGAGAACAGCTAGAAATAACTTGTTGGGTTATTCCCATATTATTTTATGCTCTTGTCTTTGGATTAAAACAGATCCATCGCACTGCGTTAATATGGTAGTTAGGCTGAAAGTTTGTAATCGAATAAAGAGGCAAATATTTGGTGAGGATCTGAAGTGGATGTTAATGATAACAGTGTTCCACTTACTAATTACAATGATGCAGATCCTCATGACGCATTAAGGGATACAACCAATGGTGAAGATACCACAAGTGTGGCTTAGCTTTACATTGCTACCGGTTTAGCCTAAAAAGCTTTAGACACAGACTTTGTTAAATGTAGGTTTATTCTTTCTATTAGAAACATTTAAATGTAACGTATGTACATGAATAGGCGCCATTAAAATTACTACAGCCACAGATTCGTTTTGCGGTGCAATAATGGAAGACGAATCGGAGTGCAACAAAGAGGTACAGAAAAAATTTGGTGCTGACTAAGATATCATCGTCAAACATAATGTTTCAGTAAAGGGGAACACATAAACCTCATATCAATGAACGTCAAAGATGAGTGACGGAGGACTTTGTAAGAGCTACAGTATAAAAAAAAAAAAAAAAAAAAAAAAAAAAAAACAGGTGTGAGGCAATTCCTAACACTTTACAATTAGGAAGAAAATAGGATGCACCGCTTGTTATCAAGGCAAATTGTAGTGAGAAATAGGTACCACCTACCCAGTATTATAATTCAGGGAGCATTCACGTGAATAATGAAGAAAATGATGATCCAAATTTTATTATTATGACTTTGCGACAACACTTAACAAAAGCTCGTGTAATCTCTTCCTTGAATGATATAGGAATTTATAGTTTATTAATGGGAGAAGTTTTGATGCTCCCCACTTTGTTTTCTGATGCAAAGGGTAATGAACACTGAAGTTCGGAACCCTTTACGCATTTAGTTACCACTGAAAAACTAATATTGTTACTTCGTAAATTTTTGAAGACGGTTGTGGTAATAGTTCTTTCTCGCCTGTATTTACCAACTCTGGTATACTGCTCTCTGAAATAGATTAGTGAAATTGACACTGTGTTCCACTCCATCGTTCAGCCACCTTCTCGAAGCTCTTCTAAGTAGAAGGAAATCGACTCCCGAATAACCAGACTGCTTTACATCACTGAACTAACATCTACAGCTTCAGAAGACACTTAACGACGTATCTACTAAAGAAAAAATATTGATTACCATTGTCTCTACCCGTACTCGTTGCCCTGCAAGTCCTTCTTTCCAACTAAAACATCCTTACTTTCCAGTATTCGTATCTGGTGCATTCTCCTTAAATTTCCTTTCCCCTGATGTCGGTGTAACGGAAAATATCTGTTTTGTACAACTAGAAATTCTTTTCATATCTGGCACTATCGTTGAAGTCACTATTATTGTCATCGCAGTTATTACTATTGTCACTATTAGTGGCAGGGGCAACAGTAATGGAACTACTGCCAATGTTAACTTCATTAGGTCACAGTCAGTACTATTTATTCACATTGACCCTATAGACATTCGCACCATTTAATACTCTTTGTCAAGTCCTAATTGTTATTTCTTAGGTAGCTGTGATGTAGAAAACGTACTGTATGGGTAGAGCCCTGGTCCGGCGAGAGGGCGTGATGGTCGTAATCAGATCAGATTAAATGAATACGTAAATAATAAATAAAGTAAATATATCTTCTCAAAAGTTCTCCATTTTAAATTAAGTCAGATCTAACCTACTATACTAGGGACAGTTTTATAGTTAAATGATGTTCTAGGATTTACTAACAACTTTTTACATATTTAACAAAATACGCAGCTAGGTAAATTATATAATAATTCGTCGAAAAAGTTACAAATAAATCCATTGTGATTTACAGTTTATCGATTTAACGAAACTTATCAACCCAATATTTCAAAACTATGCTCTCGTGGCTTAGCAGTTGCTTCCGCAGATCCTTGTAATTACGAACTTCATTACAGGTGGAGTCATAAAGATCAGCATGCCGTTATCCGATAGCAAATGTCAATGTGGGACGGCGTCGCATTCACCCCTGAGACCATGCGTCCGCGTTTGATTAACCCCAGTCTCACGTTACGCCCTCGCTGAATATTAAGCCCACTCGAGCAGCTGCGCGAACAGACACGGCCTGTAAACACGATCAAGCGCCTACTCGAGGTGACGTCACGCTATTTACTTAAAACATTTGATGATGTTTGTCCAAGAGTAATTAGGCACCACTGACAGGGATCAAGCAAGGTCGCAGCGCCCTAATTGCAAATACAAACATCACACGGGCCGCATGCAGGCGGTGTGTTAACTGAGGACGTACGTGTCATCTGTTTGGCTTTCCCGCACTACAGCAAAAAGGAATTTTCACTTTGTGAACTTCGGTGCGAAATTTATCGAGTTAAACACGCGATACTATCTAGCTCTACTGCTAGAAAATTAACTTACTCCGACGCGTTAGTTGACAGAGTGATGTATCTTTAGCAAGTACATCCACGTATACCGTTAACAACTTCTCAGAGACAACTACGTTACACTATTTTAACAACACACATATAAATTTTGTATACACTGCCAGAAAAAAAATTGTACGTCTGGAAAGAGGGCGTCAATTTTGCTGCTATGACAACGTGAGCCACCTGGGGGAAGGTAGATGTACGATAATGGATTCAAAGTCGTCCGTAATCTATAGTCTAGTGGCATAGCTACTAGAGCACCATCTGTGTCCACGCTTTAATAGCTAATGCTCACAGCCAGAAGGCTCCGTGTGATTGGAACGTGTGGAGGAAGCAGGCAACCATGCCAAGGATAAGCAGTCGTGCTTCATACAGCCAACTAAGGTGGTTTGAAAGGGGTCAAATAGTGCCCTTCTGAGTGGCGGTCTGGTCCTTTCAGATAATTGCCACACAAGCTGGACGTACTGCTTCAGTTGTGCAACGATGTTAGTGTTAGTGTTTATGTGAACTTTTTGGCATCGGTAGAAGAGGTTCTGGACAGTACAGATGCCCGCCAGGATTGCCGTTATTTAAGATCAACAGTGGCAGATCACACAGCTACCACAGTGCAGATGAAAGAGTTGGTGGGCTCAGATGTGTCACGACGGACTGTTGCATTGGAACTACGGCGAGCACACATCTAGCGTCCAAGTGCACGACTTGACTGGTGCCGTCAGAGGATCACTTGGAAGATGGAAAGGCGAGCCAAAATCTTCAGCGATGATAATACGTAAGTGATAGCCTTTTGCGCTTATGACGTAGAACTCATGGGCGCTATCTCGTAGAGTACATTCGTTCAAGACATACTGGCCCCATCCCAGGCCTTATTGCCTGGGTACGAAAAACTAGAACTCTAACTCACCTCTTGTGTTTCTAGAGTGGACACTAACCAGTGTTCGGTATGTGCAGAATGTTATTAGACCCGTTTCTTTTTTTTTCAGTTCATGCAATATGAATGAGATGTGTTCTAACGGGATAACGCTCGCCCACAACTTCCCGTGAAACTCAACGATCTCTGAAAGACGAAAACCAACTTCCATGCCCAGTACGATCTCTGAAATTGCCTACTATCAAGTACGTGTGGGATATTACTCGACGAGAAGTGACGCGTGCGACTCGTCAACCAACAACTCATACAGAAGTACGTGAACGTGTCGATCAGGCGAGGAATAACATACCCCAACGCAGTATTTTCCATTTGTACGAACAACTGAATGCCAGAGGCAGTCTCTGTACTGCCGCCTGTGGAGGCTACACCACGTACAGCGTGGGTCGATACCTGGTACCTCAGAACCTCTTGTGCTATAGATCCGTAAATGTAATCATTTCATTTCGATCAGGCGACGAATAACATACCCCAACGCAGTATTTTCCATTTGTACGAACAGTTGAATGCTAGAGTCAGCCTCTGTACTGCCGCCTGTGCAGTCTACACCACGTACAGCGTGGGTCGATACCTAGTACCTCAGAACCTCTTGTGATATAGATCCGTAAATGTAATCATTTCATGTACTCCACATGCACTGTTGAAATACTAAAACTTCTGTGAATTCGAAAACTCTAAAACGGTGTACGAATTTTTTTCCCCGGCAGTGTATTTTACAGACACTATTTCCTGGAGTAATCACCGCAAACTGAAATATTTTGGATAAAACATATTTCTACGGCATGACTTGCTGGTAGACCCTCAAAAGAGACGTTCTTCCGACTGTTTGAAAGTTGTTCCAGTTGCACGCCACTTCGCGCGACTTGCATGCCCTTAATCCACTCATTAATCTTACCAGGGATAGGTGATCTAGAGTTTAACGGGGAATCCGAACGACGTGTCGTTACTGGCATACCCTCGCATCAACTAAGGCTAGTATTATTGCAAAATGAGAAACACCAGTGTATGATCGGCATTTGAGCCTGTAGTTTTGCGGTGTCCAGCTCATCAAGCACGACAATACTTCATATGAGGTAGCAGAAGGACGCCTTGTTCCTTCCCACTCCTCAGGGAGATAGAATTGCCACGTTTCTTGGTGCACACAGTAAGGAAACAGTTACCAGAAAAATTTCTGTAAAAGTTCGAATTGTCACTATGGTCAAAACATTTGTCGAGAGAGAACAAGAACTGTCATTTGTTCTTCAGTCACACTTGCACATTTTTACAGAAGACATGTTTCGACTTCCCTGGATCACCTTCAGATTTAAAATAAGGTAAAGCTAAATACACTCCTGGAAATTGAAATAAGAACACCGTGAATTCATTGTCCCAGGAAGGGGAAACTTTATTGACACATTCCTGGGGTAAGATACATCACATGATCACACTGACAGAACCACAGGCACATAGACACAGGCAACAGAGCATGCACAATGTCGGCACTAGTACAGTGTATATCCACCTTTCGCAGGAATGCAGGCTGCTATTCTCCCATGGAGACGATCGTAGAGATGCTGGATGTAGTCCTGTGGAACGACTTGCCATGCCATTTCCACCTGGCGCCTCAGTTGGACCAGCGTTCGTGCTGGACGTGCAGACCGCGTGAGACGACGCTTCATCCAGTCCCAAACATGCTCAATGGGGGACAGATCCGGAGATCTTGCTGGCCAGGGTAGTTGACTTACACCTTCTAGAGCACGTTGGGTGGCACGGGATACATGCGGACGTGCATTGTAATGTTGGAACAGCAAGTTCCCTTGCCGGTCTAGGAATGGTAGAACGATGGGTTCGATGACGGTTTGGATGTACCGTGCACTATTCAGTGTCCCCTCGACGATCACCAGTGGTGTACGGCCAGTGTAGGAGATCGCTCCCCACACCATGATGCCAGGTGTTGGCCCTGTGTGCCTCAGTCGTATGCAGTCCTGATTGTGGCGCTCACTTGCACGGCGCCAAACACGCATACGACCATCATTGGCACCAAGGCAGAAGCGACTCTCATCGCTGAAGACGACACGTCTCCATTCGTCCCTCCATTCACGCCTGTCGCGACACCACTGGAGGCGGGCTGCACGATGTTGGGGCGTGAGCGGAAGACGGCCTAACAGTGTGCGGGACCGTAGTCCAGCTTCATGGAGACGGTTGCGAATGGTCCTCGCCGATACCCCAGGAGCAATAGTGTCCCTAATTTGCTGGGAAGTGGCGGAGCGGTCCCCTACGGCACTGCGTAGGATCCTACGGTCTTGGCGTGCATCCGTGCGTCGCTGCAGTCCGGTCCCAGGTCGACGGGCACGTGCACCTTCCGCCGACCACTGGCGACAACATCGATGTACTGTGGAGACCTCGAGTCCCACGTGTTGAGCAATTCGGCGGTACGTCCAATCGGCCTCCCACATGCCCACTATACGCCCTCGCTCAAAGTCCGTCAACTGCACATACGGTTCACGTCCACGCTGTCGCGGCATGCTACCAGTGTTAAAGACTGCGATGGAGCTCCGTATGCCACGGCAAACTGGCTGACACTGACGGCGGCGGTGCACAAATGCTGCGCAGCTAGCGCCTTTCGACGGCCAACACCGCGGTTCCTGGTGTGTCCGCTGTGCCGTGCGTGTGATCATTGCTTGTACAGCCCTCTCGCAGTGTCCGGAGCAAGTATGGTGGGTCTGACACACCGGTGTCAATGTGTTCTTTTTTCCATTTCCAGGAGTGTATGTACTGCCCATTATTTTAGAATAGGTAGAGCGTAGTTGTAAAGAAATGTAAAATTAAAATATGTAGTTGCTTTAGCAATTCTCCGTGTCTGTGTGAGAAACTCACATCAAAGCACTATGTTTTGCAACGGCAGTCAGTGTTGTAAACTGGTACTGTATCTGGTGAAGGTAGGGGAGAGAAAGGGGGTAATGGAAGTGGGAAGAGATGGTTAAGAGGGAAGATAGAGTTAAGAGGTTAAATGGAACTAAGGTAATTGGGAAGGGGGAAGAAAAGGAGCAATGGGGAGTGACCGGGATGTAATGAACGCCACAAGGGAGGATCTTATGTCAAAATTACAGAAGTACAATTACGGAAAAAGTGTAGATGAATGGGTGTGTAAACTCTAAAAACGTAAAACAGCAAAATTGTAAAATGGAGGAAGGGCTCTGGGATAGGAAAAGGTAAGCAGGAAGTGGGGAGGGGGGGAAGGGGTAGGTTTGTCATGAGTGTAACAAGACGTCGTCTTACACAAAAGAACTGCAAACAGTACAGTTATGTAAAAATTACTACGTTACATTGTTAAACGTGAACATCAGTGGATGTGTAAAACTGAAAAGGCCTAAAATAGTGAATTATAAAAGTGGAATATATAGTAACTCTGACTGAATTACTGTCGTAAATACAATTTACTTATTCATTTTCTGCTAACTGGGGTTTCCCTTGTTTATCTATCGCATCCCGTGGATGTAGAAGACCACCTGCTGTCCTGTCTAATGTGTGATCGTCTGGGTAGTTGTTTCTTTCGCTGCCTTTCATGTTTACCAATTTTTACTTGTATTGTGTTCTCCAGTCATTCTGTATCATCCTGTCAATTTCTTTTCCTTGTCCTCATCCCTTCATTTACATCTTGTATTCCACACTGTTCTCTTACCGATACATTTGTTCTTTTCTACAACAAGGCAGTGCCTTGCATTTATTTTAGTATCTTCATTTCCACAGTCGTTATCTTCTGTTTTATAGTTGTCGTGTCTGGTCTAGTTTCTGCTGTATCATAAAAGGACGCACCCTCGTTTGATATCTATATACTTCCCCTATAGTTGTGATAAATTTCTTTCTCCATACAGTATTGTGCAGATATTCAGCTCCCCTTACTGATTTTTGTCACTTGTTTTTTCATTTCCGTTTTTATATCCTTAAATCTGGTGATAACGGTCGCTAGATAAATAAAGATTAACACTTGTTCAACTAACGCAGCACCTACTTCTAACTGACATCTTAAAGGTGTTTTCGATATTACCATAGTGTCAGTTTTTTTTTCTTTTTTCACATCACACTTCCATACTATATTGTTTAACTGTTTTATTACGCTTATGACATAACCAACATCGACAATGATAGTTCAGGTATACATGCCGACGTAGAAAGTTGAAGATGAAGAGATAGAGAAAGTGTGTGAGGATATTGAAAGGGTAACACAGTACGTAAAGGGAGATGAAAATCTAATAGTCAAGAGGGAATGGGATGTAGTTGTAGGGGAAGGAGTAGAAGGAAAGGTTACAGGAGAATATGGGCACGAGAGAAGAAATCAGAGAGGAGAAAGACTGAGTTCTGTAACAAGTTTCAGCTATTAATAGGGAATACTATTTTCAAGAATCACTGGAGGAAGAGGTATACGTGGAAAAGGACTGGTGATACGGGAAGATTTCAGTTGTATTACATCACAGTCTGAGAGAGTTTCCGAAATTAGATACTGGATTGTAAGATGTACCCAGGAGCAGATATAGACTCAGATCACAACATAGTAGTGATGAAGAGTAGGCTGAAGTTTAAGACATTGGTCAGCAAGAATCAATACCCACAGAAGTGGGATACGGAAGTACTAAGGAATGGTGGTTGAAGTTATCTAAGGCTATAGATACAGCAATAAGGAGTAGGCAGTACAATTGAAGAGGAATGGACATCTCAAAAAGGGCCATCACAGAAGTTGGGAAGGAAAACAAAGGTACAAAGAAGGTACTTCAATTGATCGATGAAAGGAGGAACTACAAAAATATTCCGGGAAACTTAGGAATACAGAAATACAAGTCGCTGAGGAATGAAATAAATAGAAAGTGCGGGGAAGCTAAGACGAGATAGCTGCAGGAAAAATGTGAAGAAATCGAAAATGAAATGATTGCCGGAAGGACGGACTCAGCATACAGGAAGGTCAAAACATTAAAACCAATGGTGGTAACATTAAGAGTGCAACGGGAATTCCACTGTTAAATGCAGAGGAGAGAGCGGATACGTGGAAAGAATACATGTAAAGCCTCTATGAGGGGGAAGATTTGTCTCATGTGATAGAAAAAGAAACAGGAGTCGATTTACAAGAGATAGGAGATCCAGTATTAGAATCAGAATTTAACGGAGTTTTCGAGAACTTAAGATGGAATAAGACAGAAGGGATAGATATCATTCCATCATAATTTCTAAAATTATTGGGGAGGTGGCAACAACACGACTATTCACGTTGGTGTGTAGAGTGTATGAGTCTGGCGACATACCATCTGACTTTCGGAAAACATCATCCACACAATTCGGAAGACGGCAAGAGCTGACAAGTGCGAGAAATATCGCACAATCAGCTTAACGGCTCATGCATCCAAGTTACTCACAAGAAAAATATACAGAAGAGTGCAAAAGAAAATTGAGTATGCGCTAGATGACGATAAGTTTGGCTTTAGGAAAGGTGAAAGCACGAGTGAGGCAATTCTGACGTTGCGGTTAATAATGGAAGCAAAACTAAAGAAAAATCAAGACACGTTCATAGGGTTTGTCGACCTGGAAAAAGCAAGATGGTGCAAGATGTTCTAATTTCTGAAAAAAGTAGGGGTTAGCTATAGGGAGAGACACGTTGTACACAATATGTATATCAGCCAAGAGGGAATAATAAGAGCGGACGACCAGGAACGAAATGCTAGTATTAAAAAGGGTGCAAGACAAGGATGTAGCCATACGCCTCTACTGTTGAATCTGTACATCGACGACGCAAATAATGGAAATAAAAGAAAGGTTCAAGAGTGGAATTAAAATTCAAGGTGAAAGGATATCAATGATACGATTAGCTGATGACATTGCTATCTTGAGTGAAAGTAAAAATGATTGCATGATCTGCTGAACGGAATGAACAGTCTAATGAGTACAGAGTATGGACTAAGAGTAAACTGAAGAAAGACGAAGGTAATGAGAAGAAGTAGAAATGGGAACAGCGAGAAACTTAAAATCAAGATCAATGGTCACGAAGTAGATGAGGTTAAATAATTCTGATACCTAGGCAGTAAAACAACCAATGACGTACGGAACAAGGAGGACATCAAAAGCAGACTAGTAGTGTGGCAAAAAGGGCATTCCTGGCTAAGAGAAATATACTAATATCAAATGTCAGCCTTAAGTTGAGGAGGAAATTTCTGAGAATGTACGTCTAGAATACAGCATTGTATGGTAGTGAAACACGGACTGTGGGAGAACCGGAACAGAAGAGAATCGAAGCGTTTGAGATGTGGTATTGCAGACGAATGTTGAAAATTAGAAGGACTGATAAGGTGAGGAAAGAGGGAGTTCTGCGCAGAATCGGAGAGGAAAGAAATATGTGGAAAACACTGCTAAGTAGAAGGAAGGGACAGGGTGATAGGGCATCAGTTAAGACATGAGCGAATGACCTCCATGATACTAGAGGGAGCTGTACAGGCAAAAACTGTAGAGGAAGACAAAGGTTCGAATACATACAGCAAATTATTGAGGATGTAGGTTGCAAGTGCTACTTTGAGATGAATAGTGTGGCACAGGAGATGAATTCGTGGCGGGCCGCATCTAACCAATCAGAAGACTGATGAACAAAGAAAAATACATGTGTGAATACTTGTGTTTTAATTGTCGTTTTTGTACCTATGTACAAATCTTCCTCGATTTTCACTAAGCTCATTGGTACTCACTTGTCCATCAACGCTTGAATTATATCCGTTTTTCTAATTGTAAGATGGGCTTTTTACGAGTCAAGGAAGCATAACACTTATTAATCCCTATAGATTTCTGCACAATCTGCCGTAGAGGGAAATTAGCAATTGTGCTCCTAGTTTTCTTAAATCCTTGTTGTTCTTCTGCTTTCTCTATGTCATTACCATGTTAGCAGTTCGATGATGGTCGCGAGCAGAGGAATTTCACAGTAACTGCCTTAGAATCGTTTCTCTTCTTTTTTATATAGTGGATGGTTAAATTTCCTTTCTATTCTTTTGCCACCCGAACTTCCTAAGAATACTGTTAAATAAAATATGCAGATGTTGATGTAAAACCACCCTCCATATTTTTTAACTTATCATATATAGAATCTGTCCAGGAGATTTCCAGTTTTTAAGGTTTCTTTTTTTTTATTCCAGTGCTTATTTCTTCCAATGAGACGCTTATTTCGTTAGCACTTTCTGTGGCTTTGGATTTTGGTTTCAATTTTTACGTTAGTTACGTCATGCTACTGTAACTTAAAATAATTTTCGCACGAAATTCTGCTGACATTCTATATCTGAATGCGTTCGTTAACATCCTTCTTTTGCTTTTGCAGCGTTATACTTAATTTCCTTAGGGTTCCGTAACTTTTGTATATCCCTTCCAATAATCGTCTTTTATTTTTAAAGTATGCAACTTCACCTTATTTCAAACGATTTTATACTCCATAATGGTCTTCATTTTCACTAGCATAATACTTGATGAATGCTTTCTTCTTCTGAGCAGATCGTTCTTGGTTATAACAATGGTGTTCTGTATACGGTACCATACTGGTTAAAACATTAACAGTTCGAAACATTAAAGGATCTTACACCAAAATTACCGAAAGCTAAATGTCATAAACTTTGTTGTTAAGATATTAAAAGCTTAGAACAAAAGAAAACATAAAGTGGTAAAATTATAAAAGTGGAATTATGTAAAGTGATTGGAATTGACTTAAGTGCCATTAAATATAAGAAATATAAACCAATAAAAGCATAAATATGAGAAATACATAAACGATAAAATTAACAAAACTGGAACTATTAAACGCAACTCAAGTTTACAGGGAACAGGACGTGACAGCTATAGTTAATTGCATTTGCTTGAGATTGGTGGTGTCGCACAGTGCATTTTATATTTTTACAGTAAATGAGTCAGTCTGCACGCAGGCCGGCTGCTGGTGTTAAATGACCCCCTTATAGCTCGCAGCAATGCTGGTAATTTTCAAGAACGCTTCCAAGCGACATATATTGAACTCGCGACTGTCACGGAGCCTGAGTTTTCTGCCTAGATCATAAAATTTAAAATGCACAAGAATAATGCCTATAGGTCTTACACATCTGACAACTTCGTCGAACACAGGAGCTAGGTATGGTATTCTACAATATTCTACAAGAAAAAGAGCGTTCCTTTTTCTGCTTGGCTGGTCTAAGCGTAATAAACTCTGACAATATTCACTGAATAGTAAATTTTGATTAGGAGCGATGGTTATGCCTATGATCTCCTAACGTTGTGAGTATATTTTAGGCTTCCCTTTATTAACTTTAGTATCCACAAAATGTTGTGAAACTATACTTTCTACGATGTAAGTTGCACCTGCTGATGCGTCTTTAGGCCGCGGAAGCGGCTGTGTTTTAATAAACAACAATTCTGCCAGCTGTTAGCGAAATTATTCCTAATAACTTGCCTCTCAACGGCTGTGGATACCCGGAATATAAAACAGTTTGTGATGAACACGATTATCGAGCACAACATCACAACATTGACGTCACAACGGTCAGCACACAATAAATCACACACACACACACACACTAGTAGTCGCATCCTGCTGCCAAGCAATAAGATGAGAATTACGTAAGAAGTCTTAAGTGGGCTTAGTGGTAAGCTTTCGTAACAAATTTTGTATTCATGTTGGGATGTATTGGCATGTATTTGGTACTAAAAATCATTTCCTGTTTTGCTCCTGTGTAAGTTCGTTAAATATTTACCCCGTTTTAGCTAGCATCTAACGAGGAAAGTGACATTTCTTAACCATTAGAAAGCCTTAGCTTTCGGCAAACGTACTGCGTATTGGAACGATGGTTGTAATCTGTAGCAATAGAAGAATCAATGGTCATATTGCTGTAGCATCATACAGTAAAATTTACGACCTTATGAAGAGTTTTAATAAATACAGATTGATTATGGATACGATATGGAGATAATTTAAATGTAGAATCCTCTGAAGTCCTAGTTCTATGTTGAAGTTACGTTGGCAAATTTTCAACTTTTAAGTAAACTGAGGCGTAGGGTTTTCGGATGAGAGTCGTGAGAATTAGTTCTGACGAGAAAGGAAACGTAGAACTGATTGGGAAATACAGCATTTAAAACGCTTCCTCCATTATAAAGACGCAAGTCATTCGTACGAAAGCGTATCACATGTCTGTAATCTGAACGTAGCTTTGCATTTATCCTGGAGAATATAGAGCATGCAGTAAATTGTTTCCCACACGTCGTGGAAATGCAGTAGAGATATGGTCAGGGGAGGATTCGACGCAATAAAGTTTTTTAGGTTGACGACTTGACACGAATGCTATTACCGTGCCCAATATTGTTAAATCTCAAGTGTAGCGACTGCCTCATTATTTCAAACAAAAGAAACCAAATAAAAACGCACACACATACCTGTTTCTCCTCCCATCTCTCACATGCTCTGTCTCTCTCTCTATCTCTCTCTCTCTCTCTCTGTCTCTCTCTCTCTCTCTCTCTCTCCCTGTCTCAAAGAAACACCCACACACAAGCATACAGACACAGATAAGCGAGTGTGTCCAACGGACAAAGAAAGGCATCTGCGAGATAGGTAGTACCCACAAACTACGTCAATAACATATGAACACATAAACCCACAGTGCTGAATGCGAAATGAGTGAAACTTTTGAACAAATTTTAACAAAAGTGAAGTGATCTACAGAAAAACGCAAATGTAACGAAACAAAGTGCACAAAAATAATAAATGTTGAAAGTGTAACGAAGTTGTGTTCGAATTCATCCTTCGCTAACGACAAGGGCTAAGGTCGTAATTCAGAACATGTGAAAAAGAGAAATAGATACCGTAAGAAATTGTACGTCGAACTTATAAATAAAAGCTTTCTTCACTCTATAAATAGCGCTGTATAGGGGTGTATTGTTGTTGTTATGATTCATCAAGTCTATAACTAACAATGACGTAATAAATTAGTGCAGCTCAACGGGTGGGTGCAAGTCTTCGATTCCGACAGAACTTCCGCAACTTTCGTGTCACAAATGAACCGCGATTATGCAACTGCGGAGAGAGTATCCACAGTTTATCGTTAATTCCGAACGCCGTTTCGTTCCAGGCGACTCCTCACACCATTCAGAGGTGAAGACTCTATCAAAGGTAGACTGAAAATCATTGTGGCCTGACCAGGATACGATCGAACGACCTCTCGAATTCCAGGCAAACACTCTAGTACTAGGCCACTAGGCCCAACGGACATGACACATTGTACGTGCCTCCAGGGTATCCTGGACGTTTCTTTAGTCCTCAAGCTCCACGGAAATTGCAGTGCATTATTTATTCTCCCTGCTTTTCTCCTTCCTACACTTCTGGCCATTAAAATTACTACACCAAGAAGAAATGCAGATGATAAACGGGTATTCATTGGACAAATATATTATACCTGTACTGACATGTGTTTACATTGTCACGCATTTTGGGTGCATTGGTCCTGAGAAATCAGTACCCAGGACAACCTCCCCTGGCCGTAATAACGGCCTTGATACGCCTGGGCATTGAGTTAAACAGAGCTTGGATGGCGTGTACAGGTACAGCTGCCCATACAGCTTCAACACGGTACCACAGTTCATCAAGAGTAGTGACTGGCGTATTGTGACGAACCAGTTGCTCGGCCACCATTGACAAGGCGTTTTCAATTGGTGAGAGATCTGGAGAATGTGCTGGCCAGGGCAGCAGTCGAACATTTTCTGTATCCAGAAATGCCCGTACGGGACCTGCAACATGCGGTCGTGCATTATCCTGCTGAAATGTAGGGTTTCGCAGGGATTGAATGAAGGGTAGAGCCACGGGTCGTAATATATCTGAAATGTAACGTCCACTGTTCAACGTGCCGTCACTGCGAACAAGAGGTGACCGAGACGTGTAACCAATGACACCCCATACCATCACGCCGGGTGATACGCCAGTATGGCGATGACGACTACACGCTTCCAATGTGCGTTCAACGCGATGTCGCCAAACACAGATGGGACCATCATGATGCTGTAAACAGAACCTGTATTCATCCGAAAAAATTACGTTTTGCCACTCGTGGACCCAGATTCGTCGTTGAGTACACCATCACAGGCGCTCCTGTCTGTGTTGCAGCGTCAAGGGTAACCGCACCCATGGTCTCCGAGTTGACAGTCCATGCTGCTGCAAACGTCGTCGAACTGTTCGTGCAGATGGTTGTTCTCTTGCAGACGTTCCCATCTGTTGACTCAAGGATCGAGATGCGGCTGCACGATCCGTTACAGCCATGCTGATAAGATGCCTGTCATCACGACTGCTAGTGGTACGAGGCCGTTGGGATCAGCAGGGTGTTCCGTATTACCCTCCTGAACCCACCGATTCCATATTCTGCTAACAGTCACTCGATCTCGACCAACGCGAGCAGCAATCTCGCTATACGATAAACCGCAATCGCGATAAGCTACAATCCGACCTTTATCAAAGTCGTAAACGTGATGATACGCATTTCTCCTCCTTACACGAGGCATCACAACAACGTTTCACGAGGCAACGCCGGTCAGCTGCTGTTTGTGTATGAGAAATCGGTTGGAAACTTTCCTCATGTCAGCAGGTTATAGGTGTCGCCACCGGCGCCAACCTTGTGTGAATGCTCTAAAAACCTAATCATTTGTACAACACTGCATCTTCTTTCTGTCGGTGAAATTTCTCGTCTTCGTGGTGTAGCAATTTTAATGGCCAGTAGTGTATTTCACCTCCTGTACTTCCGAATATTACAGTTTTAATGTGGGTTTCTCTTCATATGATATTACCAAAGTTCCTTAATTTCATCTATAGTATTCTGGGCTCCAAAATTACGAGGGCATGCTGACAATTATATCCCGAAATTTATATGAAAAATCTGAAATATTATTATGTAGACCAAACTTGAGTAACATACATTGTCTTTATTCGTCTTGTCTATAAATTTGTTTCTCAACATAGTCACCCTGACAACGAACTCATACCTCTTTATATACACTCCTGGAAATGGAAAAAAGAACACTTTGACACCGGTGTGTCAGACCCACCATACTTGCTCCTGACACTGCGAGAGGGCTGTACAAGCAATGATCACACGCACGGCACAGCGGACACACCAGGAACCGCGGTGTTGGACGTCGAATGGCGCTAGCTGCGCAGCATTTGTGCACCGCCACCGTCAGTGTCAGCCAGTTTGCCGTGGCATACGGAGCTCCATCGCAGTCTTTAACACTGGTAGCATGCCGCGACAGCGTGGACGTGAACCGTATGTGCAGTTGACGGACTTTGAGCGAGGGCGTATAGTGGGCATGCGGGAGGCCGGTTGGACGTACCGCCGAATTTCTCAACACGTGGGGCGTGAGGTCTCCACAGTACATCGATGTTGTCGCCAGTGGTCGGCGGAAGGTGCACGTGCCCGTCGACCTGGGACCGGACCATAGCGACGCACGGATGCACGCCAAGACCGTAGGATCCTACGCAGTGCCGTAGGGGACCGCACCGCCACTTCCCAGCAAATTAGGGAAACTGTTGCTCCTGGGGTATCGGCGAGGACCATTCGCAACCGTCTCCATGAAGCTGGGCTACGGTCCCGCACACTGTTAGGCCGTCTTCCGCTCACGCCCCAACATCGTGCAGCCCACCTCCAGTGGTGTCGCGACAGGCGTGAATGGAGGGACGAATATAGACGTGTCGTCTTCAGCGATGAGAGTCGCTTCTGCCTTGGTGCCAATGATGGTCGTATGCGTGTTTGGCGCCGTGCAGGTGAGCGCCACAATCAGGACTGCATACGACCGAGGCACACAGGGCCAACACCCGGCATCATGGTGTGGGGAGCGATCTCCTACACTGGCCGTACACCACTGGTGATCGTCGAGGGGCACTGAATAGTGCACGGTACATCCAAACCGTCATCGAACCTATCGTTCTACCATTCCTAGACCGGCAAGGGAACTTGCTGTTCCAACAGGACAATGCACGTCCGCATGTATCCCGTGCCACCCAACGTGCTCTAGGAGGTGTAAGTCAACTACCCTGGCCAGCAAGATCTCCGGATCTGTCCCCCATTGAGCATGTTTGGGACTGGATGAAGCGTCGTCTCACGCGGTCTGCACGTCCAGCACGAACGCTGGTCCAACTGAGGCGCCAGGTGGAAATGGCATGGCAAGCCGTTCCACAGGACTACATCCAGCATCTCTACGATCGTCTCCATGGGAGAATAGCAGCCTGCATTCCTGCGAAAGGTGGATATACACTGTACTAGTGCCGACATTGTGCATGCTCTGTTGCCTGTGTCTATGTGCCTGTGGTTCTGTCAGTGTGATCATGTGATGTATCGGACCCCAGGAATGTGTCAATAAAGTTTCCCCTTCCTGGGACAATGAATTCACGGTGTTCTTATTTCAATTTCCAGGAGTGTATTTATTCCTGAACATAGTTACTTTGATGACAAACAATTCTTCCAACAGTAGACTAGTTTGTTGATACGGTCTCTGTAGAATTTTTTACTTTGTTGGCGGTGCCACAATCTCACCTCTGCCTCTATTGCTACATCACTATCAAGCTGAAGTTCTCAAAGGCGTTCTTTAAGTTTTGGAAACAGTTGAAAATCGAATGAGGCCAATTCGGCACTGTATGGAAGATGATCAGTGAAAGTGGACATAAGGCGTCGGATTGCTGCAGATGTCACAGCGGTGCTGTGTGGTCTACCGTTGTCATTCAGATGGTGCCCTGAGTGAAACTGTTGTGTTATACACCACTGTTTTATAAGCTCCAATTTGGAACGCTCTACCGGCAGAGGTTTACAACCCGCGTCCGAGAAGCTTAAAAGTCCACCGAGTAATGTGCATGATATGTAAACTTCGACGTTGGGAATAGAATAAAAATTCGGAGGCTTCAGTTTTAAGCAAGTCCTCGTACTTCTTGTTAAATCCTTTTCCAGATCCACATTTGAAGTAATCACTATTCTTCCGATCCACTTCTTTCACTGTACACGACTCGCATATGAACAAAACAATGGGAAACACCAAAGTTTCAGATATTTTTATTTCTCTTAGTAGCTACAGTAATGATTCAAATGGCTCTGAGCACTATGCGACTTAACTTCTGAGGTCATCAGTCGCCTAGAACTTAGAACTAATTAAACCTAACTAACCTCAGGACATCACACACAACCATGCCCGAGGCAGGATTCGAACCTGCGACCGTAGCGGTCCCTCGGCTCCAGACTGTAGCGCCTAGAACCGCACGTCCACTCCGGGCGGCCAGTAGCTACAGAGAAACGTATTTCGAGCATGAATACTACGTTTACGTGATGTCTCATGAAAACACTTTGTAAAGAAAAGCAAGACGCACTCTTAAACAGCACCAATCTTAAGATGATAAAAGCGAATTGTAGTTGATGTACCTGATCTACTGCGGAAGATGGCGATGCGTACAAAATGACATACTGTCACTTACAATAAGTAAGCGAGTGTCATCAGTGTGACCGTAGAAATGTTACTTGATTGGCGACTCGGAGCTGACTGACTACCAGACCACACACTGTTAAAACTATCGTCATGACGTTTGTCCTTTGTTTGAAATATTATAAATATTTGAGAGTTTCCCCAGAGGTCCCGCTGCATCGTCATCAGATGTTCTCCCACGCTAGGGCGTTCAACGTCCCATCGCAGCAGCGACAGGTGTTGGTGTTCACAGGCCTGGCGCGACATGGGGGTGCCAGCTGCATTGGTGCATCTCTTGTCACTCCACGTCTGCCGGCCGAATCGAATCAATGCGCATTACGTACTGAGTGTAATAAAGAATCAAAACACTGAATAGGAAACGTAATGAGGATGACCAGCGCAGGTGCATCCACAAGGAAATTCCAGTGAGGGTAGCTGTCCCTAATGAGAATTCATCTAGTTCATGAATATAGAAAAGGGCCTGTACAGCAAAACTCGGGTATTTATGACTTAAACTACCTAGAATCCTAACACTAAAATTACTTGCTATCCTTGAAATTACGTGAAAATGATATAGCAGAGATTTACAACAAGTTATAAAATGAACTATCTTAATGAAAAACCTTATGGGAGATAGGTACTGATATTACGAGCACAACGACTTATTTAAAATCACTGTGTTTTTCTTGAAGATATCTTATTTTGTTCAAGGTGTACGAAAATTGTTGTATAACCATCTTAGAGCAGTATATGAGAGCATTAGGAGACCTCGAAAGTGAGTGATCGTCTGGTGGGCAAAACATACTTCCAGTCAGAGCAACATTCAACATTTGCTGAAACAACGGGAGCGAGCACTTGATATTTGCCTTTCATTTCAGAAACGAGTCAAAATATTGACACACGAATATCGATAATCCACAAATGGAAAATATCAATACGATAAACAGTTGTCGCTTGTGGTTAAGCTTTTTTAATGTTGTGACATAACTGGAAAGTATAAAATATGTTTTCCAGGAAAAGAATGTACCATGATTAAACCTATGGATACTAATACCTGTGCACGACCCCTATATGGCTAGAAACAACTTCTAAAAATTTGTGCTATATAAAGATGAGTCTTTAAGCGATAACTCTACACGACTCCCACATTGCTAGAAACAATCACTAAAAATGTGTACTGTCTGAAGATGAGTCTTTAGGCAATTCTAGGCCTATATAAGGCATAACTAAATGGGAACCATCACAAAAGACGACTGTTGGCAGTTAATTCAGCAAACGCTTATTTCTCACAGTCACAGCGCTCCACATTTATAATGGATAAAAGCGTGTTAAATGAATAAACGGTTGTTTCATGGACTGATGTTAAACACAAAAATGTAAAAATGAAGTAAAATCTTAAAAATTACATAATATTCGAATAATTAAATAAAGTGTGGAACCTTATAACGAAAGAATATCAAATTAAATTTACATCTCTATCACCACATTATTGAGAAGCTCAATACTTCTTAATAGTGCATGACTGTAAGGAAGGAAAGTTTTATGTTACCAAACTCCTTTCGTCCTCCCCCATGAACCATGGAACTTGCCGTTGGTGGGGAGGCTTGCGTGCCTCAGCGTACCGTAGGTGCAACCACAACGGAGGGGTATCTGTTGATTCGGCCAGACAAACGTGTGGTTCCTGAAGAGGGGCAGCAGCCTTTTCATTAGTTGCAGGGGCAACAGTCTGGATGATTGACTGATCTGGCTTTGTAACACTAACCAAAACAGCCTTGCTGTGATGGTATTGCGAACGGCTGAAAGCAAGGGGAAACTAGAGCCGTAATTTTTCCTGAGGGCATGCAGCTTTACTGTATGATTAAAATAAATACAGCAGAATGCTCAAGATTAGATGGGTTGATCACATAACTAATGAGGAGGTATTGAACAGAATTCGGGGGAAGAGGAGTTTGTCGCACAACGTGACAAGTAGAAGGGATCGGTTGGTAGGACATGTTCTGAGGCATCAAGGGATCACCAATTTAGTATTGGAGGGCAGCGTGAAGGGTAAAAATCGTGCAGGGAGACCAAGAGATGGATACACTAAGCAGATTCAGAAGGATGTAGGTTGCAGTAGGTAGTGGGAGATGAAGAAGCTTGCACAGGATAGAGTAGCATAGAGAGCTGCATCAAACCAGTCTCAGGACTGAAGACCACAACAACAACAACTCTTGGCGCTTCTAGGCTGTGACAAGAAGGAAGGAAACTGTTAATTCACTGGGTGACGGAAATACTGCGTACGTACGTGGTCCCATTAAGAAGGACTAGCATGGTGAGTGTGCCGCCTCGGAAATTCTCACGTTTCTAGGGAACGAAAAACAACCGTCTCAGTTCCCACGGCACAATGTGCGCACATCTTCATGAACATTAAATGGCGATTGGTGTAACAAAACAGTTGCACAAAGAATATATTCAAAAAAGGCTAGAATTATCAGGTACTGATTTAGTGTTGCTTACTGCCATATTTCTTTTCATTTACTGACCAGAAGTTCATCCGTACGTTGTTCGCGCTAAACGAACTTGTATGTAGCTATAGGTCGTTGTCACTGCACCTGTTATCCTACTGTGCGATTTTACAGTGGATGACGCTCGCTGAATAATTGTTGTACAGCAGTCATCATTTAATAAATTAAGTAAACACAATTGCAAGTGAGCGTCACATCGGGGCATGAACGCGTCTGTAATGCGCTTTTACCAAATTCAGCTGTTCGATACGGCGTAACAGTGTGGCCGGCAGTGGATAAATGTACCTGTAAAATTTTCTGCAGTAAATAATGAGTTGTAAGTAAACAATGATGCATGAATGAGGTTTACTTAGAATGTTGTGCATTTTCAAGTATAGCAAAATAGCGAATAGAGTGAAAAAATGAGCTATATTCATCATGTTAACAGAATCTTCCGTCGGTTCTTGGTAGAACAACATTATAATAAATGAGAATCACAAGTTTGCTTTTGTTCTACAATATTACTTTCATTGTTAATCGGTTTTCAGCTTACAAGGCCATCTTCAGACATTTACTGAGTGTTATCACCAAAGAAGTGTTTTCAAACAACATTGGAAGAGAAGTCACACATCCAGACTGAAGTAGAAACATACAGTAAGTAACATCTTAGTGTGGTGGGAATGCAGCGAAAAGGTAAAAATTGAACTGTAGATATGTAACAATAGAGGAAACAGGCACTCGTGTACAGAAAAAAATGTAAAGCTAAATTATCTAGAAGTGCCACAAAAGCATATATTAGTTCATAAGATATTGGTGTCTTAAAAATTGTAAACTAATATAAAGAAATTTTCTACGGATGCGGCTAGTAGAGCTGCATCGAGCAGTCATAGCCGATTTAGCAGACCGTGAACCATTATTGAGTAAGAGGTCGGAATATCGGATTCCAGTGAGAGAAACGGTGTTTTTGGTAATAAATAAATTGAAAGAGACGAAACTAGCGGCAGCATTATGAAGTTTAAGGAGTTAGCTGAGTAATAAAGTACATATTTTTATTTTTTAAGTATAGTGTGAAAAATCTGGGGAAAGCAAAATCACGCCACAAGAACATTATTCGTGAAAATGTGGTGGCAGATACAAAAAATTAGACTTTAGACTGTTATTGCCCGGAAAATTTCCATATGTGTTTTTGTGTTTAGTTTTAGAATATTCGTAATTCTTTTGGTCAAACATTGTTTTGAGATACGCAGTCGTTTCGAGGGTGCATACGGCGGCCATCTTTGAGGACAGTTGATTTGAGCGACGCTAAGAACCGGACGTGCCTCCAATTTGGGGGTAATAGTGCGTTGGTAGCCACGTTTGAAAACAATCATGTTGAGCGCAATATACAGGGTGGTCAATTGATCGTGACCGAGCCAAATATCTCACGAAATAAGCGTCAAACGAAAAAACTACAAAGAACGAAACTTATCTAGCTTGAAGGGGGAAACAAGATGGCTCTATGGTTGGCGGACTAGAAGGCGCTGCCATAGGTCAAACGGATATCAACTGCGTTTTTTTAAATAGGAACCAGCATTTTTATTAGATACTCGTGTAGTACGTAAGGAAGTATGAACGTTTTAGTTGGACCACTTTTTTCGCTTTGTGATAGATGGCGCTGTAGTAGTCACAAACATGTGGCTCACAATTTTAGACGGACAGTTGGTAACAGGTAGGATATTTTAATTGAAATACAAAACATAGGTACGTTTGAACATTTTATTTCGGTTGTTGCAATGTGATACATGAACCTTTATGAACTTATCATTTCAGAGAACGCATGCTGTTACAGCGTGATTACCTGTAAATACCACATTAATGCAGTACGTGCTCAAAATGATGTCAGTCAACCTCATTGCATTTGGCAATAGGTATAACGACATTCCTCTCAACAGAGAGTAGTTCGCCTTCCGTAATGTTCACGCATGCACTGACAATGCGATGACGCATGTTGTCAGGTGTTGTCGGTGGATCACGATAGCAAATATCCTTCAACTTTCCCCACAGAAAGAAATCCGGGAACGTCAGATCCGGTGAACGTGAAGGCCATGGTATGGTCCTTCGACGACCAATCCACCTGTCATGAAATATGCTATTCAATACCGCTTCAACCGCATGCGAGCTATGTGCCGGACATCCATCATGGTGGAAGTACATTGCCATTCTGTCATGCGGTGAAACATCCCGTAGTAACATCGGTAGAACATTACGTAAGAAATCAGCATACATAGCACCATTTAGATTGGCACTGATAAAATTATCCTTCCTCCTATAATGCCGCACCATACATTATCTCGCCAAGGTCGTTGATGTTCCACCTGTCGCAGCCATTGTGGATTTGCCGTTGCCCAATAGTGCATATTATGCCGGTTTACGTTACCGCTGTTGGTGAATGACGCTTCGTCGCTAAATAGAACCCGTGAAAGAAATATGTCATCGTCCCGTAATTTCTCTTGTGCCCAGTGGCAGAACTGTACACGTTGTTCAAAGTGGTCGCCATGCAATTCCTGATGCATAGAAATATGGTACGGGTGCAACCGATGTTGATGTAGCATGCATGGGATGTTGATTATAATACAATAAAAATAATTTTACTAGCTGTGTGTCCGGTTACGAAGTCTCGTAACCGGTTGGCCCTGGGTAGTGTTAGTACGCAATCTGACTGCTTAGGATAACAATAAAGAATGAAAGGAAATTTCCGTTAACACAATTGATTAATTAAGTCCCCGGCAACTATAAAAACTACGAAACAACAAAGCGCAAGTGTAACTGTTCTGTGTGTGGAAGTGTGATTCAACGTACTCGTATGTGGCACGGTTCTTCCTCAATATGACAAGATATTTGAAACACTATTTTCAATTAAGTAATTATAAAAACCAGAAATACCATAATTGCACATAGAAACCATACATGACCACAAGCCAGATACTTCGTTGAGTGAACCTGTGACCAAGAGGCATTGTTATTTTGGAAATTGGAAAAAAAAACATTTTTTGTTACCTTCATATATATTGACGAAAAATACACTGTGATCACTGCAACATCCACAATCGAACAGCATCTGCTGTCTCGCCCATTATAACAACTGCACGCGACATACCCTCAACTAGTACCGCTATCGACATCCTCTCAACAAGCATTGCCCACGGCAACCTCTGAACTCCTACTTCCCACAGCAACATCTGAACAAGCACCGCCGGTGGAGGCGGCGGAATAAAACTCTTTGGTGCAATCTCTGGCGCTGTGACTCAGTGTAGCCACCTTTCATATGCCCCTCCTCCACGGGCTAGAATTTGATGGTATTTTTGCAGCATTGGTGGTGAAAATACCACCAAATTCGCCAAAAAAAATACAGACAAAAATGAAAGATAATATTAATAAGTAAATATCACATAACTAGATAAATTTTGGCTTTGCAGTGACCCTTCAATAACCTAATATATATAATACAGTAAGGAATACAAATGCTTTCATACAAGTGATTTTACATAATCGTTTACACAAGTATCATTCAATCAATGGCACCAGCAATGACGAATAGGTGTAAGTAAGAGTCTCATAACATTTCATAAAATAGTAAATACACAAAAAATCAGTTTATACAATCCTTTTTCAATAGTTCAATAAATAAATAGCACTCCTCAGAGTAGTTGACAGTTCCAGCAGTAGCACCCAGCAATGGTCAACAGGTGCAAATAGCAGTCTCGTAACATTTCGTCAGCAGTATTTAAACAGCTCTAACAGGGACACCCAAATATGGCGAGCAGGCGCAGACCCCAACAAGTGGCATTATCTCAGTAGAAGCAGTTCCATTAGTGATACCCAGTAATGTTGACCGGTGCAGACACCAACAAGTGACATTATTTCAGTAGAAGCAGTTCCATCAGTCGCATCCAGCAATGTTGAACTGGTGCAGACACCAACAAGTGACATTATGTCAGTAGAAACAGTTCCATCAGTGGCACCCAGCAATGTTGAGCAGGTGCAGACAGCAACAAGTGACATCATCTCAGTAGAAGCAGTTACATCAGTGGCACCAAGTAATGTTGACAGGTGCAGACACCAACAAGTGACATTATTTCAGTAGAAGCAGTTCCATCAGTGGCACCCAGCAATGTTGAACAAGTGCAGGTAACAGTCCATAATATTCACTAACGCTAATTAGACAGTCCATCTGAGATCATTAGCAGAAATTAAACATTTCTAAGTGGCACCCATCATGTTGAACAAGTGCAGGTAACAGTCCATAATATTCACTATCGCTAATCAGACAGTTCATCAGAGTTCATTAGCACAAATTAAACATTTCCAAGTGGCACCCACCAATGTTAATACGTGTAAGCACGAACACCAGTTTGAATGCACATGCAATTGTTTTTACAAAATTATTATCAATGCTCTTACACTAAACATACAAATTATAATAAATACACAAATGATATCAGATAATTGTCATATTAAATATTACAAATACACAAATATGAGTAAATCTATAATATTTGTGGGTGTCAGTGCAAGCCACAACAAACAAGTAAAATAATATTTATGACATAGGTCGGTACCAATTATTTGGGATTAGGAAAGGAACACACATAAAACACACTTACTTATCTTTCATCCACATTAAGTACTACTGTGTAATTGAATAGTGTTAAATGTGTAAATGCAATTCTGTCAAAATTTGATGTTCAACATGTGTATCAAGTAGTAGTGGCACAGTGTATAACAGTCAATAGTAGTTAGTCAACGTCATAGTCATCATGTCAAGACCAATGTTTGCCAAGCCAAATCAAAATGTACGATTGCTGAACAACTTTCTGTGTGCCACGATATGCAATTTCTTCCTCTCTCCAAAAAAGAGTATATACTGCTTATTGATTTAACAAAGTGTGTGTGTAGACAATCTTCCTTCCACTTGAGTGTTCTAGTCTGCCATCTTCATCCTCCTTGTTCCATATAAACAAAAAAAAAAAATGCTCCTCACTTACTTTACCTCTTATCCACCAAAACTCCAATAATCATCAGCATCACATAATCTTAATACTTCAATAATACCTCTTACGTCGATACATATAAACCTTATCATCAATATCATTTACCTTACCTCTTGTCCACGAAAACTCCAATAATTTTCAACTTCACACAATCTCAATACCTCAATAATACCTCTTCAATACGTCGACATATATAAACCTTATAGCCAATATCATTTCACTTGCATAACAACTCTTTCCTCTAGTCAGTCTCCTCGAACAAGTACAGATAAAATCCTAGTGCAAACTTCAATTCATCATCCCATACAATCCGAAGACACAATGTCCACACACAACCTCTGTGTAATCCATCTGACCCAAATCTTCTACTCATTATGAATTATAAAACACATTTTGGTTACCTTGTCCATCATTAAATAAAAGAAATGATACATGACCTCTAACAGCCTTTACTTTGAATAAGTTTCAGTAAGTAAGTACGAGTACGGAGTGTGAATGATCGTAATATTTCACAGTGTATACACCACTTCAACAATCATGACCAAACAGAAGCAAACATGTGGAGTATTTCTTGTGTCAAGTGTCACTTTCTATTTCAATTGCTCATGAAGAATGCAGTGTAATAACTGTCAATGGTCTAAACCTAGTGTTGGTATGTCATGTCGTTAGCTTCTTTCCTATTAGCATAAATTTATACAGCTTCCATAAAACCTCCAGCTCATGTGACTTCAATGAAGTTTCTTGTACCAACGTCGTTCGTAGAATTATAGCAGTTCATTTTCTTATCTTAAAAATATAAGGCACTGAGCGTAAGCAAGACATACAACAGCGAGTAACTATACCAGTAGAGAACAAATGTCAACAAGTGGATGCAGCACAATTCCTACAACGAGGCTCTGCCAAACGAACAATCTATAATTAATACCATAGTGTGACCTAAACTCCATGGTCGTACACCGCATATCAGAATTTCTGTATACCAAATTAAAGAGTAGTTATGGCAACAAACAGAAATGTATAAATATGCAATCCATACGCAAAGCAGCAAATAT
The DNA here is from genome assembly GCF_023864345.2 of Schistocerca serialis cubense. NCBI lineage: Eukaryota > Metazoa > Arthropoda > Insecta > Orthoptera > Acrididae > Schistocerca > Schistocerca serialis. The sequence goes on along the minus strand of NC_064644.1, from coordinate 286,137,387 downwards.
ATATCTCACATAATAAACAGGTCATTAGCATCATATCAGCATAGGCAAATAAATCTTCATATGTAATCTGAATAAGTAAACATCAAGGCGCAAGCAGATAAATCACAGAGTATAACTTACATACATAAACATATCAGCACAACTAATCAGGTGACAATTATATTTTAAATAAATAAGCACAGCAGGCACATAATAAAAAGAAATGACATCAGTGAAAAAGCAGTGCAGCCAAGCGATGCATAATATACATAAGTAACAATCCTGTTCATTATTAAAACATTGTCAAAATCAGCAAATGTACGCAAGCACGTCGCTTCACAAGTAAATTCATAGAACATAAAATTTTGCACAAAGTATAAATCATGTAATCGGGAGCAGCAAATTACGTATAAAGTACGTACCTAAGTGGAAATACGTTTCCTGAAAAAAAAAACTCAATTAATAGTTACCATTTTAGTTTATTACTTTCGTCTTCGAAATTACATTCTTCCTGAAATTTTCTCGATAGCAAGTCGTCTTAACGTCGGACACACACAGAATTTACCTGAAGTTTTTAAATATTTTATACAACTGTATCCTGTAAAATACTGAACGTTAATAACATAATTTATCAAGTCACTATAGCTTTATGCTGAATTTAATCAGAGAAATTCGACTGTGTATTTGTTTACGGCTGTCAGTGCATTCGCACTGAGCGCTCAATCAGCTGTAGGTACACGTGACGTAAGAAGTAATTGTTTGCGGTCAACGACTGCCTTGTGCGGCGCGCAGACTTGACTGTTGCTTTGAGTATGTGCCGCCGCCGGAACACGGCGCGGTATCCTTGTACTCTCCGTGTGTTTACGTATAACTGTTAGTTTCTCAAAAGTATGTCGTTCCTAAAAAATTTTAATGTTCGATATGTGATGTATTCCCTCAGGGCGTCGAGATTTAAGAGTTTCTACTTCGACAGTGTTATCATGAATAATCTTGCGAACTCTATATGGACCGTTATAAAGCAGAAAAAATTTGCGACACAAGCCCTTTCCTTTGTCAGACAAACGATGAGACTTAATTAACACCTTTTGACCAACTGACAAGATTTTTAAACGACCAGGACGTTTATCTGATTTCTCTCTTCTAGCAGCCGCAGATGCAATGTTTTGGAGAGCCTGGTTGACAACTTCAGAATGCCGCAGTTTCCGTGTAGGCGGAAAAGGAACGATTTTAGAAATGCGATTTGTCAGTGCTTTATTTTTTAATATCAATATAGGCGGTAAAGAAGTTGAATCATTAGGGAGTTCATTCTGAATGTTTTAAAAATATGAAGATACTGATCCCACGTTCTGTGATTCTGATGACAATAAAGTCGACACAATTTATTGATTTCCTTCATCCATCTCTCTGAAGCGTTAGATTGAGGGTGAAAAAATGAAATGAAAATTGGTTTAATCTTGCGACGCCGTAGAGTACGAAGCCAAATTTTAGAGCGAAACTGTGATCCATTATCTAATATAACCTTATCAACATGACCCACTTCTTTAAGAAAATGTTTGATGAAAGCGTTAGATACTGAACGAGCTGTTGCTTTGCGTAGAGGTGTAAAACACACATATTTTGATGTCAATTCCACTGCTACCAAAATGTACGCAAAACCATTAGTAGAACGAACCACTAGACCGAACAAATAAACTGCAGCCATCTCCTTTAATTTCGCTGGAATTATAGGAAACAACGGTGCTCTGTGAGAAATAGTTGGCGGCTTAGTCTTTTGACATAATTTGCATTTAGCGAGAACAGATAGAATACGTTTTTCCATATTACTGAAGTAGCAATTTTCTCGTAATTTATGAAAGCATTTTCTGGGACCAAAGTGTGCACAACTGAAATGTGCATACCAAATCAATTTATTAACCCACTCATCAGGAATACAGACTAACCAAACAGAGTTGTCGACCGATTTTCGTTTAAAAAGAACATAATTGCGAACTAAATAATACTGTCTAATCACTACGCTTTCCTTCCTCCTCCTCTTCTCCTTAATGTCCTTCCAAGCTGGATCCTTGTTTTGCTCCTCAGCGATTTTCTGGAGCGAAGACGAAATAAAATTTTCAAACGCAACACCTTGAACATACATCAAACAATAACTGTTTTCCTTGCAGTCCTCCTCTGCGCTTTGTTTCAAACCCATAGGTTCACGTGATAAAGCATCAGCAATAATATTTGAAGAACCCTGTATGTAAACAATACTAAAAATAAATACCTGCAGATACAGCGCCCATCGTGACAATCTTCCATTAGTTAATTTTGTTGACATAAGAAATTCCAGAGCTCGATGATCGGTGTAAACCTTAGTATGTCTGACACACAAAAATATGCGAAATTTTGTGAAAGCCCATACAACAGCCAACGCTTCAAGTTCCGTAATCGAATAATTCCTTTCTGATTTAGAGAGAACACGACTTCCAAAAGCAATAGTTTTCTGTGCTACAACGCCATTTTCTTCTATGTCTTGAAATAAGTGTCCACCTAGGCCTTTTGTAAGTAGCCTGTTTAGGTTTTTTTATTGGTAACGCCACCTCTGTATGAAAATCACTGGCTGTGCTGTGTGCAGTCTGTGGCTGCTTTGTATTAGGTTTTTTTATTGGTAACGCCACCTCGGTATGAAAATCACTAGCTGTGCTGTGTGCAGTCTGTTGCTGCTTTGCATTGTTGTCCGCCATTGTAGTGTTAGGCAGCTGGCTGTGAACAGCGTGTAGCGTTGCGCAGTTGGAGGTAAGCCGCCAGCAGTGGTGGATGTGGGGAGAGAGATGGTGGAGTTTTGAAATTTGTCATGAACTGATATATATGTTATGACTATTAAGGTAAATACATTGTATGATCTCTATTAATATCTTTCATTTGCTAAGTATCCCTATCAGTAGTTAGTGCCTCCCGTAGCTTGAATCTTTTATTTAGCTGGCAGTAGTGGCACTTGCTCTATTGCAGTAGTTCGAGTAACCAAGATTTTTGTGAGGTAAGCGATTTGTGAAAGGTACAGGTTAATGTTCGTAAGGGCCATTCTTTTGTAGGGATTTCTGAAAGTCAGATGGCGTTGCGCTAAAAAAAAAAAAGAATATTGTGTGTCAGGATAAGCACAGTCCTGTATAATTCTTCAAAAAGGGGGCGTTTCATATGTCGACCCTTAGCCGAGGATACCTCACTGGAATCTGCTGATTTTTTTCTTGTAGTTTGTGTAATTAGTGTAGATTTTGTTTGTTGCTGGCGCGTAATTGTAGAGAGAATCTCCTTTGTAGTTGCAGTCTTTCATTTTTGTACAGTAAAACAGGTGTGGCATGCATGTAGATTTGCACCAAGTATTTCGCAGCTGCGTTTGCAATTAAGTAGACATTATAGCCATTGCTATGTTATTTTATTTTGCTCTTCAAATTGTGCTTTTCTGTGTTATCGTGTGAAATATTGTGACAATAACGGCTTGTGAAAAACGTAATACGAGGCTCCAAAGTAAACTGAGAAATGACAGTGAAGACGAAAGCAGTGTGTTAGCGCCACCGAGTAATGAATTAACTGATGTTCCAAGTAGTAATTTGGTAATTGTGCATAGGGAAATGAAGCAGGCTGCAAACAATGGTGTAGACAGTGAAACAGGTAGTGAACAGGGAAGCATTATCGATCAATCGGTCGGCAACAACTCGCCTCAGGAATCCGAAATGACAGGACACGATTTCGCAAATACTGTAGATTCAGGTTTTGGGTCATCACCGTTTTCTCAAATAAGTCAAGACACATTTTCTGCTTGTCAAAATGAAAATGTTGCCGGTGCAAATGCACTGCCGAAAAGCGTAGAGAAACAGATACCAGACACTAATACATTATTATTGCAATTAATGCAAAAAATGGAACAAAATCAGAGACAAATGGGACAAAATCTTAAAAAGTTAGACACAGTGGAACAAAATCTTAAAAAGTTAGACACAATGGAACAACACCAGAGACAAACACAGCAACAGTTAGACGCAATGGAACAAAATCTTCACACCACGCTTGAACAAACACGTGAAGATTTAACTACTGAGTTACATAACATTGAATCGAAATGTAAAAAAGTCTGTAATGACGTAAAAACACAAATTTTTGAGCATTTTAAATCTATTTTTTCGCGGCATGAAAATGCATTACAGAATCACGAAGCAGCTGTAAAAGAACTGCAAACTATTGTTCATGAAAATCATGAGACCTTGCAAGCTAAATTAGACGCAGTTGCATCTACCGATTCGGTTATGCAACTTGCAAAAACTCAGGAAAACTTAAAGGACACAGTAGATACTCTGAAACTTGGTTCAGACAAACACACTGAGGAAATAAGTACACTATCGGAGAAAGTAGCCGAACTTTCGGATCAGTTCACTAACTTATCTACGAAGGTAGATGATAATCTGAATGACACAAAACCGGTAGTCTTTAATGACACAGAAGAGAGCGAACAAATTAGGAACCTGAAACAAAATCTGAATCAAATTAATACGCATCAACAAAGAGAAATCCGGGAAATTCAAAATCAGCTAACACTGGTAATACAAGAATTACATATTTCAGAGGACACTCGCGCTCCAACACGGGAAGAGGGACTTAGAAATACGGAACAACCACAAAATAATAACACAGGACACTTCGGAAATTATGAAAGAAATTGGCAAGGCGCATTGGATTTTGAGATGGAACCGCGGACACGACGTAACAATGACCGATATGCTACTCGCCGACACGATGATTTTGACTACAAGCTGTTCATTACTACACGTAAATTCAAACCATTTAAGAATTCTGGCAACGACATTCATCCACAAGCATGGCTCCATCAATTCTCTCATTGTTTTCCTCCCAACTGGTCGTAAGAACACAGATTAGAATTTATGTGTGGCTACTTAGAGAATGAACCAGCTGTAAGAATGCGATCGGTCATTCACGATTGTCACAGTAAAGGAGAATTTTATCATGCCTTCCTCTCAGCGTATTGGTCTCAAGCTACACAAGACCGAGTAAATCATAGCATCATAATGATGAAACGTTTTGAACAATCTGAATTTTCCAGTCTTGTCAAATATTTTGAAGACATGTTGCATAAGAATCAGTATCTTTCAAACCCATACAGCCCCTCAGAACTCATCCGCATTTGCTTAATCAAATTGCCTGAACATTTACGACATATTATTTTAGCAGGACGTTGCAAAGACGACATTGAAGCTTTTCAGGGACTGTTACAAGAATTAGAAATTGACACAGACAGTCGCGGGATGCGAAAACAGGAAAACAATCACTACAGGTCACATACGTCACAATTCCGTCACGACAGAAACGATAACTGGACACGACAAGTCTATTCTTACAACGCAAATCGTGACCAAAACAGACACCACCCATATGACAACCACTGGCAGAGTAATAATAGTTACAGAGAAAGATCGTATTTCCGTAGTAATGACTATCACAGAGACAATCAGAGAAACAGACAATATGGGAACCAAAACAATTATTATCAAGGGAGGCAGATTAACTTCAGACGCAACAGTTCGGCGCACAGTTACGATTCAGGGAGAAATTCTCCACCACGTGACGGACAAGGAAGAAACTACGGAATCTACTGACATGACGACAGACGACATATTCGTAACGACAGAGCTGAATTGCATCAGAACTGGCGGGATTCAAACAGGGCAGGGCCTTCTCGTCAGAGTGAATTTGTAGAAGTTAGGTCTCCAAATCCCAGTAACGACGCGCGCCAACAAAGAGACAGACAATGACTCGCACAGCAGGCAGCCGCGTGCGCCCGCTGGTTCCGAGAAAAATAACATAAGATGCTAGCCTTGAGAAAAATTTTAGCATTCTTTACCGATGTATACAACATGATAACTGCTTTGAAGTTGAAACTCTGTGCACTAGGAAGAGTAAAGGTTTACACCACATTTCACATGTAAAACCGCTTATTGAAAGATAATCTGCTTTTTAACTATGTCTTTGCCGTAAAACTTTTCACTTCATATTTCTAGTATGCTTTGTCAGACTTAAGAAACTGTTAACATGCAACAATGTTTGAAGTTAAATATCCAGTCTAGAACCTAGGGAACATTTTTAAACAGAAATAATGATTGCATTGTTATAGTGAACAGGCGACACAGTGTTATTGTGTGTGTACATTCTTGCTTGTTAGTTGCATGTTTACGTATCGACCATGAGGCTCACATACTTAGAACATTTACCAGTACTGCTAATGAGATTTTAATGCAACATTTTGGTTTACTTGAAAAGACTTTCTTTATTTGAAGTACTTTCTGTGGGATTAAAGATGACTTAGCACTTGGTTTCTTTGACAGCTACACAATTATATCACAACGCTACTAATGTGTGACACAATTTACATTGTTGCTTTGTGCTGTATCTGCTTTATATCTGCACAGTTTTTTTGAATTCTTCTGGAAAGTAAAACATGTTTTAGTAGTAACTTTTGTGGTATAGCTACAATGAGACTGCCTTTTCCGTAGCACAACAATACGTTACAGCACAGTACTTTCTTCATCATGGCAATAAGCGTAATAACTAAGATATCTATACGCAAAGCATTTCACTTTTGTTTATCATGAGGTAAGTACATTGACTTCTGCAGAACTTAGCTTTCGGAGGACGACAACTGCGACACTTCCACAGAGATTATCTTACAACAAGACGCACACTTTAGCGCTACAGTACATGTATTTGAGTGATTAATTTTGTACTTAAAACATTTATTTTTTAAAGATATTTGAAGTACAATGATACAAAGGTTTTCCGTGATACATTTCATTCCATTGCTGTAATTTGTAACACCTGAGGGTATAATTAAATTAATCCTCAGGGGGGTACGCGCCTATTTTGTGTACCATGTGTTTGGCATGCACAAGGAGCCCTAGCTAATATGCTATTTCCTTATACAACTTTACACATCGGTACCATATTTCTCTAACACATAATTACACAGCTATCTGATCATTTAACTGAGAGAGACAAACATTTTTTTTACTACGTCGGTGACAGATGTTTACGCAATTACACAGTTGGATAACTTCACACTTATGAAACTGTATTTTGTCTGTACTTTGTAAACTGTTCATATTTTTTCGGAACCATTGTGATACTATGAGAGCTTTGAATGATGTATTTGGTAAGGGAGCATGATTTTAAAGTACGTTTGAGGCAGCTGACACTTTTGACATGAGCAGAGAATTTTTTTAAGTTTTGGAATTATTGGAGGAAGCTACGACGATTTTGAGAGTTGACTGAGGTCTTATGATATTATTACGATGACTATGTGTATTATGCTGTTGTGGTATGTTTATGATCAGTAAGCTGATGCTATATGAGGAATTTGATTACGCTACGTATTTATTATGATGAAATATTGAAGTGTCGTAACAAGATTGACGTGTCGACGAATATATATGTGTAATAAGGTAAGGAATAATGAGTTGTGGTTAGGGACTCTGATTTATGACAAGGATGTTGGAAACCAAGAATCGTACTTTAAGAGTTATGAAATGCATGTAAATGCGAGATTGTATTACAATGCCAACGAAAATTTTTTGGACTCCGTTATATCAATAGGATTTTGTTTCTATAGATTTGTAACCCAAATTCTTGACCTGTGAAATATTTTTATATGAGAGTGCCACTGTAGCAGAAACTGTTGTCGTAAATATTTCAGTAAGAAAGGTAAGTGACCTTGACGTAATGTGTTTTGGGCGCCCTGCTGAGAGGTTGTTGCCTGACAAAAGAGAGCCATTAGGTGGAGAAAAAAAAAACCATTATCCTCGCTATTGACATTCCTTTGTAGAAAGCAACGCAAATATGACACGCTCAAACTTCAAAACATATGATTACACTGTGGAGCTCTTAATTTATGATTTACTGAAATGCCTAATGAAATGATGAGAAATATTTTATGTCTATACACGTGATTATGACTACTGTCTTTCTAGTTGAGAGATTTTTTACTGCCTTATGAAATGCCATATGGCTAATGAATGATGTTTCATGCCCTCCTTTGTACATATTTTCATTTTTTTAAATATGTAGTTTCTAGCTGCACTGCAGCAACGGTTAAAATAAAATTTTATAGATGTACTAATATAAATATTTTCTGTCTACAGATCGAGTAAATAATAATTTTTTTCAAAACAAAATGAGGGAGCACTAAAAGACATTTACCTTCACAGGAACTGCATTCATAATTTTCTTTTCAAGTACTTGGTAATTTCTTTTGTAGAAAGAGTTGTGGTGCACCACTTTAATTACTTAGACATTAAGATGTGATTATTCATTTCCCTTATCTGCATTGTTATCTTTAGTGTACTATTTTTTCTGCTTGAGCTATGTCATGTTTAGGTATAAGTTATTTCATTTTCTGCTATTGTCTGCCAGGCATAGTGCTACTAAATTTCACTTTGCATTACTCTGTTAAGCAAGTTTACTACTGACTTATTTTTCTTGTTTGCTGCTCATTGCCTTATATTAGTTGTAATTTATGCTGCTTGCTTCGCCATTTATATTTTTGACCATTGCTGTTTGTGTTAATTGTTTTGTGCTGCTGCATTGCCTCGTCCCTTAGTTTAGCATCTGAGCTCAGTAGATTTAAGTTAGCTTAAGACGGGTAGACTATATAAGAAACTGACTATGGAGAATAGGTAAAGAATGCATTGCAAAGTTATATGAAAAAAATTTGGGCCAAAATGAGTATTGTACAACCAGAAACAATTATTTTGCAAGAAATATGAATAGAATACAGGAAGGAGGAATAGATAGGACTTTTTGGGGATAATGATGAATGAAGTGAGATCTCCAAGAAGCAAAGAAAGTTTTGTTTGCAAGATACTGCAGTAAAACAAACCCTGTCCTTTCCCTTTCTGTTATTCCACTGTGTTTGTGTACTCTTGTATATTTATGTTCTTCCTGTCTTTATATGTTTACCTCATAAGACTTATGTTGCAGAATTTTTCTCATACTCAGCTACATGAACTATGATGAGGAATACTGTTATCCTCAAATATAATTTGCATTAATACTATGTTATTTTCATTGTAAAGATGTTTAGACATTGTTTATTCTGTTTTCTTTTAATGCTCATGTGTGAAGTTGATGTTTCAAAAGTTATTCTGATCTTTATGTATGTACTTATGTCATTATTTTTGTAACACTGATGTATATGTTATTTCGATTCTTTTGTAAAGCCCATATTACTACAAATGTTATCTGTATTGTTATGTTCTTTAATGATGTATTTTGTACCTTTGTTATTGTATTCTTATGTTATAAAATTGTAATTGACACCAGTTCATCAATTAAGTAACTTGTAAGTTACATTTCACTGCACACGTTTCTGTTGGTCATGGTAAATGGACAATATGCGAGAAGTAGGGACTGATAGTGTTTGCACATGTGTTAATAATTCAGCAAGGGACTGGATAACAGCATTGCTGGTTCTAAGGACATTTCAAACAAATTTTTTTTGGGTGGACATGTGGTGGTTTATGGACTTGCTATATTCTCCGCAAGACTCTTCGATGGTGATTGTGTACCTGCACAGTCGCAACAGATGGCTGCTGGCCATCTCTACAAGGACTACAGTAGGTCTGCATCTTTGATGGCCCACCAGTACCATTATTTCTACAAGGACTACAGTGGGTCTGCACGTTTGATGGCCCACCAATACCATTATCTCTACAAGGACTATAGAGGGTCTGCATCTTTGATGGCCCACCAATAGTGTAATCTCTACCAGGACTACAGTGGGTCTACTCTGTGATGACCTACCTACCAATATTCTTCAAAACGTCGAATGACTCTGCTGTGGGTTTCCTCTGTTGTGGCCCATTACCTGTCTGCACGTCGAGAGTCAGCACTATCTTTCCATTGGAAGGACAACACTACCTCTTCAAGACTGCATGGCAATCCACTACTTCCGTGTGCATTTTCTTTTACTGCTCAGACTTTGAGAAAAACACTGTAATTTTACTGTGATCAATGATCAGGACTGTCTTTATGGACTGTGAGAAAAATTTTAGCTTTTGACCAACAATGTATCAATAAGTGTGTGCATTTGATATCTTTGTTATTGTAATTATGAAAAATTTTATCAAATCATTATTGGCCACTGCCCAAAACAATTTGTAAAATATTTTGTGGGGAGCATGGGGGCTATGTAAGTAGGCTGTTTAGGTTTCTTTATTGGTAACGCCACCTCTGTATGAAAATCACTGGCTGTGCTGTGTGCAGTCTGTGGCTGCTTTGCATTAGGTTTTTTTTATTGGTAACGCCACCTCTGTATGAAAATCACTGGCTGTGCTGTGTGCAGTCTGTGGCTGCTTTGCATTGTTGTCCGCCATTGTAGTGTTAGGCAGCTGGCTGTGAACAGCGCGTAGCGTTGCGCAGTTGGAGGTGAGCCGCCAGCAGTGGTGGATGTGGGGAGAGAGATGGTGGAGTTTTGAAATTTGGCATGAACTGATATATATATATTATGACTATTAAAGTAAATACATTGTTTGTTCTCTATTAATATCTTTCGTGTGCTAACTATGCCTATCAGTAGTTAGTGGCTTCCGTAGTTTGAATCTCTTATTTAGCTGACAGGAGTGGCACTCGCTGTATTGCAGTAGTTCGAGTAACCAAGATTTTTGTGATGTAAGCGATTTGTGAAAGGTACAGGTTAAAGTTCGTAAGGGCCATTCTTTTGTAGGGATTACTGAAAGTCAGATTGCGTTGCGCTAAAAAAAAAAATATATTGTGTGTCAGGATAAGCACAGTCTTGTACATTTTTTCTAAGGGGACGTTTCATACTTTGTATGATGAGTCCGTCGCCAAACAAAAATCTTTAGATAAATCCGGATGTGAAAGAAGTGGAGCAGCAACTAAAGCATCACGAAGTTGTTCAAATTCTGATTGAGCTTCCTCATCCCAACACCAATTAGAATTCTTTCCAGATAGTTCACATAAACGCTGTGTGGCCAAATTGTCCAATCTAACAAAGCGTCTAAGAAACTTACAGACACCAAGGAAACTACGAACATCACGTTTTGTAGTAGGAACAGCATAATTACGAATAGCGTCTAGTTTCTCCGGATCAGGAAAATACCTTCTGTACAAATAATATGACCAAGAAATTTCATCTGAGAACGACCAAATTCAGATTTTTCAAAGTTCACTGTAATGACAACTCTTGCAAAAATACGTAATAATGAATCAAAAATTTTGTTATGCTCACTCCAAGAACGTTTGGCAATAAGAATATCGTCAACACATGAAGTAACATTGTCACGAAGATAAACATATAAAATTTCGTTTAAACTACGAATGAATGCTGCTGAAGATACAGTAAGTCCAAACGGTAATTTCCGAAATTGGTAGCAGTTACCAAAGGCTAAAACGGCAGAGTATTTTCTACAATCAGGGTGGAGGTCTGTTTGCCAAAAACTTGCGCGCATATCAATCGTGGATAAAACTTTAATTCCATGGAAATGTTGAAGAAGTTCATCTAAATTTTGTGGACGGTCAGTTTCAGGAATGATGATATTATTTACCTGTCTGGAATCCAGAACCAAACGAATTGACCCATCCTTTTTAAGAACGACATGTAATGGGCTGGTATAAGGACTGACTGCTGGCTCAATAATGCCTTGATCTAACATGTATTGAAGTTCACTCTTAACCTTGTCTCTGTAAGCCAAAGGAATCGCGTACGTTTTCCCCCGAAATGGTGTGTGTTCTTTTACTTTACATAAATATTTTAAGCTGTGTATAGTTCCTGTGTGATGACTAAATACTGTAGCATGTGAAGCCAAAATTTGGTGCAGTTCTTCTCTTGCAACGACATCTGGCACTTCAGCTTTCTTAATCTTTTCATTAATTAATTCTTCGCTATTAATTATATAATCCATCGCGTCTCTGTATCTATTGTCGTTGTCATGAATGAACACATTGTCGTCATAATGCTCAACGAAAACATCAGAAGTAAGAAACCTTAAACATTTTGTATCTGACTCAGATCTTGTTAAACACTCGAAAAATTTTAAACATTTCGGCATTCCAGCAACAGTCAAATTCACACACCCTTCTTTAAAGTTTAAAATTGCCTTATGCGTGTTAAGAAACTCCGTACCAAATTCACACACCCTTCTTTAAAGTTTAAAATTGCCTTATGTGTGTTAAGAAACTCCGTACCTAATATAATTTGTGTATTGAGTAATGGAACACTAATAAAATTAGCAGAAAATTCGTATCCTTGACAAATGAAATTTAGGTTGGTCTGTTGTTTGACTTCCACACTTTTTCCAGAAATAGGTCCTCGAATTGTTGTTTTAGAAACAGGTAACACAGGACAAGCGATAGTTCTTACACATATACGAAAAACTGATTCACTAATAACATTCAATGGGCTCCCAGAATCTAAGACCGCAGTGAACTTATTCCAACCCACACATACTTCAATAACAGGATGTAAAAATTCGTCTACATTATTTTCCTTTTCGTCTACCAAAATGTCTCTCACGTCTTCCAGGCGTACGTAGTGTAAAGTCGTAGTGTTGTTGCCTTCTGAACCGTCTATACTGCTGGCAGAAGCCGAAGCTACAAGTCATTGTCGATTGTTTGCGTCACGTCTTTGATTATTCGCGTAATTTCGCGGATCAATTTCTACGATTTGCACTTGTCTCTCTGAATTTCTGTGACGCGGAGGATGCCAATTAGGTCCCTCCAGTCTGTTAGATGTAAATTCTTGGATGTGTCTGTTACTAAAATTTCTATTTTCCTGTCTATCTGCATGACTGCTTCTTGTGTAATTTCGACTGTCACTTCTGAAATTATTGTTATAGCTACTACCCTCGTTATTTCTGTAGTAAGAATTTTTATTATTGTATGAATAATTTCTGTCTTGATGATGCCGATTACTGTTTCCGTATGATTGATCATTCCGGTAGGAATTTCCGTTATTATAATTGTCTGTGTAATTTCTGTTAGAACGTCTGTTATTGTCATAAGGCTGGTATCTATTGTCCTGTTTGTTTCGGCTGTCATTCTCCAAATTACCCATATAACGTCCGTTCCGATCATTATCCCCTCTCTCTGAAAATCTATTGTGATTACCGTTACTGAAAAAATTACAAGAAGTCCCGTCGTCGTTGTCATACTCAAGTTCTTGTAGCAAAGTCTTAAAAGTCTCAATGTCGTCTTTACATCTTCCAGCTAAAGCAATTTGTCTTATCGATTGTGGCAGCTTAGTTAAACCAATGCGAATTAATTCAGTCGGGCTATAAGGGTTGGGAAGGAACTGATTCTTTCGAATCATGTCTTCAAAGTATTCTGCTGGCATGCGGAACTCAGACTGTTTAAAGTTACGCTGCATAATAAGACTATGTTTGACTCTGTCTTGCGTGTTTTCGGACCAATATGCCGATAGAAATGCATGATAAAAATCATTTAAATTATTACAATCTCTAATAAGTGCGCGCATGCGGGCCGCCGGTACGTTTTTCACCAATATCCTGAAAACTGTCACTTTTGGGAAAAATAGTCATATCCGGTTATTCTTTACTGACTCCTTTTCTAGATAGATTGATAGTTGAAGAGTTATTTTGATAGATACAAAGAATAGTGAAAGAGTAGGCAGCAGTGCAGAAAACTAAAAGGGAAATAGCACCACTACAGCTCGGGGCCCTGTGCACGTTACGGCACATATTCACTCAGTGTAGCGAATCCTATGAGGACTTAAATAGCCGCACATAAATTCAACTTTGTGACTTAGTGGCCAATTTGGTGGACGTGCGTACATAAATTGATCTAACCATGAACATGGATGTATGTCATTCTTAGAATTGCGAAAGATCTTAAATTTCCGAACAGTTAAAAAGTGTTTATAGTCAAAGTTTTCGCCTCTTGGCGACAAAGACCTACCGCGTCTGTCCCAGTCCGAATGTCGATTATTGTCAAGTTCACGCGCCTGGCGCTCTCTTGATGCATCTCGTAAATGAAATAAATTATTTTCTTCAAAACCCACTGCTATCTGTGATTCTAAATTTCTTCTACTGTCTTTTTCTACAATTTCGCTTTCAATTTGTTTGACTTGCTTTCATAACGCCTCAAATTCCCTTTTAACGCATTCATTAAATTTCCCCTGATTTTCTACATGTTTATTTATGTTCTGGTACTTTCGGTTTGTACAAATGGCAATGGGGTTGTATCATCTGAATCTCTGGCCCCATTTAAACTAAGACTTGTCAATTTATCTGAAATCTCCTCAACTCTTTCTGATAACTCACCTATTTGTTCTTTCTGTTTATTTACGTCTTACGTAAGTGTTGCGACTCGGGTTTCAGTATTGTCACATTTAGTAGTTAACTGTTCACATTGTTGTGTTAGGTTATTTATTCTGTCATTTGGTACGGATTCCTCGATTCTTTCAAATATTTCTCCCTTATCGTGTGCACATTGTAAATTTAACTCTGAAAATGTTTGTACTATCACGCGAACTCTTTCTTCCTGTACTCTATCCTGTTCCTCTTGTCTGATATCTATTTAAATTAATCTATTATTGTGAGCATTCAAAATCGGTTGTACTTCTTCTCTATTTTCTTTCTTCAATTCATCTTCCATGTTTTTGAAACATGTTCCAATTAGTGTGTCTAAACGTGTTGCCAATGTTCCCATCTGTGTTTTTAACTGTGTTGCCAATGTTCCCATCTCTGTTTCTAATTCAGATCTTAACTGTGTTTCCATTTTTCCCATACCAGTTTTAATTGTTCCTATTTGTGACCCCAAATTTAAAATTTCACTCATCAACTGCTCCATATTAACTGGTTCAAAATTCTTTCGCCCCTAATAACATTTCCCGTAAAACTAACTTCCTTCGGCACAGCCGTAAAGCTATCTGTATTCGATACAAGTTCAGAATCTTCTATCGTTAATCTCGTATTCTGTGAATTTTTTGATTGTGAAAAATTTTGAACTGGTTCCAGACTATTTTCCCGGCTTATGAAATTGTTTTCTACTTCATTATACAGCATACTGTTCTCCTGTGTTGGCGAGTTCCCCATGTTAACAATTTCGTCATTCTGACTATACATTATTTTTGCCTTTTGCATCGATCGCGTAATCATTTACAAAACATACAAAACTCGTCACTATAGGAAAATTACACACAATATAACACTTTCTCGCCAACAATCCATTCACACGAAATGCTTCCCGACAAACACGCCTAACGAACAATTAAAACCTTCATAATTGTACAAAATTGTCAACCCATATAAGACTCATCAAAATTTAAATTCCACAAAAATACTATCAGAAGAATGACAAGACAAATACAAATGTTCAATTACAAAATCTATATGTGCAATATAGACTACAATTACTAAACTACAAATCACTACAACAATCCTACTGTCTGCTATTTTTAGTATCAAAAGAATTCCAAGAGACGATCCTGGCAGGGTCGCCACGTGCATGGGAGCTTAATTATAATACAATAAAAATAATTTTAGTAGCTGTGTGTCCGGTTACGAAGTCTCGTAACCGGTTGGCCCTGAGTAGTGTTAGTACGCAATCTGATTGCTTAGAATAACAATAAAGAATGAAGGGAAATTTCTGTTAACACAGTTGATTAATGAAGTCCCCAGCAACTATAAAAGCTACGAAACAACAAAGCGCAAGTGTAACTGTTCTGTGTGTGGAATTGTGATTCAACGTACTCGTATGTGGCACGGTTCTTCCTCAATATGACAAGATATTTGAAACACTATTTTCAATTAAGTAATTAAAAAACCAGAAATACCATAACTGCACATAGAAACCATACATGAACACAAGCCAGATACTTTGTTGACTGAACCTGTGACCAAGAGACATCGTTATTTAGGAAATTGGAAATAAAACATTTTTTGTTACCTTCATATATATTGACGAAAAATGCACTGTGATCATTGCAACATCCACAATCGAACAGCATCTGCTCTCTCGCCCAAAATAACAACTGCACGCGAGATACCCTCAACTAGTACTGCTGTCGACATCCTCTCAACAAGCACTGCCCACGGCAACCTCTGAACTCCTACTTCCCACAGCAATTTCTTAACAAGCACTGCCAGTGGAGGCGGCGGAATAAAACTCTTTGGCGCAATCTCTGGCGCTGTGACTCAGTGTAGCCACCTTTCAAGCATTCTCAACACTGACGATTTTGAGATTACAATTCTCGTACAATTTTTCTTTTAATGATGTGCGGATTAGCATCCACAGCAGCTAAAACACCTACTTGGGTATCACCATTTGTTGCAGGTCGTGGTTGATGTTTCACATGTGGCTGAACACGTCTTGTTTCCTTTATTAACGTAACTATCCGGCGAACGGTCCGGACAGTTGGATGATGTCATCCAGGATACCGAGCAGCATCATAGAGAACGCCCGTTGGGCTTCTTGATCACAATAGCCATACATCAACACGATATCGACCTTTTCCGCAATTGGTAAACGATCTATTTTAACATGGGTAACATATCACGAAGCAAATACCGCAGCACTGGCGGAATGTTACGTGATACCACGTACTTATACGTTTGTGACTATTACAGCGCCATCTATCACAAAGCGAAAAAAGTAGTCCAACTAAAACATTCATATTTCTATACATACTACACGAGTATGTAATAAAAATGTGGGTTCCTATTTTAAAAAAAGACGCAGTTGATGTCCGTTTGACCTATGACAGTGCCATCTCGAAGGCCAACCGTAGGGCCATCTGGTTTCCCCCTTCAAGCTAGACGAGTTTCGTTCTTTGTAGTTTTTTCTTTTTATGCTTATTTCGTGAGATATTTGGCCCGGTCACTATCAATGTCTATGCGGTGATGGCGAAATATGATTTTTATAGTGAAGTGTTGTGGAATCAGCTATTAATGGGCGCCCTTACGTAAAAGCCCTTCAGACTGCATTTATGTGAACAGTCAATATATTGAAGACTATTCGTGGAAAAATAGAAATAAACTACTTGTTCAAAATATAAATCAACTTAAGTGACGAATATTTTTAAATTTCACCACAATACCTGCCTGCATTGTTTTTTACATTTTATTTCAGCTTGAAAATTGAGTTTACGACAGGTGTGAGGTGGCACCCTATGACGAAAAATGTAGCCAAACATTGAGACCAGCCAAATCTCTGGGTGTTGAGTATACATACGTGCCACAGCACGTGGGGGATCCAGCCAAACTATTCAATCTACGGTGTGTAGTGTCCAGTACCGTTGTAACTGGCAATGTAACATATCTATTAATTTGAGTAATATTACACGAATTAGTGCTACACAAGCCTAATTACTCCCAGGAATTGATGAAGTCTATGTACTTTAAACCTTTAAGCAGAGAAGAGTTTTCCTTAAAATGCTGTGGGATGCACACTTAAGGCCACAAATAGACAGATTAGCCAATTATCTGTTACACATGTCTCGAGATTCTATGTATAAGGCCCCTGTTTGACGGACGTTTCACAAAAGCCAGAACTGTGTTGTTATTAAGCAATTAAAAACAACAGTCTGAAACACGCAGCAGTTAAATGTGAGTGCCCAGCTAAGCGCACCAAATAACAGAACCACCACAGTGTTCAGCATGTCACGTAAGTATGAATGATGCAGACTCCTTTGCTGCAACTATGGCGAGTGTATGTATGTCGGCTCGATGGAAATGAATGTTCAAGTCTGGTTGACACAGGTCGGCGTCCGTCGATCGCTACAACTCCGATCTGTAACTGTTAAAGCAAACTCCTCGCTTTGTTTGGTTGGTTTCAGATACTACCTCACTTTAACAGATACCCGCGTATCGATGGAGCAGCACGCTGAAATGTATAGGCGGCCCTCGCTTATAATTAAAGCAATGGTGTTCGAAGGATAGTCTTCTTTGCTGCTACATACAGCGACTGCACCATTCGGTGCTGCAACAACTCCCTTTATCTGAAACAATAAACCTAATATTCTTTGCGTGTTCACGACGGACCTATAAGCTTACGACAAACTTGATAACAGAAGTTTTTATGCCCGGTTTTCGAAATAATGTTCAATCGTAAATAATATGATATTTCGAGTTATAAGTTTCACCACTCAAGTGATTTATCGTATCGCGACATTGCTTCTCGCGTTGACTGTTAGCAGAGTATGGAATCGGTGGGTTCAGGAGGGTAATACGGAACGCCGTGCTGGATCCCAACGGCCTCGTATCACTAGCAGTAGACATGACAGAGATCTTATCAGCATGGCTGTAACGGATCGTGCAGCCACGTCTCGATCCATGAGTCAACAGATGGGTCCACGAATGGCAAAACGTAATTTTTTCGGATGAATCCAGGTTCTGTTTACAGCACCATGATGGTCGCATCCGTTTTTGGCCACATCGCGATGAACGCACATTGGAAGCTTGTATTCGTCATCGCCATACAAGAGTATCACCCGGCGTGATGATATGGGGTGCCATTGGTTACACGTCTCGGTCACCTCTTGTTCGCATTGATGGAACTTTGAACAGTGGACGCTACATTTCAGAAGTGTTACGACCCATGGCTCTACCCTCCATTCGATCCCTGCGAAACCCTACATTTTAGCAGGATAATGTACGACCGCATGCTGCATGTCCTGTACGGGCTTTCTGGATACAGAAAATGTTCGACTGCTGCCCTGGCCAGCACATTCTCCAGATATCTCACCAATTGAAAAGTCTTGTCAATGGTGGCCGAGCAACTGGCTCGTCACAATACGCCAGTCACTACTCTTCACGAACTGTGGTATCGTGTTGAAGCTGCATGGGTACCTGTACACGCCATCCAAGCTCTGTTTGACTGAATGCCCAGGCGTATCAAGGCCGTTATTACGGCCAGAGGTGGTTGTTCTGGGTACTGATTTCTCAGGATCTATGCTCTCAAATTGCGTGAAAATGTAATCACATGTCAGTTCTAGTATAATATATTTGTCCGATGAATACCCGTTTATAATCTGCATTTCTTCTTAGTGCAGCAATTTTAAAGGCTAGTAGCTAGTTATTCACAGTTACACAATAAAGTTCTGTTAAATTATGTAGAGGACACGAAGTATTAAATTTATAACTGAGTTTATTGAACTTCTGAATTATCTAACCACTGCACTGGAAAGCACACCGACCTCTCATTCAGGGAATCGGAGCTACGCTTTACATCAGCAATTCTGACATTGGCTACAGCTTCCGACAACACGGCGTCCTGTGAATTCTTCATGACGGCGTGTATATGTTTCCTACTCAAGTCTATTTGTAGAGTATATGTCGGCGTCTAGTACATTGCTGTGTCCTTCAATGTCCGTGACAGTTACAGATCACGACGACTAAGTCCCACAATTGATTAAGTATCACACGGCTTAATTTTCCCTCGTGTGTAATATATGTTCCGTTGTCAGGCTAAACGGTAAATGTTCTATCACCTTTCTTCAGAACTGTGACTAATACGTCAAGACGATACTTGCAAAACTTTAAAATTCCAAATCGGTCTGAAACAATCTAATGTAGGTCAATTAGCGTGCTTCTGTCGTGACGTCTACAAGAGAGCGAATTAACATGTCTATTGAAGTTTTTCATCGTAGTCGCAGCGAAATTACAGCTCGAGGCGGCTACAACTCTTCTCTTGGATAACTGTTATCCCTAATGACCTTAACTCGTCTGGGTTTTAACCTTCGTACAGCATATATTTTGAATTATGTATTTAGAGTTTCATACTTCGTAGGTTAATTGATCATCCGATAGTATTTCATTTAGTTCTTTCCGTGGAAATATGTTGTTAGTTCCCTAGTATTTCTATTGGTCATACTTTCAATATTGTTAATATTTTGTTGCCAGTAGCAACCGTCAAGGCCAGGATAACTTATTTTTATATCTTTTGCTGTCAAAAGGGATGTCATTAGGATCTCTATATTTGGGGTGTTATATATGCCCCCAGGACGATGAAGTGTGTACGTGACGTCCCGCGTCACCGTCCCTAACCAGGTGAAGTCTGATTTTTACTGGCTTGTTAGCGTCCATACACATACACGAGCAAAAAATCAAAATCATTATATTGTCCTTTTCACATTAATAATGAAGCTTGACTTCATGTTCCTTAAATGTTTCATCACTTCATTTTAATATCACACTTACAACTTCGGCGCATTGCCACACTGCCGCTGCATCCGCACCAGACCATGCAAAGCAGCGAACATTATCCGCTTCGATACCATTGTCTTCTTATCGATCCATCAGGGCGAATCTGCAACAGCATCGGGCCGTATATGGCAGCGGGTACGATTCGGTCATGCCCTCTCGTCTGGTTGCCAACATGAAAACATCAACAGTTAACACGAGAACATCAACATAACGGTTTCTACTTAATTAAACAAAGATAAAATAATACAAATTAACTATTGTTGAGAACTTGCTGCTCATAACAATTCTTGATGAATTAACTAGATCCAACAAATCTCCTGTTCCTTATTACTGCCTTTGGGCTTAAGCCCTGATACTATTCTCTTATTTTTATTAGGAATCTCCCAAAGTTAATTTATAGTAACGTAATGATATTCTATCGTATAAAGTCGTAACATCAGTAACTCTTTTACAAGAACTACTTAAAACTAATTCACTGTTCACTAATTCTACGTATAAAATAATTTAAAAAATTCACAAACATTGTTGTAACATGTTTCTGCATCATACCTTCTCCTTTGCGAAATTAACGACTATATCTTCAGTTAAAGTATCTTTTTAACTCATTGTGGGCATACACCCCTTTCATCCTCTTGGTTTCTTCATCCTCCAATAAGTAGCTTCCTTCATGTGAGATATTAATGATTTTATATGGTCCCCTATAAAGATTGTTTCACTTTTGATTTATTTTTCTTAGCTTTGAAAACTTGGGATGGTTCTTCAATAGAATACTATCACCAACCTATTAAATGACTACTAAGCCTAGCTTTTTATCAAACTGATGTTCACGAATACTTGCTTCATGTTGCACATTAAGGTATATATTCTTTACAATTGCATCACGACCATTTGGTGCATTTTGAATACATGGTAAATTACTAAGTCAATTATTACTATCTCGCTTATTAAATAAACCTCATTGGGCGAATACCCAGTTGACATACGTGGCAAGTCGTTGCACATCTTTTAAAAATCTTCAATTAATTTGATCCACCTATGGCGTTGATTCGGTACATAAGTTCTTACAATTCTATTTACTTCTCGAAACACTCTTGCGATCGGGTTTCCTGCCGGATTAAAGCGTGCAATGAATGCATGAGGAGTTCCATGTACATTCATTGTTTCTTTCCACGCTCTACTCCGAAAATGTGAGGCGTTGTTTGAGATAAACATTCCCAGTTTTCCTACATTAGACAAATAGTCATCGGTAATCTTTCTCAACATGGGCGCGACGTCGGTCGTTCACAAAGCGTAAAGTTTCATATACTTTGAAAATAGGTCATACATCTCTAACTACCTTTGGCTGCAGGGAAATGGTCCACACGTATCACACGAGACTATACTCAGTGGTTTTGTGTTATACTCGGATACAATACATTCTTATTACAATAATTAACAGGCTTTCCTTTTTGACAACCTTTACACGTTCTGAGTGCCTCCTAAGCTCTTCTTAAAAAATTCAGATAATAACATTGCTGTTGTAACTTCATCACGCATTTGTGGGCTCCAAAATATCCCCACCTAGCATGCGTGAACCACAGCAATGTTTCCACACATTGGGATGAAATGCATACCTTCCATTCATCCTCCTCGGTCTTTCGATAAAATACTACAGCTGATTGTAACCGGTAATGGTCACTAAGATTACTCTGATTTCCTTCTTGTAATTTGTTTCTAATTTTCTCCATTTTGCATCCAATTTTTCATCTGTCCTATTCATGAACACATTTCCTTAAATTCTTTTCTATAGGGAAGTGTTTCGAACATCATTGCTTCGAAGTCCGTTACTCTTTCTCCTTCTATCTCATCTAACTTTCCAGTCGGTAGCCTTAGCAAGGCGTCTGCGACGACATCCCTTCCCTCACATGCCTAACGGTTGTATTACACTCCTGTAGCAACAATGCCCGATGTGTTATTCGACCATGCAGCATCCTACTGGTCATAAGAAACGTCACCGTTTTGTGGTCGCAATTAACTATAATTCGTTTCCCAGACACGAAATATCGAAACTTTTGTAAGAGCCCAAATAATTGCAGACACTTTCAGCTCAGTCGTGCTGTACGATCTCTAGCAACCGGGTAAGGTTCTGCCAGCAAATGCGATGATTTTCATCGTTTGCACATCATTCTCATCTTCCATTTGGAACAGTGTACCACATAAGCCTGTTGCAGCTGCACCCGTCCCTACTTATAAGTCTTTGTCCATTTGGGGATAATGTAATAACGGAGCATTTATCAAGGCATTTCGAATATCATCGAAAGCTTTACTACACGCTTCCGTCCATTGCCACGGAATGTTTTTTCGTAATAATTGTAACAGACAAGCTTTATTTAACAGTTTTTGTGACAAAAATTTGTAAAGAAAGAGGTGAGGCCCAAAAATGACTTTAATAGTCTTTCATTTTGTGGATACGGACAATTTTGAATGGCATCCAACTTTTTAGGGTTCGGTATAAATCCTCCTGGCTTCATGATGTGTCCTAAGAATTTTATTTGATTTCTACCAAATTTCGATTTTCTTAAACTGATCGTGACTGCCTACTCAAGAAATTTACTCAACATTCGATCAGTTAGCTCGACACGCTCGCTCCAAGTATCAGTGGCGATCAGTAGATCGTCCACATATACAGTCACACGCTCTAACAAATCGGGTCCAAAGCGGTTATGAATACACCTCCGCTAATATTGGGACCAAACGGCATTACCGTGAAGTGGTATCTCCGTCCCAGGAAAATGAATACCGTATATTTTCTCGATTCTTTTGAGTTTTTCGTTTGTCAGCAGGAACTTCGGAGTCTAAGGAGGTTAAAAATTTCACCATGTGAAATTTTTGCAACAGATCTTCCAAGTTTTCAGGACAGGTTCTTACGTGTTTTATAATTTTGTTAAAGTCGCGAGCGTCAAGAACTAGCTGAATATCGCCGTTCTGTTTAGTTACTGCTAACAATGGATTCGAATATTCAGAAGTGAAAGTTTCAATTATTCCCCAATCTACCATTTTTTTTTATTTCTCTGGCAACGGCTTCTCTTTTTGGCCAGGGAACCGAATAAGTGGGTTTACAAAGCGTAGAGTGTGGTTTCGTTTGAATATAATATTCAAAATCTTTAATAACAGCTGGTTTCTTATTGAACACGTGCATATATCGCTTTCCCAACTCGTCTTGTTATTCGATAGACAGACTTTCCGATTCACTTACCTTTTCCATGATTCCAGACACATTTATCTCAGCATCGTTTCTTTACACACAAGAAATACTTCCCAAATGTAAAGCGTTTATACAGGGTGTTTCAAAAATGACGGGTATAATTGAAACGGCAATAAAAACTAAACGAGCAGCGATAGAAATACACCGTTTGTTGTAATATGCTTGGGACAACAGTACATTTTCAGGCAGACAAACTTTCGAAATTACAGTAGTTACAATTTTCAACAACAGATGGCGCTGCGCTCTGGGAAACTCTATAGTACGATATTTTCCACATATCCACCATGCGTAGCAATAATATGGCGTAGTCTCTGAATGAAATTACCCGAAACCTTTGACAACGTGTCTGGCGGAATGGCTTCACATGCAGATGAGATGTACTGCTTCAGCTGTTCAGTTGGTTCTGGATTCTGGCGGTACACCTAGTCTTTCAAGTGTCCCCACAGAAAGAAGTCACAGGGGTTCATGTCTGGCGAATAGGGAGGCCAATCCGAGCCGCCTCCTGTATGTTTCGGATAGCCCAAGGCAATCACACGATCATCGAAATATTCAAAAATGGTTCAAATGGCTCTGAGCACTATGGGACTCAACTGCTGAGGTCATTAGTCCCCTAGAACTTAGAACTAGTTAAACCTAACTAACCTAAGGACATCACAAACATCCATGCCCGAGGCAGGATTCGAACCTGCGACCGTAGCGGTCTTGCGGTTCCAGACTGCAGCGCCTTTAACCGCACGGCCACTTCGGCCGGCTCTCGAAATATTCATTCAGGGAATTAAAGACGTCGGCCGTGCGATGTGGCCGGGCACCATCTTGCATAAACCATGAGGTGTTCGCAGTGTCGTCTAAGGCAGTTTGCACCGCCACAAATTCACGAAGAATGTCCAGATAGCGTGATGCAGTAATCGTTTCGGATCTGAAAAATGGGCCAATGATTCCTTTGGAAGAAATGGCGGCCCAGACCAGGACAATTTGAGGATGCAGGGACGATGGGACTGCAACATGGGGCTTTTCGGTTCCCCATATGCGCCAGTTCTGTTTATTGACGAAGCCGTCCAGGTAAAAATAAGCTTCGTCAGTAAACCAAATGCTGCCCACATGCATATCGCCGTCATCAATCCTATGCACTATATCGTTAGCGAATGTCTCTCGTGCAGCAATGGTAGCGGCGCTGAGGGGTTGCCGCGTTTGAATTTTGTATGGATAGAGGTGTAAACTCTGACGCATGAGACGATACGTGGACGTTGGCGTCATTTGGACCGCAGCTGCAACACGGCGAACGGGAACCCGAGGCCGCTGTTGGATCACCTGCTGCATTAGCTGCGCGTTGCCCTCTGTGGTTGCCGTACGCGGTCGCCCTACCTTTCCAGCACGTTCATCCGTCACGTTCCCAGTCCGTTGAAATTTTTCAAACATATCCTTTATTGTATCGCTTTTCGGTCCTTTGGTTACATTAAACCTCCGTTGAAAACTTCGTCTTGTTGCAACAACACTGTGTTCTAGGCGGTGGAATTCCAACACCAGAAAAATCGTCTGTTCTAAGGAATAAACCATGTTGTCTACAGCACACTTGCACGTTGTGAACAGCACACGCTTACAGCAGAAAGACGACATACAGAATGGCGCACCCACAGACTGCGTTGTCTTCTATATCTTTCACATCACTTGCAGCGCAATCTGTTGTTGAAAATTGTAACTGCTGTAATTTCGAAAGTTTCGCCGCCTGAAAATGTACTGTTGTCCCAAGCATGTTGCAACAAACGGTGTATTTCTATCGCTGCTCGTTTAGTTTTTATTGCCGTTTCAAATATACCGGTCATTTTTGAAACACCCTGTATTTAGGCAGTCAACAGTTACATTTCGGCAACATTTTCCCAAAATAAGTTTCCTCTTTAATAAAGTTACCTTCAATGATTGAGTTTTAAACGTGAAAGTACATACATTCCCCTCTAAATCTATCACTGCACCGTAGTCACACAAAAAATCCATCCCACAACTACACGGCATTGAAACCCGAGATACTACTAAGAAGGCGCATTCAACGACTACCCCTTGTAGTTCTACCGTCACCCGTATCTGTTTAATAATGCGTTGCGCTTTTGCGATAAGCGCTCCTGACAACGTGCAGCACGTTACAGGTAAGGTGGGTATCTTTCTTTGCTTACTAACCATGTTTAGACAACTCGTTGACATTACGCTAACTGTCGCTCCTGTGTATATTAGCACGTTCATCGGTACGTCACTGATTTTTGCCTATATAATTGCTTGTAAAATGTATCCACTCTCGTTCGTTTCTTGTCTCGGTTCTAACATAAGATCCTCACGAATATCGCTCTCCTTATTGTAATCCAATATATTTGTTAGCTCACGACGTGTGCCTCCCTTGTCAATACTAGTCACCCGAGGAAGGCCTAAAATGACTGATATTAGTGTGACCGACTTTCCTTTCAGTTCCTCGGCTGCTCTTGGACCTCAACTACATGAAATTCGTTCCCCGGTTTTGCACACGAATTATACGTAACTCTACTTCTCTCATCTGATATAGCCATGGGTCTATTGGACGCGGAAAATGCACTTGGGCAGTTTGAATTTCCCCATCTTACATTATGCATCGGACAATTTTCCCAATTCGATTGATCCTGTTGATTTATACAACTATTATCGTAGTGTTGAGGGTTCAATGGTTTCTGTCCCCCATACTTTCTCTTCCTATTAGTGGTTACAACGTTCACCAGTTGGAAATTTCCAGTTCCTGGCACTCGGTTGTCGGTTCCCACAACATTCCATTTCGAATATCGATAATTCGGGTTCCTATTCTGGTGCTTATTTTGGGAGCGACCAAAATGATCACTACCATTCTTGGAATTACCGTTATTACTTCTGAATTCCCAAGAATGATTATTAAATTGGTTACCACTATTCCACGCGTTGTTACCACCGTTGCTCTTAGCATAATATTGGTTGTTATTATTATTATTACACTGTTTTGCATCATCCATAAGCATATCGATTGAATCGATCGCTGAGAGGAAGTGCTCGGCGTCTGAATCAGGAACATGAATTAGTTTCACTCGAATATTTAATGGTGACCTACCTTTAAGTATTCGCATAACATCTCTATTCGAAATTGGTTCTGTCCAGTAGTGCGTTTTATTCAAGTAGCATTCGAAATACTGCCTGTGGGTTCCCTTTTTGAATTATAAAATTCTGGCTGATACACCTCCTTACCCAGTTTCTCCTGTTTGCTCATTGACCAATGTTTAGCCACAAACAATTTCTCAAATTCAGAGCACGAGCTACTGGTCTCGTTAGCTTCAGTCGCCTGCAACGTTGCCTCTCCTACGACCTTTGACACTATAAACTGTAACTTGTCTTATTCCGGCCAGCTACGAAGGAATACTCTTTTAATGAATTGAGGAACACCTTTGGGTGGATATTATTCTTTTCATTTGAAAGCATGGAAAACGGTCGACTTTTACAAATGCTATGTTCGACTTTCAGTGATGAATGCATCCTTTCTGAACGTAAGGATCATCTTCCTCATCTGATTGGCTGTTAGCATCCCATGGTTCCTCTACACATGTATTACGCTGCATTCGCGGGCGTTTTACCTCGCAGTTAGATTTTACGGTATTGCACATTCGTTCGTTTTCCTCTCTGAAATCGTCCACTGATTCTTGCTCGGATTATCGGGTTTAATTAGCTGCTAATTTATAACCCTTCGTGTATCGTCAAGTATCTGGTCTTTAATTTGGCGGAATTCGTCAATAAAAGTCTCTATCAGGGAATTATTATTTATCGCCTGGGCCTTAATTTGGCTTTGCGCACTTGTATTGACCGAACGTACTTGTCCGTTAATTACTACTGTTTTTGTCTCTATCCATTTGGATAAATCTTCCTCCAGTTTCTTAACCTGATTTCACATATACGTGTACACTTTACCTAACGAATTTTTCTCCAAATTAGACATACTATCCGACAATCCTTCTACCTTTTCCGTAGTACAAATATTATTGTCCGATAGGGCATGTACCTTTTCAGATATACCCCCTAATTGTTCTGAAAACGTGTTGACCTTTTCGTCAATTTTATTGACACGATCAATAACCTTAATGCCTTTCTTTTCTCGTTCTACTAAACTTGACTCTAGGTTGTCAAACCTGGAATCAACCTTAGCCTGTTGTTCGGCTGTCTTGGCCTTCCAAACTGCGGTTAAATTGGCCTGTTGGTCAGCAAACTTAATTTCTAAAGCCCTTCACTGATAAGCGAATTTAGCATCTATAGGTGCTTGCTGTTCGGTTAACTTTGCATCTATGCCAGAGAATCTATCCTCCAATGTCTCCTGTTGATCAGCGAACTTAATGTCCATGTCAGAGAACTTAACATATAAAGTCGCTTGCTGTTCAGCGAACTTAGTATTCAAAGTGGTTTGCTGTTCCGCGAACTTCACCTTTCAGTCGTACAACATATTCAGTTTTTTCAGTATGGCACTAAGGACAACTTCATTTCCTGGCTCCGTTGGTTTAACATTCGTCGTGTATTCATCGTCGAATTTATCCTTATTATCGGAAGTCTTATCATTAGATATCTTTTCATTACTTTCGGGCCCGGAGTCAGATACATTAGGAACTTTAGTTTTATCTGACTCGGCCAAAGATTCTACCCCAACATTAACAATCCTTTGATTCTTTTCATCATTGTCAGATACCTCACTTATATCATCACACGATTCCTGTACATGTTATTCAAAATCGCAGAACAACCTTCTCCCTCTCCGCGCCATCATTTAAAATTTGTGATCACTTTTTACTAGTGTCCACAATAGTTATTATCACAGTCGTCACACGATCCTAAGCTTACGACCCACTCGACACCAGCACAATGAAATTCTTACAGTTACCAACTAGGTAAAACAACAAAATTTTAGCGTACCTGGACAATCACTTATTTTGAGCAGTGATTTAATAATTGTTGTCTGCTTGCGTGCTGTTGGGGTCCCTCTCACGTCACTGTCGATAGCCGTGTCGCTGTCATGACCAGCGTTCAGCTCTGGTTAAGTTCTCCGAGGCGTTGCGTCGAACTCCTTGTGCGGGTCGGTTTGTGTGTCTCCTAGGTGCGGCTCGTCGGCCCCGCACATTGTCGACACTTTAATAAGGTGGTGAGTGTGTGTCGGCTCGAAAGAAATGGGTGTTCAAAGTCTAGTTGAGGCAGGTCGGCGTCTGTCATTCGTGACAACTCCGATCTGTAACTGTTAAAACAAACTGCTCGCTTTGTTTGGTCAGTTTCAGATACTATCTCCCTTTAACAGATATCCTCGTATCGATGGCGCAGCACGCCGAAATGTATAGGCAGCCCTCGCTTATAATTAAAGCAATAGCGTTTGAAGGACGTCTGTCTTCTTTATACACCGTGACTGCACCACTCGGTACCGCAACAGCTACCCTTATCTGCATCTACATCTACATTTATACTCCGCAAGCCACCCAACGGTGTGTGGCGGAGGGCACTTTACGTGCCACTATCATTACCTCCCTTTTCTGTTCCAGTCGCGTATGGTTCGCGGGAAGAACGACTGTCGGAAAGCCTCCATGCGCGGTCGAATCTCTCTAATTTTACATTTGTGATCTCCTCGGGAGGTATAAGTAGGGGGAAGCAATATATTCGATACCTCATCCAGAAACGCACCCTCTCGAAACCTGGCGAGCAAGCTACACCGCGATGCAGAGCGCCTCTCTTGCAGAGTCTGCCACTTGAGTTTGCTAAACATCTCCGTAGCCCTGTGACGAAACGTGCCGCTCTTCTTTGGATCTTCTCTATCTCCTCCGTCAACCCGATCTGGTACGGATCCCACACTGATGAGCAATACTCAAGTACCGATCGAACGAGCGTTTTGTAAGCCACCTCCTTTGTTGATGGACTACATTTTTTAAGGGCTCTCCCAATGAATCTCAATCTGGTACCCGCCTTACCAACAATTAATTTTATATGATCATTCCACTTCAAATCGTTCCGTACGCATACTCCCAGATATTTTACAGAAGTAACTGAGACCAGTGTTTGTTCCGCTATCATATAACCATACAATAAAGGATCCTTCTTTTATGTATTTGCAATACATTACATTTGTCTATGTTAAGGGTCAGTTGCCACTTCCTGCACCAAGTGCCTATCTGCTGCAGAACTTCCTGCATTTCGCTACAATTTTCTAATGCTGCAACTTCTCTGTATACTACAGCATCATCCGCGAAAAGCCGCATGGAACTTCCGACACTATCTACTAGGTCATTTATATATATTGTGAAAAGCAATGGTCCCGTAACATTCCCCTGTGGCACGCGAGAGGTTACTTTAAAGTCTGTAGACGTCTCTCCATTGATAACGACATGCTGTGTTCTGTTTGCTAAAAACTCTTCAATCCAGCCACACAGCTGGTCTGATATTCATTAGGCTCTTACTTTGTTTATCAGGCGACGGTGCGGAACCGTATCGAACGCCTTCCGGAAGTCAAGTAAAATAGCATCTACCTGGGAGCCTGTATCTAATATTTTCTAGGCCTCATGAACAAATAAAGCGAGTTGGGTCTCACACGATCGCTGTTTCCGGAATCCATGTTGACTCCTACAGAGTAGATTCTGGCTTTCCAAAAACGACATGATACGCAAGCAAAAAACATGTTCTAAAATTCTACAACAAATCGACGTCAGAGGTATAGGTCTATAGTTTTGCGCATCTGCTCGACGATCCTTCCTGAAGACTGGGACTACCTATGCTCTTTTCCAATCATTTGGAACCTTCCGTTCCTCTAGAGACTCGCGGTACACGGCTGTTAGAAGCGGGGCAAGTTCTTTCGCGTAATCTATGTTGAATCGAATTGGTATCCCGTCAGGTCCAGTGGACTTTCCTCTGTTGAGTGACTCCAGTTGCTTTTCTATTCCTTGGACACTTATTTCGATGTCAGCCATTTTTTTCGATTGTGTGGGGATTTAGAAAAGGAACAATAAACGAAATATCCTTCGCGTGTTCGCTACGGGCTTATAAGCTTACACGATATTTGAAAACAGTAGTTTTTATGCCCGGTTTGCTAGTGAATGTTCAAACGTAGATAATATGATGTCTCGAATTATAAGTTCCAACATTAAAAGCGATGCCACATTATAGTCTTGCGAAGATGTTGATTTGTGAAGTATTATAGCGTCGTTAGTGCGTCGCTACTGTGATAATTCAACAACTGCTACTTCGTTAATCGAGAGATATGTATTCTCTAAGTAACGTACAGAAAGCGTCGCAATACAATGTTCCGTTACCTTTCACAGTTAATAATGTGACTGAATCACCTTTAGCTTCGGCGTTCTATCAAGAATATTATTATTTACAGTTACACAACAAAGTTCAATTAAATGGCGTAAACGAGACGAAGTATTACAGTTCTAACTGAGTTTATTGACCTTCTGAATCATCTAATCACTGCACTAGAAAGCACACCGATCTGTCATTCAGGAAATTAAAGCTACGCTTTACGTCAGCAATTTTGACATTGACTACGGCTTCCGACAACACGGCGTACCTGTGAACTCTTCGTGATTACATGTATATGTTTCCTACTCAACTCTATTTGTAGATTTTATGTCGTCGTCGGGTACATTGCTGTGTCCTTCAATGTTCTTGACAATCACAGATCACGACGACTAAGTCCCAGAATTGATTAAATATCAAACGAGTTACTTTTCCCTCGCGTATAGTATCTGTTCCGTTGTCTGGCTAAACGGTAGATGTTCTATCACCTTTCTTCAGAACTTTGACTAATACGTCACGACGATACTTGCAAAACTTTAAAATTCCAGATCGGTGTGAAACAATCTAATACCGGTCAATAAGGGCGCTTCTGTCGCGACGACTGCATGAGAGAGAATTAATATCTCTATTGAAGTTGTTCATTGTATTCGCAGC
Source organism: Schistocerca serialis cubense (assembly GCF_023864345.2). NCBI lineage: Eukaryota > Metazoa > Arthropoda > Insecta > Orthoptera > Acrididae > Schistocerca > Schistocerca serialis. Next base: position 286,105,998 of record NC_064644.1, on the reverse strand, counting down.
TAACTTACAGCTCGACGCGGCTACAACTCTTTTCTTGGATAAATGTTATCTCTGATCACTCTATCTCGTCTGGGTTTTAATCTTAGTAAAGCATATGTTTCGAATTAATTATTTAGAGTTTCATACTTCGTAGATTAATTGATCATCCGATAGTTTTTTATTTAGTTCTTTCCGTGGTATAGATGATGTTAGTTCCCTAATATTTTTGCTGGTCAAACTTTCAATAGTGTTAATATTTTGTTGAGAAGAGCTAAAGTCAAAGTCAGGACGACTAATTTTTATATATCTTGCTGTCAATTGGATGTCATTAGAGGCTCTACATTTGGGGTGTTATGCAACGTATGAAGCAAACCCTTTCCTCAGGCAACTTAACTGAGTATTCCTTGTATATGGGAGATTCAGCTGCTCGTACTGAACCGTTCCACGCAACCCACATTTCGTCTGTGTCAGGAACGGTATCCAAACAAGCGACAACCACAAAATCGATATAAGTTGCCTCTCAGAGCTTTGGGAGACTGTCAGCAAACGGAATTGTCCTGTAAAAAATACAAATGAGCACTTGCCAAGAGTTACACGGTACTTTTGGAACAAGATATATTTTACCTCTACCATACGTATCCAAGTGTTTGTAATTCTTTTTTGTGTAGTTGGCGATGTAGTCAAAAAGTTGTGGATACCTCTGAAGGATTATTCTGTTTACGGAATTTAATCTTTTGTAATACATTCAGAAACGTTGCGTTACAAAGTATGTTTCGCCATCGGAAACAACGGAATTTACAGGAGTTATAAAAATAGGAAGCATGGAAATGAGAGCTTATAACATATAATTCAATGAAAAGAGTAACATATGACTCGCCCCGTTGTTGCGCTAGGAAGTTTCATAAAAACTTTGTGAAATAGATCTAAGATGTCTTCACACGCTTTATCAGTTATTATTCGAGAAAGAAATTTTCACTCTGCAGGGGAGTGTGCGCTGATGTGAAACTTCCTGGCAGATTAAAACTGTGTGCCGGACCGAGACTCGAAGCTCAGTTGGTAGAGCACTTTCCCACGAAAGGCAAAGATCCCGAGTTCGAGTCTCGGTCCGGCACACAGTTTTAATCTGCCAGGAAGTTTCATATCAGCGCACACTACGCTGCAGATTGAAAATTTCATTCGGGGAACATCCCCAAGGCTGTGGCTAAGCCGTGTCTCCACAGTGTCCTTTCTTCCAGGAGTGCTAATTCTGCAGGTATTCAGGAGAGCTACTGCGAAGTCTGGATGGTGGGAGACGAGGTACTGGAGGAATTAAAGCTATGAGGACGTGGCGTGAGTCGTGCTTGGGTAGCTCAGTTGGTAGAGCACTTGCCCGCAAAAGGCAAACGTCCCAAATTCGAGTCTCGGTCCGGCACACAGTTTTGATCTTTCAGGAAGTTTCAATTATTATTCGACATTTTGACAACGTGCTCCACCGACATTGTTGTGTCTTGTGGGGTAGCATAAAACGACTTCGGTAGACACGGAGGAATCACCCTGTATGTTAATCTTTTCTTTGGGTTATAAGCTGGAAAGCTTTCACTCCCACGCTTCCCATTTTGATATTTCCTGTTTGTTACTGCGATTGAGTACCGTAAACGGAATAAACTTACAGAGATATCCAAAACCTATATGACTACACCGCTAAATACACAGTCAAAGACTGCAGACACTTGGATAAGTATCCCAGAAGTAAGGTTCCAAAAATACCGTGTAACTCATGAGAACTCGCAGTTGTATATTTTACAGAATTACTCCATTTGCTAGCAGTCGCTCGGGGGGGGGGGGGGGGGGGGGATATGAAAATCCTCTATTATGTCTAGCGATGGGTCCTGGTTCGGAATTAGATCCGTTAAGCCGTTACATGCCGTTTCTTTTCAGGGATATTTACGAAACCAGCACAGATGTACCCCTCTAACCATATTGGATAAAACAATGAAAAGTTAGTGCAGTCTCTAATACCATACCAGCCTGATCAAGCTTTAGGCAACTTATTCCTGTGGTTCGCATACTGCCTTGTTGAACTGCGGCTCACGGTGACAGCCACTAGTTTACAGAGCAGAGCCCCGAGCTGAGCGCCGTACAAATTAGGGCCCCGCCCACCTGGGGAGCGCCGGGGGCGCTGCCGCCTTCTTAGGAGGATATTGCGCAGCGGCCATCCACTGGCCGCAATTTGCAACTCAAATCGAGCCGCTCACTGCGGGCATCGGGCGGGACAGGTGCTCTTCTCCCCCTCCTCGACTGCAAGCTCCGGAGCACAGCGAGGGTAAACGGCCCACCGGCAGGGAACTGGGGCACCGGCTGCATCAAGACCGTCATCCCCACCCCCAGAGTACGGAGCCTGAATGACGGAGAAGGCAAGTACCGTGTGATAACTAGAGTCCGTCTGTGATACTCAAGGGATGGCGATCAGACTTGAGAATAAACTGGAGTAACGAAACTAATGCACTTGATACTGAATAGTTATTTCCGCATCTTTAATAAATAATGACTGGGCAAGATGCACACATGCAGCTATAGAGGTATATTATGTTTATTGCTGTCTATGAAAATAAATTTTCAACTACGCATTTAGGTTCATGCTTCTAGTTAAGGCAAAGCTACATTACAAAGTGTTCGATGGTTGTGTAGATACAGAGGGTGGTAGGAAATAATTTGAAAAGTTTGTAAGGGTGAGAAATAGTTGCTAACAAGAAAATTCGATACGTCGTGCTGTTATTGAGTTACTTAGCATAGAAGTTATCACATGAGGCAGTTGTGCTCACAGATTCAAGTGTCCGCCAGATACACTTAGTGCCAGTTGTTCTCATAACGTATATGATAGCGCACGAAGCTGCTGAGCCTTTGGCTCGTTTTCCATCCTTATTACCGCCCCATGACAATTTTTTTTGTTCGATTTTAGGAAACCAAATGTATAACACGTTTGGCAACACTATCTCGGACGAGCCAGAAGTATATCTCTGTTCTGTAATACTTCGACAACGTAAATCCAAAGAAATTTTACTTTTGTTCTGGGGTAGGAAATATCTACAAACGGTATACTGATGAAAAACACACAGTCAAAATAGCTGATAAATAATCCCATTGTATATTAACGTCGAAACTTATTAATGTAAAGTGCAACTGGTGACGCAGAAACCAACAATTCACAAATCTGGCTGTTTGTTTGGACATAATCAATGACTGTCTGGACCACGGAAACATCAGTAGCTGGGTTCTACATGTTCTATAACTTCTGAAAGTGACTACAGACTTCCAAAAGTGACTACTTAATCAAAGGGGCGATCATGCATATCGACACGAAATCAACGCCACAGTCACATTGGTCTACGTATTCAAAGTTGTGCTGGTGCCAGGACAAAGCGATCCGAACATCGTAAATAATATTCTTTATTAACATTTAATATTAAAAGAACTTATCATTAATCGTGACGTGTTGTACGCGTACATCTCGTTAGTTAAGTAATCGTGCCTAAATCATATACGCGACTTCTCTCGAAATTACGTGGAATTAGTGAGTTTATCAGCTACGCAAACTTGATTCTTTATGTCACTTGCAGCATGCCGGCCATTTACTGACTGAACACCAGTTTACCTCTTTGGCTTTACACCGGCCATTTCAGGACAGACAAACAGCACAATACATTTATTATAATAAAATGAACATTTCAAAATTTATCTCAAAACATGTGGCAAGGCACACAAAAGTTTCCTAATTTCACAATGTCTTACATGTGGCAGGGGTCTTATTGATCACGCACCTGATCTAAGAGCCTCTACCATTTTATTCCTCCGACTGCTTTATTTGACCATTTCTTGTTGATATTCACACTAGGTGTTACGTCGCTTCTAATTCTGAGTCTTCCTCTGCCTCTAGTTCCATCTAATGTCGTGCAAAATGCTGATCTAGGAATAACTACGTAGCCTTCCGCGACCCTTACCATGTGATTAAAATTCTTTTTCGAGTTGCACCTAGTCGTTGTATAACATAATATAATTATAAACTATAAAATGTTTAGACGATATTACAAAGGCCTTCCTCAGTCCAAGACATTAAAACACAGACTTGATGGAGATATTATTTAGGGCTTCCAAGAATTCCAAAAATGATGCGTCTCTTCTGTTGGTAACATTAGCTACAACCTAAAAAGGCTTAATGTTTTGCCCTGAGAAAGGCCGTTGCATACGGTCGAGACTTTGCTTTTACAGATTGTAATCAAAGTACTTCATACACAGATGAAGTACAACATCCGGAAGAATTTTGAACACCTGGTCTAGAAAGTCTATTCCCCGACATTCTTGCTATACGGCAAACTCAGTTCAACCTTCTCTTCTTTAGCACTTCGACGATGTTGTTTTGTTTATACGGCTACAGTAATTCTTCATTTTCTTCTTGTACCGCATTCTGTCTTATTTTCGCTACATACAGCTCAGATAACTTTCGGTAGTCTTTTCTTTCGAATACTAATGGTTTTTATTCATCTTTATTTCTAGAGATTAATGCATCACATTCATATCTAAGAACACAGTAAACCCATGTAATAACCACCAGGCATATGCTTTCAGTGTGTGATACACGTTCGTCTCTGGAAGAAGATTAAACATAAAATGAAAGTCACGTGAATCAAATTTGATACTTACCGCTAAGAGTAGAATAATAAAAGAAAAAACGAGTTGAAGCCGGAATTGACTCCAATCAACCATGAAAACCCTTTCCCAGTGAATGTTGCCTGTCCGCGATGATTTTAGTATGCTGAATTCTAATTTTATAACAAAAAAGCCATTCAGTTTACATAACACAAAAATAATTTTAAGCAATTTTAATAATATATGTTAAGTTGGCAAGGCTGGAGCGATTAGCAGATATCGTAACATGATGGTAAGTCTAGCTAAATGAAGCAAATTTTGAAACTGTTATTTAAGTATAAAAAGTTAACGTATCTTTGTGAGAAGTTTCCTCATCAGAAATTGAAATTCAGAGGATAATAATAAAATATTAGACACAATAGACTTGGTCGCGCAAAAACGCTTTTATTCGAAAACGATGATCGATTTCGATCAGAAGTGGATGATCTTCGGACTATACTAGAGTGATGACGTTTTGAGACGATGGCACGGCGCAGGAACTGTGGATACTGCCCACTGACATTGACATCAGTGATGGTTCCCACAGATCTTACTCTATGGCGTCGTCTTCATATGTCATTCTGAAGCATGGTCCAATGATGATCCATATCGGGTCGAAACAGTTCACCAACAATGAATAAAGAGTTGTTATGCGATCAAGTCTGTTCTACATTTTATTTTATTACTGTTCTCTGTGATCGCTGCCATGCCCACAATGTTCGCAAAGATTACCAAATTGAAACAAACTTGTTCGTTGTACCTCGCGTTCGACAAATATGTTCTGTTCGAAATACGAACCAAAAATGGCGGTGAGTAGGGCACTTGGGCAAAATTCAAGAAATTTATTATTAAGTTCTCAGACAATAGAAAGGACCGACGTTATATATATATATATATATTGTGTTAAAAATACGAGAAAAGTTAAAAAGATACTGCTCTGTCATGAGCCTCAACATCCAAATCTAGGAGTCTCATTGATCTGACTATTTGTCTGATATCATTGGGGCAGAAGGTGAGCGCTTTCATGAAGGTGTGGAAGTAATGGAGACGTAATTTGAATATTGCAAGAATTCCAAAATGAAGAGATTCTGACGTCAGAAAGATTAACTACAGTTTAAAAAAGCATTAAAAAATCCTGGCTATTGAAAAATTCCATGCCTTAAAGACATGAAACGTACATCAAATTGGCATGAAGTTTGCCAAATGCGTGGATAAGCAAATGATGGACATTTCAGAGCAACAGAGAAATAACATCACCTACATTCTGCGTACAAGGAAAGAGTAGTCGCGGGGTTGTCATTCATATAACAACTTTGAGAGTTAATTGTTTGTGAAAAGATTGCGTTGTCGCTCGTGTAAGAAGGGGAAACATCTACCAACACTCACCTCAGAATTCGATACTGGCACAATCGTGGTTTATCGAGATTAATGTTTATCGTTCCTATTAAGCGATGTTGTTGCTGCCACTGGTCGATACTTATCTTTACTGCTCCCTTGTCTCGCCTATCTTTTTATGTTGATTTCCAGGTGAGCGATAAGAAAGTTTCTCAGCGAGCCGGTATGTTAGACTTTATCGAAAAGTATTACGTTCACTTTTACTGTACCCGTGAACGCTCGGAAGTATAAGACATCATCTGAGAAAGTGAAAGAAATAGAAGATGGATCTTACGCTCAGCCTGGTGTCTGAAACGGGAAAATTACGCCCCTAGGGATATCTAGGAAAATACTCACATTGAATGTCCAGATTCCCAAGCTGTTCAGCTGTATTCACCGTTTAATTTCAAACACAAATATACATGTCATAACCATTCAGGAAACACCAATTTACCTAAGCAATACATTTATTAATGAAGGGTGCTTTAAACTATCTGTTAATCCAGATGTTCATTTACCAGTCTCAAGACTATGTAATGTTACTCTAATTAATGACATCATTCACAATGTTCACAGGTTGGCTAAAGCTCAGAATAAAACAAAACATATTTTTTTTCTTTTACAAGAAACAAATCAGATTGATTTTCCTCGGGAACCGGTCCCCTAAGTACCACTGAATAAAAAATAACATCCCTTAAGAAAACTAAATTAATCAAAATTACAACAATAATTAACATTTTATTAATAATATTACCTTAGGGACATAAGTTTCGTAACAATACATAATTAATGGAAGACTAGACTCGTAAAACCATTAATCAACATAGTAATACACCAAATGGAAGAACATCAATAGTACAGGCAGTAGCTTCTTGGAATACGAAAAGCAAATATGTTATTACATGAAATATTAAAGGTCCAAAGCCAGTTTCCAATCACAATGAACAACAATTTAATTTTGCCAGTTAGTTGTGTGGAGTAGTTGCAACAGGCACAATATACAGACCGAGTACCTCTAGAATGTTTACACATGAAAGTGTGTCGCCCGATGCCTAGGTGTCACTTCCGGATCGCAGATATGCAGACTGGCGAGTGCGACCGTCTCAGCGACCCAATCTTCGACGAGTAACGCAGGCAAGGTGGGCCCCCGTAAGCACATCCGTTAAGAGCAAGGATGGGGGTCAACCTAGGATACTGAAGCATGTTAGTCAAGCAAGGTATGAAAGGAAAAAAAAGAGCCTTAATTGCGCAAAGTGTAGACAAAATTTCTGATAGAGCATGAATATTAAATATCCTTTAGCAAAACCTTGCACGAGGCCACTGCGCTTGGGACTGACACAAATTTAAGCAGTCTCAAGAAATTCTTGGACCTTACTGCCTTGAAACCTTAATAATATGAACAAGCATACAGACACGATAAATGCAATTAATCTGCTGACTAGACAGGACAAGAAATCTACAGACGCCTTAAATAAATATTTTGCAGTAAAATATTAGCTGGGTCACAAATTTACAAGACCAACAATGCTGTACAGAATGGGTCCCGGCGGAGGTTCGAGTCCTCCCTCGGGCATGGGTGTGTGTCTTTGTCCTTAGGATAATTTAGGATAAGTAGTGTGTAAGCTTAGGAACTGATGACCTTAGCAGTTAAGTCCCATAAGATTTCACACTCATTTGAACATTTTGCACGAAATGCTATAATGTAAAATTCCAGAACTTAGAACAACGCAGATACGGTTCAATACCTGACAGTTTATCACCTTCCAACAGTCACTCCACAAGTAAATAACAGGTCATGTACACTATGCAAAGCAACTGTCCAATGACGGAACCGTAGCTTAGACGCAGCAGTTCACGAGAGCAGTACTAGGACACACCAAGATCTCTACCAATTTTCAATACAAAGAAATGCATGAGTATAAGAGAAATAGCTCAAATGCAAACTTCAACAACGTTACACTACACGTAGCCGGAGCCAAAACACGTAGAGGCAGTCATTTCAAATGTAGCCTCGAACCAGTTCTCAGCCACACTGGTAATACAAATGGAGAAGGAAGCAATTACAATGCTTCTATCCGGAGTTCGAAGCAGTAATACCCTCACTTCCAGAAAATCGACTTCATTCTCCACTAAAATGGCTTTAATGGAGAAACAGATAAATGAATTCTGCCCGTCTGCCAACTTGCAACCAAAATACAGCACGACCACCAGGGTTAGTGGCCACTGCAGAAAACACTACCAGCTCCACACCGCCCACGGAGCCACCGCCGGCACGCGGCACGCTCAGTAGCGCACAGTTCTTCGTAAACGGTTTTGCCAAGCTCGCTGTATTCGCCTCTTGGCTCTACCTCGCTTACCTCACTTCCCGCCCGATGACCGCCACCTAACCACGCCGCGCGGTAGCGAAGCAAAGATACGTAAACAGCTATGCATCGACTCGAAAAGAGTTGCAATCGCCCAGGGTTGATACACGGAAAGGTAATTTCGCGTTTTTTATTATCGCATATACGAAAAGAGCCGCGAAATATCTGTTAATAATGCCGTGCTTTGAATTTCTTTATCATCATTACCTTTTAACAAAGCAAAATATATATATTGAGATCTTATTGTTCTGTATCTGGCCTACAATTTAAGGAACGATTTTTCATAACTGCAACTCATGCTAAGAATCAGTATATCTTCCCTACTTCATACTGATTAAAAGTTGAAATTACTTTGTTATGAACACTGATGTTACAGTTCGTGTGATCGTTCAAAACACAAGTTCGCAGTGGATTTTATTTCTCGTTAAAATGCTATTTCATACCACGACTAGCCCAAGAACATGAGACTCTCATTAAAAAATACGTTGTCACTATAAAGTTTGCCAGACCAGAACGGAGCACAGCAAGATTCCTATCAGATTCTGAAGGTACATTGAATTATTTGCACTGTAAATTATATCCTATCAGCAGCCCGCGTCAATCTGCAACACATCATAAAATCTGCTGATCTTCACTGCCAGTCTGGGAGCTAAAAAAAATAATATTATTTTACTATTATTTTACCGCTTCCTTGCGGTATGCTCGACTATATTGTAAGTCGTTTAAATACGCCGCGGCAGCGGCTCTTCGTTCTCCACGCAGCTCAGCACCACAGATAATATTTATATAACTGAAAAATGTCTCAACAGGATGGGATAATATGCAAGCAAGCTTAACAATAAATAATACAAGTTTTCATTTAAACAACTCTATTAAAACCTTTAAATATCTCAGTGATTACAGACCTTTGTGAATTCACACGTAATGGCGTACATTGCTTAGTCTCGACAAAAGAATGCTACACTAGCGTTCGCTACTACGACACAGGATATCTTACTCGTTCGACTCCCAGATGAAGAAGACAAAGAAATTGCTATTCGTCACGTATTATATACTAGTTACTTAATTTAATCTTTGTTCGACATTTATCGTCTGTGGCGGTTTCATTACTCGCCGACGCAGGTATTCTCAAAAAAAAAAAAAAAAAATAAAAAAAAATACATAATTTTATACAATGACACAATATGATACATCTAATTCTCTAATTACTACATAATATATTGTTTTTGTTTCTCTAGACGTTACAATGCCCCCTGGCAGCAATTGACTAACGTTGGAAATGTTCGGCAATATGCTGCCACTAACGTCTGTTTGGTTATTGTCTGTTACCTTGGTTAGAACATTCACTTTAAACTTCTTAGTTCTTTTACACTGTAGGTTTAATTACACTTTTTATACTGTTCTTACACTTTGCGAGGTGACCATAAACCTAGTCCCAGGGTCGTTACATTTATTTGGCTCCCCCATTCGGGCTACGTGCGATCAGAAAACCTGGGAAAACTGCGCCGGAGCCATGGTCATCTCGTCTGGTTTGTTTTAATACCCAGTTTGATCACAAAAAGTTCAGATTCTATCCAATGTCCACATATAACAAAGGCTATTTGTGAGAGCACGTTAAACCTTTAGTCTCTTTGTTACCCATATAATATTTGTGTTTTGGATTGTACTGAAAGTCACTTATTACACATTTTTACAGTAGTATCATGAATCGTCCTTGCATTTACTCGCGACAATTGGTTTAAAATGTCTAGCATTCATGCGAGTATACTTCATTAACATGACGAAAACATATTATATCTACATATCACTGAACCAATGAATACTTATGGTCCGTATTGAATAACTCAAGAAAAAAAAACAAATGTTTGTCACGTCATTTCGTGTCCACTAAACCCTATTCATGTTAGTGCATTAAACACATATTTGGTAGTTCATTTGAATGACAACAATGTTGTACGGAGCTGGCGGCGCGAAGCAATTGTTGAGTCGCGTCGTCTGGAACGCCGCGTGCCGACGGCCGCTGGGTTCGACGACCTGCTCTCAGTAACAGCGACGTCGTGCTGACGTGGCGCCCAAGCAGTCGCGAACCGCGGCGAACCATTCGCCGATGTCGGTGAGTGGCAGTGGTTTACCGCGACCGGCTGGCTGGCGGCACGGCACTCGTCTCGGCTTCTCCACATGGCTCCCCGTTGTAGCGCATGAAACAAACATTCCACAACGGTGTACTGCCTTTAAGGACACAGATTACTAGCTGTGGAAGAAGATGCAACTTGTTAAAAGCTATTATTGTTCAGTAAGCCGTCGCTTCACTGGTATGCACAGGATGGTTTGGCGTGATAACAGGTTTCTTGTGGCATTGTGACACTGGTATTCAAGGTTCGTCACACGCACATTGTACTACACATTTTCACTCACTCCACGGTTGGTACACTGCCAGAGCGTCTTTCAACACGTGAAAATGTTTCGTAACACACATACTACATGTCCCCGTCGAGCTAGGTTCGTTTAACTCGACTCCGAACGGATCAATAACTACTGTTTTTATACACTGTCTATTGTTCGTTGAGCACTGCACTAGGACAGTCTGTCACTCAACACTAGACTTATCGACGTATATATTGGTGCAGATACAACAGTCATTTTCTGTCCCTGCTACACACAATATTCCGTCCTTTCCTCCATTGTTTATGCACACAGTTTATTTTTTAATACCTTTTAACTGTTCTTCGCATACTCACTCTCATCTACATGGCGTCTATTTGTTTTTACCTTATCACAACACACTTTTCATATTGTTACTAGGCGTATATAGCCCTTTTGTGAAATTTTTTAATTTTCTTATCAGTGTAGCTTGCCTGGTTATCACCCATCTATCAAACAGATTTTACCATGTGCATGACAGCTTGACTTGGGCATATTGATCAATAAATACTTCATTTAGCACTAGCATTATTCTTAATGACTTTTCCTATATGACTACAGTGTAGGTTCCACATTGGTTGACTTAATTCGCGTATCGCGTAATGAATATTCAAGGGCATGTACCAAGTACACAGGCTTCAATTGAAGCATTGTTATATACAAAGCGGATTTTCCACAGAACGGGCTTGTTTTTTGATTAGCTTATGCTCCAGTGTCGTTCTCATATCACTACTGCCAGCAAACATCACATAATTGTTGCATATTACAGAGTCCATGTTTGGCTAGTCAAGACTCTCTCTCTCAGGGTTCCTTATCCTAATACAATTACAACAGTTACCTTACTATATTAGATTGCATCATTAATTGCACTTACATACTACACATAGAAAATGGTTCAAGAAATTAATCCTTTGTATAATGATTCAAGAAATTAATCCTCACTTTATCAACAAGAAGATTGTTCGTTGCTTAATGAGCCTATAATTTTTAAATGGCTCTAATTGTCTGTAAACAAAATCTTTCCTGTGTAAGCTATTGCCTACTTTCTGAATCCACTTCCTCCAAGTTTCATTACACACAAATTTCTTTCTTAATACTAACATACTTATATTCTAAAACACAATTAAAATCTTCTTACAACTATTACTCTTTATATGTGATATGTCACTGAATAAATAACTTCACATCTTTACGTGGATACGATCCTTTGATCATCCCCGTATGGGGATCATCTAAATTCTCAGGGCGAGTTCGGACAGGTATGATAATTTTGTTAATGTCCCTCGCATCTAACACTATCCTGATTTTTCCATTGGCTTTAGCCACTGCTACAAGAGGACTACTGTATGGAGAGAAGGAGGGCTCAATGATATCCCCATCTAACATCTTCCGAATCTCTTTAGCTACTAATTCCCTCCTCGACCAAGGGATGGAGTAAGTTGCGCGACAGTATGTTTTGTGGGGCATCACCTCTATGTGATAGTGGTACCCTTTGACTATTCCTGGTCGGTCGGTAAATACCATAGTGTATCCCGATAGCAGCTGCGTCAACTGTTGCTTTTGTTTATCGCTTAAACCTTCAGATTCCTGCACTTTGGTTTGAAATGCCTCAACATTTGTTTCAAAATTTCGATCCTCTAAATTCGGGTAATAGAGGTCTGCTGCATGTGACAAATCATCAAGGTGTAGTACCCAAGGGTTCCTACCCTTGATATTGATTCGATTACAACACGGCACAAGTACCTCCTTCGATTTCATCATAGATAACTCAATCCTCCTACCCCTATTAACTATGCTTAGTTTCCCCAAGGAGAGGTCGATCAATGCGTCCCTCTCACGGAGAAAATCTACTCCCAGAATGCAGGCCACCTTCAGTCCTTTAACAACGAGGAACGAGCTCACTATGGCTTCGCCCTCCTTACAAATCTCCACCTGCACCTGGTACTTAACTGATTGGCTCTGTGCACCAATGGCTCCAGACACCTTACAATTATTAACCGGGAAAGTCGGTATGCTACGTCCTTTTCCCTGTGCTTTAAATAACTCTATACTCATTACACTGACTGAGGCACCTGTGTCGATGATTATATTCACTGCAACATCATTGATTTTCGCTTCTATTATGGCTTGCACATTTTCGTTATTATCTTTCTTACATTCGTGCGGTTCGTTCAGTAGATCTTTATCCATACTGATACCGTCGTTATATCGCAGCATACGTATCCCAGGTATATTATTATCACTCGTGTTGCTCTCACTCCATCCCTCGGCCATCGATGGAGAGCATATCGAGGCCGATTCTAGTTTGTTGGATTAGTTGCTTGTGAAGTACTTGGAAGGCTATTGTCCGCGACCTCCACTATATGTACACTCTGATTTGTCGGCCGCCACGGCTGCGCAATAGGCGCGTTTTGCGGCGGTGGTCTATTGTTGTCATACCGGTCATTACCCTGTCGCTCTGGGCTTCTTCGCTGATTTTGCTGCCAATTTCGATTACTATCACTATAATTGCTCGGCCACTGACCTCGCGCATTTTTCCAGCGGTTGGTCCCTGACATTCCAGATTCGTACCGGTCGTCAAATCGACGCCTTTTGTTATAAGTTGTTTGTCCATACCCGTTCTGGCCTCTACCATTACTACCATTTTGCGAATGTTCTTGCCGCTTGTTACCACCCCCACCATTTCCATGGTTGTGGTTTTGTGCACTACTATTTCTGTCATGTTTACATCCTGACCCATTATTCCGCGAGTGATCACACGCTGATTTTGCGTCTTCCTGTATCAAGTCTATAGAATCTAGAACAGACAGGAAGTTTTCGATATCGCTTTCTGGTACGTGTATTAATTTCTCTTTGATATGAATGGGTAAATGTGATTTTAGTAGTCTTATATTGTCTCTTGGTGATATAGGCTCGTCCCAGTAGCGTGTTTTGTATATATGTTTTTCAAAATACCGTCTCAAATTCCCCAGACGAGGTGAGTACGGTTCGGGATTATATACTTCTTTTCTTAGCCGCTCTTGTATACAAGGCGACCAATATTTCGATAGAAATGCCCTTTCGAACTGTTCATATGTCATGCAGCTGTCTGCTACTTCTGTAGCCCACAACGCTGCATCACCTTGAATGTACGACATTACGTATTGAATTTTCTGTGTTTCGTTCCACACACTGGGCAAGATATTTTTAAAGCTTTTTATGAATACTACTGGGTGTACTGATTTCCGTTCAGTAGTAAACGTTTGAAATTGTCTAATTTTGATTAAACTTTCTTCCACTAATATTTTTGAACTACATGGTTTTGCTCCTTGGACATATGCTGTGTGCTCCGAACCGAAGCTACAGCTCTTCGCATTATCGACTACAGATTCCCCATTGTTGTATCGCGTATAAGTTTGTGCGTTGCCAAAACCATGGGCTGTTGGCGACAGAGGTTCCTGTTCCCAATGTTTTCTGCTTTGTGCTAAACCCTTCTCCAGGTCGGATATCCGTTTGCTCATATTCACTTGCCACTGCGGAATATCCTCACTGAGTATTTGTTTGATGGTTTGCACGTCGTTCTGTACCTGACTATTCACTGCGGTACTGAACGATTCGGATCCTCTATTTGCTATGGCTGCTTGTACTTTGGAATTAATGTTCTTGTCAATCTCACACTCCATCACTTCTAGCCATGAGTTGAATTCTGTTTCAATTTTAGTTGCTTGTTCATTCCACTTCTGCTCTACAAGCTGCGTGGAATCTGTTTCTAGCTTTTCTACTCGATTGGCTAATACACCTATTTCGTCTACCCTGTTAGTGTTTGCTGCTTGAAGGTTGTTGACCTGTTCAGTCAGCTCCTGCACGGCCTTAGGTATCGACTCATAATTCTGTTTCATATCTGCAATCTCTTTTTTCATGTTTTCTAACGATTGCACAAGTTGCTGGTCCCGCTCAGCTTGCCGGTGATCTCGCTCAGCTTGCTGGCGGTCTCGCTCGACTTGCTGTTGCGCAAATTCTGCCTGGTAATTCAGCACGCGCTCTAATATAGCCTGAAGCGAATACCCACCAGGCAGATTACCACTCTCTGGTTCCTGCTTTTCTGGTGGTGGTACAACTTCTTTCTCTACATCCCCTTGAGGACTAGTGGGCGGTGGCACCACTTCCTGTGCCCCTGCCCTCACATTCTCACATGTTATATCCTCAAAGAGAGTACTAGTACTACTTGAGGTACCCGGTTCCACATTTCCTGCACTAACTAATTGTTGATCCTCAGTATCCATATTGCTCGGACGTTGACTACGCAACTTAACCATATTTATAAATTGCTTACTAAACCACAAAGTCTGACAGTTTTGCCCCTTGCACACAAAATACGTTAATTTATCTACACTAACTGCACACTAAAAATTACTATCTACCATCAACTTTGTCCTGTCACAAACACTAACATCAAACTACGCACAATATGCACACCACTAGCGAAATGAGATCACTTCACTGGAGCTCGACTTCTACAAACAGGACAACTACACTGTAGTCTTACCTTTAGTTTATCTTATCTCGGGGTTCGGCTGCCCCCGGATTACGTAGTCGTTACAGCTTCTCAGTACTATCAGGATCGTCTTCTCAGACTCGTTTGCAGTAGTACGTTTTGTCATGAAAGAGTGTTTACACATTCATTAATACATAGCATTGATCATAATATACATACATACATTTATCACTAAATCCATATATATCTACACATACATAACAATCAACACTGAAAGAAAAATACATAAAATTTTATATTTGTGGCCACTGCAAATTCGTGCCCCGCGTTTTTAGGCGACAGTTTCACGTTTTTGATATCGCATATACGAAAAGAGCCGCGAAATATCTGTTAATAATGCCGTGCTTTGAATTTCTTTATCATCATTACCTTTTAACAAAGCAAAATATATATATTGAGATCTTATTGTTCTGTATCTGGCCTACAATTTAAGGAACGATTTTTCATAACTGCAACTCATGCTAAGAATCAGTATATCTTCCCTACTTCATACTGATTAAAAGTTGAAATTACTTTGTTATGAACACTGATGTTACAGTTCGTGTGATCGTTCAAAAACACAAGTTCGCAGTGGATTTTATTTCTCGTTAAAATGCTATTTCATACCACGACTAGCCCAAGAACATGAGACTCTCATTAAAAAATACGTTGTCACTATAAAGTTTGCCAGACCAGAACGGAGCACAGCAAGATTCCTATCAGATTCTGAAGGTACATTGAATTATTTGCACTGTAAATTATATCCTATCAGCAGCCCGCGTCAATCTGCAACACATCATAAAATCTGCTGATCTTCACTGCCAGTCTGGGAGCTAAAAAAAATAATATTATTTTACTATTATTTTACCGCTTCCTTGCGGTATGCTCGACTATATTGTAAGTCGTTTAAATACGCCGCGGCAGCGGCTCTTCGTTCTCCACGCAGCTCAGCACCACAGATAATATTTATATAACTGAAAAATGTCTCAACAGGATGGGATAATATGCAAGCAAGCTTAACAATAAATAATACAAGTTTTCATTTAAACAACTCTATTAAAACCTTTAAATATCTCAGTGATTACAGACCTTTGTGAATTCACACGTAATGGCGTACATTGCTTAGTCTCGACAAAAGAATGCTACACTAGCGTTCGCTACTACGACACAGGATATCTTACTCGTTCGACTCCCAGATGAAGAAGATAAAGAAATTGCTATTCGTCACGTATTATATACTAGTTACTTATTTTAATCTTTGTTCGACATTTATCGTCTGTGGCGGTTTCATTACTCGCCGACGCAGGTATTCTCAAAAATAAATAATTTAAAAAAAATACATAATTTTATACAATGACACAATATGATACATCTAATTCTCTAATTACTACATAATATATTGTTTTTGTTTCTCTAGACGTTACAGTAAGATACATGCTCAGTCAGTTTACATTAAAAGGAGACGCCTGAGCTGGCTTTCTGTCCTGCCACCATCTAATTGTTACAACCGGAGATGGTGTTTAACATAGTCAAAGACTGACAGTACCACTATTCAAAGACGAATGACCTAATCATTCGCAACACATCTTGAATGAAACGAGTAAAAGTTAATTTGGCATTTACTCTCAAGGCCGCTGATTGCTATGAGCAAGACATACTATGAATGCTACGCGTGTTAAGTCAGTACCTCTTTTCACAACTATCTGCCGACCATGGTAGTTCCAAAAGTCCTGTAATTATCCAGAATGTTAATTTAAAATAATTACAGTAATTCTACAATGAAGTGCCAAGGAAAATGGTATAGGTATCCGTATTGAAATACAGAGATATGTAAGCATGCATAATACGGCGCTGCGCTCGGTGACGCGTATACAAGATGTTACTTTCAGGAAACATTCCTCACACACAAAGAAAGAAAATATGTTATGTGGACATGTGTCCGGAAATACTTAGTTTCCATGTTAGAGCTCATTTTATTACTTCCCTTCAAATCACATTAATCATGGAATGGAAACACACAGTAACAGAACATACCAGCGTGATTTCAAATACTTTGTTACAGGAAATGTTCAAAAAGTCCTCCGTTAGCGATGATGCATGCATCCACCCTCCGTCGCATGGAATCCCCGATGCGCTGATGCAGCCCTGGAGAATGGCGTATTGTATCACAGCCGTCCACAATACGAGCACGAGGAGTCTCTACATTTGGTACCGGGGTTGCGTAGACAAGAGCTTTCAAATGCCCCCATAAATGAAAGTCAAGAGGGTTGAGGTCAGGAAAGCGTGGAGGCCATGGAATTGGTCCGCCTCTACCAATCCATCGGTCACCGAATCTGTTGTTGAGAAATGTACGAACACCGACCGAAATGTGCAGGAGCTCCATCGTGCATGAACCACATGTTGTGTCGTACTTGTAAAGGCACATGTTCTAGCAGCACAGGTAGAGTATCCCGTATGAAATCATTATAACGTGCTCCATTGAGCATAGGTGGAAGAACATGGGGCCCAATCAAGACATCACCAACAATGCCTGCCCTAACGTTCAAAGAAAATCTGTGTTGATGACGTGATTGCACAATTGCGTGCGGATTCTCGTCAGCTCACACATGTTGGAATGAAGCCTCATCCGTAAAGAGAACATTTGCACTGAAATGAGGATTGACACATTGTTGTATGAACCATTCGCAGAAGTGTACCCGTGGAGGCCATCAGCTGTTGATAGTGCTGCACACGCTGTACACGGTATGGAAACAACTGGTTCTCCCGTAGCACTCTCCATACAGTGACGTGGTCAACGTTACCTTGTACAGCAGCAACTTCTCTGACGCTGACATTAGGGTTATCGTCAACTGCACGAAGAATTGCCTCGTCCATTGCAGGCGTCCTCGTCGTTCTAGGTCTTCCCCAGTCGCGAGTCATAGGCTGGAATGTTCCGTGCTCCCTAAGACGCCGATCAATTGCTTCGAACGTCTTCCTGTCGGGAAACCATCGTTCAGGAAATCTGTCTCGATACAAACGTACTGCGCCACGGCTATTGCCCTGAGCTAATCCATACATCAAATGGGCATCTGCCAACTCCGCATTTGTAAACATTGCACTGACTGCAAAACCACGTTCGTGATTAACAGTAACTTGTTGATACTACGTACTGATGTGCTTTATGCTAGTACTGTAGAGCAATGAGTCGCATGTCAACACAAGCACCGAAGTCAACATTACCTTCCTTCACTTGGGCCAACTGGCGGTGAATCGAGGAGGTACAGTACATACTGACGAAACTAAAATGAGCTCTAACATGGAAATTAAGCGTTTCCGGACACATGTCCACATAACATCTTTTCTTTATTTTTGTGTGAGGAACGTTTTCTGAAAGTTGGGCCGTACCTTTTTGTAACACCCTGTATAGGATAACCAGCGTCTTGTGCAGTTGTTAGATCAGTTAATGCTGACACAATCAAGATTTAAGTGAGTTTGAACGTGGTGTTACAGTCGTTGCACGAGCGATGGGACACAGCACATCAGAGATAGTGATGATGTGGGGATTTTCTCGTACGACCACTTCACGAGTGTACCGTGAATATCAGGAATCCGATAAAACTTCTATTCTCCGACTTCGTTGCTGCCGGAAAATGATCCTGCAACAACGGGATAAATGACGACTAAAGAGAATCGATCTACGTGACAAGTGCAACCCTTCCGCAAATTGCTGCAGATTTCACTGCTGGACGATACATAAATGTCAGTATGAGAAATGTAATTGTTATGGGCTTTTGGAGCCGAAGGCACACTCACGTTCTCTTGATGACCGCACGACACAAAACTTTACACCTCGCCTGGGCCCGTCAACACCGACATTGAACTGTTGATGATTGGAAACACGTTGACTGGTCGGACGAGTCTTGTTTGAAATTGTATCAAGCGGATGGACGAGCACGTATATGGAGACAACCTCATGAATCCATGCACTCTGCATGTCAGCAAGGGACTGTTGAGGCTGGTGGAGGATCTGTAATGGTGTGGGGCGTGTGCAGTTGGAGTGATATGGGACCCCCGACACGTCTAGTTATGTGTCTGACAAGTGGCACATACGTAAACATCTTGTCTGATCATATGCTTCCATTCATGTCCATTGAACATTCCGATAGATCAGAGGAATTGCAGCATGACAAAGCACCATCCTCACGTCCATAATTGCTACAGAGTGGCTCCAGGAACACTCTTCTGAGTTTAAACACTTCTGTTGGCCACCTGGCTCCCTAGACATTATTGAGTCTATCTAGGATGCCTTGCAACGTGCTGTTAAGAAGAGATCTCCACCCCATCGTACTCTTATGGATTTATGGCCAGCCGTGCAGGATTCATGCTGTCAGTTCCCTTCAGCATTATATCAGACACTAGTCGAGTCCATGCCATGTCGTGTTGCGAAACTTCTCTGTGCTCGTGGCGGCCCTCCACGATATTAGGCAGGTGTGACAGTTTCTTTAGCTCCTCAGTGTATATAGATACCACTTTTAATTATTCTGAACCAGCAAATGGTTAATTTAATTGCAGCTTATACAGAATATCTGCTCGCTACGACAACCTAAAGAAGAAGACTAATCAAAAGTGAGTCTGAAGTCACGTTCCCACAAAAAAAAGACAAGAAAAGACCTGTAATCTTGTCTGGTTTAGAGATGGGACAT
Source organism: Schistocerca serialis cubense (assembly GCF_023864345.2). Taxonomy (NCBI): domain Eukaryota; kingdom Metazoa; phylum Arthropoda; class Insecta; order Orthoptera; family Acrididae; genus Schistocerca; species Schistocerca serialis. The sequence continues at coordinate 286,086,004 of NC_064644.1, read as the reverse complement.
TTCAGTGTCGAAGTCAGAGAAGATAACGGGTATTGGAATAACGTGAACAATCAGAAATATTGAGAGCTCTTTTCTTTCTGCTTACAGAGCTAGCATTTATGGAAAGGTTGGTTGGTTCTGGGGAGAGGATCAAACAGCGAGGTGATCGGTCCCATCGATTTAGAGAAGGACGTGGAAGCAAGTCGGCCGTGCCCTTTCAAAGGATCTATTTCGGCAATTGCCTGTAACGATTTGAAGAAATCACGGAAACCGTAAATCAGGATGACAGGACGCGGGTTTGAACAGTCGTCCTCCTGATAAGAGTCCAGTGTGCAAACCAATGAGCCACCTCGCTCGGCGTTAAAGGGAAAAAGCACATATGCACAGGAGACTGGCTCTTTCCAATAATTAATGAGCACATATTCTTCCTACAGAATGGACCACTTCAACACGAATATGAACTCTATGGATTCTGCAGAGTATTAAGAAACATCATGCATAATATTTACGGCCCCATGCGGTTTCGATCCGTAAGAACAAATGTATTGTTCACTCGGATTTCAGGATCGTAAATGTCACGTACTTTGGATCAGGAAACGGCCTTTCTTGCAGCGAGAAAATTATTAACATGGAGAGTGCTACCACTTCTGGAGCGCTATGGTCCATCAGCTCTGCAACCGTTTGTTGTTGCTGTTGCCCTCGTCGCGGCGGTGGCGCGTCAACGACGATGCTATCAACAAGACTAAACGCAGGGCTAGTGTCACGTCGTCTTTTCAAGCGAGTCCCGGTTTAGGATAGACATCACCATGGAGGTATCGGTCCTAAAATTGTAGGCACGCGGACCATGCTTTTGAACGTCAACGTTGATGCGTGTCGAGATCAAAGTGCTGCTGCACGCTCAGAAACGATGCGGTATGTGCATAGGGTACTTGAGCCTCAATATGGTACACGCGATCGCAGCGCTCCCCAGCGGCAGTTGTCTGCTGTATCTGGCTAGCAAATCGCACTGACTACGAAACTGAATGGACGTAAAATTCGTTACCTGTATTCAAACAATCATTTCCTTCCTTGTCCATATGTTAGTTACCACGTTCAGCCACTACGATTGATGGGCTCTGCCAGAGAACTGAAGCACCACGAGATGACGTATCGCATCTGTCATCAGAGCTAAGTTCGACTCGATGTGCTGCCGGCCTCGAGCAGTTACTACTGGCAGAGGTGCTAATAAGGGGACATTCCTAGCTCTAAATAAACGATCTGGATGAGATGCTTGGCTGGGTGGTTGGTTAATTAGTAGGGAGGGGAAGAAACAGCTAGGTCATCAGTCCCATCGGATTAGGGAAGGAAGGGGAAGGAAGTGGGCAGTGCCCTTTCAAAGAAACCATCCCCAAATTTGCCTAAACTGATTTAGGAAAATCACGGAAAACCTAAATCGGGATGACCGGGTATGAACCGTCGTCCTCGCGAATGCGAGTCCAGTGTCTTTACCATTGCGTCACCTCGCTGGCTGATCCTCACGAGACCTGGCAGGTATGTAGAGGGGTAAAAGTAACTTCGCCCAATACGTATTATTATCGTTTTTGTCTAGTTTCACTGTTAAAGGGTGCAATACACCGCGAAAGGTAAATTGCATATTAGGCTAAGAGGGATGTCTTTGAAATCATGGTACAGAAAAATGTGTTTCATATAAAAGTTGAAATGTAAGTAACGCTGTTGAAAACTGTATAATCAACATCGAACTAATTTCAATTTTTTGTATAATACTCCACCCACTAATTAGTTATGAAAAATGAAAAATTTTGTTGTCACATAAATTAAAGGCGCTCTTACGCTACATAGAGCCAAGTGTAATTAAAGTTCGTCTCAGAAATACCAGTTTTGGAAAATAAGCTGTACACAAGATGCTGTCGGAGTATTTTAAACATAACTAATATTCAGTATTATTTCAATTATTTGTTTGACTCCTTTCTGTTTTGGTATTAAAATTGATATCTTTCGTTTAAATTCATGTATTAGTTTGTCCTTTTTTCTGCTCTGCCATTCACTTACGTGTACTTTGTTAACTGAAAATTATAAATATATCGTTAATATAAAGAAAATCATTACAATAATGATTATAAATAAAAAGCTTCTTAAAACATAAATTGTTTTTACGCAAGGCACATAAAATGAACGAATTTTTTTTCACGTAATGTTCACAACGAACAACACAAAATAAGACAAAATTCAACAAGATTCTCAAATTGTGGCGGGCTATCCTCTAAATATTGTAAATTTATAGGGAACATTTCACGTCACTTAAAAACCTTCTCCCAGAGAACTGATTATGTACTGGTGAATGCAGCTTGAGTATTATGTTTCTCTAATGAAGACTGCATCACAATCATTCAGTAGAAGTAGTGGGAAAATCTTCACACCAACTTCTTCCAACATCGAATGACATGTACGTGGAATGCCTGTACGTGTCCCCTCTAGTGGTATGGGATCACCAGATAAACAAATTCCTTTTTCCCAGGTACGACGTTCAAGATTGTCCTTTCACATTGACCACCACAAGAATACAACAAAATGTAGATTTTTCTCCCGCACTGGGAAAGAAAACTTCTGTCATATGCCATTTGACGTGGTCAGACTTTAGTTTTTCAGAATTTGATGCCATCAAAAGGACATTTTCGGCTTCAAAAAGAGATGCCATTTGACGTGGTCAGACTTTAGTTTTCTAGAATTTGATGCCATCAAAAGGACACTTTCGGCTTCAAAAAGAGATTCCTGAAAGCATGGTCCAAACACAATATTAGAACATTTTAAAACTGCGAAAGGGAGGCCGGTCAGTAAAAGAGAACCGTTTTAAGGGACGTACCGGAGCCAAGGAATATACTTAATCACACAACGCAGCCTTCCACCGAGAACGAACCCTGCTCGTTTCAATTTTCACAACAGAAGCTACGCAATGCAAAAACGCCGCAATGCACCGTTTTAAGTACGTGAATTACGTTGATACACATTTATTCTGTAGACTCATTTAAGAATACCATTTGTATTTAGTGCCTTTGTGCACAAAGAAACAACTCGAAACACTTGACGTAATGAATAAATGTGCGTGGAATAATGAAGGTGAAAGAATGTGTCTGCACTAATCTCGTTATGAGGACGAAGAGGATTAGTTTGCCCCATGAGCAAACGCAGCGTGCCTCGTTTGCTTTAAGTACTTGGCACTTACTGGAGGGAATGATGCTACATTTCCGACTTACATCTGTATTTTGTATCCTCAAGCCACTACCGAGTGCTTAGCATACGTTACAATAATTACATTTATCGCCGTCCTGTTCCATTTACAAACTCTGTGTATGTATCGCAAGTGTGTAGCTACGTTTCTAAACATGCACTAGATTATCTCGGTGCAAGATACGTACGAGGTGCTCCTTTCTCGCAGATGGGAGTACGTTGATCACTATATCATACAAACAGGTAATGAAGCATGTATGTGTAGGGAGTCAATTTTTTTATAGCTATAGGCCGTAAGTATGTTACATTTTGTCTGCTTCTTTTCGTAGGAGAGGATTTACTGTGATATGCCCTTGATATTTCTTCACTAAGTCTTTATGTTCTTCTGCCAGTAGGGTCTACTTTGCTTTCCAGTCTCTATAGAAATTCTGCTCATCCGGTTTTGTTTATATACTGGGCAGTATTTGGAAAGATGAGTTTGTTTCTTTTGATAAAAGGTAAATCCCAAGCGACTGCAAAAAATCGCATGTGGCCCCTGCATATAAGAAGGGCTAAATGAACAGATCCGCTAAATTACCGATCAATATCCTTAACGCCGGTTTACTTTTGAGAATATTCTAGGTTCGGATACAATTAATTTCCGTAAGTGTGAAAAGCTCAGTTCATCTTAAGTAGCTACATTAAGTCGAACAGGAGGCCTACGACCATGTCGTAAACTTGAGGTTACTTAAGCCACTGCTGAATACGCCGTTAGAACAGCTGTTGAAAAATTCATAATTATTGTCCCATACAGCCCAGCAGAATACCAATAAGAAAAGTTTGCATACAGACTTTTGAGTCACATGTACCAGCCCTCTAGCCGTGAGCATTACGTGATGCGTCAGACTCAACACTGTCTACTGTTCTGTAAATCAGAATTTCTTAACAGCAAATGCCTAGTTTGAAACCTCCTGGCAGATTAAAACTATGTGCCGGACCGAGACTCGAAGTTTGGAAGGTAGGAGACGTGGTACTGGCAGAACTGAAGCTGTGAGGACGGGTCGTAAGTCGTGCTTGGATAGCTCAGATGGTAGAGCACTCGCCCACGAAAGGCATAGGTCCAGAGTTCGAATCTCGGTCCGGCACACAGTTTTAATCTGCCAGCAGGTTTCATATCAGCGCACACTCCGCTGCAGAGTGAAAATCTCGTTCTGGAAATGACTAGTTATTCCAGCAACCTATTCAGCAGTGGCGGAAATCTGCCCAACTAAAGCTTATATCAACGGATGCAAACAGTTTTAGACAGCATCCCTCGTGCGATCTTAAACTTGCCGTTATCTCGCATTATATCCTACGTATCATAAAGGCCACAGGCCAGTTCCATATGCTTGGATTTACGGAAAGCATTTTACATGGTTCCACACTGCAGTCTATTAGTCCAGATTGGAGTATACAGTAGATTCTCAGATATGTGAATATTTTAGAGACTTTTTAAGCAGAAGAAAAAAGTGAAGTACTCTATCTTCTTCTAGATTAAAAAAAAAGGGATCTAACGTTTTAGGTGCGGTGTAGTATTTGCTCGGCCTCCTTCAGAAGTAAATCTACAATTGCTATAAGGCCGTTATAAGGAGGATTGCACTTGTTCTCTGTACACATAAAGGATCTGACGGACTGCATGAGAAGCAACTTCAACTGCTTCCTAATGACGCTCTAGTGTACGGACAAAGTGTCATCATTCAGTAGGAGATAAGAACGATTGGCAGTTTGCTCTACATGTGGAGAAATTTAATGTATTGAAGATGAATAGAAGAAACAATACAGCAGTTTTATGCTACAGTAGAAGTCCTGTGCTGCTTCGCAGTGTTACACCTACCAAATGTCTAGATGTAACGTGTCAAAGCGACATGAAACGGAACGAGCACGTAAAGTTCCATCAAAGGTAAATGATCGACTACGATTTGTTGCGAGAATGCTTTGAATGCGCAGTTCATTTGTAAATGACACCGCTGTTACCTTACGGTCGCGTGACTCAAGCTGGAATAGTGGATAGTGGGCCCTGTATCTCGCATGCTTTACTTAATCACCTTCTAGAATCATGAATTAGGAATAAAATGATTACTTATTGCAAAAAAGAACCACAGTTAATTCAGTTTTAATTCAGTTTCGCAGTTAATTCAGTTTATTCCGTTTATTCCGTTAAAGAAAACATCTGACAAGCAATGTTAATATTATTCTAGAACACCTTGCTACTAGTGATAATTGTATCTGGGGTAAGATTCTAATAATTGTGTAATTGAAACAACTGCAATCAAAATGTTGTACCGTGTCATGATGTTAGTACAAATGTCGATACTAATAAAGAAGGCAATGTATGAAATCTGTGGCCATCCCAATCTGCTTTCAACGTCCTCTTACCTATATATATGGCAATCAAATTGGACTAAAAATATTAATTACATTAGTCAGCTACCGAAAATCACGAGCACTATAATGTAACACATTTCTCACTGTCGGTTAATCATTCCCATGTAGTAAGCGATTTTATTGTGATTTGACATACGTTAAGGGACTGATTCTGTAGAAACGGTGGTGTAACATTACGTAAAGAATACTTGTGCGAACTCCTCTTGAGTATTGCTCGAGTGTTTAGGATGCCTACCAGTTTACATTAAAGGGAGACATCGAAGCAACTCAGGGGTGTGCTGTTAGATTTGCTAGAGGCAGGTTCGATAAACATGCAAGTGTTACAGAAATGCTACGTGAACTCTGATTAGAATCAATGCAGGGAAGAGGACGCTATTTTCGTGAAACACTATTAAGAAAGCACAAATAACTGGCATTTGCGACAGACTGCAAAACGATGCTGTTACTACCAATATACAGATCGCGTAGGGACCACTATGATAAGCTAAGGAAATGAGGGCTCATACTTTGAAACATATAGATAGTCGATTTTCCTTTGCTCCAGTTGCGAGTAGAACGGATTAGGGAATGACTAACAGTGACACGGGGTGCCATATGATGACTTGCGAATTATGTACGTAGTGTACATATACATGTTAATTATGTGCAGTGGATGGGAAATTATGTATCCTTAACACTTAAATAGTCAACCAGTTTTTGTTAAGAAATTTCAAAACTGGAGTGTATTTAAACAGTAGCATGCAATTTGTTATCAATTTGAGTTTCACGTTTCAACACTATTTGGAATGTTTGTTTCTTGGATAAGCAGCCATTATAAACACTTTTTTTGGGACTTTTCTCCAGTAGTACACGCAGCATGATTAGAAGCAGTGCACCGAACACACCAGTACCACAACTTCTTGTCGTTACCTTCTCTTCCACAGATGAAACATAATTCATTACGTTCATTACCTCGTGCAGGTAGTAATTTCAGTCTGCCAGTAAACTGGTTACTTTTGTCATCATTATTCCAAGTGCTGGAAACACACTGTACCCCGAGTGACTCTGTCTCTCCTCATTATCCTACTCTTTGCTACGGTTTTCTTCTTTCCACGCCTCATCGACGTAAAGCTTTCTCAGTCTTGTTCTTCAGTCCTGTAGTTTCTTTACATTCCTAAATCTATTATTTATTTCAGCACTTTGAAGCCTATTTTTCACAGGGGTGTGAACCAGTCTTCTTACAGCGCATCGGTAATCCTGTCTTACATACCAACGTCATCTAATTCTGCCTCGTAAAGCTTTACATCCCGAAACAAATTCAAGCAACAACACAATAAATTACAAGATTTTATAATATATTTGGATAAAACTTGTGGTGTGCGTACTGTAAGACCTTCGGTACACACACCATCGGATTATTTGATTTGTCGCTCTAGCGAAGTAGACGAGTGTCAGCAATATGTTTCGTGGTCTTATCGTGGCGTGTTTATCTTCTGCCGTTAGGTCAGACAATAGAAATGCCACTTGCACGCTTAGTGTAGCAGATTGATGGTGACCAGCTTTAAACAGAACTTGATTAATTTACACATACATTTATTAAAATAATAACAAGCATAAAATTACTTAACTTGGTTCTGGATGCTATTTACAATTGACAATCTGAAGTTCCCTTGGTATTCATACATTAATCTTATTCTCACATATCTCTGATACTTGACAAAGTGTCTATTCATTTATCTTCATGGCTATGTACAGGAATATGATAATCTTATTACGCGCAGACTGAAACTTGACTACAGACTAATGCAGACTAATGCAGACTGGGTAATCAGAGGTCTATACACTCGTTATAATACCTCGTGCATTCAGGTATCACTGCGCGAATGTGATCCGCGAGGAGAAAAGGTTCTACGTTAGCAGCAATCTCATTGCCTGCGTGACATATTAATACGCGGATCGGCGGAAGCAGAATTTGGTCCATCTCTAAGACAGCGCCATCTCGTAGTGCGGAGACGGACGAGCACTGCGCCTGCGCTGTTGTGCTTAGCGGGGCGCGCTCTAGTGGTAAAGTTGTGTACTCGCTGACTACGCGGAGCTATGTACACAACAAAACTAAACCAATAACAATTGTAAGCTGATATCCTCACTTTCTGTCTGATGCAAATGGAAAGAGAATATTTATTTAACTCTCATTCAGGCATTTCACAGCTCCAATGGCGCCATTCTGCTCGTTCCTGTTTGTGACTTAAAAAGAATCAGAAGAGGACAGCAAGAGTCATTAAGACTAGCGTTTATTGCAAGCTTTAAATATTGATGATTACCCGCTTCACACAGTCAAACAACTATCCCCTATAAATGTGTAACGACTGCTTTAGCGGTAATGAAAACACATTTCTGTGATCAGTCGCAGTTTTCCAGACTTAGTGCATGGCACCTGTGCTGCTGTGAGGCTGTGATATAGCGGAGACACTTATGTAGCCTGTGGCTGAGTGGGAGCCAGATACGTTAAGTGCTCTCCCTGTCTTATGGAAGCTGGTGCTGCTGACCCAGTAGAAGGTTGACAGGGACTCCTTTCCACCCCAATCAACAACTACAAAGCAACCCTCGCAATTCCCATGCAGAGTCTTAATTGTGTCCTTGTGCTTCTTCTCCATTTTACTGGATACGTATTTTACACCTGCCACAGTGATGCGCACAATAGAGAGTGGGTGTCGGGGCGACGGGCACTGACAAGGAGCTGTTATCCACACGTCTATCCAGCCAAAGCAACATTCTGCCGTGTCTGTCTGTAGCATTTGTATCAGGGTGCATGGAGAACGTTCAGCATCGATTTTTATGTTGGCATTGGCATGATGAGAGTACTGTAGTGTTCATTGTGAGTGACATCAATCAAACACGACATGTGTAACCTTCAAAACTGACAACGATATGTTTCCGAATATGTAACCTTCAAAAGCGACAGCGAAAGATTTCCGAATATATACACATTTTTATTAAGTGTTAGAGGCAGATACATGGACCTGCTGTGGCGTTTATGCCGGCGTTGGCAGTTACCGGGGTACGCAACGGTCAGAGACAAAGAGCATACAGGCAAAGTGCAACGGTTGCCCCACTCACTTCAGAACCTGGACATAACAGAAAAACAGAAACAAATTCGTACAAAACGGTGTTCTTTTTTTAATATTTTGAACGCTATTACGAATTCGATGTGAGGGTAGCAAATTTCAGAATGGCGGACACGACATGGCTGGTAAAAACTTACAAACTTAGCGGATACCTGTAAAACTTCGGGTGTGAGATATTTTGAGGTCGCTGTGAACGAATCAGAAGTTGGAATTGCTGTATCGAAATGTGTTACCTGCTAGTTTACATTTTTCAATTGAATCCTAGTCACATTCGTCGCTCGCATCATTATCGCTGTCAGAAGGGTCATTGTCAGTGTTGATCTTTGCCGTAGTTGCTACAGACGCTGTTATAGACGTTCCTATTAACAAGGTTATGTTTTGGCTACCCTTGTGTTACGTCTTTTCTGTGCGTGTTAATAAAAGCATTTATGTTCACTTGCCAACAAAAACCGCGTGTTTATTTCAAGTTCAATAACAACAGTCATCCTGCACCGGGAGACTGTCCGTAAAGCACATCTGTTACGTCAAATGACATCTATTTATCTTCTTCAATTACAGCTTTCCGCGATGCTAGAGATGAATGTATTCGAAGATGACAGACACTGTAGGAATAATCGTGCAACGTTTTCTGATGGGATAATTTGTGAGTAATATCTTTTCGTTAACACCATATGTCCTTATTCCGAAATACTTGTGCTTCTTTAGACAGCCTTGGAATTGCCAAAGTAGCAGCTTCGATTTTGGCATATCTGTGTATGAGATCTATCTGGACTGATGTCAGCATCGATTCCTATGAGATGGTCTGTAAATACATACCATCTGGCCACATTCAAGCAGTGTGTTTCAGGTTTCTCAAATGCACATCTGCTTGGCATTGTCTGCAAGAGCTTTTTTCTCTTCATCATCAAGGCCTCATCAACTCCAACAATGGATCAAATGGCTCTGACCACTATGCGACTTAACTTCTGAGGTCATCAGTCGTCTAACTAACCTAAGGACATCACACACATCCATGCGCGAGGCAGGATTCGAACCTGCGACCGTAGCGGTCGCTCGGCTCCAGACTGTAGCGCCTAGAACCGCACGGCCACTCCGGCCGGCCCATTAACTCCCAACACTGCAGTTAGTGGCTGATTGTTAAAAACTCCAGAGCTTCTTAACGATCATTTGTTGTGTCTTAGACTTGTTTGGCAACGCCAATGAGCAAATCGAAATGGTTCTGAATTTTCACTTTTCTATCTGCAACATGCTGTTTCTACTCCAAAGACCGGGCGTGCAACGTTTTGTCCATTCTATTATTCCCCTTCTTGTAAAGTAAATTTATAAACCATAAACCTCATCCAGGCTTGGAGTTACGATAGTGTCAGGGTAAGGTTAGCGATATTGATCTTATCCAGAAGTGAGTCTACATTATTAATTTTAAGAAGTGGCTTGCCATATCTTAAACTTGAATAATGATAGGATGGACAAAGGAGCTAACGAAAGACGGGATGTAGCAAATACACGTAGACTCATAAGCTCGGATATAGAAGTGGTTGTAGAGGCAGTGCTAACCACTATGAGTACTCTTCATTTACTGGGGCTTTATACCTGTAGATGGAAGAAGACGGATACTAGGCCGTTAGGGGCAGACGGTAATGAGACAGTGTAGTCCCGATACAACTGGTGATCCATCGGGGTTTCTAGGGAACCGTCGGAATGCCCGCAGCGGTGTCTGTCAGAGCAGGGCCGACTAGCACAGCGATGAGGAAGCGGCCGTTCAAAATTCGTGCAGGCTGCTGGACCGGCGCTGGACACGGTACCGCCCGTCATAGGGTAATGCGGCCAGACGGGGCTACTGGGTAAGAATTAAGATCCTCCTGCTGTTTCTAACACACATCCGCACAGAAAGCATTGGCGTGTGCAGATAGATGTCAAAAACGCAGCAGAGGCGCAATGGAATTCAGGGAAACGGTCTTCCGCTTTACAGGAGTATGGGCTATGGATGTACATAAGACCTTAGATAGATCCTAAAAAGGTCTGCGAATTGGTGCATTATAACAATGTGTGTTACGCGCCCAGGTAATGCTAAAAGAACAAGACCCACTTTATTCCTTTTGTATACCCAAGGTGGCAAAATTGCGTCGATTGGGAGAATGCGCCGTGTCGTAGGTGGATGGACGGTGACACAGGACGGATGTCCTACGTTTAGAGCAGAAAAACGCACTAAATAAGTGGATTGGACGAGGTTTTAGTACAGAGTTGAAGGGAGTGGAAAGAGAGACCGTATAAATTTAATACTATTGGCTGATACTGGAAGCCAGTCAGGCGGCTGGACCGAAGTTGAAAGAGGCACAAGAAACCTAGGTATGTGTGGTTCGCAGTTTCATGGTAGGTCGTTTAACGCGAAAAGAGTAAGACGGAGATTCGGAGAAGAGTAATAAGACTTGATTTTTACATTTCGGTGAAGGAAGACGGAGAGTATTATTCGGATGGGAGACAGCGATATCACTGTTTAACAATTCGACCGACAGAACAGGCGTCGGCAGAAAACACACCCGATGTCAGTGACGGCCGGCAACCATGAATCCCACGGCTCGACGGCATATGACGCAGTTCATAGTAAGAATAAATTGCATCAGCGTCACGCATGGGACACATAGTGGCCACCTGTGTAATGGTCGTTCTGCCCAAATAGTAGCATTATCGTCGTTTACTGTTAATTAAACGCCGTGCAATCACTGCTTACTAACGACACAACTTGGCGTGTTTCTGAATGATAAATTACGGTGTATCCTCCTTTAAAACCTTATTCGCCAACCTTGCCAACATGTAACGATTATTGTTTATATAAACTGTTGTCGGGTAATTAAGATTACATTGTGAATAACACCTGTTAATCCTTACAAAACATAACGTTATTACTGGTATAAGTTATATATATTGTAATTGATGACTTTGATTCCACATCCCCATGGACTACCTCCTTAACGTTAGTGAGGAGGTGTGTGTCTCTCAATCATCCGCTGACCTATGCAGACTGACCAGTAGGTGGGACCAGACAAAGAGTAGGACCAGATAAAGACTTGTCCTGCTAGAGGTCTTCCCTCTTGGAAGTACGTGGGCGGGAACCACACGGGCACTTAGCGAAGTCTGACATTGTGTCCAGGTACTAATGTTAGACTTCTCTGTTCTCTTCTCTGTCGGCAAATCTTGTTTCTATCGTCCCAGACGGTATTTGGTTGCAAGGCCCGACGTGTCTCTCACTTTATTTCTCTAAAGTGATCTTACAAGGGAGAAGAAGGCCTCCTTAGGCGTGATGAAGCCAGCTGTCACAGGGGAGCGAATCGTTAAGGCAAATTATGTAAAGTGAAGGTGGAGGCGGGAGAAATGAAAGGGAAGGAACTGATGACAGCTTCAACGGGACTTGATGGTCAGCAGCGATGATTGCAAGTGTGTGCCTCACCGGGACTCGAACTTGGGATCTCATGTCTACAAGGCAGTTGTGTTAACCACTGCGCCATCTCGACACAATGTTTATCGCAATGGCGCAGATTATCTCGACACGCTTCTCGTCTGGCCCACATTCCAGCCTGGCGCCACCTATCCGCACTTTACATCCATGTCCTCCATGGTCGCTACTTTGAGATTCCCGCAGCAGGTCGGACGTGCTGCTCTTCCGCAAAGAAGGTGGTGCGTTCATTGCCTTTGGAGACGAATCAATCATGTAATTGCGTGGTGTCTGTTCTTTCGGACACGTTTTGTTTTAAGACGATATTGAACTTATACACTGCTTTGTCCTTTGGCTATGATTTAAATCACATTACTTTCAGTATTAAGTGCTGCCTCAATAAGCAAGAAACATAATAAGGAAATTTCGCTCCTTACTATGGTTTTTGGCCATTTAGGCGACGCATGTTCCTGTTTCCCCATTCTGAGTGTTTTATGGCAGGGACTTTCGAAGTCTGTGCCTGGCAACGGCTCAAAGGGTCTCATAACACCAATCACAGGTCCTAGTTCCTATGCCTATGTGGAACGTAGGGAATGGAATAGTGGCTCCAACAACACAGCAACACATTGAGATCATACGCGGCTAACTGGAATAAGACACGCCACCTGTCACTAAGATTAAGTGAGATACGATGCATCTTGTTCAAAGGTCTGGGTGGTATGTTTTATGACATGTGCATCGCTGTTGTTGCGCTTGGTCAGCTGCAGCTATGGTACGGATGCGAAAGTGGACTGTGCTAAACTTGGCAAACAGAAATATCGATAGCTTTCTTCTGCAGCACAGGGAAAAAAAAAACAACCCCGTCCGCCACTGGCCGCAGAGTTTAAATAATGCTGCTGACGTCACCAGTCGAAGTTGCCATTGGCTGCTGCCGCTCTGGAGCCATTCGCGAGGATACAGGACAGACACGAGTGTGCGGCAAATCCCACGAGACTGACGCAGGCCTGCTGGTAGAAGCTCCAGAGTGCCAAAACTGATGAGAAAACACGTTCCCTGCTATCGGAGTGTCCACGTGTTTTCTCACTGGCTTTTCTTCTTACTTTGCGAACTTCCCTACCTCATGTTTTCGACAGCAGACGCTACTAGTAAGTATTTTGTATTTACCTTTGATTACAGTAATACAATGAACTTGTGATACACAAGATGAACCAGAACTTCCGCGAGAAACTCTCGGGGGTGGTACCTCAGACCAAAACCAGAAAAATTTACCGGTAAACATAGGCTCAAAGTTGAATTGTGGAAGAATTATGAGTACTTTCTCTGTGAAAAGGATACGCCATTGCGATAAACATTGAGTCGAGATGGCTCAGTGGTTAACACAATTGCCTTGTAAGCAGGAGATCCCGCATTAGAGTTCCGATCTGACACACATTTTCAATCATCGCTGCTGATTCCGCATAAAATCTCGTTGCAGCAGCGAAGATGAACAAGTGCTCATAGATCTTGAGGTATACAATTTGCAGTCCATGTTTACTGCATTTTTTTGCTATAGTCCATCACACTACCACTCAAAATACACAGTGTGTGAGTTGCCTGTTTACAGGTTTGTATGTTGCAGCGCTTGACACTGCATTAATATCACTGACAGCCCTGTGCGCCCTCTGTATGAGACTCTGTGGTGGCCGGACTCGCAGTCAGAAGTTAACAGTTGGCAGTGATGGAGGTGAGAAGCAGTGTTGGAGCGAGGGGACTGTCTGGACGTGTGTCCGTCATGGAGATTTAATACTGGTCGGACATGGATTGTAAAATGTGGCTAATGGAATTATCGACTATTATGTAATTTTTGGATCTGGATGTCGTGGACGATTATATAATTTTTGCAACTGGATGTCACATTATTGAGGTAAAATCTGCTAAATAAATTGTTTGCTCTCCAGCAAAATCTTTCCTTTGCTAACCACACCCCTGTTAGTAGTTAGAGCCTACAGTAGTTAGAATCTTTTTATTTAGCTGACTGTATACTTGCTGTATCTGCTGTAGTTCGTGTCATGAAGACTTTCTGTGACATCTTAAATGTACAGGTCATTGTTTGGATCTCTTCTAATTCTGGGTCATTCTCTCGTGTTAATTAATAGTCAGATTGAGTTATCCTTCTACACTGTTGATCATAAATGAACAGAATAAGTTTGAGCTGTATTTGTCGGGGAAAATTCTGTAGGTCAGACAAGCAAAGTCACGGTACGTTCAGTTTCACTTAGCAGATTTAGAAGGTTCAATTGCATTACGCAATATAAGTAAAAGCGTAGAAGTTTCAACTTCTCAGTTATTTCATTTTAAGTAAAAAAAATATATTTAGAAGCTTCAAATGAAATTGTGATTTACAGGGTGAATCAGAGTTTCACCGAGAGACTTTCGTTGAAGGTAGCAGCAACCAAAACAAGAAAAATTATCCAGTAAACATGGGCTCAACATTGCATACCTAAACAGCTATGAGCACTCTTTCGGTAGAAGAGATGTGTTCTACTGTACGAAGATGAAGAAGTACTCATTGATCTTAAGGTATACAGTTTAGAGGCTATTTTTCCTAGATTTTTTATAGTTTTGTTCAATACAAGCAACTCTCAAAATACAAAAGCAAGGAGTTTTCCGTAGGAGAGATGTGTCTCACAATAACGAAAATAAAAAAGTGCTCATAACTCTTAAAGTACGCATTTTGTATCTCATTGTTGAGTACGGTGTACGAAAAAATAAATAAATAAATGATGATGCGATGAATTAAATATATCACTTTGATGCCAATACCTTTGCTGAGAGGCATGCTTTCTTAAAAACATTTCGTGCTTCGTCTCAATATTAGCACACGGCGCAACATAACATACTTTAAGAAACATTACACAAGGATAAAACATTAGTTAGAGCTCAAGTAACGATCAAGGATACTACGACTAAGAAATGATTACGAAGCAGCATTACATGATTCTTTTACCTTTCAATTATTTATTCTCTTCCAGGACACAAGTTATATCAGCCTGTGGCACTTATCCATATACACGTTATTAAATCCAGTATAATAATACTATTAAGTGAGCTACCCAAGCAATGGCGCCTAATTGCCTCCAGTTTTCAAATGGGTGACGCCAGAAGAAATACAGTTCGCGAGTCTATTTTCCACAGCAGCTGTTGAAAATAGCTATTATTGATTTTCTGTCTTGAGCGTATTGCAGTTTAATCAAAGAGAACTACGCCAGAATCGTTCCGCTTTATTTATGAAGAATCTTTCGTGTTGCTTTACATATTCTCCAAACCACTGGTTAGCAGCGGTTGATGTCGAAAGACTTCGATTCATATGTGCGCTTGGGAGTTTTTGCCATTCTGCAGATTTCTTGTCTGCATTATCTACTCTCCACTATTGTAAACTGAACTGAAGTTATGTGAGTTTCTCATCTGCTTGTTAACACTTTTATGACGTTAGTTTTTGGCCACGTTAGGTAAATCTCTTCAGTGAAATTGCAGAAGGCTCGAGACGGAAAAACAATTGTAACACATATTGAATGATGTGATTGTGAGTTTACTAAACTATGATCAGTTTTG
This sequence comes from Schistocerca serialis cubense, assembly GCF_023864345.2. NCBI lineage: Eukaryota > Metazoa > Arthropoda > Insecta > Orthoptera > Acrididae > Schistocerca > Schistocerca serialis. Next base: position 286,070,272 of record NC_064644.1, on the reverse strand, counting down.
TGAATTTGTGAGCGCACTAATCTTTGTCCCTGGTGTCATCAGTGGTTGACGGATGGCGCGTATCAGAGTGCTGGTCGATTGGTACAGTGGTATTCATGAGAGGCTGATCTGGTGCTATTATTGAGTGGTATTATCTGCACTACGTGCGGGCTGTAGGTAGTGACACATGGTCAGTGAGGAAATTAATGACTGTATTCATGGAAGAATTGCGGAACCAACAACATAAACGCGAGCTTTGTTTCATACTTGATGGATTATGTACACGTACAACCATCCCAGGCCTTTCCTGAAACTGGCAGTGCACGACGGTACAAGTAAAGTTTGTGAGCTCGCTCCCTGTTCAGCTCCCATGTCTGGTCGAGCACCAAAATAATTTCAGCGAGAGGATAATAGGGCAACAACAGCTTCAAAACTCCAGGAACAACAGTAACGTATTACATTTTCATTGATGATAATTGGGAATGTGTATTTGAGACCAATTTTCAGACTTTGTGCTTGGTAAACATATTGAAACCTTGAAATATGTGCACGGTGTAAACGATATCTGTTTGCAACGTACTACAGTGGCGTGGGGGTAGTCCAGACAAACAGTCTGTAAGTGGACACTTCATTTGTATGAAGCAAAGAAATAAGTTTAAATCGGACTGCAAAAGCCGCCAAATCTATAGCTCATACGCCTCGCAAGAGATCTTCAGCTTCCTTACTCTTCCTAACGTCAGTGGCTCTGTCGGATATTTAGTTAACATTAATAATTTAAACTTTCTCGTGACAGTAATTATAGAAAATATTTTGTAAATATTTTGCAAAAATTAATTATCCTTATAATTCTACGTAATCTGAAGCCTTAAAAGCGCAGTAAGAAGGCCATAGAAAAAAATTGATGTAGTCGTTAATTTTATGCTGTAAATATTCACAATATTTTAAAGTAAAATTTACATAAAGGTCGGTTTTTCATATTCTGAGTTTAAGAACAAAGGAGTTTTAACATTCAAGGGTGATTTTAGCCAAAGTAACGCTAGGCACGCTTAGGCTACGGCTGTTTGAAGCTATTTCGCAGTATGGCAGACCACAAGAGACGTACATAAATTTATTCGTCTCGATTTCACCTACACCACTGAGGTACGTTTTGAGAAGTTATCGTTTACACGCTGTATACAGGGCGATTTTGCTACTTGTAGTCAAACAAACTGCAGTAAGCGATCCCTAACAGAACAAGAAGCAATAACGGTCGTTTTGGCATATGGCATGAAACGGGTTCCAAGGCTGGTAATAAAGCATTATATTTTTGTGTACGTGAAATATACGAATCAAACACTTGAATATGAACAAGAAATCCGTAAATGTGACTACATATTTACTTGGATAAATCGTATTCTTTTTCTTTTATTTCTTATGAAATTATCTGAGTGGTGAGATCAGAGTAAAAAGTATTTTTGTATCCTGGCCATAGGCTGAAATTAATGAGTCACACTTCTCGAAGTTTCAAGATGTCATACTCTCATTTTTTTTGCCCTAAACTGTCTTCTTTTTTCCTTCTGCACATTTGCGCCTTCTCCTTGCTTTATCTGCAGGTGTGAACATTTTAAGTGGCTTTCTCCTGCAATGCAAAATATTAATGCAATCTTAATGCAGATTGTATTTATTTCAAAGTACTTTACCTTCTTCGTCTCCTGTGTAATTAATGTAATTGTGTACGTATTTATTTATTTTTTCAGTAGTTGCATCGCGAAGTTCCAGGCCGGCTGTACTGTGGTACAACGATCGGAAACTTTACGTGTTCTTTCGTTGTTTATTCCTTATTACACTACATAACCACCCTGAGGTTTATTAGCAGATCGTCTCCTCATTTTTAGGTAAGAATTTTGACAATCTGATCGGTTATCTATCACCATACAATGATGTCGCCGGTCATCTAAGTTTTCTAATGTCCATGGCAGCACAATTTACTTTTGACGATGAATTACTTCATAAATGCACGGAGACTTACATTTATTTGTCGTCGTGGGAGGCTTCTCTTTCTTGTCACGTTATTCGACTCACGCAAAATTTCCTGGTATTAATAGTCTCGTCATAATATAACTTACTAAGAAGAAGTGTCACTTAAATACCTTAGTCTTTAGAGGAACAAGGAGGAAGGTGGAGATAAAGAATATCTTTGATAGTATTCCCGGTATCAGCAGCAGGCAGCTCGCCCGCCAACATAGGGAAGCTATCCGACCGTGCGGAGCATTCTCCATGACAACTGCCGCTATCGGTATTACGCAGAAAATGCACAGACCTCGTTATTTACGGTCTTGCGCCCATGGCGACGATTCTGCCGCCGGTTTGACGTCGTCACCGTTCTGGAATATTGTCATCCATCCCAGTCATGGTTGCGTGCGGTTCTAGGCGCTACAGTCTGGAGCTGAGCGACCGCTACGGTCGCAGGTTCGAATCCTGCCTCGGGCATGGATGTGTGTGATGTCCTTTGGTTAGTTAGGTTTAATTAGTTCTAAGTTCTAGGCGACTGATGACCTCAGAAGATAAGTCGCATAGTGCTCAGAGCCATTAGAACCAGTCGTGGTTGAGGCTACGTTTCCGAGGGACGGTATCGTCATCTTCACAATACACTTCTGTGAGCTATGGTAAATCCCAAGGTATAGTGGAAGCGAACGTCAGCTGCAGTATGTTGGTGGTGATAATTGGTGACAGAAGCTTGTACCCACATTCATGTTTAATACTGACTGCGGCTTATAGTACAACGACTGAATCCCTCTTTCCACGCAAAAGAATGAGGCAATTTCATTAGTTGAAGAGTACATCATTTCTCACTGGATTGACTCAGGTAGACGTCCATTTTCAAATACAAACCTCCGTTAACAGCCACAACGATCTGTCGAGACGGGCTAACTTGTACAAATCGCTCTCTCAAAAAACACTCTTTAGTTCCTAACAACTTTTTTAGACAGATCTATTGAAAATCCGACTTAGCTTCCTGGTTTGCATCGTCCCACAACAAAATTTATTTACACATTACCTTTCAAAAATAGTATATTCACCACATGAATTAGCGTTTCGTTTATTCCAAGATGCTAATAATTTACGTTTAACTAACTTAATTTTCGTTTTATCTGTCATTCCCTAGACAAAATTACGTTGACGGGGAGCAAAAGGCAGCACCAAGATGGAGTTGTGCGACATAAGCGAAAGTTGGTAGACGAGTTTCTACATCTGAAAGGAGATGTCTATTAAAATTTCAAGCCACTCGCTTAAGAATGGCACTAGCAGCGCCACTATGAGGATGCAAATCAATTTTGCTTTCATTAATCGACGTAACGGTCTTGATTGTTAGTTACCTTAGACACTGGACATGGTTAGTTGAAATTCGTCAAGAATGCCTTCAAGGCGACATGACTTTGAACGAGGTCGTGCAATAGGACTACGAGAAGCTGGATGTTCGTTCTGCGATATTGTAGAAAGACTGGCATGAATGTAGCCACTGTACATAATTTCTGGCAGCGTTGGTCACAAGCTACTTAAGTTGTGTCAAGCGAGAGTTCATTGGAGGGCTGTAGTGTTCTCTGATTAAAACTGGTTCTGTCTCGGTGCCAGGGATGGCCGTATATTGGTTGCAAGGACGTCAGATGAGGATCCGCCGCCAACCTGTCTCCGTGCTAGACACACTGGATCTACACCTGTATTTATAGTCTAGAATACCACTTAATATGACAGTAGAAGTATTCTCGTGGTTGTCTCTCGCTCTCTGGCTGCAAATTTGTGCGTCAGTTTGGTGATTTGACCAATTGTGCTGCATTCGTGAGCAGTAGGGGGAGTTACAACACCGCAACGTTCGCCTAAATATAGCTGTTGTTACCCAAGAAGCTCTAGGGTTGTCTACATGTTGTGTTTGCCTGTTCGATCACAAGATCTGTCCCCAGTCGAGCACATATGGCACATCGTCAGACAACTCCAGCGTCATCCACATGCAACGTTAATCGTCCCTTTATCCACCGCCCAAGTGCGCCAGACAAGGAACTCGAAGAAACAGACATCTCCCATCTGTAAAACACAATGCACCAATTCGTCATGCTTAGATTCAACATTCTGATGATCACATAAGTTATTAATATACCAAAATTTCGAAATTTTCAATGGGGTATCTATGTTAACGTATTCTCTCGCAATGTTAGTCACTTGAGTATGTTACCTAGATAGATCTATTCCCGAAATATCATTACTCTACATTAATTTAGTTTCTTATGGTGTTGTCATTTTTTCCGTTACTCTTTTTTTTTTGGTCATCAGTCTACTGACTGGTTTGATGCGGCCCGCGACGAATTCCTTTCCTGTGCCAACCTCTTCATCTCAGAGTAGCACTTGCAACCTACGTCCTCAATTATTTGCATGACGTATTCCAATCTCTTTCTTCCTCTACAGTTTTTGCCCTCTACAGCTCCCTCTAGTGCCATGGAAGTCATTCTCTCATGTCTTAGCAGATGTCCTATCATCCTGTCCCTTCTCCTTATCAGTGTTTTCCACATATTCCTTTCCTTTCCGATTCTGCGTAGAACCTCCTCATTCCTTACCTTACCAGTCCACCTAATTTTCAACATTCGTCTATAGCACCACATCTCAAATGCTTCGATTCTCTTCTGTTCCGGTTTTCCCACACTCCATGTTTCACTACCATACAATGCTGCACTCCAGACGTAGATCCTCAGAAATTTCTTCCCAAAATTAAGGCCGGTATTTGATATTAGTAGACTTCTCTTGGCCAGAAATGCCTTTTTTGCCATAGCGAGTCTGCTTTTGATGTCCTCCTCGATCCGTCCGTCATTGGTTATTTTACTGCCTAGGTAGCAGAATTCCTTAACTTCATTGACTTCGTGACCATCAATCCTGATGTTAAGTTTCTCGCGGTTCTCATTTCTACTACTTCTCATCACCTTCGTCTTTCTCCGATTTACTCTCAAACCATACTGTGTACTCATTAGACTGTTCATTCCGTTCAGCAGATCATTTAATTCTCCTTCACTTTCACTCAGGATAGCAATGTCTTCAGCGAATCGTATCTTTGATATCCTTTCACCTTGCATTTTAATTCCACTCCTGAACCTTTCTTTTATTTCCATCATTGCTTCCTCGATGTACAGATTGAAGAGTAGGGGTGAAAGGCTACAGCCTTGTCTTACACCCTTCTTAATACGAGCACTTCGTTCTTGATCGTCCACTCTTATTATTCCCTCTTGGTTGTTGTACGTATTGTATATGACCCGTCTCTCTCTATAGCTTATGAAACGTCCCCTTAGAACAAATTATACACGACTGTGCTTAAACTGACACACAATATTTTGTTAGCGCAACGCAATCTGACTTTCAAAATTCCCTACAAAAGAATGGCCCTGACTAACATTAAACTATACCTTTCATAAATCACTTACCTCACAAAAATCTTCGCTGCTCAAGCTACTGCAATACAGCGAGCGCCACTACTGCCAGCTAAATAAAAGATTCAAACTATGGAAGGCACTAACTACTGATAGGGATAGTTAGCAAATGAAAGATATTAATAGAGAACAAACAATGTATTTACCTTGATATCATCATATATAAATATAGCTGTTCATGACAAATTTCAAAGCTCCGCCATCTCTCTCCCCACATCCACCACTGCTGGCGGCTCACCTCCAACTGCGCAACGCTACGCGCTGTTCACATCCAGCTGCCGCTGCCCAACACTACAATGGCAGACAACAATGCAAACTAGCCACAGACTGCACACAGCACAGCCAGTGATTTTCATACAGAGGTGGCGTTACCAATAAAAAAACCTAAACAGCCTACTTACATAGCCCCCATGCTCCCCACAAAAATTTTTACAAATTGGATTGGGCAGTGGCCAATACAGATTTGAAAAAAATTTTTCATAATTACAATAACAAAGAAATCAAATGCACACACTTATTGATACAATGTTGGTCAAAAGCTAAAAATTTCTCACAGTCCATAAAGACAGTCCACATTGTTCATCACAGTAAAAATGCAGAGTTTTTCTCAAAGTCTGAGCAGTAAAAGAAAATGCACATAGAAGTAGTGGATTTCCATGCAGTCTTGAAGAAGTAGTGTTGTCCTTCCAACGGAAAGACAGTGCTGACTCTCGACATGCAGACAGGTAATGGGCCACAACAGAGCAAGCCCAGAGCAGAGTCATTAGACGTTTTGAAGAATATTGGTAGGTAGGTCATCACAGAACAGACCCACTGTAGTCCTGGTAGAGATTACGGTATTGGTGGGCCACCAGAGGTGCAGACCCACTGCAGGCCTTGTAGAAATAATGGTACTGGTGAGTCAGCAAAGGTGTAGACCCACTGTAGTCCTTGTAGAAATGGCCAGCAGCTATCTGTTGCGACTGTGCAGGTGCACAATCACCATCGAAGAGTCTTGCAGAGAATACAGCAAGTCCATAAACCACCACTTGTGCACTCACAAAGTGTTTGGAATTGTCCTTATAACCAGCAATGCTGTTATCCAGTCCTTTGCTGAAATATTAACACACGTGCAAACACTAACACCCCCTACTTCTCACATATTGTCCATATACTATGACCAACAGAAACGTGTGCAGTGAAATGTAACTTAATTTGAAGAACTGGTGTCTGTACAATTATAAATTTACAACATGAAAATACAATTACAAAGGTACAAAATACATCATTAAAGAACATAACAATACAGATAACATTTGTAGTAACACAGGCTTTACAAAAGAATAGAAATAAACATATACATCAGTGGAATTATGACATGAGTACATACATAAACGATCACAATAACTTTTGAAACATCAACTTCACACATGAGCATTGAACAGAACAGAATTAATAATGTCTAACATCTTTACAAAGTAAATAACATATTATTAATGCCAATTATATTCGAGGATAACAGTATTCCTCAGCATAGTGAATGTAGCTTAATATTAAAAGAAGAAAAAATTCTATGAAACTACACAGAGACAGGAAGAAAACAAATACACAAGGGTACACAAACACATAGTGGGATAACACCAATAGGAAAGGACAGGGTTCGTTTTCAGTGTAACATTTGGTACTGCAGTCCAACCCAAAACTTCATATATCTTTCCTCTTATTTCATCCTTTGTTTCCACCAAAAAAATTCTATCTAAGGATGCTTTCTGTATTTATATGTTCACACATTACTTACCTCAACATTTATTTCCAAGAAAATCCTACCTAAACCTGTTTTCTCAATGCATTTCTTCCAATTCATCGCAACTCATTCTCTTAGAGGCTACCCCCTCTTAAGCTAACTTAAATCTACTGAGCTCAGATGCTAAACTAAGGGACGAGGCAATGCAGCAGCACAAAATAAGTAACACAAACAGCAATGACCAAAAAATAGGAAAATTGCAAAGCAAGCTACAGTAAATCTAAATTACCAAGCAATGCAACATTACAACTAATATGAGCCAATGTGCAGCAACAAAAAAATTAATCTGGCTTAGCAGAGTAACACAAATTAAAGTTCAGTAGCACTATGCCTGGCAAACAGCAGCTTATATCTAAACATGACATAGCTCAAGCAGAAAAAATATTACAGTAAAAACAACAATGCAGATAAGGGAAATGTATAATCACATCTTAATGTCTATGTAATTAAAGTGGTGCACCACAAATTATTCTACAAAAGAAATTACCAAGTACTTGAAAAGAAAATTATAGATGCAGTTACTGGTATTAGTCCCTTCTTATTGTTCTCTCCATTCCAAGAGCTCCTTTTTCGAAGGATGTGGATCAGAAAATAATTATTTAATAAATCTGTTGACAGAAAGTGTTCACATTAGCAAATGTATTTAATTTTATTTTATGAAACCAATGCTGCAACGCAGCTGGAAAACAGATGTCAAATGAAATAAGCAATTACGCAAACCAAAGCATAAAAACATCATTCAATAGCTATGTGGCATTTCGTAAGTCAGTAGCTCTCAACTCTCATAGAAAGACACTTGTCATAATCAGGTGTGCAGATGTACGAATATTTCCCATCAATTCATAAGCATTGCAGTAATTAGCACAAAGTACGAGTAATCATATGTTTTCAGGTAATGAGCGTGTAATATTTGCGATGCTTTCTACAAAGGAATGTCAATAGCAAGGTTAATGGAAGTAATGAGGGTGTCGCATTTGCAATATTTTCTCTAAAGGAATGTCAATGGCGAGGGTAGAGGCCTGCCTTTTTTCTTTTTTTTTTTTTTCTACCTGTGCTTCCGGAAAGGCACACCCTAATGGCTTGTTCTCCCGGCGTCTGACACAGCGGTGTGCCGACGACGCACGTGCAGGTGGTCACTTAACTTTCTTACGGAAATATTTACGACAGCAATTTTCGCTACAGTGACAGTCTCACATAAAAATATTTCACAGGTCAGGAATTAGCGTTGCAAATCTGTAGAAAGAAAATCCTATAAATATAAGTGTCCAAATAAAATATTCGTCAGCATTGTGATACAGTCACGCATTTACGCACATTTCATAACTCTTAAAGTACGATTCTTGGTTTCCAACATACTTCTTATTCCTCATATACGGTAGCATCATCTTATTGATCATAAACATATCTCAACAGCATAGAACACATCGTCGTCATAATAATAACATCATCACACCTCAGTCAAATCTCAAAATCGTCGTAGCTTCCTCCAATAATTTCAAAACCTAAAAAAAATTCTCTGCTCATTTCAATAGTGTCATCTACCTCAAACGTACTTTAAAATCATGCTCCCTTACCAAATATATCATTCAAAGCTCTCATAGTATCACAATGGTTCCGAAAAAATATGAACAGATCACACAGTACAGACAAAATACAATTTCGTAAGTGTGAAGTAATCCTACTCTGTAATTGCGTAAACATATGTCACTGATGTAATAAAAAAAGTTTATCTCTCAGTTACATGATCAGATAGCTGTGTAATTTGTGTGTTAGAGAAATATGGTACCGATGTGTAAAGTTGTATAAGCAAATACCATATTAGCTAGGGTTCCTTGTGGTTGCCACACACATGGTACACACAGTAAGCGTGTACCCCCCTGAGGATTAATGTAATTATACCCTCAGGTGTTACAGATTACAGCAATGGAATGAAATGTATCACGGAAAACTTTCTTTGTAATTCAAAAATCTTTAAAAATAAATGTTTTAAGTACAAAATTAATCACCGAAATGCGTGTCATGTGGCGCTAAATGTGCATCTTGTTGTAAGATAATCTTTGTGGAAGTGTCGTAGTTATTTTCCTCCAAAAGCTAAGTTCTGCAGAAGCCAATGTACTTACCTCATGATAAACAAAAGTGAAATGCTTTGCGTAGAGATATCTTAGTTATTACGCTTATTGTTGTGATGATGAAAGTACTGTGCTGTAACGTATTGTTGTGCTATGGAAAAGGCTGTCTCCTTGTAGCTATACCACAAAAGTTACTAATAAAACATGTTTTACTTTCCAGAAGAATTCAGAAAAACTGTGCAGATATAAAACAGATACACCGCAAAAGCAACAATGTAAATTGTCACTCGTGATAAAACCATGTAGTTGTCACATAAACTAACCACTGTGTCGTCTGGTGTCTCACAGAAAGTACTTTAAACCCAGAATGTATTTTCAAGTAAACCAAAATGTTGCATTAAAATCTCATTAGCAGTACTAGTATATGTCCTAAGTATGTAACCCTGATAGTCGTTACGTAATCGTGCAACTAACAAGCAAGAATGTACACACACAATAACACTGCGGCGTCTGTTCACTATAACAATGCGTTCGTCATTTCTGTTTAAAGAAGTTCTCTTGGTTCTTGATTGGATATTTAACTTCAAACATTGTTGTATGTTAACAGATTCTAAGTCTGACAAAGCATACTAGAAATGTGAAGTGAAAAGTTTTATACCAAAGACTAAGTTAAAAAGCAGATTATCTCTCAATAAATGGTTTTACATGTGAAATCTGGTGTAAACCTTTACTCTTCATAGTACTCAGAGTTTGAACTTGAATGCAATTGTCATGCGGTATACGTCGGTAAAGAATACTGGAATTTTTCTCAAGGTTAGCGTCTATGTTATTTTTCTCTGAGCCAGCCGGCGCACGTGGGTGCCTGCAGCGCGAGTCATTGTCTGTCTCTTTGTTGGCGCGCGTTGTTATTGGGATTAGGAGACCTAACTTCTACAAATTCACCGTGACGAGAGGGCCCTGCTCTGTTTGAATCCCGCCAGTTCTGATGCAATTCAGGTCTGTCATTACGATCATATCGTCTGTCGTCATGTCGATAGTTCCTGTAGTTTCTTTCTTGTCGGTTAAGTGGTGGAGAATTTCTCCCTGAATCGTAACTGCGCGCTGAACTGTTGCGTCTGAAGTTATTCTGTCTCCCTTGATAATAATTATTTTGGTTCCCATATCGTCTGTTTCTCTGATTGTCTCTGTGATAGTCACTACCGCGGAGAGGTGATCTTTCCCTGTAATTAATACTACTCTGCCAACGGTTGTAATATGGGTGGTGTCTGTTTCGGTCACGATTTGTGTTGTGAGAATAGCCTTGTCGCGTCCAGTTATTATTTCTTTCATCGCGGAATTGCGACTGATGTGATCTGTAATTGTTGTGCTCCTGCATTCCGCGATTGTCACTGTCACTTTCCAGTTCTTGTAACAGTCCCTGAAAAGCTTCAATGTCGTCTTTGCAACGTCCTGCCAAAATAATATGTCGTAAATGTTCAGGTAATTTGATTAAGCAAATGCGGATGAGTTCTGAGGGGCTGTATGGGTTTGAAAGATACTGATTCTTATGCAACATGTCTTCAAAATATTTCATAAGACTGGAAAATTCAGATTGTTCGAAACGTTTCATCATTATGATGCTATGTTTTACTCGGTCTTGTGTGGCTTGAGACCAGTATGCTGAGAGGAAGGCATGGTAAAATTCTCCTTCACTGTGGCAATCGTGAATGACCGATCGCATTCTTACAGCTGGTTCATTCTCTAAGTAGCCACACATAAATTCTAACCTGTGTTCTAACGACCAGTTGGGAGGACAACAATGCGAGAATTGATGGAGCCATGCTTGTGGATGAATGTCGTTGCCAGAATTCTTAAATGTTTTGAATTTACGTGTAGTAATGAACAGCTTATAGTCAAAATCATCATGTCGGCGAGTCGCATATCGGTCATTGTTAGGTCGTGTCGGCCGTTCCATCTCAAAATTCGGTGCACATTGCCAATTTCTTTCATAACTTCCGAAATGCCCTGTGTTATTATTTTGCGGCTTTTCCGTATTTCTAAGTCCCTCTTCCAGTGTTGGAGTGCGAGTGTCCTCTGAAATGCGTAATTGTTGTATTACCTGTGTCAGCTGATCTTGTACTTCCCGGATTTCTCTTTGGTGTTGTGTATTAATTTGATTCTAATTTTGTTTGAATTTCCTAATTTGTTCGTACTCTTCTGTGTCATTAAAGACTACCGGTATTGCGTCAATCAGATTATCATCTACCTTTGTAGATAAGTTGGTGACCTGATCCAAAAGTTCGGCTACTTTCTCCGATAGTGTACTTATTTCTTCAGTGTGTTTTTCTGAACCAAGTTTCAGAGTATCTACTGTGTCCTTAAAGTTTTCCTGAGTTTTTGCAAGTTGCGTAACCGAATCGGTAGATGCAACTGAGTCAAATTTAGCTTGCAAGGTCTCATGATTTTCATGAACAATAATTTGCAGTTCTTTTATGGCTGCTTTGTGATTCTGTAATGCATTTTCATGCCGCGAAAAAATAGGTTGAAAATGATCACAAATTTGAGTTTTTACGTCATTACAGACTTTTTGACATTTCGATTCAATGTTATGTAACTCAGTAGTTAAATCTTCACGCTTTTATTCAAGAGTTTGTTCCAATGAGTCTAACTTTTGAAGCTGTTGCTGTGTTTGTCTCTGATTTTGTTCCAGTGTGTCTAACTTTTCAAGCTTTTGTCCCATTTGTTGCATTAATTGTAATAACAATGCACTGGTGTCTGAAACATGTTCCTCAGTGCTTTTCGGCAGTGAAGTTGCACTGGCAACATTCACATTTTGACAAGTGGAAAATGTGTCTTGACTCATTTGAGAAAACGGTGAGAACCCAAAACCTGAGTCTGCAGTATTTGCAATATTGTGTCCTGTCATTCTCGATTCCTGAGGCGAGCTGTTGCTGACCAATCGATCGATAACGCTTCCCTGTTCACTACCTGTTTCACTGTCTACGCCATTGTTTGCCGCCCGCTCCATTTCCCTATGCGCAATTACCAAATTACTACTTTGAACATTAGTTAATTCATTACTCTGCGGCGCTAACACACTGCTTTCGTCTTCACTGTCATTTCTCAGTTTACTTTGGAGCCTAGTATTACGTTTTTCACACGCCATAATTGTCACAATATTTCACACGATAACACAGAA